>NC_069366.1:42945000-44195000 GCF_021730395.1 Mercenaria mercenaria | reverse complement strand
ATCTTTAATGCTAGGTGAACTTGACCTAAATGGACTACCCTTGCACCTTATTGCGATTGACATGAAAACCAACTTTAACCTGGATTTTTCTGGTGAAATAGGACAGTTTTCTTGGAAAGAAGGACCTGGTACACCTTTCTTTTACACTAGCCATTATCAACTATATAACTCATGTATTGTATTAATCAAATACTAGTACGTTGTTGCCTTCTTTTCCTGATCAATCTCGTTCGAATGAGTTCTGATAAAAAAAAAAACACAGGCGCATACTATATGATTATAAGATACTATATATTTGCAAATCGTCTGTAATGTTTTAGATAACTTTAAAATGAATTTAAATTTGTACATCATTAACATTGAAATGTTTTATCAACAACCTGCCATGATGAGAAAAACAACATGTTTGTAGAATGTGGTTTGGATGGAAGTTAGGACGAAACTCAATTTGAAGCAACCATAATAGTGAGAGATTTGACAGAATATTGGCGTTCTTGTATTTCAGTTGACATTATTTTGAAATTTCTATATAAGGCGTAAATTCCATTGTTACACAATTACTGGTAGAAATAAAAATCACATGAAGCAAAAAGCGTTCTTTATAAGCTTTATCTAAAATGTTCCATCTCAGATAAGTTACGTCTTCAATTGTTTCACACTTACCACATCCTCTCTAAAATATCATGTGCGTCTGACAGAGTAGAGTTTTTTCCCAAACTGATTTCTGCGTGTTGAAAATGGAAGATATCCGTTAATGATCTGACCTCATCTCTTATCCATAAATATGTCGTCTTTACTCAATTTTGCAATATATGTTTCCTGATCGATACTGCCTTTTGCAGGCGGGGGGATATAAAATTCTGGCTGTATCGCCATACAGACGGGTAGGACTACCCCGACTCCCGCCGCCCGTTTGCCGTGAGTGGCGGCCCATTAGTCGTAGATGAGGGCCCTGGATGTTGCGGTGGCCCATAGCACCCAAGTGAGGTGATGCATATTTATGGAACGCCTAAACTGCCTTGGCATGATAATTATTAGTTCGTCATGTGCCTTTTTCAATATATTCGGTACAAATCATAATTTGTTATATAGGTAAAACAGTTTGTTATGTACATTTACTAGTTTGTCCTGTACATTTCTTAGTTTGTTCCGTACATTTAGCAGTTTATTCTGTACAATTAATAGTTCGTTATGTGCATTTTCCAATATATCCGGTACAAATAATGATTTGTTATGTAGATAAAACAGTTTGGTATGTACATTTACTAGTTTGTCCTGTACATTCCTTAGTTTGTGCTGTGCATTTAGCAGCTTGTTCTATGCCGGATATATTGGAAAATGCGCATAACGAACTATAAATTGTACAGAACAAACTACTAAATGCACAACACATACTAAGAAATGTACAGGACAAACTAGTAAATGTACATAACAAACTGTTTTATCTACATAACAAATAATTACTTGTACCGGATATATTGGAAAATGCACATAACGAACTATAAATTGTACAGAACAACCTGCTAAATGCACAGCACAAACTAAGGAATGTACAGGACAAACTAGTAAATGTACATAACAATCTGTTTTATCTACATAGCAAATTATAATTTGTACCGAATATATTGGAAAAGGCACACGACGAACTAATAATTATCATGCCGAGGCATTTTATGCGTTCCATACATATTTGTTTTCTTATGTGCCTCCCCTTTTCGGGATGTGGGTGCCAATACATATCTTTGGTCTATAATTCGGTTTAGACGTTTTTAGCGGTCGTATTGGACCGATATGATCATAAGGATATCTCTTTTCTACGCTTCTATCTTCTTTTGCTGATGTTTTTACTTTTACATTTCACAATTATCTGTCTTTCAGCAAATTTCCCTTACACAAAATCCAATGTAACTTCATTCTATTGTCAAATTCTTTTATTCCGTTCAGTAAACTTCATATTACGTTCACACAAAATTATTAAACACTCCGGCGTAACATGTATTTCAATTTATGTTTCCGAGAAGGCGGTGGCTTAGGGCCAATTGATCGGATAAAGTAGCAATCCCTTGAATCCCCTTATTGCATATTTGCAAAACAGCTGGTGATATACACAAAATTGCAAGTATATCACTACAGTACCCCTAACCTGTATGAGCTGGATATCCGATCTGTTTACATGTTCCCTTGTTGGACTCCGCGGCAGGTGGGGGCTGCGAGTGACAAAGCTTAACCATTTAATAAACCAAAACAACCGCATACCGAAACAGGCTCTGACGGCGTAGGCATTCACCTCAATATTTCCTAGATTTCTTTACATCAAATCCACTGACGAGGCATATTTGAAATGTGTTTACCAATATGATAACACTTTTCTGATGGGATTAACCAGGCTTTTAACTTACATGTAGTCACGGTATTTCTCCGTCCATCAGCTTATGTGTAACTAAGGAATCTGCTTTGACTAATTACAATATTGTGAATGGCTCTTATTAGTGTCAGTTGATTGAAACAATAGGAATCATTATAGGATTTGCATTATAGAGAAAACGACAGTAAGTTAACAATCAGTTCTTTTATTGTTTTTACTTACGAGTTGTAAACTAGAGAATAGAAAAGTCTTTTTAAGAAAATAGATCTGGAAGCTAGAAATAACAGCAAACTTTTAATTAGGTCACGAATCATTTACCACCTGTCAAATTTTGTCAATTGGTTTTCACGATCTGTCAAAATAAGTTTTATCTTTCAAATCGTCATATGCATTGATTTTGTATCTTGGTATTACATTGTAATGTGTAACATAAAACATTCATAATAAAAGTTGTGCTGGAACTCATTGAAGTCTGACTCACATGATAATTCTATTGTTTTAGTAAATTATTGGTAACGAGGACGCCAAAGATATTTCTTAATGCATAGGAATGGTTCCTTTCTGGTGCATGAAGTCAAATGTTAGTGTGACTCTAAACGGTTTTTTGGGGGGTTTTTTTTGTTAATTTTCATTCACTGGAAATTCAAAATGTGATAACACTTTAAAATATAAAATTATACCATTGTGTAGTTTAATCTTACCCCTTCATTTTGGTATGCTACATATCATGTTTTTTTCTTCGAATATATGGTGAAAAATCATGTTAAAGCAGGGAATCCCATCAGTTTAGTGTGCCCAAAGTAAAATATAGTTAGTCGTATAAAGGAGTCTAAACTCTAAAATATTCAGCGACATGTTTTCTATTATCTTGTCTCCCTTTGTATGGTATAAATTATGTGCGTGTTTAATGAGTGGCTAGTTTTAAACTCAAGATTTTACACATTACGGATAGTTCGCTGTGTAAATAGAATCACAGAATCACGTGTTGTGTTCTGATCTCTCTCCCACGAACTGTGGACATATCCTAATAACAAAACATGGTGTAAGAAACGGGATTTAAAATCAGTTACTTAAAAATGTAAACGACTCAAAGTGACAAATCGGATATAAAACAGAAATACTATAACTGCAAGGCTTGTAAAGTGAACACTGACAATGGCAACAGGAAGCACTGGTCTACAACACCCATCTATGGACTGGGAGTCAACCAATCTCCCAGACAGTTGGAGTAAGTTTGAAAGACACAGCAAGTTGATGTGCGATGGACCCCTTAAAGGGAAAAATCCAAAAGAACAATGTGCTTACATATTATTATGGGTGGGCGATAGAGGCCGCACGGTACACGAGTCATGGGACTTAACGGATGCTCAAAATAAAGACCCGGAGTTCATTCTTACCAAATTCAAGGAATTTGTTGAGCCCCAAGCAAATCCAGTTTTCGCAAGGTATAAATTTTATCATGAAATTCAGAACGAGGACACCATCGACGAATGTATCCCAAGACTATCAATTAAAGCAAAGGATTGTGATTTTGGAGATAAATTAGACGAAATGCTAAGAGACAGAATAGCATTTGGTTGCAAATCGGAACGGGTGCGCGAAAAATTGATAGAAAAAGGAAAAGACTTAACATTACAGACGGCAAAGGAAATTGCACAATCATACGAATATAATAAAAAACAAATAAAGGCTATGAAAGCTCACGACAAAGAGATAGATTCGATCACGTCCCGGAAAGCAGGATCTTGGGCCGCACAGTCTAATGCCCACAGAGGGCGAAATCTAAATAAACAAAGGAAAGAGTCATACCAGAAGCCTGACCAGCCTGAACGGATACCCACGAGACGCAGCCGACCTGACATGCAGAAGACACTCAAGAACATTTGCTCACGATGCGGGAATAAAAAACACAAACAAACAGAGTGTCCAGCATTTGGCTTAAAATGCAACAAGTGTTCGAAACTCAATCACTTCGCTAAAATGTGTAGAACAGAAACAGATAAAAATGTCCATTCAGTTTGTGAAAATTTGGATTTTACTGATTCGAGTGAGGATGAATTTTTTGTTCACTCGGTAAGTGATTTTTCTTCACATTCTAGACCAGATCAGGCCATTGTCCATATCCAGATTCATAACTCAAGCCTTGATGCAAAAATTGATACAGGAAGCCAGGTCAACATACTCCCACCACAAAAATTCCGAAAATTAATGGCCCTTTGCTACCCCACCCCACCCCACCCCCCTCCCGCACCAAATCAAAAATTAATATCCTATTGTGGAAATCAGCTGACTGTTATCGGTAAAATACACATCCGCTGTGTTTACAAAGATAGGTCATCTCAAGCAGAGTTTTATGTTGTAAACCAGAAAAATAAATCTACAAACAGCATGCAATCTCGGTTTAATTCAGTTAATATATGCCATTGACCAACACAAAACTACGGTTCATCCACCAATGAACGAGTTTAGAGACATTTTCAATGGAATTGGATATTTTGAAGGCACTTGTTCAATAAAGCTTTAAGATAATTCCGTGCCTGTCGTGTGCGCCACAAGAAAAGTACCGCATGCCTTACGGGATAAGTTAAAGAGAGAGCTCGATTTAATGGAGTCAAACGGCACAATTGTTAAAGTAACAGAGCCACGGAATGGGTCAATGCTATAGTATGTGTCAAAAAACCGAACAAAAATGGTCTAAGAGTTTGCATAGATCCAAAAGCCTTGAATGAATGCATTCAGAGACCGTACTATCATATGCGCACGATCGATGACGTCACTGCAAACTAGCGGGCGCGAAATATTCTAGCGTTTTGGACGCAACGAAAGGGTACTATTCGTATGAGCTAACTGACGCGTCGTCACGCCTCACCACATTTGCAACACCCTTCGTTCGATACCGTTATCTAAGACTTCCCATGGGTCTAAAGTCGTCTCAAGATATCTATAACCGGAAAATGGACAAAATTCTGGAGCCGCTCGAAGGCGTGGCCTGTATAGTCGACGGCTTGATCATATTTGGCAAGTCAAAGTCCGAGCACGATGAAAATCTCAGAAGCGTGCTAACGCGAGCGCGAGAAAAAGGACTCAAATTTAACCCCGACAAGGCTGTCATTTGTCAAAAGCAGGTTAATTATTTCGGGCTCGTGATCACGGATCAAGGTCTGTCTGTAGACAAGGACAAAGTTTCTGCTATCGCAAACATGAACACGCCCACAAACAGACAAGAACTAGAATCTTTGCTTGGCGCCCTTACTTATCTCTCTAAGTTCGCGCCAAACCTTTCGGAACTGACAAGTTCTATGCGCGCGCTTCTAAAAAAGGACACGGAGTTCATCTGGAACCCAGAACATGACGCGGCATTCGCAAAGGTCAAAGAGGACATCACACAGGCACCAGTCTTAAAACACTTTGACCTAGCGAAACCGGTTACGCTACAAGTTGATGCTTCATCAAAGGGTATTGGCATGGTATGTCTGCAAGACAACAAACCAGTAGCGTACAGCAGTAAATCGTTAACCGAATGTCAAATATTATGGTCTCAAATTGAAAAAGAGACACTGGCCGTTCTCCTTGGAGTATTGAATTATAAACAGTACATATATGACAAACACACAATAGTGGAGAGCGACTGCGTTCCAGTTGTCGCCATAATGAAAAAAAAAAACCTTTGTGCAGCACCTCCAAGACTGCAAAGAATACTATTACAACTGCAACCGTACGATATAGATATAGAAGTTGTATATACAAAAAGTTCGAACATACCACTCGGAGACGCGTTAAGTCGCAATTTTGTACCGGAAACACATCCGGACTTACTTGAAGACCTGGACGCACATGTACATACTGTACTCAAACAGTTACCAGTCAGTAACCTAAAGCTCGAAAAAAATTCGAATTGCATCCCAAAATGATGACCAGGTTCAAACTCTCATACAGGTTATAAGGAACGTTTGGCCACGTATGCGCCAAGACTGTCCCAAATCTATAGTTGAGTACTGGAAACACAGAGATGAGCTTTCGTTTGAAAATGGCCTTATATTTAAGGGACAAAAGATAATCATTCCAAGGTCAGAACGCTTTGACATGATAAAAGCCAAGACTGTCCCAAATCTGTAGTTGAGTACTGGAACCACAGAGACGAGCTATCGTTTGAAAATGGCCTTGTATTTAAGGGACAAAAGATAATCATTCCAAGGTCAGAACGCTTTGACATGATAAAAGCCGTTCACGATAACAGCTACCAGGGCTGCAACCAAGCAACGCGGCGTGCTAGTGATATCATGTTCTGGCCAGGTATGAGTAATCAAATATTAGAGTACGTGCAAGCATGCTCGTTATGCGAGAAATACCGCCCTGCGAACGCTATCAGGTATAGAGGAACCACGTTGACAAAACATGTTTTTTTACCATAAGATAACTTCACATACCAGGTCCCATTTACTCTAATAATTCCCCGTGTTTCCATCCAACTGAAATGAAACTTGTTGTACATCATCAGCATAAAGAGGACATGTGCATATTGTCGAGATTTCTGTGTCCGATTATTTGTGCTGGAGTAATAGCCCTTTTGGGGACTTTAAAATATTAGCATGACTTTCATATATATTCTTGCGTACAGCAGAATGTCTATCAATATGTGGGGCACTGGGAAAATGATATTGTCCTTTAAGTTTGTCCCTTTTTCAGTATGAAAGCATGTTAGCCTTTTCAAACTTGGTGATGTCCATTTCACGTTTAGGTTTTTATATGATGTTTAACTCCCTTTTCGCGTATTGTCTTCTTAGAGCAGAAAGCCACAGAATTGGAGGTTACTCAAATCTAAATGTTGAGGAATACAAGAAACAACTAAAAAAAAACTAAGAAGAAAAAAAATGAAATGAAAACTACGTGAAATTATATTGAATCTTCATATTAAAGGGACATAATTACAAAAAATTATGAAAGACAATTAAACACACATTTATGTTGGGATCTAACTCTATACGTGATGGACCTTATTATCTCGGAAAAAGTATATGGGACCCGAAAAAAGTCCTGTAATGTTAATGTTAAATGAGACTGAATTTCAAATAAAAATAGATTTTGTGAAGTCATAATGTGTATTTATATGTTCTGTCATTCTTAAAGAGAATTTAAATTTAAGTAGTGAGGAAATACATAACATAAGAACTAATCACTTATTAGTTCTGAATTATCTCCGTTATTGTACTTGAGTTTGGACTTTCTAGTAATGTGGGGGCCTCAGTTGCCGAGTGGTTAAGATCGCTGACTTCAAATCACTTGCCCCTCATCGATGTTGGTTTGAGCCTCAACCAGGGCGTCGAATTCTTCATGTGAGGAAGCCATCCAGCTGGCTTACGGAAGGTCGGTGGTTCTACCCAGGTGCCCGCCCATGATGAAATAGTGCACGGAGGGGCACCTGGGGTCTTCCTCCACCATCAAAGCTAGGAAGTCGCCATATGACCTATAATTGCGTCGGTGCGACGTTAAACCCAACAAAAAATTCTAGTAATTGCCAACTACTGAATGAAAAGTAAAAAAAATGTTATAATTTAGGGGGCAATAAGAAGTGCAGAATACTCAGCGCTGAAACCGTAATTTCTCTTGAATTATATAACGTTTCTGTACTTTTTCATAATATTTCATCTATTGAATATTGAATAGATAATAAGAAGACTCTTTACACAATTTTAGATAGTAAAAAGATGTACAGAGTCCAAGAACTGCAACCCTAGCCTGAATAGTTTTCAAATTATTATTCCCCACCCCCCTCACACACACACACGTGCATATGAAATCACTTAGCTTTTATTTTGATGTCATATGACAACTTCTTTCAAGTGATGGGAGAACACTTTACTCTGCAAAGCGCTGTTAAAATGGAAATGCAAAAAGCTTTGAAATGTTACATTTGTGATTTAGATAAAATAGTGTCTCAAAATAAATTTTGTAAAACTATGAAATGCCTCAACAAATTGCGAGTAAGACGCTTCGAGAACATTTGAGTAACGGTTATGACTAAAGTCGTGAAAACATTATTTAGGTTTTTATAAATTTTCTAGTCCAGCATCACGGAGTTCATTCAGTATCTAATAGAATACCGCTTAAACCAGAACAAGGGCCATGAGGCATGTTGCACTTTTCATTACATTTCGTGAACAGACTTGGAAAGGGTCGCCCTTGACACTGCCTTTCAATAAAACCGAGTCTGCTATTATTGCTTGGCTACATTCTGTGCTAACAAAGAACCTTCTTGTATATGTTATTATCAAGTAAAGCATTGAATTATTTTATTTCATCGATGGATCAAAATAAAGATCAAACTATTATTTTTTTAAAAATCCTTTGAATCTCACATCCGCTAAACCGTATCTACAGTTATCTCCCTATATATTACACAATCTACGTATTACACAATCTACGAGATAAAGCATGTGATTCTCCTTCGCTACCCGTTGTTTACTTGCGAAATAAACACGGATCATAAACTGTCAACATACAGATTCAGATTTAATGACTGTGGCGGATTATTATTGCTCTAAAATTTAAATTAAAGGCTGGTTCAACGGCATTATGGAAGTGACCAGATATCTGATCTTGGCATTTCTGCCATTTATGGATGTTTCATTGGACTTACTTGGTACAGGTTTAAGTATAATCATTTTATAATCTTACATTAAATTGCGCAATAGTTTGTATTTAGATATTAGTATTGTCTAATTATAGACGATTTTTTTAAATCAATATTTGTGTTTGTGTAAATTTCATAAATTTCAAAGGAAAAATTGGTTGTTTTATTAAGAGTGTTTATTTACTAGGACTGGACAACAGTTGTATGCAGAATCTTTTAGAATTGTTTTATATATAAACCTTTAATACTTTAAAACACAATGATTAGAACATAGTAGAACATTGAGACATCAAAATTATGTCCGATGTCAACTTTCAAGTTTTACAAGTATATGAAATAATTATGTCTCCTACATGTAGTGTGGAAAATATATTGATTTAGTGATGTCTTACTGCCTGTCTGTCCGTCCGTCTGTCCGACTGTCTGTCACAAAGTTTGTTTACGCAACTCCTCCGACACCACTAAATGGATTTACAAGCGATCATTGTCTAACCTAGTTGTGCATATCGTAGGCATTTTCTGGTTCGATGATTTTCAGTGGAGTTTTGGCCCTTGATTAGTCGAATTTTATGATATTGTAGCCACTTCTTTTATGTTATTGGGCGGACTTCCACCCCAATCTTACAGGAGTAATCATATCAAGCCTTGTTTATATTATCGATATTTTCCGATTCGATGATTTTCAGCTGTTTTATAGCCATTGATTCCTCCAATCTTGTGATTTATTGGCCACTTGTCCTTATTGAGCGGATTTCAATCAGACCTCACTGAAGTTATAAGTGACAGGCCTAGTTATACATATCATCGACATGTTCCGGTTCAGTGGTTTTCAACGGAATTATGGCTCTTCATTTATCGTATTTTTCGGACAACTGCTCTCAAACAACCAGGAGGAATTACACCAAACTGTATATAAGTAACCATTGCCAAGCCTAATTGTGCACTTCATAGGCATGTTCCGATTCGATGTTTTCAGCATAGTTATGGTCCTTGATTCATCATATTTTATTATGTTTTAGCCACTTCTCTAATATATTTTGCGGGTGTCCACCAAACATTACAGAAGAGATCAACTTTGTTATGCATATCATCGGCATGTTTATGTTCAGTGATATTTAGGGGAGTTATGGCCCTTTATTCGTGAAATTGTATGATATTTTGGCAGCTTCTCACAAACCATTAGGCAGATTTCTACAGGAATTATATCATTGCCAAATGTTTTCTTTTTGTTGTTTTTTTCGAATTCAACGTCGCACCGACACATGATAGGTCATATATTTGGCCTTGATTTGCCATATTTTACAGTGTTTACACTACTTGCTGCATACAATTAGGCTGAATTTCACTAAACTTTACGAGCGATTAGTGTGAAGCGTAGTTGTTATATTATCGTCATGTTCGGATTAAATGATTTTCAAAGGAGTCATTACCCTTTACTTGACAAATTCTTTTCTCTATGCTACTTCTCCTATACCACTGAATTCCACCAAACTTAACATGAGTTAAGCCTTATTGTGTACATCGTCGGAATGTTATGGTTCAGTGATTTTTCCTTGAGTTATGGCCCATAATTTGTGGCATTTTGCAAATTCAGCGTGTTAAGTGGTGGGAAACATACTTGTTTTGTAAAAAACAATCTCCAATACTGGTTCAAAACTTTATTTAAATCAGATAAACATTTCATATCAAGTTTTGTGTAAGTGAGTATATTTTCAAATCTTTAACAGTAACTTTTAACATATTGTATAGGATATGTCTGCAAAGCGCTGTTGAAATGGAATTGCAAAAAGCTTTGAAATGTTACATTTGTAAAAAACATATAATAATAAATTTTGTCAATACTATGAAATGCCTAGACAAATCGCGAGTAAGACGCTTCGAGAACATTTGAGTAACGGTTATGACTAAAGTCGTGAAAACATTACTTTTCCTATTCATAAAATTATGCACATGAAATTGCTGACTACTGAACTAGATGATTATTCACTGGGTAAACAAGATGTAAAAATACATTTTCCACCATCCACGTTGTAACACTCTCCAAGTAGATGTAGTTCTTTCGTTAAGTTGAGTTTAATATTCCACTGTTATTCAGTTATGCAATTGTAATAAAGAAGACATTTTATCAATAAACCATCATACTATTACGAAAAATACTCTCTTAGTTATAGAGTTCACTTATTTCATGAAATTATTATTTGTATTACAGTAGACGCTGGATGCATTACTCAGCAAGTAAAAGCCGTTTTCTCATTAGACGCGACAAACAACATAAATCAGGAACAACGGCAATATATGTTCAAATTTGTTGGAGAAGTTTCGCAGACCTTTCCAGATGGAAGTGAAGGTAGCTGTGCATATATAAACAATGAGAATGTAGAACTTTTGGAATTTTTTTCTCCGATTAAGAACACTAATCTGAGCTCGCTACTTGAAACAACTTATAAGGAGAAAATCAAGCTAGGTAGAAAAATATCAACAAGTGCCCTTGAAAACGAAACTTCAAAACGCTTTTCAGTCAGCGACTTTAAATCGAAAGCAGAAGTATTTTATCTTATTGTTTCTGATAAGACCGACTTTGAAGATTTTCCAGCGATTCTATTGAAGAAAAAGGTATTTGTTATTGTACTTGGCTCGACTATACCGATAGCGCTGAAGAACCTCGCCACTAGCAACGAGCACGCCTATCTTATTAGAAGTCTAGACGATGTAAGCAGAGTTTCGGACAATATTGCTAAACAAACATGCATCGGTAAGACCAAGTTTGATTTCAGAGTATAAAACTTTAAAAGAGAGTACAAAGATATTATATCATGACAAAGACTGTCACAATGAAATGGATCTTAATCATCATCTTCAATTTAACATGTCTATCTTATTTTTCTTAAAGAAATATTACACTAAAATTATTTGATAATGTATTGTAAAAAAATGTGTTTTGAAATTTTGTCGCATCAGTTATGAAAACATTTTACAAAAAGTGTACATTCTAATGCAGACAAACGGAAATTTACCAAGTAGGAATTGATGTACAATTGGAATGAATAACAAGTAAAGCTGACACATGTTATAGTTTTATTGAAATTTGTATTTGTGAAAATACACTATGTATTTACAATTGTGATGCTTTAAACAGCTTATCTGTTGTAGATTCACATTACAAATGTGATGTTGATCAATATATGAAGAAGCGATCGATCAAATGCAAGTCCTGTATGTCCGTCTGTTCAGTAGTAACCACTACACGGTCCAACACGTGCACGCTCTTGTGTCCATGTATGTATTGTTCGCATGCCCTTACAATTTGTTTTTGTGTGTACCATTCAGTTGTATATCTGGTGTAAAAAAGGCTATAAATCAATAATATAGAATATTTCACAAGTAAACACTGACAATTCCAATCATAATCTGTAAATATATTTATCGAAACAAAACCAGATTATTTATATTTTCGCCCAACAGAGATTCTTTATTTGTAAAAATCAGAGTAATAAGGTTTAATTATGAAACAACCTAGCAGCGTGGTGAACTATAAAATGTTACGATACGGAAAATATTTCTTAAAATAACACATTATTTTTTACTTGTTTCAGACTTTCGAAGGCCACCTAAAGAAGATGCCGTAAAGAGGGAAAGAGTTACAGATAAGAAACACGACAATAAAGGAACAGCAATTATTGTTACCGTCTATGTCATGTTTGCTCTCTGTATTGTTACGGTTAATGTTGTCACCTTCAGAGTTTGCCGTAGGAAAAAGCTAGCATGTTTCGCGACGGAACACTTACAAGATGATCTTCATACTGATCATCCTATCCATGAATCTGATGCAGTACCTGAAACTGAGGATCCAAACAATACGGTATTAGACTATATACTAAATAACACTTTCTGAGCTTCTTTAAAAGGATGAACCTCTGTTATATACTGTTCATGCAGTTCTGTTATTATCTGAAACTGTTCTTATGTTTATAAACATTACAGTGTGTATAAAAGTGAATGGACAATATATGGAAAACACAGGAAAAGCGTTACTTGTGTATTTCTTTTGTGGAATGTCCTAATACATGTTCTGTTTTCAGGTTTTAGATCGAGAAAACGGCAGTGCAATCCCATTGCTCGACGGCGTTGTTACAGCTAACAGCTCCTTGCCAGCTTCCACATCATGTTCTCAGGGCTTTAATATCAACTTCCGGAACAATACAGAACTAGACATGAGTAAACATTTGTTCATACTTATTCACACTATTAAGTAACACGATCTTGTTTCCCGCAAGCGAGACAAATGTACACGAAAACGATAACAGCCTACAATACATACGTTTGCCACCTCTGTTTTATTCAAAGATTATTACTCAACTGTGCATCGGTATTCCGCTCACATATTCATATCTGATATTGATCTTGTATACCAATACAAGCTGTTATTGTAATGAAGTTTAGTTTTCTTCATAAAATTATTCGTCGAGTTCCACTGTAGAGAACTTAACATTTCTTCAAGTAGTGTAGTAGCTAGATTGAAAAATGTGTTATTAAATATTATAAACTGATGTAAACTCCGGATTTTATTAGCTCACCTGAAATTTGTGAATAGTCCGGCGTCCGTTGTCCATCGCCCATCGTCCGTTGTCACTGAGTCAACATGTTAACTTAAACATCTTCTCTTCTGAAACTACTAGTCAGAGTTACGCCAAACTTGACAAGTAGCATTCTAGCTCTATCAAGTTTGTTCAAATGGTTAACCTTGGCCCCCTTTTAGGGGCCATCAGAGCTTAAAACAGAACTTTTTTAAAGAACGTTTTCTCATGAACTGCTTGATGGATTTTTATCAAACTTGGTCTGTAGCACCATTATTAAGTTTTCTCCCAATTTTGTCCAAATGGGGGCACTTGATCCCTTTTTAGTGCCGATCGGGCTAAAATTAGAAATACCTCTAAACGAAATAATGTCAAGAACCGCTAGATAAATCTTCAACAAAAGTGAAAAGGTCCTTTCCCAAATGTTTTCTCAAATGGGGGCACTTGGCATCTTTCAGGGACCACTAGAGCTTAAAAACAGAAACTGTTCGATGGATCCTCATCAAACTTGGTCTTTAGCAGCGCTATAAAGTCTTCTCCCAATTTTATACATACCAGGGCACTTGGTCCATTTTAGGGGCTGCTAAAGTTAGAAATACCTTTAAACGACTTCTTTTCATGAACTGTTAGATGGATTTTCATCAACAATGGTTTGTAGCATCACTATACGGTCCTCTTCCAATTTTGCTCAAATGGGGACTAAAATTAGAAATGCCTTTTAAATGACTTCTTCTAATGAACTTCATCAACTCTGGTCTAGAGGATCATTATAAGGTCCATTCTCAATTTTGTTCGATTGGGGGCACTTGGCCCCTTTAAGAGGCTGCTAAAGTTAAAAACAGAAGTACCTTTAAACGACTTTTTCTAATGAACCGCTTGATGGATCTTCATCAATCTTGGCCTGCAGTATCATTAGAAGGTCTTCTACCATCTACCAATTTTTGTTCAAATGGGGGCAGTTTGTCCCTTGTAGGGGCCGCTAGGACTACTTCTCACGAACCACTCAATTGATTTTCATCAAACCTGGTCCGTAGCATTATTATAAGGCCCACTCCAAACATTGTCCAATTGGGGAGAGGGCAGGGGTGGGGCTCGCTTGGCCCCTTTCAGGGTCACTAGCATTATAACTAGAAATTCCTATTAACTGCTTGATGGATCTTCATCAAACTTGATTTGTAGCATGTTATAAGGAGGTCCTTTTACAAATTTGTTAAATTGGAGACACTTTGCCCCTTTTACGTGCTGCTAGAGATAAAAATAGCAATACCTTTAACTATCTTGTTCTCATTAACTCCTGGATGGGTCTTCATCACACCTTGTCTGGAGCACCATTATAAGGTTCTTTACCAAGTTTGCTCAGTTGGGGGCAATTGGCCCCTTATAGGGGCCACTAGAGCTTAAAATAGAAATACCTTAAAAGCACTTCAATCGTCTCATGAACCGCTTGATGGATCTTTCATCAAACTTGGTCTGTAATACCGGTATCATTATAAGGTCTTACGTCAAATTTGGTTAAATGGGGCACTCTACTCCTTTAAGGGGCCACTAGAGGTTAAATTGAAATATCTTTAAATGATTTCTTCTGATGGTTATGTTTTGGGTGCGTGAGAACAAAATATAGAATAAAACTTTACATAACTTCTGTTTTAATGAACAGCTTAAAGGACTTATATATACCAAAACTAGTTGGAAGCAAAGTCAGATGGTTAGGGTTTTCTCCAGGTGAGCGAATCGGGTCATTTGGGCATTTTGTTTCTTTTACTACTTTCTCTATGTCAGACTTTATTTTGAGATGAAACTATGTTTACTCGGAACAAATACATGTACATATAAAAAAGTTTTACCTTAAAATTAATATACCGCTTTATTTCTCTTCCATTTTCAGATGGCCATGTGTTTGCAGGATCGACTTTCCAGCCTGTTCACTAAAACAGTGTAAGGAAGACAAAGGAAAGATCTGAACATTACTGTTAACCATTTAATTAAAGCGTTGAAGGAACGGACAATCTTTTTAACAATATAATATTGTAATGCATTTGCGTGAGTAAGAATTCAAAGTGTATTTATATTTGTATATTAACTGTCAGCTTAACTTGCGAACTACAATGTTTTTAAACTTAGGAGGGCATACCTTTTGATGCACTTCTCAGAACACAAAATGATACAAAACGTAGCTAGCAACATCAGCAAAATATCAAAAATCATTAACATATATTATTATGTCCCCCCCCCCCCGCGCCCCCCTCCACACAAACACACACACAAACACACACACTGGGGGAGACATATTGTTTTTACCCTGTCCGTCCGTCAGGCAGGAAGGCATTCCGTCCGTCACACTTCATTTATGATAAAAAAAACTAGAGAACAATTTGACCTTCAAACTTCATAGGGTTGTAAGGCTTATGGGGTAGACGACCCCGATTGTTTTTGGGGTCACTGCATCAAAGGTCAAGGTCACAAGGGCCTGAACATGGAAAACTCTTTCCGATCAATAACTTGAGAATCATTTGACCCAGAATGTTGATACTTCATTGGACATGCAGAGTAGACTACCCCTATTGATTTTGGGGTCACTCTATTAAAGGTCAAGGTCACGGGCCTTATCATTGAAAACCATTTCTGATCAATAACTTGAGAACCTCTTGACCAAGAATGTTGAAATTTCATAGTGACTACCCCTATTGATTTAGGGGTCATTTTGTTAAAGGTCAAGGACACAGGGACCAGAACATGGAAATCTATTTCTGATCAGTAACTTGAGAACAATTTGAGCCAGAACCTTTAAAATTAACAGGATGATACGACTAATGTTTTTGGGGTCACTCCATCAAAGGTCAATGTCACAGAAGCCATCTGCCTGTCACAATTCATTTTCGATCAATAAAAGGAGGACCATTTGATCTAGAACCGTCAAACTTAATTGGGTGACAGGGCTTACAAAGTAGATGATCCCTATTTTTTTGTAGTGGGGTGGGGGGGGCACTCGATCAAAGGTCAAGGTCACAGGGGCCTGAACATGGAGAACCGTTTCTGATCAATAACGTGAGAACCACTTGATCCAGAATGTTGATACTTCATAGGATAATTGGAAATATAAAGTAGGTGACTCATATTGATTTTTGGGTCCCTTTGTCAAAGTTTAAGGTCACAAGGGCCAGAAATTGGAAAACAGTTTCTGATCAATAACTTGAGAATCATTTTACCCGGAACCTTCAAACTTCATAGGGTGGTAGGACTTACAGAGTGAATGAACCTTACTAATTTTGGGGTCACTTGAGCAAAGGTCAAGGTCACAGGGGTCTTAACATGGAAAACGCTTTCCAATTAATAACTTGAGAATCACTTGGCCCAGAATGTTGAAACTTCATAGAATGATTGGACATGCAGAGTAGATGACTCAAATTGACTTTTGAGTCACTCGATCAAAGGTCAAGGTCACACGGGCCACTAAGACGCTACTATGCATTGGGGGAGACATGAGCTTTTCCACAAAAACATCTTCTAGTTTAACTTGGTATCTTTTCGTGAGTATGTTGTAGATGATAAAAGTGGAGTCCCTTTAAATCATGTGCAATAGAATGGTGTATCCTGTTGGTAATTTTCCCAAAACGTTCGTTCTAAATTCGATGGAACGTTAAGCCTCGTTGGAAAAAAGCCCCGAATGGTACCCTTCTGTAATAATGATTATGTCATTGTTTGAAAAACGATTATTTAGCTGAGTCTACACCTGTAGGGTTTACACTTGTATCACGAGACATGCGAGATAGGTGAGTGCTCAATTAAAGTTCGGAATATGACTGTCGTTGTGCACATTGCTGGTTTTTAAATGGATGAGACGAAATTGTATTTGTATGAAAGTATGTTACGTTTGACAATAGCATTTCTTGTATTTCTTCTTTCCTTAGACTGTTTACTAATATTATCAAGCTAAGAACAATCCAGGAATGGTGTTTTCTTATGTAAGCAAAATACTAGAGATTGAAATAATAACACAGTTTACTAATCTATCCAGTGATGTTCTACAAATGAGTAACATCAGTTCATAATTGCGACATTTTGTCAAAAGGAACAAAATTATATCTGCTGTATTAGGCACTGAGTGATTATTCTGATTAAAGTTTTCTTTCAGTAAATAAACTCGCAGAATCATTTACAACAAAAATTATGTGTATGATATAAATATTCTGATTAGATTTCAACTATAACTAAGAATTAACTTACATACCAATGTTCTCATGTATGTGTATATTATCATATTATTGTTATGTACTAGTGTGCATTTGTATGAGATTTTTATACGCCCGAAGGGCGTATTATGTTATAGCTTCGGTGTCCGTCTGTCAGTCCGTCCGTCCGTCCGTTAGAAATTTCGTGTCCGCTCTGTAACTCTTTCACCCATTGAAGGATTTCAAAGAAACTTGACACAAATGTTCACCACACCAAGATGACGGTGCAGAGCGCATGTTTTAGATGTCTCGCTTCAATGTCAAGGTCACACTTAGGGGTCAAAGGTCGTATCAGTTTGTTTCGTGTCCGCTCTGTAACTCTTCAACTGCTTGAAGGATTTCAAAGAAACTTGACACAAATGTTCACCACACCGAGACGACGTGCAGAGCGCATGTTTAGGATGTCTCACTTCAAGGTCAAGGTCAAACTTAGTGGTCAAAGGTCGTATCAGTTTGTTTCGTGTCCGCTCTGTAACTCTTGAACTGCTTGAAGGATTCCAAGGAAACGACGTGCATAGCGCAAGTTTCGGATGATTCGCTTCAAGGTCAAGGTCACACTAAGGGGGTCAAAGGTCATATATGACTGCTTTGTGTATATTGCTCTGTATTGCAGTGCTCTTGTTTTTATTTGGCAGATCCCTTTTATGTTCAGTTACAATAATGTTCTTTTAATTACTTCCCTTTAATGTTACTATAAATAGCTTATTTTGAAACTTTTTTTTATTATTGGCCGTAGGGAAAAACTGAGACCACTTTTCTGTGTTACAACATGGATGGTACCTCAATTTTTTATGTGTACCTTGGAAGGATTTTTTTTTTTGGACTTAGACATTTTTTTTGGAATTTCTTCCCTTTGTTGTTCCTGTCCTTTGGGCTTCAACAGTCAAGTTCTTTAGATTTTGCTCCCATCCTCTGATGTAACTCTTCGGGCGTATATTGCCCGGCTTGGCGGAGCTCTTGTTTGTTTATGAAATGCTGTTGCTGTTATTGTTGTTTTCGTTGTTTTTGTTGTATTTTTTTTGTTTACTTGTTGTTGTTTTTTTTTCATTTACTTGTTATCAGGCTTTTTATAAGATAAACAATTGTGTTGATATTGTGTCACTTATTATAAATGTACCCGAAAGGAAACAATTTTTGAGAAAAAACGGAACTGAAGATATCACACTGTCATATTACTACTAACAAAAAGTGCTTCATTAGGAAATCATTATGTTTGTTTGAATTCTTCACTGATGCAGCATTAATATTTTTATATCTAAAGGCCCCATTGTTCTTCACCGGTCTGCAACCTCACTTTTGTTTCAAATTTTTGTGTGTTTAAAGTTATCATCACATTTGCTGTATGTTATCTCACCACAGTCTTCTAATTACGGTAAGCAACCAATTTGAAAGAAGTTACGAATAACATACCCAAAGCGGCATGTAAAGGTTATAATATTTAAACGGAGATAAAGCAAAACTTATTATTTCATAGCGTCTCGTGGATAAAATCAAAATAGTCTGCCATCGTTTTCTATCTCCCTATATAAGTTTGATTAATACATAGCTCAGGGATTAACTTTCAAACTATTTTCCCAACGCCAAAATGCAGTTATTTTCCAAGATATGTACTACAAAATCAGCATTACGTACCGGGATCAGATGGGTAGCCATAAAATGACACTAAAGCGGTGCACATAATATGTAAACATTAAAAACAAATTTACATATGGCAGTTTTCTTAAACCTTAAATATCTCTTCATGTATGTAAAATGTTTAAAACCTACATAACAGACGGGAAAAAAATGAGAACAAATAGCATATACAAAATTTAAAAACGTGACAGGATCATCTATAAATAGTTTTAAAATAGTTAATTTGGATTTACAATATACATCATGTTTTTTGCGCATTCATTCAAGTTTAAAAATAACTAGAGTGCACATCGTACGATAATAGGTTATGTCAAATGCGCCTTTTGTAACAGATATTCCCAAACAATAACTGTTACGAAAGATAAGAAGAGCAATGAAATTGCATGCCATTCCTGAAAGATCATATTCAATATGTGGAGCATTTTATATTCATAATATTATATCAATAATTATTTTATGATCTTTATATTGTTATACAAAATAAACAATTTTAGAGAAATATAAATTAAGCTTTTGTACAGAATATTTTCGTACCTCATTAATCTCCGCCAAGGTTTTCAGTTGTTTTCGTTATTTTTTATTTTACGCTATATTTGTATCCTGAAAATATTTACATATACGATATAATAACCAATGGCACTGTTGTGCAACTTCAACGCACGTTACCATGGGTTCGTATTCATTTCAGATGATTTTTATTAATTCAGTGTGATTTCAAATTTCATCGCTATTGCTTTTATTATAACAATATTTTACGAAACATATTTCACGTTTTTTTGTTGTTGTTTTTTTTTTTTTTGTTGTTGTTTTTTTTGTAATAATTATTCAAAGATTTCGTTTTATTGTGTACTGACACCAGTTGCTTGAAATGTCCGCTAAATGAATGAACACTTTTTCGAGTCCTGAATAATTTAGTCGACATTTTGAAGAATGGTTTACTAACATGTACGTTGAAGAATGTTTAATACTGGTGTATTTCTTTCAATAAATGGACTATAAATCATGTTAAGTGTTATAGTTTTCCCGCCTGATTAGTTTACAGACGAAATAGAAAAAAAATATTCTGTCTTTAACTCACAACCCTGAGATTGGTAGCTGAGCGTTTTGTGTGCATATCTATACCGACTGGAAAGTCCCAAATATTGACATAGATATCGTCATAAATTATTTCCATTAAGAAACAGAAAATATCTTTTTGTTTAAACAATACTTGTGTCCAAATCTTTTGTGAACTGATACGCACTTCGAGTATCGTTTACTACGTAATACAATTATACTAACAGTTCATCGTATTTTTGGATTTTGTTTGTGCTTATAAAATGATAGCTAATAAGCATTTTATAATCATTTGAACGCTATTTTATCATAAAATATTTAACTTTAGTGAAGAACCATTGTTTTTAAAACCATTTAAGTTATTTAAAGACAGTCGCATAGTATGATGGGCATATTGAATGTGACAAAAATTCTGATTCTTCTCGGCGTATATCAGATTTATGCTCAAGAAGGTAAGGCTTTATTTTATTAATAATTATTTACTCCACTATTTTTAAAAAGGAAATTAATTTGATATGTAAACACAATGTATGAAAAGGATGTTGAAATATACACAGCATTGTTTACACAACTTAACAACACTTTCTTGCGCTTTGCATTTTTCTGTATCGTATTACCATATACATTGCAAGACTAAATTGTGTGCAGCCTCACAAGATCCTTTTTAAACAGGACTTTGTTCTCCAGCTGGTGGCCTTTTTGTTTGGCTGCAGATACTTTTCATTAATTAGAAGGGTGATTTACGTCATAGGCATGGCTTTAAAAAGCAAATATTACTTGGAAAGGTGTTAAATCCACATTTGTAATTAAAATACACTGGCCCGGATCCAGTACCCCCGCCCCACCCCCCTCCCCCAGTTCCCAGTCGGCTGAGAAGTGCCGTATATTCATCAAAATTGCAACCAACTATTTTGGCAAAGCAGTAATATATCTCTAAATTTAGACAAAAAATGCACTAGATCCAACCATATCGTATGTATATTTCAATTTTTTTCAAGGGGGAGACCCCCTGACCCCGCTAAAATGAGGTGGGAATGGGGGTAAGTTCCTCCCATACTTCAAAATCTAGACAAAAAATGTCCCAGAGGCCACCATTACATAACCTTTATTTCAAAAAATGCCAGGGGAAGACCCCCTGACTCCTTAACACGAGTAGGACACCCCCTTGCGTACCTAACCCCTCTCGGCGCTATGCGCCTTGCCCTTGACGCCTTCGTTCTAAACCGGCCGGTCCTGATGTACAATGTGCAATACTATATTGGGAAACAAAATTTAAGTGTACTTAGAGGTGATGTCTAACCTGATAACCGCAGAGGGGATCAGTACGTGACTTCTGTCATAAAATCATATATTGAAAAACCCACAAGTCTTCTTTCACTTTCCTGTTGACAGTATTGTAACTAAACAGGAAAGAAAAGAAATTAAAATATCAACGTAGAAGTTTGATTTTAAGAATCTAAAAGATGCACAAGAAATGTACTTGAGTCATTGGTGTCAAAAAGACTATGTGGCTATTTTACTAACGGGCTACGGAAAAAGACTGATCTCCCTACATCTATTCGAGCATACAATAAGATAAGACTACTCATTTGTCACCTTCATAAAATGTCGTCTGTTGTCTTCTTAAAATCCGATGGTTGCAGTGCTATTAATAATATTTTTGTGTATTTTGTCTTTTTGGGCCGAAATTCGAAATTCTTTACTTTTTCCAGTCATAATCTTTTTATAAATATTCTGTAAATTATATCGTTTAAGGACACGGCAACGTGATTTTACGTCCCTACTTCTGAAGTGTAACATATTTATACATTATGATGCAATCTTCCATCCAGTTTGAGTTGATGCGACACAATTTCCTCCCCCTCCCTAAAATACATGTAGTCAAATGATCTTGAATATTTTAAAAATGATACCCGAAATATTAGTACAAAACACATGCACGTTCCCGTTTATATTGCCTCTTGAACTGCAATTTAAAAGATAAGATAGAGTTTTTTCTCAATTGAACATAATTCTAAATGTTCCTTTAGTATATACCTACGTCTTCCATGTATATAAACTGTAACATCTTGTCAGGATTTTAAGAAAAAAGAGTGTGAGAATAAAATTTATAGTCTAAGAAAAAATTCAAAGCACCAATCACAGCAGTTCTCTAAGATGCCAGAAACACTTTTTGAAATGTGCTACTAGTACCTTAAGACTATGTGTTGAGAGAACGACGTATTGTTTGAAAACAAACAGGAGCTTACATGTGAGAACAAGTGCCAGATCAGGATTCGAACCTGAGACCTCCCAATGACACTTATGTACATGTCTTGGGTGCTCTTACCAACTGAGCTACCTGCCACTGACTTCCCCATTGAAATATGAGAACTCATGAGATTTTTTTTAAAGTTCCGAGCAGGCGAGGAGATCTTTATGTCAAAGGGACTTGTAATGTGGATTAATCAACAGTTTCCAAACATAGTATTAGCTTACTTTTCTGATATCATATCAACTCCTGTGATTAGAATGTTTATTCATATTTGTAATTTCAATTAGCAAAAAAATTATACCCGCGGTAAGTTATTTCATAACTGCTACCGCAATTGTGACTTGTTTATATATATTGACAAATATATACTGTTGAAATTGATTGACTCTTTGTCTACTTGTATTGAGTCCTATGAAGTGTTCAAGAGCATTTCTCGAGAATTCATGTAAGGAACATTTTAAGAACAAAGAGCTCATGAAATTTGTCTCATTTTACATTTCTTGAAATGTGCTTAAAATTGTAAACTGAAAGAAGTGTTCATGAACTGCTTTTTAAAATTTCATAAAGGATGGCAGTTCTCTTAAATCTTAATTATCTCTTTCATGTATGAAAAAACTTGAAAGCACCATATCAAGTAGATTTTATAATTTTTAGACATGACTGCAAACAAAATGATCAAGTTTAAGACGTCAGCTGGTTAATCTATAATTTGGGATTTGCATAACTGAAATACTGTTGAAAAACGTAAAACGAAATCGTACGATAAATGACATTTGAACTTCGACTCTTTTTATCATGTAAAATGCACTTTATGTCACTGCTACACCAAACAATTTCGCGTGCCCGGATTTTTCTCGCAACTATGTATCATTATTTAAGCGAAATTTCAATTTCCCGATGCGAGAATTAAGAAAGACATGCGAAACTTAGACGATAATTATCGGCTCAAAAACCTCGCGAGGATTGTTAAATTTCGCATGTATATATGGTTTTGGACAAGGCAACAATGCGATAAGTATCGTATTGTCACGTGTTGGTGAGGCGAGAATTAAAGTGGCACGAACAGAATTCCGTACGTATAGGTTACCGAAAGTTGCGAGGGTTTTTCAGCAGCCGCAACTTTTAATGATACTGAGTCCATACTATTTATGTGGTTTGTTAGCAGGTATAATTTTTGAAGATATATTTGTAAGCTGTAACGGATTACCCTGTCATACATGTGCGGTAAACTACACATTTAACTAATTATTACGGTGTTCCGTTAGGGCCAGCGCCTGCTCCCTGTGAACGCGAAGCGCGTAGGTACGACGGTACGATGGCGAAGCGCGACACTACGATGATGAAGCTCGTCAGTACGATGGCGAAGCGCGACGCGACAGTACACGATAGCGAAGCGCGACAGTACGACGGGCTGTCACCATCGTACTGTCGCACTTCGCTACCGTATAGTCGCGCTTCGCCATCGTCCTGTCGTGTTATCTATGACGTACCGTTTGGGTCAAAAGTCTGAAATCGCTCGAGCGATACCATAATACACGGTTAGCGTGTAAATTAACACGCTTACCGTGTAAATTTACACGCTTACCGTGTATTTCAATCGGTAGATCTATAAAAGTACACGCTCACCGTGTATTTTACGCGTTTACCGGGTAAAATATACGCTTAGCGTACAAATTTATACGCTTAGCGCGTATCGCTCGCTTGAGTTACACTTTTAAATAAATTAGCCAATCAAAATACAGGTTACAAAGGAAGATATTTATAAAGTTTATGATTGAATTATTACTTTTAAGGAAACATACATAATATTTTCATTATATTACGAATTCTTTTGCCACTGTAAAGATGATTTCAGTCAAGTAATTTATTCTACAGTATATATGCTTTGATTAAAGACATGTATATTTTTATTATATCTTACCTGAAAAGCCTGCTTTATTCTTATTTTCGTCAGAAAAGAACAAGCATTTCCAGTCTAATTCCACACATCATACACATATAAAACTTGTACTTTGCATTTTAAAATGCCATTTGTTATCATATATCTATTTTTTCTACAACCTCAAATGATATATATATAAATAATAATAGTATCTATTTTTCTCCGACTTGAATGACATGTACATTATTGGGGAGGGGTGGGGAATCGAGCGGCTCCATGTCACTGAAGTTGCTGTTTTAAGTGATCTACCGGAAATCATTACGTAACTGTTATGCAAAATGACATGATAAAACATATGTCACCTAGGTTATCAAGATCCTTTCGAGGTTCCCTAATTAGAGCGGATCATAAAATTTACTGAAGCATATAAGATGGCTTTGATATGATACAATTTAATGCCTTCGGTCATCAATGCCACTATATATGAACGAACACGGATTAATATATCACGTGGCGGAGCTGTCTTGTGAAACGAAAATAAAAATTTCACAGGATATCTAGTATTCTAAAATCTGTAAGAATATATTTGGAAATTTAATGGACATTTATTTTTAAAACGATGAAAGTGTAATAACAAAAAATGTAAATTCGTTAGATATGAATCAAGGACTTTAACTACTTACTAATGGGAAATACCTAATATCTGGAACAACTGATACGTATATTAGACCTTCCTGCTAATATAAATCTATAATTTTTCATTTTTTATATTTACATGCTGGATCATTTTCATATCGAAAATGTATCGTGCGCAAAGTCATTATCCGTAATTTAATAGAATAATTATGATAAAGCTGAATACCGCAAAATATAGAACAAGATTTCAAGTCTAGAACACCCTTCCCTGCTGCTACCCCCCCCCCCCCCCCCCCCCCACTCTCTCTCTCTCTCTCTCTCTCTTAAATCTGACCGCTGCCATTTGATATTTTCAAATAAAAACTTTCAATTCGAAGAATCAATAGAAATGATAAATAACAATTTTAAGATGATTACTATTTTTGAATACGGAATGAATTGATCCCCACTTTAGTATAAGTGGATACAAAATGAAAGGCTGGACTAATTGAATATTTCATTTTCAACTTCCACTTTTAATTATATTACAAGTATCATGCAAGCTTATTGCGGCAGGTTGTAAGTTCTGCGAGGTCGAGCAAGGAAATAAAACAAATACTTTGGTTTAAATAATTGATCTCGGAAATAAATATTATCCATTTCTTCAATGAAATTATTCTCCATTTGGTTGTAGTTATGAATTACCCATTTAATAATATACACTCGTTTAAGAAACTACTGCTGTCTGCATTTTTTTCATATGGATCCAGAAGACGATCATAATACTGGTCCGCGGTGAATGCAGTCATTTTTGCAGTTCTAAACTAAATTTTGATTGGTCTATTCGCTCGAATTCTAAATTAAGAATCGGGTCAACGAAAATACACGTTGAGCGTGTAAATTTACACGGTAAGCGTGTAAATTTACGCGCTTAGCGTGTAATTTATACGCTAACCGTGTAAAAAACACGCTTAACGTATAAATTTACACGGTGAGCGTGTAAATTTACACGTTTACCGTGTATTATGGTACCGCTCGAGCGATTTCAGACTTTTGACCCAAATGGTACGTCATAGTTATCACCATCGTACTGTCGCGCTTCGCCATCGTACCGTCGTACCATCGCGCTTTGCGTTCGAAGGGAGCAGGCGCTGGTCCTAACGGAATACCGTAAATTATATTCCTCCTTACATTCGCACTAGCTGTCAATCAATCCCAGGTATTAATAAAGATATCGTTAAAGCTTTCCATTAACGATTTTTTATTTATTAACACAAGCCCCCGCTGAATACACTATATGTTTTGGTTTAAACTGAAGTGCACGTATAATCGATTTATAACAGTTTTACTACGTAATACACTACTCATGATATAGTTGTTTCGTATTTTTGGATTTTCTAATGACCGAATGATTGTTTTTATAAAATGGTAAAAGACGTCAGCGTGCTATAATTATTTTGAATGTTATTATATCATGATATATAAGTTAATTTATTTAGATAATATTGTTTTAAAACCATTAAATTTACTTAAAGACAGTCACATAGTGTTACTTCAAATATTTATTTGCAAAATTAATAAAACGATGAACATTTTGATTGTGACAACAAATTTGATTCTTCTCTGCGTACATCAGATTTATTCTCAGGAAGGTAACTTTTTATTTTATTCTATGATAATTAACACCACAATTTTGAAAAGGAAATGAATTTGATATATAAACACAAGGTATGAAAATAATGTTGAAACATTTTACCAAATTATTAACGAAACTTTAATATAATGTTCATGCATTTTTAATTTTCTTTTCTTTTTCCCCCTTTTTTGTATTATGGGTTATTACCATATACACTGCAAGACTAAAAAGTGATCAGCCTCACACGCTTTTTTATTCAAACAAGACTCTGTTCTCAAGTTGATGACATTTTCGACGTTTTCCTTTGGCTACAGATATGTATAATTAATTAGTGTAAAGCAATCACAGACTACTGTCGAATTAACGTTACAATCATTTCGTGAAAAAAAGCACTATAGTACAGGAAATTGGTCGAAATCCACATACAGTTTCATAAAACGATTATCAGCTGTAGATATAGCATGCAATGTTTTAACAACCCTGGACTTTGTTAACTGTATTTGCTGATGCAATACTATATTTGGGAAACCAAACTTCTAAAAATATGTTTTAGTCGCATGATTTTTCACTCAATACCGTACAAATACTAAATGTATCTGGGTAGTTCAGTACATCTAAAAAAACGGAAACCGTTAGTCTGGTACCAGATATTAAGATACATTTTATTATGACAGTTCAAAAGCAAAAAAATTGTTACATTGCTTTTTAAAAATTAATATTATATTTACACAATAACAATCTTATCAATATATATATACCTCCGCACAGAAACACAGATCCCACAATTATTGCATGTGCACTATGAAAAAAATTAGGATCCGTTTTGTTTTTTTTTTTAGTATATTTTAATGTTCTTTCGGTTTGATTTTTGTTTTTGTTTTTCTTACTTATACCATTTTAATGAATTTGTAAAAGTATTAAATATTTTACAATTAGTGATTTTTTGATGAGAAAGATGCTTTGTGAAAAATATCATGAGAATAAGAATGGAACTATGCATTTGGGATGTTTGGCAGAAAAAGAGGCAATGATAAAAAGAAACTTTAATTTTCAACATTATGCTACAAATCATGCTATCATTTTTGCCTTCGATAAGATTATTTATCTTGTTGACAATTTTTACATCATTTGTTATACAAGATGGTCACGGAATAATAATTTGAACGTACAAACATAAAGGTGTTCCAACGTATTTGACAAAAACACAGAATATGTGTAAAATACAGTCACATGCTATATAAAATGTGCCGCTTGCAACTCCTTCATGCAAGCTGAAATTATGCCACTACTTCTGGTTAACTATTGTTGGTACTATTACATCAAATGATTGTCATGGACATTAGTTTTTTTTTGGTTAGTTAGTGACCCCGTGATATGAGGAGTCAGTAGGATAAAATGGGTGGCGAGGCGTTAGCAGAGTCCCCTTATTTACCACCTAACTTAATTCTGTGAAGGCTCACTAACAAACCGTTCTAAATGCTTTATTTTATCGAACACTTATTTATAGCTTAGATCAACATGAAAATATACCGACCCTCCACAGACCACCTTATAAACAATGAAAATGGTAGAATCGGGAGGTAAAACAATACAAGATTATAAAAACCACTCATAAAATCTTACTATTGATCTTTATATCTGCTTATGTACAGTTTACAAATAAATAATCTATATAGATATATATTTGTAAGTAATATCATCTATTTCTTCAAACAGAAGTCAGTGAAAGAACAGAATACGACCAACCAACTTTTAAACAATCAACAGATGTCAAAAACACAATAATTATTGCTCTGACTTGTGTTCTTGGGTTTGCCGTGTTAGCTGTGTTGATTTTGACCATGGCATTATGCTGTAGAAGGAATTCATGCCGCTTGAACAAGATGAAATTAGTTCAAGAACTAGAAGATGTGGAGTTAGCGGAAATAATTGTATGTTTCACAGTGTCTGCCATTGCAAATTTGTTCATGTTATTAAATGTTATTAAAAATAATACATTTTAACAATATTGTGGATATTACTTTTTGACATATCTCCAAATTAATTGCCATAAGTTTTGTAGCCCTTATTTCAGAGTGTTTGCCTACAAGATGAGTGATAAATAATTTGATTATATGGGTATGAGAAAATTTGGACGACTTCAACATTTAGAGAAGAAGCACATTGTGAACTTTATTTCTGGATTAATTGTATTTGTTATCTTTTCATCTGTTTTAGAGTACACAGCAACTTGAAAGTGAAAATAATGCGGACGAAACATTGATCGAATGTGTAGCACAGGCAAAAAGCGATGCAGATCCTCAAGAACACTAAAAAGAAAGAGCGCCATGCAGATGAAAGACAGATTATATCCCCGTTAACTTTGTTTTTATTGAAAGTTTATATTTCCTTTCTTTGGTCCAATTTACCGTTTGAACTAACAATAGCACAGATATAACTTTGAGCAATCTCACTTAAACAGGGTCAACTCTCTTTATTCTGTCTTGTTTTATATTTGAATCAAATTAGGAAGAAAGATAAATCTGTTCCAATAGATAAATTAGGCATTCAAGAGACTTTTAGAGGAAGCGTTATTTGGTACCATTACTTATATAAGTTTGAATAAGAACAATGGCAGTCAGTAGAAAATGAAAACAGAAATTGATATTTAAATCGATATTATATGCATGTAATATATGTACAGCTAAATTCCTTTCATTTTACATCAAAGAGTTACTGCGTTTCTAGGTCTAACTCAAAGACTATGAGTATTTTATAAACAGATACTGCCTTGAACTCACTGAATAATGGTACTGTTTTTATTTTTATTTACAATTTCTTACTGAAAAGCACTCTCTAAGCTTCTAAAATGTTTGCATCAATCTTAAGGGGTGCCTTTTTAAAAGCATACAAGAAATGTATAGAGAATATACCTGAAACAAAACTAAAAAAAAATACAAAAGCCTCGCACTCAATTATAAAATTATCATTTGTTCGAGGAAAAGTCGCTTGTATTAGATGCGAATTATCAAAGACAGTTACACAGATGCATTGGTTTTCAAATAAAATCATACTGTAGTACGAAAAAGCACACGTAAATTCGGACGAGTGAGATTTGCGTTAGTGTAATTTTTTTTTTCGAAAAAAAAGGTATCATTCGCCGAATAAATAAGCGTGTTGCGCTTTTATTTGTGTCCACGCTGTAAAGCTAAATGAAAATAGTGCAAAGCTATGAGTAGTTTAGCACAAAATACCAGATTTTTGTTTCGATCAAAGTGTGAAAGTCAGAGTAAGAGGGGTGGTCTATTTGGCCAAAACGGTTAGCATCACTTGCCCTTACCTCTATAGGTTCTAAATACCGCTTGAACTGTCACGAAATGGTTCTATGTAACTTGCTTTCGAATAATTACAAAAGGGACATCTGGATTTACCCTTCATTCTACAAGGTTACATGATTAGCCTTTTAGAAAAGCTGGTCGCGCCCATTGTGTTATTGCTTTTCTATTGAAATTTTCAGTTTAGTACATACACAATGGTATGTCTCATGCAAAAATGAAATTCTTTAGAAACAGCATTTTATGACTTTTAAAAGAGGGAATGTGTTTATTCTCACGTATTTCATTTAGAATAGATATCTGCTAGTTCTAGATGTATAGATCTACTAAATGAAACAGGAAGCAATCACGTTTTATTTAGAAAAGTATCTGCAATAGATTTGCTGATACTAAGCTTGTCAATGGGCCGCCCTAAATGACTAGCTTTACTTGATATCCTTCGTCGAGAAGAGGCAAATGAAACAATTACGTTTCATTAAGACTCTTTGGATTAATTACAATGATTTTGCTGGCCAATGGCTTACAGAAAGCAAGATCACCAAAAATAAAAATAAAAAGAAATAAAACAAAACATTTGAAAGCTTCGATTTGTGTCTGTTTTTTTTTTTTTTTAAATTCTTTCATAACTCCAGCCAGTCGTGACCGGTTGGAAAAAGTCACAGCGTGAAGTCAAATCCTCCCTCATGTCATCAACATCGCCTCCACCCCATCCCCGCCTCAACCTCCCCACATTTCCCCCCCCCCCCCCCCCCCCCCCACCCCACACACACACTGAAAAAAAAATACAATTTACGCTCGTTAAAAAACGAGGCAGTATGAACTTGTGAGAAAGTCAAGTTCAGAAGCACAAAATAAAAAGAAATCATGATCTTCAAAATTTCTTTGTCGTTAACATTAGAACGATGAAGAAAAGCTATACTGGTATGATAAGCGGTAACGGTCCATGCATTACATAATCTACCAGTAAAAGAAAAAGGCGTGCACATCTAATTTAAAGAATTATATTGATTACAGCACGTGTTCTCCATTTCTGTAATGAAATGCATTTCACTGACGAATCAATACATCAATCATCCTTATGGCTTATGATTGATCAGAAAGGGTATGCGCTTTAAATCTATTCGAAATATAGAAAAAGTACTCGCTCAAGTAATTCAGTAGTTATATGCAGTATGTTAATATAAAAAAGCAAGGAGTCTCTTAATGTTTGTAAAATATTAAGGAAAACTGTCTACTATAGTATTTAGCCAGTGAAAATATCAATTATTAATGAAAACTAACTTTAAGGTAGAAAACCGAAGTGATTCGGTTTGAGGAACAACTTTATTCATGTATTTGTAAAGTATCAAGAAGATAAAGCTCCTTAAGGGTAAATCACGCAAAGTAATCAGCAATAAAATAGAAGAAATTTACTAATAAGGCATATCAGCTTCTGTAAATATTGTTTTAGATTTACAGCATTGAGTTTACATCGCAGTCTGAAAAAAAGAAAATGACGTTCTTTTTGAAACTTTATCTAGTTATATTAATACAGGGTTGCTCCATATTATTTGTACACTTTACGAGATATTTTCTATGTACCTCCCTTTCCAGTTTTCACTTTTGTGATAAATCCTTTAAATTGCTTTCTTTTTCTCTCTTTTACATGTTACTATTTTGAATAACATTTATAAAGGTGTTGAGCATTGAAAATTAAATCTATTAAATAGTACAGTTCAGTCTTTCAAAATGCTTGAAGGAACATTATATTCAGTTATATTTATACTTAGTCCTGTCATTTACTCCAGCCTTGCATTTTTTTCGGTAAGGCTAGATACAAATGGAACAAAGTTATTCATTTTCTTTTTCCAGATCTGTTATGATCTCTTTGTTAAATTTAGAATATCAACAAATGCATCTGAATAACCATTTCCTTATTAGTAATTTGTCTACATATGCCTGTGTATACCGGTTTGTATGTGATTTTCAAAGCATAAATAATTTGGTACAACTTTGTCATTTAATTTTTTTCATTGTCACAAATTACAAGTATGTGTATTGACTGGCGAAAGAGGACTATAGCTTTCAGTTCGTTGTGATACTATCTATTTTAAACCATGTTTTTATGTATTTGTATATTTTCCATCTAATAAGTAAAGAAATGGTACGAATAGCTACTAGGCATTTATTCCACAGCATTAAGATGCATGTTAATTGTTTCACTTACTGTCTAAACTGTGTTAATATATATGTATAAATTAATGAGGCAGTATAATTTCATTTTTAACTAAAACAGTTTAGTTTATACAAGTATTATATTAAAAATTCAAATGTGACCATGCATTGGCATAATTATATAAATTGTTATAATATAGAAATAATAAAAGTGTATGAAGATATATATAAAATCATTTAATATATGGTTGTTTTTGGGTTTGTTTGTTGTTTTTGTTGTTGTTGTTGTTGTTGTTTTGTTTTGTTTTGTTTTGTTTTGTTTAGTATTTTTGCCGTTAAGCAGATATTTGGACGTGTCTCCATATTTTTATATATTGCTGTATTGTCTCATGTGTCTCGGACATTCTGGTGTTTTACTGATTTCGAATATTACTATGTAAATAAAGTATGACCATTTAGCAGTTATATCTTGTTATAATTTGTGCCTTTTTGTAATTTAAAAGTTGTTTATATTGACTAATACTTTTTATATTCTTAAGGTTTGCATTGGTCAATGTTCTTGCTTAATTGATAACCTCTGTCATATTGTTCAGCCTATTTGTTTTGCGATACCGTTCCATCATTTTAATGTAAACAAGAGCTCGTCGAACACGAAATGCCCCCCTTGATGCATTCAGTAATTGCACAAGGAACAGAAATTATTTGCTCACTATAAACAAAAGTCCTACTGTTATGGTTCAATGTGACATTGACCTTTGACCTATTGACCTCAAAATCAACAAGGGTCATCTGCTGGTCATGATCAACCTCCCCATTAAGTTTAGTGATCATAGGCCCAAGCGTTCTCAAGGTATCGTCCCGAAAGGGTTTAACTGTTCCGGGTCAATGTGACCTTGACCTTTAGCCTACTGACCTTAAAATCTATAGGGCTCATCTACAGGTCATGACCAACCTCCCTATCAAGTTTCATGATCCTAGGTCCAAGCGTTCTCAAGTTATTGTCTGAAAACGGTTTAAATGTTCCGGGTCACTCTAACCTTGACCTTTGACCTACTGACCTCAAAATCAATTGAGGTCATCTGCTGGTCATGATGAACCTATCTATCATATTTCATGACCCTTGGCCCAAGCGTTCTCAAGTTATCATCCAGAAACCGTTTAAGCGTTTCTAGCCAATGTGACCTTGTTCTTTAACCTAATGACCTCAAAATTAATAGGAGTCATCTGCTAGACATGACCAGTCTCCCTATCTATTTTCCTGATCCTAGGCCCAAGCATCCTTGAGTTACCGCCCGGAAACCATTTTAATGTTCCTGGTCACTGTGACCTTGACCTTTGACCTACTGACCTCAAAATCAATAGGGATCATTTGTTAGTCATGACCAACCTTCTTATTAATTTTTATGATCCTACGCCCAAGCAATCTTGAGTTATCACCCGGAAATCGTTTAACTGTTCCGGGTCACTGTGACCTTGATCTTTGACATGCTGACCTCAAAATCAAAACGGATCATCTGCTGGTCATGACCAACTTTTCTATCAACTTTCATGATCCTAGGCCCAAGCGTTCTTGAGTTATCATCCGGAAACCGTTTAAATGTTCAGGGTCACTGTGACCTTGACCTTTGACATACTGATCTCAATATCAATAGGGGTCATATGCAGGTGATGACCAATCTTCTTATCAACTTTCATGATCCTAGGCCCAAGCGTTCTTGAGTTATCATCCGGAAACGGATTGGTCTACATAGAGACAGACCGACCGACATCTGCAAAACAATATATCCCTCCTTCTTCGAAGGGGGGCATAATTAGGATTATAGTTCTTTTCAGAGAGTCTGAATGGCGGATATCAAAAAGTGTACTTCGCTATGTAATCTGTTCAAGGTAACAGTTGTTACAAGACAAAAAATAACTTATCAAGAACAGCACAAATAAAGAGAAGATACATTCTCAATCAGTTCATTTGAACTGATTAGAATTATACAATCACATTTGTATCAATATCTTAAGACATTTTAGTCTTTACTTTTTGTTATATCAATACCAAAAAATCTTTTTCTATTCTATTAGATAATGTTACGTCCAATACGTATCCGGCAAAATAAAGAGTGGTAACCAATATACTACAATGTATTTCGAAATGATATTATTAAGAATAGTTTTCAGTTCAGTTTCCTTGGTGGCATATATATGTTTTGTATAGGAAGTGTTGAATACGAGCAACACTGATATATAGAAAGCTCAAACCACGATGTTTTCCCATTTATGAAAGAGGCGGTGGGGAGAGGGTGTAAATCATTATAGAACGTTGATTTAACAGCCAATAAAAGTATCAAACAAAATGATAACGGAAGAGCCTTAAGGTATTGGACCCATAGTAGTAATGTTTAAAAAATGGTATATTTGCTAGGTATATTCTTAAAGCTGACTGTGTTTTGCATTGTGTTGCAAATTTTAAACAACTTTTACCGTGCCGTTTTTTATAAGTTTTGTATAATTTATGGTATTTCCGCATGCTCAATTATGGTCGAGTCCTGTGAGACTGTTTTAAATTTTGCTCACTTCATTCAAAAATAATCTTTGTGCAGAAGTAAAACCTACCTACATTTCTTCCACAATATATAATCTAAAGAGTAAAGGCAAAATAGAGAACTTTTACCGCATGTAACTCAGTATTTTTTAAAGATGTCTAACTCTGCTCCCTTCTGTTTCAGAAGTAAATTCACTTTTAACAGCAAGAAACTGCTTATATAATGAAACAATTACATATTTGTACAATAAATCAATAATATGTCTTGAAAAAAAGTAAATAAGGGAAAAAAATTAAGTAGGACTTAAACCTATGCCCCCTGAAAAATTTAAGTCAAAGTAGGTTTATTGTAGGAATTGAATACTCTTCAAAAAGGAGGTACTCTATAAAGGGTCTAATATCTTAAATTGTTTACCTGTTAACTGATGGTATTACATCATTAATACAGAAAATAACAAGAGTTTTGTTTGAGATTTGCATATAGCACATAATCGTATAACATAAAACATTGTATCCAGTAATGAATGGTCATGTAACATAAAGTGTATGAGTATTGTCTTTGAAAAAAATGACGTTACTCTCCACTCAGTCATAATTGCTAATCATTATTACCCTTTTGTGTTTTATCGGATCAATACCAAATACATTTTCGATTGTGTATGCGGCGTAGGTAATATTTGCTAAATATTAGTATTACTAAATTGTTACAATTGTTTCGCTTCAGTTTGTAGATGTCAATTCTTCAGTTGTTTAAATGTTGTGTGCAATGAACAGTAAACTGTCCATAATACCCTAAATTGTCTTGAAGGCAACCAAAGTTTGTAAAATTGAAAAAAAAAATGTTGACTTAAGTGACATACGTCAGTTTGCTTTCAAATGAAAACTCTACCAAATTCTCTCCCTGTCTCATTTGTTCCAACATTTCCGTTACAAGATATTTTTTCTCAACTCCCTTTAAATTATAAAATGATTTATATTATACATCATTCTAAATAAATTAAAGGGTGATAGTAGGATTTTTTTAACTATCGACATAAGGTTTTAATTAAACAGGAATTCGACATAGTAACTTTCAAACATTTGTGGCTTATATCGATTTTTTAATCATTGCAACATTGCACATCCATATGAAATTTAAGAAAGTAATCCAAGCATAATAACATCATGCAAAATGTTGTAAATACTGATTAGTAACATCTACACTATGATCATGAAATATCTTAATTGATCACGATATCTTCTAAATTCAAATAGATATTACTTAGATATAGTTGCATATAAATGTGTACTCGACATGGATAACAGTAACTGTTACAAGTCATTGAAAGTACATGTTCATGATTAATAACTTCTTCTTAAAATACTTTCCTTTACGAATGATCAAGGAGAAGTGCATCTACTGATCTTCCGAAGTCCCTAAGTTGCATGCAGATAATTATTGAACGTAGGAAAGACGCTTGTCGAATAAAAGTTTCTGGATCAAAACTATGGATCATGTTGTAAATGGAATGGCTTACTTTATGACTGGCTATATGCTATCATATATTATCATAAGATAAGACAGAAGTGGAAGAAAAGTACATCGGCAAATACTTTGAAAAAAAGTGGCTATTAATTTATAATGGCCAGGGCTAGCACTGCTTTGATCGATACTTTCACGTACGATTACAAAATAATGCGTTCTAGTTTTTTCACCACGATGTTATGATTAATGTGGAGAAATATTTTGATTGCGTCATACAGTATATATTTTTGTTATATTGCGCCTTGAGCTCGTAGTGTCACAAGGTAAATTAATAAAACAACGTCTGGACCTACTTTTAAAGGACAAAAGTATATTGATGTGTTCTAGAAAAACTTAAAAAGGTTTACAAGTATATAACATATTGTTGCGTAACAATGTTTTCCCTTGTAGAAAAAGCAATTTATGGCCAAAATGCCAAATAAAGGAAAACATTGATTTTTTGTGTAAGTATTATACAAGATGTAAGCTAATTTTGCAGTCTGTGTGTTTGACTGAAAATATTTCCTTGCATCAAACATGACCCCTACTTTTCTTTTGATTTTTTTTCAGCACTGACAATATTCTTCAAGAAAATGTAAGTTACAGACAATTAAAATGGGTCCCGATGTGTGCTGGGGCCATTGGAAATATGTCAATTTTATATAGAATAAAGAAGAACAGCTATTTAGTGTGTAGTAACCTTTTGGACGATTTGGGTTAATAACAGTGATAACTGGATCTCAGCATCACATATTATGTTACAAACAATAGTAAAATGGAACCAACTATTTGTTAGAGCAAGTACTTGTTGTAAAATATGTCCGAATTTGGACCAATCAGAAACAAGTTCCATAAATAGCACCAAGCAATAGAGTATAGATAAGTAGACGGATGACAATGAAGTCATTCTGTATCCAGCGATTGATGTAAACACATCGAGGATTCAACTTATAATCTATCCCGGTACCTTGATACTATTGCAGCTACACTGTCAGAGCAGATAAATTATATAAAAGAAGACGTTTGAGACTAAAGAAGAGTTGCAGTATTGTAACTAGGTTTCGAGCTTTAAGGCCAGCGCATAGAAATTAAACCTTAACTGGATAGACGATAGCAAATACAGGTTGAGCATCGGAAAACTGAGACAGAGACTTTTGGTCTGGTAATCTTCTGAGTCAATAAAAGAGTTCCAGTTTACAGATGAGGTTCAACGTTATTGGTGAAGTACAGCCAAGGCATTGGGGTGATACCTATATGGTGGTTTAATGCTATATGTTATAGCATATAAGCACTGAGCATCCAGGAGTCAGGGCAATCGTATTGAGTTGCAGCTTCAGGTAAGAGAACATAGGCTGAATATCTATCCGAAAGGACTCTTATGTTGTTGATTCAAAGACATCTTCTGACGGGAACTTCAACAAAAAGACCTGTCAAGTATAGTATCCCCAGCCTTTAGGACTTTGAGCTGATTATCATTAGATGAAGGTTGTTAGTTTGAAACATTGAGTGATTCGCCTGACCCCTGAGATTATCTAGCTTATAATTGGAATCATTTACGAATCATTGGTACATGAATTACGAGGTAGCTAGAGAAAAACTTATATATGAGATATATGGTCTCACCATCTCTACGTTTAAACAGAGGATATTATACATAGTTTGTCAGCTAGTCTGAGACATAGTCACCTTAGCGACTGGACCCGTTACCTTGTCCAAGACACTAAGGCGTAGGCACTTTCCTGAGTCATATAACTCGTATCCTGACTTACATAATATTGAATATTATATATTAAATAACGGTTACCTGCCTGGTGCCTGGCATTAAAAATAGGAATCGGTAAGTAATGCTGTTCAATGTATGTAGGTGTATCAAATGCCAACTTGGCTGGCACTTTCAGTAGGGGTAGATTTCTATGCTATTGCGAATCGTATTTTAGTAAAACGTATTCAATTAATGTTCTTGTTAAATGTTATTACATACTTTATTCTACATATAATGCACATATTTCCAATGACTGCAACACACATCAGGACCTGTTTTAAATGTCTGTTACTTACTTTTTCTAGCAGAATATTGTCAATGCTGAATTGAAATAAAAAGAAAAGTAGGGGTCATGTTTGATGCAGGAAAGATATTTTCAGTCAAATACACAAACTGCAAAATTAGCTAAACAATGAGAACCCTAATTGTATTGGTGGTGTATGATCGAATTATACATGACAAATTCTTAAGTGTTATTATTTCATTAAAAGAATGCTACCTACATGTGTAACATAGATCTGTCATGTGATTCCAGCAAAACCTGCAAAGACAATAAGGAAAATAGCTCTACAGAACAAAAAACTGAGGACTATTTGAATCCGCCATTATGCCACTTTTTCGCGCCATTTTCCTATTTAAATAGTGTATGTATGCCTATAAGAAAAAACTTGTTTCTCTAAGGTCGTGCCAGTTTCATTTGAAATGTAGAAACAACCTAAATTCATGAAAAAATACAAGGTTATAGTTTGATACCTACAGTTTTATGGCAATTTCAGTAAAGTATGACAACTTGTCAAATTTTGCCAAAAATAGACATAACTTCCAATCAGTTATAATAACTGTAGCCTACTTTTGCCCTGTTTTGTCATTTTCTACTCTGATCTGCATAAAAAAATAAATATTTAAGATGTTAAATATGTTCAATTTTACTTCTAACTACTAGAAACTAGCAATCTTTAGGCTACCAATATGCAGGTTTTGAGGAAAAATACTGTTCACCCAAAACATTGAAAATGTGATATGTTTGTGTTTTATCAATATTTAACGCAAAATTGCAATACATTTGTCATTTTCTATCAAATTTCAGTCGGAAAACCTAAAATAAACATCAACTCCAACAATGTAGGGTGGAGCCTTTCGTCATCGGAGGTTGACCTCATCTTGAATCTAGAACAAGCTAGAGCATGAACATGAAATAGTTGAAACTCAGCGTAATATATACTACTGCTGATCGATAATCTATTTATGGAGAAGTGCATTTCTTACGGATGTAAGATACCTATGCAGGATTATATGAAAACTGTCGATTTTCATTAATCATTTTCAAGTTCTGTAAAACGTTCAGATCGAGATTTCTGTAATCAAGTGATATTTCAACACTTAACTGGCAACCCGCAGTTTTGTACAAAATGTATGTTTCTTTGTTTTAGTTTTTTTATACTGCCTACCATATGCATGTAGATAGTTCTACGTAGTTCAATAAATAGACAATATATCAATGTATGCACATAAACAATCTATCAAGTATGTCGAGTATTTTCTTTTTTTAGAATTGATTAAGTAATATCAAGGTATTAGGAAATAATTTATTTACTTGTTAATTTTTTATCTAAGTTTAAGGAAATCAAACAAGTTGATTAAATGACATACTTGGCGGTAAGACATATTTAAAACCAATTTAGAACAAAGTTCTAACTGTTATTGTTAAATGGCACAGTTGACACAGTTACTTGTTTTTCAACCGATAACAAATCGTATGTTTTCTATAAATAGTTATGGGGATTTTTGGAGATCACACCATTTTGCAGCAGTACATTTTACGTCATATGTACTTTAATAAGCTCGCGGACAAAACGGGGTCAACTGATAACACGTACATTCTTATGCATTCTTCTTATCATTAATAAGAATGAAATTGAACAATAAAATGACAAGATTTAGCTTACCAAAAGGTTCCTTCTAGCACATATAAAATATTCTTTTTAAGGGATATTGTTTTAGCATAATGTTACAAATGTTTAATAATGCAATGAGAAAAATATGTTTTGTCATTTTTTGTGCAAACTTGGTTAGATCTATTTAAGAACTAGTCTAAGTATTAACAGTTTTATCATAACCCAAAGCTGTTTTTTTTAATACAAGCAAGTGCAGTACATATTATGCTATTAGAAGCATTTGTCTTGCAGTCTGTATTTCACTTCCGGATATTTTCATCACGCGACTACACCAGCGAGTACCCGCAAACTTAACACAAAGAAATTTCGTACATGCGTTTACGATTCGAAAAACAAATCAGGAAGTAAAAAAGTACGCAAAAGAAATGGCTTGTAAATTTGAAACGTTAGAAGCTAAAGGAATCACGTGACCAGGGACAATTTTATTACGTATTTTTTTTTGGCGGGAGTCTATTTTTAGATGATGCATATTCATTTCATTAATCTCGATTCTTTACTATGATATATTCAATCGAGGAGTTACATGATTTAAACTTTATTATTGTGTCTTCTTGTTCTGTTATTTTACATAGTTGTATTGCACTATTTAAAGACTGGAATAAAGATTGGTTATGCGTAAACACATATTGGGCTAGAGGCTATCTGTAATGAATATGCATGAGTCGAAGATGGCGGCGCCCTACGGGAAATCGGATTCCTTTGACGATACCCTTGTATCCATTACATGCTCAGTCAAGTGTAACATGTTCACCATAAGTGTTCCTTCTCTTGAGAAGGAACAATAATATGATATTACGCTGGGCACCTACCAGGCGGATACATGTGCTACATGTTTAGACTTTGACATATATCACGTTTTAAACAACGCATGTCAACAATAAAGAGAGAAAAGATCGAAAATAAATTTGATACTGCTTCTTAAGGAGATAATTTGCTAATTAATATGCAAGTGAGTGCCTTTAAAGTTGCCTTGTTCTGATACGTGTTCATTGCTAGATATCTTTTGCATTCTCTTAATCAAGGTAAGTTACCAGTGTAAAATCATTGCTGTAAATATTTGTAGCGTTATTGAAACGTATGTTCTTTTATACGTTATGAAGACAGCATTTTGAGAATAGCCAATAGCTGCTAATATATAAGTCTAATGTTAATACCATTTACATTTGCGAAGGACAAAATCAATGATAACATTTATATTCTATTCCAAATGATGTAAGGGAATAAATAAGGAAATTCCCAGAAAGCATAGGACGCAGCCTAGCAGTCCGTTTGTTTGAGTCTGCTGACAGAAAGTAATGAAATATGTAAAATTCCCTCACGATCATTTGTACTGGAGTAAGCTGAGCTGTAACATGATATACGAATGGAATCATAATCCAAAAAACAGCACTGAGTTCAAGTACAGAGAGACTTTTGACGGCCAACACAACGGCACTGAGTGACTGCTGTCATAGCTTATAAGAGAAGTCCCTTCAGAGATCATAGAACGCAACCCACTAAAATGAGATTTATAACTAAAAAGCATCAGAATTTATCAAATTGAAAAAGTGCCACGGAAGAAAGTTTCTTCCATCTCTGACACATTTGCACAAGCTGATTAAAATATGTAAAATGTTTGATAATTGTAGCGCAACTTCCTTTTAATACTTCTGTACGTATGTTCTCTTTGAGGTAGCAGTACGTGTGAAGAAGAACCACAATAAGGATAAGTATCATTACAGAACAAATCAATTAAGGCTAGAACGTGCCACGAGCTGTTTTTTTGGCTACGTGCAAAAGCTTATATTGTAAGCCAATTTTCAGTGAATTTTATTTTATGTGATTTATATCTTCAATACCGAGACTTTAAAGTCAAGATACACATAAACATAAATTATGTACCAGTCATTCATAAAAATACCAAAGCAGAGCTCCTTTACATTGCATTATAATAACAAAAATAACTTTTGAATGTACAAAGACAGAAACAGTCAAATATATGGAGATATGAACTAATCGAAGCGCAAGCGAAATAGGCTATAAAGCACTTTTAAACAAGAGGTCACAGAGTGATCTTGGTGCCCACCATTGAGCCATTTTTGAATGTTTCAAAATTTCAAGACTAGCTCAAGGTCAAAATCAAGGTCAAAGTTCATTCCGGTACACAAAATTGTGCATGTGGTCCATGCATGTGGTTGAAATTTGAAAACTGTAGCTTAAGAAATGTGAAAGTAGGTTACTAGATCAATTTCAAGGTCAAAGTTCATTTTGGTACACAAAACTATGCATGTGCTTCAAATCTGAAGGCTGTAGCTTGAGAAATGTGAAAGTAGGTACTAGGTAAAAATCAAGGTCAAATTTCAAATCAGAACACAAAACTATGCATGTGGTCCAAATTTGAAGCCTGTAGCATGAGAAATGTGAAGTAGGTCACTAGGTCAATATCAATGTCAAATTTCATTTCAGAACACAAAACTATGCATGTGGTCCAAATTTGAAGCATATACCTTCAAAAATGTGAAATAGGTCACTAGGTCAATCTCAAGGTCAAAGTTTATTTCAGTACACAAACATTTGCATGTGGTCCAAATTTGAAGGCTGTAGCTGCAGAAATGTGAAAGTAGGTCACTAGGTCAAAATCAAGGTCAAATTTCATTTTGGAACACAAAACTATACATGTGATCAAAATTTAAAGCCTGTACCTTCAAAAATGTGAAAGTAGGTCAATAGGTCAATCACAAGATCAAAGTTTATTTCGGTACACAAACCTATGCATGTGGTCCAAATTTGCAGGCTGTAGCTACAGAAATATGAAAGTAGGTCACTAGGTCAATGTCAAGGTCAAATTTCATTTTGGAACACAAAACTATGCATGTGGTCCAAATTTGAAGCCTGTACCTTCAAAAATTTGAAAGTATGTCACTAGGTCAATGTCAATGTCAAAGTTTATTTCGGTACACAAACCTATGCATGTTGTCCAAATTTGAAGGTTGTAGCTACAGAAATGTGAAAGTAGGTCACTAGGTCAAGACCAAAGAAAATCTCCTATATAAGTGACCCCCCCCCCCCCCCCCCCAAATACCAGACTTTTTAATCCCCAATATACAAGATCCTGTCTGGTCCAGTCTGATAAGGGTCCATAAAACCCCTGTAGACTTGACATGTAGCCTAATTATTGTCAGAGAATCATAAAATTTATTGCCTACAGGTAAATTGGTTATTTCCTGTGTTTTGCATTTTATTAATTGAAATGCTGTTGTTTTTTTTTTAGTCTTTTTTTCAGCATGTACACAAAATTATTTTAATTGATAAGATACTAATTTTGATTGCTCAGTCATGTTGAGTAATGTCCTGGCCAATTAAATTATAACTCTTATAGTAAAGCAATTCTCACTATAAACTTAATAAGAGAAATTACAAGTTTGTTTATTCAATGATTATGATCTTTTTATCAAAAGTAACAAAATAAAAACGAAAAAAAAAAAGATAATTGCTGGATTTTATTAGAAATAAAGGAAGTGTTCAGTTGCATTTTTAATATACAAAGAAGGTATATAGACAGAAGGATGTTATATATTAAAAATGCTTAATTCCTCTTGCATTGTCCAAATAATGTTAACTTTCTTTTATGTATAATAAAATCCAGCAATAAAGATATATCATTGTTCAAAATACACACTAATTTATTGCTTCTAAAAGCTATGTGCCTGAATGCATTTTTTATATTTTTGATAATAAAAACAGCAATAATGAGATGTAATTGTTAAAAAAAATTTACTTTATTAAAAATATGATAAAACACTGTTGTATCTTATCACATTGTTTATTTAGCCCTAATTCAATCAAGCTTTCTAAACTCGTTATAAAGGTGAGAACTGATTTGCTATAAAGGTGAGAAATATCACCTGCAATTTATTTACTGCACAGTAGCTATACAGTAGCTTATTATGATAAACAGAAGCAAGTCTACCAATGGTCCCGACTTGTGTTTTGGCCCTTATCGCCAATACGCAGACCTTATCATCTCCATAGGCCACATACCAGGCATACCAGAATCAGTGTCTTTAAGTCATATAAAGGTTCATCTAGCCACTCAAAACTATACATGTGGTCCAAATCTGAATGTCGTAGGTTATGCACAAGAAGATGTTTAAAGTTTTTCCCTATATAAGTCTATGTAAACCATGTGACCCCCAGGGCGGGGCCATATTTGATCCTAGGGGAATAATTTGAACAATCATAGCAGAGGACCACTAGATGATGTCACATACAAAATATCAAAGACCTAGGCCCTGTGGTTTTGGACAAGAATATTTTCAAAGTTTTTCCCTTTGTAAGTCTATATAAACCATGTGACCCCCAAGGGCGGGGCCATACTTGACCCTAGGGAAATAATTTGGACAATCTTGGTACATGACCGCTAGATGATGCTACATACCGAATATCAAAGCCCTAGGCCTTGTGGTTTTTGACAAGAAGATTTTCAAAGTTTTTCCCTATATAAATCTATGTAAATTATAAAAATAAACAAAGGGCCATAACTCACTCAAAAATTGTTGAACCAGTCTGATTTTCAGGGGGACACAACTAGGGTACAAATACATCATTCTGACAAAGTTTGGTCAAAATCCCCCCAGAAGTTTCTGACGAGATGCGATTACGAGAAATTGTTAACGGAAATGGTATTTATGTGACACCCCCATTGTTCTCTCTTTTATTCTATCAGACACATAAAAAGAAAAGGTCACATAAACAGAACGGAATGAATGACATCGAAGAGAAAGTACCTTTATGAAGTCACTTAACCATCATTTCGCGGGCACGGACGGACGGACGGACGTTCTAACGAAACGGTCTTTATGTGACTCCCCCATTGTTCTCTCTATTGTTCTAACAGTCAGATAAAAAGAAAAATAGTCACATAAACAGAACGGAATGAATGACATCAAAGAGAAAGTACCGTTATGCAGTCACTTAACCATCATTTCGCGGGCACGGACCGACGCACGGACCACGGACGCAGAGTGATTTGGATAGCCCACCATCTGATGATGGTAGGCTAAAAAGTAAAAAAAAAAAGCATACTCAAAAGTACATTTGCATACTGTTTTATAAACAGTATATGATGCCTACTTCCACATTTTTCCAAATTTGTTTAAGATTTTGCTTTTATTTTTGTTGAATAGCTTATACTGACTTTGGGTAGAACTGTTTATATCAATGTTGTCCGACTGGTTGGGGTATGTATCAGTGATATCATTGAAGAGTGGCAAGTAATGTTATTTCGAAATCATAAAGTAAGGTAAGCCAAAGTTCTATGAACAAGTCTTATCCTTACAGGTGAATTGAAATTATCGTGGTGAAACATCTTATAGGGGTACAATAATCATCTTAATAACTTGCACATTCAGTTGATAAGGAAAATGATTTTTTTTCATTTGTTTTATATCAAGTGAATGTACGATCATTTTCTCATCCATGCTAAATCATTTCGTAGTTGGTGTGGCGGATATGCTTATCTTTTACTCACAAATTAAGAATCAACTTTAAGTTTGAAAAAGTTGAAACTTGAAATTTAAGAGGAAAAACATATATTTAAGTCTAAAAAAGTATTTAACAAATAATTTTGAACCCTCCCCATGTTAAAATATTTATTTTCAGTTTCAATAACTGACCTGAATGATATGTTGTGTTCTATGCCTCCAAAGGACCTTACTGTAGATTTTATTAAGTTCTTTAAGTGGCTGTTCTGGTCCTTTGAGATCATGAAGCCAATTCAGTTTTCTGTAATGATACTTTTCCACGTACGACGATTATACGGCGCGTGAAGGCTTTTGCTTTTATAAAACATTCACAAGTTTCTGAAAACAACACCAAATATTTGGCCATTTTGTTGATTTTCAGTGAGACGAACCAATGTATTGAGCGGTGATCTAGTACTTATAGTACCGGCCACTCAACCCGGGAGGTCGTGGATTCCAGCCCAACTAGCTTTACGCCCTCACCTTCTCATGTGACACCAGTACAGGTTTTTCCAAGAAGGGGACTCGAGAGTGGCTCAAATAAGCTAATGCTTCATCAAAATTGAGCTAAAAGAAATTAATCAATGTATTCACTCTGTGACCAGTAAATGTAAGTGCGAAGCCTGGAGGCAGGGATCCAGACAGGTGTACTTGAAACGTTTATATATATAATGATAATTTGAGTAAATTTCGGAAGCTACTGCGCATATTCGGAACTAAAACGAAAAATAATCTAATAAACATATATGTTGCTGCTACAGATGAAGATGTTTGACTAGTACCTAGAATTGATATAACTTTCATATAAGCTGAAAAAACAAGTTATTAAAAGTCAGCCATGTAATATTTCTTGACCCTTAATTTCGTGTGCACATGTCCCCTTAAAGTATTTTTATTCTATATATTTTAATATAAGCATTTCCGTAGACATGGTTCGTTTTCTTTTTACTTTTTTATTTTAATGATTAACCTGTATCGGTATGTACACATGTACTGAAAGTTTGGGGTACACGTGAAGATAATGAAACCCTTGTGCAACATTCAAACGACTTTTAAACAAAACTATGTACTGTATTTAACAATGAAACGAAAACGAAGGTATTATCCTAAAGCAGTTACTGCTTTTCAAATTTTATCCTACATCCGGCAATGGAAAACATGTCGGGTAAATATTTGTACAAGATTCTGAATTTATTTCAGTCTGTCATATGTTTCAGGTTGGACAGAATAACATCCGGTTCAATAATATATTAAGTGTATTTTATGATGGTTAACAAAACAATTCTGCTACAAGTTGTTGATCGGACACAAGGTACGATTGTATGTTTTAAAAATTGAGTAAAAAACTGTTGTTTACATTTTTTAAAGGAATGTCATATTGAAATATACTGTTTAAACATTTAAGGTAAAGAGTCATACATGATTGAAAAATCATCTAAATTCACTAAAGTGTGATGATTTTGACATATTCTATTGTTAGCATTGTCATTTTCAAAAGAAATCTTATAAATACAATGAACAAAATTAGTATAACCCATCCCACTTTTCAAAATATTGCATAGAGTAAACAAGATCGTGTACGTTAATATACACTCCAGTTTGATAAATCTTGTAAACAATTTGTTTACGTACGCATGTCTCTCCAGTATTTGTCATACTTCTTTATCAGTGGCATTTAACCTTTTTAAAATAATACGCTGATATAGAAGTTTTATGTATAATATTGCGAAATCATATATTTAAATGAATAATATGGTGTACTCACATTTGACAAGAAATCTGATCAAGGATACAGCTTTCTCAATTAAGGTACGATTTTATCGAAAACAAATTGTGTATTTTGAAAATGAATAGATTAAAGCAATAAGCGTGGACACTCGCTTATAAATGTTTTGACTTAAATGCTTAAACAATTCGCAGCTATTGTTATCAGGAATTTCAAAGTATTTCATTTAAAAGTAAAACAAAGCAATGAGAAAACGCACCCAGTACTCAAGTGATATACGTGATATATACAGTAATATTGTCTGAATATTTTGTAAAACATGCATTAACATAAAAACTTCTTTTTGTAAATAGTCGTTATACGTTTACATGTACAATATACGCTACTTTTCAATTTCGCTGTTTATCTATTACTGAAATACCGGGTATATAAGCATTAATGAAATATATATTTGTTTATTATTTTCGTATTAATGGTATATATGGAAATTGTCAGAGATATAATGATGTCTTTAATTTGTACTTTACTCATGTTAAATTATCATTAATTCCGTGTTAAGGAATAATTGGACAGGCTATATCGTTTGCATGATTTGTATTTTCGTTGTTATATCATTATCACAGATCACATTATTGAAAGAATTACTTAGTACTTACTTCCTTACTTATACATGAGTGATCTTTAAAACTTGTTTAATAATAATGTATGCATATACGATCTTCATATTACACAAAAAATGTATTGTCCTAAAAAGTATTCATAAAAGACTTACCATAAAGTTATGGCGAAAGTGTGTCAGATACGCGTTTATTTTTGGTATTTATACACAGAGACAGCGGATTGCAGTGACGTGACTCAAAGCAAACCGCTTCATCCCACATATATAAACCACAAACACATATCTTTACATACGTAGATAGTCTGTTAGTATATCCTGGGTATTGTATATCCATTAGTTTACTTTAAATCCTGCCAAGACAATGGTTTTTCGATGAAAAAAAAAATCAGGTTAGCTGGCAGAGCATTATCTAAACATGGCGTCCAATGCAAACTACTTTTTGATGTTAGAATATAGTTCGGTAATAGAGATAATTTATGTTTGTTTCTGTTTATAAATAGCTAACTTTAAATAATATTTTCTGTTACACATGTAATACTCTTGTTTCTAGATTAGATATTTCCTGTTTCAAAATATTGTCTGGTACGTGAATACGTGTATTAATACTCTGACCTGTTTACGGGACTTGGTTAAGGTTACATGTCTCGTCATTTTTACGGGTTAGGGTGCATAAACTTTCTATACAGTCAGTCATGAATGAATGGAAAACAATTTGATGAAAGAGAGTATATACTTTTGTGAGCAAATGCGCAAATGTTGTACTAAAATTCTTAATTTCTATAAGTTAAGGATAGCAATGTTAGACATAACACATACATAATCTTATTTCTAGATCAGGTTATTACACATTGAAGTGCATAGTTATGTTTCTGAGTCATGTCACTAAGATAACTGCATTAATTGTAAATAGTAGCATATACACATCCTGCATTGAAAGCAGTTCAAAGCAGGTCATTGGTGTATTTATAGTCCATGAGTAATTTTGATAAAAATATGATTGCTACTAAGGCAGAATATAAAAATCAGTATTGAATGCAGCACACTTTATAAAAATTCAGCCAGTCAAAAACCTACTTCTTCAATTCAAATAGGTAATACTGACAGCTTGTAGAATCTTCGTGTCGTTTACGCGAACTATATTTTTACAATATGTCTGTAAATCTTCCGAAGGGAAGTATAGTACAAATCTGTGTTGATATTTTACTCTTTATTTCGAATTTTCGGACACTTGTCCTTTTTCAAGAATATGGAAATATTTTTCTGACTAAGTAATATCCATGTAACATTTATATCACAGGAAATGAATAATGTTGACGTCCTGTCACTAAGACAACGTCACGTCATATCCTGTGTTATACAATTTGTTCTATTAAAATATTATTACACAGTTGCGGTTTAGCGGACACAATATCTTATGTTCAAGAGACGCCCCGTTTGCTGTTCTGTACGTAGTGAGTTTCTGACTTTGTAACCAGGCTGAAATCTCTGCATAATATACTTTATCTTTAAATCGCCAGTCCATATTTCTATATGAACGGTCTATAATTCAGATTTTGCTAAGAGTATCTAATTGAAATTTATTTCTGATGGCATGTAATAAAACACTTATTGAATGGCCTGGACCTCGGGCAATAGTTTTGCCTGGCAAGACATTCAATAAATGTTAAAACTTTTGAGAGATCAGCCGAATTAATAATTATTGTTGTAATAGGCAGGTGTAAGTGTGGTGGCCATATCGCTGTCCCTAATAAACTTAGAGAGAACAATTCCGCAAAACGACAACAAATGAAGTGTTGATCAAATAATTAAAATAGGAATATCGTTTAGTTTAAGCGAATCTTTGAGTACATTTCATATTGATGATTCTTTTAAATCTTTTCAAGAATTTCAAAAGCAAAAATTAAGAACAATATATTTAACATTACACGGAAGGTTAATAATACAATTTGTTCTATTAAAATATTATTACACAGTTGCGGTTTAGCGGACACAATATCTTACCAACTGTGATCTAAATTTCGACCGTTCTGTACTGGGTGTGCACATGAATATGAATCATTGATAAAAATCTACAAATACTAAATGGCTATAATATACTTTGTGCAATATTATCCGCTTAAAAATTGCAAAAACTTTATCAGTCAATGTTTCTTTTCGCCATACATAACGCAAGTTTCTTTGTTTATGGTTCATTGATAGATTTTAAACTTGAAATCTTATTGTCGCTTTTAGTAATAGATGTCTGTAATAGACAAAAAGACACAAATTCAGTATAGTTTTGAAGAGAAAAAAAAACGTGTGATGTGTGTCTTTTTAAAGTTGAAAGTCTGACTATTTCAGTGGAGAGACAAAACGGATAGACAGACAGAAGAAAAAATAACATTTGTTTCTATTTCAGACGAAGGATCATCATTTGATTGTTCGATTCTTAGAGCAGACAGACCATAAAATGATTTCACAATGACAAGCATAACCTGCATTTGCTTGATTATTGTGATATCTGGACAGCTTGTATATGCATCCTCGAAAGGTATTTGTTTTATGTAATATATAACTATTGTCATAGATATTGTGTTGTAATTTTTAGTTTTTACGCTAAAATAACTAATATGCATTGGTTTGTACTGATAGATATCTTAGAAATGAATCATTATTTGGTAGCTTTCAGTTGAATATGAAATACATATGAGTGCTTAAAGTACTGTTAAACACAGCCGATGCCATATCTAAATAAAAATTACAGCGTTTCATTTTATGTATATTTTTTTCATTCAATTTGCAGTTTTATTTCTCGATTTAACGTCGGTTTAAAACACTTATCTGGTTGTCATAGTTTTGAAGTTATCGATATCTTCAAGAACACGACAATACATAGGAATTGAAATACAATCACTGTATATTAGGTTTCAGCGAAAGAAAAGCTTTAATAACTGTAAAAAACCTTGATTTGACTGGCTAAATTATAACATCGTAATACCGACGTGGTTCTAATTATTCGACATTTTACCCAATAAAACCTTTTCTCTGACAACAGAATGTGTAACGCAACAAGTCAAAGCGCTATTTGCTTTGGATGGGACCATAAATATCAATGATGGCCAGAGAGATTTAATGCTTCGATTGGTGGAAGAGGTTGTCACAAGTTTGCCTGAAGGTAGTGAAGGTGGATGTGTTTACATTAATCAGGAAAGTAAGGAGATAACACGATTTACGATTTCCGGTTCAAGACCCAATATGACAGAAGAGGCAGAGGGTGTTCAATGGGACCCTACAGGAGAAACAATGACTGCTAGAGCGCTCGCCAAAGAAGTAAATGTGAGCTTTCCTGTTGCATTTTTGCAGCGCAAAGCAGAGATATTTTACTTACTAGTCAGTGACAAAACTCTTATTGAAAGTTTTCCAGAGGTCCTTTTGAAAAAGAAAATTTTCATTGTTGTTTTTTGATCGGCCATACCAGACAAGCTGAAGAATTTAGCGAGCAGTACCGAACATATCAAACTCATTCGCAACTTCAACGATCTTAAAAGTGTTGTCGGAACGGTTACACAACGTACATGCAGAGGTGAGGCAAATTGAAGTTTATATCAATTAATTTAACTTAAGGAACATTTCTGATTGAGCAGCTTAGACCGTATTAACTACTGATCTGGCTCCCTGTATATGTGAGAACTTAGCCAATGCCCATCTTCCACTTAAGTATTTTTATCTTTACATATTTACTTCGAATGCAGAAACTCTAATTGCAAGAAATATATAAAGTAATTTTATATCATACGAAGCGCAAAATTTATGATTCATGTCGCGTAGCAACAGTCCATTGTTGCAAAACTTTCAGATTTTAGTGGTAGTACTGTACCCATTTATACGATGAGCATTAAGCTACGCATGTTTGAAGTGTGTACTTTTTTCAAATTAATGTATAGTTCCGTTTATAAATATAATGTTTACATAAACTATATGTAGTAATTATTATTATTTTCAAATATGAAATTTCAGTCTAATATAACTTTTTATACACTACGTTAGTTGGCATCAAATGTATTCTGCTAATACGACTATATTAAAAAAATCGTAGGTTTCTAGTGATAAAGTTACTTCAAATTGTATATAATTGTTTGGATGTATGTAGCGTTTATTTTCCTTTCTCCAAACCACAATTTCACGGTATTGATTTTAACAAGTTATATGATATCTGATGGTTTGATTTTATTGAGAACTAACGGCCTTTCTGTATCTATACTTTTGTGTATACGAAATGTTTCTTAATTCTTTTTGCAGATTCCTTCCTTAAATGTGATGTTGACGAGTACATGGGTAAAAGGGCCAGCAAGTGCACAAGTTGTATGAACGTTTGTTTGCAAACAACATCTAAGCAATCACGGGCCTGTAAACTTCACTGTCCCTGTGAGTTGTCTCAGTAATTACTTTTCAGTAATTGATTAAACTGTCTCATTTTATGAATAAGAGGTACAAAATACCTTCTCGTAAATATTGCTTAAGTCTTCAAAACAGTCCAAAGCTAAGTCATTTACACGACATGTTACATCTACTATATTAAAAGGGAAAAGCGAAATTATGTTCATAGCAGCAATGATATCAAATATGATTCTTTGGACTATATTAAGATTTTTAATTCATCAAATAAACTGTTTCCTCGTTTCAGACATATTGCTTCCACCAAGAGAATATGCAGTGAAGATAGTGAAAGATCCACTAAAAGATGACATTGTGACGGCAGTTGTAGAAGACAATAAGTATATAACCCTTGTTGTGATAAGTGCATTCGCTTTCATTATTATATTCAACGTTGGAATTGGAGTAGTGTGCTATAGGAAGAATTTGCTATGTTTTCATCGGAATGCACGGCAAATTAACCGGCACGAAATAGAAATGGATATAATGCAAAGTTTTCCTCTTCCAGACAATGTAGCAGTCCCTGAAACTGGAGGACATGGGGATAACGAACCGGTATTAAAATGTTTTTTGACATCTTAAATGTATTGGAATCTTACATTATCATCTTAAGTTTTGTACTGAACATACTTGATTATAAAATATGTTTTTAATATTGTTTTGTCTCCGAACCAGATACAAAATTTATGATAACTTAAAGCAAGAAGAGTCAATTCAATTTACGTATTTTGGTTTCAGATTCAACGTCATGCCGATGGCGCCACTCAACGTCTGCTTGACAATTTACCATCCGCAGAGGAATATGGTCAGGATCGCGACGGACAGCATGAGCCAAGAGATTTTCTGAAAAATGAAAATGAAGAAGAAATGAGTAAGTATAGATATATTGTGTTGCAGTATTTTATCACCTCTCATAAATAGACACTGCCAAACCGAGTCTGCTACAATATTGCTTAGTTACATTCTATGCTTCCACAGGATCTTCTTGTGGATTTTATTAACAATCACAACAACAGTCTTAAACTGCATATGGCGGCTGTAATAGTGTCCAATTACTTGTACACATATCTGCTAATTTTTGTATTTCTTTGAAATCATCGAGTCTATTAATCTTTATGCAGAATAAAGTTCCGCTGAAGCTAGAGCTTGGGAGTGATAGGTGTTTTTACGTTTTATCAGACTCAGTCTAACATGTAATAAATTGGATTGTTGTATTCTATTATTTCAAAGGATCTTCTTATTTATTTAGCTTTTATTCAATCACAGGAATTCTTTGAATTAAATAAGTCAAATTGGTGTTATTGTTTAGTTTGTACGGACATACCGGTATTGCGTCTTTTCTTGTTAATATTCAGATCATCTAGCTTTGGGTGAGCCTCCGATGATAGATGTACAGACTGGAAAATGTTTCGGCACGAGACAGTCAGAAGACATGATTTAAGGACTGGGAACAGAATGTCAGAACGGCACAGTTTATAAAATATTTGTCTTAGTTTTCAAATTATGTATCAATTATCGTCTAAAATTATAAGGATTACCTGACTGATTTTTGTGGTCAGTGGCAACATACCTGATTCATGTTAAAGAAAAAGAAGTCACACCGTTTTAAATATTGGATAAGTATTTGATTGTAAAAATAGGCTTATCTTTTTACATATTAATAAAAGATGCAAAGCCTAAAACAGCCAAAACGTAGACATACAAAGAAATATGAATGTGGTTGGTAATGAACAAGGGTATGACGTTTCCCAAAGAAAAAACAAATCTGCCGAAACTATGGTGGACAGTGGAGGAAGTACGGAAGGTGGTCGAACAAATGATGTATATTGCAGTTTCGCCGCGGATGAACATAAAACGCAATGGACAATGAACTTAACGTATTGAGCTCTGTAGTGTAACTAATCCTAATGTAACAGGAAATTGAAGAAATTCTGACTAAGTATTGTTTCAATTGAAATCAATGCAAAAGGCGTACAATTAATTTAGTTGAGGACAGTTAATATCAAAATGCCAAAGATGAAATAAAAAAATGATTACTTGGAACTTCAAAAATGTGCTGGGGAGGCGTTCTCTGCAAGCTTTTACTAGTCAATGTAGGATAAGGAAAATATATTAAGATCAAGCAAGCGCTTTAAGCAGGTATTGCAGTGGTTGCCGGAACCAACGTGATGCACATAACGTCAAGCAGCCTTGATAAGAATGAGTAGCATTAGCAGTTAGGAAATGAAAAAGTGTGTAAGACGTTTGTATTGAAAATGGTGATAATAAAAATAGTATATTGATATTTATTCATTGTGGAATAGTCAAACTGAAAATACTTACACCTGGAAAATTATTCATATATGTTAAATTAAATTATTAGTGCAAGTTTGAACTATATTCTTTACACTTCTTCTTGCCCGCTTAGGTCTATGCATTCGAGTGTGTCTGTTCAGTTTTATAGTATTAAATTACTGTTTAAGTGTACAGCTTCTATGTATGTGAACGTCAATTCTAATTAATGTAGACATAGATTTTTTATTTAGTTTTCCTTTGAAAATATGCAATTTAACAATTTGGACATGCTATTTTAAGCATGAGGTCTTTTAATACATTACTGATTGAATATCATTGAAGGTTCCGTGTACACCGCCGTATGAACACATCTGCGGATGTCTCTAATTGTGTTTTGGTACTTGTAACGTGTAAAGATTTTGAGTTCTGCTCAACCTGGTGATAGAGGACGCGGACGGTAGCATGCATTTCCACTACTTTACATGAACAGGCTCAATCACACCGAGCCTGAAATATTTTCATTTTTGTCGTGTTGTGCGACCCGTGGAGTTTCCAGTTTTCTACTAATAGTTGTGAAATTTACAAAATAGCTGTATGATTTCGTCGATATCTTCTCTCCATAATTATGATAAAACATGTATTTATTCAAGACGCTAAGACAAATGGTGGTCCAGGACAAGAGTTTATCAGCTTTCGCTATAGTTAGTCTGCATGTAGTGTAGAGGAGACTAGTTCATAAGTCATCTTTAACAATCAAATTATAGCGACCTTTTGACTTACTCTCTGCATTTCTGTAAATATTAAACAAAAATCACAAACACTATAGCGCTCGTTTTGAACAATTTACACCATTTTAGAATGCATACTTTTTCATTGGAAACTACAGGTATGTACTATAAAGAAGTTACAGAGTATAGATTCTACTCTGATTACTTTGAAAAATGTTAAGGGTGCCAGGGTGTCATCCGTTACAGTGCTTCTTTGACCCTGTCTGCTACGAGATCCTGTCCCTTGAATGTAAGGATATAAGGAACAGTCTACTTTGGAGCAAAATATAACGTGCGAAGCAAGAATATCAACGGTGAGTTGACAGGACTCCTTTTAGCTATATAAGGATTACAGTATATATTTAAAACGATCTACACCCGCAGTGAAAAAAAATCTTTAATTGCATATACTTTAGTTGCTCCTGGTTATTCATTATAAAACAGAAATAAGTGATGGAAAAAAAATGTGTTCTCAGTTTATTCAGTGACGTTAAGACGTACGGGCTGAAGGTTCTAGCGCTATATAATGTAAAATGACAGCAATTTACCGACAAGCGATGTTGTGGAATTGGTTTGTTTGCACGATACTATGTTCAAGGTCGTCGCAGCCGGACCACATTTTTGGCCAAGCATAATATCGGCCGTACCAGTTTTTTCGCATTAAACCCTTTCATCTTTTCCTTTGATTAAAAGTGCCGAAATAATGCCTTCTTAATGTAATTATCCTCTGTCATGATAGCCCGCGTGTGTGTCATAGTAGTGAATGTATAGGGTAATCAAACACTAAAATTCCGTACTTGTCACCGCAATGAAAAGTTAAACTGACGAATCGATTTCTCATATTTTACAATATCACACTGATACTAAGCGGATGGACTTAAATGTTACTCAACAAAGAATAAAAGGAAATAACCGTTTTGAATTGTATGAATTCAACATATAAAATGTGCAAATAAATTTTACAGAAATTCAAATGTAATACGCCAAGCGAAAGACAAAATAGGTAAAGCATGTTCCAAAATATTTAGCGGTCACTGTATTAGTTAATAAGTGCAAATAAAGAAATACACTCATTTGTATATTAAAAATAATGGCCTGATGCACTCAAACCTATCAAAGGTATCAGTCAAAGTAACCTGTGTAAGTCAAGTAAGAAAAAATATACACAGTATGCATTATCAATAAGTAATCCAAACATTCTTGATTATATAATTACGGACCAATGACAATCAACAATTTTTATTCAATTACGCTGTTTGCCTTTAGCGATTTCGACACTTACTGACGTGTACGGATCGGACAGAATACCTTGGAGTTAAAAAAAAGAGCAATCAATGACGGTGAATAAGCCTTGCAGTAATTCACTGATTATCTCTCTTAGTAAACGAATATCTCCTGTACATTCGTTTGTGTTAACTATTTATATACTGATTCCATCATACTATTAAAAGAACTCGTTCACACTTTTAGGTGAACTTTTTCTCTCTTAAAATTGATAAAAGGTGGGTGCTGTGCTATATAGTGACCACTGGTGCAAACTTATACGAATAAATGACCAAATATAACCTCAAAAATCAGTAGTCTTCTTTGGTTTTTACCAAACGTAACTCTTATTTTCACTCACGTTTTCATATTCCATGACATAGTATACGTTTTATGCCAAACTTGGCGGAAATGAACATGCTGAAAAATGCCACCTAAGATTTATGTGGGCGAGTAGCTTTAAAGAATTATGTTCTTCATATTCGTTAGCGTAAGCCGGAGGATTGGCTTGCAATGATTAGAAATACGAACTTAGTCATCTCAATTGTGCATGATAGTTTAGCAAAAGTGCGTCACAATTCAATACTAGAAGTCTTTCAGATATAAAATTCCAAATAAAAACTTGTACCTAAAATTTTATCTATGTAATATGTTTGTGGTAAACAGGTAAAATAAATGTAGAATAATTTTCTTGGTAGGTATTTGAATCTGTCTGACATAAATAAAACTAAAAACAAACATGTATACAGTAATTCATTGTATTACAGATACATTTATATCTACAGGCATTGTCTATGTTTCATTTTGCTGTTGTTGCACTTCAGTCAAATGATATATCATTCATTCAATGATTTATCATTCATGCAATGATTTACTATTCATTTTTGTATTAAGTCATTGAGATCTCTTTATATGTATATTATTCTGATAATTCCATTCGGGTATGCCTTTTGCAACCTATTGATATGGTGGTTGGCAGCATTATTTGTGGGAAATACACTCCTTGATATCATGTATCCTTCACAGGCTTTATCTGGTCTGCCCTCCATCTCCCATACATGTCCAAATAGGTTAATTGCAGTTTCATAGTGACCGCAGCCGTTATATTCCGCAATATAAGCTTTGAAGTTTTCAAATGCCATATTCTGCAATTCTTGTTTTTCAAGCTTATAGAATGTTAAATATTGCAGGTAGTAAAGCAGTGGAAGCGGATCAACAACGGCCATATCCATCCAACTATTTCTGAAACTTCTTTGTCGTGCATCATTTCCTGTTCTGGTTCTGTACATTTCACACACCAAATGTCCTGGTGTACAGTGTTGTTCATGTCGTAGGAATCTAACACAAAATGCAATGCATTTTTGTTTTAATTCGTCAAACTGTAACTCTAATGCTTGTTCACAGAAGGCGCCGGACGGCTGTTTATCATCCCTAAGACAGCCGCATATCTGCACCACATTGTTATTGAAATCTCTTTCAACTGAGTGTAAAATATCTGCAGCAATTTGAAAACTACCTTGACAGTAATAGAATGAGGCTAATTTTAGCCTATTTGTGGTCAGATCTATGTCCATTGACAACTCAAATAATCCGGCTGCTTCGGGTGTGAGAGGTATGCTTTTATTCACACACATGGCTGCTAGTAGGGATGCAAGAGTTGCACAAAGATATTTGATGATATATGTAGAAGAATTAGATTTGATATGATTCGCATCTCTTACCTGTCTCTCCAAAAATTGTATGGCCGATATAATTTCCTGCACCACTTCATCATATTGTGTCTTTTTTGTATTGATGTCACTGAGAAAATGACCAACCGAATATGTCAGTTGCTTACAAGGCCCAGTTGCCAGTTTACCTGCAATTGTACAATGAATTTTATATCTTGATTTGAATTTTGCACTCATTAATATGTCCCCAGATGCAAGAGCTCTTAATCTGTCACCAAAACAATCCATCTGAATGGCCAGTAGGCATTGAAAATTGTCTCCCATCATTTCTGAAATTACCTGCGTCAGTTTACTTATGTCTTGAAAGGAAAGTTTACCGACAAATAGATTAACTCCTTTAATTGTAAAATGTGGACAATAACCATACTCAAGCCATCGTAATATTGTCCTAAGGCAACATGTAAGACATTCAAGCAAATTATTTTCCCTCCAGATACTCGCTGGATATTCCTCTATAGTGTAAAGCAACGCTGTTTTACAATGATAACTGCTGAACCGATTGGCTACAACTGGTTTCAGAAATGTTGACTTTATTATTTTCAACATCACGTACGTTTTCAGTTGGATTAAGCTGAGTTCAAACATGCATAATCTTTCAATCATCGAAGTTGAAAATCTCCATTCTTCCTTTGCATTCTCACTTTCAGAATAACCAACGGGAACAACAAAGGTCCCATATTCTTGTGCTTTTAGTAGCAGTTCCTCAGTTAACCATCGTTCGGCCCTTGGTCTGCGTTGCCAATAGAGGCATTCATCTGGAAGTTTTGCACAATGAAATGCGTGCACATAATCAAACCGTTCGTTGGAAGCATCATTCACTGCAGGACCGTGTTTGATAAAGGTAATACCAGCTTGATCAAACACTTCTCTAGATGTAGTGTCAAAGTATGTGTTTTGAAGCAAAACGCGGCCGTCGTTATCAACAGCAGTATCGTGTAAAATTAGTCCACTAAATGGCTCAGGAAAGTCAAACCGGATTATCTGTAAACTGCAATGCTGAGGTGGTGATGTTTCATTCTTTATCACTAAGTAGTTGTTCACGTCTTGAGTCCAATCATGCATTGCCAGTATAACTGGTTGTTCATGACAAAACAAGGAGTCGACATCGGATTTCATTTCTAGCGTTGTACTACCCTCGCTCTGAGAGCCAAAATGAAATGTACTTGTGGTAGAGATTCCTTTTCTTATCGTTTGTCCCCTCATTGTGTCTAGTGTCTCACGAAGAAGGAAAGTGTGTCTTCTCTTTTGGACCATACGCCTGGTTATACCGATGTCCTCCAAAACACTAGAAAGTTTGAGCGATATGGAACCAGAGAATTCACAATAGGATACCATTTTCTGAAATGAATACAATTTGACAATTTTATTTCAAAAATAAAAAAGTCTCCGTACTGTAATTATTTTAATATTTAGTATTTTAATGAATTATACATTTTCTAAACTATCATGGAGAATGATTTCTTAAATTATGAGAATAAAGAAACAATAAAATTATTCATCATACAGTTCTAAAATTTCTCTCCGCGCGTTAAATTAATATAGATATAATCATTAGGTCCATGTTAAACTAATTAATAACACGGTTAATTATTTTATATATATTGACTTTATTATAATGGTAGAAACTTGATCAGAAAATGTTTGAGTAATCGCTAAGCTTATTATTTTATTTTGCTTGCATTTCTATTTTACCAGAAACACGGCTCCGACAGGGACTACTGAATAAGTTCGCTGACTTCATATCACTTGCCACTACTCCTTTCATACGAGGAGGCCATCCATTTGTCATGCGAAGGGTCAGTGGTTTTACCTGCCAATACCTAAACTGATATGCGGACAGACACTTTGGGTCATCCTCCTACATAAAAAGCTGGAAAGTCCCCAAATGTCCTAAAAACTGTTACAGTACTTAAAACACATCAACATGCTGTGAAAGTACTGCATGTATACATTAAATGGTTTTCCTGGCGTCGTTTTAACATCAGTTTCTATCTTTTATTTTGACAAGCTACACACTATGTACCTGGATAATCTTGACTCTGTTCAGCGACCCTGACTCAGTTCCAACATGGCGGATGTAAAGCCGATACAACTTTGTTTTCTATATAATTTCGATGTATAAATGTACGTTTCGGTTTTATCTGTCTCCATTGATCAAGTGTGTAATTATTTCAATATGCATCATGTTAGATATATTAACCCTTGTGTTTTCAGGTGGAATACTGACGAACAACGCAAAATATTTAATGATTTTTTTTTAGTAAATCTTAAGAAATTCTTATATGCTTTTGTTGCCCCTACTATTTTGTTGTTTGGAAGCAAAAATATACTGTTTTATAGGCCCGTTTACACTATGTTGTTAGCCAACTGCATATTGACACAATGCACTTTCAAATGTCCTGACAGCGAGAAAAGGGATAAAAACCTAATTTTGAGTTGATAATAACCGAATCAAGTTTACATGAGGAATAGATAAAAACCTAACTTATACAAATCGTGGGAAAAATAAACACCTAACTGACTTATATTCTATAGAAATGAATGAGTTCACATGTACATGGTCTGATTATTGTACACATTACTTTACTTTATAAGAGGTATCGTCTTCAAACTTTGTCATTAATTTTACAAGATGTTATATGTACGCCCATTAAAGTAAAATATTTTAAATAATATTAGTGTTATGCAGATAGCAATGTTTGCAAAAATCTGGATAAACCCTCGAAAATAATTCAATATATAATTCAAAATAATTTATATCAAAGCACATAATTATATAACGATAAAAGAAACTATTTCATACCAAAGATGTTAGAAGTTCTGTGACCCAAAAACCCTCTGTCTGTCTGTTTGTCTGTCCCCCTCTCTCTCCCTCTTTCACCGTTTCAAAATAAAGTAGCATGTGTTTCAAATCTTGTATATCGTATAGCGTAAGAGATTTTATAGAGGTACTAATGGAATATTTTGATATTGTTTAAATGGGATTAGATTTATGATTAGTTATTAACTATAATAATATGACATTTTTCAGACGGTTAGTAGGAGAAATGAGTAGGGGGATGCATGGACTGACAGGGGTGGGTGGGTCACAGATCTTCGAGCATCTATGATTCATACATGAAGCACGGACGAACAGCTATGTTTTCGTTTGGTTAGGTATTTATCCGTTTTAAGTTCGTATTTATCCAGCACTGTTTCCTACACCAGTCAGTAATTATCCTCAAATCCGAACCCATCTCATAATCTATACAGTTTTTAAGCTATAATGAATTTCAAACTTTGATACTGTTACACATTATCACAGAGATGTTTATTGGACTAATACATTTGATAAGTAAGGTATTACTGCATTTTCTGGTACTTTAAAACGGTTGGAAACATAAAAAAAAAATTCATTTTGAAGACTTTATTGGGTACATTTTAACGAATTCCAGCGACATAAAATGATTTGTCGAACAAAATATTTAGTACACAAATCATGTTACCAATACAGGATATCATGGCTATTAAAAGTTTTACGCTAACATTGGACACACACATAAAAACATGAAAAAAGACAAGAAAATTAACTACATATATCGTCTTTCCGTCAGCCATGTTGGCACTGAGTCAGGGACGCTGAACAGAGTCGAGATTATCCGGGTACATACTGTGATCTAAGACATGAAAAAATGTGGCCTACCTTGCAACCTGGTTATCCTTTTAACGTTCTAGTATGGAGCTTAACAGTCAAAGGTAAAATGACTGGTCCGATTCCTTTCAACAGCAAAACGTTTCAAGTATTCAAAATTATAACTAACCGCCCGATGTTTATTTGACCTATAAAGTCAGTTAACCACATCTCGCAATTTATAAATATTTTATTACAATCGATATATAGGTTTTCAGTGTATAGTTCGGTTTTAAGGTCAGCGATGTTTTGTACTTTTAATAATGGAATGGTCCGTTTTTTAGGTAAACGTTATTCAATACGATAGAAGTTCTTTCCTAAAAAAGGTTAAGTAAATCATGCTGACATCCCTAATCGACAGACGAGTATATCAATTGAACACTCAAACGTCAAAATGAAATTATACATTTAACTACTATGCCCCAACGATAACGTGATGTTTACAAACATTACTATAACAGATATAAATGAAGCATAGGGAATTCAATAGTTGTGTAACTTGTCAAAATCTAAGTAATTCTGGTTTTCGTACCAATTACAATGAAGCATACTTTTTTTGTTCATTATATCTTTTTCCGTGCGATTTCGAATATCAGCGATGGCAATTAATGTTTGTATTATTTTTGCAAAAATAAAATTATGGACTCATTTTCTCTATGACACAACGGCAGAGAAACAAATAAGGCTGAGAAAAGTTTATTATCATATCAAACATGCATGTACTAAACATGAAAACAGAAAGTAAATAACGAACATGTGTTATGTAAAGACCTATATGCAAATACAAACCATCAAAGAAAGAAACGAAAAATACGGGATTAGAATTGAAAACAAGATAGGAAAGAAAAAACAGAAAGAAAATTAACCGAAAAAAATCGTCATGATGAGTCGAACTCATACAAAACAATTTGATGATTTGCTATTGGTATCTGCATTTTATCAGACTGAGCTATTTTATTATATATTTAGTAGATAGTCAAATGAAACAAATACTGATATTTACTTGTTAAGTATTGCTATTGTATCTATTATCATGAAATGGACGGGTAATCGCGTTTGCGTGGGAATCACGTTATCATTGGGGATTAGTACAATACATTTGTACTTGAAATACAGTCAATAAAAACATGTAGTGTTTTCTTGTTCTCCGGCTGGTTGGTTGATGAAGTTTACTGCAACTGCAATTGAAAGGGAAAACGTATTAAATCTATGAGAATATCCTTTGGAAGCAAAGAAGGAAGCCACGAAAATACATGACAGACTCGATTAGATAAGGTCTGTTCATAATAGGTAATGAACTGTGCAACACCCTCATTAGTTTAAGTTGAACTGTAATAAGAAATAATATCAAATGACAACATCCCAAGAAACAAGAAATATATAATGACAAGGGAATTTTACCTTCACCATCTAGCATTTATAAATGCTGCAATGAAGGTTAATCAAATCTATAAGGAAAAACAAATCATATAATACTTGCTTAAGGATCTAAGAAAATCTGAGCAGACTCTGTTTGATTAGCCTGTGCGCGAGAGGCAATAAAATTTGCAACTCCCTGACACCCGCAAGCATCGGTTTAAGTGGAAATCATAAAATGGACAGTTGCATGATACGTTCAAAGGGTGCTCCGATACACTTTAATATACACATCATTGTTTCACATACTTGTTTAACGTGAATAGCTTAACTGTTGACATAGCAATGTCACCCCATTTCTTAATCTCTCTTTTGCAGTATTTTATAATGACGGAAATTTATATCGTCGCTAATGTAAAATATCGTATATGCGACATAAGTATAAAATGTCCTAAATGTAAAGGAGTCGGTAAAGGAAATATTAGATTTTTCATAACAATTAGCTTTTGTTCACCTGCGGTTAACAGTTGAATGTAAACAGGATATTTATACACAAATATATACTACGATTTCAATATCAGGTGTAACTACAATATTTTGAAGTGTTTATCATGACAAACATAGGTTCTTGCGAGATATGAAATTATAGTTAGAATGACACAGCATTCTGTATATAACAAATTATTATTTACTTGCTATTAGATAAAAAAAGAAAGAAGCTATTATAAATAAATAAGCCATAAAATAAAACACTTGATGTTAATATTTATTGCTCTCTCTCTCTCACACACACACACACACACACACACACACACACACACACACACGCACACAAACACAACACAAACATGCACATACATTCACAAATCTAGTTTTTTGCATAAACGTTTGTCATAAAACATATTAATTAAGAGATTTTCATTATTATCACACACACACACACACACACACGCACACACGCGCGCACACACATACCTCAGGTTTAGACACCTGAATGTTTGTGTGATCATAAAACATTTTAAGTATTATTATCAACCTAATACAGGTCTAGAAATTACATATTATTGTTTGGTTTGTGTTATTTATCACGTAAACATCTTCTAGATTGATCTTTATGAGGTGGATTTATATATATATCATGACGATTATGTTAATGTAACACGTGACTTTGTTTATATAATACCCCGATGTCGTTTGTTGTCATTATCTGTCAGGATGTCGGCGAACACGGTTGCCTTTTTCCCATTTCTGCTGGTAATATCAAGTGTGTTTGGGACTTCAAGCAGTCCGGCAGGTAGAAATCATTTTATTACTTTATTTAGATAGTTCAATGAATAGTAAATGGTACTATTTCAGTTTGTGCACACTTATTTTAAACAATCGTTGAACGATTTTTTATGTATTCTTATTTTTGTAAAAATACACCTGAATGCAAGTTGACAATTAGTTTATGCAATATATCAATTATTTCTGTATTTCTTTGCTTGCTTTCAGGGATGTTGGTGTGCTATTCTCTAAACACCAGTGTGAAAGAACGTCGTCTTCTCGAACGACGAATAATCAAGCCCGTCATAAAGAACGGGGAATTCACACTTGGATAAAGTTCTTGCTCTGTTATATCAAGAAACTCTGCTGTATTGGAATAGACTTATTTAAACATTACAAACAGTTCATATCTCTAGTGGAGCAGAAACGTGCAAATGTTAGTGCGTAGTTCAAACGTTGTTAATATATCGCTGGATTATACTCATTTAATGTGGAGTAATAAAATAAATAATAGACAATCAAAAACGCATTCACTTCCGTGAGCTGCGAGATAGAAACACTAATTCTGACGTCAAACTTTACATAAATGTACCATACACAGAATGTAAGAACACTACAGGTGAGCTAAAGAATAGAGAATTGCAATTATGAGAACCACAAATATTAATATTGTATTATTTTGAATTAAGATGTAAATAGGTTAGATGATTGAATGTCAGTCATATGAAGCCATTCTATATATTTCATATTCCTTAATACATATGTCTTACGTAAAAGCTCTAATCGACTTAACTTAATTTTCTGCACAGTCCGTCGACGAAATTATCATTTAAGGCAATTATAAATGTCGTATGCATTGTCATATTGTATAGACACAAACTAAACTTTGTTGCCGTAATTTTAGCCGCCATTATTTTAGCCGCTTTTCATGGAATTGCACTCTATGCATCATTGAAGGTTCCATGCGTCGCCGTATGAATACATCTGCGGATGTCTCTAATTTATATTCTGGTACTTATAGCATGTTTAAATGTTGAGTTCTGCTCAACTCGGGGCTAAGTATCAGATGCCCAAATGGGCCTTGACCTAAGAATAAAATCTTGAAATCTTGGAGAATTCTAGATTTTCTTTACATGTCAATAGATCTTTATACACCAATTTTACACAAACTGTACCAAATTATATCAACTTTAGTCCACATCTTCTTTCTTCAATTATTGAAAAGTTATGAAAGGTCAATCGTCAAATAAAAAGGTTCGGATCATACATAGATTATTTTATTTTATGAAGCTCAACATTTTCGACTCACAAAAAAACACACACGAAAACTGCAACAGTTATTTTGAATCCTAACTATTATATATCATGTATGTCTACGCATTAAATATTGTAGTACATACTTTGCAGACTGAGAGTAAATTAAACCGAGGTTTATGTATTTATTCATGAAAAAGATTCTTGTTAGTGCTATTTTACTCATTCGATGATATCACGCGGGAAGAAATGAATTGTACTATAAAGCCTTTGTTACATTGCGAAAATATGTGACAAATCGAGCATGCTATTAGAACAGACTAATTGAGCTAGGATGGGCTGACAAATTTATAGAGAACCAAGATTCAATGGGGCATTGGTAGATTACCAAAAAAAAAAAACCAATGCCTTTAATCACAACAATATCTTTGAAATGTAAAAATATGGTTTCTGTGCAATTAGAGACATTAATTACTTCTTGGTTAACATAATGTGATTCAGTTTAGTTAGTACCAGTGGGAATTCTGACATCAACAGTCACTCACAATTAAAGGTACTACACACGTAGTTTTTTTATTATATCAGAAAAAGATTTACAATGCCCGTTTAAAAACTTTTTGTGTTTAGAAGTATATCTTGTGAAAGGAAAATAATCTTGGCGATAAACAACAGTTTATGTGGTTGTCTTACATAGTCACGTCTTACTATGCAGGTATTTGGAAATCAATAGCAGCATGTAACCTGAAAATACTCGAAACTGAATGTGTTTTTCTTTCCAATGAAAACGTTAAGAAGGAATTAACGGGGTTTCTGGGCAATGTCTGCAAGTTTTGTCATAAAGTATGACTTGTTTGGCTCGGGCCCTTCAGGAAAGAATTGAATGCCATATTTGCAGACACACACAACATCAAATTGCATCCAAAGTAAAACATAGGGTTACTTTAACTGAAGCCTAATCAGGGATGTTGTATTTTGCCAGACCTGGATCATCCGAGGTGCCTACGTGAGCCGAACATAACATTTCAGACAGCTTCTGTTATAACATTACCCAAATCTATTGCGTCACATGATGTGATTTTGAGCGGCGTTTAATGGACGCACTTGTATATGCAACTTGCGTTGTACAAAATATAATAAAATATCCTATATGTCGTTTCCGAACCAAAAATTCAAATAAGTACTAATGACGACAAATCATTAAGGTAAGGGTAGATTTCTCTGAAGCACAGAGCACCACAAACACAGGCACAGAGCCGCGCATTTGCAAAGTAGGCCCACAACAAAAAGAAGCTGTAACGGGAAAATATTATAGACGGGTTGCTTCAAAAATCCAACAAGTACATTTTAATTTTAATTTTATGCAAAATATAGAAGGGGGAGGAAGAGGTAGGGGATAGAAAGGGGGGAGGGGGGATAGAAGGGAAAAGTGGAACAAAGATGAATATTCAAAAGGGAATGCTACGTTCCTTAATCACAGTTACCCTACAACGTAAACCACAGCAGCGCAGACACTCACGTACAAAAGACACATACACGCACACGTACACGCTCGCGCGCACACAGACACACAGACACACACACACACACACACACACACATAAGCACACGCGTACGCGCACGCGCACGCGCACGCGCGCGCACACACATTCTCATTACTAACTTACATAGTAAACAAACAGACAAGTAAAATATAACAACATTGCATAAATTATTTATTTCTAATTCAACAGTTCAGGCTGACCATCCTTAGGGGAAAATATTGAAATATAAAGGCAATCGCACAGGAACGCAACACCCTCTCATCCGTCCCATCCAACGGTTAGCAAAACATTGTCAGCTAATAGTTGGCAGGGGCGGAGAGGAGGGTTGGAGTTATCTTTTCCCCAAATGTCTGTGGCAATCGTACAAGATAATAGAGAACACAAAGTGGTATTTAAACACAAGTTATTTTGTTATATTTTTATAATTACTTACAATATTATTTGAAATAAGTTCGACCGTTTCAAGAAAGTAAACTAATAAACTTCTTTTTACGTTTTGCAGGTATTAATTGATACAAATAACATTTTTACAAGTTTACAGTGTAGCACTCTCAATTGAACTTTAAATAGAACTTTCCTTTGGTATCTTTTATCTAAAATACTAATAAGCAACCAGCAACCGAACAAAATAAATCTTTAAAAATGTGATATTTTATGCTCCAGGTATACTGACAACAAAAATGTTTTTTTTGTTTTTTTGTTTTTTTTTTTGTGAGCCATGTAATACTCATATTGGAATATCCATTTGATGTTGATAATTGAAAATAATAAACAGACAGAGCTACATAATGTATTAATCTTATGTGGTGACCGTCTGTAAAAAATGGTACAAGTCTGAAATTAAAGTTATACAGTTTCATGTAAAGAAACCTGAATGTCGTTTCAAATCCTTGTAGCATCTTTAGTTTATAGGAAATACTAAAAACAACTGAATTGCAACAGAGTTAAAAATTAGTCAGCAACATAAACGATTGCAAAAATGTCGGTCAGGAATTACTAATAAATCTCTATGTTTCATATAAATATTAATATACTGAGTAGTGCACTATTTTCCTTGCACGCATATTACTTGACATTTTTATATCTCTGTATCACCCGGAGTTTATTTAAAATATTTCAGATGAAATAAATGCCAATGAAATAATCTACCCCTACACAGCGTTTCATTCTTGCTGACGTGTCAGTCTTTATTGCACTGCTTATGTTAAACCTTAATAATCATATTAGTCCAGATCATTTATTGGAATTTCTTAGTGTTGGATAAATAATCATTTATAGCATGATAAAAATTAATATGCCCTATTACGATCATTGCAGGCCGTGCATTATTATACAACTATTAAACAAGCATGTGCATTAATTGACAGCTCCGTAATGATCGAGTAATATGACTTCTCCTCGTCATGCCCGGTCAAATACAGACTTTTACATTTTACGATGTATAAATTTTATGACTCGGTGGGCATCTTTTCTAGGGACGTGAACTTATTTTATTAAAAGGGAATATGCAACATTTGGCAACATCCATTATGAGGAAGAACTAGGTGAAACATTTACACTGAAGAAAAAAGTATCAAAATCGGACTACAAACAAAAAAGTTATAGCCATTAGAGTACCACCTATGTAATGAAACGGTAGCCATTTTGGGCACAGTGACATCATCATTCGTTTCTTATAGGGCATTACCATATAAGGAAAATTAACGGAATCATATTTTGTGGGCTATAATATAATGTGAAGCTTAGTATGTGTGTAAAAGTGTATACTTTAAATTTAAGTTCCATGTTTTACTGAATCTTACATAATTGTGCCATAAATACATTTGGTAATGCATATATAAGGAAATAACGATGACATCACTACCCAAAATGGCTGCCGTTTCATTAAATTGACAATATTTAAATTGCTATATCGTTTTTGTTTGTAGTTTGATTTTCATTTTTTTTCGCCAATTTATATTTTCTATAAAACTCTTCCTAAATACATATATTCTCAAATTTTAAAAATTCCCCTTTAAATTGTATATTTGATTTAAAAGAGATTATGTAATAAAATTGTCACAATGCCCCTGATAAAACTGTGGATTTGGTAATATCATTCTAACATTCCATGGTTCCCTAGTTGAACATTAATCATAATTGTCCATATGTTTTATTACATTGCAGACAAAAATGGTTTAGTCAATCAGAGACATTTCGCGACAGATCCTCGCCAGCCAATCAAAATAATCCATGAAATGCGTGACCTTGTCCTTCTAGATATCGACGCAGAATTACGAGGAATACTATTATTTCTCGAGGTAACTTTCTAAATATCCAGTTACAGGAATGAATCTTTAAGTGAAGCTGCATCGTCTTAATTGATTGTTAGTAAGTTTTTTGCTTAAATGTTGCTTGACTTTTCAATACGGCAGACCGAATACAGCAGTTTATTGATTGGCTAAACAACTCCTGGTAGGAATAACGAGTGTGGATGCTCACTAATATGCAAAAGAAATAAATGAGAGGTTTGTCCTGGATGGATAAAAATATCTATGCAGCAGATCGTCGGGATGTAAAAAAAATGCTTACAGCTTCGAAAACGGTTCTTCTTCAACATCTCTAAAAGAAGTCTAAAGATGTATTGTGATCCAATTATTGTCCTGAAAGATCCAAGATAAAGAGTGTAATCTATTGTGTTATTGTGTTTTTATTGATGAATAGAAAATAATTACAAAATAATTATTCGACAACTTATAAAAAAAGGTAAACACAGTCCTATATTGTCCACCTATCAACTGATGGTAAATTATCATAAAAAATAGTTTTTATAAAATACTCATTAGAATAAATATTGCCTTTTTATCCTGATATTCCACCCGAATAGAAAAAAATGTAAACAAAAATCATGAATCTGAAAGCCTCGGTTGCCTTTCAACTGCTTGGACAATACTGCAAAGACATATTGTTTTTGTCAAGATATATCAGCCTTTTGCAATGTTTATCGCAAGTGTGACAATTATGTAAGCTTTTAAGTTAAAAATTTGCTTTGACAGAGAATGTAATATTGTAAACAAAATATTCAAATACATTAAATATTTATGATATTAGGAGAAAATTGTAGAGGAAGTCTTGTTGCGTAAAGTGAAGAGTTAATATTACGTTACAATTTTACGGGCATATTATTTAAATGGCTAAATTTATGGCTAGAACTGAAGTCAGAGACGTTTTCCAAACAAAAGAACAAGGAAGTGACATCTTGACATTTCAGTAATATGTGCTCAGTATGATTTATAGTCAATTATCTTGAAGGCTTACCCACAATTGTGCCTGTAAAAATATAGACCCGAAATTGTAAAATCAAATCTAAAATTGATCTGTCTGGTCGTTGTTTTTCTTTCTATAAGACAGAGATATGTATCTCTTCACTTGTTTACGTCTGTCTGCTAGACCACGCTTGCACGACGTGAAGTGGTGCTGCGCATCGAAATTATATTGTACTTTAGTGTCTTGAAAACGTGCAGGGACATTGTTATATGTTTTGTATTTTCACAATGCTCTCTATAAATTTTTTAGAGAAATAAGATGAAAAAGGCAGTTTGTCCCATAACTTTTATTAATGCACTTACAACGATATAAAAATGTTGATTGACTATAGCATGTATCATACCTATAAACCATATAAATACAGATTTTGATACAGAATGAGATATAAATGTATATGTTACATGCATTGTAATAATTAAAACATTCCTATGTATTATGACAGACCCTGAAATTTAAAGCCCTGTTTATGACAACGAATCCTGGTGAACAATCACAGAATATATCAAACAATGGATGCGGTGTTTAACATAAAATTATAAAGTAAAGGTATTCAAGTTATATGGTATAATCTTGAAATACTTGCAGTTAAAATATTGACATGTAATTATATGTTTTTATCTACTTTTATAATTCATATGATTTTAATAACGTCAGGTTAAATAGTACATTTTCGGTTAGAGCGAGCCTTTGCTCATGTAGTCCAGTGGTTATGAGTCAGATATTACCAATATGTGGCGCGATAGCATGGGGTACAAGAACGTAGTTGACAAGATTGAAATTGACCATGTTCCATCCCTTTTCTATATTTATGTTATTTATGGATGATTTGTTTTCACATATAAGCTCTTGAATTTCATCTAAAAAAACATTTTAAACAAAAATAAAATCTCCTCTATCATAAATATTTTCCCCTCTATCATAGCACGTGACGGATCCCTATGGTTGAATTTGGGGCACTTGACACCTTTTAGGGGACGTATGAGCTAAAATTAAAAAAAAAAAAAAAACAACATTTAAACAACTTTTTCTCATCAGCAGCTTGGTCTATCTTTATGAAACTTATCATCATTATAAGGTTTTCTGTAAAATTTAATATTCCAGATCAAATAGTCAATTTCAGTTGAGCGACTTAGGGCAGTTATCTTAAAGTAAAAATAAATAAATCAATCAATTTTCAACTTTAGTTCTTTAAGGACTAACAAATGTGAGAACTTTTCATTGACAACCATCAAGACAGAAGATGAGTGTGGACGTATACAAGAAAACGACGGTATTGTATTACAAAGTTCTTAGCGTTTTCTGCAGAAATTTTACAATATTTCAAATGTAACGCTCCTTACTGCATCTGTAATGGAGATTTCACCTCATACACCTTCTAAGAACTGTCAACAGAATATTTCAAATTACAAATTAATATTGAGAACCAGTACACAAACGTTCACTTTGATTTAATTTCAGTTTATTCCTCAGCTGTTGCTAAGTTATATAGTCAGGATCCAGACCAGTACCTATGGCATGACGTCTGCTATAGATTTAACACTGATGGCGAATGCATTTTTCGCTACTTAGATCTTCTTGTTAAGAAATGGCGAGGACTCGGTGAGTTTTTTAGGCATTCATATGTTCATCATACTAACTAAAATACATTGTACCTTCTTTCAGTCCGTTATTGAGCTTTAAAATGTTTTCAATTCGAACATTTTTCCAGACTTCATTTGTTCCTCTTCACGTGATAAAATGTTGAACTGCTTGGGAAATTATCATGCGGACACGGGGATGATTTATCTCGGAGAAAAAAGCAATTTTTACCTCCTTATAACATTAATAAATTTCCTTTTTAGACTATCAGCTAGGTATATAAAATTATCTTACATGCCGTGTGTAAGTATATTTAGAACATTATATTTTGCAGTTTATAGATGGAGGGCATTTTTCTAAACAGATGTGCTGATAAATTTACGAAGGAGTAGAGAATGTTTTAGATATGTATAAATCGTATGAGTAGAGCATATGCATTTTTCCTAATAAAGCTTTGGATGTGGTAGCTCTTTAAATGCCAAAAACATGCAATAAAATGCTAGTCTTTTTGATCTTTAATGCTAGGTGAACTTGACCTAAATGGACTACCCTTGCACCTTATTGCGATTGACATGAAAACCAACTTTAACCTGGATTTTTCTGGTGAAATAGGACAGTTTTCTTGGAAAGAAGGACCTGGTACACATTTCTTTTACACTAGCCATTATCAACTGTATAACTCATATATTGTATTAATCAAATACTATTACGTTGTTGCCTTCTTTTCCTGATCAATCTCGTTCGAATGAGTTCTGATAAAAAAAAAACAGGCGCATACTATATAATTATAAGATACTGTATATTTGCAAATCGTCTGTAATGTTTAAAGATAACTTTAAAGGTCCATTACTAAGGGAAAGTGAGTTGGCAATTTTTTTCATAGCCAGTGCATAGACTTCTGCAAGACACTAAATAATGAAGATTGGCAGGTCAAAATTTACAGAAGGTCTTTGGAACTCAAAGAAATGTATTTGCATTATGTTGAAATTTCATTGAATCGACAGAATGACCCCCAGGTCTTTTTAACTTTCTTCATACTTCATAGAAAAATAATTGTACATATACTGCAATTTATTTCGAATTTCTACATACCAACTTTCATTTTCCAATAAAATGAAATAGTTTCTGTGCTTTTTAAAAGAAATTAAAATGTTCACTTTCCTTAGTATTGGACCTTTAAAATGAATTTAAATTTGTACATCATTAACATTGAAATGTTTTATCAACAACCTGCCTTGATAAAAAAAAACATGTTTGTTTTTTGTAGAATGTGGTTTGGATGGAAATTAGGACGAAACATAATAGTGAGAGATTTGACAGAATATTGTGGTTCTTGTATTTCAGTTGACATTATTTTGAAATTTCTATATAAGGCGTAAATTCCATTGTTACACAATTACTGATAGAAATAAAAATCACATGAAGCAAAAAGCGTTCTTTATAAGCTTTATCTAAAATGTTCCATCTCAGATAAGTTACGTCTTCAATTGTTTCACACTTGCCACATCCTCTCTAAAATATCATGTGCGTCTGACAGAGTAGAGTGTCTTCCAAAACTGATTTCTGCGTGTTGAAAAATGGAAGGATATCCGTGTTAATGATCTGACCTCATTTCATATCCATAAATATGTCGTCTTTACTCAATTTTGCAATATATGTTTCCTGATCGATACTGCCTTTTGCAGGCGGGGGGGGGGGGGGGGGGATAGAAAATTCTGGCTGTATCTCCATACAGACGGGTAGGACTACCCCGACTCCCGCCGCCCGTTTGCCGTGAGTGGCGGCCCATAAGTTGTAAATGAGGGCCATGAGGGCCCTGGATGTTGCGGTGGCCCATAGCACCCAAGGGAGGTGATGCATATTTATGGAACGCCTAAACTGCCTTGGCATGATAATTATTAGTTCGTCCTGTGCCTTTTCCAATATATTCGGTACAAATCATAATTTGTTATATACTAGGTAAAACAGTTTGTTATGTACATTTACTAATTTGTCCTGTACATTTCTTAGTTTGTTCTGTACATTTAGCAGTTTGTTCTGTACAATTAATAGTTCGTTATGTGCATTTTCCAATATATCCGGTACAAATAATGATTTGTTATGTAGATAAAACAGTTTGTTATGAACATTTACTAGTTTGTCCTGTATATTCCTTAGTTTGTTATGTACATTTACTAGTTTGTCCTGTATATTCCTTAGTTTGTGCTGTGCATTTAGCAGTTTGCTCTATGCCGGATATAATGGAAAATGCGCATATAACGAACTATAAATTGTACAGAGCAAACTACTAAATGCACAACACATACTAAGAAATGTACAAGACAAACTAGTAAATGTACATAACAAACTGTTTTATCTACATAACAAACAATTACTTGTACCGGATATATTGGAAAATGCACATAACGAACTATTAATTGTACAGAACAAACTGCTCATGAAATGCACAGCACAAACTAAGAAATGTACAGAACAAACTAGTAAATGTACATAACAAACTGTTTTATCTACATAACAAATTATAATTTGTACCGAATATATTGGAAAAGGCACACGACGAACTAATAATTATCATGCCAAGGCATTTTATGCGTTCCATACATATTTGTTTTCTTATGTGCATCCCCTTTTCGGGATGTGGGTGCCAATACATATCTTTGGTCCATAATTCGGTTTAGACGTTTTTAGCGGTCGTATTGGACCGATATGGTCATAAGGATATCTCTTTTCTACGCTTATATTTTCTTTTGCTGATGTTTTTACTTTTACATTTCACAATTATCTGTCTTTCAGCAAGTTTCCCTTACACAAAATCCAATGTAACTTCATTCTATTGTCAAATTCTTTTATTGCATTCAGTAAACTTCATATTACGTTCACACAAAATTATTAAACACTCCGTCGTAACATGTATTTCAATTTATGTTTCCGAGAAAGGTGCAAAACAGCTGGTGATATACACAAAACTGCAAGTATATCACTACAGTATCCCTAACCTGTATGAGCTGGATATCCGATCTGTTTACATGTTCCCTTGTTGGACTCCGCGGCAGGTGGGGCTGCGAGTGACAAAGCTTAACCATTTAATAAACCAAAATAAACAACCGCATACCGAAACAGACTCTGACGGCGTGGGCATTCACCTCAATATTTCCTAGATTTCTTTACATCAAATCCACTGACGAGGCATTTAAAATGACATACAACTCTCTTTTTGTGATTGAAAAACACCCGACAGGTTAAGAATGCGTACAAGGGACCTTTTTGACAGAAATTAAAAAGAAATGTTAAAAAGACGGTTTATAGCCAATGTAAGGCCTCATATTGAAAGGTCAGAAATAATCGATTGAAAAATGTGGATGTTTTAATAACATAGTTTTCAGGATTAATAGAGGCATCCGGTCACGTTTCTGGCATCATTCTATGCTCGATCTTATGAATTATCAGTGAACTTTTCTGCTGGCTGCGCTCTCAGATCTGGTATCGGTAGTATTATATCAAGCTGAAGTCCAGGGGAGAGCAGAAAACAGACCCACTGTCTTCTAGTTAAACAAGATATTATGCTTCTCCTCCCTTGCTCTACTGATCAGACTTCTTGTATCTTGTATTGGTACCTTTGATTTACCTAAAAGCAGGTATTATTCAAATATATAACTTTTTTTTTTGCTTGTGTTTACATCAGATAAGCCACACAGGTCCAGAGGTAATGGCATGCTCATAATGTTTACAGGTATAATTATTTTATCAAAAAAAAATCCAAAAGTGGGGAGAGTATATTTCCAGATATACATCGAAATGCAATTCATTTATTTTCCGTGGGAGCATAGCCTGCGCACCCTCTCTCCACCTTCCCCCCCCCACACATAAATTTGTCCCGATCACCATTCAGTTTTGGCTGGCTTTGCCCCTTAGGACTCATTTATCTTTTAGGGATCGATTATGTAACTTATGCATATGAACAGTAAAAGCAATTGTTCACCATTTTTGCTTTGAGAAGTATATAGCTGTGCTCAAAATAAGGAGCTGTATTTTCGGTCAAATTGCTTCTTATTTAATTTGTTTAGTCAAAGAGACTTGCATTCACCTATTTCGTGTGTACTTAGGCAAATTACTCAATACAGAATGCCTTTATCGCGCTTGTTAGTTTTGAATAACATAATTATAACAAAAAAATAGTTTGAGAAAAAAAAGGAAATTATCTTTGGTTTACTCTAAAAATATTCTGGCTTCAGAAAAAAATGTTCATAGAAGATAAAAAAAATTCTTGGCTCCAAGTAAAAATCTCTCCCGCTGTTAAAATGGAAATGCAAAATGCTTTGAGAAAAAAATATGTGTGATTTAGATAAAATAGTGTCTCAAAATAAATTTTGTCAATACTATGAAATGCCTCAACAAATCGCGAGTAAGACGCTTCGAGATCATTTGAGTAACGGTTATGACTAAAGTCGTGAAAACAGAACTTAAGTTTTCATAAATATTCTAGTCCAGCATCACGGAGTTCATTCAGTATCTAATAGAATACCGCTTAAACCGGAACAAGGGTCATGAGGCATGCTGCACTTTTCATTACCTTTCGTGAACAGACTTGGGAGGTGTCGCCCTTGACAATGCCTCTCAATAAAACCGAATCTGCTATTATTGTGCTTGCCAGGCTACATTCTATGCTTACAAAGAACCTTCTTTTAGATATTATTATCAAGTAAAGCACTGAATTATTTTATTTCATCGATGGGTCAAAATAGAGGTCAAACTATTATTTTTAAAAGAATCCTTTGAATCTCACGTCCGCTAAACCGTGTCTACAGTTATCTCCCTATATATTACACCATCTACGTAGAGATAAAGCATGTATTGTCCGTAAGTATTGACCTGGCACTCATGAATATTCCGTATGTTTCCGTAAATTAATTTTCGGTGTCCGAACCTAAACAACGATATAACTATTGAAAAGCCAATCATATACCTTCATATACATGTACCTTCATTTATCATGTGCGGCTACTAAGTAAGCTGTGCGGACAAAGCGTTTTGCCACTAACCTCAGGATTGTGTGTTCGAGTCCTCTGTCTGACATAATAGTTTTTGTTTTGTTTTGTTTTTATCTGTAATTATAAAAGACGGAAACTTGTCAAAATTATCATGATTTATAACGAAATACTCTACTATTGATTACCATTCTTCTACGTACATAAAACCGTTCTACAAAATGTCGTTTAAATTCTTCAGGACCGGACAAGTATTCATTCATTCAACGGACAAATAAAATGTTTCATAAAATAATATAATCATAGATACAAATACAAACACAAGGAATTATGTTTAAAAAAAAAGATGGTTAGAAAAGAATTCGAACCCATGGTAACGTGTTTCCAAGTCGGTGAGCCTACCACTACACCACTGTGCCGTTGGTTCTCTAAATTGATTATTTTGATAAATCTAGATATTTTCAGGACACAAATATTGCGTAAAAATAACGAAAACGCCCGAAAATATTGGCGAAGATTAATGAGTGCCAGGTCGATACTTTCGGACAATACTATGCCCCAACGATAACTTGATAACTTTACAAACATGACTATAATAAATAGATTAAAATGGAACACAGGGAAATCAACATTTTTCTAACATGTTAAAATCTAAATATTTCTAGTTTAAGTACCAATTAAAAATTAGCTCAAAGGTAAAGCATACTGTCCATGTTAAACAGGTCTTTTGCCATGTGGGTTCGAAACTCAGCATCGACATTTAATTTTTATTTCATTTTTGCATAAAAAATTTAGATTCCTTCATATGATCTGTGGCAACACGACCGAGAAATATCTAAGGCCGATATGGCAGATTAGAAAGGTTTAGCTTCATATCAAAGATGATATTAATTAAATGCATGCACTTAAGCGAATAATGAACATAATATTATGTTATATAAAGACATATAATTATATGCAACCACAAACCATCAAATATAGAAACGATAATATGGGATCAAAAAGGAATAAGAAAAACAAACAAACAAAAATCTGAAAAAAAATATCCTGATTAGGATTCGAACTTAAAGGACTTGTACCAAAACTAGTTGGAAGCAAAGTCAGATGGTTAAGGTTTTCTCCAGGTGAGCGAATCAGGCCCATTTGGGCATCTTGTTTCTTTTACTACTTTCTCTATGTCAGACTTTATTTTGATATGAAACTATGTTCACTCGGAACAAATACATATAAAATGAAAATTAACAGAAAATCGAAGTTTAGCTTGCTAATAAACCGCTTTATTTCTCTTCCATTTTCAGATGGCCATGTGTTTGCAGGATCGACTTTCTAGCCAGTGTAAGGAAGAGAAAGGAAAGTTCTAAAAATGACTGTTAACTATTTGATTAAAGCGTTGAAGAAACGGACAATGTTTTTAACAATATGATATTGTAATACATTTGCATGAGTAAGAATTCGAAGTGTATTTAAATTTATATATTAACTGTCAGCTTAACTTGCGTACTACAATGTTTTTAAATTTAGGAGGGCATATAGACTATGAGCCAGAAGGGGTTTTGCTTCCCCCCCCCCCCCCCCCCGCCCCCCCCCCCGCCACGACCAGGGGGAATTTTGTGGACCATATTTTTTTTTAAACTTCAATGTTTTGGCATAAAGTTTGCAACTGGCGAGTGGGGCTTTTTTCCGTAACAACACCTTAAAATACGTTACCCTCCAAACCAATAAATTTTTCATCAATTTTTACAGACAAATGGTACCATTCTGTTAGTAAATCATTTCAAGTTTGCATATTTTATTTCAAGGTGCATATAGATGCTGCAATTTGATTAGATTTTAATGTCTAAAATGTGATGTTAAAAAAGAAAAATATCGGAAAAAGATACGTTACCCTAAAAAACAAAACATTTTTGGCATAAAGTTTTTACTGCAAATTTAGATGACCAGGTAATTAAACATTGAAGTTACTTTTAAAAAGTTCAAAGTTCAGCCAAAAAAATGATATATAGATTTCTAGTATAAGTTAAGGGAAAGCATACTTTTAGCGATTCTTAAAATGTAACGTCATTCTTCCAAAATATACTATTTTTCAATCATACCTAATTCAAACATGTTTTTCATAAAAATATGCTATCAATTTTATATTGGCAATCTTTAGTTACATGTAATACAACTATATACTTATTTATCAACAAACCTCTAACTTGTAAGATGTGTTACATTGAATTCTACATTACATTTTACGTTACCAAATATACAAATTATATTGTATGTCTTCAGTTTCTTTAAAACATACTTTATCATTTGAAAAAAAAATACAATATAATTCTGTTCTCAACAGTATAGTTTTGCATTTCAAACTGAAGGTTTAACTTAAAACACATGTATTAATATATCAAATTAAGATCAATTTACGTTACCGAACACACTAACTATATCTCTTGTGTTCTTTTACCTTAAATATACTGTAGCACTTAGAAATAGCATATTTGCAATTCAATCAAAATATGTTTTAACATAGCTTTACATTTTAACTTTAAACCCATGTATTTAAAAAACAATCTACGTTACAATTTACGTTACCTAACATATAAGCTATACATTTTCATGTATTCTGTATTGTGAACATATACTTTATCTTTGAAAAATAGCAATCTTACAATGATTATTTTGTTTTAAATATTTTGCTTTCAATTCTAAACACATACATTTAACAATCAAACTATGAAACTAGAACTTAATTTACATGGTCCATGATTACACCTTCACGAGAACACTACGCACCTAAACATTATTTAAACAATCAATATATATATATATTTAGCTATTTAAGCACATTGTAGCGACATATTTATAATATATACAGACAGACATTGCCCGAGACAGTGCTCTATAATGATCCTAAATTTGAAACAGGCATGTAAAGATATTTAGAAATCTTGTGCATGTTTATGCACACAAATGTTACATTTTATTAACTGCTGTATGTTGTAACTGTGATTGTTCTGAATGTACATTCAGTAGATTCATTCATCAACATAGACTTCATCCAACATGCTGTCAATCTCAACTGTATCCTTAAGTAGATATACATATAGCTTCTATAGAGCCGGTATCCAGTAATGGTCATGACTGGAATACTGTGACTTTCTTGTGTATATATGGATGGTAGTTCAATAAGACAATTATAGGAACTTCTTCAGAATAGGATATTCTGTAAGTGAAATTAATGTAACTCTAGTAGGTAAAGTAAAGTGCAAAATGGTACATTAGATTGCCCAGTCTGAAGGCAAGTTCTTACAAAACTAATTCTTTTGATGGCAAATATGGGACTTTAAACTTTTATGGGTGAAGACCGTTACCCCTTGACAAGTTTATTCCAGACAGAGGCCCTATTTGATTTCCAGTCGTTTGAACCTCAACTGGTTTCTAGAGAACCTAAGGTCGGAGACAAATAACAATATTGGAGAATATTGTTACTAAAAGTCAAGCCACTTGTGTGAAGTTCGGAGACCACTTCCTTATAAAGGTTTGTGGACCTCATACTAGCAATCCCATTCAACATCAAAAGCTCGCTAGAGTATTGCCCTTCAATCACACTGGGCAGTTGCCTTTAGATAATGTTGGTTACCAACAGTTAATCTACCATTGTTTTGTTTAGGTTATGAAGGCATACAGGCCTGGTGGGTGCCACCACTAGAAACCGTGTCATTGTATTCGGTACCACCTTCTCTAACAGGGTTCCATCTTCCTGCATTTAACCTAAGTGCATGTACATCAAGTCCATCTCCATAACAGCAACTATGGAACAAATATATGCTGAGCGATACTTGTCCTGCGTCACAAACTGCATTGTCGTTGTTTGGGGATCTGTGTCCTTTACGTCCATTTTACTAATTCCTTCATTCCGAGATTGGACACATTTCGGGGGAAAGGGTTGGGTTATGACAACAATTACCGTATGGACCTTGCTCCTGACACTATGGCTTTACACAATTATGGAAACATCGACTTGGAGGGGCTGGGTCTATGGGATGTGTTCAGGTCTCCTGTTCTGATGGATAGACAAGTAGGGGCACGTTGTGCCAGAGTCTCACTTATGGGTCTGGTTTTGGCTTGCTAACCCTTACTCAGTAAGTGGACGTGTGGATTTGGTTAAATGGCGGCAAGATCAACTTATCTCCAGTGTGAGACTGCAGTTATTTAACCACAACATCCTTTGTACTTGGGTTGAAACATGAGTCCCTTCCAGATGGGAATTGGTATTTCGGGACCTGTCGCGGGACCTGTCTGGTTTAAGACAAAAGTTTAAGAGATCCTTGGGCTGAAGGCCTTAGGAAAGGGACTACGGGTCTTGGATCATTTACTTTGGATCCTCTTTTAGATATTTGTCAGCAGAGGCAAAGCCCAGTCTGGCAATAGACGCAGAAACTGTGTTCATCTGTTTGAAGTCTTACCAGTCTGTTTATCCTTGTGAAAGATGCAGAAACTATGTCCATCCGTCCGCCAAACTTTCAAGAAAACCCAAGTTTCTCAGATTTGTATGTTTTGCTAGGTATCTTTACTGTGTTTTAGAAATTCAGGTCAGAATGGGTATCCCATAGTACACATTAGTATGGGTATGATAGTCCCATTCCTGGGTATTCCAGCACGGTAATAATTTGGTACATTTCTCCTTGCAACCCAGGAGTTTATGAACTAATGTAGTATGTGTATCACCTGGCATACATTAGTGTCAGTATTATGGTCCTTGCTCTGGGTATCCCAGGGCCTTAATAATTCGGTATGTTTTTCTAGGCATCCCGGAAGTTTATGAACTTGGGTCAGGGTATCCCATGACCTTAATTTTTGTTATTATAAGATATGTGTGGAATAACTGCTTCAATATAGTAATTAACCGATCATTGGGGAATCTCGTCTGTTTAAAGAAGGAAGTACAAAGGCAAAACCTCCATGTTAATTATCCTGCAGGGTATCCCTGTTATGTCTGATTCTGCAAGGAATCCATTTGTGGCTTCCCAAGCCCTTGTGACCCAATTTATAGAACAGGGCTGGGGGATTGTAGTGGGAGTGCTGTTAATGGTTACCAAGGTCACTGTCAGAGGTCACAGGAGAAACAGCAAATCAGCGAGGAGGATCGACATCACATTGCTAGGAGGACCAATCGTTTACGAGGAGTATCTCCTCTCGACCAGACTCTATTGAATGCAGTTGTATTTATTATCAACAACCGAAATCTAAGGTCATCTGCCTTTTAGCGTTAGAAACCTTTTCCGCCCCTAATAAGAGTGTCGACCCTGGTATAGTGAATACCATTTTCACTTCAAGCTCAAGGTCACACAGTCGTCAGAGGTCATACCTTAGGACTAATATTGCTTCCCATTGCAGAGATCATGTTATTTATTTATACTACTGATAATTATGATATGCAGTCATACTGGTACACTCAAAGAGCTATATATTCTTAATATACATTTAAATAATATTGTCTAATGAATTATAAAATCTATATACATCTATTTGATAATGTTGTTCATGTCTGTTGATGTTTATTTATAGTCCAATGTATAAATTTTTTAAAATCCAAACCATAATAGGTTATACCAAAATTTTAAATATTTTTTCTTTAACACATAGTCATATTTCCGAAAAGTAACGTATTATACGTGAGGTGCAGTTTTATTATATATAAATTTAATTATTGAACTGGGTATTGGCTATTATTATTATTTTACAACTTAAAAAATCATCATATTTGTTGATATATTTTTATGTTCTAGTAATTTCAAAAAGAGTAACGTAAGTTACGGATAATACATAACATCTGTTCACCTAAAATGATATGAACATATGATAATTTCAATTTTAAATACATAAACATATGTAAATATCTTGTTTATTACGATTAATTGTACAATTGGCATGTTTATAATATTAAATAAACATAAATGGTGAATTAAATGAAAATTTGCATGGTAACGTATTTTAAATCTCCGTAACTCGTTAAAGCCCCAACGGAAACTTGCAAACTTTTGTCTGTGAATGCCAACTACCATAAGGTTTAAGAAAATCATAGTGTTGAAAATTCCCCCTGGAGGGGGAGCAGGGTCACTTGTCAGCTCAAGGTCTAATACCTTTTGATGCACTTCCCAGAACACAAAATGATACAAAACGTAGCTAGCCAGATCTGTAAAATATCAAAACTCATTAACATATATTATTTACAGGGTGATACGACTTACAGAGAAGATGACCCCTAAAGTTTTGGGGTCACTCCATCAAAGGTCAATGTCACAGAGGCCATCTGCCTGTCACACTTCATTTTCGATCAATAACAGGAGGACCATTTGATTTAGAACCTTCAAACTTAATTGGGTGGCAGGGCTTACAAAGTAGATGATCCCTATTTTTTTTTTTTTTTTTTTTTTTTTTTTTTTTTTTTTTTTGGAAGGAGGGGTTGAGGGGGGTGCGGGGGAGGGGGTGTACTCGATCAAAGGTCAAGGTAACTAGGGCATGAACATGGAAAACAGTTTCTGATCAATAACTTGAGAACCACTTGATCCAGAATGTTGAAACTTCATAGGATGATTGGAAATATAAAGTATGTGACCCATATTGACTTTTGGGTCACTTTGTCAAAGTTCAAGGTCACAGGGGCCAGAAATAGGAAAACCGTGTCTGATCAATAACTTAAGATTCATTTTACCCAGAATCTTCAAACTTCATAGGGTGATAGGACCTACAGAGTGAATGACCCATATCACAGAGGTCCTAACATGGAAAACGCTTTCCAATTAATAACTTGAAAATCACTTGGCTCAGAATGTTGAAACTTCATAGGATGACTGGACATGCAGAGTAGATGACCCCAATTGACTTTTTGGTCACTCGATCAAAGGTCAAGGTCACAGGGGCCAAAACATGGAAACCCGTTTCCAATCCATAACTTGCGAACCAGCAGGCCCAGAATGTTGAAACTTCTTGGGATGATTGAACTTGCCGAGTTGATGATTCCTACTGCAGCCAACCATCAGTGTCTCTTGGACTTTTTCTTCTGTCCCCTATTGACTTCTTGCCTATTCCTACTATGCATTGGGGGAGACATGAGCTTTTCCACAAAAACATCTTCTAGTTTAACTTGGTATCTTTTCGTGAGTATGTTGTAGATGATAAAAGTGGAGTCCCTTTAAATCGTGTGCAATAGAATGGTGTACCATGTTGGTATTTTCCCAAAACGTTCATTCTAAATTCAGTGGAACGTTAAGCCTCGTTGGAAAATAGCCCCGAATGGTACCCTTCTGTAATAATGATTATGTCATTGTTTGCAAAACGATTATTTAACTGAGCCTACGCCTGTAGGGTTTACACTTGTATCACGAGACATGCGAGATTTAACATCTGCTCAATTAATGTTCGGGATATGAGGGTCGTTGTGCAAATAACCTTAAATGAATTCAAAAATGGACATTAATTACTCGTGAACCAATGCCTGCATTTGCTGGAAGTATTTAGTGCTTTGATTTGGATTAGTAAGCTGTCCAAACAACGTTATTTGATATGGCAGATTAATGTATAAAAGTTTTTAATTGACTGTTGTTACGGAGGTCTACGTTTGCAACACACACAATCCTATTCTGCGTTGTACTAAAGGTATGATTTAATGTTCTCCGCACAGGATGTCTGATTGAAGTAACAAATCGGTCCTAGATAGTATGTTTCTTCCATCAACATTTTTGCCTCTGTAAATGCAATATACTTATAAAAATAAATTGACTGATCATAGAAAACTGCAGGTCACAAGTTATCGTTAATTTCTATTTGCTTTATTAGGGTAAATATGCCATTAGCATGAACCTGGTTGTCGCAATTTTATTTAAATTCTAAGAACCTTCTAAGCACATCGCGGCTTCCATTTTACTCAACATTAACATAGCCACATATATCATGAATTCACTAATGCCTATTTAAAACTTTTCACACCAAACAAATTCATGTTTATTAACATTGAGATTCAGGTGTAAACCAAAATGTAAATGGTTGAGAGCAATAGTCTATAACTGTAGAGCACACTGCTGGTCTTAAAATGGATGAGAAAAAAATGAATTTGTTTGAAAGTATGTTACGTTTGACAATAACATTTCTTGTATTTCTTGTTTAATTAGACTGTTTACTGATCAAGCTATTATCAAGCTAAGAACAATCCAGAAATGGTGTGTTTTCATGTAAGCAAAATACTAGATATTGACAAGATCAACTATCAATAGATCGTCTATAAATAGATAAATTCTGGATTTGCAATTATACGATAAATGACATTGAACTGCGACGCTATTTATTATGCCAAATGCACTTTTTGTAAAAGCTTACTCATACGAAAGATAAGAACAGGCGCGTATTAAATATCATGCCCTTCCTATATTTTTGGGTTTTGTTTGTGTTTATAAAATGATAACAGATAAGCAACCTATAATCATTTTAAACGCTATTTTATCATGAAATATTTTACTTTACTTAAAGAATGTTGTTTTAAAACCATTTAAGTTACTTAAAGAGAGTATGATGAACATTTTGACAATTCTGATTCTTTTCGGAGTATATCAGATTTATGCTCAAGAAGGTAAGGCTATATCTTATAAATAATTATTTACTCCACAATTTTTAAAAAGGAAATGAATTTGATATGTAAACATAATGTATGAAACTTATATTGAAATATTTTACGCAATTATTAAACAACTTAATAAGAAATTCTTGCGCTTTGCATTTCTTTATCGTATTATAGGTTATTACCATATACATTGCAAGACTAAATTGTGTGCAGCCTCACAAGATCCTTTTTAAACGAGACTTTGTTCTCCAGTTAATAGCATTTTGGCTACAGATATTTTGATTAAGTAGAAGAGTGATTTACGTCATAGGCATACCAGTAAAAAGTAATATGTCCATGCAGTTGGCGGCTGTAATTATAATATACTGGCCTGGATCCAGGGCCGGGCCAAAGGGAGCCGTGCCCTCCCCCCCCCCCCCCCCCCACACACACACACAACAACCAACTATTTTGGCAAGGCAATAATATTTTCTCAAAATTTAGACCCAAAAATGCACCAGAGGCCGCCATATCATATGTATATTCCCAATTTTTTAAGAGGGAAACCCCACTGACCCCCCTTAAATAAGGTGGGAATGGGGGTCACTCCCTCCCGTACCTCAAATTTAAACAAAAAATGCCCCAGAGACCATCATTTCATACCCTATATTTCAAAAAGGGCCCCTTCGCGTACCTATCACCTATCGGCGCTATACGCCTTCGTTCTAAACTGGTGTATTTCTGGATAGTTTTGGCTGATGCAATACTATATTGGGAAACCAAATTTAAGGTATTGGACCCGTAATAGAGTATCTCCTTTTTGATGAGTATTCAATTCCTACCATAAACCTACTTTGACTGCAGTTTTCAGGGGTGCATAGGTTCAAGCCCCACTGGGACCCAAATTTTCTTTCCCATATTTTCCTTTTTTTCTAGTAAGTTTTTACTCCTTTCAAGACTTATTATGGATGTTTTGTACAAAAGCGGAAAATTTTCATTTTATAAGCGATTTCTTGCTGTTCAAAGTGAATTTACCTCTGAATCAGGAGGGGTAGAGTTAAACATCTTTAAAAATACTGAGTTACATACGGTAAAAGTTCTCTATTTTGCCTTCATTCTTTAGATTACATATTGTGGAAGAAATGCAGGTAGGTTTTACTTATGCCCCAAGGTTATTTTTGAATGAAGTGAGCAAAATTCAAAACAGACCTACAGGATTCGACTTTAATTTTTCAATGTTGGAGTTAGAATTCTGTCTCATTAAATCTGTTTACTTGAGGCACCAAAGAAAAAAAAGATATTTACAGTTTTATTTTGTGTTTTATAATTGTTTAACAATAGTTTGATGTTTCTTTCATCAAAATTAATGCTGTAATGAATTCTCTGCAAACATTTTAGATAGTGGCCATCACATTGAAGTTTGTCTCTATTTGAGCTTGAGGAAATTCCATAAATTATACAAAATTTACAAAAAACGGCACGGTTAAAGTTGTTTAAAATTTGCAACACGGTGCGAAACATGGTCAACTTTAAGAATATACCAAGCAAATACCATTTTTAAAACATTACTATTAGGGGTCCAATACCTTAAATACTATATTGGGAAACCAAATTTAAGCAGAACTAAATGTATCTTCTATAAATAGAGCGTGACGTCTAATCTGATAACCAACTGTAAAGTCCCGCGGAGGGGAAAAACTTTCAAAATTATCTTAATATTTGTATGGTATAATAAAAAAAATGTTGTTAACTGCAATTACCATTTTTCTTTTGAAAATTGTATCAGTACCTGATTTCTGTCATATAATCATTTGTAAAAAAAAAAACTCGCAAGTCTACTTTCACATTCCTATCTAAACACGGAGGAAAAGAAATTACAATATCAACGTTACGGTAGAAGTTTGATTTTAAGAATCTGAAAGATGCACAAGTAGAGTACTTGAGTCATTGTTGTCAAGAAGTAAGACTTTGTGGCTATTTTAATAACGGGCTACGGAAAAACACTAATCTTCCCACACATGCTGGACCAATTTACCCCCTATGTCATAAAATATTATAGCCATTGTCTTGGTAGACTATATCACAGAACACAGAATCTGAAAAGACTGATCTCCCAACACATGATGGACCAATTTCCCTCTTATGTCATAGAATATTGTAGCCATTTGTCGTGCTAGACTATAGCACAGAACACAGAATCTGAAAGTGCTGCTGTTGATGCTGATGATGATGATGATGATGATAATGATGATAGAGGTGGAAATGTCCCCATACAAAATATGTCAAAGGGGATATTTGCATAATGTTTAATACTATATGTACACCCACAAGCAATTTCAAGTACAAGAAAATCTTGTTAGACAGTTTTAACTATTTCATTTTATATATCAGCACCTATTTTAAATGTGATTAGAATAATACAGTGCGTATCCATTCGGGCTTCCAAGTTGTACTATACAATAAGATAAGACTTGTATTTATTATCACCTTCATAAAATGTCTTTTGGGGCTTAAATTCGAAATTCGAAATTCTTTACTTTTTCCAACCAAAACTTTTGATACATATTATGTAAATTATATCATTTAAAGCACACGGCAGTGTGCTTTTACGTCCCTACGTCTGAAGTGTAACGTATTTATGACAAATCTTTTCATTATGACGCGTTACCCCTCCCATTTGAGTTGATGCGACGCAATATCCCCCTAACAGGCCCTGACACCATTCCCCTGCAACTGAAAATGAGCACTGTACAGTTATTTTGCAGCCTCACATAGTTTCAAAATATTCCTTTTTGCGGTTATTTCTTTACCGGTCATGCAGCCGATTGGGAAGTATAAAAAAGATAATGCACATAACAAATATGTAATGTATTGAAGTCATGCCATTAGAGTGGCCATTCATCTAAAATAGTTTAATGATCCTGAATATTTTAACAAATAATACCCGAACTACTAGTACAAAGAACACACATGTTCCTGATTGTATTGCCTCTTGAACTGCAATTTAAAAGGTAAGACAGAGCCTTTTCTCTCACACATATATATATATAATTCTACATGTTACTTCAGAATATACCTACTTCTTCCATGTATATAAACTGTAACATCTTGTCAGGATTTAAAAAGGAATGTGAAAACAAAAATTATGGTCTAAAACAAATTCAAAGCACCAATCACGGCAGTTCTCTAAGATGTCTGAAACATTTTTAAAATGTGCTACCTCAAGACTATGTGTTAGAAAGAACGTATTATTTTTAAAAATCTGGAGCTTACGTGTGAGGACAAGTGCCAGATCAGGATTCGAACCTGAGTCCTCCCAATGACATAGTGTTTGCATGTCTCGGGTGCTCTAACCAACTGAGCTACCTGCTACTGACTGTCCTCATTGAGATATGAGAACTCATTTCCGAGCAAACGAGGAGTTCTTTATGTCAAAGAGACTTGTAAAATGGAATAACCAATAACAGTTTCCAAAGATTGTAGTACGAGTTTACTCTTCTGATATCATATCAGCTCCTGTGAATATACGGTTAATTCAAGTTTGTAACAGAAAATAAAATTTTCATTAATTAACAAGAAAATAATAGCCCTGGTAAATTATTTTAAAACTGCTACTGGGTTCCGCAATTTGTGAGACTTTTTTATATATTGACAAAGTTATACTTTGCTGATTAGATACTGTGCAACAATGAACATATTATGTTTTTTACTGTTGAAATAGGCTATGGTCAGTATTTATTCACAGATCTAAACAACTTACATATTTTCTACAGGCTTAAGTAGTGCTCATTAACTGAAATGAAAAATAAACGATTTTGCAGGTTCTCGGTTTGGACTCGTAATTACTAATAAAATCTGTAAGAAGATCCTTTGTAAGCATAGAATGCAAACAAGGAAAATAATTGCTGACCCTGTTTGACTGAGTCTGTTAAAGACAGGTAATGGAAAATCCACGACGACCAGCTTAAGATGAATTTTGTTACATATTGAATGCACTCCATGATTTTAGACGATCAGAAAATATAGCAATAAGAATGACAAAAGATCATCTGAGCACTTCTGATCCCAACATATCTCATTACATAAAAGAAAATAAAACATGAGTTCAGAACTACAATATACTAAACGGGTCAAGCTATAAATAAAAGAGGGTGTCTTATTTCTAGGCTTACATCTACATTGACTAGGGTAGACTAGTAGTTTGGGATCCTACCAAAATAAAAAAAATCATTACACTCATATTTTGGATAACTTATTGTTTTACTGAAACATGCCCAATTCAAAACTTTTGTACATTCATTTAGTGTACAATAAAACACATAAACATTTTGCAGGTAAATAAATAGAGAATATTAGGTTACTGTCTGATAAATTTAAATTTATTAGGCGAGTTGAAGAAAATATATTAGGCGAGGATCTGCCGAGCCATATATTTTTTCGTAGACGAGCCTAATAAATTTTAATTTATTCAGACAGTAATCTAATATTCTATTTATCCTACCTCTTCAGAAAATTAGGAAAAAGTCGTTGGAAAGAGCAACAGCGTGCAGACTTGACGTCATATAATATGACCTTTGCTAGTGTAATTCAGTTTGGGGAAAATTGAAAAAATGCAATAACTTTTTTGTTTCTGGATAAAAACTTTTGATTTTACCACTTATTTTCTTAGTTAGGACATTTCCAATACAATGATAACAGTTTCAATGAATAATTCGGAAAAAAATGTTTTCAAAATTTCCGACTGAAGTGCTGTAAAAGTGAAAAATAGCAATAACTTTTGTTGTTTCGGGATAAAAACCTTGGATTTGACCACTCATTTTCCAAGTTCAGACATTTCCAATACAATGGTGATGATTTAAATGCAAAATTTTGATAAAATAAGTGATTTCAAAAGTTCCCGCAAAAGTGATATCTTGACACTAACTAGATAAAGCAAAGTTTATTAGGCAGGCCGAAATTACGCTATATCTTATATGAGGGTAGGATAAAACAAGCTAAACGGTACTGTTTTATGTCCCATATTAATGTGGGGCATCAATCTGACTAAAGTACATCTCCAGTTAACGCTACGCACACTGGATCTGAAGACGTGCTATTGATAGCCTCGTTCTGACGACCCTTCCGCTAGCCAATCACAGCCTTACTTACAACATTTTGTATGTAAAAGAAGAAGTTTAAAAATCTATATTTAGCCTGGGTTTTTCATGTTTATTATGACGGCCACATCATGACTGCGCCGTCGTGTTTTGTGAGGTATCATATGTCACGGTACGGACTTGGTCACGTAAGTGGAGAATATGTGTCAGGCAGCCAGTTAGCTCAGTTGGTAGAGCACCCGCCCTATAATCGAGGTGCCCCGGGTTCGAGCCCCGGACTAAATGCACATTTTTCTCACCCAGTGACATTTTACGCTATTATGATGGTTCAGCCAAATGCTTGTTGAAATGAGTCGTCTGATTGGTTCAAATAAAAATAGATTTGCGAAAATAAAAATAGCAATTATATTGGAAATCCAAAATATACAGAAGACGAATAAGAATGGGTCATTCTCAGATCTTCGTTTAGAAGATCAAGTACTTTAGTCAGATTGTCTGGGGCATATACCGTTGCTGCTGTCCGTTCGTCCGTGCGTCCCGAAATCTTGTGTGTCCAACCCTTCTCACACTATTAGCCTGATTTGCTTTACACTTTCACAGATATTTGACAAAAGTAGTGAATATACGTAAAAATACAGTCAAGTGTTATATAAATTGTGTAGGCAAGTACCTTTCATGAAAGCAGAAAATGAGTGTCAATACACAGATTGATGGGACTACTAAACGTTGAATAATTGTCGCAGACATTAAAATGTTATAGATATACACTTAAAATAACCTTACTATATGATCTCTATTTCTCCTAATGTATAGTTTACATATAAATAATCTATATATAAATATACTTGTAAGTAATATTATTTTTTTTATTCAAACAGAATTCAGTGAAAGGACAGGATACGACCAACCTACTTTTAAACAACCAACAGATGTCAAAAACACAATAATTATTTATGTGACTTGTGTTCTTGGGTTTGCCGTGTTTGCTGTGATGATTTTGACCATGGTATTATGCTGTAGAAGGAATTCATGCCGCTTAAACAAGATGAAACTAGTTCAAGAACTAGATGTGGAGTTAGCGGAAATAGTTGTATGTTTCACAGTGTCTGTCATTGCAAATTTAACAATGCTATTAAAAATCAACATTTCTAGCAATTTTTTGTCAGTCTCATTCAAATTCATTGCTATAAGTTTCTACAAAATGTCACTGAGTGAAAAATAATTATACATGAGTATAACAAAATTTGGATGATTTCAAGGCCTAAAGATGCAGCACACTGTCAACTTTATTTCCGAATTAATAATGTTTTTGTTTTCCTTTCATCTGTTATAGAATACACAACAAGAACAAAGAGAAAATAATGAGACCGAAACATTGATCGAAGGTGTAACACAGGCAAACAATCGTGCAGATCCCTATGATTACTGAAACAAGAGGCAATACACGGCACGCAGATGATATACAGATCCTTTATTAGTGGATGTCAGTGTTTTGTTTTTGTTGACAGTGTTTGTTTGTTTTGTTGTTTTTTTTCGTTTTTTACTTACTTTACCTATGTTTTTCGTTTTTCGTAGCATTAATTCAACTTTGAAACAGTCTCACTTAAGCAGGTCAGTTATCTTCATTCTGTATTTGGAAGACATGTATTTCTGTTCTCTCGATTTTTATTAAAAAAGAAGGCATTCTTACGACTTTTAGAGGAAGCATTTTTCGTTCTGGGTACCATTACGTATATGAGTTTAAATAAAAACAATGGCAGCCAGTAGAAATTTTAAAAAAATCGATATTATTGTAACATATGTACAGCTAAATGTCTTTCATTTTACATCGAATATTTATTGCTTGATTTACGTTTCATGGAGGTGTTCTTTCTAACTCAAGGACTAGCAGTGTTTTATCAACAGATACTGCTTTGAACTCACTGAATAACGGTACTGTTTTACTTTTTATTTACAATTTCTTACTAAAAAGCACTTTCTAAGCTTCTAAAAAGTTGGCATCAGTCATAAGAGGTGCCTTTTTAAAAAGCATGCATAAAAATTTATTTATGTGTACAGATTATACCTGAAACAAAACTAAAAAAAATAAAAACCTCGCACACAATGATAAAATTATCAGTTGTTCGAGTAAAAGCCGCTTGTATTAGATGCAAATGACCAAAGACAGTTACACAGAAGCATTGGTTTTCAAATAAAATCATACTGTAGTTCACGTTAATTCGGACGAATGAGTTTTGCGAGTGTGTTTTTCTTTCAAAATCAAAACAAAAATGTTCTCATTCGCCGAATAAATACGCGGCGCGGATTGCGCTTTGTGTCCGCGCTGAAAAACCTTTCGTTTAATGCAAAATGAAAATAGTGCAAAGCTATGAGTAGTTTACACAAAAATACCACGTTTGTGTTTCAATCTAAGTGTGAAAGTCAGAGTAAGAGGAGTGGCCTATTCGGCCAAACGGTTGATGACTTAACATCACTTGCCCTTAACTCTATAGGTTCTAAACACCGCTTGAACTGTCACGCAATGGTGCTATGTTGCTTGCTTTCGAAAGGTCCTTGGTTCTAAACATAATTACCAAAGGGACATCTGGATGAATCCTTCATTCTACAAGGTTACAAGAAAAAAAGCTGGTTAGCGCCCATTGTGTTATTGCTTTTCTATTGAAATTTTCAGTTTAATACATACTCAATGGTATGTCTCATGCAAAAATGAAAGCAGCATTTTATGACTTCTAAAAGATGGAATGTGTTTATTCTCACGTATTGCATTTAGAATAGATGTCTGCTAGTTCTAGATGTATAGATCTACTAAATGAAACAGGTAGCAATCACGTTTCATTTAGAAAAGTATTTGCAATAGATTTGCTGATACTAAGCTTATCAATTGGCCGCCCAAAATGACTAGCTTTACTTCATGTCCTTCGTCGAGAAGAGGCAAATGAAACAATTATGTTTCATTAAGACTCTTTGGATAAATTACAATGATTTTGCTGGCCAATGGCTTACAGGAAGCATGATCACCAAAACAAGAAAAGAAATAAAACAAAACATTTGAAAGCTTCGATTTGTGTCGTTGTTTTTAAAAAAACTTATTTCATAATTCCAGCCCTACTTGACCGGTTGGAAAATGCCACGAGGCAGTCTGATCTTGTGAGAAAGTCAAGTTCAGAAGCACAAAATAAAAAAAAGTCATGATCTTCTAAATTTCCTTGTCGTTAATAGTAGAACGATGAAGAAAAGTATTGCACTGTTATGATAAGCGGTAATGATTCATGCATTACATAATCTACCATTAAAAGTGTGCACATCTAATTTAGAGAATAATATTGATTACAGCACGTATTCTGCAGTTCTGTAATGAAATGCATTTCACTGGCGAATCAATATAATATTTGACAATCATCAATCATCCTTATGGCTAATGATTGATCAGAATGGATATGCGCCTTAAATTTATTCGAAATATAGAAAAGTTCACGCTCATTTGTTAGTGATTGTAAATAAAAAATGAAAACAAAGTAATTCAGTAGTTATATGCAGTATATTTATATAAAAAAAGCAAGGAGTCTCATAATGTCTGTGAAATATGAATGAAAACTGTCTACTACAGTATCAAGCTTGTGAAAATGCAAATTACTATTGACTTATTTATGAACTAATTTAAGGTAGAAAACGGAAGTGATTTGGTTCGGGGAACCACTTTATTAATTAAAAAACACCCATGTATTTGTTAAGTATCAAGATAAAGCTCCATAAGCGTAGGTCACGCAAAGTAATCAGCAATAAAATAAAAAAATGTCTATCTTTACTTATAAGACAGTTTCTGTGATATTGATTTAAGACTTACTACAGTTAGTTTACATCGAGGTCTGAAAAAGCTGACGTTCTTTTTGAAACGTTACCTAGATTTTTAACATACCAGCAAGTCGAAAGAACAAGATATCTTTTAACACAGTTGCTCCATTTTATTTTTACAGTTTACTAGATATTTTCATATACCTCCCTTTCCACTATTTTTTACTTTTTTTGATAAATCCTTTACATTGCTTTCTTTATCCTTGTTACATGCTACTTATTTGAATAACATTTATATAGATGTTGAGTATTGAAGATTAGATCTGTAAAATAATAGATACAATTCAGTTCTGATCTTAGTTTAATATCTTTCAAAGTGCTTGAAAAACATAATAATTATATTCAGTTATATTTGTCATTTTCCCCAGTCTTGCATTGTTTTTTCCGTAAGGCTGATACAAATGTACAAAGGGCACAGAGTTCTGATCTTAGTTTAATATTTTTTAAAAGAACATGGTATATTCATTTATATTTGTCATTTACTCCAGTCTTGCATTTTTATCGGTAAGGCTGGATACAAATGTACAAAGGGCACAGAGTTCTGATCTTAGTTTAATATCTTTTAAAAGAACATGCTATATTCAGTTATATTTGTCATTTACTCCAGTCTTGCATTGTTTTTTTTCGGTAAGGCTGGATACAAATGTACAAAGGGCACAGAGTTCTGATCTTAGTTTAATATCTTTTAAAAGAACATGCTATATTCAGCTATATTTGTCATTTACTCCAGTCTTGCATTTTTGTTTTGGTAAGGCTGGATACAAATGTACAAAGGGCACAGAGTTCTGATCTTATTTAATATCTTTTAAAAGAACATGGTATATTCAGTTATATTTGTCATTTACTCCAGTCTTGCATTTTTTTTCGGTAAGGCTGGATACAAATGTACAAAGGGCACAGAGTTCTGATCTTAGTTTAATATCTTTTAAAAGAACATGGTTTATTCAGTTATATTTGTCATTTACTCCAGTCGTGCATTTTGTTTTGGTAAGGCTGGATACAAATGTACAAAGGGCACAGAGTTCTGATCTTATTTAATATCTTTTAAAAGAACATGGTATATTCAGTTATATTTGTCATTTACTCCAGTCTTGCATTGTTTTTTTTCGGTAAGGCTGGATACAAATGTACAAAGGGCACAGAGTTCTGATCTTAGTTTAATATCTTTTAAAAGAACATGGTATATTCAGTTATATTTGTCATTTACCCCAGTCTTGCACTGTTGGACACAGAGTTCTGATCTTAGTTTAATATCTTTTAAAAGAACATGGTATATTCAGTTATATTTGTCATTTACTCCAGTCTTGCATTCTTTTTTTTTCGGTAAGGCTGGATACAAATGTACAAAGGGCACAGAGTTCTGATCTTAGTTTAATATCTTTTAAAAGAACATGCTATATTCAGCTATTTTTGTCATTTACTCCAGTCTTGCATTTTTTCGGTAAATCTAGATACAAATGTACAAAGGGCACAAAGTTATTCATGTTCTTTTTCTAGACCCGTTTTGATCTCCTTGTCACGTTAAGAATTACAATAGATGTATATGAATTACTTTTCCCTTACTACAAATTTATCTATATATATATCTGTTTTGCCGTTCTGTATTCGACTGATTTAATAAAAAAATGTGAATATTTAATTTTGTTCATTTACACAAATTACCAGAGTGTGTAATTGACTGGTGAAAGACGACTATAGCATTCAGTACGCTGTGTTACCAACTATTTCAAACCAGATCTTATATTATGTATTTGCAGTCTTTATTTAATGAGTAAAGAAATGGTACTAATATGGACTATGCATTAGGATGCATGTTATTATACCTAATCAAAAAAATTAACAAAGTCTGCTAATTCGTATCTATATGAACCTTATTAGCACCGACATTCAACAGCTCTATTTCACCACTTTTCTTCATATAATTAATGTAACCTTAAAGTATAATTATCAAACGATTCATATAGCGCATGATTTGTAAAGTTTTTTTTTATTTAGTTTTTTTTTATTTTTTACAATAAGTGTAGGAGATTTAGATTCTTTATAAAAGAGAATCCTTTATAGCAGTATCATGCATATCCGCCATGTGAGACATAGCAACAATATCCTAGAGATGGGGGAAGTGGGGGGGTGGGGGTGCGTTCCGTATCGGAAAATCCGATCTATGCAATCTAAAATGTGTTAATGTATACATATAAAGTAATGTGACACTATTACTTCATTAATAATGTAAACAGTATAGTTTATAAAGTGTTGTATGAAACGTATCCCTGCATTTGCATATAATTCTTTTAATAAAGAAATAATAGTGAAGTGTGATTATATTTATGAATTATATAATTGTTTTATATCGTTAAACATATGTCTCCATATAAATATTCATATATATATTCCTTTATTTCCTTATGGATCTCATTCATGGACGAATTGATATAAAATGTTTTCTTTTTTTTTTTTTTTCTAAATAAAGTATGAGCATTTAGCAGCAATATCTTGTTTATAACCTATGCTTTTTGTGTTGATGAATCGGTTCGCTTCATTAAACACTACTTATTTAATAACCACGTGTTACATCATCACGGCAACGTTTTCAGCTATGTCAAACTTTCATACGAAAACGTTTGGCAAAGTAAAAATCTACAGAATATTTCCAAGTTGGAACTCTTTGTCAATTTATTTATCTGTAAAAGTGGTCAAGGTATTTAATAATATCCAATATTCTTTACCGGAGACCGAATCTTTGTATATCCGAATAAAAGTAATAGGAGTTTCTCCAACGACAGCCACGCTTCGAGAAGTACAGAACATGATAAATAAAGTCTTCCTCGAATAAGTACTCATAATGGTTAGATGAAAGTTTAGTTAATAACAACGTAAACATCAGCCCGTGATTCGATACTTTTCTGACCTAACTGTACCTTCAATAAAGGTTCCCAAATTCTCCCGTATTTCCGAAAAAAAGTTGGAATAAAGTCTTAAAACCACATTCTGTACGTACAGCTTAATCGCAAAAGTTGTACAAATTTAAACATATTGTAGTGCCCCCACCCTGGTCACTGTACTTTACTTGGGTTAGGGTAAAAAATGTAAAACATAAACAGACCAAGGGCAAGGGGAGTATACAGTCTGGGGACTGAGTCCACCAATTACAATACTACAAGGTTATTCATTTTGAGGATAAGCAATATGTTGACTAAACTAGGGTCTGGTCGCGACCCTATAGGCTGGTAGCGCCTAAGACAAGGCTGGTAGCGCCGGAGTTAAAAAGGCTGGTAGCGCCGAAGTTAAAATTTATTTCAAAGTTTAAAATAAACTACTGACCACATTCCTTTCGGCTTCAAACAACTTTTTATTTATGGGAAGCCTTAACAATAAATATTAATTAAAACTGAATAAAATAATCAGTAATGAAATATCTGGCAAAAGTCGTGTAGCAGGCGGACCGAGAACCAACTCTAAAATTACAGAGTTTTCTAAGAGAAAAACAGCCAAATACTGCTAATAAATATAACTGTATAATTTAATGATAATAAGTACCGTGCAGTTTCAAAGTTTGAATAATTCGTATAGGTTTTAGAAGTGTAAATAAAAAAAAAGTGTCTAAGAAAAAACTGACAAACAGCCTTACTATACGTGAGACGGAGGCAAAGTGATGATTCTAGCGTTCTAATAACCTTTTCGGTATGCATGGTATGCAAATGAGGATGTAATACCAAATCTAAATAAGGCCAAAATCGGAAATACCCGGACAGATCCGTAACCGAGTTGAGGCTACGAACTTACTTCGGCCGACCATGACGTCATTCGGGATACGAAAATTTCCTTATATGTAAATAAGGCGGAGCTTAGCCTCTAAACAAGAGTAAACAACCAAAGTCGGACAAAAATAAATAATAAAACAATATAGAACGCTACGAATCAACACTACATGCCAAGTATTAAATATTAAATACTTGACAATAAAAGTTAACTATTTCTGCAGAATATGAAGCGATTTCGGTCCGCTTGTACGAGATTTAGTCATCCGGTGCATACGTACTAAAATCCAATATGGTTGACAACTGTCAAAATTTCAACTGACAAAAACTTTTATCAAGCTTTTACAAAGTCAACAATGGACATTACATAAAAACATCGATTTAATTGAATACAGCAGGTGATTGTTGATTGAACTGTTGAATAACTCGGGCTGACATTATGTACTTTTATAAAGAATCCCTGCGAAAGCTAGAATTACAGTTTCACTAACTGACACAACCGCCTGTCATAAGTAGAGTTCTGACATTTTGAAATGTAATTTAGTAAACAACCATTTAACAATGCGACTGGTTATTTGTCAATACCTAGAAATGTTACAGAACAATGAACTGTGATTAAAAAGTAGCCTGACAACTTTAACATCAAAATTAAAAAAAAAAAACTACTGATAGGCTGTAAAAACAATGCAAAAACAGTTGCATCATGCCTCACAATATCTACATAAATTTACTCAATATTGAATATCCGTGTATTGGTACACAACTGGAACTGGCAACAGAAACTGTGAATGAATTGAATAAGGGCTATTGATAAACATAAAGAATTCCCAAATATTTACAATTTTTTTAAACACAAATACTATTAATTAAGTGTTAGTCCCCCTTGCCGGAAGTGAATTTTACTTTAATCACACAAGTTATGCTGTAACCGCAAAATAACCAGTTGAACCCGGTGCAAACTACAGTGAAAATTCCTTTCTAATCAAACTACCATACAAAGGTGTTTTGGATACATACACTCATTTCCAAAAGAAAGTGTGCACTTAGTTTTCTGTTATTTTTTCTCGGTTATTTTCATGAAAAACTTATAATGTTTGGTACCAAAATTTAAATCAGTTCGTAAACAAATTGGTGTGCATTTTAGATTTTGAGTTATACCTGAGAGTTAGTGTATGAAAAAATGAAACAAAAACGTCGGGGAATTTTTTGAAATATTTAAACTTAAAAAGTGCACACTTTCTTTTGGAACTGAGTATATACAGATTTCTGTGAGTCTGCCTTATACATAATAAACTGTCGATTATCATGAATCATTTACAGGTTCTGTAAAACGTTCAGTGATTCCTGTACTGTTTTCAAATAATATTCTAACATGGCTCGATTTGATTTCCCGTTAAACAAAGAAGGAAATCAAGCTCTGTATATTCTGCTAACGCCCTCGTGGTTCAATTCCTACGCATCTGAAGTCTGAACCGTGGTAAATTAGACGATAAACCACTCGAAGGCCTTTATTATTTGTTAATTTCAACACGCAGTTTTGTTCGTAATGGATGAATCTTTCTTTGTTGTTGTAGTGTTGTTTTTGTACTGTTTAACACTTTCTACATACTTTCTACGTAGTTACAGTAAAATACACAATATTATAATGTAAGTACATAAACAATTTATCAAGAATGTCTTATTATTTTTTAGAATTAATTGAGTAATATCAAGATAAAAGGAAATCATAATTAGTTATATACATTCCTGTCAAATCTTAAGGAAATCAAACAAATTGATTCAATGGCACATAAAAAAAAAAACTTGTTGTTATTAGCAAATGCCACATTTGACACAGTAACTTGGTTTTCGGCCGTGTAAACAAATCGTGTGTTTCCTATAAATAGCTTGGCGGACTTTTCTGTTTAGAGATCACCCGACTCGAATCGAACCATTTTGCAACAGTACATATTACGCGAGCGGTAATTATTGATAAGCTCGAGAGCCAGATACAAAACGGGGCCAACTGATAACACATTCCAGTGCATTCATATTACCTTGGGCATACCACATGCGTTGAATTTGACATATATCACATATTGAACACTGCATGCCAAACCGTTTTATTAACTGAAACTGTCGTACATGAAGTATACAAGACAATAAATAACATTGTCATTATTGTAAACATCGAAAGTAAAGGTGGTCAGTCACATTTGCGCAACATTTTTGTGAAATTTTTCATTTTTAGTTTGTTCTGTTAGAGAGTTATTAAAGGAACAAAAGGACCCAATTCATAGAATGAAATCCCTGTTAGAAACTTTGTAATTTATTATCGCTGCGCAACCAAGATAGGTAAAGGGAGGTAATGATATTCTTACAAACTTACATTTCTAATGAATTCCAGCTAAATATATATACTTGTCAATGTAAATACTTGACAAATATAGTACACTAGTTCTTATATTCATATGATTTCCTAGGCAAAGTATGTTTATTAAATTTATACATATGCTGAAATAACTCGATTTTGGTTGGGTAACCAGGGCAGGAAAATCAAATTTCAAAAATACCTCCAGTGAATTTCTAACATGCATTAAGCAGTCAATGAACACAAATACGTGTAAATGATCATCACCAAACTTGATCGAAATCTGATTAACCACGTTTAAATAAGGATGGTCTTGTAATACATATACATGTAAATTCAACCAATTCACAGCACAAATGTTTAACTTTTCCCTTCAGAACTGTGATGCGCAAATAGGTGCTCGTTTCTGTTTGAAGCAGGAATTTACAACGGATAGTATCAACCAATCGCGTTTCACGTACACGGATTAGTAAGTAACATTATAAACATAGCAGTTTTCGCTACCAAATAAGGATAGCCAGACGTTGATTTACGCATCAATTTACGCAGGTGATGTGTATTGACGCATGTGTTTGTGTATATGTGAATCACGTACTGCGCTGTACTGATTTTTTTTGAATACCCGACCCAATTTCAGGAAAATTAATTGTTGAAACTCCAATTAATGTATAATATGTACCAACATAATAATGCTATTTTCTCTCTTACTGTCACGAAATTCTAAGTAAATAACTACATGGCTCTATGAAATGTCATGGCTAAATGCCATGCCAGTTGTCACGGCATAATTTTATGAACTACTGTCTGGGCATGTTAACGCATACTGTCAAAATTGAAACATTACACTTTGACACAATAGACAAATTAAACACAATCTGCATTTTAATTTTATCAAATGTGTTATGACAGTTACTTAAATACTGTATCATTATTTGCTTAATAAAGACGTGTTTTTTTCAAGCATGTATCTGTCACTGCGTTTTTGACATAAATGCCACATATCTTAAGTTACATCTTATTTTAATCGAAAATGCATATTTTGCCCATTTCTGCCGAATTGAAGAGTAGAAAATTAATTTCATCCAGTCTTTGACCACTGTGGTAGCCGAGTGTTTTGATCTGTCAAACATGTCCCCTCCCAAGCGAAAAAAGACAGAAACATCGCGTAAGTTATGCTGATTTCTACCATTTAAAATAATATATATAACAAAATTTTGCACCGTTCTTAGCTCCAATTCATAGGTTATAAGATGATCAAAGTATTCCAGTTTAAATCATTAAGCGATTAAAACGTGCAGATTATGAAAATCTAGAAGCGAAAATGAAACTTTTTAAATATCAAAATTCTTGCAATTGTATCATCACTGAAAACTGTTAAGAAGAACGAAGAAGCAATTTTGCTCTCAACTGAAAATTTATTATTTATGCGACAAAACACAACTTGGAGTGAGTCAACTACAAACCACATGTATCAAATATGTAACGGTTTGGATAAAAGTAATCGAAAAAGAGTTAACGGTTTGGATTTATTTTATGTAACGGTTTGGGAAATTCACATGATCGGTATCAAGGTTGATAAACCAGATACAATACAGATATTTCCTTCAACTATTTCTGGAATATCAGAATAGCATTGAATATGGATGACATAAATCTAATGACTTCGATATTACGGCAAATCGATACAAAAAGGTTATACATCACCAAGAATTACATCTAGGGAAAGAAGCAAACTGAAAGCTTTTAAACTAAATGGCTAAGCTTAAAGGAAAAACTGTGTATAACGATTCAAGAATTAACGCTGTAACAAATTATTTGTGTTACTGATGCGTTAGAATGTGTTAAGTGTAACAAAGGATTTATTTCCGGAAATATTTATAAAATGAAGCACGATATATCCTGTTAGGTAAGTCAAAACGACATGGGGTGTACGTACGTTCCAGTGCCTAACTGGTTAAGACATTATTCCTTTTCGAAATCAAGGGTTCGATCACAAGCAAGTCTTCCTTCTCTAAGATAATTTTATCTAAAACAAATTCTTTTAAAGTTCATTTGACTTCCTCGTTTATCAGTCGCGTTTAAAGAACATCGATCAGTACATGAATAGAAACTAGGCCCCTATAAAAATGTTTGTTTGCCGTCTCCATAAGCAATTTAAAAGCAAACGGCAAATTAGATTTTCTCAATTCCAAAAGGAGTATGAAGAATATACAGGGCTATTGCAAACATCCGTTCGTCGGCTTCAGCGTCCCGATTTTATAATCGAAAAACAACTGCTCACTTGATGATCTGGCATGTAACGCACATGTTCCATAACTCTAGAAGCAATGCCCCTTTTTCGATGTGGCATTTTTTGTAATTTACAGATATCTCAGTAAGCATTAGTACAATGGATTAAAACTTCCTACACCTGTTTACTGATCTATTATGCAATAAACGGCATCATAATAACATCTGTAAAAACATCCCTTGGAAGCATAGAATGCAACCAATAAAGAATAATAGCAGACTCGGTTTGATTGCATCTGTTCATGAGAAGTAATAAAAACACCTCTCACGCTCCCTAGCACCGGCTTAAGCGGAACTCTATTAAATATCTATTGACTGGACTCCATGATCCCAAAGGACCAGAAAATATAGCAACACTGAATCCACTGAATAACTTTGATTTTGGATTTTTACAGAATTATTCCGTCTCTTCACCTGTACAAATTTTGTTAAGCTTTGGTATGGACGTATGTATGTTTGTTTCACTGAACACCTTTAAGAACAAGAGATCACAGAGTGATCTTGGCGCCGACCATTGAGTCATTTTTGAATGTTCCAAATTTCAAGACTAGCTCAAGGTCAAAATCAAGGTCAAATTTCGTTTCGGTACACAACACTGCGCACGTGGTTCATGCATGTGGTCCAAATTTGAAAGCTGCAGCTTGAGAAATGTGAAAGTAGGTTACTAAATCAACTTCAAGGTCAAAGTTCATTTTGGTACACAAAACTATGCATGTGCTTCAGATTTGGAGGCTGTAGCTTGAGAAATATGAAAGTAGGTACTAGGTACAAATCAATGTCAAATTTCAATTCAGAACACAAAACTATGCATATGGACCAAATTTGAAGCCTGTAGCTTCAGAAATGTGAAAGTAGGTCACTTGGTCAATCTCAAGATCGAAGTTCATTTCGGTACACAAAACTATGCATGTGGTCCAAATTTGAAGGCTGTAGCTTGAGAAATATTAAAGTAGGTCACTAGGTCAAAATCAAGGTCAAATTTCATTTTGGAACACAAAACTATGGATGTGGTCCAAATTTGAAGCCTGTACCTTCAAAATGTGGAAGTAGGTCACTAGGTCAATGTCAAGTTCAAAGTTTTCTTCAGTACACAAAACTATGCATGTGGTCCAAATTTGAAGGTTGTAGCTTCAGAAAGTAGGTCATTAGGTCAAGATCAAGGGAAACTCATGTCAAGGTTCATCTTGCCACTCAAAACTATTGATGTGGTCCAAATTTGAATGTTGTAGGTTATGGACTAGAAGATTCCGTACACAAAACTATGCATGTGCTTCAAATTTGGAGGCTGTAGCTTGAGAAATGAGAAAGTAGGTTCTAGGTAAAACTCAATGTCAAATTTCAATTCAGAACACGAAAATATGCACATGGACCAAATTTGAAGCCTGTAGCTTCAGAAATGTGAAAGTAGGTCACTAGATCAATCTCAAGATCAAAGTTCATTTCAGTACACAAAACTATGCATGTGGTCCAAATTTTAAGGCTGTAGCTTGAGAAATGTGGAAGTAGGTCACTAGGTCAAAATCAAGGTCAAATTTCATTTTGGAATACAAAACTATCGATGTGGTCCAAATTTGAAGCCAATACCTTCAAAAATGAGAAAGTAGATCACTAGGTCAATGTCAAGGTCAAAGTTTTCTTCAGTACACAAAACTATGCATGTGGTCCAAATTTTAAGGCTGTAGCTACAGAAATGTGAAAGTAGGTCACTCGGTCGAGATCAAGGTCAACTCATGTCAAGGTTCATCTTGCCACTCAAGACTATACATGTGGTCCAAATTTGAAAATTGTAGGTTATGGACAGGAAGATTTTAAAAGTTTTTCCCTATATAGTTCTATATGAACTATGTAACCCCCGGGGCGGGGCCATATTTGGGTACCAATACATCATTCTGACAAAGTTTGGTCAAAATCCCCCAGTAGTTTCTGAGGAAATGTGATAACGAGAAATTGTTAATGGACGGACGGAAGGACGACGGACGCAGAATGATTTGAATAGCCCACCAACTGATGATGGTGGGCTAATGAATTGAAACTTCACAACTTTCAACACTTTTCATTGTGATGGTCCGGCATGCTGTGCATAGGTTCAATGATTCTGCTTTGCTTTATCAAAACATTATGCTCCTATTTTGACTTTACTTTTTGTATATTGCATGCATGCCATGATATATATAGAGTATTACTTATATTGCCACATTGAAGTAATGTAGCTATATATACTACAGCTATATTTACATGAAAATAGGAAATCTTAAACAAATATTTTGACTCAATTTTACATCAATCGTGAAAAAAGTATTAAAAGATAAAATCAAGTATAGGAAATAAATAACATGAATCGGTCATTATAAAAGCTGTACAAAAATAGGGAAAAAATAAGAATAAAGGGTAGTAATTAAAATATTTATTCTATTTTTAGACGAAATCAAACAGTTTCTTATTATATATATAGCAAACTACTACGCACTGCGTAGGAGTCGGAACAGGTAGGAAGAATCGCATGTATATACAAGTATAAAAAATGATTAAGATCATATGCTGTTTTATTACTGACGAGTTCAATATGTAATATTAAGACTAAATTAGAGAAATCTATATAATACGTTTCGAACTATTTTTATCGGCCCATTTCCATGCGCTTCGGTCACATCCGGGGTTTTCTGAAATGTTTTAAAGGAATACACTTTCACTTTTCAAATTAGCCATGACCGATAGGTCAACAGACCTAAAAACATATTTTTCATGCGAAATGACGCATTTTTTACACTTTGTATATTTACGTATGTATGAAAATATCAACGGATTGTAGAACAATGTTCAGAGAACAGTTTAAATCAATAAAATATTTGTCGATTAGTCTGAAAAACGGGTAAAAACCTTACGGCGGATTAATCTGCCTTTCAGTGAAAACTGTCAGTAAGATATTCCTGCAAGCTCTGAAATACGGTCGTTATAGGTTGAAACCGCGAATCATTTAAGGCAAGAAAGTGCGATATTTACCTTTCCGTGCTGTATTTTTGGCTATGTCAAATTGTTTTGTAAGGCAGCTTTCAGTTATTATAAATAGACATGTATGTATTTTATCCCTGTTTCAATTTTATTTCTTAATGTAAATATAAATGTAAATTTAAATTTTTGGTGCAGCAGATATTATTCTTATCATACGCAGTGGAAACGGATGTAATTGCATAAAACAAACGATTACAGCAAAGGCAAAGGTCAAATCAGTCAAAATTCTGATGACAGAGGCTCTATGTTTTGTGCGCAAATGTGCATATGTTTTAATATAATACTGAAAGGTTTTGTATATTGCATGCATACCATGGCACAATCAAATATCTAGAGTAGCTAACGTTTGAGTAGCTATAAACAATTTTCTTTCGTTTTTATTTAGCGACATTTTTTCAGCAGTATTTCAGATATATAAGTTATACGTATAACAGCAGGCAGTTCAGAGGTGGAGTACGAATGATTTCAGACACAATTTATTTTCTCCAACCGTCACGGTGAACGTATGCCTCTCCCGGGAATCGATGTCTATGCTACGCGATCTGTAGATCTACGCTCTCCATATTGAGCTAGGCGGGCGTACTAATAGACATTTACGGATTATGTCTACGTGGACACCTAAGGCGATAGATTTTTCAAGGGGACAGTCTCAACATAGTTTAATTATATTATGCGCGATATGAAAAAGAGTTTATAACGGCAATAGGGTTTGAGTTATTATATCATCACTATGCGGTAGGTGATATAAAATTTGGATGTGCCTGTTTTTAGCTCGACTTTTCGAGGAAAAAGTAGAGCTATTGCATTCGCTCCGGCGTCGGCGTCGGCGTCTCCGTTGGTTAAATGTTTTGATAATGTCAAATATCTCTGTTACTATCAAAGCTATTGACTTGAAACTTAAAATACTTATTTACTATCAAAGTCTTCACAAGGAAGAACAATCCCCATAACTGTGATTGATTTTTTACAGAATTATGCCCCTTTCTAATTTAGCGTTTTTGGTTATAGTTTTTGATAAAGTCAACTATCTCTGTTACTATCAAAGCTATTGACTTGAAACTTATAATAGTTATTTACTATCGAAGTCTACACCAGGACAAATAATCCCGATAACTCTGATTGAATTTTGATAGAATTATGCCCCTTTTAACTTAGAATTTATGGTTAAAGTTTTTGATAAAGTCAAATATCTCAGTGACTATCAAAGCTATTGACTTGAAACTTAAAATAATTATTTACTATCGAAGTCCACACCAGGAAATACAACCTGCGTTACTCTGATTTGAATTTTGATAGAATTATGCCCCTTTTTAACTTAGAATTTTGGTTAAAATTTTTGAAATAGTCAAATATCTCTGTTACTATCAAAGCTATTGACTTGAAACTTATAATAGTCATTTACTATCGAAGTCTACACAAGGGAGAATTATCCCCATAACTCTGATTGAATTTTGATAGAATTATGCCCCTTTTAACTTAGAATTTATGGTTAAAGTTTTTGATAAAGTCAAATATCTCTGTTACTATCAAAGCTATTGACTTGAACTTTAAAATAATTATTTACTATCGAAGTCCACACCAGGAAAAACAATCTGCGTTACTCTGATTTGAATTTTGATAGAATTATGCCCCTTTTTAACTTAGAATTTTTGGTTAAATTTTTTGATAAATGATAAAGTCAAATATCTCTGTTACTATCAAAGCTATTGACTTGAAACTTAAAATACTTATTTACTATAAACGTCTACACCAGGAGAAATAATCCCTATAACTCTGTTTCGAATTTTGACAGAACTATGCCCCTTTTTAGCTAAGAATTATTGGTTAAAGTTGTTGATCAAGTCAAATATATCTGTTACTACCAAAGCTATTGACCTGAAACTTAAAATACTTATTTACTATCAAAGTCTACGCCGGGAGAAACAATCTCTATAACTCTGATTTGAATTTTGACAGAATAATGTCCCCTTTTAAATTAGATTTTTTGGTTAAAGTTTTTGATAAAGTCAAATGTCTCTGTTACTATCAAAGCTATTGACTTTAAACTTAAAATAGTTATTTACTATCGAAGTCTACACCAGGAAAAACAATCCTCATAACTATGATTTGAATTTTGACAGAGTTATGTCCCTTTTTAACTTAGAATTTTTGGTAAAAGTTTTTTGGTTTTTTTATTTAACGTCGCACCGACACATGATAGGTCATATGGCGACTTTCCAGCTTTAATGGTGGAGGAAGACCCCAGATGCCCCTCCGTGCATTATTTCATCACGAGAGGGCACCTGGGTAGAACCACCGACCTTCCGTAAGCCAGCTGGATGGCTTCCTCACATGAAGAATTTAACGCCCCGAGTGAGGCTCGAACCCATATCGATGAGGGGCAAGTGATTTGAAGTCAGCAATCTTAACCACTCGGCCACGGAGGCCCCCAAAGGTTTTGATAAAGTCAAATATCAGAGGATGGGAGCAAAATTTAAAGAACTTTACTGTTGAAGTCCTAAGGAAAATGACAACAAAGGGAAGAAATTCCCTGAAAAACTCTTAGTCCACTAAAATTATTAACAGGTACAAATGTGTCAAAATAAACCTTAACTTTGCAGGTACCATCCATGTTGTACCAAAGAAAAGTGGTCTCGGTTTTTACCTACGGCTAATAATAAAAAAGTTACAAAATAACCTATTTCTAGTAACATAAAAGGGAAGTAATTCAATAAAAAATATTGTAAGTGAATAAAAAAAAGAATCTGCCAAATAAAAACAAGAGCACCGCAATGCAAAGCAACATAAACACAAAACAAAGTCATGTGACCTTTAACCTCTAAGTGTGACCTTTACCTTGAAGCGAGCTATGTGCTCTGCACGTCGTCTCAATGTGGTGAACATTTGTGCCAAGTTTTTTTTAAATCCTTCAAGCAGTTTAAGAGTTACACATCGCACTCGAAACAATGTTATATGACCTTTGACCCCTAAGACGACACACAGACAGACAGACGGTCAGGCGAACACCAACACCAAAATACGTTCCTTCGGGCGTATAATAACAACAAAGGAATGGAGACGCAAGATATTACGTTTCCTACAGTTTTCACAATGTTTAACCTGCTGACCTACATTTTGATCCCAGCTTACCCAGTTAAGATTTATTTTCATTTCGGACGACGACGACAATGGAATACGGATACATTGCGAACAGATAAGCTCATCTTTTCAACTTTGTCGCAGATGCGCAACTTATAATATTGAAGAACCTTTCGGGAAAGTGCTATGACGCTAGATCAAATACTTTTTGCGATATGCATAACAAAACACCTCTCTGGCGAACAGACAGACGGACAGACAAATCCAAATCTTATCCTGTGCGGTAACATAATAAGCCAGACCTTACCATCATTATTGGAATATTTTCCTACCACACATAAATTAAAATTATCATGTTGAGACGGTCCCCATGAAAAATCGATCATCTTAGGTGTTCACAGTCCACGTAGACTTAATTCGTAAAGGTCTAATTGTACAATGTAGTGCACATGCAAATGAGAAACGTTTGACATGTAAACATCCGGTAATAAATGCAGTGCAAAAAGAATAGCATACAGATATCAAATTACTAACTGTACAATACATTCAAAAACAAATATAAACAAAGGAATTGTTCAACCAATCAAAGTCGTGGGAATACTTTATTGACGTTGCAAAGTTAAAATAAAATATTATCGATGTATTTTTGATTTTGGATTGATGATACTTTAGAAACTAAGTCAGTAAACAATTACTTTACGTTTCGAAAAGTTAACGAGGAAAATATCATATTCTGAAAGTTAGGAAGACAAATGCCGCGTTCAGACCACAAAATATTTACGCCCGCCCGCGCAATATTTGCGTATAGGCGCAAATACGAACTACATATTGACATGTGGAACAAGAAGTCCGATCATGATAACATGTTTGGTTTTAACCGGCTGTTGTGGACTTCTTTTGTTTTAACATAACGCATTAAAATATTGATTTCGAAATACATGTCCGTCCAACATGTGCAGGGTTAGTTTGAATTTTGGTTCACATGACGAAAAATACACTCAACAACTCTAACAGAAAAAAAACTATAACCTCCGCAAATTCTGCACTTGTTGTTTTTGCTTCACATGATGAAATGATTTACTTTTAATTTTGAACGGGGTTAAATATTTTGTATGTGAAGAGCTCTTAAGAAACTTTATTTGAAGTTAATTAAAAGCTCCACCTCAATGCAAACTACTCTTCGTAACCTTTTTAGACATTTGTTAGTTCTATTGATGGTGATTTCAGGAGTTAAGCTACGTTTATTCAACACTAGACAAGCACAAATTGCCGTGGAATGTCATACCGCTGTCTGTTATCCAAACAACAGGTTTCGAAGATTTAACAAAACCGTTCTAAGATCTCAGTTGGTAATGCCCAAACTAATCGATATAAAAGGATATCAAGAATAGAACTGGTCTTATTGTTTTGCTATAAATTTTGTGTCGGTCCAAATTAATCGTTTTAATTTACGAGTCTTTAAAACCAGCTGTGAAGAAAGAATTTGAAACTGGGGATATGTTTCTATTCATAAAAGCGCAAATGATATCCTTATGAAAAAGAAGTCACTGAAATATTGATAGGTTTATATCAAGAAAGAGAAGTCCTATAATATAAGATCGGAGTAAGAGAGATTTGGAACCAAACATTTTAAAAAGAAATGCTAATTGTGACAAATTATTAATTATCAAACTTATATCTAAGAAAAATGAGTTAATTTTTATCATAAAATTTTAAAGTGCTTCGATAAAAGAATTTCCATCGATTTAAGGCAACACCAGATGAAAATGAGTTCTCGTTCTGATGTGTCTGAGTATTACATTTTCTTCACGATTTGGGTTTTCCTTCATGTTGTTAGATTTTACTTGCAAATGATATACAATAAAACAACATTCTCTAAAACTAATCTATAAATAATCATAACAATGTAGAGCGCATGCGTATCCGTGGATTATTGATATGAAATTCAGTGTGGGTGTATCTTGTAGATAAACAAGTGCATTTACTATTGCATATAGTATAATGCTCGGTGTGTAAATATAATTATATAGTCATAACAATGTATATATATAGGCCATGCGTATCCGTGGGTTATTAATATGATATTCAGTGTGGGTGTACCTTGTAGATAAACAATGCATTTACTATTAAATGAAGAACAAAACACATACGAATTATAACCTAATAAATCGGTTTAAGCATTTGAACGTTTTTAACATTGTATGAGACAATTTTTAATGACTTTAAAGGTGGTCAATCACATTTAAGTAACATTTGTATGATATTTTTCACTTTTCGTATTTTATGTTAGATTTATTTCAGGAACAAAGTGAGCCATATGACAAAGAGTTAGGTCCCTATCACAAATCAATGGTTTACTATTTTGTATAAAATTCTGTAATTACCAACTTTAACTTGAAGATATTTGAAAAGCGAAGTATTTCTTTTGTTCTGCTTTACATCTACAGTTGATAGATATTGGGATATTTCAACAACCTGAGGTAAAGGAAACGATGTACAACAGCGTGTAGGATTCGAATTTAATCTCGGTAGCACAACAAAATAGGCAAAGGAAGGACACAAAGGAAGGTCAGACTGATTTTACAACTTCATATTTCTAATAAATCTCGACTTAATATATAACTGAACAGTAAATGCAAGTGTTTTACAAATAACTCATATTCATACCGTTCTTTAGGCAAGGTTTTATATCAATTTTTACGTATGCTAAAATGCCAGCATCTTGGTCGGGAAACCAGGATAGAAAAATGCATCCGGTAAGAATCTTTTGCCCGTTAAGCGTTAAGTGATCACAAATAAATGTAAATGTTTCAAACAAATGAATTTCTTGACTGATCTTGACTTAAAATATTGATAATGCTCCTTTTATTACTTCGATCTTGCTGTTGTTTTTATTATAATCATCTGTATACGGCATATATCTGTGGACAGCAGACATTTAGAAAGCCGAAACGGTTGTTCTTTATCATAGGCTTACAAAACAAGATCTCTCTCAATACCGTATAAGTTAAAGTCTAATTCTATCTCAATTTCCATTCACTTATGGCTCGTTAATGATGAAAAACAATTTTAGGGCGAAATCTAAAAACAAAACACACAATAAAACCCCATTGTAAAAACATTCACTTTTATTAATGTTGTTTCTTTTTTTTTCACCGTTTCCTTCAATTTGATTGGCTAACAGAATTTTTTTACAGGTGTGTAAAACAAATTTATTCGGATAACTTTTGTGCTGCTCCCGATGTTGTACTACTTTTTTCACTTTTTATTTATACTGCCAGTACAGAGATTTGAAATAATTTGTAGATCAACATTTGTAAGAATGACTATAAAAAGAAACAAAAGTAATAAATGTCATAATTTTTTGTTTTACACACTTGTAAAACCGAAATCTCGTACACATATCTACTATAACGGCCGGCCGTTATCGGATATGTGTACTGCGGTGTCGGGTTTTACAAGTGTGTAAAACAAAAAATATGACATTCATTCCTTTATTATATACAAATTTCAAAAATGTTTTGAATCCATCCCGTTTAAAATGGTCTAAAAGGAATGTTGTGTTCTATGCTTCCAGATGTTCTCCTTATAGATTTTAAAAATATATATATATCACAACAATAGTCTAAGTGACGTTTGGTGACTGAAAAATGGACTCTGTGTTTTAATATTTTCTGATCTGTTGGGATCGAAGTCCATTCAATTTTACTGTAATCGAATTCCGCATAAGCCGTTGCTAAGGGATGTCACCATGGGTGTTACAAATTACTTATCATGATGAGATTCAATCAAATTGAGTCTGCAATTAGTATTCTTGATTGCGTTCTATGCTTCCACAGGATTATTTTAGAAGATAAAGAAACATCTGTTATTTACTAAATTTTCTAAGTGGTGACCGAACCGGCTATTTCTCAGATACGGGAAGTCAAATCCATATTATCTTCTTGCGATTCGCTGCAGTAAGGTTATATTCAATATGCTTTGGTAAAAACTTACACAAGTTTCTGAAAACAAGAGCACAAAAATGGACAATTTCTTTGATTTTCATATTTTCAGAAAAAGCAAGGCCAATAAAAGTATTCACTTTTCAGAGCAAAAAAATAAAAGTGCGAAGTCTGGAGGCATGAATCCAGTCAGGTTCTCAAAACGTTTTTGATAATTCAAATAAATTTCGGTTTTCGGAACTAAACCGAAAACTACGATAACAGACTGGCTGTGTTGCTGTTACAGGCGAAGATGTTACAAACTACCTTTCAAATTAGCAGAAAACGAATTATGTGCTGAATCCCAGTTGGGGAAGTTCGGATTTTTAAATATACACTTGAAGTTGATGAAACTCTTGGGGCATTTTCAGTTTGTAGCATGAAAGTGACTTTTAACAAAGTGAAACGAAGTTGAAGGTATTATCCTAAAGCAGTTACTGATATTCAAATCTTATTCTACTGTTGTTGAACTGATAAAAGATACGATTAGATGTTAAACGAATAAAAGTTTAAATTTATCAAAAAAGAATGTCAGCGCTGTCTTCGAAATATTGCTGTTTAAACATAAAATGTCATACATAGAAAGATTGTCTAAAATTACTAGAGCGCGATGATTTTTAACCTATTGTATTGTTTAAAGTGCAATTTTTTGAAGAAATAGCTTACTGTATAACACATTATTTTAAACCCTTCAAAGAGTACACAAGGTCGTATTTGTCCGTTGAATTTCATTACAGATAGTGTATCAAAATCTTGACAGTGTAGCCTTTTTTGCTAGGCGATTATATCATCTGTTTAAAAAGGACATTCTCTCAAATGATTAATCCGTTATCAACTTTTAAGGTAATCAGTTTGATGTATAATGTAAATGACTTAGCTAATATTGTATACATTTTCATAATCTTGTCCCCACATTTGACATGAAGTATGGTAAAGGAAACTGCTCTCTCAATAAAGGTACGATTTTATTGAAAACAAAACATGTATTTTGAAAGTGAATAGATTAAAGTAATAAGAGCGGTATTTCACTTATAAATGTTGTGACATAAATGCTTAGTATAATAAACATTTCAATTTAAGCTTTTGTAATGAATATCACTGAATATTTATCCACCATACTTTTTTCAGTAAACAACTGTAATTGAGTAATATTATATATAATTGTTATAAAAGATAATCTATTTGAACAGGTATTATGGCACAATTATTGTTTATACACACTATATGACATATAAAAGTATACAAAAGTGTATGTCAAAATGTTTAGAACTTTTGAAAAGTAAAACAAAAAGTCACGATTACAGAACAAAATACTCATGAGTACTGAGTATTTTAGAAAAGTACTCAGTACTCATGAGTACGACTACTTATATTTTTTTCATGAGTACTGAGAACTGGTGAGTACTTAAAAACTAGTACTTGTACTCATAACATTTGAGTACAAAAGTGCTCGACACAACTCTTAAGTTCATGTGTATGGATATAAAAACTAGGTTACATGTATATACGATCTTTGTATTAAACAACATATATCATATAAAATGTAAATTCCTATTAATATATCAATAAAATACTTACCATAATGTTAAGGCGAAAGTGTGACAGATATGCTGCTATTTTTGAAACAGCGGATGCAGTGACATAAATCACAAAGCAAAACAGCTAAATCCCACATATATACACCACAAACACATATCTTTATATAGTATGTTAGTATATCCTAGGGCCAGTGTATTTTGTATATCCATTAGTTTATTTAAAATCCTGTCAAGACAATGTTTTGTTTTGTTTTTCAATGAAAAAAATCAGATTAGATTCTATGGCATTATCTCAACATGGCGTCCCATGCAATCTACTTTTTGAATGTCGGAATATAGTTCGGCATTTGTGATCATTTATGTTAATGATAAAATCTTAGTTTCTGTTTATAAATAGCAAAATTAAAACGACCTTTTTTCTGTTATCCATATTATCTTGGTTCTAGATGAGGTATTTCTGTCTCGTGGTACGTGTATTAATACACTGGCCTATCCACGGGACTTGGTTAATTAAGTTTATACGTCTCGTCATTTTTATAGGGTAGGGTGCATAAACTTCCGGCGGTAGAAATTACTTGATTTGGAAATTAACAGTCGGTCATTATAGAATGAGAAGAGAGAGCTTATGTGCAAAATAAATTACTATTATACTTCATTCTCATAAGTTAAGGATAGCAATGTTAGACAAATGCACATACATAATCTTATTTCTAGATTAAGATCAGGTATAACAATACCATGATTACACATTGTGCATTTATCTGAGTCAGGTAGATAACTGCATTATTATACATAGTTGCTTATATGCATATTGTAAGCAGATCAAAGCATGTCATTGATGTATTTACAATTCATGACTATTTTTGATAAAAACATGCTTGCTGTTAGGAAGAATATAAAAATCCAGTAATAAATGCAGCGCACTTTATAAAATTAAGCCAATCTACACTCCGAGAGTTTATACTGACGGCATGTAGAATTAATTTGAAATTGGAGAAATGTTCGTGTCGTCAACGTGGACTATTCTTATACTCAAGAGAATTCCCGACATAGTGAGGTTCTAACATTGTGACCAGGATGAAAGTTCAGTCTGTATATTTTATATTTATCTCGTACTTTGTCTTTAAAATCGCCAGTAAATATTTCTATATGAACCGTCTCTAGCTAAAGGCAATACTTGAAAAAGTTGCTAATTGAAATTCATAATAAATCACTTATTGAACAACTTAAACCTCGGGCAATACTTTGGAATATTGCTGTCCCTAATAATTTTAGATTGATCATCGCCAGGTAACAACAAATGAAAAGTGTTTGTCAAATTACTGAAATTGGGATCTCGCTTAGTTAAGCCAAACTTTGGGTACATTTCATACTGATGGTTTATGTATTTTCTTAAAACTATAACAACAAAAATAATGTACAGTGTAGTTAACATTACTCGACATGTTAATAGTACAATATGTTTTATAAAAATATAATTACCAACCAAAGGATAAATTGCTTATCAGAGGTTTAGCCGGCAGAATATCCTCTAACCTGGGTACAGATAGATACGCACATGCATATGAATCATTGATAAAATCAACGAATACCAAAGATTATAATAACCTTTGCGCGATACAGAGGTTATTTTAGAGTACATCACTTGCAAAATTGATCGATGTTTCTTATCGCAATAATGTATCGTTTCAACATAAAGTTTACTGCCACCTTAAATATAGGCCGGTTTCTTTGTTTATGGATCATATCTTAAACTTGAAATCTTAGAGTTGTTTTTAAGTAATAATTGTCTGTATAGGAAAATATCAAAATTGCAATATAGGAAACTATATCTCATTCAAAAAAAAACACGTGAAATGTGATTTTTTAAAGTTGTCTGCGACATCTGTGAAGTCTGACTAGCTCCGTGGAGAGACAAACCGGCAAACGAACAGACAGACAGAAGCTCAAACTGCCAAGAGGAAATAAGATTTATTTCTGCTTCAGAAAAGGGATCGTAATTGTTTAGATGGTTAGAGCAGACCGACTGTAATATGATTTCACAATGAGAAGCATAGCCTGCGTTTGCTTAATAATTGTGATATCTGGACAGCTGGTATATGTATCCTCGAAAGGTATTTATTATATGTAATATATATTTATTGCCGTAGATATTGTTTGTTAGTTTCACTTTTTACTCAGTCTGTAATAACTATTGCGTATTCATTTCTTTAAAACAAGAATCATCATTTGGTTGTTTTCAGTTGGGTATAAATACAGTTGTGTGTTTAAAGTACGTTTGAATGTGTATGCATTCAGGTGACTGTTAAACACAGCCGATGTATTTTATATCCATTTGAAATTACTCTAGCAATTCATTTTTATAATACTTTTTCAATTTGCTGTTTTATCTTTCGCTTTAGCATCGTTTATCTGATTGTCATAGTTTTAAAGAAACACGACAATTGATAAAAACTGAAATACAATCACTGTGTGTGTGTGTGTAAAGTTTCAGCAAATGAAACGCATTAAATAACTGTACAACATTAGCTTGACTTGACTATTGCAATACCGATTTGTTTCTAATTATTCGATACTTTACCAAATAAAACTGTTTCTTTGATAACAGCATGTGTAATGCAACAAGCCAAAGTGTTATTTGCTTTTGACGGGACCACAAATATCAATGATGTCCAGAGAAATTTAATGCTTCGGTTCGTGGAAGCAGTTGTTACAAGCTTGCCTGATGGTAGTGAAGGTGGATGTGTCTACATTAATCAGGAAAGTAAGGAAATAACACGATTTACGGTTTCCGGTTCAAGACCCAATTTGACAGAAGAGGCAGAGCGTATTCACTGGAAGCCTACAAGACAAACAATAACTGCTAGAGCGCTCGCCAAAGAAGTAAATATGAGCTTTCCTGTTGCATTTTTGCAGCGCAAAGCAGAGATATTTTACTTACTAGTTAGTGACACAACTATAATCGAAAGTTTTCCAGAGGTCCTTCTGAAAAAGAAAATGTTCATTGTTGTTTTTGGATCGGCAATACCAAACAAGCTGAAAAGTTTAGCAAGCAGTGCCGAGTATATCAACCTGATTCGCAACTTCAACGATCTTAAAAGTGTTGTCGTAACGGTAACACAACTTACACGCAGAGGTGAGGCAGATTTAAGTTTATATCAATTTATTTAAGCAACATTATTAGACCGTGACCCATCGCTCCCTGTATATGTGAGAACTTAAAGACATCCAATGCTTATCTTCCACTAAAGTATTTTATATTTACATATTTACTTCAAATGCAGAAACTCTAATTTCACGTAATTTATCAAATAATTTCATACGTAGCTCAGTTTTTATAATTAAATGGCATGCAGTGGCAGTCCATTGTTAAAAAAACCTTTCAGATTTTTACTAAGGTAGTACACATTTATACGATGAGCGTTAAGCTAGGCATGTTTAAAGTGTGTACCGTTTTCAAACTAATGCATAGTTCCGTTTGTAAATATAATGTTTACATAAACTATATGTAGTAATTATTAATACATGATTGTATTTTCAAATATGAAATTTCGGTATATTAAAACGTTTTATACACTACGTTAGTTGGCATCAAATTTCATGCATGTTTTCTGTCAGTACGACTATGGGAAAAAGAATTGTACGTTTCTAATGATAAAGTTACTTGAAATTGTATTTATTTGTTTGAATTTATGCAGCGCTTAATTCACGGTGTTTATTTATCTTTCCCCAAACCACAGTTTCACGGTATTGATTTTTACAAGTTATATGATATCTGATGGTTTGATTTTATTGAGAATTAACGGCCTTTCTGTATCTATAATTTTGTATATACGAAATATTTCTTCATTTATTTTGCAGATTCTTTCCTTAAATGTGATGTTGACGAGTACATGGGTAAAAGGGCTAGCAAGTGCACAAGTTGTATGAACGTTTGTTCGCAAACAACATCTAAGCAACCGCGGGCCTGTAACCTTCACTGTCCCTGTGAGTTGTCTCAGTAATTACTTTGCAGTAATTGATTTAACAGTCTCATTTTATGAAAAAAGTACCTTCTCGTAAATATTGCTGAAGTCTTCAACGTTAATTAAATCAAACAGTCCAAAGCTAAGTCATTTACACGACATGTTTGATCTACTGTATTAAAAGGGAAAATAAAAACTATGTGCGTAGCAGCAATGATAAGAAATGTGACTCATTTGAACTATACTAAGAGTTTTAATTCATCAAAACAATTGTTTGCTCGTTTCAGACATATTGCTTCCACCAAGAGAATAGGCAGTGAAGATAGTGAAAGATCCACTAAAAGATGACATTGTGACGGCAGTTGTTGAAGACAATAAGTATGTAATTATTGGTGTTCTAATAAGTGCATTCGCCTTCATTATTATCTTCAACGTTGGAATTGGAGTAGTGTGCTATAGAAAAAAATTATGCTCTCTTCGGAATGCACGGCAAATTAACCGGCAAGATTGTTCTCTTCCAGACAATGTAGCAGTCCTTGAAACTGGAGGACTTGAGGATAACGAACCGGTATTGAAATCTTAATTAACATTTTAATTTTTTTTATTGGAATCTTAAATCAAATTACCTTTTAAATGTTGTACTGAACACACTTGATTATAGAAAATAATCTTTTAATATTGTTTTGTCTCCGTACCAGATTTCAAATTTATGATTACTTAAAGCAAGAAGAGTGTTTTGGTTTCAGATTCAACGTCAGACTCAACCTCTGCTTGATAATATACCATCTACAGAGGAACATGAGCAGCATCGCGAGAGACAGCATGAGCCAAGAGATTTTCTGAAGAACGAAAATGAAGAAGAAATGAGTAAGTATAAATAAATTGCGTTGCAATATTTCATTACCTAAAGAATATATATATTATTTATATTACGCTGAAGCTAGATGGTGGGTGTTTTACGTTTCAATACCTCCTGTGATCATACCCTATTATAACTTGGATGGTTATATTCTGTGTTTTCTTATTTATTTAGCTTTTAATTGAATCACAGGAACTCTTTGAATTAAATAAGTAAAATTGGTATTATTGTGTAGTTTGCACGGAAACATTGCGTCTTTTCTTATTATTCAGATCATCTAGCTTTGGGTGAGCCTCGGATGATAGATGTACAAGCCGGAAAATCTTCTGGCAGGAGACAGCCAGACGACAGGAGCTAAGATGTCATAACGGCATAGTTAATAGCATATTTTGCTTAGATTTTTTTCTTTTTGTTCATGCGTGTTTCATTATGAATATGATAGGGATGTGTGTTTGTCAATGACGAGATAACGGAACTATTTTTCATGTTATTATAAACCCGCTAACTCCGAGATGCTACATTTAATACTATTAATGAAGGAATTCACTTGTAGATGCGTGTTCCTATATGAATATGATAGAGATATGTGTTTGTCAATGACGAGATGACGGGATTATTTTTCATGTTGAACTGAACTCCGATAGCTACATTGCATTATATTTATGAAGAAATTTAAGAAAATATTACTTGTTGGTGCGTATTTTTATTTGTGAATATGATAGATACGTATGTTTGTCAATGACGAGATGACGGGTGAACTGAACCTGCTTACTCCGAGATGCTACATTTCATGATATACATGAACAAATTTAAGAACATATTACTTTTTGGTGTCCGTTTCTATATGGTTATGATAGAGATGTGTGTTTGTCAATGACGAGATGACGGGACTACTTTTCATGTTGCACTTAACCCGCTAACTCCGAGATGCTACATTTCATGATATACATGAACAAATTTAAGTAAAAGTATTCCTTGTTGGTGCCCGTGATAGAGATATATGTGTTGGTCAATGACGAGATAACAGGGCTACTTTCAATGTTGAACTGAACCCGTTGACTCCGAGATGAAAAATTTCATGATATTCTTAATTACATATGTGTTCCATGCATATCAAGCGATGTTGGGGAAAAATATTTCGTGATGCTTACCCACATATAACAAATAAAGTAAAACAAGGAAAATAAAAAGGACTTCGTGTTTTATTGTCTTTTGTACGCGGTATGTTTTAGCAGATATGAAAAAGCAGATTTGCTTAAAGCAGATCCTCTTTTCACTGTTACACGGTAAACTTTACCCAAAGCCTGTATTATCTGACTAATTTCGCGAGTCAACACATTACACTGGTCTGAGGGTACCAGTCTTTAGAGCTACCGGCGATGAAGGTGGCGCCGACCGCGTCGCATTGTTAGACGTGTGAAAAAAGAACGGACTCATCTTTTATATCGTAATCTATAATGGTTACAAACTGTTATGTATATTTTTATTTTTATAGCTGAAGTAAACCCTAACTTTTAAGCATAGAATGTAAAAGGACTCATGTCTCCTGCATATGCACTGTCTTCTTTTCTTGACGGACATAATATTGATTTTGCGCTGTTATCCGAGCACAAACTACTCCCCCACTCCTCTATAGCATAAATCAGAAATATGGCTTCGTCTCGAATGAATGCAAGTTCCTCAATCCATATAAAGGAGCTACTTGTGGTAAAGGCGGGGTGGCTGTCATGTTTAAAAAAAGAATATTGCGCCACTACAGAAAGATTAGATCAGTGCCAGAATAGTCGAATTCTTGGATCGACACTAAAACTAAATGGGGCTGACACGTATATTTTCGCTGTTTATTTACCTGCAGACAATAATATAAAATGTACAATAAAGTTCTTAGTGTGTTAGAGGCCTTACTAAACTGCTATATTACTGTCGGAAACGTATTGGGGACTGAAGATTCCAATGCACAGTTTTATCCCGGTGTAAATAATTAAAAGTCAAACTCTCTGAAAAGGTTTAAGTCGATCTTAGACGTTGTTGCTGTTAACACCTCTGAAACGACTATGCAGTGGTGTTACAGTTTTATACCGACAAAAAACAAAGATTGATCACGTGCTGGTAAATAGAGACTTGAATGAAAAAGTATTTTTATAACAATAGATGAATCTCTCGTGTTGACGTCAGATCATTCACACTTTGTCTTATCAATTTCCTTTGATAATTCATCGTCACGACAAGAAAGAGTTCTCCCACGTCGGAAAACTTTAGCTTTGGTGAAAGCAGAAGATACACATATCTCTTATTATCAGAATACACTGGAAGATGAAAGTATTGGCCCTCTCAGTTTATTGTGCGGTGAAACTCCGGATAATATATCTGAGGTTATATCAAACGCTCTGAATAAAGCGGCTAAAAGTGCATTCCCTACAGTATGTTTAATCGGTGTGCGAAACCATACTTGTCAAGCGAAGAATGCACATCACATTTCCCTATCATTTCGACGTATATGGATACAAAAAGGAAAGCCCAGAGATATTTATGATCATACTTACATTGATTACAAAAATACAAAAACGACGTTTAGACGTATACAGAGGTTGATATCTAAAAAATACACAGACAAAGTACATACACAAATGTAGAAACCTCGGCAAGACTGCAGGCCTTGACTATCAGCTTTTTCTTGAAAATACTTAGGCGCAACAGAAAAGGCTCATTCCAGTCTTGTATAATAAATAACCAGACATTTAGCCTAGAATCTGAAATCCCAAATGGTTTTACTACCTACTTTAGGGGGGTTTTTAAGTCTGACGATAGTGATCTTTCTCAAAATGACACACAATTGAAACAGTCACTGTTGAATATACTTGAACAGAAAAACTATTTTCCTAAACATGACGATTGATTTTTAACTGAGGAAGTCGAGGCTGTAATCAAAACTCTTAAACGTAGCTAGAAAAGCTCTCTCTTAAGATAATATCCAAAACGAGCACATTATCTATGGTGGAACAGCTCTTATCACGGTAATCGTTGCTTTTTTAACAGCATCCTTTCTCACTTTCCTTTCTCATGAATTTATACCAGAAGGCTGGAAAATAAGCATACTTGTGCCTATATATAAAAGAAAGGGTAAACCCAAAACATACCCAAGTAGCTATAGGCCGATGTCTTTGGTTCTCTGTCAACTTATGGTCAAACGTATAAATAAATACTTGGAAACCCGGTCAGTCAAATTAAGTCCGCAACAAGAAGCTTTTCAGGAGAATCTAAGTTGCATTACGGCTTCGTTTAACCTACAAAGGACTATTTATGAAAACTTTGAGTTGAATAGCTGATGATATCACACTTGTCGCAACTTCACCAAATAATTTACAAATGATACTTAATCTTGTTCACGACGACTATGCCTGCAGGTTTTAATTTGAATTAAATCTCGAGAAGTCGTGTACAATGACCTTCTCAAATAGAAGGAAAACACCATACGTTCAAGTCAGATACGGTCACGCTAACCTAACTCAGGTACCTAAAGCGATTTCTCAACTCTAATATGAAATCTGAGTTCTCTATAAAGAGCGTTTTCATGCGTTGCCATGTCAAACAGTCCAAAGATAAATCATTTACACGACATGTTTGAAAAGATGTGTACGTCAGTTCTAATTAATGTAGACTTAGAACTTTCTTTTTAGTTATCCTTTGAACATATGCAATTTAACAATTTGGACATGCTATTTTAAGCATGTGGTCTTTGAATAAATTACTGATTGAATATCGTCGAAGGATCCATGTACACCGCCGTATGAACACATCTGCGCATTTCTCTAATTGTGTTTTGGTGCTTGTAACATGTGGAAATGTTGAGTTCTGCTCAACCTGGGGTTAGAGGGCGTGGACGGTAGCATACGTTTCCACTACCTGCCATGACCAGGCTCAATCAAACCGAGCTTACAACATTTTCACTTTAGTTGTGTTGTGCGACCAGAGGAGTTTCCAGTTTTCTATTTATAGTTTTGAAATTTACAAAATAATTGTATGATTTCGTCGATATCTTCCCTCCATATGATAAAAACATTATTTAAGCAATATGCTAAGACAAATGGAGGTCCAGGACAGGAGTTTATCAACCTTCGCTATGGGCAGTCTGTATGTAGTGTATAAGAGACTAATTCATAAGTTATCTTTAACAATCAAATTATAGCGACTTACTGTCTGCATTTCTGTAAATATTATACAATAAACAAACACTATAGGCCCGGGCTCGTTTTGTACAATTTATAACATTTTAGGATGCATACTTTTTCATTGGAAAACTACAGGTATGTATATAGAAGTTACAGGGTATAGATTCTACTCTGATAAAATGTTAAGGATGCCAGGGTGTCAACCGTTATAGTGCTTCTTTGACCCTGTCTGCTACGACATCCTGTCTCTTGAATGTAAGGATATAAGGAACAGTCTACTTTGGAGCAAAATATAAGTGTGCGAAGCAAGAATATCAACGGTGAGTTGACAGGACTCCTTTTAGCTATATAAGGATTACAGTATATATTTAAAACGATCTACACCCGCAGTGTAAAAACAATCTTTAATTGCGTATACTTAGTTGCTCCTGGTCGTTTATACGAAAGGTATTCATTATAACAGAAATAAGTGAAGGAAAAAAAATATGTGTCCTCAGTGACGCTAAGACGTACGGGCTGAAGGTTCTAGCGCTATATAATGTAAAATGACAGCAATTTACCGACAAGCGATGTTGTGGAATTGGTTTGTTTGCACTGATACTATGTTCAAGGCCGTCGCGGACGGACCGGCCGGCCACTTTTTTGGCCAAACATAATATCGGCCGTCATCGGCCGTACCAGCTTTTTTGCATTAAATTTCATCTTTTCCTTTGATTAAAAGTGCCGAAATATTGCCTTCTTAATGTAATTATCTTCTGTCATGATTGCCCGCGGGTGTGTCATAGTAGTCACTGTATGGGGTATTCAAACACTGAAATTCCGTACTTGTCACCGTAATGAACAGTTGAGTTGACTAGGCGATTTCTCATATTTTACAATATGACACTGATACTAAGCGTTAATCAACAAAGAATAAAGGGAAATGACCGTTTTGAATTGTATGAATTCAACATATAAAATCTGCACATAAATTTTACAGAAATTCAAATGTAATACGCCAAGCGAAAGACAAAACAGGTAAAGCGTGTTCCAAAATATTTAGCGGTCACTGTATTAGTTAATAAGTGCAAATAAGAAAATACACTCATTTGTATATTAAAAATAATGACCTGATGCACTCAAACCTATTAAAGGTATCAGTCAAAGTAATTTGTGTAAGTCAAGTAAGAAAAAATATACACAATATGCATTATCAATAAGTAATCCAAACTTTCTTGATTATATAATTACGGAGAATGACAATCAACAATTTTTATTCAATTACGCTTTTCGCCATTAGCGATTTCGACACTTACTGACTGGTATGGATCGGACAGAGTACCTTGGAGTAGACTGTTAAAAAAGAGCAATCAATGACGGTGAATAAGTCTTGCAGTAATTCACTGATTATCTCTCTTTGTAAACGAATATCTCCTGTACATTCGTTTGTGTTAACTATTTATATACTGATTCCACCATACTATTAAAAGAACTCGTTCACACTTTTAGGAGAACTTTTTCTCTCTTAAAATTGCTGAAATGTGGGTGCTGTGCTATATAGTGACCACTGGTGCAAACTTATACGAATAAATGACCAAATATAACCGCAAAAATCAGTAGTCTTCTTGGTTTTTACCAAACGTAACTCTTATTTTCACTCACGTTTTCATATTCCATGACATAGTATACGTTTTATGCCAAACTTGGCGGAAATGAACATGCTGTAAATGTCACCTAAGATTTATGTGGGCGAGTAGCTTTAAAGTATTATGTTCTTCATAATCGTTAGCGTAAGCAGGAGGATTGGATTGCAATGTTTAGAAATACGAACTTAGTCATCTCAATTATGCATGATAATTAAGCAAAAGTGCGTCACAATTCAATACTAGAAGTCATTCAGATATAAAATTCCAAATAAAAACTTGTACCTAAAATTTTATCTATGTAATATGTTTGTGGTAAACAGGTAAAATAAATGTAGAATATATTTCTTGGTAGGTATTTGAATCAGTCTGATATAAATAAAACCAAAAACAAACATGTATACAGTAATTTATTGTATTACAGATACATTTATATCTACAGGCATTGTCTATGTTTCATTTTGCTGATGTTGCACTTCAGTCAAATGATATATCATTCATTCAATGATTTATCATTCATGCAATGATTTATTATTCTTTTTTGTATTAAGTCATTGAGATCTCTTTATATGTATATTATTCTGATAATTCCATTCGGGTATGCCTTTTGCAACCTATTGATATGGTGGTTGGCAGCATTATTTGTGGGAAATACACTCCTTGATATCATGTATCCTTCACAGGCTTTATCTGGTCTGCCCTCCATCTCCCATACATGTCCAAATAGGTTAATTGCAGTTTCATAGTGACCGCAGCCGTTATATTCCGCAATATAAGCTTTGAAGTTTTCAAATGCCATATTTTGCAATTCTTGTTTTTCAAGCTTATAGAATGTTAAATATTGCAGGTAGTAAAGCAGTGGAAGCGGATCAACAACGGCCATATCCATCCAACTATTTCTGAAACTTCTTTGTCGTGCATCATTTCCTGTTCTGGTTCTGTACATTTCACACACCAAATGTCCTGGTGTACAGTGTTGTTCATGTCGTAGGAATCTAACACAAAATGCAATGCATTTTCGTTTTAATTCGTCAAACTGTAACTCTAATGCTTGTTCACAGAAGGCGCCGGACGGCTGTTTATCATCCCTAAGACAGCCGCATATCTGCACCACGTTGTTATTGAAATCTCTTTCAACTGAGTGTAAAATATTTGCAGCAATTTGAAAACTACCTTGACAGTAATAGAATGAGGCTAATTTTAGCCTATTTGTGGTCAGATCTATGTCCATTGACAACTCAAACAATCCGGCTGCTTCAGCTGTGAGAGGTATGCTTTTATTCACACACATGGCTGCTAGTAGGGATGCAAGAGTTGCACAAAGATATTTGATGATATATGTAGAAGAAATAGATTTGATATGATCCGCATCTCTTACCTGTCTCTCCAAAAACTGTATGGCCGATATAATTTCCTGCACCGCTTCATCATATTGTGCCTTTTTTGTATTGATGTCACTGAGAAAATGACCAACTGAATATGTCAGTTGCTTACAAGGGCCAGCTGCCAGTTTACCTGCAATTTTACAATGAATTTTATATCTTGATTTGAATTTTGCACTCATTAATATGTCCCCAGATGCAAGAGCTCTTAATCTGTCACCAAAACAATCCATCTGAATGGCCAGTAGGCATTGAAAATTGTCTCGCATCATTTCTGAAATTACCTGCGTCAGTTTACTAATGTCTTGGAAGGAAAGTTTACCGACAAACAGATTAACTCCTTTAATTGTAAAATGTGGACAATAACCATACTCAAGCCATCGTAATATTGTCCTAAGGCAACATGTAAGACATTCAAGCAAATTATTTTCCCTCCAGATACTCGCTGGATATTCCTCTATAGTGTAAAGCAACGCTGTTTTACAATGATAACTGCTGAACCGATTGGCTACAATTGGTTTCAGAAATGTTGACTTTATTATTTTCAACATCACGTACGTTTTCAGTTGGATTAAGCTGAGTTCAAACATGCATAATCTTTCAATCATCGAAGTTGAAAATCTCCATTCTTCCTTTGCATTCGCACTTTCAGAATAACCAACGGGAACAACAAAGGTCCCATATTCTTGTGCTTTTAGTAGCAGTTCCTCAGTTAACCATCGTTCGGCCCTTGGTCTGCGTTGCCAATAGAGGCATTCATCTGGAAGCTTTGCACAGTGAAATGCGTGCACATAATCAAACCGTTCGTTGGAAGCATCATTCACTGCAGGACCGTGTTTGATAAAGGTAATACCAGCTTGATCAAACACTTCTCTAGAAGTAGTGTCAAAGTATGTGTTTTGAAGCAAAACGCGGCCGTCGTTATCAACAGCAGTATCGTGTAAAATTAGTCCACTAAATGGCTCAGGAAAGTCAAACCGGATTATCTGTAAACTGCAATGCTGAGGTGGTGATGTTTCATTCTTTATCACTAAGTAGTTGTTTACGTCTTGAGTCCAATCATGCATTGCCAGTATAACTGGTTGTTCATGACAAAACAAGGAGTCGACATCGGATTTCATTTCTAGCGTTGTACTACCCTCGCTCTGAGAGCCAAAATGAAATGTATCTGTGGTAGAGATTCCTTTTCCTACCGTTTGTCCCCTCATTGTGTCTAGTGTCTCACGAAGAAGGAAAGTGTGTCTTCTCTTTTGGACCATACGCCTGGTTATGCCGATGTCCTCCAAAACACTAGAAAGTTTGAGCGATATGGAACCAGAGAATTCACAATAGGATACCATTTTCTGAAATGAATACAATTTGACAATTTTATTTCAAAAATAAAAAAGTCTCCGTACTGTTATTATTTTAATATTTAGTATTTTAATGAATTATACATTTTTCTAAACTATCATGGAGAATGATTTCTGAAATTATGAGAATAAAGAAACAATAAAATTATTCATCATACAGTTCTAAAATTTCTCTCCGCACGTTAAATTAATATAGATATAATCATTAAGTCCATGTTAAACTAATTAATAACACGGTTAATTATTTTATATATACTGACTTTATTATAATGGTAGAAACTTGATCAGAAAATTTTTGAGTAATCACTAAGCATATTATTTTATTTTGCTTGCATTTCTGATCTATTTTACCAGAAACACGGCTCCGACAGGGACCTCCGTAGCCTACTGAATAAGTTCGCTGACTTCATATCACTTGCCACTACTCCTTTCATACGAGGAGGCCATCCATTTGTCATGCGGGAGGGTCAATGGTTCTACCTGCCAATACCTAAACTGATATGCGGACAGACACTTTGGGTCATCCTCCTACATAAAAAGCTGGAAAGTTCCCAAACGTCCTAAAAACTGTTACAGTACTTAAAACACATCAACATGCTGTGAAAGTACTGCATGTATACATTAAATGGTTTTCCTGGCGTCGTTTTAACATCAGTTTCTACCTTTTATTTTGAAAAGCTACACACTATGTACCTGGATAATCTTGACTCTGTTCAGCGACCCTGACTCAGTTCCAACATGGCGGATGTAAAGCCGATACAACTTTGTTTTCTATATAATTTCGATGTATAAAGGTACGTTTCGGTTTTATCTGTCTCCATTGATCAAGTGTGTATTTATTTCAATATGTATCATGTTAGATATATTAACCCTTGTGTTTTCAGGTGGAATACTGACGAACAACGCAAAATATTCAATGATTATTTTTTTAATAAATCTTAAAAAAATACTTATTTATATGCTTTTGTTGCCCCTACTATTTTGTTGTTTGGAAGCAAAAATGTACTGCTTTATAGGCCCGTTTACACTATGTTGTTAGCCAACTGCATATTGACACAATGCACGTTCAAATGTCCTGACAGCGAGGAAAGGGATAAAAACCTAATTTCGAGTTGATAATAACCGAATTCAGTTTACATGAGGAATAGATAAAAACCTAACTTATACAAATCGTGGGAAGAATAAACACCTAACTGACATATTCTATAGAAATGAATGAGTTCACATGTACATGGTCTGATTATTGTACACATTACTTTACTTTATAAGAGGTATCGTCTTCAAACTTTGTCATTAATTTTACAAGATGTTATATGTACGCCCATTAAAGTAATATATTTTAAATAATATTAATGTTATGCAGATAGCAATGTTTGCAAAAATCTGGATAAACCCTCGAAAATAATTCAATATATAATTAAAAATAATTTATATCAAAGCACATAATTATATAACGATAAAAGAAATTATTTCATACCACAGATGTTAGAAGTCCTGTGACCCCAAAACCCTCTGTCTGTCTGTTTGTCTGTCCCTCTCTCTCTCTCCCTCTTTCACCGTTTCAAAAGAATAGCGTGTGTTTCAAATCTTGTATATCGTATAGCATAAGAGATTTTATAGAAGTACTAATGGAATATTTTGATATTGTTTAAATGGGATTAGATTTATGATTAGTTATTAACTATAATAATATGACATTTTTCAGACGGTTAGTAGGAGAGAAGAGTGAGGGATGCATAGACTGACAGGTGTGGGTGGGTCACAGAACTTCGAGCATCTATGGTTCATACATGAAGCACTTACGAACAGCTATGTCTTCATTTGGTTAGGTATTTATCCGTTTTAAGTTCGTATTTATCCAGCACTGTTTCCTATACCAGTCAAGAATTATCCTCAAATCCGAACCCATCTCATAATCTATACAGTTTTTAAGCTATAAAAATGAATTTCAAACTTTGATACTGTTACACATTATCATAGAGATGTTTATTGAACTAATACAGTTGATAAGTAAGGTATTACTGCATTTTCTGGTACTTTAAAACGGTTGGAAACATAAAAAAAAATGTTCATTTTGAAGACTTTATTGGGTACATTTTAACGAATTCCAGCGACATAAAGTGATTTGTCGAACAAAATATTTAGTACACAAACAGGATATTATGGCTATTAGAAGTTTTACGCTAACATTGGACACACACACAAAAACATGAAAAAAGACAAGAAAATTAACTACATATATCGTCTTTCCGTCAGCCATGTTGGCATTGAATCAGGGACGCTGAACAGAGTCGAGATTATCCGGGTACATACTGTGATCTAAGACATGAAAAAATATGGCCTACCTTGCAACCTGGTTATCCTTTTAACGTTCTAGTATGGAGCTTAACAGTCAAAGGTAAAATGACTGGTCCGATTCCTTTCAAGAGCAAAACGTTTCAAGTATTCAAAATTATAAATAACCGCCCGATGTTTATTTGACCTATAAAGTCAGTTAACCACATCTCGCAATTTATAAATATTTTATTACAATCGATATATAGGTTTTCAGTGTATAGTTCAGTTTAAGATCAGCGATGTTTTTGTACTTTTAATAATGGAATGGTCCGTTTTTTAGGTAAACGTTATTCAATACGATAGTGGTTCTTTCCTAAAAAAGGTTAAGTAAATCATGCTGACTTCCCTAATCGACAGACGAGTATATTAATTGAACTTCAAATTATACATTTAACTACTATGCCCCAACGATAACGTGATGTTTACAAACATTACTATAATAGATATAAATGAAGCATAGGGAATTCAATATTTGTGTAACTTGTCAAAATCTAAATACTTTGGTTTTCGTACCAGTTACAATGAAGCATGTTCATAATATCTTTGTCCGTGTGAGTTCGAAACTAAGCGACGGCAGTTAATGTTTGTTTTATTTTTTGCAAAAATAATATAGACTCCTTCATTTTCTCTATGACACAACGACAGAGAAATATATGAAGCAAATAAGGCTGAGAAAAGTTTATTATCATATCAAAAATGCATGTACTAAGCATAAAAATAGAAAGTAAATATGTAAAGTCCTATATGCAAATACAAACCATCAAAGAAGGAAACGAAAAATATGGGAATAGAATTAAAAACGGATAGGAAAGAAAAAAAAAAAGAAAATTATCCGAAAAAAAATCGTCATGAGGATTCGAACTCGTACAAAACGATTTGGTGATTTGCTATTGGTATTTGCATTTAACCCGACTGAGATATTTTGTCATGCATTTAGTGGATAGTTTATTGAAACAAATACTGTTATTTACTTGTCAAATATTGTTATTTTATCTGTTATCATGAAATGGACGCGTCGTCGCGTTTGCATGGGAATCACGTTATCAGTAGGATTAGTACAATGTATTCAGTCAATAATAACATGTAGTGTTTTCTTGTTCTCCGCCTGGTTGGTTGACGGAGTTTACTGCAAATACATTTATTTTGACTGAAAGGGAAAACGTATTAAATCTATGAGAATATCCTTTGGAAGCAAAGACGGAAGCCAAGAAAATACATAACAGACTGGATTAGATAAGGTCTGTTCATGATAGGTAATGAACTGTGCAACACCATTCACGCCCCCTATACAATCGAAATAACAAATTCGCAAGTGTGATTTATGGTAGAATAACCAGAGTTTTTCGTTCTTATGCGAAACAATATATCACGGCCTTCGTGATATATTTTTACGCATAAGAACTCAAAATACGGGTTATTCTACGATAAACCACATTTGGGAACTTATTATTTCTTAAATATCAAATGACAACACCCAAAGAAACAAGAAATACATAATGACACCCAAGCAAGGGAATTTTACCTTCACCATCTAGCATTTAAAAATGCTGCCATGAAGGTTGATCAAATCAGAAGGAAAAACAAATCATTTAATGCTTGCTTTAGGATCTATGAAAATCTCAGCAGACTCAGGTTGATCAGTCTGTCCGCGAGAGGCAATAAAAATTGCAACTTCCTGGCAAGCAACGGTTAAAGTGGAAAAACATATAATGGACAGTTGTATGATACATTCAAAGGGTGCTCCGATACACTTTAATATACACATCATTGTTTCACATACCTTTTTAACGTGAATAGCTTAACTGCTGCCGTAACAATGTCACCCCATTGCTTAATACCTCTTTTGGAATGTTTTATAATAACGGGAATTTATATCGTCGCTAATGTAAAGGAGTCGGTAATTTAAAATATTAGATTTTTTAAAACAAATAGTTTTTGTTCACCTGCGGTTAAATAAAAATTGAATGTAAACAGGATATTTATATACAAATATTTACTACGACTTCAATATCGGGTGTAACTGCAATATTTTGAAGTGTTTATCATGATAAACATAGGTTCTTGCGAGATATGACATTATATTAGAATGGCATAGCAGTGTGTATATAACAAATTGCTATAATAGCTATAAAAAGAAGAAGCTATTATATATATTAAATGAATTACCTTAAGAAATAATATATCCACAGTGATATGTCGTTTAATAAAATCGTTGTTTGGAGTTTAGATGCGAAGGAATTATATTACGAAGTCGCAGCATCATTAATTGTATTTGCTGGATAATTTTTGCGACTTTGTAAATCATCGGGGATACATCAAATAAAATACAAAATATTCAAATTACGGAAATGTTTGTTGTTAGTTTTCCATCAAACAATGTCTGATATTCCTTTAACTTTCCTGAAAATTTCACGGAATTATCTTCGGTAGCTTTAAAATTACAGCGTAAAGGCTAGTGATAGCGTTAGAAAAGTTGTTAGGTGTATGCTTAGATGTTTTTGTATTGTTGTTTGAATGCTATAAATTACAAAATTCATCTATAAAGAGACCCGCAGTTCCCCTCTTGACTTATACACAGACACATCCAAGGAACAACTGCCACGGCCATGAACTGCTTACACTCTACTTTTTATTTAAAACTATAATAACATAATAAAATTAAAAGCAAATTTTCATTTAAGACATTAAAAACCGCTGATACATTAAATATTGTTTATTTAAAAACCGCATTCATTATTTACGTTCGCGTTGTCACGTACACCCATGTTTACAAGACATTTTATTATTCTAGATTGATCTCTATGAGGTGGGTTTATATATAGATATATCATAAAGATTATGCTAATGTAACACGTGACTTTGTTTTAAATTTTATAATACCCCGAGGTCGTTTGTTGTCATTATCAGTCAGGATGTCGGCCAACAGCGTTGCCCTTTTCACATCTCTGCTGGTTATATCAAGGGCGTTTGGGACTGCAGGTAAAAATCGTTTTATTACTAGATTTAACGTGTTCAGTGGATATTAAACGGTGCTATTTCAATTTGTACACAATTATTTCAAACAATCGTTGAACGATTTTTAGATATTCTTTTTGTATGATATTTTTCTATTAAAATACACCTGAATGCAAGTTGACAGTTAGTTTATGCATTGTCAATTATTTGTATTTCTTTGCTTGCTTTCAGGGATGTGCTATCCTCTAAACACCAGTGTGAAAGAACGTCGTCTTCTCGAACGACGGATAATCAAGCCCGTCACAAAGAACGGGGAATTCACACTTGGATAAAGTTCTTGCTGTTATATCAAGAAACTCTGTTGTATTGGAATAAACTTATTTAAACATTACAAACAGTTCATACATCTAGTGGCGTAGAAACAGGCATAATGTTAGTGTGCAGTTCAAATATTGTTAATATACAGCTGGATTATACTCATTAAATGTGGAATAATAAAACAAATTATAGACAATTAAAAACGCGTTCACTTCTGTGAGCTACGACATAGAAACATTAATACTGACGTCAAACTTGACATAACTGTACCATACACAGAAGGTGAGGGAACCACAAGAGTTAATATAGTAGCATTTTGAATGTAGATGTAAATAGGGTAGATGAATGTCAGTCATATGAAGTCATTCTATATATTTCTTATTCCTTAATACATATGCCTGGCGTAAAAGCTCTGATCGACTAAATTTACATTTTCTGTACTGTCCGTCGAAGAAATTATCATTTTAGACAATTATTAATGTCGTGTGCATTGTCATAGTTGTTTCCTCTATCGTGCCTTTGCAGTCACGGATATAACCTTTGTTTCCATTGTTATTTTTAAGAAATACTATGTGTATGGTCACATATACGTATTTCAGTCAGAAAAGGAAAACGCCTACTTGCTGGTCAAATGCGTTGGTGTTTTAGGAGGATTAAAAGGGGATGGTTGTTTACTTCAGTCAGTCTTTGTTTTGAAGTTCATATCACGATTTTATTTGCGCATTAATTACGAAAATGCTTTGATCAGACGTAAATTCCGTCAAAATAAATAAACCATTTTTAAATTCCATTTGACTACTTAAAAACGGGCAGGAAATTAATTTTATCTGAGGTTTAATGTCATCGAAATGTAGGTAACATATACCCTGGCTTGGGTAAAATCAATAAAGCTCGTTCTAAATTATGACATTCTGGAAACCCAGTTATATATGTAGTATTTTCATTTACAAGTATAAACAATTAGTCATGAAAAAATTGGGTGTTTCCGGAGAGGGACAAAGGGAAATTATACGCAAATATATTGTTTTGAAAAGATTTCTCTGGAAAATAATCTGCGCCAAAATAGTTTTAAACATTGCCTGTGAACGTTTATAATGCTTTGGTTTTCTAAAGTTAATGTACATAAAGGCTAGCTCACATCTTATTAGCATATATGTGAAACTAAATACATGCAAGTGATTTTGGTTAAGATTTTTCAAAATTATTTTGATTCAGTGAGAAACTGGGTTGAGAAACGACATGTTCATCACCTGTTTCGTTTATAGTGATTAAATTCAAAGCTCATAGCAAGCATTAGATCCTATGCCTGAAACAGATGATCCCAAAATTCAATTATTATCAAACAAAACCACATATATATGATCAAAGATTTCTTTCCAAATTTCAGAAAGGAATATCAGGGTATCCAGAAATACCAGCAGGTAAAATGTATAAAATAGTTTTCATTCTCTTCTTTCTTTAAAATGGGCATGTTTTTACTTTTTTAGGATGTGACAAGGTAACTAGTGTTTTCGAAATAGATTTGACAGTGGGTGTGACAGGAGAACAGAGGCAACGTATGATTCAAATGGCTAGCCGTGTGGCGTCCGATCTTCCAGCTGGTAGCAATAAAAACTTCTCATTTATCGCTGATAGAAACATAAACGTTAAGACGCTGGATACTGTCGCTTTAGATGTGTCTAACACATACAGTGACAAGATCACAGCATCCGCAATAGAAACAGGAATTTCAGACGCTTTTCCCATTGGTAGGTTCAAGATGAACGCAGAGATAGTGTATCTGCTTCTTAGTGATTCAACATCAGTTGATATACCACCTATCCTGCTGAGAAAGAAAACATTCGTCATTGTGTTTGGTGTATCTATTCCATCCAGTTTAAGGAGAGTTGCAAGCAGTAACAGTCACATTCACTTGGTGCGGAACGATGATGAAATTGCTAGTGTTGCAGAACGTATTCGAGATCAGACATGTTTAGGTAGAGAAAGATTTTATCACACCAATCGTGTATTCGTTCATTTTAAGCTCGACTGTTCGAAGATAAATAACGCTATTATACTCGAAGTTTCATGCTAAGCTCCTCAATTTCACAACTAATATATCTTCTAAACTACTGGCCCTATTATTGTTGAATTTACATCGCAAGGGGCAGTCATCTAGTAGTTCAGGGTCAGCTAATTTATCTTACAAGTGTGTGTATGCTGTTTTATAATCCCTTATCGCCCCCGCACACACACTTCTACCCTCCGATACCCTCGTACGTCCGCATCTATCCCACTAACCAGCCGGCCCCAATACACCTACCAAAAATCTTTTTAAGTCTTCCATACTTGGTTAAACTTAACAATATCTTGGAAAACATTTTTGAATACTCAGCGCGCTTTCTGTCTGCCAGATTTTGTTCAAATTTAAAAAGTTTAACACTAAATAATCTTATTTTATTCAAATCTTTAGATAAATAATTGACAAATATCGACTTTTTTATTTCATTTCAAGAATTTACATTAGACAGAAGAAATTCTGTTCCCTTGAATAATGAAGTTGTCATTCTAGAAATAAAAGTAACTCATTTTCTTCAGATTCAAGGTATGTTTGTGATGTTGACATGTACAAAGAAAATAGAAGATATTCTAGTTGTAAAGACTGCTACAATGTCTGTTCACAGAGGAAAATCAGAGACACTGGATGTCCGCGCTGTCCATGTAAGTCGTATAGGTTTTCTTTGAACATTCATTGAACTGTTATAGCATTTGTGTTCTCGCCAAGCAGCTAGTCTGGTTGATACTGGCAAGGTTTACAAAGACTTATAAAGACAATTACACAAGTAGTCTTTTTGAACGTGCTGTAGTTTTATTTCTTCTGTTGGATATTCGATTTTTGAGTTTATATCAATAAATGTCAATGCCTTCTCAACACGTTTGTCAAGGTATTTGCTCTCATTCATCAGATATGCGGCTACAACCAAAGGTACTGGAAGTAATTAGTGCCCCTGGTAAAGATGAACATGTACCCGTTACGTACATCAAGGACAATAAGAACAGTGTCGCAATGGCCATAGTCTTATCACTTGTCACAGTATGTGCGGTCAATGGTGCTCTCACAGTGTATATATGTCATCGCAGACAGGTAGCTTGCTTCGGCCAACACCCCGGAAACAGGATCCCTGAAGGCGTAGCAGTTGTTGAAGTCGGACAAGAGGTGCTATTGTCTATTTTCTTAGTTAGTTTTGGAAAATAGAAGAAACAAAAATAAATTTTAATGTATATTCGTAAGATATAATCAATACATGATGATAATCTGTGATAATTTAATTGACTTTAATAAATAATCATAGAACAATATATCTATAATTATTTACTCGTGTCTATGTTTTCAAGGATCAACACGCTGCAGCGAATGCCAATGATATTCCTCTACTACCTGTTGACCCGCTTCAGCCACAGTTGGAACACGAAGGTGAGTTAATAACAAAATTGATGAACGTAACTTTGTTGACAATTTTGTAGCTCAAATCGTTACATAATTTCATCTAATGCTTAACTGTATAATGGAGTACCGGTGTCTTCGGAATTCAATTTCCAGATCTGTCTTCTTTTGATTGTAAAAGATCATTGCATATACAAAAACATATTTTCCTTTTTAATCTAACAGCTTGGTAGGAATAGATAATAATTCAAACTTTAGAATATAGATAAAGCTTATTTGCTTTGCATTTCATATCTAGTTTAAATAAGCTTAGCATTTCATTTTTAGTTTTGATATTTTATGTATATAACATACTGATAAGGTTATTGTCAATAACAAGCATAGCCAGTTGTTCTTATATAAATATAGCTGTTATCTATTTTGTCATGTTCTGATATTGTTTTAATAATACGAAATGCATAAGCGAAGTTGTTAAAGAAGGCGTTTGTCTTTCGTTTTAGACGGACATGCAGTTGGCAGACAAGGCTATGTCAATCTCCGTCATAGTCACAGTGGTTGTGGTGCAGAGGAAACTTATCTGTAGCTTCATCCTGTACATATATTTACATAGCTCAGCAGTAGCATTCTCTAAAACTGACCCGTTTATTCAACAATGGTTTCATAGTCTCTCCTGTACAAAACTGTGACGATACAGTCGTTCAAAGTACCACAGTTGTCTCAACAAATTCTTGCTATTTTTTTATCTTTGAGAAATTACGTGTATCTGTTTTCTAGCAAAAGTATCATAATTATGCTTATAAAATGCTTATAAAACCCTGCGTCTACAGTGAAAAGTCTGCGCTTCTGTCCACACGTAACACGAAGACGTGGGGCCAGTTATGTATGCATTTTGTTGATGTAGTTAGTGAAATTACCTGTAACCGCAGGTATTCATTAGAGACTGTTAGAATAGTTTTAAATGGCAAAATATTCACTAAAGCCAGGATGTGTCGGCGACGAAATTACAGAACAAATTTGTTTTCTTCTTAAAACTGTCAGCTTTAGAACAATTTTGCCTTGGGGCATTTTAAAGGTTTCCGACTTGTTCAGCCGAAGATCCTGCATGTTGAAGGTAAGGAGAAGTTGAGTAGTTTCCATTATCTATAACTATAAACAAAGTTGGGTTTTCATTCAAAAACAAGTCAAAGGGAATCGGGTATAATTTACTGACTTTAAAACATATGAGACTTCTTACCAAATCTTAAAGTGTGTTTAAATATTTTATGTGTAGCCTAATTTCAAGAAAAAGTTACTTGTTGATGCTAGTGTCTATGTAAATATGATAGAGATGCAGCCAAGTGCTTGTCAATGACGAGATAATGGGACTACTCTCCATGTTGATCTCCGAGATGCTACAATTTATTATATTCATGAATACATTGTCGTCTTCTGTGCATTTCAAGCGAATGCTGTGGAAGACTTATTATATTATTTTCTATCAAAATATAACAAATAAAATAAGATAAGGAAACAAAAAGCTCTTTGTGTTTTATTGTCTTTTGTACACGGTATGCTTGAGCAGATCTGAAAAAAACATATATGTTTAGTGCAGATCTTCTTTCACTTCCACTTTATGTCAAAACACTACACTCATCTGAGTGTACCAGTCCTTGAAACACATTTATTATATTCTAAGCTATCATTTGTAATGATGTTTGACAGCCTATTTGGTTGTATATCAAATCATCTATTCCTAGTAAATCGGTCCCGAAAGTTTGGACAACCAACTATATCTTCATTACATTGAACAAAAACTTAATATTATCTGCCCTTTCCCTGTAATAACAGTTACTTTTTTTACGAAAATATCTTTTCGGAGCTTAACAGTAATTATATTTTAATTTTATGAGAATACTGGACATTACTGAAAAGTTTCTGGCTCACCCACTGCAGTTCTCGCACATGCCAAAAAAATCATGACAAGCATTTAGGAGGACTTCCGTTGAAATATATTATGCTTCAACATATTGCATTGTCAGTTTGATAGAAAAAAATCCTATGTCATTACCAGAACAGTCTTAAAAACGTCGGTCTCTGATCACTGAAGTTCAGATGAAAACTGCTAAAGTTGCAAAATTTTGGACGTCTGTGAAGTTAACTGTTGTTCTAACTCCACCGTTTACAGTTTTATGAGCTTTTACTTTTTGCTTGTCTGAACACAATAATAACTTGTAAATATATTATATTGGCGTTTTTCTTTTAATTTCCGTTGTATTTATGAGAATTGTCACACATGAGCATTTCTGTGAATGCGTGAATCAAATTTCCTGGCTATTCGAGACAGCCGCGGTTACTATTGTACTAGTTGATTTAACAAACGTTGGTCAAGGTGGAACCAGTCATCCATACAAGTAGATTCAGCTCAAATTTACAAAAAGGTTATTAGACCCTTTTCTTATGACCACTGATTACGTGTAGCCTCATATTAAACTTTTTAAATCCGCTTTAATAAGGTCGGTTGCATTTAGTACACAACATGTTTCAATAGGTGGGCACGTTTGGTTATTTTGATGTGAACATCTAGTGTTCTGTAACTGATGATTTACTCTTTTTCGTCGTATGAGCCATGCGATGGAGTGCTATTAAATTTGTGAAACATTCGGCCCACTTCGGCATTGTCGTTAAACTCGCTGTTTGGCATAAATATTTGACTCAGTGAGACGGAGTGTCACGCCCAAACCCCAGGTTCATATCTCAAAGGTCAAGGTCACATATAAGGGTTAAAGGTCATACTAGATCTTGTCTGGCCTATGTTTGTGTTGCGCGCAAACTCTATGCCCTTATCTCAAAGGTCAGGGCCACACTAAGTTAATCAAAGCGCTCAAAGCGCTGATGGTGGCTGCTAATCAATGTTTAAAATATTACAAAGAAAGCGACAACTGAGGAATTGTTAATATAAACCATAAGAACATTTTTTTTGCATTTTTTTTTAATATTTGGCTTTGGTTTCAAAATTAATCCTTTTTCACTGCCCGTCATTGTTTACATACACACTGATTCAGTCTGTAACGAATAGTTTTGATCTTTTTTGATTATTTGTGACGAAAACTACAACATAAATTACATCGAAGATGTTTTACTATGAATAAATAATATAGGCTTTTCTCCAAATCATTCAGCTTTTAAGATTTCTTTTTAAAGCTTTGGGCAGTGTCTGTCATGAATTATTATACACACTGATTTAGTCCGTATCAGATAGCTGTGGTTTTCACGAGACTTTTGTGAAAGAAAACAATACAAACATGCACCACAAATGCACCTCAGAATGTCAGTTCTGCAGCCAATGTATTTTAGAGGTACATTAATTATCACTCCATTTGTTATACTCAAAAGTTCGCTAGACATAACAGTAGGCGTTACGCAAAAATGCTGGAAATTAATTCAGACAAACTTCAATTTAGTCAGACGAGAACAAGTCTATATATGTAAATGGCGAAAACGAAAACGTTTTTAATTTTTAACATATATTTGTATCCAGGCTATATGAGCCGGCATGAGAAAACAACATCGTGGTTTGCGACCAGGCATGGATCAGACCGTAGCGCATGCGCACAGTTGGTCAGGATCATGCTGTTCGCTCAACAGTTTCTATAATTCCAGTAGGCTTTGAAAGCTACGCATGGATCTGGACCAGACTGGCGGATGCGGCGGTTGGTCTGGATCCATGCTGGTCGCAAACCCACTATGTTGGTTTTCTCATGGCGCGGTATATTGAGACGCACAATGAGAAAACCAGCATAGTGGTTTTCGACCAGCATGGATCCAGATCAGCTGTGCCATCCGCACAGTCTGTCAAGAATCGATGCTGTTAGCTTTCAAGCCTATTGCAACTAGAGAAACCGTTAGCGAGCAAGCAAGGATTCGGGACCAGAGTGGGTGTGCGGATCGCAGTATGATCCTTGGGTCCATGCAGGTCAAAATGCACGAATCTGTTTGAAACAATTTTAATTTTTAAGTTGGTCAAATTGTTATCGACGATTGCTTTACAGTCTGACAGATTGCAGTTTCAAAAAGGCGGTATAGTATCATCGCTGCGCCCACTTTCATGGCTTACAAGTTGATGAATCGTGTAGTTAGCAACAGTCAATGCGAGCATGCAACACTTCTTGCTTTGGCGACCTGTGGGTTTCACGTTGATACTTCGTGTTTTGTCAGACGAAATTCTACCGAATACTGGTATCTATGCATACATATAGTCTCCTTATATTGTACATTTGCTGAAGGGAAGGACTATCGTGAGGGAATATTATTTAGAAAAAAAAATGCAAGTCTTTGATTCTCACGCCGGTATCACATGCAAACAATATCGAATGAATTTAGTAAACTGAATGTTCTTTTATTTGTTCACTTCGTATTGAAAGCATGTTTTCGTATATTTTATTTTGATAGTGATATACAATGACCTGAAATGTTAATGTTATATAAATTAAAAGTACTGTCTGTTCATAAATCATCTCACTAAATTTGCGCTACTTTGTGTTATTGGCAGTATCAAGCCTGAGTGTGATTTATCGATTTTCTATTAGCCTAATTACATGTGTACATATTTTTGCGTGTTGAAATGCAGTCGAAAAAATTCGTAACATTCTTAGATCACAAGGGTTGCCTTAATATAATATCTTACAATTGGATGCTATGACGAACATGTAGTTTGTTCTGACCTATTTGAAAAGTTTTTACAAACTTGCTGGGAAAAGCTGTCAGAGGTACAAACTGGTATTGTTACGGACCGGAATGTTTGGAAATTTTCCGTTTGAAAATCCGTTTCTATTTTAGCGCAAATTATTGCTAGCAGTAGGTCATTGTTTTTATCAAAATAAAGCTTAAATTTCGGGAGTTATACATGTGACTCTGCGGTCAGGAAACTTTTTGCATTGTCCGTATGGATTTCCAGGCGAGGTTTCTATATATATAGCTAACTTTTTACGTTATAAGTACGTGACCTCTGGGGCGTACTATGCAATAGCTAATCAATTTCATCGCTCCGTTCAGGTGACAGAGGTCATCGTTTATTCACGTGACCATAAATTTGATATTTGTAATCATACACGTGTTGTTATCAATTACACCGTTGACTTCCATTTGTATTGATTTTAGTCGCCGAATTCACTAAAATGGAATTAAGGCATATATTATAGCTTTGGCATATTCTGCACGTTGTGTAGATAATTGTATACTGGAAAAGCTTGGAACTATTTTTGGTTGTGATGTTAGGGATGGTCTTAAGATTGACAAGATTTCTCAAACTGGTAGTATCTTTTTGCCACTGGAGGCAGCTAAGCAGCCACCAAAAATCATTTAAGGGCTTGTGCGGACCGTAACTTTTAATTGCATAGAACAGTTTATTTTTTATAAAGCAGATTTATTTTCGTCTTTGAGACGGAGTGTCCTCGGACCCCTATCTTAAAAGATCTAAGGTTACTTTAGAGGCTTTTTCGCGTCGTAAATATGCCGAGGATTTCATTTAGTTGGGCAGAAATATAGTTGTTGCCTCTGCGACTGTATGCTATTCCTCTATCAAAGATTCCAAAGGTCACCGTCAAACAAAGTCATTTACTAGTTGTCTGGGTCGTAATTTGAATACTAGTACATGAAGCAATCACTGTTTATTTGGCAGAAATGTCAATCTCAATTAGACGGTGTGCCATGTATATACATCGTGCACCTATCTTAAACGTCCAAGTACCACTGGCGTAAAAGTCAAATCTTGTCTATTTGTATATGCTGTAACTGTAACTGTAACATGCATTGAGTATACAGAAGGTTTTTGCCTAGGAACACAGGTCCACATCTCAAAATTCATTGTCACACCGAGGGTCAAAAATCATTTCAGATCCTGTCGGTGCCGTAACTTTGACTTGTATGGAGCTTTTTTGTTTAAATTGGCTGAAATTTTTGACTTATCTCGGCGGTGTGTCATTAAATTACGGGCTCGAGATTGGTGCCCTTTGGGTATCAACATTCTTGTTTATGTTTTTTCTCGCACTAGTATCAACCCATTTTGCGGAATTTCAATTTAACTATCCCATGTATCAATTCCCTTAAAGTTCTGCATAAGCAGAGGTAATGAGAAAAGTATCTAAGAGTCAGAAACGTCAATCCTCTTGTTCTTCGGGTTCGGACAAGCATTTTTTGATACTATAACCTTATAATATAACTAACTGTTCAAAAAGCCGTTCACGGACCTCATTTTGACATATAGTTAACATAGCTATTAGGACACTACTGAAACGGGTTCCACACCGAGTGTGTCATAGTAACCATTTCAACTAAGGACTCTATCGAGGGCAAGTCAACAACAGATGCTACATTGACAATTAATTGATAAAACTGTCAAAGTGAGACAGCTGCGGGCTTTCCATAGCCATTCATTCCTCGCCTCGATGCAAGTGGGTAAGTAGTCAGTTACTTACACAGAAAAAAAATGATACTTATTAAATGAAATACTATTCAAAAAAACACATTATACACGAGAAAACAGAACTTAACCAGATTTACATACATGCACCATCTTTTGATTGTTTTTACTTTTGACATATATAACTGGCTCGTGTGTGTATTACTTGTTTAGTACTAGTAACTAATAACAACTTCTTCATGTAATGTGGAAGAAGAGGATGACCTCGGAGGTAGAGGATGAATGAGTGTAGATACATTGTCCTCTGTCAAACCGTCAAGGAGAATGTACATGCATAGCATCTATCGATCAAATTTACAACCTTTCGATGCAAAGTATTGTGCTCTACCTGTTGAGATAATCAGGCATACTTTGGTGACAAAAAATGAACTTATAAATGAATGTGAATTAAACAACACTATTTATTTAGTCAAAGTACCTCTATATTCATACAAGTTTCTCTAAAGATTGGCCATTTCTTTGTAATTTGATAACATGAGAATCATTTTAATTATGCTTCCACTTTAACACTTCTGCGACATATGACAATTTTGTCTCGATTCGCCGTAAAACCCAACTCACTCACTCCACTTTTAAAGGTAATTGAAGTAAGGGAGAAACACTTTGATTATATATTGCACATACATTATATATACTTGCAAGTTGGAATTCAAATACTAGTACTGACTTAGTGTCCGTATTTGGTTACCAACGCACGTCAGCTCGTATGATTTTAGGCTGATACGATCTTTACTAATCCTATTGATGCAAAGGGCCATTTTGATATGTACTTATAGCACAAACTATGTACCTGGATATCTTGACTTGTTTCAGCGACCCCGGAACTCAGTGCCAACATGGCGGATGTAAGCCGATAAACTTTCATTTCTTTATACTTTCGATGTATAAAAGGTATATCTGTCTCATATTTAAGTGGATATTTATTACAAAAATGTATCATGTTAAATATATTAAACTTGTGTTTTCAGGTGGAATACTGACGAACAAGGCAAAATATTCAATGATTTTTTTATATAAAAAATCTTTAAAAATACTTGTATGCTTTTGTTACCCTACTATTTTGTTGTTTGGAAGCAAAAAAATGTACTGCTTTACAGGCCCGTTTACACTATGTTAAATGCCCACTGCAGATTGACACAATACACATTCAAATGTGCTGACAGCGAGAAACTTCGAGTTGATAATAACCGAACTCGGGGATAAAAAAAACCGAACTTACAAGAAATCGTGGAAGGATAAATACCTAACTGACTAATATTCTACAGAAATGAATCAGTCACATGTACATGATGTGCTAAACGACCAAATCTGCTAGTATATATATGTATGTGTCTATTTTCATTCAAATTGTATTGCTTCTTCATCAGTGACAGCGTGTGTGTGTGTTTTTTTTTTGTTTTGTTTTTTTCATGGTAGAAACTATAGACCGCTTCAAGTGTTATCGATATGTGGAGGCATGCACGTCAATGACAGAAATACTCTTAATAACTTTACCATGAAGACCGGTGTTCAAAATAACGTGAGTTTGTGCTGGATGGGAACAGTAGTAGGAAATATGGGTATTGCTCAAAAGTGTATCCAGAGATAGTGCCAAACAATTTACAAAGACAAAAGAATAAAATTCTTGTCAAAGACGATGTAGACACAGTTCAAAGAGGTGAATGTGGAACAGGAAATGTGAAGACCCCTTTAAAATCTAAAAGCATAGAAAGCATTCAAAGTGACCCGAGTGTGATTATTTCTGATTGGCCAAAGTTTAAGTGTGTATATTGTAATACATCTTTTGACAGTTTAGAGGAAATAATTGAACACTGCTGTTCGGAATATAGTTACAATGTTTTGAAATACTATGAATTTTGTTTTGACGCTATAGGGACTAACAAATATGGCTATAAATCTAAATTACACGAAGGCATGATTCCTTCCGCTATTATACGAAGTGGCAATGAACTTCTAGTAAAAGATAATATGATATTGTTATTATATTATTATGTTATTATTATTATTTTCATTATTATTATTACTGTTATTATAGAGGGGCATTACTAGAGGAAAGTACAGATCCACTAATCATTGCAAAGTAGCAGTTTTCTGTATTAAATTGCACTGAAATTACGAAAGGTTGTCCTAGAAATTCGCGATGTGGACGATAGAGTAAAAGAAATAAACATAATAGTTTATGGAATACGTCTTTCCTGCATTAAATATCCCAGGTTTGATTATTGTACAAATCTCTGTTGTAATAAGAGGTATCGTCTTCAAACTTTGTCGTTGATTTTACAAGATGTTATTTTATGGAGGATGCGTGGACTGACAGAGGGTGGGGTGGGGGGGGGGGGGGGGGGGTGCGGGTCACAGAACTGCGAGCCTCTATGTTTCATATATGAAGCTTTTCGTTTTGTTAGGTAGTTCGTGTTTATCCAGCACTGTTTCCTTTAGCAGTCAGGAATTATCCGCAAATCCAAACCCACCTCATAATCAGTACAGTTTTTAAGCTATAAAAATGAATTTTAAACTTTGATACTGTTGCAAATTGTTCATTGATTGTTGCACCTAATCATAGAGATGTTTATTGCCCACCAACCTGTAATAAGCAAGGTATTACGTGCATTTTCAGGTACTTTAAACGGACGGAAACATCAAATGTTTATTTTGAATGACTTTTTCGGGTACATTTTAATGAATTCCAGCGACATAAAGTGATTTGTCGAACAAAATATTTAGTACACAAATCATGTTACCAATACAGGGCATTACGGCTATTAAAAGTTTTACGCTAACGTTGCACACAAACATAAAACATGAAAAAAGACAAGAAAATGAACTACATACATCGTCTTCCCGTCAGCCATGTTGGCACTGAGTCAGGGTCGCTGAACAGAGCCAAGATTATCCGGGTATGTAGCACGTCTGGACAAAAGTTGCCTAATTTTGTGCGTATATTGCAAAAGAGGTAAACACAAGATAAATAGTCGCTATCGGTATTGTTTCTACGAAATTACGACCTTATTTAAGGTCTCTCTGTTTTGGGGAGTTAGGTTTTAATCGGATGACTATAAATAATTAGCCGTCACGGAACTCGATACCATTTACAGTCTCCTCAGTTCTAGCTAAAATTGATTGGAAGGCCCTACGTTTATTGAAGCCACTATAACTATTTAGCCTCAGTCTTGGAAATTCCATTGCAGAAATTACTTACGGAATATGGGGCCTGTTTCACAAAAGTTCATAAGTTTTATTTTAAAATCTCTCAAATGGACTTTAACAATACATCTATTTCATATGATGTAACTTTTATCACTTTTAGTAATCTGTCTCATTCAAACAATGACTAGAGGGAAATAACTGCCATACGGTTAGACACAAAGATGTGTTTAATCCTGGAGGAGTAACGGTTACTGCAAGAAGTTTAAACACTAAATCATCTTACTGAAAATGCATTGTTAATACTGCAACGGAACACAATAAGTAGCCTCCTGAAAATCCGTCATATGCCATGTTTAATTTCGGACTTATCAAATTTCGGATTTGTTAAATACTTTTATAATTACATGTAAAATACTTGAAAGGAATGCAAATGTACTTCTTCGAGTTTTATCGTTTTTATTATCTCAAACATGTGTATGCACTATGTAACATATTTCTAAAAATGTCTTGATTTATTTGCTTAAGACTGTTGTAAAATTCTATGACCTGACAGCTGAAATCCAAAGTTGTGTATTAATAGAATAATGACAATTCAATTTACTTTTGTTAACAACTAATAAAATTTTAAGTCTCATTTTAACCAAGGTTGCTAACAATTTGTAACCACGATATTTTTGGCTGAAAAATAACTATTATTCACTTGCAGTAACTGAAGATATGTAGCAGATACCGACCGAAGAGGAGGTAGAATCTAAGAATCTTTCACTGGTTGAAGGTGCGGATGGAATTTCAGCGAATAATCGAAATATTAGAGTGAAATGTATCTGGTATTTTCACAGTGAAAAATATCAAACAGTATGTTTTACTGGTAAGAACATATAAAATGGGTAAATTTAGTCAAAACATGAAATAAGAAAAAAAAAACTTTTTTTTTACATGTAAGATCAAAATATCTTTAGTTTATACTAATTTATATAAGGTCGATTGTGAAGCAACTTATATAAATCACTCTCGACACCTCATTCCCTGATGGAATCCGTCATCACGAGGGCATGAGAGAAGAGGCCAGTTTCCATTTTTATCTTTGATCTGAAAATATTACATCTGGTGTTCACTCGTGAAAGATGTTTCAATCACACTGAAACAAACCAATAGCATTAATTATCTGGCTCGCGGGGCCAGTTAAGACGGTAACGAGGAATGAGGCGAACTAGCAAAAACAGTTACCATGAGAGCCAGATTTTCCATCCCGCCACCTTCAAATATTCTTCAATTATAGAAGGAATAACCAACGCAAATGCTTTTCTATTAATAATTGCGTATGAATTTACACATTCATTCATAAATTTCAGCACGCGAGTCATCTTATACGGGCAAAACACGGAAAAATCCTGTCTGGCTGCAAGAAATGTCTTTAATAACAGGTCCGTGCAAGGCATGAATTACCGTGCGCGAAGGTATAAAAAAAAGTAGTTGCAGCCCCGCCGTGGTTTGGCCTTAGGCTTGATTATATATCGATTCTTTCCCTTGTAGAAAATAAGGGGTGCTTCGGGTAGCCGTGTATATTTATAAGGAATTAGTTTGTATACAGTGCAGTATCAAGTATGTATACTTACATTGATCAGTTAATAACTTTCCATACGCCAATTTATATTACACAAAAATTTTTATTTCCATTTCTCGTGCAGCTCGTGTTTTTCAACAAAATTGTCCTTGACATGAACAATACTGTGTATCATACAGTCGCGTTACCGTCATTATGTCATTTGAAAATGTAAAAAATGAAATAGCAAAAGACTAAATAACAGTAAAAAAGCGAAAAGAGATAAATAAACAAATTAAAAAATCCCTCACAGGGCTCGACCGATTACTCTATATATTCAATTAACAAAAACAAGTACTTGCCAGCGCTTCACCTCTGCCAGTAAATCTATATCACAATAATCGATGTCAATTTTAAAATTTATGAATGAGAGATGTGCGTTTTACGCACACTCCTTTTCAATAATAGGTTGGTGCTCATTTGTATTATAATACAAAGGTTTCAACCATCGGGTCAAGTTGCGTCATTTTAAAGTAATAAATTAACTTCACTTTGCTTAAGTATTGTATTGAAATCTTACAAATCTTACAGTTGATTTGCCGCGATAATAACACCAATTGTCAATACACCACAGCCAAGGTATCAAACTTGCGACCCCCAATTTCTAGTTTTTAGGTTTTTAGTTTAACCTACCGCGCTAACAGAGCGGTTATTGAAAACATTTCCAAAATATTTATCATGCCTCTGTATAATTATAGGAAGTAAGCAGTAGTAGTGAGCAGTAGCAAAATTCGAAAATGTGAAACTGGCAGTAGCAGTAGCATATATGTGAAATCGGCAGTTGCAGTAGCAGTAGCAAAAACGTGAATTGGCATTAGCAGTAGTAGCAGTAGCAAAAACGTGAATTTGGCAGTAGCAATAGCAGCAGCAAGAGTAGCAAAAACGTGAAATGGACAGCGGCAGTAGCAGTAGCATAAACGTGAAATGGACAATAGCAGTAGAAGGAGTAACAGTAAATATTTTTGCTACTGCTACCGCTGCTATTGCAATTGCCATTTTCATGAATTTGCTACTGCTACTGCTGTTACTGCTAATGCCAGTTTCACGTTTTTGCTTCTGCAGCTAGTGCTACTGCCGATTTCATGTTTTTGCTACTGCTGCTGCTGCTACTACTGCTACTGTTGCTGTTGCTACTCCTGCTACTGCTGCTGCTGCTACTGCTGCCACTGTTGCTGCTGTCACTGCTACTGCCAGTTACGCATATTTGCTACTGCTGCTATTGCTATGTAACTACTGTTACTGCCAAATTCACGTTTTTGCTACTGCTACTACTGCCGATTTCACGTTTTTTGCTACTGCTACTCCTGCTACTGCTGCTGCTGCCACTGTTGCTGCTGTCACTGCTACTGCCAATTACGTATATTTGCTACTGCTGCTATTGGTATGTAACTACTGTTACTGCCAAATTCACGTTTTTGCTACTGCCACTACTGCCGATTTCCCGTTTTTTGCTACTGCTGCTACTGCTACTGCCAACTTTATGTCATAATCGTCTTTTTATATAGACCCAACCCGATGATTTGGCATTTGTTTAACATTATTCATCATATTTTTTATTTCTGTTCCATATTTTCTTCATTACGTTTACTATCAAGCTATTGTGTTGTATATAAAAAGAAGCGGTATAAATAGTACACCAAGTACTGTATACTAGTATGTCACAATTTTTATCTAAGACATATCTGTCTGATATACTTTATGACATACTGATTAATAACAAACCTGTATCACAACTGAACAATATGAACAAGACATTCTTTGAGAAAACAAAATTGGTAAAATCTCTGGCTTGCTATAGTCTGTAGCATGAGATGACCTCCCTCGATAACGCCAACGACTTAGTCCGAAATTATGTTTAAATATCGACTTTTATATTTTAGAGGTAGCATCACATTCGACGTGAAAACTATGGAATGTGGATTTCAAAAATGGTCAAATTCGATAGATTGTGTATATGAAATGAATGGGTTTATATGATTCAGTCTATTATATAAGTAGTTTTTGTTGTTTTATCAAAGTTTTTTTTTTTTGTTTAAGAAACAAAACAATTTTACATTGTTTCATGTTACACTGCAGCAGCTATTTTGAGAATATTGTGAGCTAGGTGTTTGTATTCAAAGGTTTTTGGCACATTGTACAATTATTTGTATTACTAATAATTTAAAGTAAAAGTATAATGTTGCAAAATTACATGATACACTGATGACAAAAATAAATCGTTTGTTATAGCTATGTCTTATTATATGATAAATGCCTATATTTTGGTGTACTACGCAGGAAGTAATTATATCTTTTTTCCCCCCCTCTTCCCCCCTCCCCCCCCTTTCTGTACAATTAACTATTAATTAGAATGAAGTACTGTTATAACGGTTCACTAACTTTCTCCCCATAACTTTTATTAGCATGGCTTTTAAAAAAATGTATCGCATTGCGATCAACTCAAATAAAAACATTAAACGCATACTAAGTGTTTTTGCTGAAATCATTAAAAAAAATCTATTTTTATGAGGAGGTTAAAACTCGATGTCGTAATGCTGATACGGAAGAAGACAAAAAAATAAAATTTCAAATATAAGGTTCAAAATTATCATGAAATAACATTGTGGTTTCCGTGTCACCAGACTTTTTAAAACCAGAAGTCGTCTGCGATACGAAAACGCTCTTGGAAAAAAAAACGAGCAGGTGAAATGATCAAAAAGCAGACGATGCGATGACAATTTTAAATCGCTAAGTGCCTTTTATTAATATTTCCCCTACTTCTATCATTAGCTGTATCGATGCAAGTTTTTGTAATTATATTATGTACAATTATTACTCTAAATAACTCTCCATTTTTGAAATCGCACCTGCTAAAGGGGTCAAATCGCGCGCGTTGAGGTCACAATTCACCTGTCGCGGGCACCTGCCTCTCCATGAATCGTCTACAGAAGTAGAAACAGGCGTTGTTATGATAATTTTGGAAACAATACCGCACCAGAAATAAAAGAAAAGGTGTGACTTGATCGTCAACGATTTACAGTGAAAATCGAATTGTCATTTAAATTTTAACTCATTTTCTGTTGTTACGCCCATGACAATTGGAATTGTTAAACAACCTGTTCAAGTTTTAAAAGTTTAATATTGAATGTTTATGTGAAAATCATCAATAGCATATTTTTCATCTTACTGTCGTGCTTGGTTTATTATTCCAAACTGAATTACCTTTGCACAAAATACATACATGTATCACCAAGTATACTGCTGCTCGGAGCAGATGTTACCATTCCTGACACTTACAATATTATGTTTCGTTAATTCCTATATTTTAGAATAATTTTCAACTTGATGAAGACGCAACCATTATATTTTTACATAATATTAAATATCTATGAAGAGCGAGTAAAAGCGACATTAGACCTTAAGGTTTTGTATTACAGGAGATATATAATATACTTCCCCAATGCAAGTTACATGACAACGGTTTGGGTAGAAACATCAACAGATACTGAGTCAACTTTGAGTTGGCTTCAGCGCTCCTCCAACTATGAATTACTAACATTGGTTAAGAGTCGTGTACTTGCTGCTTACCCCTGCCACACCAAAAAAAAAATCACACCACAGCACCCACGCAACACACAAAAAAAAAACAAGGAAATGAATTGGGAACCTGTTCTGTACTTTACACCTTAAAAACTTTTCCTTTTCCGATGACCTTGCTAATTCCAGTGATAAGTCTAAATACAAAGTGTGTATACCTACGTCACTGGTTACACATATGGATAACTGTAGTAGAATGTAAGTATAGTAGCTTTTAGTTAGAAGATGCTCAAATCCTTATCCCACATAATATATTGTAGAAATGGCAGATCCAGTTTGTGTTTAATGGTAACTACGTCCAGTGTTACATGTATGTATGTTCTGAAGCTGAAACTTTACACGCTTTACATAGTTAAAATATGTTGTGCTGCTGTACATATGCAACATGTTGTCTTCCTTTTTATGACATTTAAGTCATAAGTGTAAAGTTTATACATGTTCATGTACATAAAAAGTCTATTTCTATATGTGTATGTGGTAGCGGGGATTGGAGGAACAATACTTAGTCTGAATGTATTGCAGGCTTTAACATTTGATAGCTGAATCCTATGTGCGTGTGTGCGTGCGTGCGTGCGTGCGTGCCGGGACTGTAAACTAGATAACATCACAAATAAAATTTTGAGTAATGGTTTACAATTTTGAGAGAAAACTAAAAGACTAAGCGTAGTGATATTTTTATTGTATGACATATTTTTGAAGCAAACTAGATAACTAAGTAAAAGATAATGTATTTGCTAGTCATGAAAAAAAACACAGGAGATTTTTTCATATTTTACCCTCACGTTTTGCAAGAGGTACAATTGTTGTTCGTAGCCCATAGAAATATTTCAGATTGCTTGAATACAAAATATTTTTCCTCCTTTTAAATTATCAGATTGTCTGCTTATTGGTCGACCAACAAACTAAATGATGAATATCGTTTTCGAAGGAAGTGCTTACAAAAACAGAATACAGTATCATTTTGAAAATATTATACAAACTACATAAATACATTTTGTATTTTTGCCCTCAGTATACAATATTTTTCATCAGTTTAATGTCATACCTCACCACACACATGCAGTTACATAAATAATGAGTAATTAATGAGGTATTCCAAGATACTATAGAAGAAGCAAGCGTGTTTGACATTGTCACGTATGAGATCGCACACAAATAAATTAATTTTAGAACCAAAGAACCCATTTATATAATTTATTGCACAAACAAATGTCTAATATTGCATGAATACTTTTCTTGCAAGATCAGAATTCATATTGTCATATTTCTGCACGTGTCCTCGTGTTTTAGAAGAAGTGACATGCGCGAGAATGTCTTACTGCATGACCGACAACTGTATTTCTTCACGTCAGAATGCGTCTGCAGGTGCGCGCGCAGATTCGACCTGTCAGCAAACGCACGCAAACAGTGAACGCACGTGAACGGCTTCTCGCCTGTATGCGTGCGCACGTGACCTTGAAGTAGCCAAGGTCGTGAAAACGCTTTACCACAAATCTTGCATTTACATGGTAGAGTGTGCGTACGTATGTGCATTTTTAACGCACCCAACGAGACATATGTTTTTTCACAATATTTACACGTGAATTCTTTCTTTGAGTCTTGCGCACAATGAAATTGCTTGTGTTTCGAGAGTCCACTAAACGTCGAATAGCTTTTATTACACGTATCGCACTGATATTTCACGTGGTCAGTGTCTCGTTCTTTCTTTTTTTCCTCCGTAACAGAGCCTTTATCCAAAAATACCGTCGGCGTGCGAATAATAGGCGAGCTAGTTTCACGACTGTCTTTCATCTCTTCTTTTGCCATTTTACTAATAAAACTATCATTTTCTTTTAATTCAACTACACGTTGAGCATCCGCTTGTTTTGATAACACTTGGTATGGTGACAGTGACGGGAAATGTTGAGACGAAAACATTCTATTTGGGAAAGTATTTCAGTATTCGCAGAGACATGGATTCTGGGCCGTGTTAGACGCCGAAAATGGAATCAGAGGGAATAACCTGGGACGGAAGATAAGGATATGAGGAAACTTGATAGGGTAGTTGCCATGGTAACTGAGGAACTCCAGGAAGGCTCGGACTTCCGACTGGGTTTGAGCTTGCATTTTTATCCGCAGCTAGGGAACAACGTGATTCTGTCATGCATATCGGCTGTGATGGACTGAAACGCTTTGGTTCTGGGACAACCAGCTGGACTCTTCGGCATTTTTCGTTGAATTCAAATTTCTTTTTGCAAAACAGTCTACTGCAAGCGTATCTGAGTGGCTGTTTAATGCGTTTTTTTTTTTTGTTTTTTTTTTCCGTGCAAATGCCAAGTGGTTCGCTGCTCAATTCCACATTACCCCTGTTATATGATACTCAAAAATAACCTAAATGATAAAAATGATGACAATAATACTATCAATATTAATATTAATGTATAACAGATAGAAAATATTTGTTTGGTTCAATGTAGGAAAGAAGTACTTTTCATGGAGTGAACACCGGACGCAATATTTTCACAAGAGCTATTCAAATGCAAGATTTGGTTTTCACTAGTAAAACGACACATTTTATTCATTTTACATGAAAAACAAACACATTATCTTTTATTTCATGTTTTACATGAGTATATCATGCATTTTACATAGAGGATGTTACATTAATATCTTTCCATATTGAATTTTGTTAATGGTTGAAAATGCGAGGCTCAAGCCGACATATCATTTGGCTCCATAAAGCGCCAAGTAAGGGTTCTAAAAACTAAAAAAAAATGTACTACTTTATATGAAACACATTACATTTACACATTTAATTCACACAACCACACTGTATCCATTCACGGGCCACATATAAATCACAGACTCTACGCATTCTAAGTATTCTCGGTTTTGCGTTGACGTTACGTCAACCTCCAAAAACTGGCGTCAGACATGCGCTATGATATGCTTCCTATTTAAATAACACCATATTAAAACCGAACATATCTGTATATAGCAGAACCATGTTTTTAATAATCAACGATACATCGGTTATCCGCGCTCTCGTGCATTATTCCGCTGGCGTATATCCTATTCGTATTTTTGCGATATCTGTTATATATCAATTCCTAAATAATATCGATAAAATAATATGGTATCTTCACCGATAAAATAATATGGTATCTTCACCATTAACATCATTATCGTGATCGTCGTCAACATCCTCATCATCATCATTATTATTTTAACATCGCTGTCTTATCATTTTCATGTTAATAAATATGCCATTGTTATTTTTGTAATACAGAACTACAGCAAGTCATTCGTCGCTGACGAAGGTCTCTTAACTGTACAATTCAACATGTAATAACTAAATTGACAATCCCATCTTTTTTTTCTCATGTACATTTTAAGGGTTATGACGTCTATGTGTGTGTTTCTGCAAGACTTGAGTTGTCACTTGGGAACTGTGTGGTATTTCTATCTAAAACAGTTCATGATGGACCATTTACCGGGAGGGTTGAATCACTTATAAGCAGCCGTCTGGGCGTTCCAGATGTTTAAAAGCACTGGTACTGGCAATAGGGGTAAAACGACTCAGGGGTGGGGGGTGCGATCATGGCTGTTTGTTACAATAAGGCTTGATAATAGATCATTGTTCATTTATGATATTGTGGTATTTTTTATTATTATGTACAACGCATTGCATTATATTTATAAGAAAAGGCGGTTTAATCAATTGTTCAGTTTCAGTTTTGTGATTGCATATGTCATGTTTTGTTATTTTCCTACCTATCTGCGTTGTGTCACATGTTTAATTGTAATGGCGCCTTTGCAACGTATAATACATATGAAAAAGGGCGCTCAACAAATCTGGATAATAATAATAAAAATAATTAATGTCTTTCTTACTTCTACTTTCTACGGTCGTTCGTTAATTTTTTCTATTCTTCTTGCTTATCATTAGCATGCATTCATTTATAGCGGCAGATTTCAGTGCACAGATTAACTTTTTAATTAGCATGAATTATTTACTTAAATTTAGTTACGTTCAAATTTTCTACCATACTTAATAAGATAAAACTTGCGTAATTCGGTGCTACTTGTACATTTGATATCTGAAAGTATGTACGTTTTCACACGGTCCGGCATTTCTATGCTATTCAAGTTTAGGATGTAATCGGCTGTTTGAAATCAAATAAATTTCGATAATACATTTTTTCATATCTGTATGATATGATTTTAGCTTTGTGTTCGCTGACTGTAATTCATAAGCTTGATCAGAAGCTTTTGGTAAACGGATTAAAAATTGAAATTTGATTTTTAATCCAAACATATTAACAGGTGCAAAGAATACATTAACAACTTACCAAATATATCAATAAATAAAAGGCTTTTAAATGTTGAGAGATTTTAGTTTGTTAAAGAAAGACATGCTTAAATAATGCCCTCAGTACGTTCGAAAAAAAAATTTATGATTAACTCTATGATTTAAAGATAAAATGTACCAGATGATAACACAGTATTTATTAATATGTGTTAAATTATAGGCACATACATTAGATAACATACTAATGATATATACACACTTTTGTGTAAGTCAGCTGTTATTCCTGTCGACTTGTCTAAGAGTAATGTATTATCTGTGTTTTTAGCCCATTGATTTGAAATGTTGTCTGTCTGTCTAATATTATATCATCCATATTCTCCCACGCCACGGTTTCAATTTATTTGAATATAATGTTAGCGATCCATCGGACCCTGACCATTGGATCTAGAAATCTAGAAAACACACACCTGTATCTATGCCTAAGCAACGAGAAAATAGTTGCATATCGATATTAATTTAGTTACAAATATTTTATTTAACATTAATTAAACTTTTAAAAATAGACTTATCTCAGGGTTAAATGGACTATATCAAATATATATTTAACAATAAGTGTTACAGGATACATTATACATTTAGTTCTAGCTGTTGATGGGAGTTTTTCTTCGATGTAGGACTTTCGAAACATCTCTTTTAGAAGTTATCATCTAACACAATATTATTTTTCGGAGAGTATTTTTAAACCTTTTCGTAGAACGTACCATTTTACAACTTTTGTAGAAGTCACCTTTTTTACAAAGATGTAATGTATATTTTTGGACAGATCTGCCTATCTTAGAAAATTTTTTAAAAATAGTAGACCGCTCCAATGGTAATCCACACAACAGTGTTTCAACTGATTTTTTACAACCTCGGTTTTTGACCTCCAGTTGTTGACGTTTGTAAAAGAGTGATATATACAAAAAAAAAAAAAAAAAAACAAAAATAAAAAAAAAAAAAAAAAAAAAAAAAAAAAAACAAAAAAAAGAAAAAAAAAAAAACGTCCGGTCCTTCTCTCCCGCTTACCACCACTAATCCTACCCGTTATTCCAAACTTATTGCATTTTCTGATATGATAATGAATAAAAGTGTTTCTTACCCGCAAAGCTACATTTCGATTTCTTCTTGCACGTGATTTCAGTAACTCACGTGCACCTCTTCCCTTTACCGATCGGCCTCAGTTTGCGAAACATATTTTGCATTAAATCAAGAAAATTAGTCCCTTTTCTATTCTAATGCAGGCTAACTAACGTATATTACTAATGTTGAAATTGTTTATATGATTTCGCACAAAAATCATAAAACCAGTTCTTTTCAATTTTATCCAAATTTGGTATCATCTAAATAAAATACTATCCCGACAATCCTCTTAACCAAATCCTTTATCACATCACTGTCCAATTCCCACTAAATCTGATTCAAATGTTCCTCTATTTATACAGTGCTCTTTATGTAGAGAAATCGAATAGTACTTTAAAAATGATAATTGTATTGTGGCTGTTCATGTATTTAAAGCGATACCTCAGTGACCAAAAAAGCCCCGAGATTGAGTGTCAGCTGGAATTGTTGAAAACAATACGAAAAATCCACTTAAATGTTGTTATTGTTCTTTTTCGATTTTTTATATTTGAACCAACTGTTTCCCGATCCCGGGCACACCCATGGGCCACTTGCCCTTCCTTAGATGTAATCTCCTGTCAATAGCTCTCTCAAAGACGGCATGACGCGTCAATCCGCTACTTTCGGTCGAGAGTAAAAAGGCAATTCGGATATGTAAAGTCGCGGCAACAGGTGTCACAGCAAACAATGCTAATTTATTAAAACACGCTGTAGGCGCTATATGCACATCGATTTGTAGTTTTCATTGAAACGTATCCTTTAAAAGTTGTTGGATAAATACAACCTCATACTAAACTGACATGAGAACGATTTAGCATTCAATCAGAACAAATTAATACGGTGGAACAATACAGTACCCTAATCCTATCAAAGAAAGCAAGAATATAAAATTTTCATTTTACGCCCCACGCGTACCTTTTCAGGTTGGAAACTTATCAATCGCAATGCCAATATGTTTACCCCCGCAAGATTTTCCGCAGATAGCGAACGCTAATGAGACTTTCATACGATCATAAAATCACACGCGCACCTGTTTTAGAGCGACGTTTGATTGGCTGCACGACACGCGACAGAGAACTTTGTTCGATGATGCTAATTAAAATATCTTTGTAAGTCACTTGTACATAATGGAACAGGTTGCATGTCATTTTATTGATATATATATATATCGTTGAATATAATGTTGTAGCATAACTGTGATGTATAATCAAATATCAATATCTCGCCGCCTACGTTCTATTAATTTAGAATATATTTTTGTATAGTTATGAGTATTTTGTCGACTTTCAGACAAAAAAATTTTTTTTGGGGGGTTTTTTCTTAAAAAAAAAATTACGAAATTATGTTTAAAGAGTGCAGTACGAACCTATCATCTCGGAAAGAATGTTGTTGTTTTTTTCATCCGAAAGTACAATGTTCCTAAACAACCAAACTCTCCATACTTTGCGAGAAATTTTAATATTCGAGTGTTTTTCTTTCGTAACATAAAACCCCCAGTATTCAAGCAAACAAAATTTGACATTCTTATTCGTCCACTTTCACTCCCATGGAGTAAAGATAAAAATAATAAGAGCGAGCGCTTCACTCATCGCACTTCTGTCTCTATGGTGACAGAGGCCGCCATCTTGGTCCGTAAACAATTATTCGGCGACAGGTGTTGACGATCATATGGGAAAATGAGTACCTCCTATAATGCCCTATTCTTCCTATACTATACTTTATTTCCCATTCTCTAAATAACCTGCTCCCGGCAACCAGTAACCTGCGTCAGGAATTCAAATTTCATTTTCATAATTATTTTCACATTGATACGCCGTCTTTTCCTTCACAAGTACTGTCCAATGTATTACATTTCAAACCATCTAACATTTGTAGTATTTTATTAAAACTTCGCTATGGGAACAACCATTAGAAGTTATTTCATTGAAGTTAGTATATTGTTTTGAAGTTATACTTTTGCCGGAACGACTATACGGAACTGACGGCGTGTTATTTTATTTTATTTACTCTGAATCAAAGCAGCACCCCTTCCCCACCCCACAACCACAAACCCCCCCCCCACCAGTAAAACACACACTTTCCGACGCTTCTTGACTTCTAATGGTCGTGACTACATCATTATGCAAAATCATGGACTGCACAAATTATTTACCTTTTTAAGAATATACAGAAGTGGGCATCGCGCATAAGAGACAGAGTGATGCTCTTAAGTGCGGAATTATACATGATGATCTGTCTGTTTGCGTTGTGGCGTGACCTTGCTGATCATAATATTTCGATTAATTTCACATAAAAAATATTGCTTTCATAATAAATAATAGTAGCTTAAAATTTATAAAAATTAATGATGATTTCTACGAATTGGACATTTTTCATCGTCGTACTGTATTTAATGAAACTGAGCTAACATTTTAATTCCTGAACTACTCGTTTCTCCGTCCCGGCGGTGACGAATAACACTCTACGTATCTTATCCCAAACGAACACAGCAGCACAGTGCAGACGAACAGAACATAGCGCCGCTAATTCTCAAGCCCACCCGATCTACGCAAGATGCTCAATGGATAACCCATCTGTCACCCTCCCGCGAAGCAAGTCTGTGTCAATAGTTGATTTTGCTGTCTTTTTCATTAGTGAAAAAAGATTGTTTTCGAATTAATTTGGCATGGAACACATGTAACTATCTTCTTTATGGGAGATTTCCGGTTCGTTACGTAGCCTGTTACATAAGGTATAAAAACGCACAAGATTTACACTTGCCGCTTTATCTGTCACAAGCTGCGTGTGATTGTATCGTTTTTGTCGCCAGTACGCAGATGCATGAAAGTTCAATAAAGAGTTGCTCATACTCAATTTAAAAAAAAACAAACTTAAAAACATGACCAAATATCAATTCAGTATACAGACTGAACTTAGATTGAAAAAATAAAGGTTTTTTTTTTTTACACTGTTGTGCTTACTTAGATGTATCGTAGATATCCGTCTTTCTATCATTTCATACATACCATTTTAAGTTACAATTTCCATCTTCAGCTTATTTCAGAAAATATCAAAACAATTAATTATTTCTTTTGAATTAATTTATATTTTCAAACAATCTGAAATTAGCAACTACAATTGCTTCACTATTGTGTGAAAATGAAGTTATTATGCAGCTGGATGTATACGATTCCGTGACATTTTGGACCAAATGACGAGTACCAAGAGGTTCACAAATAAAAGCTCGATGGGTAACGATTGTTTTAATATTAAAAAATATTACTTAATAACAGTACGGCATATGTCATTTTATTACGGTCATTCAACTGTATTATACGTCTAGCTAAATATATTTTGATACAGTATATATATGTATTTATAAAGTCAGTATTTGCGGTTTGTTTCGTTTGAAAGGGACTATACCCGATAATTATGCATTGGACAAATTGCCAATACCTTAAAATATTTCTCTACCTTTATTTCGAAATTTAGCGCACACATTTTCAACAAAATCAAACTATGTCATTAGTTTTCTCACTCTACGACTTCAGCCGTTTTTGAAAAGTCACAAAAAAACCACAAAATTGGAATATCTACATTATATTACAATATTTGCGTCACCCAACCCCCCCCCTAAATAGTACTCCTCTGCGTTCGTACTCGGTGTTTTTAAACACAGCTGCTTTATGTATTTCTGTTACTGTTAAAATGGAATGTGGAAATAAAACAATTTTTGCGTGTTTCGATATCTTTTTAATGTTTTGTATGTTGAATGTATACAGTATGTTGATCTAAATGTATGCTTTATTACCTACATGCTTTCTGTAATTTTTACTATATCTTAGAAAAATAGTACATGCCATCGCTGGTTAGCAGTTTTTCAGTATATATCAGTTTAGAGTATACTAATCTATTTTAGCTCGACTCGGCCGCCCGACTCCGCCTTATATGAACCACTTAGCGTCGTGCCGGAAAACCCAGCACCGGTTGTAGTTATATGCAAGCGTTGTTCGGCGCGAAATCACGACCCGGTTAGCGTCCGAACTTACCAAAGACACTGCTCCTTAATATAGTATAAATAATTAAACACATTTGTCATTTTACCTATTTGCATGTTGGTCAAATAACATTTTTTTGATGGCAATATCGAAAAATAAGCGATAATAATGGAGGAAATGTTCGGCTGGCTTTTGGACTGCACATGTTATTTGTTCGTACTGATTGATGCTTAAGATACGGACTTTCAAATGCCACACTTTTAAATTTTCCGAACTGAACTTTTAGCAAGAAAATAGATGTCGCAAACGGCAATATTGATTCGTTGCCATAAACTGAAAAAAACAAAACATTATACAGTCAGTGTCATGGCAAGACTTTAATGAATATGGACGCAGCTACAGGTAAAAACGCTGTCATTGTCAGGTGACATGTGGAGTGCAGTGGAGGGTCACTTACCATGATAATTAGCTGGCGAAGACTTTAATCATTATGCTCATACTTGAGGTGTTGTTAGACAGGTGCTTTAACAAGAGGTGAGAGGTTTTATCACCTTGTTAAGCCGTCAAGTGTCATTACACATTTAAGATGATTTATCTTTTAACGTGTGCACATCGGTACTTAACTTTTTAATCGTATTTTTCCCATCTCCTCCATCTAAGAAGAAAGCATCGTAGATTAAAGGAGCCAAAGTCACATCCTTTTTATTTTCTTTAAAGCAATTAAGTTCTAGTTTCCGTGTACACTAAGATCTTGAGGGTTCTGCATGGCCGAGTGGTCCCACACAGCAATGAGTTCGAAACCTCCCTTCGGGTTTATCATTTCATGTAATGAACTTATTCAGCAGGCTTACAGGTACCCGTGCCTGCAATGTTGTCCTGAGGGACACATGAGGACTTCTTGTGTTGTTATACTTAAAACCATATCAAATCGTAGATCTTGAATTATTTTCCTTACGGAGTAAGAAGTGTTATAGACATTAGGATTGCAAGGATTCTTTTGGATATACAAATTTAATACATAACAGAATTTGATGGGTTGGATAAACCTGGTTAAAGTGTCAACACTGACAATCCTAACTAACCTGAGAACTATGTGGTGGCACATTTTTCGTCATAACGACACACGCACCATCATGTTGATGTATGTGCGTGCGTGTATATGTCCATGCGTTCGGGTCAAACGCCTTTATAAATTTTTTTGCCGTCATGTAAACGGTGGTGGCTACTTAGACTTTAGCAATGAGCACACTACCCAACTCTATAGCGCTAAAATACCATGCCGTAGACACGTGACATGATACTCCACCCAAAAACATAACACTGACATCGGGCTGATACTGTGCGCTAAGCGAGGAAGCTACTAGTACCATCTTTCATGTATTCGGTATATATGCCAGGGAACGGTCAGGGAGTGAACGCACAACCTTCCGCACTCATAGCCACTAGGTTACCGAGGCAATCCATGTTGATATACATATAATGGAGAACGGACTCCTGAATATCCCTGCAGACGAAAGAGAGTTCGAGTCCGTGATATGCTCTAACTAGAGTGACTGATAAAAGTACCGTTTATAAGTATTTTTCACCTGGCACAAAGGAAGCTTCATGAATATTAGCGTTTGTTGTAACTTCGACTAGAAGTGACGTCTTGCGCTTGTGCTGTATTTGTTTGAAAATCAGCACTATATCAGGTGTCTGGCGTCCAACCAGACACGAAAACGCTTACATTAGAATGTTATTTTCCTTGCATCTAGAACGCTGCACAGTGAATATAATAGGAGACAAATAAAAACAGGTAGAATTTTCTGGCGATGCATCAAAGTCACCGGAGACAAATTGATGTCGAATTAATTTCTCACCTTAAATCCCACTATGATTTTCTAGGCTGATAAAACTATTAAATAACGGAAGCTGGCCGAAAATAAAGGTCTCTGTAATTCTATTATTGGATTATCGTTCATAATGAGCATACAATATACCGCTTACATATATTCTTACAAAAAGTCTTTTCTTGTACATTCAAAAGTATTTGAACTACTTTGACGCCAAAGTTACTGAAAATGAGGTCTGTACATTGTAATTATTTATATAAAATAAAAGAAGTAAATGAATTAGTATCATGTAACCTATATGATATTGGAAGAACTTGGTATTTCTCTCTACAAATAATCTAAAGAAAGCCATACAGTTCAATCATGATACTCTGAATCATTTTTATGTTAGCAAAGTGTCTTTTCAGTGAAATATGAAGGGAAACATATTGATTAATAAAATATGAGCCACCCATGAGAAAACAACATAGTGCATTTGCGACCATCTGGATCCAGACCAGCCTGCGCATCCGCGGCAGTTGGTCAGGATCCATGCTGTTCGCTAGCGGTTTCTCTAATTGCAACAGGCTTTGAAAGCGAACATTATGGATCCAGGCCAGACTGCGCGGATGCGCAGGCTGGTCTGGATCCATGCTGGTCGCAAATGCACTATGTTGGTTTTCTCATTGCGCGGCTCATATTATACAAACATAAAATGCAACTAAGCAAAATAATAGGAGTGGAAACATGCAACACTCTTCACGCCCACTAGCACACTAAGCGGAATTCTCTTGTAGTAAAATGAATGTACTCCAAGAGAAGACAGGAAATAATAACAACACCGAGTTCAAGTACGGGGATATATGCTGCAGCTTCCACGCGGCACTTATAAACTATCTTTGTGATACTTAATAAAATATGTAAGATGATTTTTTGGAGCGGCATAAAACACAGTAAAGTAAAACAACAAACCATTAATAAACATTTCCAACAAAATACTTCTATACTTATCCACTACTTAAAGTACTGTAGTCAGTAGCTGTTGGACTGACTTTTGACAATCTTCACAAAAGAAGTTTATTTCGTGATTAAAGTAATGATACTTCACGAAAGAATCTAGTCTGACTACCGACTGGATAATCTTTTTTTAATTTTTGTTTAATAATTTCTTTTATATACTCTGACCAATCTTTCTTGCCTCTGATTACCAGTGTTTCTTAGAAGAAGGGGTCATAATTATACAAAATTTGAATAACCTCAGGAGTTATCTCCTGTGAACAAAGGACAGAGTCTGAACACAGACTAGAAAGAATCTTGTAAAGCATTTTCCTGCAAAGGTTAACATCTCCATTTAACAGAGATAATTTTGTCATGAACAAAACATTTTCCATAGATAAAGTCATAGAGCTTATTAAATATTGATGACGTCTTCCAGTCTTTAGACATTTCTTCATCTACAATAGCGTTTCTTATTGTCTTATTTTCGAAAAAAAGGCCAGATTTGGTTTCCACTGTATATAAAACTTGGAGGGTTTTATATACATTGTTCCTGTATAATACAATTTGCAGTTTATTACAAAAGCTGCTTTGAAAGAGACCAGACCACCAGTTAAAACAAACAGCATGGGTAATTACAGGAGGGAAAAAAAGAGAAAAATGACAAAACGTGGATGTATATCGAAATGAAAAATGATCCGCACCTTGCAAACGTGGTAAAATTGATGACACATATAAATTTTATGATGTTCATCATAAATAAGTGCCGTGACTTATACCCACTTCGAACAAGTGTCGACTTTAATGTTACTTTTGATAAAAATCGCCACTTGTTGGGGTTTAATGGCGGTAATGTGTGACAAAATTAATTACTTTGTAGAAAATTGTCAAGTTTTGACCAACGCACCTGCAAACACACTTTACGAACTAATTGATAACCTGACTAAAGACGAATGCGTTGTTGAAGGCCAAGAAATATATATTAACAGTCAAGTGACTAGAAATCGTTTACAAACTGGTCCAGATACCATAAAATAAAGTATTATAATTACATCTATACAGACTTTTGTTAGTATCTAGCCCTCTCGCAGACTGGCAGAGTTAGAGTCCTTTAAAATAAACATCCCTACCATAAACTCCTTTTGATGATAAAACTTCCGAAAAAAAAAAACAACAATATCTCTTATTTATGAGCCTAGAGAGAAAAGGGTATTGTGAGAAAATATCAGCGTCAGTATGAAGAAAGAGTAAAGTTTATTACAGATTACTTGATCTCAACAGACTTTGTAAGTCTATAGCTTTTCCGTCACGAGTAGCTAGACTTGATTGTTTCTTCCTTTACTTGTGAGGTCCACAGCGGAGTGGCCTACACTACTAAATTTCTTAATTACACACGGAAAGGGGCCTCCGTGGCCGAGTGGTTAAGGTCGCTTACTTCCTTCACCCCTCGCACCACGCAATATAGAACCCTTGCACAATACAAAACAGGACTCTCACACCACACAAAACAGAACCCCTGCACATACTTTCCCAAAAAAGAAAACACGAAAAAGATTATTAGCACTATACATTGTATATACAATTCTCAATACAGTATGTATATTTGGACGTTGTCTCTACAGAGGTCCTTTGAAAGAGAGTAAAATACTCCGAAACGAAGAAACAGATGCAACTCCAGTACGTGGCCACTTCAGCAGCGTAAGTGACAAACCGTACACCAAGTTACACATTTTCATTTTGTGAATGTGCTTGCACAATAAACTGTAATGGCCAGGTTCTAATAATAACGACGGACTGATTGACTCGGTGGATCTGAACGCTTGACACGTTATAACTTTTTATGCGCTGACCGTGATATTTTATTATTACATTTTACGTATTTTCAATTATAGTAATATATTGAATAGAATTTATAAGAATTATGTTTTATATCCAGAAAGTATTTATGTTCATGTAATTAAAAATGTGGCTGTATTAAAGAAAACAATCAATATTTCAATCTAAAGTTAAAACGGCCTAATCATGATATAATAATTTGTTTTCACAACGAATGTGTGTTATTTACATTTATATCACAAAAAACTTTAAACTTTAACAATTTTGTTACACTGTTTTGCGGGTTGCATAATCATTGATGATGTCATATATGAACTGTTGTTATAGTTCATCACAGGAAGGGTATGTAGTACTTTCTCAACTTTTGGCAATGCTTTCATGATTTGCCCATGGATTTTTGGCAGTGTTAAAGTTCGTATGGCTTACATAAGGAAATGAGAGGATATGCTGGTTTGGCATGCACTGTATTGCATTTTATTTTCGAATCCGTTTGTGCTATTTATGTGAAAACGGAGACAACATTTGCTGACATTAGGGTCAAACGCTAAAACCAAGATTAATTGACCGCTCAGTTTTAATTACTCGTGCGGGACTTTACGAGAATTTACGAGACGTTTCTGTATTTCCCCCCGTCTTTTCGTATCAAGATTTTACGCACGGAAGGATTTCGTTATTAGTCAAGACAGTAACATAGTCTTAAATAACTTAAAGTATAGAAATAAATAAGGAAAATACTCGAGATGTCCTCTTAAAATGAAAAGTTAATCAAACATGTTATTACTATATCTCTATGTTTCCGCATAGTTACGTTCTGGTTTGTTTACAGAATTTCTAAGTATTAACATTGTTCCCTGATGTTGACGACAACAGAAATTACTGCGAAGTGTCTCTACGATAAGAAACGTTCAGCATAGGTGACTGCTGCACGATGGAACATAATTCATCAATTGTTAAATGTGCATAGTATCAATTTGCCGAACTGCACGTTTTAGGCGAGAAATGCGTGATTGAAATGGGCTAATGTATTTTCCTGTTCATAAATACGGTTATCGTAGTATACATATGGGTTGGATTTAACATATGAAATATGTTTGCCTAAAATGTAATAGTCTTTTCAAAATAATGAGATACCGCAGTTTTTAAAATAATTAAACAATTAGTATGTTTTCTCTTGGAGTATTGGGCGAGGATATACGACCTTTTATACACAGACCAAAAACGATTGGTTTCAATGTACATTTGTATACATTTATAAGTACATTGTTTATTTCATATTTTGAAGGCAATAGACCAAAAATTATATCTCTTGGCAATTTAGCCAGGCTATATCTTATCATTATATTACGTCTTATTCGTATAAAAACTAATTGGTCTTAATAATATATAGTTTGATGTGAGACGAACCATCTGATACTCAAGAAAAATGCCCGTGCACGAATTTGAACCAGAAAAAAATTGGTTCCACATAAACGGTATAAATACATGATCGAAAGACTTTGTTTATGCTAATATGTCTAGAAAATTCAATAACATTCCAGCTCGAAGTAAAAGCCGACGCGAGCGGGCGACAGGTGGAATGGTAACATATGGGGCGGCTTTTTTGCTTAAAAATCGGATACGGGAAAGTGGATTATAGCTTTGTATCAATAAAAAAAGTCACGAGCACAAAAAATGTGTCCTGCATAAGGCATTTATTTATATTAAAATGTTTTTTTTATGATACCTTTATTGTCTGCATAACAAACAATTCTCTTATTTCTAAAATCATGCGCTTAAATGCTGTCTAGTCACTGCCTTTTTTTTTATAGAAATTTGATCATGTATGAAGGAGTAAGAAGTTAAAAGGCAGGCTTATTTTTACTCTTAAACGATTCAGCTACATTCATCGCACGGTATCCTCTGGCAACGCTAATGCAAAACGACATTTGTTCCGGAAAAAGTTCGCACTTTTATCCCAAAAAGTAAACAGAACATAATTTTCCTGTCGAACGAATTAGTAAAAATCTATCCGAATACCCGTATCAAGGCCTCAAACTATCAACCTGTTACCACCTGCTAATGTTCTTTTTGTATGCGTGGCTAAATCGATATATGTTAATTGAAAACATTTCCTATTTCCATTATCACTGATACCATAAAATAGATTTCTTTTGCGAACGTATTTTTTACGGTAAAATTGAGTAAATATACTTTTTTTGCCAATTTACCACTTCGTCCGATATTCTTCCGCACTATTCTGTTGATATCGCGACACTTTTATTGTTACCACTATAAAACAGTGACATTTGTTTCACAGAAACTTGTTTGTCTGCTATTGTACTGAGATTTATTTTTCAGTAAGCATGGCTTTGCATTCGCACAAAACATGGGGATTCTTTTTCAGTACAGCACAGCTGAAACTCCCCTTTAGATCGGACATGTCAGCAGCAGCGAGAAATGCCGTATGAAATCAAATGCATCATGAATATCCTTAATGTAAATCACATAAAATTTGGAGTTTCTTTCAAGTTTTTTTTTTCTTTTTAGTTTTTATCTTTTGTAACATGTTTAACACTATACACAAAATCGGTTAGCCTACACCAGTTCACAATGTTTAGGTTAAGTTTGACATCTTCAAGTCAGAGACCGTCAAAACGCATTATATTTTAGAATGAAAATGCCCTGTCACTTCAAGTGATATCGTAAGAAGTAGGTTATTGCACAACACTATACTGTCGGAGCGATAAGCTGTATTTATGGGGTTTATATTGTTACATGTTTTTTAATGACACGCATACAAACTTATTTAATCAGCTTCATATGAATACATTTTAGCTCGACTATTCGAAGAATAGGTTGAGCTTTTGGACTCACCCCTTCGTCGGCGTCGTTGTCTGCATCAACGTCCTGTTTTGGTTACGTTTTATTTATACTTAAGCTGGTATCCCAGTAACCACTGTCGGGAATGGATTGAAAATTCACACACTTATTCACTGTGAAGAGCGGACTTTCATTGCACAGGTTTCATAATGATGCCCCCTTTTCGACTAATATTTATTCAACTGACAAGGCTGTTGAATAGTCGAGCGTTGCCGTGCTCCGACAGCTCTTGTTTAAATAACATGTTCATGTGTCAACCCCTCTTAATTTTCAGCAACGTGCACAAAAATGGTTAAACTGCAAAATTAGTATGAACACAGATAACACGTTCCATATTATTTACACTCGTTTACTATGAAGAAATAAAGAAGGCACCGAAATAACTTGACATGACTTCTCACACCCACCTTTAGTCAGTACTAATATTTACGCTTATAACTTGGATACTGGAAGTAAAGTTGTGCTGCTTTTAGCGGCTAACTAAATCATGTACCTTCATTGTTAATGTCATCTCAGACAGAGGATCGAACCTTTAATTCAAAGAAAATATATCTACATAGAAAAAGAATTAGTCCACAAACAAGCATGTTTAACTTAGAAACAGTAAAAGGATTATGTTCGTATAAACAATTGATGCAGTTTTAAGAAAAGAACAATATAAGGATTAAATATGTTGAATATTATCAAATGTTTACCGTCAAAACTATACTGATGCAGTTTTTAGAAATGAACAGTAAGGATTAAATATGTTGAATACTATCAAATGTTTACCGTCAAAACTACACTGATGCAGTTTTTAGAAATGAACAGTAAGGATTAAATATGTTGAATACTATCAAATGTTTACCGTCAAAACTACACTGATGCAGTTTTTAGAAATGAACAGTAAGGATTAAATATGTTGAATATTATCAAATGTTTACCGTCAAAACTACACTGATGCAGTTTTTAGAAATGAACAGTAATTAAGGATTAAATATGTTGAATATTATCAAATGTTTACCGTCAAAACTACACTGATGCAGTTTTTAGAAATTAAGAGTAAGGATTAAATAATTATGTTGAATATTATCAAATGTTTACTGTCAAAACTACACTGATGCAGTTTTTAGAAATGAACAGTAAGGATTAAATATGTTGAATATTATCAAATGTTTACCGTCAAAACTACACTGATGCAGTTTTTAGAAATGAACAGTAATTAAGGATTAAATATGTGGAATATAATCAAATGCTTACCGTCAAAACTACACTGATGCAGATTTTAGAAATGAACAGTAAGGGTTGAATATGTTGAATATTATCAAATGTTTGCCGTCAAAACTATACTGATGCAAGAATGTTGTTATATTATGAGACGCCATGATGTAGAGTTATTCTCGGAATTTGTCATTTTGATAAAGGCCTTAAGGCCGAAACGTTAATAAACTGAGTGGCGAAATTTAGAGTCTTTTGACCTTTGGTTATTAGGGTAATTACTTTGTGTTGTATACTGCATGCAGTTTTAGAAATGAACAGTAAGGATTAAATATGTTGAATATTATCAAATGTTTACCGTCAAAACTATACTGATGCAGTTTTTAGAAATGAACAGCAAGGATTAAATATGTTGAATATTATCAAATGTTTAACGTCAAAACTACACTGATGCAATTTTTAGAAATGAACAGTAAGGATTAAATATTTTGAATATTATCAAATGTTTACCGTCAAAACTACACTGATGCAGTTTTTAGAAATGAACAGTAAGGATTAAATATGTTGAATATTATCAAATGTTTAACGTAAAAACCATTGATGCAGTTTTAAGAAATGAACAGTATAAGGACCAAATTTGTTTTATTAAATAAATTATGTGACGTATATATATATTGTCCTTCAAGAGAAATCCACTACGGTGAATCAACTCATTGTTTCTTTGAATGCATTATCTCCTTCGCAAAATAAACAGCATCGACATAGCTGTAGACAACACGAGAGGCGGAAATGAAATCTTGGCATTAGTTGCATCTGAAAAATAAAAAAAAATAGGTTGAAAAACACACGGCTAAAACAATCTAGTGATGAGCCACAGGAACCACCAAGAAACGACATATTTTGATGATATTTTATGCGGTAATCTCTGAAAATAGTTTTAAAAAGGCATATGTCAAAAGGACGCAATATTATATATAAAACAACCATATTACACGTATGTAGACACTGTTATTGTTAAAATAGAGCCATGAAGTTTCTTCAGTCTGAAGCAGGTATATGACTTGAATTTAGTTTTATTTACTTAATATTTTACCCTACCTTATTTAAGCTTGATTGTGATGGAAAGCTTATTTGATTTATATGTAACACAATACCAGATCACACATTCAAATTTCATGACAGTTCCGGTACGTATTTCATTAAACGCACCTGAGCAAGAATTAGTTCCATTAACCACTAGAAATCCAAAAGCGCATGCGCATCGCACTTCAACGCACATCGTGTTTCTTCCCGCACATTCTTTGTTGATAAAGCATGTTTGTCCAAGTTGCTTTTCTGTAAATTATTTCAGAAGGAATTAGTTTAGGGTGTTACCTTCTAGTTATAGTAGTGGGTCGGTCATAATGCTCCGCAATTTCCGTGCGATCACGCGTTCTCCATAGCCAACGTCGGCATTCCTCGGCGGTCACAAACCCATGTATTTCCGTACATGTCGGACAAATGCCAAAATTGTATTCGGAGATTACGAAATCAGATGGAAATGCACTAATTTTAATTGACATTTGCAAAGTTTATTTCTTGTTTAAAAGTGATTCTTAATTTATCAAAAATTGAAGAAGCATTAGCGATGTTGTTCAAAAATATACTGCCAATATGTAAACTTAGTAATGCGATTTGGATACAGTTTGCTGTTATTCAGTATCACAATTGTTCCTTCCGTTATCTAAATTTACCTCTTCAGAAGGTTTTCAGGCAGTGAAAAAAAAATCACTGACCCCCCTTTTTTCAATGTGAATATAGTATATATATATCACTCTAATCTTTCCAATAATTCATTGAAAAAAAAACAATGTTCGAATACGAGGCGCAATACTCATACCTACGAGGGCTACACGTTGTTCGTTCGCAAACAGTCCCTGTCGCACGTGCAACCGTTCGCCGGATAACAGTGGTATTTACGGTCTAGAATTTCGTGTTTTCGAGCACGTCTAATCAGGGAAACTCTCTAATATTGTAAGATTTGCTTAATTACTTCTTATATTACGTGTACTTATTTTATGAAGGGCAAATACACCGAGTAGTGTGTTGTGGTGCCGGATGACTAGATATCAATTAACTCAACCACGTGGCAGTTTAATAAACGGAGATAATACAATTTCTACTGTCTTTGATATTTTTGTACTATGCACAAAACTATATGATGTAGTTATGTGTACAGCTAATTAAACATTACTTTGTTTGCAAGTAGCTCCCCTTCTATAACTGTCAGCTGTACATAGACACCGTTTGGTACTGTCACTCGGATTATCTCGGTCACATACCATAGTGGTACCGCCCTGGATAGTCATTGGCGTCACTGCACGGGGTTCCTTGCCCTCTCTTAGCACTTGGGGGTCTAGAAATAAACAATTTTTTTATGCAAGATACAATAAGCTTGTGCATGATTTACTCCAATTAATGTTTTCCATATTTTCCATACATAATAATAACAATATTTAAGGCATTGACATCCAGATTTTGGCAAAAATGATCTTTCTTTAAAATTGACATTTGGTCATGTTATGAACATTAATTAAAACACGAGTCTTTGTTTCTAAACTATCTTAAAATGCAAAATCAAGAAAAAAAATGCCCGAGTCCGGAATCGACCTCTCTCCATAGCTAAAATGTTATAAGTTAATATGAAATCTCCTCTTACCATGAAATTAAGCAATAACATTTATTTGCTTTATTTGTTTTGAAACTTATGGGACTTGAAATAAAACGAAGAATAGTTTAATATTTCCAAACGTAGTAACTAAATGTGATACTAGATACAGGCATAGGAAATGGAGATCAATATAATTGCTTTACTAATCCCACCTGTTCTGTATTACAAAAGTGCTTCTATTGTGACATTTTGATAGAAGCAAAACTGTGTTATCTGCACTATAAAATATTTACTGGTATTTCATTTTATCATCGGCTTGTTAAAAGTTAATTTTATACCATAAGTAAGCTGACAAAATCATATGAAGCAGTTTTAAAAGGGTATATATCAAACATACATGAATAAATGATTTTGTTGTGCAAAAAGGTATGATATTGTTTCTTAAACCGTTTTCATTTTCCACTCAATTGTGTAACTGCAAGGGAAGTAAACTAATACTAATAAGTACTGGCCTAAGGCAAGAGTTGTCATTCGTTGAGGATCACAACTTTAAATTAAATATTAAAACTTCTGTTATTGATATTAACAAAACTATCATAAATTTCACATTTGTAATATCATTTTTGATTATTCCAAGGACTTAGAAATCAATTTCTAGACTTTATTCAATGTGTTTCTATCACTGAAAATCTATACTAGACGCGAATATAACGACTGACTTTATTTATGTTCCATGTACTGATAATCACCTGATTAACATACTATATCTAAAGCGTTATTTACCACTGATCATTATGCAAATATCCGCCTGATCATGAATCGGTTGACGCTAAAACTAAATCTTAAATTTGACTATAGCGTTATAAATGAAACATTTCGTGTCAATGGTTGGCATTATTTAAGAAATAATTTATAGCAAAAGAGTGCTTTAACACTATTTATGCACGATGGGCGGTTATACGTCGGGCGTAATAATTTCACGAGGGCGCAGCCCGAGTGAAATTATTTGTACGACGTATTACCGCCCGAGTGTATAAATAGTGTTAAAAGACGGTTTTGCTATAAATTATTTCAATTCTAATATGACTTTAACATAAAACAGTAGGTAAAATATAGTAGCGCTCTTTCTTGGTCGCAACAAAAACTTTGACGTCACCGTACGTTGACTAAGGTCATTCTAGCGTAAGCGTGTTTTAACAGATACAAGCATATTAGAATGTTAATATATAAATTGCAGTTGAGATTTTCATGAGGAATACTTCTTTAACATTGGTTCTAATCATTCTTTCTTCCGTAATTAGAAATTTTTGTCATACCTTTCAATAGGTTCGAGCCTTGCTAGAGCATTTTTTTTTACAAAGTGAAGCCTTATGTCGTATGATAATCGGTTCTTCGATGAGGGTAAAGAAATATAATGCTCTAATACCGTGTTCACACTAGCAGAATATTTTTTTAGGTATTTATCTAGATAATACACTTAATTGGCATGCTCAGATAGACAATGTTTGTAAAAATAATTGAATGTAAAAATGCACTTCTAAAAGATATATCATGCTTTATCTTAGCGAAGAAGCAGAATTGATGTACTGTAATGTACTGTACTGTAATACATATATCCTTCCCATTCTCAATTATTGTTGTACTATTTAGGGAAAAATACAAAATGTTACATAGAGTACAAGTAATACAAAAAAGCGGCCAAGATACTTTACAGGCCGATAAGTTCACCTACATTAGAACTTCGATCTTAATGATCTAAAATGGCTTAAATTTAGTAACAGGGTAAATTGTCACACAGCAGTGATGATTTACAAATCTATGCAAAACATGGCGCCTATCTACATGACTGAAATATTGAGTGTCTCAAATAATAAATTGCATATAAAGATATTGTTTTGCGTTTAACACCTCGTACAAATTATCTTTAAGATTCGTTCTCGAACTTCAGCGTTAATATTTGGAATAAGATGCCTGCTGAAATTAAGGAATCGATGACATTACAAACATTCAAAAATAATTTCAAACAACATTTGTTCATGTTGCAGTCCAGTGCTTAAAATATGTCCTTCCAGTCTTTACATATAATGATGCCATTTATTTATTAGTCCCCTACTGGTTGAAAACCAGTTTCGGGGACTATAGGAATGCACTTTTCCGTCATTCCGTCTTTCCGTCATTCCGTCCGTCCGCAATTTCGTGTCCGGTCCATAACTCTGTCATCCATGAAGGGATTTTAATATTACTTGGCACAAATGTTTCCCATGATGAGACGACGTGTCATGCGCAAAACCCGGACCCCTAGCTCAAAGGTGAAGGTCACAATAGGAGGTCAAAGGTCAACAGGGCTTTTTTCCTGTCCGGTCCACAACTCTCCCATCCTTGAAGGGATTTTAGTATTACTTGGCACAAATGTTCCCCATGATGAGATGATGTGTCATGCGCAAATCCCGGACCCCTAGCTTAAAGGTCAAGGTCACAATTGGAGGTCAAAGGTCAACAGGGCTTTTTTCCTGTCCGGTCCATAACTCTCCCATCCATGAAGAGATTTTAATATTACTTGGCACAAATGTTCCCCATGAGGAGACGACGTGTCGTGCGCAAAACCTGGACCCCTAGCTTAAAGGTCAAGGTCACAATTGGAGGTCAAAGGTCAACAAGGCTTTTTTCCTGTCCGGTCCATAACTCTCCCATCTATGAAGGGATTTTAATATTACTTGGCACAAATGTACCTCATAATAAGACGATGTGTCATGCACAACTTTCAGACCCCTAGCTCAAAGGTCAAGGTCACACTTAGCAGTCAAATGTTAACATAGCATGAACAGGGTCTGTTTCGTGTCCGGTCCATAACTCTGACATTCATTAAGGGATTTTAATATCACTTAGCACAAGTGTTCCCCATGATGAGACGACGTGTCATGCGCAAATCCCGGACCCCTAGCTCAAAGGTCAAGGTCACAATAGGAGGTCAAAGGTCAACAGAGTTTTTTTCCTGTCCCGTCCATAACTCTGCCATCCATGAAGGGATTTTAATATTACTTGGCACAAATGTTTCCCATGATGAGACGACGTGTCATACGCAAAACCCAGTACCCTAGCTTAAAGGTCAAGGTCACACTTTGAGATCAAAGGTCAAGAGGATTTTTTTCCTGTCCGGTCTATAACTTTGTCATGCAAAGCAGGATTTAGATATCAGTTGGCACAAATATTCCCCTGGATGAGACAACATGTCATGCGCAAGAACCAGGTCCCTAGGTCTAAGGTCAAGGTCATATTTAGAGGTCAAATTCAAGAATGACTTTGTACGGAACATTTCTTCTTCATGCATGGAGTGATTTTGATGTAACTTGGACCAAATGTTCACCACCATGAGGCACCCGTGTTTTTAGAATTACGTCCCTTTGTTTTTACTATAAATAGATTTTATTGTAACTTTTTTATTACTGGCGGTAGAGAAAAATCGAGACCACTTTTCTGTGGTACAGCATGCATGTTACATCCAATTTTTAGGTGTATTTTGACCTATCTCTACCTGGTAAAGAGTTTCTTGTAGACTTATATTATTATTATTTTTTTTTTTTTTTTTTTTTTCAAAGATTAATTTCCCTTTGTTGTTACTATAAATAACTTACATGATAACATTTTTATAATCAGCCAAAAAAATTCAATATCAACTGTGGGTTTTTATATATGCATATTTTAATCCAAGTGTGTTGTTATAACATATTGTATATGTAGTACAATATTGTTTATACATCATTGACAGATATCAGTTCATTATGTTATACTGCAGTAGAAAAAATTAGGTGCCTTCCAGTAGGGGACTTTGTATTGCATGACAATACTTCATTCACTTGTTTGTTTATTGTTGCTGTTATTTGTTTACTCCCTTTAATTTTCATATAATTATGTGAGTGGATAAATGGGAAGCTTTTATCTAATACATTGATCATTGATACACTTTTTCAAAACATTTTTATATGATTTGTGAAATCGTGAATGTTTGTATGCATGTGTATTACTGTTGTTGTTATACTGAAGGCCATACTGAAAATAAGTATACAATTCATTTTCATGTTATGTACACTTTGTATGTTACCTTCATTAAATAAAGATTTTATTATTATTATTATCATTATTGTTATTATTATTATAGATGCATCAAAGAGATATATCCTGGCTGGGCTTCTTTGGTCTACACAGCACCATAACTGTATCTTCGTTCATCGTAAACCTCTGATTAATGTGGGGAAGTTGGCAATCACTTGCGGAGAACGTTTGTACTGGTACAGAATCCAGGAACAACGGTTTTATTAACTGCCTGCTCTACTGTTGAAATAAAACGACAAAATAATATTTTTTCCTAAGGAAAAATACTCCTATAGATCGACGATATTACTAAGTAAGCGTTACATCCCTTGTACGTTATACTTACCAGCATTACAGTAACTATCTTCGCAACATGAAGTGCTGCCGATACATTCTTCGCTTTTGCCACAACCTTTCTCAACTTCGTTAGATTGAAAGTAAATACGACTGTAACATCGATCCTGGCAAAATATAATATTGAAAATATGTGTTAAACACATTAACTATCAATCGGATATCTTCCTATGCTCTACTTTTTTATGCAGATGTATTTTGTATACTTTTTCTCTGTTTTTTTTTAAAGATCTGTCGTTTCCAAACTGTCCGAATGTAGATAGGCCAGTTAAGTCTACACTGACATTTGTTTTGTTTCTATCACGGTTAATTGATCCTAAGGAACATAAGGGGTTATATATGTCCTATATACTGTCACCATGTTTGACTGCATATTTTTTTACCTGATCTGATGAGCACGAAATCTCCCAGCCTAGAGCAAGACATTCTATATTAGCCTCTTCAGCAGTTTGACCGTCTGTGCGAGGGCACATGTAGCAGTTCAATGCAGCTAATAAATAAATAAATAAATAAATAAATAAACAGATAAATAAACAAATAAATAACACGGCGTTTAAATGTTAGTTTCTTTCTGGTTAAAAACCTTTCTATCAAATTGTTAAAATGTCAAAACTAGTACGTAAAATATGAAATATAAAGACAGACCCAAAAATATATTGTTTAACTTACTGCACGGAATTCCATAAGAAAAGTTTAGTATCTAAGCGGAAATATATTGTAATACATAACTATTATGATTTTATATAGTTTATGATTTTGTTTATTCTATTCAAGTTAACATGTTGACAAAAACGGGTGCATGTAAATGTAACAGACCTATTATGGCCCCTGAAAGGACCAAAATTAGATATTTTGACCTTGTCTGCACAATAGCAGCTTCATTTATGATTTTATTTTAACCAAAGTTGCACACAACTTGTATCACCACAAGATCTTGCTTCCTTTCTTCAGCTGGCCAGATTCCATTATGGGTTCCAGAGTTATGGCCCCTTAAAGGTCCAAAATTGGCTATTTTGGCTTTTGCAGCCATATAGAGACTTCATTTATGGTTTTATTTGATACAAACTTCCAAAATATCTTCAACAACAATAAATCTTGGATTCCATGACAAATCAGATCCAATCGTAGGTTCCAGAGTTATTTTATATCTGATTACCTCCCCTGATTGTAATCAAAATGGATTTATATCAGTAAGTACTTATAGGACTTATTTGAAATTTCATCATTGTTATTAGTTGGACTGAGACAATCAGGGTAGATAACTATGAACTGATTTTATGTCAGATTACCTCCCTTTATTAATCCCCCGCCGTGGCGGAGAGATTATAGGAATGGTCTGCGTCCATCCTTCCGTCCGTAACAAAATCGTGTCCGGTCCATATCTCCTAAACCCCTTGAAGGATTTTCATGAAACTTGGGTCAAATGATCACCTCATCAAGACGATGTGCAGAACCCATGAGTCAGCCTTGTCGGTTCAAGGTCAAGGTCACAACTCAAGGTCAAAGGTTTGAGCCTGCCATTTTGTGTCCGCTCTGTATGTCCTAAACCCCTTGAAGGAATTTTATAAAACTTGGGTCAAATGATCACCTCATCAAGACGATGTGCAGAACCCATGAGTCAGCCATGCCGGCTCAAGGTCAAGGTCACAACTCAAGGTCAAAGGTTTGAGCCTTCCATATTGTGTCCGCTCTATATCTCTTAAACCCCTTGAAGGAATTTTATAAAACTTGGGTCAAATGATTACCTCATCAAGACGATGTGCAGAACCCATGAGTCAGTCATGCTGGCTCAAGGTCAAGGTCACAACCTATGGTCAAAGGTTTGAGTCTTCCATTTTGTGTCCGCTCTATCTCTCCTAAACCCCTTGAAGGATTTTCATCAAACTTGGGTCAAACGATCACCTCATCAAGGCGATGTGCAGAACTTATGTGTCAGCCATGTCGGCTCAAGGTCAAGGTCACAACTGAAGGTCAAAAGTTTGAGCCTTCCATTTCGTGTCCGCTCTATATCTCCTAAACCCCTTGAAGGAATTTTATAAAACTTGGGTCAAATGATTACCTCATCAGAACGATGTGCAGAAATTATGAGTCAGCCATGCCAGCTCAAGGTCAAGGTCACAACTAAGGGTCGAAGGTTTGAGCCTTCCATTTGGTGTCCATTCTGTAGATCTCCTAAACCCCTTGAAGGATTTTCATCAAACTCGGGTCAACTGATCACCTCATCAAGAACTCATGAGTCAGCCATGTCAACTCAAGGTCAAGGTCACAACTCAAGGTCAAAGGTTTCAGCTCTGTATCTCCTAACCCCCTTGAAGGATTTTCATGAAACTTGAGTCAAATGATCACCTCATCAAGACGTTGTGCAGAATTCATGAGTCAGCCATGTCAGTTCAAGGTCAAGGTCACAGCTAAAATCAAAGGTTTACCCTTTCACTATCCATAGCAGTGGCGGGGGATTTAGCTGTCTTTCAGACTGCCTTGTTTCAAATTAAAATGGATATATCTCCATAACTAATGAAGATACTGATCTGAAATTTCATTTATGTCAACAGATTTATTTGGCAGATCCTTCTTTTGTTCACTTACAATATTTATTTTTTTAATTACTTCCCTTTTACGTTTCTATAAATAGCTTATTTTTAGTAACTTTTTTATTATTGGCCGTAGGGAAAAACCGAGACCACTTTTCTGTGGTACAACATGGATGGTACCTCCAATTTTTAGGTGTATTTTGACATATCTATACCTTGTAAGAATTTTTTTTTCTTTTTGGTTGAATTTCTTCGCTTTGTTGTTCCTGTCCTTTGGACTTAGATATTTTTTCTGAGGACCTTCTTGTCCTCAAGTGCAATGATAACAGGTGAGCGATATAGGGCCATCATGGCCCTCTTGTATATCTGATTACCTCCCCTGATTGTAATCAAAATGATTTATATCAGTGAGTACTTATAGGACTTATTTGAAATTTCATTATTGTTATTAGTTGGACTGAGCCAATCAGGGTAGATAACTATGGACTTATTTTATGTCAAATTACCTCCCTTTATTTCAAATTAAAATGGGTGTATCTCCGTAACTAATGAAGGTACTGATTTCATTTATGTCAACAGATTTATTTGGCAGATCCTTCTTTTGTTCACTTACAATATTTTTTTTCGTAATTACTTCCCTTTTACGTTACTATAAATAGCTTATTTTTAGTAACTTTTTTATTACTGGCCGTAGGAAAAAACCGAGACCACTTTTCTGTGGTACAACATGGATGGTACCTCCAATTTTTAGGTGTATTTTGACATATCTGTACCTTGTAAGAATTTTTTTTTCTTTTTGGTTAAATTTCTTCATTTTGTTGTTCCTGTCCTTTGGACTTAGATATTTTTTCTAAGGACCTTCTTGTCCTCAAGTGCAATGATAACAGGTGAGCGATATAGGGCCATCATGGCCCTCTTGTTTTCTTTTTTTATACGCCCGAAGTGACGTATTATGTTATGACGCTGGTGTCCGTCTGTCCGTCTGTCCGTTAGCAATTTCCGTCTGTCCGTTAGCAATTTCGTGTCCGCTCTGTAACTCTTGAACCCCTTGAAGGATTTCAAGGAAACTTGACACAAATGTTTACCACACTGAGACGATGTGCAGAGCGCATGTTTTGGATGTCTCGCTTCAAGGTCAAGGTCACACTTAGGAGTCAAAGGTCATATCAGTTTGTTTCGTGTCCGCTCTGTAACTCTTGAACTGCTGGAAGGATTTCAAAGAAACCTGGCAGAAATGTTCACCACACTGAGATGATGTGCAGAGCGCATGTTCCGGATGACTCGCTTCAAGGTCAAGGTCACACTTAAGGGGCCCTTTTATGTTACTATAAATAGCTTATTTTGAAACTTTTTTATTATTGGCCATAGGGAAAAACCGAGACCACTTTTCTGTGGTACAACATGGATGGTACTTCCAATTTTTAGGTCTATTTTTACATACCTGTACCTGATAAGGATTTTTTTGTAGGCCTTGATTATTTTTTTGTGGATTTGTTTTTTGAAGTTTTCCTTTTGTTGTTCCAGTCCTTTGGGCTACAACAGTCAAGTTCTTAAAATTTTGCTCCCATCCTATGATGTAAGCCTTCGGGCGTATATTGCCCCGCTTGGCGGCGCTCTTGTTTGTGCATACGACTATAGCATACTTGTGGGGGAAGGGTGTGCATTTGTCACCAACAGCTCTTGTCAATGACAGCTCTTGTTTTACTTATGTTAGACTTTTGTGTTATATTTACTATGTTCATAAGTATTTGTTTTGGTATTTTTTTAAATAAATAGATTAAAATATGTGTTGAAATTTTCAGTGATTGTTGTATTGTTTTCAAAATGGTATTAAGTGGCATTTGTACGAACAAATGATTATGAGAAATGAAAAAGAATTTTTAAATGCAATTTGGAAATTTGTTCGTACGTACGAACAAATCTGGACTGTTCAAACAAAATGTCAGAACTGAAAGTATCTTTTGCATACAGACCCTGGATTTGTTCGTATGTACGAACAAATTCCAAATTGCTTTTTTTTTTTAAAAAAGTTAATTCTTTTTCAGTTCTCTCATTTGTTCGTACGTACGAACAAATGCAGACTGCTCATTACGAACAAATGATTGTGAATAAAAAAGAATTTTTAAAGCAGTTTGGAATTTTGTTCGTACGTACAAACAAATCTGGGCTGTTCGAACAGAATATCGGAATTGAAAAATAATATGGACAGGATTTGTTCGTACGTACGAACAAAATTCCAAATTGCATTTTTTTAAGAATAAATTCTTTTTCTGTTCTCTCATGTGTTCGTACGTACGAACAAATGACAGTGAGAAATGAAAAAGAATTTTTAAAGCAGTTTGGAGTTTTGTTCGTACGTCCGAACAAATCTGGGCTGTTTGAACAGAATATCAGAATTGAAAAAAAATATGGACAGGAGTTGTTGGAACAGAATATCATAATTGAAAAATAATATGGACAGGAATTGTTCGTACGTACGAACAAAATTCCAAATTGCATTTTTTTAAGAATAAATTCTTTTTCAGTTCTCTCATTTGTTCGTACGTACAAACAAATGATAGTGAGAAATGAAATGAAAAAGAATTTTTAAAGCAGTTTGGAATTTTGTTCGTACGTCCGAACAAACCGGGGCTATTTGAACAGAATATCAGAATTGAAAAAAAATATGGACAGGATTTGTTCGTACGTACGAACAAAATTCCAAATTGCATTTTTTAAAGAATAAATTCTTTTTCAGTTCTCTCATTTGTTCGTACGTACGAACAAATCCAGACTGTTCGTACGTACGAACAAATGATAGTGAGAAATGAAAAAGAATTTTTAAAGCAGTTTGGAATTTTGTTCGTACGTCCGAACAAATCTGGGCTGTTTGAACAGAATATCAGAATTGAAAAAAAATATGGACAGGATTTGTTCGTACGTACGAACAAAATTCCAAATTGCATTTTTTTAAGAATAAGTTCTTTTTCAGTTCTCTCATTTGTTCGTACGTACGAACAAATGATAGTGAGAAATGAAATGAAAAAGAATTTTTAAAGCAGTTTGGAATTTTGTTCGTACGTCCGAACAAATCTGGGCTGTTTGAACAGAATATCAGAATTGAAAAATAATATGGACAGGATTTGTTCGTACGTACGAACAAAATTCCAAATTGCATTTTTTTAAGAATAAATTCTTTTTCAGTTCTCTCATTTGTTCGTACGTACAAACAAATGATAGTGAGAAATGAAATGAAAAAGAATTTTTAAAGCAATTTGGAATTTTGTTCGTACGTCTGAACAAATCGGGGTTGTTTGAACAGAATATCAGAATTTAAAAAAAATATGGACAGGATTTGTTCGTACATACGAACAAAATTCCAAATTGCATTTTTTAAAGAATAAATTCTTTTTCAGTTCTCTCATTTGTTCGTACGTACGAACAAATCCAGACTGTTCTTACGTACGAACAAATGATAGTGAGAAATGAAAAAGAATTTTTAAAGCAGTTTGGAATTTTGTTCGTACGTCCGAACAAATCTGGGCTGTTTGAACAGAATATCAGAATTGAAAAAAAATATGGACAGGATTTGTTCGTACGTACGAACAAAATTCCAGATTGCATTTTTTTAAGAATAAATTCTTTTTCGATTCTCTCATTTGTTCGTACGTACGAACAAGTCCAGGCTGTTCATACGTATGAACAAATGATAGTGAGAAATGAAAAAGAAATTTTAAAGCTATTTTGGAATTTTGTTCGGACGTCCGGACAAATCTGGGCTGTTTGAACAAAATATCAGAATTGAAAAATAGTATGGACAGGATTTGTTCGTACGTACGAACAAAATTCCAAATTGCATTTTTTTAAGAATAAATTCTTTTTTGGTTCTCTCATTTGTTCGTACGTACGAACAAATCCAGGCTGTTCATACGTATGAACAAATGATAGTGAGAAATGAAAAAGAAATTTTAAAGCTATTTTGGAATTTTGTTCGGACGTACGAACAAATCTGAGCTGTTTGAACAGCATGTCAGAACTGAAAAATAATACGGAATATGGATTATTGTTCATACGTACGAACAGCCAGGATTTGTTCGTACGTACGAACAAAATTCCAAATTGCATTTAAAAATGTGAGAAATGAACAAGAATTTGTAAATTTTATTTGGAATTTTGTTCGTACGTATGAACAAATTTTGATTTTCTGTTGCTGTGGTCTGCGATTTCTTCAATTTTTGCTGTGATTTTCACCAGTAAAAACTCCGTATAGCGGCAAAAAAGAGGGACAGACCGGAAGATCCTCTTTTATTCCGGAAGCAGATTATATATTAAGCAAAAATTACCAGACAGACTTAAAACAATAATAGTATAAGAGCAAACACACACTGTTGGGGTCGTGTAGTATTAGAGAATATATGATTAAAAATGCATTTCTTAAACATGCTAAAACTGTAATAAATCATGGTCTGTTATCTCCACCAATGCTCAGATCGCAGTTAGCGGGGGCGGAGGAGAGAGAGGTATCTTGACCCCCAGATGTCTGGGTCAGAGCAGAGGGTGCGTCTATTCAAACATTCTCTGAACTTTATTACAGAGTTCTTGGTTGCTCACTGGTAAACAGGTTTGAAATAACCGAAACAAAGTTTTATTTCTAATTTTGATAAAATGCATAACGATCAAATGCTATAAACCACCACTTACCTAAAACTCTCAAACATCCTTGAAATATGAAAATCCATCCTAACCCCATATTGTTTAATGGTACCAGCATCCGTCAACCGAATCCAATATACATGTACACCGCATGCATATACACTAGTAATTATTACAGTTTGATAGAATCTAGTGAACATTTCAATTAAGTTTATGAGAATACAAGAGGCCCGTCCAAACATTTAACGCCTATCCTATATATCTCATCCACATTCGAAACAAATGTGTACATGTATATAAACAGTGTAACCTCATGTTTTTCCGTCACACGATAGTCCAAGTTACGAGACAAAAGGGGCCACGTAGTTGATCTCTGATTTGCGAGAATGTGTTACCTCTGTAGAGCAATATCACAAAAACTAAAATTTTATTTAAACAGAGTGTATTTTAGAAACGTTAATTTTCACAGGCACTGGAATGATTAAACCTGCCATTTTGAAGACGTTTGCCTTTCAGCAGCCTGGCTGCATGGTTATTTTTTTTTATATAAATACTGCAAGCAAAATAAGAAAATCATTAGCCTTTGAAATAGCACTTTTTATCTGGTTCGGAGCCAGGGTCAATAAAAAAAGTCAATGTATAAACAACCTGCTGGAGTTACTTCCCTCTTAATGAATAAACATAAATACGTAAATAAGAACAAACATAGGGACGGGAGCCAGTCTAGCCTGTCAGAAGTGTCGTTAACAATGGTTTCCAGAAAGCATCAGTCTAAATTTGTGGGGGCCAGTATAGATACCAAAATGTGATGCAGACAATATTCATTCAACATGAGCAATGTCATTTCGAGACAACTTCTTTGTGTTGACAATCATTTCAGCTCCCTTTTTAGTAATCTGTCACTTTCTTTTCTCCTATGCACATAGCCGAGCCTCTTTTTAAAAACCGATCGGTTTACAAATTAGCGTAAAATTTACGGATAATTGAAATTCGTGAGAAAACAAAGGTGGAATAGGTCAGCTATCTTCACCGAATAATCGTTTAATTACAACTCTGTATGTTAATCAATGGAATGATTAAAGGATGTATGAATAAACAGCAGTTAAATTCATGGTAGATATTGAAAATTGCTGCAACAAATAAACATAACTTTACTATAAATATATACTTTTTATTTATACATTTGTACTATATATGTATTTGTGTTAAAACGATGTTAAATGTTTATTTCAATTTTGTGAATTTTATTCTCATGAAGTGTAATTTAAAACTCGCAGTAATCTTGAGTAATGTACATTCATACAGAAACCATGCAACGGTATTTCTCAAGTACAGTCACATCTGTGTTAAAGACCACATTCGAATAAAGGAATAAATATACTGACCAATTTTCATTTGTTAAGGGAAACACACACATGTACTCGTTGGTAGGGTAAATGTCGTATGTCAACATACCTTTATCGTTTCTTTATTTTAACAACTGGTGCCGGCGTCGGTGCTGGTATCATTGTGTTTATCTTTATAATCTTATTAAATGGTATATGCGAATAATAAAGGACAACAAGTGGCCAATCAGTGCTAGTAAATTACCGTTTATATTTGATAAAAATGCTGGCTCCAAGGCTATATAACTGATTGTGGAACCCTCGTCTCGGAATTCCATCTTTCCATTGGTCGATTTTAAAATTGATCTCCACGCAAAGAACCAATGTTAGATGAACATTTAGTACTATTTTGACGGAAAAACAAGTAACCGACCAGTTCTTGATATTTACTCTAAGGGGTGGGGTGGAGTGTTTGTCTGGGATAGAGAAAAGCGCATGTCGTCAACGGCGACAATAAACACCATCCAAACGCGATCATACTGAGAACTTGCGGTTTTTATTGGTGTTAAGTATACATATATATACTTTGCGGCTGCCGTTGTAGTAAATTTAAAGTGTTGCATTAAAATATACGTTTCAAAACCATATATGTGTGTAATAAAGAATCGAATAATCTTTGATATGCAGTTGATATATACAGGTTATTATACGCCACTTAAAATATCGGTACAATATATATTACGATAAGGCTATTTTGTTCAAATTCAGGATTGCGTATCAGTCAACAGGAATCAAGCTCATGAGGAAGGTCAGAATTGGTCTTCTGGTCTATCGTAGTACGACTCGGTTGTATTAGAAACCCATGTAGAATGTGGAATTCAGTGAATATCCAATACAGAGCAAGACGGAAGTGGAACGTCACTGGAAGAATCATCGACTTCTGGTAAAAGAATAATTCGCGCAAAGAAAAATTCATGCATCCTTGCTGGTTATTCGTTTGAAGATAATTAATACTTCTCAATATTAATGAATGTTCTGAAATCTCGTGATGCTCCTTTTCACGTATAAAAGTGCAAATAAAACCATGGATATTATTACACAAAGTATTCCCCGGGAACATATATATTCATAATTTGATTTATATGTTGTCTTAATAGATTTAGACTAGACACAAATGTAGATGTTACTTGCTGTGCTCCATGCTTCCGGGAAATCTACCCTTACCATTTAATTCTTGTCAGTCCTAAATGTAAAATCACATACTAGGTTAGCATTGCTCCCATATATACTAAGTATAATGTATAATTCATATTTTGAAATATTTTGTTTTTACAGCACCGACGGCTACGCCCTCAGCTCCACCAACATCAGCTGTGTTAGAAGTGTTTCAAAAGTATTTCAGTTTTCTAAATTATTTAGTTTTCCTGCATTTTTCCACTCAGTAAGTCTTAGGACGTAACTGCCCGACAAAATCAATGGTTGAGGGCGAAAGATGTAACATAGTCGCTTCACCTTAAAAAGATACAAGTATTGCACATGACCCTGGTGACTAAGTTCAAGGTCAATGACAGACAAGGGGTAAAAGATCAAGTAGCTTAAATTCGGTTGAAATCTATAATTGTTAAACCATAAGAATGATTTTGAAAAAAAATGCGCTAATTGTTAACCTGATTCTGACGATACGCAGAGTACACAACCAGAATCAATAGGTCCAAGGTGAAGGTCACAACAGGAGATTAGAGGCCATTAATCAAATAGGTCAAATTCATGTCTGGTCCTTATCTTCTTAACCACTAGAAGACTTTCATTAAACTAGCTTTAGTTGTAAGCCGCATCAAGACGACACGCAGGGTGCAAAGGCCGAAGGTCACACTTTAATGTCACAACATTTTACTTTATTCTGTATCAGAGCAGCGTCTGGTTTAGTGATAGCTCTTGTCTTGTAGCCCTGTAAAACTACATGCATTTTTATGAAGTTAATTATAAAGTACTGCAAATGCATGCTTTATTATTGTATAGCATGTAGATTTTATGTACTAGTATGCAAATTTTAAATACGAAACATTAGTTAAACAGCTCTAACTCATATTTTTGTTTAAGAGAATTAGTCAGTTTTGTAAAATACTAATACATAATTGGCCGGCAGACAGACAATTGATGGCCCTTCCTTTTTTTTTGCTATGTTTGCATTACATAACCAGCTGTCGAAATTTTATTTTATTACAAACATAGGTGTTATTAGTTATACTTGATAATTCATGACATGTTGCTCATGCAAACAATGTTTTAATACTAGTATTTCATCTTTTCAAATTAATAATGTTGTAGTAACAAATAAGGCGAGATGCATGCAACAGTTATAGTCAAAACACAAACAGCTGAACTCATCAAAGCAATAACTATAGAATTCTTAATTTTATCTGTATCAGTGATAAGATAAATAATATGTATTTATATGTCGTATTCAAAAGTAGTTTCCGAAGAATTACGTATTTGATAATCTTACTGCTTGAAACAGTGAAATAATCAGGGCATAATTATCCTAAATACTTTTATTAGCAACAGAAAAATAGAAAATGTAGAAACTCCACAAGTCGCTTAACACGACCAAAAAAATTGAAAAACTTACAGAATCAAGTCTGATCGAACCTTTTCATGGACGGAAGTGGAAATACATGCTACCGTCAACGCCCTCTAGCCCCAGGTTGAGCAGAACTCAATCATGAAATTAAGGACTGTGTCTTATTTTGGCTAAAACAAAAGGAATGTTGTAACGTGACATTCGTGTAGTAAAGTTTGCTAATTACTGCTATAGAAAACAAGAGCTTTCGGAGGACAGCAACATTCCACTATTCAACAGCCTTGTCGATTGAATGAATAAAAAAGTCGAAAAAAGGGGCATAATTTTGTAAAACTGCAAAACAGGGTAATGGAACCTGCATAGTGCTTATCAGCTAATGACAGTGGACAAGTGTGTAAAGGTTCAATCCGTTTCCGTAAGTGGGTACTGAGATACCAGCATACATACAAAAACTTAACCAAAAACTGATAAGACGAAACAGGGGTATAATTTTGTAAAACTGCAGAGGCGAGTTATGTTATTGGACCTTTTCACTGCATGACATATCATGACAGTGAACAAGTATGTGAAGTTTCCATCCATTCCCATTAGTGGATACTGAGATACCAGCATACATACAAAAAATTAACCAAAAACTGCTAAGTCGAAAAAGGGGCATAATTTTGTAAATGAGCAAAATAGAGTTATGGAACCTGCACAGTGCATGTCAGATCATGACAGTGTAAGTTTTTGAAGTTTCAATTCATTTCTATTGGTGGGTACTGAGACAACAGACGTACAAACCCTTAACCAAAAATTTCTAAGTCGAAAAAGGGGCATAATATTGTCAAAAAAAAAGAGTTATGGAACCTGTGCAGTGTAAGTCAGTTAATCACAGTGAATAGGTGTGTGAAATTTCAATCCATTCCCACTGAGATACCAGCTTACATACAAAAACTTAACCAAATCGTGACGCCGACGCACGGGTAAGTCTACCTATTCTTTGAATAGTCGAGCTAATAAGAGTTAAACGATGCATAATTTTCATTGTGGCTACATAGTATGAAAACTGTTTATCAGTGCATATGTTTCCTACTGTGATATTACATGTATTACACAAAATGTCATTATGTGACAACGAGATGTGCTTGCTTCCTAATTACAGTTACACATCATCGTTATCAGAGTTATCATTGCTGTCTTCATCATAATTATTACCATGATCATAAACATCGTCATCATCACCATAATCATCATCATTATCATCATCATCATCATCATCATCATCAAAGTCATCGTCGTCATATTCATCATCAATTTCTTCCCTATATATAACTTTGTTTTCATTCACTCTGCTATTGAAACTTTGAAACATTTTCCTACTTTCTTCAGCCCGTTCAGTCATGTATTTTGTCCGTTTAACTATGTCATCTGCCCACTTATGTATATGCTCAATCCTAGCTATTGGATCCTTTATATTTCTCCAGTCGTCCGGATCTAGACGGTCTTCTCTTGTCTCCGATTCATAATCAGAAGGTAAACAGTCGCATTTAGATGGTGTTCCCGTTTCAACCCTTTTACCCGCCGACCTTTCACAGTTTGGACAACATAAATAAACGTCACCCACGATACCTACGAAGCTCTTGTTGGGTCCACGCAAACATTCTTCACATTGAAGTCCAGTCCAACAGTTGCCTTCATATTCTATGGAAAAAGAAACAGTAGGCTGGTTAATTGAAGGTCAGCATACTGATGTTGATGTAGTCAATTTGGAACAGATCTACTGATACCTTTGACAAAGTAAATTTACATTTATAAGATGACGTCTTGACTCGGAGTAAGTATTTTTGAAAATGAATTTCTCTAGCCTGCATAATAAGGATATCTTTTTAACTTAACAATAAATCTGAGGAGCTTGCTGCTTAAATCTATGCAATAAAGGTGCATTTATAATGATAAGTTCTCAAACATTACACAGCTTATTTAGATTGACCGAAAAGAAAAATATGATACCTCTCTTTTGTCGTATTAAGTCATATTAACATATATTAGCATAAACGTTAGCGAATTTCGAAATTTTGCAACCACTTTTAAAGTCGTTTGCACTATTATGATTATCTATTACATGAAATTTTATATGTATTTATTGACCGTATATTAGTAGCCATCTCCAGTTTGAGGACGGCATATAGTAATTACAACGTTCATCCGCCCGTCCTATTGTTCATTTGTTCCGTTTGTGTCTGGTCTTAATTTTGTAATTCATCAATTGATTTCGAATGCCTTTATACAAATGATTAGTATGGCATGTCGATGTGTCGCTTGCGAGAACTACCTACTCGTTCTTTTGAATTATTTCCCTTTATTGAATGTCCATCCTTATTTCCAGTGTGTGACTTTGTAATTAATGGATGGATTTGAAAAAAAAACTTGGCAACAAAGATCAGCATGACATGATGTGTCATGTGCAAGAACCATATTTCAGCCCTTTTTCCTTTTGGAATGATCACCCATTATTAAATGTTCTTGTCTAGGACATAACTCTTAAACTACTTTATGGAATTTATAATATATATTTGAATTTATGTAACTTGCACACAATGATAGCAGACATTTAAGGAAGTGGACTGTGCATGAACCATAACTCTACCTGACTTATTTGGTCACTGATCTCCCTTTATTGATCTTTTATTTTTCTTATGATTCATAAATGAACAGATTATTGTAATAATGAATAAAAGACAGGTGGCCTAGTGGTTAAGGTTGAGGCCTGGGAGTCGTGGGGTCACGACCACGCCTTTTCGTGTGACACCAGTACTGGTTTTTCCAGGAAGCCGACTCGAGAGAAGTTCAAATGTACCTGAAGAAGCTTTCATCACAATCGAACTTTGATAAATTAGTATAAATAAACTAAAATAAAGAACATGTTTTGGACATTGTTTAAGTCTGAGACAGTGATATATCGGGGAAATTAATGGAAAATATGAGAAGCATGTATTGGACGTAGATTGTTTACAAGCAATATGAATAAGAATAAACTAGTATTTAGGAAGCTTTATGTAAAGTTATAGTTATAAAAATGACTATACATTTACTCAGAAATTACACGTAAGTTACCACATCCATTCAAATGAATCAGTATGGGGGCATTCACCTTTTCACAAGTAGTCTTGTTTGTAATAACTCATACATCTTTAAAACGAAGCTATCATTTGTCAACTTGAAAAACGTGTGGTTTTCTAACTAACCTTCTTTACATTCGCATGTGATGTCGTTACCCGAGTTACGGCGGATAACCAGGTTTCGTGCGCAGTTTGGGCAACACGCCTTAAAACTTGTATCGCCGTTCTCAACCTCCTGTGTACGATCTAAAGGACAATCTCCACAACTGTAGCCAACCAAACATAATGCTGAAGTGTATTGAACGGAATCATTATTTAATTATTTAGATGTATCTTTAGGATGAATTTGTTTACGTGAATATTCAATTCGTGAGTATTCAATCAGTAAGAGCTGAATTATAGGCACTGAACTGGACTGTTGGAACACTGCCTTGTATGTATTCAAGAGGAGTACATTAAAAAGCTATGAAGCTTTGATCAATCAATTTGTGCATGTACAGATTTGACATTGTATTCAAATTATTGCTCTTGCATTTGACAAAATAGCATTTATTCTTCGAAATAAAATAATATATTCTAACAAGATGCTCCATCAGACTGCATTTGTGAGTTTCAGTCATTTCTTGTGACTATGACTTTTACCTGTAAATGCAAAAAAAAAAATCTGAGTTGGCAGAAAATAACTTAAACTCACAAATGATGATTATTTTACACATACCAGAAGCAAGCCATTTAAATTTAACCTGTGATTTTGATGACAAAATTTGTAAATTCATACATTTAAAAAATATGTAAATTTATAGATTTTTATATCTGTAAATATACCACTTTTGTAGACCTGCGTATGCTATACAGTGGTATTGTTCAGAAACGTGATATTAAAATACAAGTAGTTAAAATAAGTATAAAAAATATGAGTGAAAAATCCCCAGCTCGCTCTCTTACAAATATACCTGCATCCAACAAAATTCAAAACTGAGAATCTATGGAGTTAGCAGTAAACATGTTAACGACGCACGACGTACACAGGGGTATCACAGTAGCTCACATTGAACAGTTTGTGCCCAGGTGAGCTAAACAGATACAAGCATTTGATGATGTTAGCGAAACAAAAGTTCATGAAGCGGTATACGGCCATTTTTCTCTTGTAATTACTAGTATGAGAGAGGTCCATGCTAGGATGATACAGATCAAATCTGGTGATGATTAATCAAGAAGTCTTTACTTGTAGCCTCCTAAAGTATGAGGCGGAATTATCTGAACAAAGAAAGGTTTGTACAAGGACGCTACGGGTTTTTCTGGAGAGGATTTGTAAAGCGGGTCATGAAAAGAGGTATTTTAAAGGTTTTTTTCTATCTTTTATCTCTTGCGGCCTGTAAAATGTATCAGACGGCAATATCTGAAAACAAAGTTGTCGAAGGTCCGCACAAGGATTCTACTGTTTATACTAATTTATTATTGATTGTGAAGCAAGTTATACAATTTATATAAAATACTCTCGACACCTCATTCCTGACACGAAGGTATGATGCTACAGACCATGCTTGCCAATGATCCAGCGGTTCATGACAGGAAGCCGTTTATAATAAAATATATCCTACGTTAGTTGTGGACCCTAAAAGAAATCAGACGTAATTATCAGTCAGTAAGTTGTTACGGTTGTCCACTGTACTTCAGATGAATTACCTCCCTTGAAGGGATTTTTTAGAAAAAGGTTGCAAAATACCTTCTGTTCGGCGGTCGTCTGTGGCTATTACGTGGAGAAAATGAAACAAGTAATTGAGACAAAGGTTCTCAACATTGATAGCCGCTTAACAGTGTAGTGTATGCGGATTTCGAACCCGTTGAAATGTCAGCCATGTTCAGGTCTCCTATGTATGCGGTGTTGAAGCATCCTTTAATTAGGATGTGGATGCATCACATTGTGTAGGTTACCTGCATGGCTGGCTTAGGCGAATGTGCCGTATTCTAAGGGTTCTAGAATGTGCATACACGGCACTCCCTTGAGGACAAATGTTTGTAAGAAAGTGAAAGATCCATCAAGCCATTTGAAGGTGTTTTTGTGTAGTTCTGGTGGTCCTTTTTGTGAATACAGAGGGCCATATAACATTAAACTGAAGGCTATGCAAGGCTTCCACAGATCGCTTGGTTTATGAGAAGAAGCCCTTTAAGGTCTATGAGAAACTAACACTGAAAGAACAAATTGATAGTGTACATTATGGAACTGTGACCAAAAGGACAGGCTATAGACAAATGGCTTGTGTATGAATAAGTTAAGAGACATAATCTAATCATTATAATTGTAATTTGGAAAATAGAAAATTAAGAAAAATAGGTTAGACAAATTATTATTTACCCATATTTTGGTGCAGTTATTTGCACACTGAATACAGCTACCTGCAGAATAAAGTATCATTATCTTTACAGATGCAATAAACATTAAATAATTCATACTTCAAGTTTCTTTATCAGACAGAGTCACTATCGCCAAAAATAGAAGATTTCCATTGTTGATCCTACAGTCACTTTACACAGGAAAAGTAGTTTCCCCCAAAAAAGTTAGGTGTCCCTTAAGTGACATAGTGGTGTCATGTTCTTCGCACGTACAATAAATGAATATAAACTATACTAGTATACGGCAACAGCAATTTTTACACTTTAAGATGAAATTGTTTTAAAATCTCAAACAAACAAAAAATATTCTTTCTTATTTTCTAATTACCCGACCAGCTATCATGTATTCATTGAACTCTAGAGGCATTGCGGATGGCTATCGTATCTATCGCAGTCTCCGCTCGGTCATCATTTAAGTAATGAATGAGTGTTTTTGTACTTAAGCTGGTTTATATATTGGCGACTCATTAAGAAGACCGTTAATAATTTGTAATTTTAGTTGCAGGACAGAGCAAGACACAGAAGATGCTCCAGAGGCTTCCAAGGTGCAGATTAAAGGCACACATATATGTGACGCGTGTCACAATGTTATGTTTGTCTGGGGAGCGGGAAATGTAACTCACGACGCCGGAGCTTGTAGCCAGATAGTGTTACAACCGAACCACTGCGTCTACTTTATAATTGTATGGAAGTCAATCAAGAGCCGTTTAAAATTGATACTACTGGCTGGGAACCAGTAGCCGGACAAATTTTCATATTTCGGCTCCATTGTTTTCTCAAAAAGTATTTGACATAAATGAAGCATCTGATATCGTAATCAGCATCACATTGTGACGTAAAATACGGGCTCCACGGGACCTCAAACGGGATCTAAAAAAGAAGTTATTTTCCCCGTGAGGTAAACCAGTAACCGGACAAATATTTTGACGACTGTTTGCTGTTATTTTGATATCGAAATAAGTAATTAAACTATTTTAACACACTTCTTTATCGTTAATATCTCAAACAATGCACATGCAAGATAACAGTAGCAGCGGCGAAAGCAGAGACGCTAACTCAAAAACCTTAATTTCGTCTAACACGAACTTGTTAATTTAAATAGATATAGAATAAAATTAGTGCAAAAATCGACAGCCATGCATTTTCTGTAACCGTCATCAGCAGAAAATCAATATGCAGTTATTTTATTTCTTCCCCGCTTGATACCTCGACAAATTAAAACAATATTTCGCATATGCAATGCTATCTTCATGTCCCGTTAAGACCGAAACTTGTTTTGTAAACACAGGTGAGGTACGATCATAAAACCTAACATTATACAGCCTTGTGAAACAGTGGTTTCATGTAGACATGAAGAACAAACATCTAAATACATGTAATCCATATGAATCAATTGCGTGAATAACTCAAAACTAAAGCGGTCATTACATGTGTCCTGACACTGGTCGTGTCTGGATACTGGTTCCCAACCAGAATATGCAGTATTTTTCAGACGCGTAGATCTATGTTTTTGCGAAATCGCCCTTTGGAAAAATTTAGATGCAAAATATTATGAACAACTTACAGATTTTTTTATATCATAGTTCAAGCCTTTTTGGTTATTCTCGAAAGTTATCCTTGGAAGCCTGTAGTGTCCACATGGATATGAAAATACGCTATAAAAATGCTACATTTCAAACACTCAGACTCTCTATTATGAAGCCGAGGAAACAATGATGTCACATACCCTTTACCAAAAAGTCCTTCAATCGCGGGTGATAGAACATATAAATAATATCAGCGGTACTTTATTCTCTTTATAAAAAGTTTGTCAAATTTCATACGTACACAGCTGAACGAAAAATTCAGGGTATATCGTAATTTTGCATCGACGTCACTGAGCAACATCCAGCCATTGATAGGATGTAAAAAGATTGCGGATGTGCAATGTGTTTTACCTTTCGGCGGGAAAATATTGCATGTGCGTGTCATCTTATACGCTACTGTGTACGTGACAGTTGAGCAGATAAATATAAACACGTTTTCTTATTTAATACGAATGAATTTATTACTAATTAAGAAAATATTAGCATTCTATTTACTGACAAATCATTATATGAACGATAAATATGCTCATCTGTATCTACACATATATTATGAATGATGAATGTGTATATATTTATCTATTCATCTAAGGTTGTTTTTTAAATTTACTGGAAATATCAGATTGGGATGTTTTAATGTTTCTATGTTTCTGCAGAACATAGACATTGGTGAATATCCATTCTATGCGAATTTAAAAGGTTCTTGTTGACAAGTTGAATGACATTACAAAAACGTCAGATATATAAGAGATAGTACTTACATTTATTTATTATAAATTCTGTATCTGAATCGTTCCTTGCAAGACAACTGTTTAACACTGAGAACACAATAACCAAAAAGGAAAACTTTATTTCAAAAAGGAAGAGAAACCGAAATCGAAACTAAAAAAAAACCCGAATGAACCGTGTAACATTTTATCGAAATACATTATTATATAGCTTTAGTGGTGAGTCAATATTTGACTAGACTAAAATATAAATCGATCTGACTAACGTTAAATCACCAATGACAGACAGTGCGTTACAATTGAAAAACGCTAAGTCTATAACTTAAAAGATTAAACTAATAGTGTAAAAGATTGTGTCAATTATATTTTCATTATTCAAATCGTTACTGCTATATTTTTTTAAAGTATTAAATTGTATTTGATTGTATTGTAATTGCATCGTATTTTGTATATGGTATTTTAAATTAAACTCCGCCCCTTGATAGAAAATGCAGATTTTTTCTTCATGGAGTGGGGTATCACTCCCCTAAAAATGGAGCCACCTGTTTGCTATGGGTATCGGCACGTAAGCCGGAGAGCAGGGTCCAAGATGTTAATATGCACCCATAGCACCCTGTGGATGTAATGCATGTTTGTTTTCATGTTTGAATTCTCTGTTATGGGTGTGGGTGCCAATACACATCTTTGACCTCTAATACGGTGTACACGTTTTGGCGGTCGTATCAGCCCGATACGATCAATCGGCTAGTCATGCCAAGCCCTAGGAAATCTCATTTTTACACTTACATCTTCATTTCTTCATGTTCTGTTGCATCTATGTGTTTTCATTTCACATTTCATAATTATGTTTTTTTCGCAAACTGATGTAACACAAAATCCAAAATTACTTCATTCTATTCTCATATTTTACTACGTTCAGCAAACTTCATAATACGTTTACATGAAATTATTGAAAATTTCATCGTTATATATGCATTTCAATAACCATATTTACTAGAAGAAGGTGGACTAGGGCCAATCGGGTGGGTAAAGTAGCCATCACTTGAATCCTTATTTTTACACTTTCGCAAAGCAGCTAGTGATATATACAAGATTAAACAAAATACTCGGGTATATCACTACGGCATCCCTACATATATGAGCTAGATATCTACACTATTTCCCTGTAGGACTCCGCGACGGATGGGAATCTAAATAATATGGATAAGCAAGATAAAAAATAAACGACAGCATATCAAAACAGACTGTAACAGCACGGCAGGTGAGAACCCTTCTCACCATCCATTCACCTCGAATATTGCATTTCCTAGATTTCTTTTAATTCAGTCTACTGATGAGGCATTAATGAAAGCCTTGAAATGTCTGATTGTTGCGGGTTTTGGCAGATATATTTTCTGTTTAAATGCCAGTTTATGAATATACGTGAATGAGAAACAAATACAAATTTAATGTGCCTCGTATCTAAGATGAACTCTGCCTGACCTAGCTTGTGATGTAACCATGGGCTGGAATACCTTATCATTGATAGATCTTATATAATCTAAATGGTCAGTGTGAGCGGATACAGGTTGAATAAGAACTGCTTGTTCACTGATAATCCATCCGCATTGTTCATGAATGGGACTATATTGTGTAGCACATGAACATCCTTTGGATGTGATTCGGAATAAAAAATAGATGCTATATAATTGTCAGAAATACACTTGTAACTTTGGCAACCATAAAAGACAAGCATCTCTCCTTTTGCGATGGAGAAAACACTCAAGAGTGTTGCTGGTGTTCCAAAATTAGTCAAATAATTGCGAACAGGGGACCTACACGTTAAGGTCGAATCACCAGCTTACGCTAAAAATCTACTTTGCATGACATCATTTTCAGTCATGTTAATGTATTGCACACCGTACTCAGAATTCTCAAGGGGGGGGGGTGGGGGGGAGGTTTGCGGGAAGGGGCAGGTGAATGTCATTCGTTGTCATGATTTTACTGGAATATCCGAGAGGGAAATTGTGCAAGGCTTTACTGCACAATATGTCACTGCTGCCAGACACACCAAAATCAAATGACTATACACACACAAAAAACAAGAACAACAAACAAAAAGCAGAAACACTATTATATTATACATTTGGCATTCCGTTTCTTCCTTCGTTTGTACACGTTGGCTATCTGCATACAAAAGTCACAACTTGTAAACCAAATCCTCTTCAGTGCTACAATTACTTTAGACAAGAACTGTAAAGGAGAGTTCATGTACATTTGCCAAAAGTGCTGCAAAATGGCTATCTTTATTAATTATTACAACAGCAGTCTTGAAGTTCCGTCGAAAAAAGTCTCCCCGTACTTGGATGCAGTTCTGTTATATTTTCTAGTAGATTTCTACTTTGGGATCATGGAGTCCATTCTATCCATGTAATAGAATTCCAGATTAGCCGGTGCTTGGGAGCGCATTTCATTAACTCCATGAAAAGACTCAAACTTAATCTGCTATTATTTTGCTTTGTTGCATTCTATGCTTCCAAAGGATCTTATAGATTTCTTTTACTATCCCAACAGCAATCTTAAAGTTGCGTTTGTTTGGCGGCCGTAAAAAGCCTCCCCGTAATGGGACTTGGTGTTGATTTTTTTCTGCTTTTTGGATCTTTAGAGTCCATTATTTTCAATATCTATGTATTAGAATTAAATTTTTCAAACGCTATTATTTTGCCTATCTGCATTCTCTGCTATCAAAGATCGAGCTTTCCGTAAGACTGCACGCTCGACATTTCTTAGTGCTTGACTCTAAATTAGAGCTTTGCCAGTAAAAACTTTATAAATCTTTAACCAAAAAAAAAGTAAAAAAGGGGCATAACTCTGACAAACTAAAATTAGAATCAGAGTTATGGGGATTGTTTCTCCTGGTGTAGACTTTGATAATAAATAACTATTTTAAGTTTCATGTGAAAAGTTTCGATAGTAACAGAAACATTTGACTTTATCAAAAACTTTAACAAAAATTCTAACTTAAAAAAGGACATAACTCTGTCAAAAGTCAAATCAGAGTTATGGGGATTGTTTCTTCTGGTGTAGACTTTGATAGTAAATGATTACTTTAAGATTCAAGTGAAAAGCTTTGAGTGTAGCAGATATATATGACTTTATCTAAATCTTTAACAAACAAAAATGTTAAAAGGGGCATAACTGTCAAATTCAATCAGAGTTATGGGGATTGTTTCTCCTGGTGTAGACTTTGATAGTAAATAACTCTTTTAAGTTTCAAGTCAAAAGCTGATAGTGACACAGATATTTGACTTTATCAAAAACTTTAACCAACGGCGACGCCGACGCCGGGGCGAGTGCAATAGTTGCACTTCTTCTTCGAAAAGTCGAGCTAAAAAGAGTAACATAAAATAAAACTTTGCGGAACACAGCTCACACCGACTTTTTATGTAAGCTAACATTAGCGTTGCTAAAAAATAAGGATAAATATCAAGCAGGGAATACTACGTTATAAAAACGCAACCTCCCCAAAACGAAACCCACAGAACGCAGATGTGCACACTTCTAACACATACACTCACATACAAAGCAAACACACGAGGTCAAAACAAACAAATAAAGGAACACAGTGGGGCGCTGCCTTGGAACGGTCGGTGGCAAAAACACCACCGGGGAAGTGGCCAAGTCCTATGCCCTGACTTCTAAATACATTTCTCACCGCAATAACTACTCTCGCCAAGAAGAGCGAATGGCGGAATAATTGCCCAACTAGCAGTTCGATGTTATGGCGATGATTACTTCAAACGTCTTACATAAGGGTATTCCTACTACGTCCAACTGCTTAGCTCAATAGGGCGAGCGCATATCTACGGATCGCGGGGCCACGAGTTCCATCCACGGACGAGGCGTATGTTCTCCATGTCGATTGCTTAAAAACATTTTCTGAAATCACTGCCGATTCATGTGGGGAAATAGGCAGATACTTCCGGAGAAAATGTTATCCTGGAACACTGCTTAGATTAGCTGCCTGCCGTTGCAAAACTGAAATACTAAAAACAACTTCCCTAAACACCACACAAGACAATTACTCCGTGAAGAAGTACAATAAAGAGTGATTTCTTTAACCTTTTCCTGAACTGCCAATATTAGGCCGGTCACACCTAAAAAATCATTTGAAAAAAATACAAAAATGTCACTTCTTTCAAGATTGTCTTCAATTCTTTTCATCTTTTGAGTAACAAATGTCTTTAGAACTACTTTATTAAAACAAGTTGACATATCAACAATATGTAATGAAATACTGCTATAGCAGCAGCCTTGTTTTCTTTATACAGTGTCGCCCATTAAGTTAATGGACTTTAAAATACAAAGCCAGCAAACAGTTCACCACTCAAATGTTTGCAAACTGTGATTAATTATTCTTGCACAATATATATGGCAATATGGTAGTAACATCAAGTCATTTGTGTGCCACTCATCAGTGTGTGCTTCAAAAAAGTAAGTAAGTTGGTGTAACTTCATATTGAAAAATGCCGGCCTGTCTGCACGCCAGACAGTTGCCAAGAAATCTGGTTAAAAATCACAAGGTTAATACAGGCTGAAAACATGTCTATATTGCCAGTTCCAGTTCAGTGAAAAAGTATGTCCGTTTACTAGTGATGGGCCGACAATCGGCGACAATCGAATAATCGTCGGCGTTGCATTTATGAGCGCGATCGCCGACTTCACATTTCCCTGACCGATTAATTACTTGGCACCCTAAACGGACAATTTAGTTGTTTCTGACCTTTTTCTTTCTGGTATTTACGATTCTTTGGGGCAAATACGCCAAGGAAAACTACTCTACGTAAAAATGGCTTCCTCCAAAGTCCCTCGACAGAAATTGAGATCATCTGTGATCACCCAGATTTTGGAAAATATATGGCTTTTACAAAATTAAGCCGGGAAAACCATCAGCCTAAACTCTTGACATTAGTATAGCAGTATGCATAGCATGCCGTAAGACTTAGGCAAGCATATTAGCAAGGGTATTTTAATTTTTTATTATGTGGGATTGAAATCATTCCAGTTGTTATCTAAGAATTAATAAATCGTAACTACTTTTTTGCTCAAAATAATTTTAATTTAATAACACAATATCACTGGATAAGTCCCTGGTGAAATTAAGACGAGTACCTGATTTGAAGTTTGCTATCTTCACAAATATTTTACTTTTATGCTGTTAACTTACTTGTTTATGAAGGGATACAATAGAAATATGATATTTGATGTCTTTGTGGTTCATTTCTTAAGTAATGACATAAAACATACACTGTGAGGTGAACTTATAGATATGCAATTAGAGTAACCGATTATCCGATTATCCGATTATATCCGATTAATCGAATCGGTCGGCTTGTCCGATTATGCCGATTAATCGGTTGGCAAATTTAACCGATTTGCCCATCACTACCGTTTACCCAAGGCGACATTTGATGACTGTGTTTCACAGAATAGTAACGTACTCACATTTAAAGATGTCGACAACACTGAAACAAATGTTACTCCACTTCGCTCTGACTAGGAGAAAAACACTGAAGAGTGCACCAAGCTGACCAAGCAACTGCACACCCAGATATGCCTGTAAATAAACTGTACAGACCACTTGAAGTCAGTTTAATGTTTAACACTGAAATAAGAAGTCATATGTTAAAAAAGGAGTCATGCACAGAAACGCTAATGATCGATACTGCTGTATCTCGGCAGTGGGGACTGTGCTGGCGTGAACGTCTGAAATGTACAAACTGCTGTTTTGTTAGCAAATTTTACAAGCTATATGAGGAAGTGTTAACTAGAAAAAGAGAAAAGAAGCCCGCAAAACCTAACATAGCTGTGCAGTATGGGTTAATGACTACCCCCATTTATAACACAGCAGTGTGCAGAATTTTGGCTAGTGCTGATATTATCCCAATGCAGCAGCACAGTAACAAAGTTGGAGCAGCCATCACTAAACTAAACAAAGTTATTATGCATGAAAACAGAAAAAGCATTAAAGCTGATAAAAAACTATGTGGCTCCAAAAACCCCGATTTGGTCTATGTGGAATTCATGTTACAATCCCCTGTTTAACACTGGAAGTACCACTTTTCAGGCCGGTACCATTGTTTCGGCGACACTGTGTGGAAACAACACTAAATAAAAAATTATAGGTGTCCATATTGGTAACAAGCTATGTACAAAGGCATCTCTCCTGAGAAACAAAGGCATTGATGTACAAATATAACTTGTCTACGGTCACTGTACTGCCACTATTTCTGAGTCCGAATCTATTGGCAATGAAGAAAAATGGCGTCAGTCTCTGACTGAGGAAGTGAAACAGGATCTTACTATTGCTTCCTTTACAAGAGATGGTAACTCTAAAGCTGTTAAAGATGCTAAGAAAGGGCACGCACAGTCTATAACAACATGAAAAGACATCAGACATGGAAATTCATTAAAAATGGGCAATAAATAAAGCCCCATTTAGCAAATCTGTTTGTCTGTGCAACCGGCCAAAATCAAATAGGTTTGTCCTTTCTATTAAAGCCAGATGCATTGCAAAACTAACAAAAGCTCACAGAGAATTCAACAATGACATTAATGTAGTAAAACAGAAAAATGCCCAATATCATAGCTAGCATTGTTATATGTTACAAGGAGTATTGTGGGACAAACTGAAAGATAGTCTGGAATGTAATGACAGCTTCCATCAAAGTAAAGCCTTTATGCCTGCAAAAATTAAGCTCAGAATGTCGAAGACTGATGAATCTCTTCTAGTGTCTTGCATTAGTGTGCTGCTGGGCCCTGAAACACTGGGCTGTTGACTTCAACACAGAAATGTGAAGCAGTAAACAGAGCCTACCGATTATGTGTGCCAAAGACAGACAGCTACATACCCAAAGAATTGCTTCTGTCGGATATATGGCACAATACTCAAACTTAACCATAGACTGACAAACTCAGTCTTAAAAATCTGAGTACTTGGATCTAAACCTGGCAAAAGGTTCTTCGGTTATCCGTTATTTACTTGGGACCGAGAAGAACAATCGGCTACGTAAAGCAAGGCATTTAATGCTGCGGTCAAAGGCTTCTAGGTATGCCGCCAGACAGCGTCGGTACTGCTTACACTCAAACTTACAGTATTCTAAGGGGCTAACTGATCCAAAAACCTATCGGACATTTCAGAGCTTCGGGAGCATTGATACATATAGAAATGTGCTGAAATGTATATAAATTTAGTGTTAACATATACTAGTGCTAGCTGATACATGAATATGTTTGGTCGTCAGGAATCCATTTGTACTTGCTACTGTATACGAAGAGCCTAGTGCCGCGGAGACGCCCAAGATTGGTCTTCACCACACTGAGTACAACTAGAAGGCAAACCAACTGTTCTCTATTGACAAGTTGAATGTCACTGCAAGGATGAAACTGGACACAAAGCCGTTGCTTCAGTGTCGGAAAAAAAAGGTAAGATTAACTCTAATTTCTAGTGATAAGTGAGACATAGTAATATAAGTATCAAGTACACTAAACACAAATTATGTGTCAAGAAATATTTTAGGTTATCAGCCGTGTGTTAAGATGCAGCGGGAATAATGCGCAATTTCAGAAGTACCATTATATAATTCCGCTAACGAATGGGTGCATATTTCTCAATAAAAAGCTATTAATCTTTTCATTACACAGCGTTACGTTTCAATATCTTATAGATATTAAGATTTACTCAATACCATGAATAAAATTGACAATACTGGCATCAATAACAAAAATACACGACGACGCGAAAGTGGTCACTGACATGCACTGATATATAACTCGGCCATCAGTATGGAAAATATTAATTGTTAACTTTTTTGAAAATGAAAACGATATAAATAGAATATAAAGCTGGCGTTCTGTATTATGATTTTAGCTTACAGTATAGCTTAATGTCTAAACTGACTGGAAATTATAGCCTTGCATTATTAAATGTTTTATAAGTATTTTTCTTTTGAAAATAAAAACATTAGATATAAGTGAACTGAACAGAATAACTTGAGCTGCCTTTACATCTGCAAATATTACTAGTACTTCTGATTGACATAAATTGCCTGATGAATATTTCTTGAGTAGTATTTTGTTATGATCGACTGACTAGAAACAGAAAATTAAATTTGTTCTAGTCAGAAACTAATCTTTTTAAAAGATAATTTCAAATGTGTTCTTAGGCGATAATAATACAATTTTAAAATTTTTATTCTGTGTAACACGATGCCTCTTTGCACTCTGGTCTAGTTTAAACTTTCATCCGTTTATGTGCAGTAGAATGCTTCTTTTAATTACATTTATTTCATATGTAATTTAATTTGTTTCAGGATGGCAAACAGGTCAGAAATGATCCTGTCGTGCAAATAGCGGCTTCGAGATGACCAGCAGATGTTCGGCTACATCCGAAAGAAGCAAACTTCTAGTGGTTAGTGTCACAGATCTTGGCGGAATATCTAACCAAACACAAGAAAATGCAGAAAAACAGCAGGGAAGGAATTTCAGTCCTATCGTACAAAGGTAAGCAGACCTTCATGGAAAGATTTTTTACGTACTAATTATAGAAATGAAATATTGTTAATTGCAAATCTTATGTCTTTTAAGGAACCAGTGGCTGAGGAAGGAAGGATTTGGAAGTTCAAAAAGTCACACCTTCAGGGGATGCCAGCAGTGTTTTAGTTGTCACTGAATCTGCTGTTGAAAAGAACCATGTTTTCAAGGTAACATTTAGTTCAGATCCTGTTTCTTGTTTATCTACACTAGAATCGGGTTCCTCTTAGTTTATATACTGCGCAAGTTGTCTGATTGATAACTTCGTTCCTTATCCATGCATTTTATAATGATGCAAATACATAAAAAAAGGATTGTAACAGTTTTTTTAACAGATCTGGTATCGTATCTGCCAGTTTTACTGACCTTCGTTAACTTGTTCCGGGCATGTGCTTTGCATGTATCTGATCTCCTGATCTCCCAGCAGCTGCAATACATCCAAAATGACTGTATTATGCAGCTGTTTTACAGATTACATGTATCAGGTGTTTTCATATTGCAATGGCATCTGAATTTGAATTTGTTGATTCACAGTATTATCACAAACAGTTTAAGTTCACTGACAACAGTTAAGTGAACGAATGGTGAAATAATATTCATTTCAGAGAAAATTTGATGTGGATGATGTGGCAATGGCAAAATGAAATGTTGGCAACATGTACGATGCAAAAATAAAAGAGAAGAAATTGTTGTGTTTATTTCTTATATTCATTATCTTATCTTCTTTTTGTGATGTGAAGTTATAAATTTCTAAAAAAAAGTATCATCTTTAGGACTATCTGCAGCAAAGCCAAATTACTTTATATACTATAATATTATGAAATTGTTCAGTCTACAGTATAAACTTTATCCACTTTTCCTCACTCAAATTTCAGCCCGCCCGCTTAGCTCAGTAAGGAGAGCGTTGGTCTACGGATCGCGGGGTCGTGAGTTCGATCCCCGGGCGGGGCGTATGTTCTTCGTGACGATTTGATAAAAGACAATGTGTCTGAAATCATTCGTCCCACACCTCTGATTCATGTGGGGAAGTTGGCAGTTTCTTGCGAACAGGTTTGTACTGGTACAGAATCCAGGAACACTGGTTAGGTTAACTGCCCGTTAACTGACTGAAATACTGTTGAAAAACGGCGTTAAAAACAAAACAAACAAATCGCTCAAAATCCACGATAAAACCTCAGCTGAAGATTTTTTTTTATAATTAGTATAGTTTTTGTGGTGGTTAGTTTTCCCTTTTGCTCATAAAGGATGTCCAGCGTAAATTCTTTCCATGTATGAAATGTTGTAGATGTAATGAAAATAAAACTGAAAAATAGCTTGTTAGTGTTTTTTTTGCTTTTGCATGGATTAGTCCATGTCACATTTTCTAAATTTATTTACAGATTTGACAAGATCCAAAATAGTCCTGTTTCTTTTTCTTCTTTTTTTTTAAATTTCTGTTCGCTCTGTATGTGTTTATATATATATATATATATTTGTTAAAATAAGAACCCTCTAAATGTCATTAACTACCCCCGAAACAGGGATTCCTTTTCAGCTGAAATATAGTATTCCATATCACACACCATACATAAAAACAAGAAAAAAAACTTCAGCATAGTATTTACCCTGAAATTTAACATATCAACGAAATGGCTTGTAGCTAAGTTGTGAACCATACAGTTACTTCTTTGCTCCTATTAAGGTGCCGCCATAATCACAATTCAATAGCAGTTCATATTTTCAGGCCGAGTATTTTTCTCTTGAAAATTGCACTAAAGTCTTAACATTTTGTCAAATTATCATCAGCATGGAAGCACATGATGATTCATAGTACATACGCCGCTTGGGAAATGTTTGAGTCTCGTTTAGACCGAAAGCTTACCCTAAAATATTGAAATCTTACGGGCATTCAAACTCCATTAAACACATATTTACAAAAGACAAAATTTAGTTCTTATTGATGTACAATATGTATACTGCAAAATCTTATGGAATGTTTGTCAAAATTGTTCCTAGTTGTTGCATTTGACACAAAAATACAACTCCATGTAAATTTGATTTAAAAAGTTGTTTGTACATGCATTACTGACCACAGCTAGCTAGGTAAACCAGTACACATCGATTGTTGAATGCAGCACTACACTAACTCTATTGATTTATATTGGAAGATAAGATAGTTTTTCATTGTACAGTCAACCTATAACATCACCTGTTATTATGTAACTGTATATTATGTGTGAACAGATTTACAAATTGGATAAATTGATGGTGTTTGGATTTTTGTGTATAATTGAGTAACCAGGTAAAATTTTAAAATAATTTCTCTAAGACTGTGTCCTTTACGGTCTGCTTTACAATTGGTTGTAATTAATTTTTTTACATGATTGAATATATATTGAATTTGACTAAATGTAAAATTGCATAATTTTGTCATTTTAGCCAGAGAAAAAAAATCTATTAAAAGCATAATACAGGTAGTGAAATGCAAATCCTTTTACGTGCATATGTTCAAATAGATATTCAGAACATAATTTATGACAAAATTATTGACTTTAGTGCAATATTCAAGAGAAAAATACTCGGCCTGAAAATATGAACTGCTATTGAATTGTGATTGTGGCGGCACCTTAACTTGCCATTCATGTGTACAGATAAATGCAGGATAAGATTGTTATTTGTGTCATTCGTTAATTAGTAGTACTGCCTCCTCGGAGGTGTTAAATTGAAAATAAATTGGCCGCCGTGACATAACTGAAATACTGTTGAAAACGGCGTTAAACCCAAAACAAACAAATAAATAAATGAAAGAAGCTTTTACCGTATCAAAATTGTAAATACATTATCAAATTGTTCATAAACATGATAAAAAAGGGTAAGGGTTGATTTCCTGGAAGCACAATGCTCCCTATACGCAGAAATAGAGCTGTGCATCGCAAAGTAATCCCGCAAAAAGAAAAGAAACTAACGGAAAAATATAGCAGACGGACTACAAGCACATTTTAATTGTATGCAAAATACAAAAATGGATAAAGGGTAGATAAAATGGTCGGTGTGTTGGGGAAAGTGGAAAACAGCATGGTTTAATATTCAACAGGGAATACCACGCTCCAAAAATGCAGTCTCCCTGCATCGCAAACCACAGCAACGCAATCACGCATGTACATAAACACACACAGACAAACCGAAAAAAATGAACACAGTAGGACACCGCTCAAGAACACACACGCGCGCACACGCACACGCACACACACACAGCAAACAGGCATGCAGGAAAAAAAACAGTAGGTCACCACCAAAGAACAGACACATAGAGAGACCGAGACAGAGAGAAGAAACAGTAAACAGAGGAAACAACACATTTGGGCACCGCCAAAGAACAGAGAGAGAGAGAGAGAGAGAGAGAGAGAGAGAGAAAACAGGGAAAAACAACACAGTGGTGCACCGCCAAAAGACGGCTGCCAGACAAAAATGTGGTTACTAAACCTCAATCGGGAGCTTAAGTGAAAAGGGGCGATGGGACCAACACCACACAAGACAAACAGACAAAAATAAAGTTGAAAATAGGGGCACCGCCTTGGAACGGTCAGCTTTTGTTTTGTTTTTGTTGGGTTTAACGTCGCACCGTCACAATTATAGGTCATAAGGCGGCTTTCCAGCTTTGATGGTGGAGGAAGACCCCCAGATGCCCGTCCGTGCATTATTTCATCACGAGCGGGCACCTGGGTAGAACCACCGACCTTCCGTGAGGCAGCTGGATGGCTTCGTCACATGAAGAATTCAACGCCCAGGCTCGAACCCACACCGGTCAGGGGCAAGTAATTTGAAGTCAGCGACCTTAACCACTCGGCCACGGAGGCCCCTTGGAACGGTCAGCAGACTACATAAAGAAAACTAGGAGTGCTCAAGATGAGCTTTTTGTGATCGCTCTGTGTCCGTCGTCAACAATTTGACTGTTAACACTCTACAGGTCAAAATTTCGGCCCAATCTTAATGAATCTTGGCCAGAATGTTACCCTCAATACAGGCTTGAACGAGTTTGATATTGGGTTATCTGGGGTCAAAAACTAGGTCACCAGTTCAAATCAAAGGAAAAGCTTGTTAACACTCTAGAGACCACATTTATGACCACATCTCTATGAAACAAGGTCAGAATGTTAATCTTGATGCTCTTTAGGTCCAGTTCAAATCTGGGTTATGTGGGATTAAAAACTAGGTCACCTGGTCAAATCAAAGGAAAAGCTTGTTAACACTCTAGAGACCACATTTATGACCACATCTCTATGAAACTTGGTCAGAATGTTAATCTTGATGCTCTTTAGGTCTAGTTCAAATCTGAGTCAGGTGGGGTCAAAAACTAGGTCACCAGGTCAAATCAAAGTAAAAGCTAGTTAACACTCTAGAGGCCACATTTATGACCATATCTTAATGAATCTTTATCAGAATGTTAATTTTGATGATCTTTAGGTCAAGTTCAGATCTGGGTCAGGTGGGGTCAAAAACTAGGTCATCAGGTCAAATCAAAGGAAAAACTTGTTAACACTCTAGAGGCCACATTTGTGACAGTATCTCTACGAAACTTTGTCAGAAGGACCTGTACAGTTTTGCACACCGATCTTAAAACTGACTTTCAGTGACCATGAATGTGATCTACTGACCTACTTTCTTGTCTTTTAAGATACAGCCTTAAAATTTGGATGACATGTACAGTTTTGCAGACTGATCTTAAAACTGAATTTCAGTGACCATGAATATGACGTACTGACCTACTTTCTTGTTTTTTTAAGATACAACCCTGAAATTTGGATGACATGTACAGTTTTTGCAGACTGATCTTTAAACTGAATTTCAGTGACCATGAATGTGACCTACTGACCTACTGACCTACTTTCTTGTTTTTTTAAGATACAGCCTTGAAGTTTGAATGACATGTACAGTTTTGCAGACTGATCTTAAAACTGAATTTCATTGACAATGAATATGACCTACTGACCTTCTTTCTTGTTTTTTAAGATACAGTCTTGAAATTTGGACGACATGTACAGTTTTGCATATTGATCTTATAACTGACTTTCAGTGACCATAAATGTGACCTACTGACCTACTTTCTCAATATTTTAGCATCAGTTTGACATTTGAAACAAGTAGCTCATATTATTCAGGTGAGCGATACCGGGTCATCATGACCCTCTTGTTTACAAAACGGGCGTATAAAAATGGAAGAATTTGTCAGCTATCTGCCTTCAATACGAGTATCAGATAAAAAACTAAGCAGACAGGCGGCTCAAAGACAATTTATGATATTTCAGTCATAGTTAGATGCTTATTATCGTGTAAGTATTCCGCTGTCATTGAATAATTCACTAGGAGACATTAATTTAGCTAGCAGTTACGTATCTGCTTTCATGTTATTTGTTAAATAGACGCTTAATTAGTTCAGATTATCTTGATTGTGACGAAAGCTCATAACAATCACTAAGAATCCGCTCCTGGAAACATCAATGATTGTGTCATACGAGAACAGATAATAAATAAGTGGTTTGCTAGTTGAATATATCATTACTCTATCTTATGATGTAATAATTGTCAAATTTAACAGCCAAATCATACCAACATAAGATAAAAAGAAAAATCTTGGGCGTTCAGTCAAAGCATTGAGTTACACATGAACCCAGAGACATGAATATTTATCTTTTTCTGAAGGAAAAATCACAGCTGCCTTTTTCATCACATTTTGTCCTTCCTGTCGTCCGTCGTAATTACATTATTATACTCATCAGACTTATCCCGTTTAGAAGGAACTAAAGGCAATACTCGAACATTCTTTGTCACATGGCGGGACGTTTTCATTACTAATGTAGTAATGTGTATGTTTTATATGTGTATATATGTTTGTAACTGTCTTATATAATTCTATATTAAAAACGGTCATACGCATCTAGTATGTTGTTTTGTATGTTTTAATATGTATATATATGCATGTGAATGAGACTCGGATAAAATAATAATATACAAATAAAATATATAGTATAATCTATTCAATTACTTTAGATGTAAAAACCCCTCAAGAAATTGATTATATTTCAGTAATCGTGTTGTTACTGCCGAATTGGATGTAATTCTTGTTGAGCCGCACATTGAACTTAACATTATACATCAAAGAAAAAATAAATAGCAATTTGAAAATTGACTACGATTTTTCTTTTGTTTGTCTGTCGGAAGGAGATCTATTGAAATGAAAGTACTATCATAAACAATATACGTTTTGCCTATAATTGGCAATATTGGCTGGTCAACTGTATTAATGCATTCTGAACTGAAATCACACAGTCTGCTGGCACTCCTTAAGTTGGAGAGAGAAAAAAGATTGTTGACGGCTCACAATTGATCGACGAAGTGCTTATTTCTGGTCATACCACTTATTATTTTGCCACACATTTTGTTGGTCTTTATTGGGTTTAACGTCGCACCGACACAATCAAGGTCATATGGCGACTTTCCAGCTTTGATGGTGGAAGACCCCAGGTGCCCCTCCATGCATTATTTCATCTCGGTCGGGCACCTGGGTAGAACCACCGACCTTCCGTAAGCCAGCCAGCTGGATAGCTTCCTCCATAATTGGTCTGTATGGATAATGAGAGAACACTTGTTCCGACGTCAAACTGATTCAGCTGTGCAAAACAAAAAGTAGTTTTAATAATCATTTAAAAAAAATTCTTGCATTATGGAGTTTTAATTAATACCAGTTTGCGAGCTGTGGTGAGGTGTATTTGTTTGTGTTTAGCGTCTTTTTCAACAATTTTTCAGTCTTATACTAAACGCAAAAGAAACTGCACTTTTCTTGTATGATAACTTTTATTCTACACAGTGTACGAATATACCCCCAGCAGAGCTATTGAAAACGTGTCAGCGGACACTTTATAAATAGAACTGTCCTGTATGAACGTGCTCTATTTAACTACCTCCACGTGAAGTTCGTGAACGAAGTGAGTCATAAACAGTGCCTAACGTTTCAATGTGAATTAATTTTTATACGCCCGATGTTATGACGCTGGTGTCCGTCTGTCTGTCCGTCTGTCCATCCGTCTGTCCGTCTGTCCGTTAGCAATTTCGTGTCCGCTCTGTAACTCTTGAACCCCCTGAAGGATTTCAAGGAAACTTTACACAAATGTTCACCACACCGAGACGATGTGCAGAGCGCATGTTTTGGATGTCTCGCTTCAAGGTCAAGGTCACACTTAGGAGTCAAAGGTCATATCAGTTTGTTTCGTGTCCGCTCTGTAACTCTTGAACCCCTTGATGGATTTCAAAGAAACTTGACACACATGTTCACCACACCAAGACGACATGCAGAGCGCATGTTCCGGATGACTTGCTTCAAGGTCAAGGTCACACTTAGGGGTCAAAAGTCATATCAGTTTGTTTCGTGTCCGCTCTGTAACTCTTGAACTGCTGGAAGGATTTCAAAGAAACTTGGCAGAAATGTTCACCTCATTGTAACGATGTGCTGAGCGCATGTTCTGGATGACTCACTTCAAGGTCAAGGTCACACTTAAGGGTCAAAGGTCATATATGACTTTGCTTTGTGTATATTGCTCTGCACTGCAGTGCTCTTGTTTTTATTTGGCAGATCTGTTTTTAGCTCACCTGTCACATAGTGACAAGGTGAGCTTTTGTGATCACCCTTCGTCCGTCGTGTGTCCGTGCGTCCATCCGTCAACAATTTCTTGTCTGCTCAATAGTGGTTTCATTTATGATTTTATTTTAACCAAACTTGCACACAACTTGTATCACCATAAGATCACGGTTCCTTTCTTGAACTGGCCAGATCCCGTTATGGGTTCCAGAGTTATGGCCCTTGAAAGGGCCAAAATTAGCTATTTTGACCTTGTCTGCACAATAGCAGCTTTATTTATGATTTGATTTTTACCAAACTGGCACACAACTTGTATCACCATAAGATCTTAGTTCCTTTCTTGAACTGGCCAGATTCCATTATGGGTTCCAGAATTATGGCCCCTGAAAGGGCCAAAATTAGCTATTTTGACCTTGTCTGCACAATAGCAGCTTCATTTATGATTTTATTTTAACCAAACTTGCACACAACTTGTATCACCATAAGATCTTAGTTCCTTTCTTGAACTGGCGAGATTCCTTTATGGGTTCCAGAGTGATGGCCCCTGAAAGGGCCAGAATTAGCTATTTTGACCTTGTCTGCACAATAGCAGCTTCATTTATGATTTGAATTTAATTAAACTTGCACAAAACTTGTGTCACCATAAGATCTTGATTCCTTTCTTGAACCGGCCAGATCCCATAATGGGTTCCAGAGTTATGGCCCCTGAAAGGGCCAAAATTAGCTATTTTGACCTTGTCTGCACAATAGCAGCTTCATTTATGATTTTATTTTAACCAAACTTGCACACAACTTGTATCACCACAAGATCTTGCTTCCTTTCTTCAACTGGCCAGATTCCATCATGGGTTCCAGAGTTATGGCCCCTTGAAGGTCCAAAATTGGCTATTTTTGGCTTTTACAGCCATATAGAGACTTCATTTATGGTTTTATTTGATACAAACTTCCAAAATACCTTCAACAACAAGAAATCTTGGATTCCATGACAAATCAGATCCAATCATAGTTTCCAGAGTTATTTTATATCTGATTACCTCCCCTGATTGTAATCAAAATGGATTTATATCAGTAAGTACTTACAGGACTTATTTAAAATTTCATTATTGTTATTAGTTGGACTGAGACAATCAGGGTAGATAACTATGGACTGATTTTATGTCAAATTACCTCCCTTTATTTCAAATTAAAATTGTTATATCTCCATAACTAATGAAGATACTGATCTGAAATTTCATTTATGTCAACAGATTTATTTGGCAGATCCTTCTTTTGTCCACTTACAATATTTATTTTTTTTAATTACTTCCCTTTTACGTTACTATAAATAGCTTATTTTTAGTAACTTTTTTTATTATTGGCCGTAGGGAAAACACGAGACCAGTTTTCTGTGGTACAACATGGATGGTACCTCCAATTTTTAGGTGTATTTTAACATATCTATACCTTGGAAGATTTTTTTTCTTTTTGGTTAAATTTCTTCCCTTTGTTGTTCCTGTCCTTTGGACTTAGATATTTTTTCTGAGGACCTTCTTGTCCTCAAGTGCAATGATAACAGGTGAGTGATATAGGGCCATCATGGCCCTCTTGTTTGTACTTACAATATTTTTTTTTTGAATTACTTCCTTTTATGTTACTATAAATAGCTTATTTTGAAACTTTTTTATTATTGGCCATAGGGAAAAACCAAGACCACTTTTCTATGGTACAACATGGATGGTACCTCCAATTTTAAGGTGTATTTTTACATACCTATACCTGATAAGGATTTTTTTGTAGACTTTGAATATTTTTGTGTGGACTTAGATTTGTTTTTTGAAGTTTTCCTTTTGTTGTTCCAGTCCTTTGGGGCTACAACAGTCAAGTTCTTAAAATTTTGCTCCCATCCTATGATGTAAGCCTTCGGGCGTATATTGACCCGCTTGGCGGCGCTCTTGTTGACTGTTATAAAGGTATCAATATTTTAAAATTTCAATGTAAATAAAGCTGTTTAAACAACACAAGAAATAATTATTAGTTTCCACTTTAATGTTACCAACGTGATCCGACTTTAAGAAATAGCTGAAACATAGCTGTCATAATTCAACACTAGATTTTCTAATACATAAAAAACGGAATTCAGCAAATACAAGTACTTTGTATTTCAAATCTACCTAGATTTACATTGAAGAAGTTTCATTCCACTGATACTAGAATTCAATATTTAAGGTGAAATTGTCTTTTGTAATAAAAAGCTCCGAACCAGAGCTATTTGCAGACAATGAAATATAGTTAGCGCTACATTTTACACCAACGGCGTTTGTTTCACATACTGATGGTTGAGGGTGTGGCGGATGTAAAGCATCAGATACAGCCTTTAACTGGTCGTTGCTGGACCGCTTGTAGGCACGTATTGCGTTGCTTCTATATCCGGTACGTCCAGCGATAAGTTGCTCGTCAAAACCTTTCTGATAAAGGGTCGATGCAGTGGTCATCTAAAGAAAGAAAACGTTCATCTTGACAATGTCAGGAACTTAAAAAACGTAGAGATAATACAAAGTGAGGAAACCAAAGTTTCTACATAAAAATAATATACCGATTGAAGGGCCATAATAGCAGAGGACATCTGAAGCACCTGAAGCAATTCACAATCAAATTAGGTATAAATTAGTCCACGCCATGTCCACGCCTCTCCCTATGAAAATACAATGGTACGTTGGCGAAGCGCGGCAGTACGATGGCGAAGCGCGACAGTTCAATGATGACGGTCCATCGCACCTTTGTGCTCCACCATCGTACTTTTGCCTTCCCGTCAATCATGCGCAGAATACGAGGGCGCAGCCCGAGTGAAATTATTTGTACGACGTATTACCGGCCGAGTTTATAAAAAGTGTTAAAACACGGTTTTGCTATATTTATGTTTTCATTTCTAATATGCCTGTAATATAAAACAGTAGATATAGAAGGGCTCTTTCTTCGTCGCAAGAAAAAGCTTTGACGTCACCACACGTTAACGCGACGTCATTCTAGCGTAAGAGTGTTTTTACAGAGAAAAGCATATTAGAATTACTGATAATTTTGGTTTAGTTTAATCATATTTTACTTGTTCTATACATATTTACAATAACAGAACATATACACAGCAGAAAGAAGTAAAGCAAAAAGGGTTGGACAACAAGTTCTTACAACATTAATGAATTCCCCCCCCCCTGACAAAAATTATATAAAAGTTGATCGGCTGACAATTACAACCATAAGGAGCAAAATACAATGTAAATGAGCAATATTTATGTTTTGGTTCTTATAAGAAAGAAGAAAATAGCTCGAACAGGTTGAAGAAGTTGATGCCAGTTTCCACATGGATTAAAAACGAGTTTTAGAGTCACGAGGGATGTAATTAAGGACTATTAATGATTAATGATACACATCCAACCACTTTTCAAAACGATTAGTATGTTTTATATAATTTTGAACTTCGATGAATAGTTCTTCATTTTCCTCTGGTAACAGCACATTTCCCAATAACAAACAGTCTCCCAATAACAAACAGTCCAAGTTCAAAAGATGAAAATGTCGTGTCAACCTAAATAGATTTATGCGTTGTTCGTTAAAAGTTGGACATTGAAAAAAGTAATGCTCAGTATCTTCGCATACTGCTCCACAGTGACATGTTGAAGACTTAAGAAAAGGTCATTGTTTAAGTTACTGCAATTGTTTCTTATTCTTGCATGGTATACTGAATAACGTATTTCAACAACAAAGAAATTTTTTCTTTAATCTACTTCTGAAAATACTTAGTGATGGTGAATTCCAAATTTTAAGTTCAAGATTGTTCCATAAGGAAATTGAAGATGGGATACATGAATTTGGGTATATCTGGGTTCTCCTAGCAATGGTAATATAATCTTCACTATTACGTAGATTGTACGGTACATTTTCTGTAACAATGTTTGGAAAAATTCTTTTCAAGTAATCTGGTAATAGATCATTGTGTCCTTTAAAAATTGTAATTAGTTTTTTAATTTTTCTCCTATCAGAAAGTGACACCCATCTTATTTCAACAAGAAGTTTATTGATAGAAACTGATTTGGTTAAACCTGTAACTATTCTTGCAGCTTCATACTGAAGTCTTTCTAGTGAAAATTTTTCATATTCAGTGCAGCCATCCCAAACGACAGATGCATATTCTAAAATAGGTCTCATGTAAGATAAATAATATTGGTTAACGTAGATGTACGTTTAAATGATGAATGGATGAAAATCCAGTTTCGTTTTAAATAAAAAACTTTAGGCTTGGTGGTAGAATATAGGGTTGTTCGGATTAGCAAAAAAAAAACCAACTGTTTTCTAGACTTAATTAACATTTATATGTAAAACTGACATAAAAGCTTTTTTAAACAAGAGTGTATTATTTCATTTTTTAAGCTGATGTAAAATGTAAAATAGACTTACAGAGATTATTTTTGAATACTATATTTCAAACAATATTATTTTTTATATATTCCTGCTATATAATATTCGTTTGAATAACCCGGTCGATTTTCATTTGACTATTGGCCGGGTGATATTTGTTTGAATAATAGCTGTCAGGCGATACTCATTTAAATAGGCCTAACATCCGGTCTGTTGATATTCATTTCAATAATACAAGTGCTGTAAAACGTTCCAATTACATGTGTTTGATCATTGGACAGCGTAGACAATACTTAAAAATGTATAGCAAAAGAGTGCTTTAACACAATTTATGCACGATGGGCGGTTATACGTCGGGCGTAATAATTGCAGGAGGGCGCAGCCTGAGTGAAATTATTTATACGACGTATTACCGCCCGAGTGTATAAATAGTGTTAAAACACTGTCTTGGTACAAATCATTTCGATTCTTATATGCCCTTAATCTAAAACAGTAGATAAAATATAGAACAGTTCTTTTTTGTGGCAACAAAAACTTTAAACGTGACACACGTAAACGTGACGTCATTCTAGCGTAAGAGTGTTTTAGCAGAGACAAGCGTATTAAAATATACAGTACGATGGTGAAGCGTGGCAATATAATGGCGAAGCGCGACAGTATGACGGTGAAGTTTGACAGTATAATGGCGAAGCGCGAAAGTATGATGGTGAAGCGTGACAGTATAATGGCGAAGCGCGACAGTACGATGGAGAAGCGCGACCGTATGATGTCACCATCGTACTGTCGCATACGACATCGTACTGTTGCGCTCCGCCATCGCACTGTCGTACCTTCGCGCTTCGCGTTCATAGGGAGAAGGCGCGGGCCGTATGGAACAACGTAGAAAACTTATAAAATTACATTTAAACTGCTGAGAATCATAATACAACATACTGACCGCGATGCAAGCAACAGATACCTGTTTATGCATTTATTTCTACATTTCAATATGATTTTGTTGTGACTTACTTTACCAGATTGTCCAGTCTTGAAGCCGTCAATACCTGCCCTTTCGCACATTCTCGACATGAATTTCTGTATGGTATGGACATCAACCTTCTGTGTTGAGTATTTTGGTCCCCCGTCAGCCGTTTTAGTTGCCAACGGTCGCCGATAGAACGGACCATCTTCAGGAACTAAGGATAAGTATTTTTGGAAGACGCTGACGACACATCTTGGGTTACTGTCGTTGGCGTACTGCTTAATGTCCTTAGCAATTACTTTCTTGTGAAAAATGCCTCCCTGAACGGTTTTAGATCTATCACCAATATACCGTATGAACTGGCCAACATCATCTCTACCGAATGTAAACTGAGTCACAGAAAGGTCGGCGTGCTCGTCGGCTGCTCGGAGACCAAATAACTTGCAGGCGTAGAAATAAACTGCATATTGCAGACAGGCAGCATCATTTAAACTGAACACGGAGCTCCAAAAATATCTTCCTCCGTCTCATTTATAGGTTCAGCCTGTTTCTTAACCTTGTTAATGGAAACATCAAGTTCCTTCATCCTGGCGTCAAGGCATTCGCGTAAGTCGGCAAAGTCAGGCTTTGACTTGTAAAAGAAGTTCAAATCGTACCGTCAACAAGTGTCACGCAAGTACCGCCAAATGAATATGCATGATAGCTGTCTCAAGGATTCAGTCGGATATTCACTATCATTCTGTCTTCTCACCTACAATAATGAGACAGAACAGTTAAGTCTCTGTAAAGGCATGATAATTCGACATAAAAGTTTTACAGGAAACCCAGTGTGTTTATTTTTGCTCTTTGGGGTAAGGTAACATTTCGTATTCTGGTCACAAACCGATAAACTCAGATATTGTTTTTCCAACAGTCAGGCTCATTTCTGTCTCTTTTTTTTTTTTGGCATTCATACCATAAGCAATGATATTGAAAGAGAGCTTTAATAGAAGACCCATGCCGGTCCTCTAGTAGATGGCTCACCTGAGTATGGTATTGTCTTAAATTACAGCAGTCATTTTTCATAAAATAAAACAACATTGAAACTTGTAGCGCCGCATTAATATTCATCAGACTTAGCCCAATTTTGTTGACCAATATTTTACACATTATACTTAAATATATTAAGGATAAATGTCACAGTTTCTTATATGTATATAGGCAAACATTTTCCCTTTAACCTGTGTGTACTGACTGAGAATCAAGTTTAAAACGGAAATATGTATTAAAAATCATAGGTATCCAGACTTGGTATTGAATTATCTGCCCTTGAAAACAGAATTTTTCAGTATTTTTCGACCGACTTTCAAAGGCAGATAATTCATGACTAAGGCTGGGTATGTATGATTTGTTTTGACTTATATTTCCATTTTGATTTAATTTTCTGTCAGTAAACACAGTTTAAAAAAGAAATTCTGTCTGTATGAAAATTTTGCCCCATGTCAATATAGACACTGGCAAATGTCCTATAATAAAGCAAAGTCCTGGTCTTTCACATAGGTCAGATTTCTTTAAACCTTGTTTACTGACTGTAAATACATTCTGAAACAGAAATATTAATTAAAACACCGTTTTCTTGCCTTGATCTCGAATTATCTGCCCTGGAAAATTGCATTTTTAAGTATTTTCCGATTTTCAAGGACAGATAATTTAAGATCAAACCTGGGTACCCATAAGTTTTAATACATATTTCCGTTTTAAACATGACTCTCAGTCAGTAAACAAAGTTTAAAGAAATTATGTCCTTAGGAAAACTTTTGCATATATACATATGAGCAACTATAGGAATAACTCTTAACAGCTTAAGGAATCATGCAAAATGAAAACAGCTATTTTATGAACATAGCATTTTCTTGTAGGTCTTCAAACGGCGTGGTTCAAAATTGGTCTGATTGAGCCTGTTTTTAAACCCGGATCTTACAGTAACGCCTATTCTATTCTATTCTGTTCTATGAATCGCAATCGTATTACATCATGTTTTCAGAATAATATTATAATTATACTGTGTTCAAGATAGATACAAAAAGATTTAGCAAGGGTGAAATTAGACAGAGTGTAAACAGGCTGGGGAATTTTGCAGAACGGGCTATATAGCCCGTTTCTACTATTATACCCCGAAGGGGCTATTTTTAGAACAACAGAAGGTGTGATATCACTTAAGAAAAACAGGCCTGTCCGAAAGCGCGTATCCGAAGTATGACTGCACTACCCTATCGGCCTTGACTGTTCGATACACGGCCCTTTCGAAACTATTCAGCCTCCCAGTTGCTGCGCTGAGAGATGCTGAGTTGGGAGAATTAGTCTATTTACACCATTTACTCATTACCTGTCCTTAAATAAGGAAAAATTGGGCCAAAAAATTTCTCAATTCCTTTCTGGAAGTCTTTGTGTAAACGAATGACGAATATTAAAATATTAATATTGTTGTCATCATTAACTGTAACTGAACATCAGCAGCCGTCTAAAAATAGTAACAAAATATACAGGGTATGTATAAAATTGTTCGTTTATTTTTATTTTCAAATCTCGTTAATACTATTTCCTGCGCGCGTAAATGTTATAGCACGAGATTTTCGAGCACATTCGTATATACAACAGAGCTGAAGAAGGAACATAAGGAAAATGGTATGTTCAACCTGTAGTTAAAATGTATTCTTCAAATTATATGTCTTCACTGTCTTCTTCGAAACTTTCATCTGCAATAGAAATACCGTTCGTTTATTTACTTGAATTCAATACTTGTTACAGTTAGAAATTTGGCTGAAATATGTAGCTTATATATGATATGTATCATTATATGATTATTATATGTATAGACGTGTATTATATCGTCACGTACACTAGAAACTTTGAGGATATTCTTAAGCTTGATTGATAACAATGGTAATTACAATATTTTAGCCATTTCAGGGAATAATTAACTCTATCTTTACCTAAGTTTCTCACTTTTGTCTTTATTTGGTGGCCATTTTGAATTCTCTAGATCGGATTATCCTTAAATAGGTAAGAATATGCGATTCAGGTTATATATGCTGTATTAGATGCTGTTATATTTGCTTCGTATTAATTTATAGGCAAGCAGTTCCTTCAACCCAGGAAAGAATGTGAAAGGGCAGGCTTGTAGGTCAAGAAAACACCATACTGGGCACATACCCATACAGTATGTGGAAGACCCAGGGACAAGGGCCAATTGCTTGAGTAAGAGAATGAAAACTTTAGAAGAAAAGGTATTTACTAAAGATTTACCATCTGTTGTGGTACATGTGGTCGAGTTTTCTGTAGCTGCAACAATTTCCTTATAGAAGTGTATCATTTCAGATTTTGGACGAGCTATAAAATAATAAATATTACTTATATATGACTTATATACTACATAATTATATATTAGTATTTATGACATTTCTCACTTTTAATTCAGATGAAAGAGTTGTCAATAATGACAAATACCCAGATTATGTTAAAATACAAAACAACCTCAGGCAGAGAAAGAACTATCAAAACAGAAAATTGGACAGAAAAAGGTAAAAAATGGGTACATGCATGTATGGAATGTTTGTTTTTAAGCCACATTGTAATGGATCAAACTTCCTAGTATTGAACCACAACATAGGTTCGTACATAACCTTGTTATATATGCAACCTGAGCTCTATGAACCGCAGAATTTAACTGTATAATTCCTAATGACACCTTGTCCATATTGAAATAAGCAATATATGGTGGTACAGGTGGATCATTGCATTCTGGTTTATATTCAAACATATGTATGGAAGTTTTAATATCTTTATTTTCATGAACCACCATTAAAGAAAATACATCTTGTAGAAACATATAGTACGTTCCTTATTCTTCTTCTACTTAGACACTTCTGATGCTACATCAACTGCTTCAACACAAAGACCCTCCACAGATGAATTGCAATCTGTGTACCCTGTGAACCTGCGCCTCAGCCTGTTACTGAACCAGCATCCTGGAAAAGTTTGGTTGAAGAAAGTGTAAGTAACTACTATTATCTGTACTTGCGTTCGGTACTTGCACTGGTACCTTACACTAAACTTGTCAGTGGTTTACAATCTGATTTGGTACTTTCAGTACTATTTTACACAAAACTACTATGCTTATTTATGCTTTTCTTTTAAATAAAATGTTACACTACCAACTTCTCATTGCACTTTAAAAGTGAATTTTGTAACGACCTCTAGAAGATTATGTCGTATTTTAATCAGTTTCTTCGATTGTACACACAATTGTGCGTGTAATGATAGCATACATTTTTCTTAACCGCGTTTCGTTGGCATTTGCACGTCATATATTTATACATTTTGCCAAAAAAATCTCATTTTAATACAGTAAATATAGTAATTCGCATTATAATACAGCAAAAAAAATATTTGTATAAACATAGGCACCTGAAGACAGATGCCGAATTTGCAAGGAAAGTATGAGGCGAGGAAAGGCTGATATTTGGATCCAATGCGAGCATTCCAACCATGGAATGCCGTGTACCTATTGGGTACATTCTGTGTGCGCAGGGTTAGTGGTAAACAAAGAAAACGACAGAAAATCAAATTCTACTGCCAATCCTTATCAAGGCCTTTCAACAGTTATTAAGTTTCGACTGCATTTTCCGATTATGGCATTTATAAACGACTAATTTGAATTAATTATAAAGAATTTAAACTTCATTATAGTTAAACTAGTACGTAGAATTCGGTTATTTAAAGAAACAGTGGTATAGCCGGGGCTCTGTTAATGTGAAATGGGGTTATAAAGACCTGTTTGAGTTTTTTTACAATTAAAAAATGTATTATAGTATTGGGGGTATAGAGTGTTTGTACGTTCTTAACCATATTTGAAATATAGTCGTTATATGGGAACGGTTTTCTCACTTTTCACATTAACCCACATATTTCTTAACACCTTGGCTTCTTCTATGTCACCGTTTTCATTGATCTGTGAAAGTCCCTCCTCAATGATGTCACTCAACTGTTTCTATTGATCATAAATAAAAGCAATATTATAGATTACCAGACAAATACATTGTTCCGATTGGGTTACCTTTGGACTTGTATTTCAATTGTAATATGCGACATTTAGTTGGAAATAATTTCGTGTCGTGTTTTTGCTGGCACAACCAATCTACATACTAAGTAAGTGTTTTATCTCATTTTTACACAACCAAACAATTATTGCCCCTACAAATCACAGTCAGTACTAAAAAATCATTTAAAAGATGAAAGACAGAAAAATGTAACATGTGCTTTTTATATATAAAAGTATTTCATGTATGCAATGATAATCCTGAAAAGAGAAAACGGGAATTTGTGAAATAAAAACCTTTGTTTTTCATTCAATAGAGTAAAAAGTCAATCTCTGAGCCTCGGTTGTAAAGACAGGGGTGAAATCAGTGCTCTTTTCATCACGCAAAAAAAGACTGTACATTGTCCTCCATCTGCCTCTCGAATAAATGTAATGTTTTGTCGAGAAATTCACCAGTAACTGCGGTATGTGGACTACAAATATATGAAATACATTGCCAGTGTCCCTTGTATTATCAAACAAGGTGAAGCATTGTTTCGAAGGTTTTAGCTCGAGGGTCAATACCGAATTAGTATGCAAATATCGTCTTACGGCTCATTAGCCCTTCAATATACCTTATTCTTAACAATTTCATGATTCTGAAAGTACTGTATCAAATTAACTATGGTGTCCTACAACTGCCAAATGTAAATTTACTTGATTTTCTACATAACTACTTAATATCTGTAATATATATTATATATATATTATGTAATTAGATGTTCTTGAAACATTTCCTAGTAAGATATAGATATACTATAAAACTATCTTATATTAAGAAACATATGCAATAAAATACTTTATTCTATACATATTTTATCTATCCAATCGCGAACGTTCATTTGCAACACGTGACCGTACAATATATTACGGTATTTGGATGCACGTGCGTACAAAAATCCTGTATTTTCTGTATTTGGACGCACGCGCGTACAAAAAAATCCTGTATTTTCTGTATTTGCACGGTTCCATGTTAAACATACGGTAAAGCCCGAAACGCGTGAAAATGTTCCGAATGTAAATCGGATGAAGTAGGCGCTCTATGTACAGAGTTTGATTATGCGTCTTGAAATCTGGATTTAATTTGAGTTTTTTGTTTACAACACACAAAAACGATTCAAGGGACAACAAAGCTATCTGATTTAGATATTAAAACGTTCGTTAATAATCAAAAAACTTAAAAATACAGTAAAAAGGATCATCAGATGTTGGAACATTTGAAAAGTCGCTAAAAGAATCCGTTCCGGACGAAACCTAGAAATTGGTATCAGCCCTGACTGCCTGAATAGCTACCTCAGCAGTTTTTATTTAACGGTTAAGAAACAAAATGGAGAAGATTATGAATGGCAGCGGACGGGCGGTCAGCATCCAAAACATGTCTGCTCTATAATTCAGTTTTCGTCGGATCTTCACCAAACTTGCTGACAATGTTTGTGGGCATTATATCTCGGGCAATTTCGATAACAGCCAAATTGTACCAGGCACTCTTTGATTAAAGTCCTTGAATTACTCGAAAAACGGGGAATTTAGCCTTGTCCGCTTTTTTAAGTCGAACAGTTTTCATCCGATCTTCACCAAACTTGCTGACAATGTTTGTGGGCATATATTTTAGCCAAGTATTATTACCACCCAAATCGCCAAATGGCTGTTGTAGGGAGGCTGCATTATATACTTTTTTTAATGATGATACGCAGAAAAAACAACATTCAATGAATTTCGTATATTACGTATGAAGTGAAATAAATATAGAATAAAAAGGTTATTTAAGGTCTAACATTGTTCTGTATAATATATATTTGCACTCATACCAAGCTGGGAAAAACTAGAAAAGGCAGGAATACAATATTCAGTGAAACATTTTTAATTTAAACTATTATTATAGTAAGATAAAATAGGTATAGAATAAAAAGGTTATTTAACATTGTACTGTACAATACGAGATATATTTGGACTCGTACCCAGCTGAGAAAACCATATTGAACTCGCCTAGCGGCTCGTACAATATGGTTTTTCTCAGCTGGGTACACGTCCAAATATATCTCCGTATTGTACAGAACAATGTTAAATAACCTAATATTAATCGGTAATAATTTTACATTGTGTAAAGAATGTAAAATATTACGGAAATGTTGATTTTGTTTACTTTTCTTGGAAGCGAGTGTTGGATAAGTAACCGATTTTCCTGATGCGTATTCTATACTGAACCACTTCTTCTGACATATCTCTCCTGTAAGCACTACTGGCATTTTCTTCCTTTATGTTGCAACAGTTAAACGTGTTATCACGAATCTGAAATTATAGTTTTATGTATTGGGAATGGTTGAAAAAAAATGATATTAAAATAAGTTATTTGATAATATAACAGAATTAAAGCGTTTTATGTAATTACAGTTACAGTAACAATTTACCCCGCGTCACATCCTAACACCTTATTAGTAGTATATAAGTATAGATACATTATAGCTAGAAAAAATCATATTACTGAATATATGCAGTTGAAATTAATACATGATGTTAACTAAGGCGGCACATTTCTGCTACGTGTTAACAACATAGTTAACTAGTTAGTTATGTTGTTGTCATGTTAAAGAAACTAATTCATTAGAAACTTATGGAATTAATAAGTTAAGTATAGTGTAAATTTTTCCTTATAGTTAAGTTTCTGAACTTAAATACTTAAATACGTAATTAAATAGTTAAGAAAGTAGTTAACCAGTTTTGTTAACGTTATAAACACAATTAACTAGTTTATTATGTGGTTAGAAGGTGGCAGAAATATGCTACCGCAATAACCTTTTGAAGCAAATCAGCATTTCTGCATACTTCCTGCCAATGTTTTTCTTCGGGAATGCCAGGAGGTAGCCATCTTTTGATTTTGCCGTTAATCGCTTCTAAGACAAAATCTCCACCCTCACCTTTCGACGGATGTCCACTGACTAATATAAATAATACACTTAAAATACTAGTATGTACATATGATTTAATTATAAAATAATAATGTATATTCTATATTTACGTATTGAATAAGAAATTTATATAAATATATGTTGTTGTTTTGACTTTGTTTATCATTTTTCAATTTCATTTAATATGTTAATTGTATTATAATAATGGTACTAGTATTTGTCATATATTATGTAAAATTATTATCTTCGGAATTCTGAATGTAGTTATAGAAGCTTGTTATCGACGTGGAGGAAGAGTTTTGGTGACAGTGCTTCAAAAATGTAACCATTATCTCTTGAACTGAGGTCTCAAAAAATAAAGTTAATAGCATAAATGCTTTGTGGTGATCGGTGCATGACTGAGCACACACTTGTGCTCTTGGAGACTTGAAGCCACATTCCTTAGACAGATCCTTTAAAACAGGCTCCCACAAAAGCTTGAAAACAGCTTTGACGACATTTATTTCAACGTGTCCGTGACCTAGTAAAGAGCAAAACAGTCAGTTTTCAAACAAGTATGATTGTATAAAGATAAATGTATTATTCCATATGATAGGTGATGTATTTCATGTTTTTACTCTTTCACCTCGTCGATGTAAAAACAATAATTTAGAAAGTTAAGCGACGAATGCGCCGAGAGATAACGCGGTAGTAAGCTTTATCGCAAAGCGGAAAAAAAAGCGATAGCGAAAAGGCGATACTCAATATGTAAATGACAAGGGGAGCAGAGCGAAGAATCCCGATAAGTCGTAACGATAATTATAATGTTTTCGGTCGGCAACGCAAGCAAATATTAAATAAGTGACATAAATTAGCCACCATAATGTAAGAACTCGGTGTTTGATCATCTAAATATACTTTATCTGGTGGGTTTACTATTTTAACATTTTTTCAGGTGCATTTGTCATGTTTACTTGTCGGGACACACTCATGAAGACATTGATGCAAGGTTGTCACTTATAGCAAGGCAACTGTACCAGAATGACGCAGAAACCTTTAAGGATTTTTTTTTAAATATTTGAACAGGCAAAAACTACAATTTATGACGTGAAGTACCGGCTAATGCCACGCTTACCAGACTACATTAGAGGCACTTCGGAACCTTTGCAATATAAATTTGAAAGATTGGACAATGTGGTAACTTTTTTATCAGGAAACTAGCAATTCCGATTGGAAAGTAACTGAACATGGGGTTTTAGTGGAAATGCAGCCGGATTTTACCAATATTGACGAAGGTAAGTATTAAAAGTAATTGAAAATAATAAATTATTATTATTATTATACCAGATTTATATAGCGCCCTTTTCATGATCAATTTCACGTTCAAAGGCGCTTTACATAATTCAAATGCAGCCACACAGGGCGCATAATTCATCCTCTACTAGTACAGACACAGAGCGATCTGACCAGAGGGACAGAGTGAGACAAAGCCCCCACGACAGAGAGATCAGAAATCAGATACAGGCTTGTCCGGCTAACTTAGCCTAGCTCGTTGCGAATAGACAGCCTGGTTCTTTAACGTGCCCAGTGTATAGCACTGATACACGCAAGGATTGCCTGGGTTCCTGACCAGTACACCTCTAGTTGGGTGGGAAACACTGAAAAGCGTTTCTGAAAATTCCCGAGTACCTGCCGGGGATCGAATCCCCGACCTCAGGATTGGAAGGCCAGTGTGCAAACCACTGAGCTATCCGTCAAATCTTTATTTAAAACTACTAACAGTTTAGAAATTTGGAAAACTTTTATGAAAGAATTAAAAAGCAAACCGTATGCCTCTTACAGAAGAATCATTACCAGAAGACTTAGCTTAGTTCAGTTGGTAGGGAAAGAGAACAGAGAGCCGCGGGTAACTGACACATCCCTACATTAAGTACAGTATAAACATTTTAGCAGTGACTGCAGTTAGCATAGTTTGGTGAAACAGTTGGTTAGATATTTATCCTTGAAATTATTTCTTTCCTTGTCATATAAATGTATTTATGCTTTCAGATGTCCTTTTAGACTTCTTTAGTTTTTTTTTTCCAAAAAAAACGTTCATGTTTTCACAAATTAATTTGGAAGTGTTGCAAATAATAGTTTGTTTCACATTTTATATATTAATAGATTTTTATTTCTGTATTGTGTTTCAGGTAAACACTTGACTAAAGAGAAAAAGAAAACCAAAAGAATACAACAAACCGTCATAGGGCAAGGGGCAGGCAGCAGAAGTCTAAAAATAGAAAATTTCATTTTTAACTTACAGTATCAATAACAGTAATTATCCGAATAGACAATGGAACAACGAGACACATCTGGTTAATTTTCTTCATGGATCTTTACTTTTACTTGTGTTTTAGCTCGATGGCTTTTTGTCTGTACTTTGTACAATTGCTTGTTGCTTCTAATCAATCTGTTATGGTTAGAAACTGTCTCCATACATGTTGGTAACTTAGCATTTGTCAGCTATAGTTGTTGTTTAGATATTAGTACAGCAGACAGGGTGGACGATTACTGTCATGTGTAATCGATTATTCTAACACGACCTATAAAAAAACCCTAACTATAGGTGAGCAAAGGTTAACACACATTGTTGTTTGTTGGTTTCCAATTTGTATTGTTAATAGATTTTATATTTATTTTTATTTTCAAATTATGCCTTATTATGGCGCTTCAGTATCATACTTTCCTGTCAATATTTTATTATGTTTTCATAATCATTTCTTCAGAAATTATTCTTAATTTAGTATCAGGATTTTGATTCAATACAAAACATAATGTGTTGTTGTAACTTCACCGACTTGTCTACCTTAATTTTCGTTTCGTTCAAGGTTGATTTCTGTAGGTTTCTTGCAACAAGGTCACACATGTCACATTTTTTATAAGTCTCTCCGATTGAATTTTCATTTTTACTTATTCTTGACACATGTGAAAAATTATTACAGTTGTAATTTATTATTTAAGTAGTTTGTCATATTGCATTAAAAATTAAATAAGTTTTAACTAATCTTGTTGTACATGTATTTAATTATGTGATATTAAAAACAAATCTGTAATTTTGGATACCAAATAAATATTTTAGTTTCATAAGGTTATGGAATTTCTAAACACTATTCATATAAATGTTGTATATATTACATTTATTAATTATTATCAATGGTTATTTTCATTATAACTTTATATTCAAAGTTATGTTAAGTTACATCTGTCGTAGACTTGATCGAAGTGAATACTCTTGAACAGGTGAGGATATAGTCTTTGTACCCCCCGACAACAAAGTTGTAAGGGGGGGTATACTGGTTTCAGGTTGTCTGTCTGTCTGTCTGTCTGTCTGTCTGTCTGTCCGTCTGTCTGTCTGTCCGTCTGTCCGTAGACGCAATCTTGTGCGCACCATCTCTCCTTATCCCCTTGACAGAATTTAATGAAACTTCACACAAGTGATCAGTACCAACAGTAGTTGTGCATGGGGCATGTTAGGTTCTTTTAGAAAAAAAATTTGCAGAGTTATGGGACTTTGTTTTTTTGTTACTATACTATATACATAGACACAATCTTGTGCGCACCATCTCTCCTCATCCCCTTGACACAATTTAATGAAACTTCACACAAGTGATCAGTACCAACAGTAGTTGTGCATGGGGCATGTTAGATTCTTTTAGAAAAAAAAATTGCAGAGTTATGGGACTTTGTTTTTTTTGTTACTATACTATATACATAGACACAATCTTGTGCGCACCATCTCTCCTTATCCCCTTGACACAGTTTAATGAAACTTCACACAAGTGATCAGTAACAACAGTAGTTTTGCATGGGGCATGTTAGGTTCTTTCAGAAAAAAAAATTTGCAGAGTTATGGGACTTTGTTTTTTTGTTACTATACTATATACATAGACACAATCCTGTGCGCACCATCTCTCCTCATCCCCTTGACACAGTTTAATGAAACTTCACACAAGTGATCAGTACCAACAGTAGTTGTGCATGGGGCATGTTAGGTTCTTTCAGCGACAAAAATTGCAGAGTTATGGGACTTTGTTTCTTGTTAACATACTATGTACATACAGTCTGCATATGCAATCTTGTGCGTGCCTAATCTACCAAACCCTTGCACACAATTTAATAAAACTTCACACAAGTGATCAGTACCAACCCTAGTTGTGCATGGTGCATGTTACATTCTTTTAGATAAATATTCTGCATAGTTATGGGACTTTGTTTTTTGTTACTATACTGTATACATACAGTCTATATACATACAGTCCACATAATTATGCAATCTTGTGTGCGTCAAATTGCAATGTACTGTATCAGTGCATGTGGGGGGTACATTCATCACCTTTAGTGATAGCTCTAGTTCATGTCTAAATTCTTTAACCATTCATTTTTCATTTATATCGGATTTTGATTCAATACAAAATACAAAGTATTGTTGTAACTTCGCCTACTTGTCTACCTTGATATTCGTTTTGTTCAGTTATGTAGGTTTCTTGCAACAAGGTAACACAGGTAGTCACTTCTTTCATAAATCTCTCATAGTGAACTTTCATTTGTAATAATTCTTGACACATATAAAAAATTATTACAGTTGTAGTTTATTATTTAAGTAATTTGTCACATTGCTTTCAAATTGAATCATTTAAAGTGTTCAATATCAAGTAAAACTCTTGGCCAGTTGAACTTTTAGTCATTCATATCTAAGTTCTTTAAACATTTTTTTTGTGTGTGTGTTTTATATTATCAAAGTTGAATAATTTATGCCTGTTTTGAGAAATATTTCATGGATGAATGGAGTATTACATTTGCCATTTATTTTGTGTAGTATAAATATTTGTGTAAGTGGTTAATTATGTTGTATGTTCTACCCATCTACCAGGGGTAGATTGCCCAACTCTGGATCCAGAGGTAGTGGGTTCAGATCCCGTGAAGGGCAACATTCTTTCACTGCATCTCCGATCCTCAGTTGGCTCGAGTACTGATAGGAAACCCAGGAAGCAGTCATCGAGCGTGATTAATTTAAACTGAAAAATTGTGTTTCACAATCGATGTAAGTAAGTTTTAGCTAAATATGTTATATTTAATTATGTGAAAATTAAGGAAATCTGTATTTTCAATACCATGTAAATCTTTCAGTTGAATAAGGTTATGGAATTTCATAAACACTATATCATATAAATGATGTATACATTACATTAATTAATTATTATGGATATTTTCATTATTATCAGAACAGAAATGAAAACGAATAGGAAAAACAAACAAAATCTGACAAAAAAATCCTGATGAGGATTCGAACTCACAAAACAATTTGCTTATATCCAATTGTTATCTACAGTTTACCCAACTGAACTGTGATGCAGTATACTAACTGGATAGTTAAAATGTAACAAATACTAATACTTAATTGTCAAGTGATGTGCAAGCATTATGAATTGTTATGTTATCAGTTTATTATAAAATGGACTCTTCCTCACATTTCGACGGGAATCACGTTATTATTAGGGATTAGTAAAACCACCGGGACTTCATGTTCATTTTGAGTGAGCGTGGCAAACCCATTATTTGAACTGGGGACCATATGCCGCTTTTCATGGAATTACACGCTAGTGTAGCATTGAAGGTTCCATGTGCACCGCCGTATGAACACATCTGCGGATGTCTCTAAATAGTTTTTTGTACTTTTAGTATGTGTAAAATTAATGTTGAGTTCTGCTCAACCCGGGGCTAGAGGGCGTGGACGATAGCATGCATTTTAACTACCGTCCATGAACACGCTCAATCAAACCGAGCCTGCAACATTTTCGTTTTTGTTGTGTTGAGCGACCTATGGAGTTTCCACTTTTTCTATTTTATTATCAAAGCAGCGTTGTTTGTGCCGTGTGGCGGCCGTAAAAAGTCTCCCCGTACATTCAATCAGGGCTGTTCTATTTCGATCTTCTCAGATCGTTCAGCACGTCTTTTATGTCGTGTTACTGGTACTGTTCAGTTTCTCAGCATGAACATTTCGGCCTTGGTGCTTCCAATACTCCCGCTTTCATAGCTTTGGGTATTGTTTAATCACCCCATGGATATGGTGCCTGCTTTTTAATTTTGTCTTTTGGCAGTTCCTGTGATATGCTGGCTCCATAACCTCAGATCCCCTTTCTAAATTCCAGTTTGTTTAGTTCTCCTCATTGTTTTCTCGTTTAGGGCAAACCCATTATTTTAACTGGGGACCATATGCCACTTTACATGGAATTACACGCTAGTGTAGCACTGAAGGTTCCATGTGCACCGCCGTATGAACACATCTGCGGATGTCTCTAAATAGTTTTTATACTTTTAGTATGTGTAAATGTTGACTTCTGCTCAACCCGGGGCTAGAGGGCGTGGACGATAGAATGCATTTTAACTACCGTCCATGAACAGGCTCAGTCAAATCGAGCCTGCAATTTTTTCGTTTTTGTTGTGTTGAGCGACCTGTGGAGTTTCCACTTTTTCTATTTTGTCGAGTAGGTGCATTTCGAGTGAACGAAATTTAACTGTAATAAAATAATCCCATTTCTTATTTTGCAGGTAAAATATATTATTATTACTAAATTATGTGTAGTAAACATTTGCACATTACTGTACTAGGATGCTGATTCCGGAAAGATGCTGACAACAACGTTTAAATTTTTTTAAAAAAACCCACTAAATATGCAAGATGGTGGACACACGTAAAAGCAGGAATTTTCTTAAAAGCTGATAATTACCAGTCGTTTCTGGTAAGATAATTTGCTATGCATATAATATTTTAAAGGTTTTAATGTGTACAGCGCTTTATTATTCGCGCACTGAATTAAAATAAGCGATGCTTTCTTGGAATACACTCGGGCTTACTTACTTAAAAGATAATAATATGCCAGACGTGAATTACCAATTCGACATCTTCCCTGACAACAGATTTGTTTCCTATTTAATACCGTGGAATAATTTCTCCTTGTCCAACAAATATCGAAACAGCAAATAATACAGTAAATCACTGATCATAGCAGATTTATAAGTGCTTTCTATAAATGAAGGTTTCTAGAAATAGATTGAATAATTTCATCTTCAGTAAAGACCAAAGTGAATCTTGAATACGTCAGTCAACCGGTATACTACACTATATTGAATTTACTTGCGGATAAATTCGTCGACGTGGAGGTATTAGTTTCAAATATATCAATATTAGAGAAATGCAGACATCATGCTTACAATTTCAGTCGTCTTAAAACGTAATTACTACCATAATATTACAATGATCGTATAAGACGAAATTAATTTGTTTTACTCAAGGAAGGCTCAATATTCAGCTTGACGTTGCTTATTTAATAGTTATGACTGCAAAGATGAGAATCCAGTGTGGTAATTTCTAACCTTTTTCTTTCTGCAAATTGAAGTTTTGGGGAAACCCATTTTCCGACGGCAACGGCACCTGTATTACACCCGAAATGTACGGGTTTATGATAAAGAACAATAACGTCTTAAATGAAAAATAGAGATGGATTTATTACGGAAAAGACCTGTAGGGATCCCGTAAGAGCCATCGCCGCATATCTTTCACTAAAAACAACGATATTACGACGTTGAAAAGTTGATTTAACAACCAAACAACGATGGTGAAAAGTTGAAATCACGATGGTGAAAACGCGAAACTATGATATTCCAAAAAACAAGGGTGAAAAGTCAAAATTATTTTATCATCGTACTTCCGACTTTTAACCATTGTAATTTCAATGTTTCGACTTTTCAACATCTTTGGGAAAAAATGAGACAACCCCGCTTAAACTTAATTGTAAGCTTAGGTGACTAGGTATGTATTATCTCCTGCAAGTACTTTTATCTGTAGTGCACAATTGTTCAAGTTGTCAGTGATTTAAAGATCAATAAGATTGATACGTCTTGTACAGAAATTTGTCGACAAACGGGCGATTTTTTTAAAAGACCCACATATTTTCACAGGTAAAAATGTTGAGAAAGTTACTGCTGGAAAAAGAACAATCTCTGCTACCTACGTAGGGGCCTCCATGGCCGAGTGGTTAAGGTCGCTGACTTCAAATCACTTGCCTCTCACCGATGTCGGTTCGAGTCTCACTCGGGGCGTTGAATTCTTCATATGAGGAATCCATCCGCTGAAGGTCGGTTGTTCTACCTAGGGCTCCTGTGATCTTCCTCCACCAACAAAGCTGGAAAGTCGCCATATGACCTGTAATTGTGTCGATGGGATGTTAAACCCAACAAAATCAAAACAATTCTGCTACCTAGTACGTATATGCGCCAAAGTATGGGAGAAATATCTAGAAATATGAAAACATCAAATCACTGGATGCATAACTGTTACAGATGTCAGTTTATATCGACAGATTTCTTTAACATGTCATTTAATTAGCAGGTAGAGGAAAGGATTGACAACGGGTTTCACCGACAGGTTTATAACCTACGATCCCCTCTCTAAATTCCAAACGTTTATGGCAAACCCGTTATTTTAACTAGGAACCATACGTGTTTTTCCATGGAAGTGCACTCTGTACAATCGAAGGTTCCATATACACCACTGTATGAATACACCTGCAGGTGTCTCTACATCTACATTTTATTTCCGTACTTGTAAGATGTGTAAATGATGAGTTCTGCTCCACCCGGGGCTAGAGGGCGTGGACGGCAGCTTGCATTTCCACTACTGTCCATGAATAGATTCAATCAAACCAAGCCTGCAACATTTTCATTTATGTCGTGTTAGGCAACTTGTGTTTTTCTACTTTTTCTATTGTAACTGATCCTAGTGTATTCGAAGTAGCCAACAAGAATGCTTCCTTGATGCCAGGTGAAACTGCTTGAAAAAAGATTATTGTATGTAAACGGACTATTCCAAGGCAAAACTTCCAGTAGCAACTGTCTGTATGACTTTTTAATCACTAAACATTTAAATCTCTTTATTTGTGTATGTGGCCTTCCACTCAATTGACCGAGAGTATCAATATTTAAACCCAGTTTGAGTGTCTGGAGCCAAAATGTAGAGATTCAGACGAGCATGCAGCTGAGTCGGTGTAAGTATCTGTTTCACCAAGTGCAAGCGTACTTTAACCAAGGAGGCAAATGTAGAGTTTAAGATTAAAATATAGCAGAATCAAATTGACTTTTAAGTGGTACTTTCCAGTCATCTGCTTTGTATTGTGTACAGGTTAAGAAATGCAAATATAGATTCGCACATGCTACCTTTTCGAACAATAACTATTTGGCAATAAACTGAATTTAGAAATGTTTGGAGAAAGGCGACTTCATATCAATCGGTCTTTAAAGGCCTAGATTCACTACTATATAAGTGTACCTTCCGCCCCCCCCCCCCCCCCCCCCCCCCTCCCCAAATCCAATATACAACTCCTATCTTATCTGCTGCTTATCAGCGATTATGTAATAGCAACTGATTAGAGGGCAATTAGCACAGCAGGGACCCCAACTAGACCATGAAGATGTGTGCAGTGGAGTTGAAAGAAATTAAGTTTTCTTTAGTAAATGTGGAATGAAAAGAAAATATTATTTTGATATTATGTAGATGATAATAACTATTACTTTAATGTTATAATAATGATGAAAGATAATCATAATTATTATTATTATCATTATTATATTATCATTAGTATATTATTATTATCATTATTATTATATTACATATATGATGATAAAAGATACAGTAATAATATTGAAAATAATAATGATAATAAAACACAAGATAGTGAAAACTTCCTGAGTTCTTTGTGCTGATAAAAAAATATTTTTTGATTTGGAAATTGATGTTCATGTATTCATGTAATCAACATTATTTGAATATAAAATTATTGTGTTCCATCTATACTCAATTTTCATTTTCAGTATGCTGCCAAAAGGGACTTTTTTCATGCTTTGCTTTGTAACGTTGAAATTCACATTCTGTTTTCAATTTAGACAAATGTTACTTACAGTATTCTGCAAGCGTTAGATGAGTGAAAGTCACATTTTTCAGAAATATCACAATTCTCCAGACAGAATTTGAAAAAATAAAAACTTGCATGTTTCTTTAAGTAAGTTTCTCATTATTTCATTATTGTGAAAATAAGTTTCTGATTATTTTATTATTGTGTTTGATCAACAAATATTTTTCTTTACATAGAAATGCAAAAAAAAACTAGTATAACTTTAAAAGTTATCAATTATTCATTAATTTAAAATAAATTACATAATTTCCTCTTCTCACTAATAGATACACTTGTAAGGTAGACTGGCTCTCCAATAAACAATGACCCTTGTTTATTGGAGCCATACTGTGATGGTCATTAGCCCCCAACTGTGCTAGTGAAGACAAAAATCCCTTGGCCTACTGCCAAAATCTAGGCCTTTAAGTGGTTTCTAGGTGACGCCACTAGTCAGATGGCAATAATTATTATCTCGTGAATACTGTAAGTACATCATAGGACTTGCAAGTTTTGTTTGATTTGATTTCTAAAACGGCTCAGATTTGTTTCTTTGAACGTATCGGGATCATTTGCTCCGAAAAAATAATGACAATTAATTTAAGTTTGAAAAAAAATCCATATATATTCCAGACTTTTATATGAAGCATTGAATAAATGAGTTACACGAAAAATGTCAATATCGTCGAGAAGAAGCTAAATTGAAAACTATGTAAAATATTATTGTGTTAAATGTCAGTCGTAAATATAGTAATATCGCAATAAATGTCAGTTTTAAATTTTCTGTTTTTAAATTTGTTTGTTTTGGGTTTAACGCCGTTCTTCAACAGAATTTCAGGCATGTAACGGCGGGCAATTAACCTAACAAGTGTTCCTGGATTCCAGTACAAACCTGTTCTCCGCAAGTAACTGCCAACTTCCCCGCCTGAATCAGAGATAGAGGATTTCAGACACAATCCCTTCTATCAAATCGTAACGGAGAACATACGCCTCGCCCGTGGATCGAACTCACGACACCGCGATCCGTAGATCTACGCTCTCCATACTGAGCTAAGCGGGCGGGCTTTTCTTTTTAAAAGGGGATGAATAAATATTGTCAACAGCACACTCAAAATATTGCACATCAAAATACATGTATATGTACTATGCATTGGAGTGAATTTCACGCAGTCAACTAAAGCATGCTTAACAGTAAGCGGTGCTTGCCACTGCATACGTTTGGGTTGATCTTCTTTCTTCAGATGATGCGAATGAGTCAGACAGATATGACCTATTCGGCGCCGAAAATAATCAACTTCTTGCGAACAGATCTGCTTCCTTGGTGCTATTCACTAAACTTAGGTTTTATATCACGAAGATTTTTGAACGAAATATTGCTCCATGTCGATTGCTGTTTAGACAAAACATATGCATTTGCATTCTATTTAGAATCGTAGTACCAGCATTCTTGTTTTCATTAATACCAATTTGACTTGGTGTGCATGAACCCTAAAAAGTACATTTGAATGAAGGGATTGTGCACATTTTGGCTTTGAATTAACTGTTAAAACAGAATAAAATAGCAATTTCAGCACAGAAAAACAAAACCCGGCGGTGGCGAATTACTTTTGTTCGTTAAAACTTATTTGTCAGGCAAGATTTTTCAGACTTGCCGGTAATATTCACCGGTATGACATTTCTTCCATTTTTTTTTTGCGTAAACTCTTCAAACTACATTTGTATCTACATTTACATGCACATTAGTTTTAAAATAGGGACAGCGCCTCTGAATGGTCAGCTATTACGATATTATAGCACATTTACATTAAAATCGGTGTATGGCAAGCCACCTTGTACTTACCCTACATACAATTTGTACTTAATAACTACAGCATTGATAGTGACATGACACGTAACTTACTATTCACCCTGAATCAGAACATTTCATAAAGTCGAAATCTAAATATTTCTGTCTATACACTATGTCACAGAATTTATATTGTTCAGTAAAACAAATGTATTTATTCACAAACCTAGTGTGAACGTCTGGCTTTTGCATTACCATCCTAGCATTTTGATCTGCACCTATATTGCCTCATCAGTCCAATTTTGCAGATAGACAATCAGAGACTGCGCATGAAACAAAGATAAATCGTCTGCAAATATCATATGTTATGTTTCAGAGTCATCTGTATATAAGGAAAACTAGCGATGCATCGATATTTAGGCTCTTGTACTACTTAGTATTCGCTTAGTGTAAGGTTCATTAAAAGAAACTACGTGTTTCTGTATTCTTTTGCGAGAAAACATCTATGGTCGCTACAATGCTCAGGATATTAAAGTTCTATTGTGAAAACATTTTAACTATATCGTTTCAATTTCATATAAATTGGTGGTCAAACAAGTTCTTCTAACTTACAGTTGGTTATATGACTTTAAGCATTATCCGGACCTAAAAACCTGATGAGTCACATGTGTCATTTATAGTAAAACTGACTCACTGTTTCCGTTAGAAATAACAGACCCTATTAAAGCGTGAGAGATAGATGACTTCGACTCAACAAACATGAACTTGAAGAAAATCAATCCGAAAACTACATTTGTAACGACACAACTAGAATACAAATGATAATTTGAGGCCCATCCTGGTTTGTTTTTATTCACAATTTTATTATGTATTTTTATGGCTATTAGCCTTAAACTAATATACAGTTCCACTGCATGGTTTTCTGGCACCTGGTTTAATAATGGCTCGAGGTTTAAGCTTATAGTAAGACCAGAGTTGGGATTGCATACTGGGCCAGTGGAGTCATGGTCAATGTCACTGTTACAAAAAAAATAACACTTCCGCTCAATGACGCTTCCTCCGCTGGTAACTTTATTTCCTTTCATGTTTTCTTTATTTTTTTTTATATTTTTACTCAGATAAGAAAAAGATTAAATTATTAAGTTACCGTAACTAAATTTTGGGCTAAAGTTTTTAAAAACACCACTGTGGCACAGTGGCCTACATTGTTGGTGCCTTTTTGAATATTTGTTCTGTCTTTTTGATGAATTGATATATTAAAATGGAGGGGCCTCCGTGGCCGAGTGGTTAAGGTCGCTGACTTCAAATCACTTGCCCCTCATCGATGTGGGTTCGAGCCTCACTCGGGGCGTTGAATTCTTCATGTGGGGAAGCCATCCAGCTGGTTTACGGAAGGTCGGTGGTTCTACCCAGGTGCCCGCTCGTGATGAAATAATGCACGGAGGGCACCTGGGGTCTTCCTCCACCATTAAAGCTGGAAAAGCGCCATATGACCTATAATGTGTCGGTGCGACGTTAAATCCAAAAAAAACAAATTAAAATGGAACACCATTTACATCCTCGTTATTGCTCAGGTGATAAGTACGAGGCAAAATATAGTAAATATAAATGATTTATTTATAATACTAAGAAGAATGTACAGGTCCCTTTCATACTTTTACTACTTTAGCTCATTTTCTCGCATATCCCTTAGTAAGCTCCATGTCAAAAATACTCGTTTGGCATTGCACCCTTAGAGGGAGTGGATTTTAGTAAGTTGACTTTTTCAACTGGACTGTCACTTTTAACACTAACAATTCCGGGTGTTTCTGCAGACATGATAAAGTGATGAAACTTGGTTATGTTCTTCCAAGGTTTAAAATATTGTGATAAGAAATTTCTCCACTGGTAGAATGTGACAGGATTTAAATCATAGTTGACCAACTGTGCAATGTTATGACCTTTCTTTGATGACTGCTACACTGTGTCTGCAATATTTTGTATTACAAAAGGTCTCAGCATTCACCCTCCTCCATCGATTCTTTTAAATTCAAAAGTGCCAGTCAGATTCAATTTTTGCATGGTCTGCGATCAGTGTTGAATATTCAGTCGATCTGTGAGATCCTGTAACTAATAATTAAAACATTTCATTTAAATAATTAACCTGTTAGTCACTTGTTTTTTTCCTGTAAAATTGTTTTTTTTTTTCCTGTAAATTTACCTCTACACTTAATGATTTGTTAATTAAAATTCCTATTCTTTAGAACTATTTTACAACTTAATGAGATATCAACAATATACTTATACACAAGTACAGTGTAATGCATTCAAATTATCCATGTACTCATTGAGTGCCACAGACTTTTCTCAGTCTAATAGCCAATGTAATAAAAACTTTTTACTAACTGATCCTCATCAAAGCCGGATTGTTGAAACTAAATTTCAATAATGCTAGTTCTGTCAATTTAAGCCATTCAGTAGTCATTTAAAGTACATGTACATACACTGTACAAATCATTAAGTGTAGAGGTATAATACTTATTTTGTAATGGTACCAACAAAACCTAGACAGGGGTAAAATTAATAATATATTGCATTAAAATTATACTAGGAGCCATTAGCTGCATATTATTTACCCGATCCCTCACAGCACATCCAAAATATGTTACATTTTCTTGCCATTTTATATTAAATACACAGACATAATGAAATCATCTGTGTTTAGTGGCTGGCAACAAGATAAATTTCATAAATTTCCCTCGGTTTGTTTTGGATCCACTTCCGGGTAAAAGACAGACTTATTTCAGTGAAAGTTTCAAATATGATACGTTAACAACTGTTTATTAACGGTACTTACCAAATCAGTAAACAGTATTACAAGTCTCAGATACATTCATGGTTGAACAAAAGGTAGTTCAAAAAAAGTAAATTTCACATGTTTTCCTGATAAAATCCGAAACCAGAAGCAACAATAGCAAAGAGGAAACAATTTATTTGGAACGAAATATTTTGCCTTAGTCGTAATACCACTAGTTTTTACATGTCTGATGTCTAAATATTCATTCTTTAGTAGGCTGTAATCAATCATGTAACAAGCAGACGTACTCTTACGGTCAAATTTTTGCTAATTAAAACATGTGTAAGAAAGCTCCGCGCGTAAACGTCGCGCAACTTTAAACGTCGTTTCTCGATATTACGTCATGCCGCATCTGGTCCGGTTTTCAAAGACGACGTCACATATATATAATGTATGACAGGGGAAGCATAATGAAACTCGTTTTGCTTGTGACAGATACAGTCCTTAACCAGTGCATTGATCAATGTATAAAATGAGAAGACGAAACTTATTTTCAGTCTTTACATTTTTAATACTAACATGTTGATCATAAAACTGAATTTTCACAGACGGGAAAACTAGGATTTGGAATGTTTGATAACGTTTAATTCTTATCACTGTTTTATGCATCTTTTGTTATCATCGGATTTATGTCAAAATATAATTCTAAGCTATTTCGGATTTAGATTGGTGTGAAAGCGCTTTCTTTGCTGAGAAACAAACCTAACAAGTTTACTGTCATGTTTGGAGTTAAATACATTTTTTGATACTTAATATGACCTCAGTTTTTATCACAAGGACATCATTTACACGCAAAAGAAGTTATATTATTCTTTATTATTAGGTCAATTCACGTATACACCGAAGTGGAACCGTAACCGAACCGATAGCATTTACTTTCGTTTCAAAATCGGTTAGGGCTTTCACATATTCGACGAATTTTGATCCGAAGGTCTGGGCTAAAAATTTTCAGACGAATAGTAAAATAAAAAGAAACTTAACTTACATGACATTAACTTAATATGGTTTACAATGATAAGTTACTACTTGGCTTTAAATAACAGAAAGACGCCGAAGTTGACGACGGCGGAGAATGAAAATGGCTGCATGTGATCCATAAGACTTTAGTAGAGAGACGAATTTAGATAACGTCGCAATCTTTTTGAGGATTTAAGTAAGTAAAGTAGACGATTTTGACAGTTGATTTTGCAAAAGCAAAATAACATTGATTAACTTCCTAAAAAGCATGACCTTTTTACCTTATTTGGTCCAAATTAAGGAAAACATGTAGGCTTTCAATTTTTGGATGTCATTGGTTTGGTTTGGTTTAAATGTTAGATATATGATTCACCGCTTAAATTAAGCTTAAACTCACCTAATGCAATCCTGAAAGCAAAACATGTCCCCTTTTGCAAAACTGATACATGCAAATTTACCCAGCAATGTGACTAAAATTAAGTTGACATAGGGGTATGCATAAAGTATGGAAAAGGTACTTATGCAATAAAATATTAAAACGGCCTGACTAGTACATTTAAATTTGTATTTAGAGATAGGCGTATCGTTGTTTTTGTAACGTAAAGTTAAATATCCCTTTAGCGTTTGTGACCTAGCTGCAATCAGTGGGCACTAGAAACAAAACGACCTCTTTGCAAAAAAATGTAAAAAAAATAATGTCTTCTTTTATGAATATACATGTTTATTTCTTGGTAAAATGACATAACTCCTTTCAAACTGTGAATAGCAAAAGTAATGTTTTAGCCGTACAATCAGTGAGTTACACTGAAACAAAAAACACACTTTATTTCGTGTTTCTTTTTCACAAAACAATACCATCTTTTGATGCCAGACTACATTGTAGGCATTGGAACTAAATTACAAACATCAAGTAGGCACTATCTGTTTTATATATGTGTAGCTAACTGCATCAAAGTCAAGGTCTGATAAAATATTTAAAATATTTTCTGGAAAAAGAGTTATTTGAGCTGTAAAAATGATCCTGGGTAAAATATTTAGAAAAAAATGGAGATAACTCCGCTAAAACTTTATTGCACTTTTTACCTCTAGGCATGAAAAATATCATGCATAATTTCTACAATGGTCAACAGTTTGGAAAGTAAAATATGAAAAGATCAAATCATTTAATGCCCTGGGGAAAGTGTGACGTTTTTGTGGTGAAATGTTTCAACAAACAGACGATGTTTTAGTTAAAACCCACAAAATTTCACAAGGTAAAATATGTTGAGAAAGCTATTGCCGCAAAGAGAATAATCTCTGCTACCCATATATATATATATATATATATATATATATATATATATGAGAAAATCAAAGAAAACAAATCAGGACTGTTAGATGCTTGACTGTATTATCCTGTAGGCCAGCGAAAACAACATCACCTATAAATCAGTTGATTAATACGCTCTTCCGGTTTAACCATAAATATTGTAAATATACCAATGTCGACAGACCTCCTGTCAACATAGACTACGTATTTCATTTCTAAACGGTGTTCTTTACGGGCATATTTTACTTTTTATATTTTATTATTGGCATTATGCCCCTTTCGGGCGAAGCTGGGGCGGGGAAAGTAGAAAATGCCAGCTGTAACTCCAAGTAGATATTGTACGACTCCCCCGGAAATGGAGCCTCTTGTTTGCTGTGTGGGTGTCAGCGCCAATATTCGGCCTCTAATTCGGTGTAAACGTTCTTGCGGTCGTATTGACCTGTTACGATCAACCGGTTAGACTTGCAAAACCTTAGGAAATCTCACTTTTACGCTTACATCTTGTCTGAGCAATTGGTAAAAATACCGAAACATGAACTATGTGTATTTAAATATGGACCTTTTCTGTAGTTATTTTTATTCCTTAATGGAATAGTATATTATGTGGACAACTAGTTCAGGAATTTCTTCTTGACAGACACACATGGTACAAAATTAAGAGACGAAAACACGTTATGTTTTTGATATCTGTCCACTTGCAATAGAACCGGAGACGTCTATATTTTTTCATATTGGCAGTACTTTGCAAATAACATATCGGATTCATGCCAGCTCTTATAACGTCGTTTTAATGCCTGTCAACAATGCGATATTGTCCATTTAGTACGGCCTAAAGAACACATTTAAATTAGATATATATAATAACGTGTAGATGAATTGGCAATAAACAGATTGTAAGCTTTGCATTGAGAAATATGCACTTGATCTTTCTCAGAACAATGATGTTCTCCTATGGTCGCGTTATATCTCCGAACATTATTCGATACAAATCTAAAAGTAATATCCTGTAAATATCATGTAAGAAACAATGTATTTATGTTCAAAATGTGATCTTATTAGACAAAGATGATTTTGTCTCGACGCAAAAGTATTTTTAAAGCATCAAGGTGTTTCTTGTGTGTAATATTCAGGTAATTAAAAATGAAATGCAAAACAAGCATTTCGTTTAAGTATTTAAAACGCTTTTAAAACAATTTAAGGTAATTGCCATTCCCTCCAAAATGTGTATAGATGAGCATCAGTTAGAACATTAATATAGCTATAAATGTGGCCGAGTTCCAGTTCAGCCAGACTGTTGAAAAACATTTAACTCAAAACACGAACCATGTAGCCTAAAGCCAGTTGTGTTTCAGAAGTTTCACAATGTGTGATATACTTAGACAAGTTTATTAAACTCCAGAGACGCACATGCGTATTTACGACATACCCATAGGCTGTAACATGTTTAATGATTGTCCTGTAGCTAGTTTATTAACTATCATCTTAAATAACATCGCGTCATTACTTGATGAAAATGATTTCTCAAAATAGTTTGTTATTCATTTCATTTTCCAGACAAATTTGGTTTTATACAACTATTGATTCTAGGAATATAAATCTACTAGAAAAGATTTATTTGAGATGGATATTTCAAGTACGTTTATCCAATCTAACTATGTGTATTTGTATCTTTACGACTTAACTAAAAAATTAAAACTTATTATATGCGTATATTTTATGTCACGGATGGCGCCGAGAATTCAAATAAGAAGTACATAAGTAGGAAATTTGATTGCGTTAAGGCTATACAGTGGAAACAAACAAGATTATAAAAGTACAATTGGGCTGTTTCAGTTGACTTTGACTGAATGTGTAATAGTGCAGAAGTTAGTTTGGTCCGAATTGGTCTCCAATAAACGCTAAAAAAATTAATCGCACTCCCCCAGAAATGAAAGCTCAGTTTTCAGGATATGACACGACACCCTTAACTGTCACTGTGAATGTTTTACCTCTGCAAACAAAAATAAACCCTATTTATCCGGCAATCATGTAAAATTTTAGCAAGCAACAAGAACTGTATATAAAATAGAAAAAATTGAAAAACCACAGGTCGCCCGGCACGACAAAATTGAATATGTTGCAGGCCTGATTTTATTGAGCCTGTTCATGGACGGTAGCGGAAGTGAAAGCTACCGTCTACGCCCACTAGCCCCGGATTGAGCAGAACTCAACATTTATACATGTTAAAAGTGCAAAATACAATTTAGAGTCACCCGCTGATGTATTCATACGGCGTAGTACATTGAACATTCAATGATACACAGAGTGCAATTCCATGAAAAGCTGCGTATGGTTTTATAATAACTTTGCAACACAAGAATTGTTAGAGCTATTCTTAGAAATTTATAATATCAATGGAAATCTGGAAATTTTCGTGAATCAAGTACGTTTAGCCAATCTAAACTGACTCTGTTACATACTTCCCTGGCCTGATAACTGACGTCTCGTCATTTGTCTTACAAGTCTCAGGTCTGTCCATACCTAAGACAATAAGTATATAACTAGTAGCTACACTACTCTAGTCTCTAACTCATAGCTTGTATGAGAAATACTCTGACTTACACTTATACTTTAATTACTAACTCATAGCTTGTATGAGAAATACTCTACTTACATGTTAAATTACACCTATTGTTAAACATGCTTCTCTATTTGTTTTACTTGTAATCTCTACTCCCCTTGTTTGAAATGCGACCTCGCATTTAGACAAAAACAACATCGTTTTTTATTTAAAATTCATAAAATACAATTTTATCAAAATATCACATTTCATAATTCAATGTTTGTCATTTCATAACTGTTACAGTAATGTTTATCATTTCATAACAGCTTGTAAAAGTCGATGTGCCACTTCTGTATCTACCTGATTCAATATACCTGATTCCATAAGGACATTCATGGCTTGAATCTTGGAATCATAGGGTCTTGGAATCATGGAATACATATGGAAATCATCAAGCTTCGCTGGTAGTTCCTTGTCCCTACCTGAGCGTCTTGGGGCTGGTTTAGGGGGTGGCTGTGGATCTGGTCTTACTACGGTATCTTCTATGGGTTGGGCTTTATCATCTTCATTGTCAACATTGTCTGTCTTCTGATCTAAAAGTTTCTCATCTGTTGATTCTGCTTCCTTATCTATAGGCTCATCATTCCTGTCGTCTGTTATCTCTGCTGTTTCTATTTCTGTTACATCTCCATCAATTGCTCCTTCGGCAATAACCTTTTCATGATCGTCCAAGTGACTTTCATCTGCTGCTCCTTCTGTATCTGGTAATTCATCCAGAATAACATTTGCATCTCCGTCTTCTGTTACACTATTTTCTAATGTTTCCTCTGCCTTATCTGAAGATCCTGATTCAGAAGGAATATGGGCGTCCTCAATTTTATTTGTACTTTCAACAATTCTTCCTCATCTGATTCATCCTCTGAATCTTCCCCGACGTCGGTATGTATTCTGTTAAATTCACTTTTATCATTGGATGCATCCTCGTTCATATCTTTTGTCACAGAAATCTTCTCCAACTCATCTTCTTGTTCATCTTCTTCTACTCCGTGTTTAACAGGGTGAAGATGATTTCTGTGCAGCGTTTTCTCTCTCTTTGTCTTTATAGATCTTAACTTGAAGGCAGGAATGCCTGCTCTAGGTTGCTCTATTACCTCGTAAATTTCTTCTTCGAATTTATCTGAGATCTTATGTTTACCCTCGAATTTCATGATTTTCACCAGAACTTGATCGCCAACAGTAACTCTTGCTGCTTTAGCATTGACATCATATTATTTCTTTTGTTTTGCTCTTGCTTTGTCGTTGTGTTCTTTAACTATACATCTTGTCTTCTTCATGCAATACTTTAAGTCTTCTAAATATTCCTGGGTGCTCTTTTTGGTGTTACTATCTTCAGTTGCCTGTTCAAACATTGTATCAATTGGTAACTTTGCCTTCGGCCGAACGTAAGTTCGAATGATGCAACATCTGTTGACTCATGTGGAGTGCAATTGTAGGCATACACTAGGGAAGGTACATATCTCTTCCAGTCATGTTTCTGTGAGGTTTCTAGTGTACCTAACATGTTCAACAGACTTCGATTGAAGCGCTCTGGAGAATTTCCCATCGGATGGTATATAGTTGTATGGCTCTTCTTGGTGTTTAAGAGTTTGCAAAGTTCTTTGATTAATTCTGATTCGAGGTTGGCCCCTTGGTTTGAAAGCAGTCTAGTAGGTATCCCGTAGTGTATGATGAAATTGTTGTAAAGGGTTTCTGCTGTTGTCTTTGCAGTTTGGTTTCTGGTTGGAATCGCTAGTGCGTATTTTGTGAAATGGTCAGTAATTATGAGGACGTTGGAAAATCCACCTTTAGATTCTTCAAGTGTCAAAAAGTCCATGCAGACCGACTGTAGAGGATATGTGGTGGTTACGTTTACCAGAGGCACTCTACTGTTAACGTTGCTCTTTCTTTTCATGCATCTTTCACACTTGTCTATGTATGTTTCCACATCTGTATACATTCCTGGCCAAAAATATCTTTCTCTTAGTAGCCGCAAGGTTCTTTCTCGACCGGGATGTCCAACACCTGTATGGAGGCCTTTTAGCACGTCTCTTCTATATTTTTCAGGAATTACTATTTGTTCTCTAGTGTTTTCGCCACCCTGTACTTTGCGATATAATATGCCCCTCTTCATGATAAAATTCTTGAAATATCTCCTCATAACTATGTCTTCTTTTGTAAGTTTCTTTGTTGGTATCTTGTCGTCGAGAACAGCATGCCTCCATCTATCTATCACTGCATCTTCGCTTTGGCTTCTTCTTATTTCCCTTAACTCAACTTGTGAAATGACTTGACTTGGGTCTTCTGTAGCTTCTACGATGTCAATATTTTCACACGGTCCATGTAAGCTGGAATGGTTATGGTGCTACATATGGCTCTAACTGTATCATTCTCTATCTTTGTATTCTCAATGTCTTCTTGTTTGTTTTCAACTGATAATTTGTCAAACGGGTATCTACTTAAGCCATCTGCATCTCTTTTCTTGATTCCGGCTCGATAAAATATGTCAAAGTCATATTGTCCTAGTGCTGATGCCCATCGTTGACCTGTGGCGTCCAGCTTGGCAGAAGTAAGAATGTAGGTCAACGGATTATTGTCAGTGAGGACTGTGAAGTGGTTCATTTGAAGATAATCTGAAAACTTCTCTGTAATGGCCCATTTTAATGCCAAGAATTCTAATTTGTAAGCGCTGTAGTTTTTCTCCGATTTCGTTAGCGATCTGCTTGCGTAAGCTACTACACGGTTGTTCTTGCCATCTTTCTGATATAGAACTGCTTCTAAAACCTTGGTCGAAGCGTCAGTGTGAAGTTCAAATGGCTTTGTAAAATCAGGGTAGGCTAAGATGGGAGGTTCTGTAAGTGTTTTCTTGAGGTTTTCGAATATGTGTTGTTCATTTTCTGTCCATGTCCCTTCTTTGGTATTCTTCTTTGAGCCTTTCTTGGTTAAAGTCGGTGGTAATAGTTCGGCCAATGGTCTGGTAATCTTGCTGAAGTCTCGTATAAATCTACGGTAATAGCCCGCAAACGCAAGAAAAGATCTCAATTCATCTGAATTTGATGGAGTAGACCAGTTTCTGACTTTATCGATCTTTTCTGGATCGGTTTCTATTCCGTCTTCAGAGACAGCATGCTCTTTTCTGAATGAAGAAACATTTCTCTGATGATAATTTCAGTTTGCACTCTTCAAGCCGTGTTAATATAAGATCTAGTCTTCTGACATGTTCTTCGAATGTTTCGGCAAATACTATAAGGTCGTCCATGTATATTACGCAGATGGTCATATTGTAGTCCCCTAGGCATTCCTCCATCAGTCTCTGGTAAGTTGCTGGTGAGTTGCTTAGTCCAAATGGCATCTTAAGATATTCAAAAAAACCGAGAGGCCCCACTGTAAATGCTGTTCTTTCTTTATGACTTTCTTCTATTTCAACCTGATGGTTACCAGCTTTCATGTCTATGGTGGTAAAGTATTTACTTCCTTTTAAAATATCAAACGCTTCTTCGATGCAAGGGAGTGCGTATGAATCTTTAACGCTCATATCATTAAGTAAACGATAATCGACGCACATGCGAAGCTTCTTGTTCTTTTTCTGTATCAAAACTACATTGCTTGCCTATGGTGATTTGGACTTTCTTGTAATCCCTGCCATAAGAAGTTGGTCTAGATGTTGTCGCACTTGTTCTATCATCGCTGGTGGAATTCTACGGTGTCTTTGTTTGAATGGTGCTTCATATCCAGGAAAAAGGTCAATTCTGTGCTTTATTTTGTCGCACTGCCCAATATCAGCATCACTAACTGAGGATATACTTCTGTGTTTCTCTAGTAGTTCCTTAATTTCATGCTTTTGTTGTTGGTTAAGGGCATCACTTTTATCAATGTGTATCTTATTGAGTACATCTTCTTTATCTATTTCTTCTTGTACCTTTCTCATACTATCATGATTTATTGTAACTGGCTGAAGGTCACAAAGTATCGACTTTGGTGGAATTATAACTGTGTTGGTGGTTAAGTTTGAAAGATTTACTGTGATACCAGAGTTCTTTTTGTATTTGTAGTTCACCATCGCAGGTGTTATATCAATGTATGAATGCAGGTTAGATTCTTCAGACTCATGTATAATGGCTGATGTGTCATGGTATTCCATCTCTCTATCTGTATATGCGTTGACATTTATTGTTTTATTTGGTTTCAGTATTATTCTTTCAGGTACAGCACTTCTGAGAATGGCAATCTTCTGTTTATTTTTCTTAAGTTCTCTTTCCCTAGTCACTATACATCTGAATGCCAAATACCAAGGTGTTTTCATACCATGTCTCTAAGCCTTTTGTAAAAACTGAACCCCAAATTTGTCTATGTAGTCTGAGATAAGCTTATTTAATGCGTTGGTACCAAGTATTACTGGTATTCTTGCAGAATAACTGGTGTCTGGACTGATTAAAAATAAGCAGGAGTGTTTGTTGGGCTCTGGAAGGCTCTCTGTACTGTTAATTTCAAGTTCAATGTAACCTTCATACGGAAGCTTCTGTCCATCAGCACATTCAATATCAATAAAATATTTTAGTGGTTCTACTTCAATGTGTGAAAGTTTGTCTTCATAAAGTGATTTGGATATAACACTCACACAACTGCCAGTATCAATCAATGCTGTAACTTCTATATCATTCAGAGAAATTTTTGTTTCATTTGTGTCACCTACAAGTTTAGGATCTTTGATGGTGCCCTTGTCCGATCCCACAACAGGAGCACGTTGTTTGGACAGTTTCTTACTATATGGCCTTTCTGGTGGCAATTTAAGCACTCAATAGTCATTGTTGTTGAACCTAATTATCTTCTGGGTCTAAAGGTACCTCGACCTCTTCCTCTGTTGTCTCCTCTACCTCGACTTCTTCCTTGTGCCCTGTTACATCCATACCCATGACTCCATGGTGGTGGGTAATAGCTGTCATAACTCTTTTTGTGTTCTTCCTTGTCTTTCTCTAAATGGTCTATTCTTTCATTTAGTTTCTTCAGGAGCTCTTTACCTCTGCCATATCACTATTCTCTTTCTTGTCTATGTTCACTGCTGCACTGCACATCATTGTTTCTTTATCAGACTCTTTCATTTCTGCCTCTATCTTTCGCAATTCAATACTGAAGCGGTCATAATATGAGATCATATCATTCTTATATGCTGCCTGATGTTTTATTTCTGGTCTAAGACCTTCATACAAAACTCTCTTTAGTTGTTCATCTTCTGTGCTGCTAAAACCTTTCAGTGTTACAGCCTGTGAAAAAAAGTTCTTCTAATCTAGAAGTATATGTTGTGATGGATTCATTTGGTTTCTGTTTACATGAGAAGAATTTACAAAATATGCTTTCTTTTGTCTCTATATTGCCAAATGTGCTTTCTAATTTATCAGTTACTTGTCTAACAGTCACTCCTGTTCGTAATCTCCGGACAACATCACTGGCATTCCCCTTTAAAGCTCTCCTGATTCCCTGCAATATCTGTTCTTCACTAAACACTTTCTCTACTATCAGCGCCTCAACCTCTAACAGTCACTCCTGTTCCTAATCTCCGGACAACATCACTGGCATTCCCCTTTAAAGCTCTCCTGATTCCCTGCAATATCTGTTCTTTACTAAACACTTTCTCTACTATCAGTGCCTCAACCTCAAATTTAAAGGTAGCCCATGGCAACTAACTTCCCCTTCATTTTCGTCTCCATAGACACTAGGGAGTTTTGGAAAGTGATATGATCCTCCATAATTTGGGATATCACTTACCACTGGCTGAAGGCAGATGAGGTGCAATACTTGTTTCCTCTTAATGTGGCTTTAAGCTGAATGCTGAGGGCTCACTAGGTGGTTTTGCTTTCGAAACTCCTAATGCCTTAGCCTGAGCTTTGATAAATTTCTCTAATGCGTCTGAGTTTTCAACTCCTAATATTTTCAGTGCTTGCAGCAACTGGTCCTCCTCCTCTGTCATAAGCTTCGGTCCTCCTGCTTCCTCTTCTGTCATATGCTTTGGTCCTCCCGTGGCCTCACTTAGTTTATCTTCCTCTCCGTCCATCTTTTATTTCAGTTACACAAAGTTCACTTCAACACAATATCACCACTTCTTATTTCACTTCAACACTAATGTAGCACTATTTCAAATGTCTATTTAACTATGATTTAAGCGCAAAGAGGTGGGATTAAAAGTCTCTATGGAGCTTTGATAAGATCCGAGCTAGTTCACGGTTGTATTGTTTATGGCTCGGCAAAAATATCTTGCTTACAAAATTAATATTACATATATATGTCATAATCAAGCTATTCGTATTGCTCCTATTGGCGCATTTAGAACATCGTCAGTTGAAAGTTTGTATGTAGAAGAAAATAAACATTGTGTTTACTTTAAAGGTAGTTGCAAACACTTCTCACCCTGATCAGAAAATTATTTTATCTCAGATACTTCTATTCTTATGATAAAAAATAAAAATAAAACAAATCATTTGAATTCTATATTAAATCGTCAAAGAATGAAACTGACTGAATTCGATGATATAAAAGACTAATCAGTTCTATACCACCACGGACCCTTACCACTGCTACAGTTCCTTTAGATATGGAAACAATTCTGAAAAAGTCATAAACGATCCTTTAGTACTGAAATTCATAAAGAAATCAAATCGACGTACAAGGATTATTCCTCGGGTTAAACTGACGGTTCAAAAGGCGATATAAAAGTAGGCTATGCTGCCGTCAGCCATCTTCATCGATCAAAATTAATTTTGCCAATATCGTACAACAATATTTTCAGCCGAGTACTAACTTTTTATCAAAGTTCAGTGAAGACAAATTTATCAACTTTTTATTCATCACCAAAATATGGAAATTCTTTTCGTTCGAAATATACTACTCATGTTTCATACACTGTCTGTAGAAAATCTCATATTTTGTTAGATTCTAATCTATGTTGGTATTAAAGGAAATGAAGATGCTGATATTACAGTAAAGAAATTCCTTTAATTGCAGCAATCGTATTCGATGTTACCATAATACAGATTTCAAATCGAATGTAAATACATATATTTTATCTAAATGACCCGTCACAGAACAATGCTTTGTCATATAAAACCCACTTTAGGTGAATGGCACCATGGGAACAGATTTGTTCGCAAGGAGGCGGTTGTTCTAAAACGGTCTTGCCTGTTTAACTCATCCTTATCTTTTTAAGCACCGCTTACTGTTAAACTAAACATTATTTAATTGATTTTGTGGACTTCGCTTCACAGCGCCGTACATATTTTGATGTTATCTTTGAAAGAGTTTTTATCGACAATATGTTATCACCTTTATAATAGACAGGCATCTCTCACAAAATCTGAACTTGAAATATTTTTACAACCATCTATTAAGATATTGATATGTTCACACCTTATAATTTTAACACTATATATGTTTTTACTTAAATGTGTCTAGCAATGTAGCAATGTTTTTGAATACACATTCGTCGTAAAATCCAATTCACTCACTCCCAGTACGCATTGAGGTGACTGTTTTTTCACATTCTAATGTTTAAATGATACGAATCCATGATATAACATACACGATTTATATTTACAGAACTATTCTAATGACATAAAGCTACGTTAATGGAATAGTTCATTCTAAATATCATCATTGTTTAGACAATAGCCATTCAAAGCAATGATTTAATAAACAGTAACGAACAGTTACTTTATGCTTACTCGGCAAATAATATCTAACCATTGATCAATGCGCAGTACGAGCAAGAAATATTTTTTCCAGAGAAGGATTATTTCTTTTGTACGCTCTGAGACGATGCGTGTCGTGGTATTAAATGATTTTCGTGTAGAGACGCACTTAAGTAGTTTTTCATGTGCAAGACATTGTGATTTCCGCAATTATTTCTGACATCTTAAGCGCCTTATGGGAAGACATGGCATTGACATGCAAACTCAGATTATGACAGATTACAAAAAAATGACAGATTTTGTGTTTAATTCATGATTTGATTTTCAACGGAACCGTCTACAAATTCAACATATATCTCAGTGCATGTTGCTTTGAATGAATATCTAAATGTTTTTTGAAAGGAATTCAATTTGTACATTGTATATGCGCAAAACCATGTCTACTTATATATGCGTCTGATGATGTTTCTTTCTACATATGTTTTGATTTAAAAACACATTTTCATTGGAAAATAGCTGACATCGAACAGAACATAATTCAAACATGAAAACATATAAAATACTGCTGCGGCTGACATAACAATATATTTTGTTTTTTATGCCTTATTAGTAAATATACTGTCGAAATGTAGACAGTGTTTTGGGAGAGAAAACGCACGTTCTGCTGACAGACATACATACATGAAGCAGGAACACGTTTTCTCATAAAGAGGCAAATTTCACGAATACATAATAACTTGGACGATTTCTTCAGTAGTCGCATTGTTAGATACCGGTATGCCCTTCGGATAGAAGGGGCATTTCACTACAGTTAAAATTCATAAGTGGTAACTCAGTACTAACCTCAGACAAATGCATTAACTATCCTTACAAGTCATTGACAATGTTTATTTCTGGATCGTTTTCTTTTTATTCGAAGGTTCTTTCTTATTATGTAATGACACTACACGTAGGGACTTGCTTCATCAGATAATTTATGTAAAACAGAGTATTATTTGTAATAAGAAAAAAATTATCCATGTTCCTCCTTACGAAACTTAATGTGGATCCTAATTCATATTGTAGTTTCTAACACTCCGATACGTTTCTTGTATCTAAGGTTCTGCTCAGATTTTACAATTATGATCCAAGTGTTAGTTATATCTCATTAGTATTGTTAGAATATATAGATTTCTGATTCACCACTTGCGTTTCTATTCTCAAACAAATATGAAATATGATTGTGCCTTATATTGAAATTGGCAAACAAGGAGAGGTATTGGAACGAGGGATAATACCGGTAAAGGATAATTATATCACTTTAACGCACACCATCCCTGTTTTAATTGCATCAGTTAGACTCCACAATTGTATTGCTCAGAAGATGAAAATATATTGTTTGGTGTCATTGAATATTCATGTAATATGAAATAAGGCAATGCCTCAATCGGGAATCGTTACAGGCCATCAGCCTGCCCAGAAATATGCACTTGTATCAATTTAAAGGTAGATTTTGGAATAAAAAACAATACTGCACATATTTGTACTGATGTGCAAGACGTTGCGGACAAGTTATGTGGACGCTTATTACGCATAAGGAAAAAAAGAGTATTCTTCCAAAAAATCCTAAGTCAGACGCTCTGTGCACGTGCCGGAAGACCACATTTTTTAATTCGATAGTATATCTCATTTGGTATATATCGCATGTTACCGTAGAGAATCAGTTCCCTAATACGAGGCACGCCAATGTTTAAGCATTTTAGAGTAATGCATTCTAAAGCCAAAATCTCCTTTTTAGTGTCAACTTAATTGAAATTTTGAAAAGTTATCTTTTTGTAAAATAAATAGTTGTTAGGAGAAACTTGTAATCATGTCACTTGAAGTTTAACATTGTGGCGTTTTGCACTAGATATCACCTGACGATATCGGGCACGTGATTATTAATGTTTTCCTTTTCGATCCTTATACTTCTAAATGCAGTGCAAATTTGTCACTGTATTAAGTAGCATGGGTTGTTTCTTAAAGCATAAATATCGTATTCTCTTCGGCAAATCTAAATTATTAAAACTGAGTTAGGTAACAATGTCCGTTGAACTTATGAAAGACAGATATTACATATCATATTCTGTAAAGCACATGTATATGTTTTTTTTCTTCCACAACAAACACAAGTCAGACAGTAAACGTGTTTTGGTGGTGGGAAATGTTCAGTTTGACATGAATTTTACTGGTAAGCGTGATTAATCAGAATGCTAGATGGATTTTGTTTTATTAAAATATGTAATTTGCTTTTCTTTTACAATAGTAGACATCAGTCAAATATCGAAACACAAATATGGACCCTTGAGTTCTGACTGTTACGGAATCATTTTCTTCTCTCGAAATAATTTTACATGAACAGCAGTTTTAAGTTTTTCAATATTTGTATCCTTGTCCTGATTAGTGCTCTGTTTAATTTACAAAATGAAAATTGATTCATTCTGTTTTACTCCAAGTATAGGCCTCTGTGGACATGTATTTATGGCCACTGACTTTGAATGGCTTGTCTCTCATAACTTTGGATTCCAAACCACTTCCTAGATATTGTTTTAAAACTTCCTCCTAACTGTTTAATACCTGTTCAGATTTTGAGAGTAGGTAACGTCATCAGTCACTATCTTTGCTTGATTCGACCGATGAAATATTCTGACCTTTAAGTCTGCTCGTACTTTTGTTAAGTTTTATTTAGCACCGATTTCATGCCATATAACGACTTTTCAATTTTAAGTTAAATAGTGGATGAGAAGCCCTGGTGCCCCTCTGGGCAATTCGTCAGATACAGGCGAACATCTGGGAGGAAGCGTCGAACTTTCTCAAGCAAGCCGGATTACTTACAAATACTTGCAAACCGAGAGAGGCTCGAACCCAAAGTGATTTGAAGTCAGCAGTGTTTTGACCAGTCGAACACGAAGGTTCTTCATTTGGATAGAGGAACATGTATAATGCTCTAAATATTATTCTAGCAGGAAGTTGTCATTCAGTAACTGTCAAAACAAAGTTTACATTTTGTATTTGAAATTATCAGATGTTATTTCATGTATAGCTAGACCTATATCGTGACAAGACCATCTGTGTAAATGACCCGATTTCTGTTAAATACTCACATTAAGTTTTATTTAGCAACCACACTCATGTGCTATCTTATCATGTCAACGATAAGACAAAATTAGGACTCCCGATTACCTCTTCTCGTCTATTGTTCATTCAGTTCACAACCACTCTAATATTCAAACCGTAAGCATGTATGTTCACATCTCTTAGGCGACTATGTTTTAGACTAGCACACTTACTCGGTATAATACTCTTACTGTCTTGACCAACATTTACATATGCATTTTGTCTAACCTCTTTGCATCGTCTCGGCGATATACGACCGTTTTGTGTCGAATCGCCGTAAAACGCAACTCATTCACTCACTCTTTGCATCGTTGATTCCTATGTTGATGTTTTTAAATAATATTTTCTATGAATGTGGACAATTTCAGAATCTTTATTTATAACACATTGTTAGTATCAAAATAGATAAAAGGAGAAAGTTCTTCCGGTTGAAGGTAAAATCTACTTAAAATATTTTCGATGCAAAGAACAAGAGTTGTCAACAGAAAACAAAGTTCGCCACAAAAGATGAAAATTGACGGTGTAGATATCTAATGCTTCGTTTAGTGGGGTTGTTCGAGTAAGAAAAATACTAAGAAAAATAAATAGTGAAAATAAAAAATATCAAAGTAAAAAGAAAAAGGGAACATATATTAAATTAAATGGAAGGGATGGCGTAGTGCAGATATGGGTGATGTTAGCGTGGTTGTGAAGGGGGTGGGGGAGGGGGATAAACTGGGAGTAGAGTTGACGTGACACTAAGAGACAATATCCTTAGGATGGCCGGTACATTTTTACACAATATGTATGTTTTTTGACAACACAGAAAGTGACGTCAGGCGACCTTCAGCTTTTTCAGCTTTTCCCTTAAGTCAAAAAATGAAAGTCCACAGACTAAACTTGAAAACAAAAGTCGCATTTGCATTGGTCTATAGTCAGGGTTCACGTGCAGGGGTCACCCCGTCAAAATGTATGCGAGTGGAATTTTTTTTATTGCTAATGGGAAGTCAATTTTCAGCACTTTCTTACAATTTGAAAATACCTGGGCTTTAGCATGATATGTCAGCTTTTCACTACGAAAAAATATTTGCAATAAAAAAAGCACAAGTCCCACAGGGGTCCGTAAGGGAGCAAGGGTATACGGATATTTTTGGAACTTGATCAAATCGTTCAAAAGATCCTTTTCGATGTTGTCTTAAAGTGTCAGTATACGCCTTAGATGTCAGATATTTCCGTATTTGAGAGCTGCACACCTAGACATTTCAGAAATATTTTCAAAATGAATTTCGAGTAATAAATGTTAATTCTACGGAAGCGTGAAAGGGCAATCAGACGCTAATTATACGTTTTATTATCTCGCCTTCTACAAGTTTCTTGGCCGTTGAAATCTTGTTTTGAGTTAAATCAACGTAAAGCAAAATCATTAACATACTTGTTGCTCAGCAGTTTGTTGTAGGATCATTTAACGTGCAAGATAAAGGATTTAACAGGAAACGGGATGAGAGCCGAAGTTTCATGACATTTCTGACATCGTAAAATCTTCGCTCTCGCCTGATATGAATTTCCTCGACAGCGTATAGCCCGTATCCTGTCACCAACAAGCAGTGTAACCAATAGTACATCAAGAGATATGAAACTTCAAACTATCGGATTTATGACGGCAAAGACATGTGTAAACTATCACTGATAAAATTTACATGTTGAGTTTTTCTGTAGTTACTGAGAAACCAACTTGCTGATTATGCCATTATCAAGGCAAAGATATTTGTGATTTTCTTTTTGTTTTATAGAGTAATAACTGAGTTATAACCTTGTTTAGATTTGTAAACATGGTGTCTACTCACAACTGACGCTGTTACCAGGGTTGAAGTAATAGCTCTTTTGACATTCGTCGTGGCCAGCAAAAAGTTTCTTTCTTCAAAAATCGACCAGCTTCCTTTTGAAATAAGAATTTTAGACTGTGAATAAAGATACAAATATATTATGTTCACATACTGCTATGAATATTTATCTCCAAATTTGACATTTAATAAACATACTTTTATTCATTTTATTACATACTTTTATTCATTTTACTACCACACCTAACTTTTAAAAAGTCCCCAAAATACACAAAAGTTTTGTTTATAGAAAATAAGAATATGACATTTGTAAGAATAAAGATGTACAGAGATTGATTTTTTGACTGGAAAATGGTTAAACATGACACAACTAATAAATGCTCTTCTACGACAGGTCACAACATTGACGTTATTCTGTGCTTTTATCATTTCTTCCATTCATAACGTTTTTCGCTAGTTTGTAAATTCTAGATCTTCCATTGTATAAATGGGGTATAGTCGTAAAACGTGTCAACTTATATGATGTCATAGATTGTTTTTGAAGAAATTGTGAAATGTTTGAAAGGTAGGTTTCAAGATCATTCATTCAGTAACATTAAAGACACGGGCAAAATAAATGACGGGTCAGCTGTTTTGTTCATTACTAGTATATAATTTAGCACCAATCACGTGATATTTATCTGCTGAACTGTTTTTACTGGCATCTAATCACAGCTTGCATGATTTGAAAATTGCCAGTGGTGACTTTTCCATCGCTTGGATGTTTTGACAGAGTAATATCCGAAATTATGGCCTTTTTCTCTTCTAACAAACGTTTTGCAGATCGCCGTTACATGTCAAACAAGTTTCCTGTGGAAACAAAGCTTTCAATTTATCCATGGCACAGCTTAATCTGGTTCCACACTTTAGCTTCAACTTTAATGTGGTTTCTCGTCGAAATCTGCAAGTAGGTATACTGGAATAGGGTCTTTTATATTTTGAAACAAAGCGCTTTTCCGGTGGTCATGACACATTGCATCGACAAGACAACTTGCATACTTTTAAACCTGTTTTAGAAGGCTATTTGAAATGCATATAATATAAATGCATATATATAGCAAGCCTATTGTTTTTGGTATGTTGCAAAATACACCTAAACTGATACCGATTACGCCTTGCGTTTTAGTCCAAAAGAGGAGACTCTAAGTCTGTAGGGCTATCCTTATTTCATACAAAGTTCACACAGTTCATAAGCGGTTCGAAAGCTGTAGGTAAGGTAACAGATAAAATACATTTGTATTTGAAACAAGATATAGAATCTGTCAGCTTTGACTGCTAGTTGTATAACGTATGAGCGAAGCGAAAGCCGCTTTAATTTCCATTATTATTCTGTAAAACATCCAAGTTATGGAAAATACACCACTGGCAGTTATGAGTAGGTGCAGGAAAAAGGATTTCAAAGGTATTTAGTAAAAATATCAGTGAGAGAATTTGAAACTCACCTACGTTAAGTGAGAAACGTGGACGACCTGTTGGTAACCGAAATGCACTCGTTTACTGATATATGACATGTATGTTACAGGTATTCTAGTATGAATCTGTTTTTTTTTTCTTTTGTATGTGTTGTGTCGTTTTAGGGAGTACTTTACAGGAGAGTAAACCTGTTTTAACAGAACAATACTGGCACTGTTAAAACACCTTTTTACGTTCGCGCGTTCCGTGTCAAAGCCTAAACGGCCTGCCCGCTTAGCTCAGTAGGGAATGCGCAGATCTACGGATCTCGGGGTCGTGAGTTTGAGCCCTGGGCGAGGCGTATGTTCTCCGTGACAATTTGATAAAAGACATTGTGTCTGAAATCATTCGTCCTCCACCTCTGATTTTTGTGGAGAAGTTGGCAGTTACTTGCGGAGAACAGATTTGTACTGGTACAGAATCCAGGAACACTGGTTAGGTAAACTGCCCGCCGTTACATAACTGAAATACTGTTGAAAAACGGCGTTAAACCCAAAACAAACAAACAAAAAAGCGTAAACGTACTATTACGGATGATTCAATAAAAATGACGTCAAAGTGATAAACCAACGCTGAAGTTCCTGCTGAAATTTCATGGACATTTAATGACGTTGACGGACAAAATATCCATTTTCTAGACTTTTGAACGTTTTTTGCTATTATAGCGTTACCGCATGTTCATTTCGTATTATGACATCTAAAGAATCACACGCGATATATTGGTACCCTTGCCCTACTTGGTTTTGGCGCCAACCAATCTCTCGGGATCCTGCAAATGTTATTACACAAAAACACATGCGTTGTCCCTACATTCCAGATTTTCAATAGAGAAAATGTCCAGATTGAGAATGTCATGGGATTTTCATGCGCTATAAAAAAAACTTGTGCTGTGCAGTACAGGGATTTACACTTGGCGAGATCCTTAGCAACGTAAGTAAAATTTCGCGCATGCCTCGTAGGGCAAAAAGACACAATATACACTACTTTAAAGTTATATCACATTTCAATCTATTCGCTCAATATGAATCTGTATTACAATAAATTACCACTGCAGGACAAAGGAAAATATATGTAAATCTTTGTCATCCACATCTGCTTTCATCAAAATGAGATAAATCAACTAATGCGCATTTCAATTGATGATACGGGATTCATAATGAACAGGCAATAAACTATTTTTCAGCAATATTGATCTTTCATCCCGACAAATTTGGGTTAAAGAAAAATGTGAAATTAATTTTTTCCATCAATTTAAAAAGCTTATGTTTGCATGGACACTTCTTAACATAAACTGACAGAACTTACAACCTGTTGAAATTAGCTTACATAATAATATCATTAAAAATCGAACTTAAAAGAAGAGAGGTTGAAGTATGGGTTTTAAAAATTAATTTTCGACAGGATTATAGATTTATTCCAACTAATGTACGCACCCCGCACCCCCATCCTCACACGCATACCTATAACGTCCCCTGCAGTCCCCTATGCTAACTTTAACAAAGACGGACACAATCCCTCTTTTGATTTTGTATCCAATCCCTCTTGATTTTATATCCAAATTTGTATCCAAATGAGGATGAATTCATTCCGGATTCAAATAGATAATTATCATCTTACAATTGTTTTTTTTTTTTTTTTTTTTTTCTGTTGATTCTTTAAATTTTAATGTTTTTATTTAACAGTATTAAAGTGGTGGGGTGGTGACCGCAGTGGTCAAATTTAACAGAAAGAGAGAGAGGGTGGATGGGCGTAGGTGTAGCGAGGAGGAGTGTTCTACCTTTTGTTAGACCATGATCTTTTTTGCGAATTCAAGTTCATTATAATTCTTGTATTATTTGAAAGTTAATGATTATTGTGCACGGTACATTTTCGATTATATTTAGAATATTAAAATGATCCGGAATATAAACAATAGAGATATATTAAGTCTTTTCCTTAAGTGAATAAATTCCAATTGTAATTTAAGTCTATGTTACGAAAGTAGACTTTTATATCCTTATGAACATCGTTTGAAAGGGAAATGTCCATCAAAGTTCCGAAAGATATTCTTAAAGATTTTATTTAAAATTTTAGATATCGTGTGATATGTTTATTTTTGATTAACAAAATAGCTCCGCCACGAGATATATTAATCCGACAGCGTACTAATTATGGCATTGATGACCGAAGGGCATTAAAGTAAGTTACATCAAAGACATCTTAAAGTTGGCATTATGCGCATCTTACTGCATATAATTTGTTTTTGGTGAATGTTTTTCAAAAGCAATTTTCGGTTACTGTGCATTTTAATGTGTTAAATTAACGGTAATGCCACATAAGTATTTGAAGTTGATGCATTAGAATTAAAGAAATCTGACTAATAAAATGTTAGTTCTTTCTTCAATCTTCTACGCAGCAGGTAAAGATTTCTGAAGTTGAAGGCAACTCCTGCGTGCAGTTTGACTTTTCTTAAAAAGGCTGCCCCAGTCAAAATATGGAAAGTTATTATTTAGTACTTGTAACAGGTAGAGTTTGGTATATTGAGTTAAAAGCTATTATTCACACACACACACACACACACACACACACACACACACACACACACACATCTATTTCAGCTGGAGTTTTACTTGAAAAATGCGCATAATTCCACTTGAAATGCTTCAGTAACTTTTATGATCCGGTCTAATTAGGTGATATCCTTGAAATTAAAAACAAGTCATGTTATATATAGTATTAATCACGAAGGTGACCTATGTTTTATCATGTCAGTTGCATATAGTTATGTAATAATTTCCCGTATTTACTTAAGACAGCAACTTCAGTGACAAAGAGCCGCATCCCTTAAGAATTCGTAATAAATGTCATTCAAATTGGAGAAAAACATTATAGCTATTTGAATTTTGAAGACAAAAATCCTTTGACAGATAAAATGAAAAAAGAATATGACATTTTCAAACGTAGGGAACAAGTTTTATATTTGTTTTGTGAGTGGATCTAGCCTGGAAAGGCTTGTTATTTTCTGAAGAAAATAAGATTTAAGCCGGCTTCTCAGGTAAGATATGATTAATAACATATCTATCTTTAATCAAAGCATTCTGTACAATAAATTGTCTTTAAATTTTCTTTATTGTTGCAAAACAATTCGTAATATGACGATGATTTTATGTAGGTTGTCACACGTAAAAGGCGCATGCGCATTAAAATAAAAACATTCGGTAAAACATCGTGGCAACCAATAGCATTGTAAGTCCGTCTATATATAGGTTAAAGGTCAGTAATTCGAATCCTTCTTTGTTTCATATAAAAAACGACAACTTCAGATCGTCTTTACATCACTTTTTCCTACACCTATTTTTCATGAAAGTTCTATCACAAATTAACGACAAAATGAAAAGAAAATAGGGGGTTATATAGTTCCTAGTGGAATGCCAGTCAGTTGTGGTCTGCTACCCTAAAAATGGCGCATATTTGCTCTCGTCCGCGCAATAAACACCTACTTCCGGTTTCGATCTGCAAAACTTGCCATGTGGGGTGTATGAACATGAAAACCGTATCTTTTCATGCAGAATGTATTCTAGTCGTGGAAAATGGTGATTAAAGCACTCGTTCTACACGAATTTGCGCAAAAAATGGGAAAATTAGGATCTATTTATTATGGACTTCTTTCGACTACACCACGGAAGCACATTTTCGACCGAATTACTGACCTTATTCCTATATCCGATATGATGACGAGTAAGTGTTTTCATATGTCTTCCGCACATAGCTCTCGGTCTGCTGAAGGAAAATAATTAAAGATGATTGCAGTGAGCCGTTAGTTTACTGACCTTTTCATTGTCATACCCTTTTAACACACATCATCTTGTACATCATTGTCTCTTTTGCTTAGTAAATTGATCTGTTTCCATGTAAATCTATAAAACTAATCTAGCTTTAATGCTAATGCAAACTAATTTAGTCTAGATTTTGTAAGAACATCAAGCTGCCTTTCAGTTTTCAGCCATGCAAATAAAGTGGTAGCTGCTACGCATCTCGCAAAGGTTATTACAGCTCATGTAAGGTCTTAGGAACTGTTTTATGAAAGTTTATAAGCTTCATTTTTAGTTCTGTCCCAAGAATATATTTTTTAAACGCATTTTGTCAAAGGCTACAACTTATATATTGTTTAATGTTTTAAAATAACTGTTATAGTTTTGTTCGATAATTGTTCTTGGAATAGCAGACTAGTTAAAACGAATATAGTATTACTAAAAATGATTTCCGATCAAGACACTGCCTACAAAAACTTTGTGAACAACTCCTGTTGTCCTTTTTGTGGTCGCTTGACTCGCTGATGTTTGTTATTAATTCTATTTTGAAACGTTTTGCTGTCTGTCTTCTACAATTACTATTTACTAAACAACATCAAAATACACGTATTACTACGCAACCCACAGCATATTTATATTCACACCACTCAAAAAATCTATATGCGAGGGCCATTCAATATATTATGCGAACAATCACATAAATTCTTAATTACAATATTAACCTTTAGCCTGCTGACGATTCTGCCTTTGCGACCAGTGCAGACCAGGATCAGCCTGCACATCATGGTCTGCACTGTTCGCTATTCAGTCAGTAAATTTTCAGTGAACACCCGCTTGAATAATAAGTTGTACTGCCCAGATTGAAAGATGGACCAGTCCATTTTAGAAATTTATCATGGTTAGTTGTTCAAACCTTGTCATAATCCTCCAAAGTAACATCCCTTGTGGTCAGTGACCGACTTTCATCTTTTCGGCAGATCTTCTGTTCTCGTTGCTAGGCAACTACGCTTATGCATCCACGGCAGTTTCAATTTCATTTAAGTCAGCAAATCGAATTCCCTTCATATTATCTTTTAGCCTCGGGAATAAGTCGTAGTCACAGGGGCTAATGTCAGGTGAATATGGTGGATGATCAAGCATTTCCCACTCATAATCCGCAATCAGTGAAGTCATGCTCTGAGAGGTGTGTGGGGTTGCGTTGTCATGAAGTATGATAAGTCCGGCTTTTAAAAGTTCTGGCCGCTTTTTACGCATTGCTGGTCTCAAGCATTTTTTATTTACTCCATGTAGTATGCACTGTTGACAGACTGACCGACCGGAACCTTGTGACTTGTGAGAACTCCAAGAATAACATACGCGAATATCATCAGTTGCTTGAATTTCCCTTGAACCCGAGTAAACTTTGCTGGCCTGAGAGAGTTTGGAGTATGCCACTCTGCTGATTGTCGTCTTATTTCCGGCTCGAAAGATCTTTTCACGTCTCATCTGTTGCTACAATTTTTAATAGAAAGTTCCGTCCTTCTACATTAAAACACGAAAGCAAGTTTGTAGTGATTGTTAAGCGACGTTCTGCCTGTTCTGACATCAGACGATGGGGCACCCACCGCGCGGAAACCTTGTGCATTTTTAACCTGTTCCGTAAAATTGAATGAACAGAGGCAACACTAATGACTACTTCCTGGGCTATCTCTTCACATGTATGTTTTCAATAGTTCTCTCACTTTTTTATATTGTATGTGTCCATTGCACTGATATTCCGTCCAGCATGCTGGTGGTCTTTCACTGTAATCCTGCCGTTCTTAAATTCATTTACCCATCTCGCTACTTGAGAATATGAAAGAGAGCATTCGCGTTAGCGTGCTTAAATATCCCGAAAGAAAAACGAAATTGACGTAAATGATTATTAGGCCAAATTTTGTTAAATTATCAAGTCTGGTTTCAGAGATAATTGATAGTTCGCATTATATATTGAATGACTCTCGCATTTACAGTCGGCAAAACAGAAATGAAAAATGCTTTTAATCCGACCGCTCAGACGAAGTAGATCTACAGCGGGTGTGCTACGGAGGCAGAGAAAAACGTTCCTGTTCTATTCGTGGACAAATTATCCGCGTCAATAATAGTTTAGGGGCGTGGTTACTGATATTGTAGCATAAATCTATGCAAAAAGTATGCCAGATATCGTCTTTATTAAAACTGTCTTTTATAATAAACAGTTTTAATTCTGTCAGTATAATAGTTTGTGGTAGGCCAATGATCTATCTAAAATGACATTAGAATATGATATTGCGTGGTCATCTTAAAGATGTCAAAGTTATCTATAATCATGAAATTGGCCGGTCAAGTTACGGTCACTTATATCGCAGTCCATGTCAGATATAAATACTGCGGTCACCGGACAGAACTGCCACATTCTGTTTCCTTTGTAAGGAGTGATACAGTGCCATACGATATGAACAGTTTTGCTTGCGTAGTTGTTCTGGCATGTGCCATTGTTTATGGTGTGTATTCAGTTTTTTTTATCACAGTAATTACTGTAAAGATAATTAAAATTTTAGTGCATGATCTTCTTTCTGTCAGTTTTAACTGGTGATAATCTTTCTCAATGATGTTATATCACATCAAAAGCCTATTTGAGCCGTGCCATGGGAAAACCAACATAGTAGGTTTGCGACCAGCATGGATCCAGACCAGCCTGCGCATCCACGCATTCTGGTCAGGATCCATGCTGTTCGCTTTTAAAGCCTATTGGAATTGGAGAAACTGTTAGCGAACAGCATGGATCCTGACCAGACTGCGCGGATGCGCAGGCTGGTCTGGATCCATGCTGGTCGCAAAGCCACTATGTTGGTTTTCTCTTGGCGCGGCTCATTTCGTAAGTCTGTTAGGATGAGCTTAGGTATGGGATTTTAAGGGAAAATGTCACTGTCAGTCTTCTCAATGGACTGCTAGTTTGAAGCAGACAATCAGTTGAAGCTACTTTTTGTCTGCTGTCTATTATCCTACAATTTCCACGAGTACTTAGTGGAAATAATTCATTACTTTTCATTAAAGATACAATTAAATATATAGAGTAATTCAAAACATTTAACCGAAATTTGTTTTCGTCATAGAAAATGTGATCATGAATTCCGTATTTGTAATCAGTGTTAGATATAATAGGGTTATAATAACAGTAGCTTGATCTGGGATGCAATATTCGGCTCGAGTGGATTTTGCTAGATCGGATCTCACGAGGCGCGCAAGCGCCGAGTGTGATCCGACCTTGCAAAATCCACGAGAGACGAATACAAAGTCCCAGATCTAGCTACTGTTATAATGACCCTTTGATTTTTTTACAGAATGTATATAGGTATATAATAAAGTTTGGTAACAGTTGCCAGAGTTTTACGAATTGTCAGCGTGCGTTTAGTTTTAATCAGACATGTTTGTAGACATCTTAAATGCAGTTTGCTTGCATGAATTTAAATTTCATTATATGTTTTTAAATATCAATTATTGAATGTTAATTGATTTAACCAAGTTGTTGTTGCTTGTCAAAAGCTGAATATGTGAATAACGTTACGGAAATTAAGTTCTTATATATGCAACATTTTCAACATACGTTCTCCGTGCTTTTTAGAAAATTTCACATTTTATACCAAGTGTATCATAACACCACAAAACAATTACTGAGCTTAGACCTTACACTTAGACCTTTATTAAACCGTTTTTGGCCGTAATAAAATGGCTGGTAGACGTTTGTTTAAATCCAGAAAATGGCATATACCAATTTTTTCTAGTTCTCAAAATAAAGTGTACACTGAAGCCTTAAAAGGTTAAATATCAAATAACGTTACTGTATGTTGAAATGTGATCTGTTGCTGCCAAGACAGGCTCAAAAAGCCGCCATTGTGTATGATTAGTAACACAAAAAGCTAAAGATTTTTCATAGAGCTTAAGGTAGTGGGCCCATAGTTAAAATTATGTGTACGTTGAGTTATATTTACAACTAACTAAAGAATATCAAAATGTTTATACTAACGACAAAGAGAATCGCACGGAAAATGCTGCGTATTATTTACGGGTTCACTGCAATATCTTTAGTAGTTGAGCACATATCAAGCTATGTTACGTAAGATCACTAACAACAGTCTTAATCCTTCTAACATTTCTTGATCTCACTATATTTTTGTTGATAAGCGCATTGAAAGCCGTTGTAAAATAGTCTGTAACTAATTCAGAATTACATATAAAATGGGAATTGATACGTAATTACAGAATAAGAATGGTTCTCGTTTCAGCCTCATGCGAGGTTTGTACAACTAATACTGATTGCGCTAACACCAGCTGCGGTTCCGGAAGTGTGGTCATTTGCCAGCATCCCGATGGTGACGGAATAGTCAGTAATGGCGGGCTTTGCACATGCGAAGATTCAACGGTCGGAGGTATGAGCGGTAGATCTGTATGTCGTTATAGTGTTGTCTAGTATTGTTGTTGTTGAAGATATTATTTTGCATCGTTCTATCATTCAGTTCATTGAGCTGGTTTAGGATACATCACCTATAATTGTTGATTTAAGTATAGCAGAACAAATCTTCGGAACTTGTATACAGATTTTACATTTTTGCCACATAAAAAGTCTAAAGTATTGTGTTACACCGCGAAGCATTAAATGTTTTTGCTCAATATTGATTACAACGTGTCCTTTGAATTCTAAGAACGAAATAATTCACAGATTTTCGGTACTTCTTTAAAAAATGTCTTAGAATGATTAGGTTTTTCTACAGGAAATATTGTTTCTTTTGGAAGAAATCAATATGATATTATCGTGTAAGTAATAAATTGTGTACAGTATACTGTATATCTGTGACGGCAATGTCAGAAAATGGTCAGACATATGTTTCGTGTAAAGGTGCCTTTTTCGCTTGTGTACAGTTAAACAAACTGAGATAGGTCAAATATCAGATAAAAAAAATAAGCTCCCTCGAAAGATTCAGTTTTATTTTTGTTTAGGCAAAATTTGGAAACATATTTTATTGCGCTTGTGTGCTATATATAATTTATTCTTTGGCATGCGTAGGTCATGCAAGGATATCAAAATAGCTATGGAATAAAAGGTACATTTCTGGAAAAAAAACTGTCTAGATCTTCCCACTAACTTACCAGAGTACTAAATTTTAATGGGAGGGTCTGTGAACGGTTTTAGAACCTGGTTTCGCGGTATCATATTATTCATAATATGAAAGTCTAATTATAAGGTTTTTGTTCTTGACAAATACGGCTTTTAATTTTATATGACCTTGTAACATGTTCCAAAATATGACACGGATCTATTCAAATGTTTACATCATGCTTTATATCTAAACCTTTGGTTTCAGAATGTGTAAGCGCTTCAGACTGTTACGGATCTAATGCACCAAATTTGAATTGCCCAGACAATTCAAGACATTGTTATGACCAGAAATGCATCTGTGACCGATTTCCGATAGGAAAATAAGCCATCTTGCATCTTTTTTGTTATATTTTAAATAAAAAGAAAGAAAAGTGGTATGTGTTTGTTTTGCACTACATTTAAATATGACTTGCTTATCACATACTCTTTAAATATATACGAGGGGGCTGAGTATATTTATCAAGAACTTGCAGGCTTCTTGTTAATTGTCAAATGTCAAATGTGTAAATTAGTCTACCTACATACTCACACAATGAAGTAGGCAAGCACGGCAAAATACTTTGAAATAAAATCATTAGCCTAACATACATTTACATCCATGTCCAGCTTAGAAAACAGTGACTGAAGCAACTAACCGATTTGCATAACCAGTCACTATCAAAAACTAACAGGAGGCGCAAAATTCAAAGAACGCCAACGCCCATGCAGCACTCCGAATAGGTCTGCTCCTTCAGTATGCCTATTCGGTATCATAAATATATTGCGGGGCGGTTTCTTGTTAATGCTGGTTGTAACCTGAAATTGATAAAATGGCTCATTTCTAGCCATTTTCAGTACTCATCTTAGGCCGATACTGTTAGAAATAGCACCAGTCCTACACTGAACGGCAGTTCGGTTAAAATTTACCAAAAAAAACGGACAATTTGTGGTCAAACCTGCTAGTCATAGATATAACCACCAAGCCACCGACTTGGAGGCATATAGCTCTACGTCAGATTACAGTGAAAGCTCCTGCTAATAGCTGTACTCTGGTATTATGAAGGCAGTCTCAGCCATTATCAAAATACTTATTGTTGGCATGTATACAATGTTTTTGATGACTGGTCAGGAATTTTCTCTTTATGAAGGAAAATTGAACTGTGTTGCATTGGCCCATTCTTATCAACTGATGAACTCCGAAATCTTTTAGCATATAGATCATGTTTAAGTTTCATGAAGATTGTTTTCCATCATATTTCAATACATTTTGTTTGTTTGATGAATATAAGATCAGAAAGCATTATTCAATACTTACGAAAAAAATGTTTACTGTCGGTGTGCAGGGTAACTATATGAAGAAGTATAGTTAAATGTGTACGGAGATTGCTTACGAAATGCGGCTTTGGAAGCGTTAAGTTTGACTACATTTATTCATGGGCCATATCTCTGGTGTATTTAGATCAATATTTGCCATTATTTTGTCCGATATCATGTCATGTTCCTATTCCTTTTTGGTCTTGGCATGTTTGTTTTCCATAACGAACCAGCCACCAACGAATAAATCAGTGATTAACGTTCACAACAGCAGTCTTTAAGTGTACAAGGTGTCGCTCCGTACTTGGACGCAGCGCTATAAATATTCTTTGTTCCTTAGGATCGTGGAGTCTGTTCAATATAATGGTAAAACAGAACTCCGTTTAGCCGGTGTAAGGAGGCAATAGAGATGTTGAACGTTACATTACCTCCCATGATATTATATATTGGCTTTTATAAACATCCAACGTTGTCCGTACGTTTTAATCAATTTTGATTGATATCGACCAAGTTATCCGTTGTTGCTTTAACAAAAGTGGCGGAAAAGTAGAGCAGTCCTTAAAAGATATAACCTCAAATTGCAAACACTTGAGCTTTATCGATGTTGTATTGAACCATACTAGCAAGTCAGGCCAGGTCCAAGTGTTTGCTTTTAAGGTAGTTCTGCACGTTCGGGTCGAAATTTTTTCTACAATGTAGAATTTGTTTAAACTTTAAACTTTTTCAAACTTCAGAGTATACTCAGAAAATTCAGCAAATAAAAAAAATAGGGTCGAGTGCTTGACTTTTTGCTAGACTGATTTGAAAAATGTTGACCTCACGCAACTTTTTCAAAATGGATGTCTATGGGAAAATCGCAACTTTCATAACATTTTCGCGAATAGATTTTTTTCCAATGTAGATTTTAATGGCACTTCTCACAGTCGAAAATAAACATATGGTCTATAATGTGGTGAAATAAAATGTATAGGTCCGTGTGCTTATTTTTGAGATATTTGACCATGCTTAAAGTGAACTGCACATTTCAAGATAATTTTTAGACATTATTTTGAACTCTAGAGGCCAGTGTTGTGACTCAATCTTTATGAAATTTGGTCAGAATGTTTGTCTTGATGATCTTTAGGTCAAGTTCAAATCTGGGTCATGTGGGAACAAAAACTAGGTCAGCAGCCAGATCAAATGAAAAGCTTGTGAACACTCACAGATGTAATCCAATATTTATGAAACTTTCTCAGAATGTTTGCCTTGATGAACTCTAGGCCAAGTTTGAACCTGGGTCATGTGGGATCAAAAACTAGGTCAGTAGGCCAGATCAAAGGAAAGGCTTGTGAACACTCTAGAGGCAAATGTTGTGACTCAATCTTTATGAAATTTGGTCAGTATGTTTGCCTTAATGATCTGTAGGTCAAGTTCGAATCTGGGTCAGGTGGGATTAAAAACTAGGTCAGCAGGCCAGATCAAAGGAAAAGATTGTGAACATTCCAGAGGTCACAGTTGTGACCCAGTATTTATGAAACTTTGTCAAAATGTTTGCCGCGATGATCTCTAGCTCAATGTTGAAACTGGGTCTTGTGGGGTCAAAAAGTAGGGCAGTAGGCCAGATCAAAGCAAAAGCTTGTGAACATTCTATAGGCCACAGTTGTGACTCAATCTTTATGAAATTTGGTCAGAAGGTTTGTCTTGATGATCTCTATGTTAAATTTTAATCTGGGTCATTTAGGATCAGAAACTAGGTCACATGGTCAAATCAAAGGAAAAGTTTGTGAACACTCTAAACGCAACAGTTGTTGTGACTCAATCTTTATGAAACTTGGTCAGAATGTTTGTCTTGATGATATCTAGGTTAAATTCGAAACAGTAAGTCAAATCAACTCTGTTGAGCGATATAGGGCCATCATGGCCCTCTTGTTTTGACTAAGTGCAAAAATGACAGTGGTTTCTGAGGACATCAAACCATACGAATACTTAGTAATTAAGAAAAGCATTTCATTTTTTTCTGTTGCTTTATTTCTTAAATCATTCATCAGTTAACTGATTAACACTATCATTAGAATACCAAAATAAGCAATTCTTGTTCTATGCCACTTGTCTTTAACTGTAATTATAAAGTAACTGTTCCACTGGTATTGCAAATGCCTACTGTTGACATATTTCATAGTTTAGCCCCGGTGATGAAATGAAAAAGAAAGTATGTACGTGATCCAACCAAACTAGCTTACTCTGTGCCATATAAAGTGCAGCCTCTGTAATGTATTTGGAAAAAGTTTGATTATCGTACAGAGATTATTGTGCAGGTGTTATTATACAAATGTCACTGTTCAGAGAGGGTTGTACAGAGATTACTTTGCAGATATAATAGTAAACAGTATTTTGTACAGAGAGTATTGTGTAGAGATTATTGCGCAGACATAATTGTATAATTATTTAGAAAGAGTAATGTACAGCGAGTGTTGTAGAGAGATTATTTTACAGAGTGTTGTACAGAGATTATTGTGCAGAGAGTGTTGTACAGAGATTATTGTACAGAGAGTGTTGTAGAGAGATAACTGAAGAGATAATATTGTACACAAAGTGTTGTATAGAGATTATTGAAGAGAGATTGTTATACATAGACAGTTGTACACAATTTATTGTTGTACAGGGCTTGTCGTATATAGAATTTTCATACAGAGAGATTGGTAGACAGAAACTGATGCACAAAGCTTGTTATACATAGATAATTGTAGAGAAAAAGATTGTTTGCACAAATATTATTCCACAGAGATTGTTGTAAAGAGTTTATTGTACAGACACTGTTGTACGGAGACTGAAATCTGTCATGTTTAGAGGTAAATCTTGTTTTCCAGTTTTGTATTTACGCTATTCACGTTGGACCTCTATGATTAGTTCTGATGTAAGCTATAGCATCAGAAATGGTGAGTGATTATCCTTCAGCGTTTGTAGTTACAAACTCAATCTGTATATCATCTTCTGTAACACATCATAACATATCACCTCTGGTACCTATTTACAGAAACGACGAGTAGTTCAATTTATTTTCCAGACGAAATTGCATACTCTTATTGATTGTAGTTAAAAGAAATCAAGATAATTTACAGGCATATTAGTTTGATTTATGGCCTATCTGACGGCACTGCTAAAGATAAATGTGTGTACTTCTGAAAGATTTTACCGGCTGCAATTATCTAAATTAAATCAAAGATGTATCACTCTGGTCTGCTAGAAAAATTGAGAACAAATTTCTTGAATAAGCATTCGTATTAATAAGTAGGTACTGTAAAACATGCCAGTATCAGAGAAATGCAAATTCCTTTGAACAAGTAATAAATTCCCGGGGTAAATGTACACCTCGGTATTCATTGCCTATCAACAGTTTTCCTAACTCGACCAGATGTATTTTACTCTATAAAAAAGAAAAGGTGGAAAACCATAAAAACTGCTTGTACACCAAAATTATTACGAAATAGCGGCGCCACACCAAGCATTTTGAAAATGTATATAATTACCTTTGATACCGTGTTAAACATAACATATTTCACAAGACATATGCCAATACAATTCGCCGGCCACCAGAATGCCGTTTCTAATTGCTCGCAATTCTTTTTGACAATGTGGAAATAACTTAATTTATAGAGCATACAACGTCAGCTAGGACCGGAAATGGTAAATACGTCTTGCGGAATAGTTCCATTAGGGCGCAAATGATGGCGAAATTATTCTGCACAGTGAATAGCCAGCTCAGCATGTCTGTAAATTAATCAAGACAGTTGTGCTATTTCGTTTTAAACAGGATTTTTAGGCAAAATATTTGATAAAATTTGAAATCGCTATTTCTCAACACATACATGGCACTTAATATCACGCCGGCGTGACGTCAACATGTGATGATTTGATTAAACATTGCTAGTCTTATAAGAATTCAGAAATAATTTTGCGATGAAAATGATATCTAGAATGTGTCTGTAGGACACAGTGTGCCCCCACTGGTAAATTTGTCAAAAATAAGGGGTAATAATTCAAATTTGTGCACTCTTGTAGGAATACAGCCTCAACAAGCATTTTATATAAAGTATTCATTATTCTAGGCCATACAAAATTTTCATTATTTTGGCTATTTCAAGGACCGTAACTCTGTAATAAGCGCTAAAATCTGAAGAAGACTGCCAAGTGTGCAAGGTGACATCATGATAAAGACTCGTGCAAGGTTTCGTGAATTTACATCAAATATTTTTTGAGGTAGGCAAGTCATTAGGTGAAAATGTGAATTTTTGATTATTTCAGGGGCCATAACTTTAGAAATATTTTTTGCGCTAGGCGCGTCACAAGGTGAAAAAGTGAATTTTTGACTATTTCAGGGGCCATAACTCTGGAAATAGGGGCGGAGCCAGACAAAATATAGGAGGTGCGAAATTTCATATCATGATAAAGACTCGTGCAAGGTTTCATCAACTTATATCAAATACTCTTTGAACTAGGTGCGTCACAAACTTTTTTTCGGACGAACGGAGGCACGGACCAAAGATCGCACGGACTGACGGACGCACGGACAAGACCAAATCTAATATGCCCCCTCCACTGAGTGGCGGGGGCACAAATACCCATTGACTTATTATCAAAATTTACACCGGCATATTTATATTCTGAAAATTCAAGTGGACAACGTCAGGAAGTGTCATGTATTGTGAAATCAATAGATTAACAATTAACTCTCCCTTTGATCAAGATAACAGCAAATTTTTTAAGCAAACAGCTTCTCCAAAACTCAACATCTCATAGACAAACTTTGTTCGATAAAAGAGTACATAATCAGACGTGCTTATTGTCCGTACAAAACAGCTTAACAAGATTAAGGTATAGACGTAGACATATTATATTTACATTGTGAATTACATTTTCTTATATAAATCGAAGTTTTCTTCGACGCAGAATTATTTCTTTAGGAGGATGAAAAAAAAAGGTCTCTAAATATGCTATTTTTAAGTAACTTAAGGTTCTGGAAAAAAAGCTACCCATAGCAGCTACATTATTATACAGCGTAACATAAAAGGGGCCAATAAGAACCACATCATGCGATCATACAATTTAATTTACAAGCCGGGTATACCGCTTACTCTTTGATCCAACTATTTGGTTGTCGAGCCCGCTTGCGGAAGCGAAGACATAGTTTCGGTGTATGTGCGTGCGTGCGTGCGTCAGTCCGGATTTGTTTTGTCCGGACTATAACTTGGACATGCATTGAGCAATCTTGTTTATATCTGGCATCAATGTTGACCTTAGTGAGACGGAGTGTCATGAGCAAACCTCAGGTTCCTATCTCAAAGGTCAAGGACACAGTTGGAAGTCAAATGTCATGTCATATGTCTACCGGCCCATTACTTTGACATGCATTGAGGAATCTTGTTTATATTTGGCATGAATGTTAACCTCATTGAGACGGAGTGTCATACGTAAATCCCAGGTTCCTATCTCAAAGGTCAATGTCACAGTAGGAGGTCAAAGATCATGTCAGATCCTGTCCGGCCAATAATTTTGACATGCATTTAGGCCAATAATTTTGACATGCATTTAGGAATCTTGTTTATATTTGGCATGAATGTTAACCTCAGTGAGAGAGAGTGTCATGCGCAAACCCCAGGTTACTATCTCAAAGGTCAAGGTCACAGTTAGAGGTCAAATGTCATGTTAGATCTTGACCGAACCATAACTTTGACCTGCATTGATGAATCTTGTTTATAGTTGGCATGATTGTTAACCTCTGTGGGACGGAGTGCCATGCGCAAACCTCAGGTTCCTATCTCAAGGGTCACAATTGGAGGTCAAAGGTCATGTCAGGTTTTGTCCGGTCCATAACTTTGACATGCATTGAGGAATCTTGTTTATATTTGGCATGAATGTTTAACTCAATGAGGCGGGCTCTGTCTCAAAGGTCAAGGTCACCGTTAGGGTTCAAAGTGCGGGCTCGACATGTTGCCCGTGGGCATCTAATTACATAGGTTTTCGTCAATTTCTTTCTAAATCCTTCAGGAAAATATTGTTAGCACACATCATTCTGAAGTGCTCACATGATTGTAATGAGAATTTTTTAGTTTTTCAAGATATCTGACTGGTTTTGAAATTTATTAACCAACATTTATTCAAGCATTGTGGACACCATAAACTATTATCATCGCTGCTTCATTTAATTATGATAACCTTTGGGGATATATTAGGGAAAGCAACTGTTACAGTTTCCTGTAAATGTGGAAAATAGAACAGTAGTTCAAAAACTTTCATAGGCCGGAATTCTACACAAGGACATTGTATGACTATAGAATTTAAGATATCTTCAACATTCAAAACACTTGACTTTGCTGTGTAACATATAGTTTGTTGTTGGAAAGTAAAGAAGATATTTTCGAATGGTTTTCTTTAAGGAATAATAAATAAGCAAGCTAAATTTACTCAACATTCAAAATTCAAAAACTGTCCCATAGTTTTCACAGAAGTAGTGGTTCCAAAGCATTGGTGTAGAATTCGTCGTAGAAATGTCGGATAAACATGACCTGGTGAATGTAGTGACGGAGGACTGCCTTTCGTAGAATTTCGATTACAAATGGTAGTATTTTGTACAAAACGATACCTGGTTAATTTTGTATCGTATCACTGTCAAATAACAACTTTCCCGCAATAGTAGAATTGCCATTGCATGCATACATAAAATAATCGACAAAAAAACGGCGGTTGTTACAATTACACTGCATTATGGTGTGTATGCCTTTAATGTATGTTTTGGGGATTTGAACTAAACTAAACTGCATTTTTCCTGAAAACTTGATTACGGTACGGCCGCCATTTCACTTTCACTCCAAACAGTCATTTACATCATGGTAACTTTTGCAATTGATTTGTACTGTGAAAGCCACGATTATGCTATTACTGGAGCCAAAGTTTAACAAACATTTCCACAGTTGCATACAGTTACATACTTGTGCTACGGGTTACAACTAATGGAACTGGTATACCAAGTACTGCAGACTGTAAGCCTGCGTTCCTTAAATGTGGTAGAAACCAAAATGCATGAGTCAAGCTTGAGCGACTCTACCAAATTCGAAAAGAATTTCAAAACTATGATGAATCGGAAAGGTTGCCTGACAAAAGATCGAAAGTGTATCAAGAGATCACAGACAGATATTACATGAATTTAAATAGAGAATAATATTTGTGTAGTCTGAATGGTACTAAAATGTTGGATCTAAACTGTAAATTGTGAATATATTCTCAGAATGCCAAAAAAACTTTACCAAAGATATGGGAGCTTAAAACTTTGTATTTCTGACTGCAGTTATTTCGGGTTGAAAGGACAACGCAATGCTAGTCCGAATTGTTTAGTTTTTAGCTGTAACTTACATCACATGTTAGTATTTTCCTGACAGACAATGGGCAAAACAATACAGTTAAAACATACAAACTAACGATTTTTTCCCTTTATTTCACGCGATTAATAAATAATTCTACCGGAGATATAATGCGTAAATCAAATCACAGCATTATTATCAAAGCTGACAAATATATTCTAGATTAAACATTGAATTTATCAAAACTAAACGAACCGATTAAATTCTTTAATGATGCGATCAGACATGAGCAGTTTAGTGTACTATTCCTTTTAAGACCAGCGCCTCTTCTCTATCTGCTGTCTCAGATATCGCATTTGCTTGATCTTTATCAGCATAAAGTTTAAGAATGTTTTTTCCACTTTCAGCGCTTGTCCTTGAATGTTTATGTAGAGAAGATTTTGACAAGAGTATTTTTGCATACACTGCATTCTTACATTTTTTTCTGAGTGGGAGAAATTGAGTGTCGGTCTAAACAGGTTTAATACGTAAATGACAGGTCGCTTTGACGTGGTTCATGTACAAATCCTCCGTTACATATTGCAAATGCACGAAACTTGATTCCTTCCTGACTGTGTGTATCGTTTTCCCACGATTTACAATATCTTATTCACCATGACGGTTATCCTGAAAAGAGAAAAATTAAAAATACTGTTACTTTTAATATAGAGTAATTCTGAGTAAGTAAATTCTATACATGTAGTTGGAGTTGATATTTTACGAATAAAACGGCCTCACGATGCCGGAAAATTCTTGCCTATACCGGTGTTTATTTCATGTTTTCAAGAGAATATTGTATGAATTTACAATCGCACCGTAACGATTAGAATTGGGTGTGGAAGAGAGCCGAAGAGAGTAAATTGCGCCGTAACGACTAAATAGGAGTCAGGGATGGGGGAAAAATTGCGTTGTAATTAAAACATTTTTTTTTCAGAAATATGTTACACTCGAGAAAGAAATGACCTAATATGTTTTTAAGGGTTATTTATGTAGATCTGTATACGTAAAACAATTGAAGGAACATATATAAACAAGATGCCCATGGGCAACATGTCGAGCCCTCCAGCTGTCAAAAGGACTGGGAGTGCAAAAAAAATGTAAGTCCACACAAAAATCCTTACCAGTACAGATAGGTCATAATACACCTCAAAATTGGATGTAACATGCATATTGTACTACAGAAAAGTAGTCTTTACTTTTCCATACGACCAGTAATAAAAAAAATACAATATAAGCTATTTATAGTAACAACAAAGGGAAGAAATTCTAGATTCTTGCGCAAGACACTTCGTCTCATGATGGTGAACAATTATGCCAAGTTACATCAAAATCCCTCTATGCATGAAAAAGGAATGCTCCGGACAAAGTCATTCTTGTATCTGACCTTTGACCTCTAAGTATGACCTTACCCTTAGACCAAGGGACCTGTTTTTTACGCGTGACACTTTGTCTTATAATGGTGAACATTCATGCTAAGTTACATTAAAATCCCACCATGCATTAAGAAGAAATGATCCGGACAAACTCCTTCTCATTGAGATTTTAATAACATTCATGCCAAATTTAATACAAACGAGATTGCTCTATGCATGTCAAAGTTATGGTCCGGACAAAATCGGACGCACGCACGCACGGTGGCGACAAGCTGGCTCGACAAAAATGTGGCAAAATACCTATAGGACAGGAGTATGGGGCACAATGTTGATCCTAAGAATGGTAAAAAGCACTGTAAACAATGATTTTTTAATATAATTTCTAACGATTTCGCCATAACAAAATGAATATGATCATGCTAATGTTCATAGGGTCTTGGCCATCATTTCCCCAAAACTTGTATCTGATCCGATTACACGTTTGTTCCTCCTTTTTCACCAAGCAAATTTTCTCAAAAAAAAGAGTGACATAAACAGGAAATATAAAGTTACATAAGTATGGGGCAGGGGAAAGAAAAATTGAAAATTTCGCAATAACACGTGAATGCCAGTGCAAAAAAAAAAAATTATAAAAATACATTAAGAAGATTACATTTAAATACATTCTTACGTTTAAGAAATGTCAAGGGAGGGTTAAGCCAACGTATTGCAGATACTTAGCACATCATGGTTTGGCATTTCAGTTAACGAATACTGGTTTCATGACACTAAATTTTGAGGAAAAGAATAATCAAAACTGCACATCTAATGAGACTTGTCCCGTATTGTCTGCAAATGTCTTGCCTAAGTGTATGTATATTTTATAGCATGAGACTAGGCATAAACATCAGTGTCATAACTGTTTACGTTTGTTTTGTTTTTTACAAATTTTAGCTGAATCTGGTTGGATGGATGACTTGTTCAGTTTTGACTGAAATTCGACACCTACACCGGAAAGATTTTAGACCTGATCATCTATCAGGAGCTATGAATATTGATTCAAATATTCATTTATTTCACAAAGTAACATTACTCATTCGTAGGAATTTTTACTTTCTTATACGTATATCATGAAAAAGCAATTAAGTATAAATGCCTTTAAAATACTGTCTTCCTCTTTATTTGGAAAACGTAGCCGGGCCACAAAACGAAAGACTCCTACTGTTAAAACTGTAAAGCAGTTAAAACCGTTATAAAATTGATATTGTGCAAGTAAAAGTTTGCAGATGCATTACGTATCTAAATGTATACGTATTAAATTTACTATAGAAGGCAAGTCATGTATCAAAATGATTCCTTTGAACTGAAACCTAAATTGTTGTTTCTTCCGCTATTTGTGCATGCATGCAGTGAATTGCAAATGCAACTTTTATGCTACAGCGTGTGCACTGATAGTAAGCCTTCATTTGAACTGAAATATTAAAGTGAAACACCGATCACTGGCGGACAAAATGGAGTTGCAAAATGCTCGAGTTATCCGTAGTTTCGAGCGACACAAATATTGACCAACCTTTTAGGATCGAACAGTATTATAGTAAAACAATTAGGTCTAGCAGAACAAAAATCAGCTGTGTCCATTTTTTAGGGTGAGAAGGGTTTCGACTATCCTCGGACATGTTGTTGACTAAAATACATAGATTTCAAAATACAGTGTATAAGACACCACCTAAATTGTAAAGTTAACAGGAGAATGGAACTATGTTAAGTAGAGAAATAAAATGATGCATATGTGATAATTTTATAAAGCATGAGTTCGAGTCCTAATCAAGCAAAACAAATTTTGAAGATAAAGTATTTCTTTGTAGACTTTTTATTTTTATTATTTTATTTTTTTTCTTAATCAAATATTTCGATACTTACATGAAACTTAATGGTTGATCAGTTTCTAGTTTCCAGACTTACGGAAACATTTGAGTTTTCGCAGTTTGCGTTTACGATGCAGTCAGTGATTCTTCTTAGCCGAGCGGTTACGGTATTCATATTATACTTTTTCGCCGGGAGTTTGATTCCCAGACCTGTAAATTTTTGTTTTTAAAACTGTATTTAATTTCTTTTTCTTCGATGTGTTTCAACGAAAACAAAGCTGCTCATAGGGAGTAAACACCTCTCATCCCACTTGCCGAATATTAATATACAAGATACACGGATTCCAAATGACCAGAAAATACAACAGCACCGAGTCTAAGTTCGGGGAGACATTTTCAGCCGCCGAACGGAAATTTAAGAATGCTGCTGTTATATTCAACAGCCTTTGGAAGCATAGAAGTTTGAAATGTGTATGGGTTCAAACAGAAGTTGTCATCGTGATGCGCTCATTCATGATCGTGCTTTACAATTGTTGTGAAACAGAACTGTATGGGAAGCCTTATTCTCTAAATGTAAACATAATAGTTACGACACAACTTGCTATAAATGGGCTTTTTGAAATTTGTGTACCGTGTACACTGATTCTGCTCAATAACTTCAGTGTTTTAATTCGAATTAAATCACTTTCACATCTCAGTATCACAGGTTCAATATAAATATTACCAACCAGTTCGGATCTTTGAGCTGGAAGTTGATGCCTTTGTGTTAAGTTAAAATTGTGAAAAACATCAGAGTCTGGACAAAAACTTTAAAACTTTTGGAGACAGTTTAATTACAGGTGACATAATGATAAATGGCAATGAAAGAAAGTACATTTACAGACCGAAGAATAACAAAGTTTGCCTTCGAAATATCTGTTTCACTTGCTTGCTAAAATTCATACTAAATCGTGTTGCCAAATATGGATTTCATTATGGAACAATAATTTTGGAGTGCCAACGCAAAAGGTTAATGATTTATTAGGTTTTTTTTTTTATTTTTCCTTCAGAATATTGTGATAGTATAATTCCTTTATCAGGCATTTTTACAATTTAGGAAATCATGGTTTTGAGTCTAACAGGCTGTCTCAAGTATTTGTTGGGCTTGATATGTGCAATTAGAATAATGTGTTTTGTAAGTAGAGGCTTTTCAGGCTTGAGTCCAAAAGTTATGATTAAAAATAAATTGTAAGCCAGACTAAGGCAGCGACGTAAGACATCTGTATTAAATAGAATCAGTTATAGTTTTTAATTAATAAAGTACTAAATCATTCATAAATTATTTAACATCCTTTCTTTTGGGTATTTTTTTTTAATCTACTTCTTGACTGCATTATTTTTCACATGAATGTGTCTGGACGTTTAAGGTGCAGCTAATCTTGAAGCAAGAGAGCCATGACGGCCTGAATACTTCCGTGTTCAATATGTATATGTTGTCAGTTACATGGAAATTATTGCTTAATGTAAAAATAATAAGCCGGCAGTGATGGCATATCCCCATCTCTACTCTAGGTTGACACTTTAAATATATGCTCAATGTTGGGTATATACGTAGGATATGATTCTTAACAAAACTTTTGCTAATCAGGAGAATATAACTCATAACTTGGTTCCATCTGGTCCATCAAACACAATCTATATAAACATAACTTGGTTCCTTCTGGTCCATCAAACACAATCTATATAAACATAACTTGGTTCCATCTGGTCCATCAAACACAATCTATATAAACATCATTACTATTGTTGACAAAATGAAGTTGCGAGAGTGTTAAAATGATGAACTACGCATTTTTTTTTGACAAATCAAGACTCTAGACTTACGAATCAAATTTAAAGTAAGATCTTATTCAATTTGGTATAAACCGTCATTTAGATATGATTAGGATTGGCAAAGAAATAAAGGTGCTTCTTTGTACAAAATAGTGAAATACGGTATTCTCGATAAATCAAGGGAATATAACTATAGATTAACTTGTCAGATCTAGTTTGTAATTTAGACTTGCAGAACATCATATAGGTATTTCATTCATTAAGGCATTTACTAGACTGTAAACCTTCGTAAAGCAAGTGCCGTGAACCTGGACCTAAACATCCAAGGTCGTACATTAATATCGTAAAACTGTTTTTATTTGTTAATATTCTAAACACCGTTGAACTTCAGTGATTACACAAAAAAAGAAAATTTAGTGAACATTTAGATAGTTAAAAATAGTTATTTTATTCTTACTCGGCAGATCAATAAACAAACATGCAGGTAATTATTAATAACTATTTATCAATGTGCAATACGGGCAAGGAATATTTCATTGTGCGTGATTTCTATTTATGCTGTGGCATGAGGCGTGCCGTAGCATTAAACAGGATTTTCGTTTGTGGACACATTAAAGTAGGTTTTCCTGTACAAAACATGACAATTTCCGCCCTTATTTCTGACATCTTAAGTATATTATAGGAAGACACACAAACTAAGATTATTACGGATTTTAAAGGTTGTGAAACGTTATATTAAACAAAAGCAGTAAGATGCTGTTCCCGTCCAGTACTATTCAAAGGAGTGTGGTATACCCCTAAGCAATATGTTCAAAATTGAATTAGTGCTTAAACTACTTCTGAAATAACGTTGGCAATATACCACTTTCATAAGGTTTTTATTCTGAAACATGCCATTAAAAGTTAAAATAAGAATAAAAAATATGAAAAATATCCTGCTCGCTTGATGAAAAATGTACCCGTCTTTCAAAAATGCAAACTTTAGAGAAAAAAATAGAATAAAAATAATCGCCCGGATGGTTAAGTTACAGACTGGACAGGAAAACATCCGTGTTGACCTTTAACCATATGTGGCCTTGACTATAAATTAGGGATCTGGATGGTACCTCATAATTGGAATATTTGTGCAAAGTAATATTAAAATCGTGATGGACGAGTTATGGATCGGACAGGAAAAAGAATGATTAACATTTGACCTCCAAGTGTGACATTGGCATTTGGGCAATGGCTTCAAGTGTCTCAAGTATATAATCCCTGAATGCGTGGCACAATTACGGACCGGATACAAAGTAAACCCTGTAAATATCATTCCAAGTTTGATCTTGAACCATAAGCAAGCGGTCGGTCTCGGTTTTGTGTGTTGCAAAACATCTCGGTATGGGAAACATTTTTGCGAAGTAATCTCAAAACCATTTGGATAGTTTAGATACAGACTGGACAGGAAAAAGATACTGTCCTAGTATGACATTGTCTTTTGAGCTAGGGTCTGGATGTTATGTTGCGCATAATCCGTTGTCTTATTATAGGGAACATTTATGCCAGGTAATATTATAATCCCTCAATGGAAAGCACAGTTATAGAGAGGACACGAAACAGACACTTTTAAAATCATTTAAACTTTTTACTTCCAAGAGCGACTTTGATCTTAAATCTAGGGGCCTTAAAGTTGTCAATGACACATCGTTTTATTACTGGAAATATTTGTGTCAAGCAATATTAAAACTTCGGTGATGGCTGGTTGAGTTACATACCGGACAGGTAAAAATTATGTCGACCTTTAACCTCGAAGTGTGACTTTGACCTTTGAGCTAGGGGTCTGGGGTAGGGGGTGGGGGTTGTGCATTACACGTCGTCCTATTATGGTGAACAGTTGTTTCAAGTAATATCTAAAAAAAATCAAAGACAAATATCAAACAGGGAATGCCACGCACCAAAAACGCAGCCTCCCCAAAACGAAACCTACAACACGCAGACGTGCACACCACCCGCACACACACACATACACGCGCACACACACAGTCCCTTGAAGGATGACAGAGTTATGGTTTGAAAGTGGCGACGGACAGAGATGCGGGCGGACAAAAATGCGCAATCCTTTAGTCCCCGAAAATGGTTTTCATCCAGTAGGGGACAAATAAATATTCAGTGTACGATTTGGTATTGTACAGGCCGCCCAATATATACCACTTCAATACAGGATCAATAAGTCTGTTAAAATTTAGTAAGTATACATAATTTTCTTTCTGCCTATTTTGCCTTTTACTGAGATGCGAGAATATCTTTCATCGTACCTAAACAGACTATTATTACACATAATATATATACGTGAGAGTTTTGAAGAAGAGAAAACGGTGACCTAGGCCCTTCTTGTTTACTAACCAATGAACCATAACTGGCTGTTTCTAAATTAAGCTGGTATATATTGTGGACGCGTCGCTAGAAGATCCATTCGAAGCATAGAACGCAACCAAGCAAAAAATGATAGAACAAGAGAGCGTCAGCCTGCTAACCCTATAATAAATTTACAGTGGATGAACTTCATGTTCTCAAAGGTCCACAGATGGGTACAGCAATGGCGACAAATTTTCAGCCAGCTCACAGCACGTTTTGTTGATGAGAAGCATCATTTAAATACCTTTGAACAACCTAACGTCTCCTCTGACTTACACATATTTACAGCTTGTTTTGACTGAATATTGAACATAGATTTCAAAATAACCTCAGATTTTAATGTACATACAGTACACGTCTTGATGGTATAAATGTTATAAAACTGCCACGATATCTAAAGTTACCTAACACAGGAAATGAGACATTTTGAAAATGCCCCCCAAAACCCCTTGAAAATCAAATATCAAAGTATGCAAATAGCCCGAATCATTTCTATGTAAAAATGAATACAGTTAAACATACGTACTTGTCAATGTTTTCATAGGATGCGCTAATGATTTGTAGCTGACACTATAAATCCATTTCTGTTTCCATATGAGTAAAATATTATATTGAGCAGACACGAAATACAAAGTATAGTTTTTTTTATTTTTGCGTGTTAGCTATAACGAGTTTTTCCCTCAATGATGAACTATTTACCGATGCATACAAATAATGCGGTGTCAATGTATTGTACAAATGGATAATGTCGGAGAACAACAAATTAAACTTTAAAAAATACATACTAAACAATTGAGGACAATTACAATTAACTTTCATTGCACAGAATAAATGGCTTCCTGTCATGATCAATGGTCGCATTGTTACATACGCTCTTCACATACAGAAACTAAAGGTTATTTCGGCTCACTGTGACAAACAGTAAGTGGGACTTCGGAAAGTATTCAGCATTGTCATAAGCATGGTCACTCAAAACTTTTGAAAGAGCCTGTTGCGGTAACTTATAGTACTACACAAAGTTTTCTTCTGGACTTGAGGGTTTTGTTTTCCTTTTTGAAAATGAAACTATGCATAGAAACTTAGCTTGTCAGGTTATTTATGTTAATAGAAGTATAACAATATGTTATATCAAGTCTGTCCTAACATAATTAAGCGAACGTTCCATTCATCTTGACGTGTAAACTCGAACTTTCTAAATTATTTAAGGGCTGATGCCACTATATCTAGTGTGAACAAGTACTTAATGTGATGCAATACGATCCATGTATTGACATTCTTAAAATCTCTTGGGCATTGTTTATATTGATTACTGATTCTTCATCTGTGTTTCTGTTCTCGTACTAATAGGAAATATGAGCCGTGCCATGAGAAAACCAACATAGTGCTTTGCGACCAGCATGGATCCAGACCAGCCTGCGCATCTGCGCAGTCTGGTCAGGATCCATGCTGTTCGCTTACGGTTTCGCTAATTGCAACAGGTTTTGAAAGCGAACAGCATGGATCCTGACCACACTGCGCGGATGCGCAGGCTGGTCTGGATCCATGCTGGTCGCAAAGCCACTATGTTGGTTTTCTCATGGCGCGGCTCATATGATAATTCAATATAATGACCACCTAGTAGTTAATATAAATATTCATTAAACAAACGGATCGGTACTAAGTGTCTTATTACTCCATTATATCTCAGACAATGCTTTTAAGTTACCAATTATTTCATGAAAACTGTTTTTATTAGATATTGAATACAGTGCTATATCTTTATATTTGTTTGATATAACGTATAAAGCAAGACAGAGTTGGTTTGTTTTTCGTAATGTGTAGTTATCATTTTCTGTTCCAGAATTGAAATTAGAATAAATCGTTTTATCCTATTTTAGATATTTTAGATTACACTGTCATATATTTTTATTTGTTTTAGATTACGCTGTTCTGTTTTTGATCTTGATTACTCTGCACATTTTTATCTTTTAGATACCGTTGTTCTGTTTAAAGAGAAATATATCGTATCATACTCTATACAACATATTTCTGTTTCTGTAGCTTTAAACACTAAATGATTTTAGCGTGATATATGTGCAGCTTAAAACTTCGTTTTTATTTAAGAATCACAAAAGCCGCGAACAATCAATGCGCTGGAGCCTTTTTCTTATTAAAAAACATGTAATTTGTATTTCTTGTCTCATATCTTGTTGGATATCACTAAAATTGCGGAACACAGATATTGACCTGAGTTCTGAGACTCTGTCAGGGAATCAATTTCTTGTTAAGAAATCATTTTTTATGAACAGCAATTTAAAGTTTTACAATGTTCGTATCTTGATCCTGATACATGTGCTATAAAGTAACAGAATGTAAATCTTTATTCAAGAAGGAGCCAATATGGCCAAGTCTTTAAGTTAGGTAACTGATTAACGCAAGGAATATAAAATAGTTTCATGTGAGTATGCCACCTGGCTGGCAAAGGCACTCGCTACTTTCTGAAATAATGTGCAGATGGTCGCCTGTGATCTTCCTCTACTATTAAAAGTTTAAATGTCGTCATTTGACTTTAACTCAACATTGTTCGCCAAAATATCTGAAAAAGTATAATTCTTACAAATAACATTACGAGATATGTCTCGTCAAACACTTGATTATGTCTGAAATAATGTGTAGATGGTCGCTTGGGACCTTTATCTGCTATTTAAATTTGAAAAATCGTTTGTGCGTTTTTAATCCAACATTTTTTCCAAAATATTGAACGATCAGTTCACACAAATAACATAAAGAGACATGTCTTGTTAGCCGCTGGCTCCTGTGTGAAATAGTGTGCAGATGATCGTCTTGGATATTCCTTGGAAAATCGTTGGTTGTATTTTAACTCAACATTTTTCGCCAAAATATTTAAAACATAGTTCACACAAATAACAGAAAGAGATTTGCGAGATTTATTCTAAAGTAATTGTGTGCTGTTACATGGACCTGTAGGTTTCGTTATCTGTAAATCCTGACCTTAAATATGCTCTTTTTGACTTCTTCTATACTGCAATACTGTTTTATACGTTCAATGCACATGCCTAAATAGTTTTTGAATAGTCAGAAGTCACAATGTAAAATTCCACCACACAAAATGATTTTGCACATAGGAATTTTGAACATATTTATAAAGATATTTTCTCTTGAGCCAAAAATATGTAAATGACAAAAGTTGAACGACACATCTTTTCTCTTAAATAAAATGTAATTTTTCCTTGGTATCAGCGCATACATATTCCTTTCGTATAACAATAAATAGCTCCGTACCTTTAATCTATATTTTGCCGTTAATTTGCCTGTTTATAGGTATGGGAATACCACAAAACTGGATTAAGGCCAAACTGGAGAGGCTATTTACAGTAATTTGGGTTCATATGAACAGAATGTAAATATAGAAGATGACCATGATAACTTCGTACATCTGACATTGGGACTGAAATGCAATTTCAGTTTCAAGATACGTCAGCAATACATAATCGATTACACAACTCTTGTCTACCGCAATAAGCAATCTCTGTGATCGAATACAGTGTAGATTGCTTTGATCCGGATCACGATCTTACTACAAAGTAGTTCATTATTTTTCTGGCATGCATAATATGACAACAGTTGAATTGTCTTTTGTGTATGGAGCTAAACCAAAGCCCTTTCATGTAATTTTCAAGAGCTACTAAATGTCAATAGAAATATCAATGCTGGATCAACTATTTTCTAGTAAATAAATCTATTACATGACGGTGATTAAAAAAAAAGAATTACCGAAGATGGTACGTATTACAGAAAGACTATGAATCACGTGTCATATTCAAAAGACGTGTTAACTAAAATTAGGATATTGCGAAAAGTACGGTAGCAATATAATTTTCATTATACACGCTGTGTATACAATTTGTATATAAAATTATTCACGCTTTTCATCGTCTACTAACTATTTTGTCTCCAGTTCCCGGTAGTTATTTTACCGCGTTTTCTGCTTGCAATTCACGATTTTCTCATGTTTTCAGTGCGCTATATAAGTGATTGTTGATTGATATTCTTCACTCGAGGTTGAATATTTGACAGCATAACAAGTATTTTGATTATTTGTTTATTCTCGTAAGAAAACTTGACAAACCCTTCTGAGACGAATATTCAGTTTTTGGACATCATTTGCATCTGGAAATGAACACTCAACGTAATACTCAGCGAAAAAGGTAGCAATTTCGGAAAGGTAAAGATTTATTACTTTTTTCTATGTTCCGTAGTGTTTTGTCAAAATGAATATTTTTAGTTTGAAAATTTGACACGTGTAACGGGAATGTCCTAGAATTTATCAACATACTGTTTCCACAAAATGAGACATTTCATATTGCTTAAAGTTTTGATTTTGGCTAGAATATCTTTTACAAAGATTATTGACATGGTAAGGTTCATTAACGCTATGGGATATATGCTAATACGGATTTACAAAATATCTTGTTTTAATTTCGGCCTACTGTGTACTTGAATTAGTGGTAATGTTGGCTGTAGAAATTTGAAACAGTTTATCTGTAAACATTTTGAATATTTTAAGCGGCGGATATGTTACCTATATAGCAAATTTGTAAGTGACGAACTTCATAATCCTTTGTTATTCGGTTTTAATAACCGCAGAGAAGGTTTTCGGGTCACGAAGTTTTCGTGCAAATTGTGCAACAAATTACTCCGTCTGGTCAGAATGTTCAAATAAAGAAAACGTGTATATTAAAATTTGTTATCTGTTTTGTATATTTTCAGTTAGTTTTATGGTACATGTGCACAAGGTTTTAATAACATATATAGATGCGTTTATTTGTTTTTCTCTGTGACTTTGCAGATGTTTTCTTGCTTAATGTGTTATTTTATTGTTAATGTTATTTAATATAAATTCACGATGAAAAAACCTGCTATTGAAGGAAAGTAAATATTACATGTATATACTTCTGGGACGAGATTTATGAAATAGTACATAAAAGGTGTGCATATTGTATCAGTAAGTAGAAGCGAAGCGAAACATACGTATTCGTACTTTAATTTAACGGGCGTAAATTATTCAGTAGTTACAGCTCGTCGTATTAAAAGCGTTTACAATTCGATTTAATATAAGATATGTTAATTATTCTTTCTTCAGATGTTGCTATTGGCTTTTAGCATAATCAGAGAAAACAACAATAGAAAGTTGCTGATTGATTTTGAATCGTGTGATGTTGTGATTAGCACAGAAGCTTTGACTTGCTTAAATGTAGACCACGTGGTGGATATGTTTTCATAAATTAAATTGCAGTGAAAAGATAAGTATATGTTTAGATAAATTTGGTTTTTAAAGCTACTTGCCCATAGTTTAGGCACAGGAGCCTGAAATTCTATCCAAAAGCCATGGAAAGTCTGTATATGAAAAAAGACCCCCTTCTATATAATAAAAAACACCAGGAATGAAACGCATTCACACCCCACCCACCACGAGAAAACAAAAAAAATTCAAAGTAAGCAGTGCGAGTGTTCTCGGGTGTCGTAATTATCTAAAGGCAACTAAAATATATGCGGGACTGTGCTTACTGGTCGCTTCACCGTATTAACTAACACGAAATCAACGATTTCAACAACATTTCGTTCATCGTCCAAACCATTGCGTGACGTCACACCTTCATTTATATTTCTGCACCGGAGTTAATAATGCTTTTGTGTAAATGCCAGTATCCGGTCCGATCCGTACACAATTTAGAACAGAACAGAATAGCATCGTGTAAACAATGTCATTTGTCATTTACAACACAATTAATATTTGATATCAGAAAACTCATTCCGTATCACCATGCGTAGCTGAGCAGCCAGGATATTCTTTTTTACTGTTATGCGCTGCTTCCGTCAATGGTTGAGTTACTTCCCCTTTTTGTCAATGCTAGAGTTAGTTCCCATAATGGGTTTTTTTCCAACATGATATGCCTAATTCTTTTATTATTTAATAGTTAAAGAGATTCAAAGATGTAATATTTATTGAAAGAAATATTACTAATAAAACATGATATATACAGATATTTTTTACCTGGTTCTTGAAATTATTTTGTATTCTCTCCGGCGCAGAAATATACACGAAGGTGTGACGTCACGCAATGGTTTGGACGATGAACGAAATGTTATTGAAGTCGTTGATTCCGTGTTAGTTAATATGGTGAAGCGACCAGTTAGCACAGTCCCGCATATATTTTAGTTGCCTTTAGATAATTACGCCATCCGAGAACACTCGCACTGCTTACTTTGAAATTTTCTTGTTTTCTCGTGGTGGGTGGGGTGTGAATGCGTTTCATTCCTTGTGTTTTTTATTATAAAGAAGGGGGTCTTTTTTCATATACAGACTTTCCATGGCTTTTGGATAGAATTTCAGGCTCCTGTGGTTTAGGTGAAAAAATTTCAATGTTAATTTCCGCCATGTTTGGCATAGAATGTATATATCACACTGAAAAAATGATGAAGTGGGTGAAAATAAAGTTAGATATTGGAAAAAATGCAAGAATAATGTAAATTGGTTGCATTACTTCAAAAGCGTTGAAACTGTTTGTTCCTTCTGCACACTATATTTGGTTATTTTTAAAGAGGCACCACAAAATAACTGTATTCTTTTGTATTTCCATGATGGTAATTATACATGTTTTGCATGAAGAAAATGAGAAATAACAAGTATCTAGTTACAAATTGACAGGGACATATATATGGCCAAGAAAATGTGTGTAATGTTTTAAGATTTAGCAATATGTACATAAATCAGTGTATTTAGTTAAACTTCGATCACATTTTGTTTCAACAGTTTAAGATAGTTATTCATATATATTTTTGAAACTATGCTGAAAAGAGATTCCATGAATAAGTTTGCAGATGAAGTTGTCAAAACACATTTATTCAGGAAAGGCCTAAATTGTCCACCTAAAATTTTGTGGTATAGCTGTATTTTAAGAATGATTTTCATGAAGATTTTGTTGGTGAAAAAGTAGGTCACTAGGTCGTGGTGGGTCTTTAAGAGTATCTTTCAAAAAAATTTATGCCACTAGTCACTTCAGAGTACCCTCTTGTTATGGAATTTTGAGAAAAATTATTAGAGATGATCAGCTTAACGTAGAGATCGTTTATTGATGTGCAATTCAGTATTCAGAATTGGTTAGAACTATGATAAAAATTTAGTATTTGTTCTTATATTTTAGTTGTAACATGAAGTCACCCAAACGTCAGTTATGTTGATTTTGAATCGTGTGATGTTGTGTTTAGCACAGAAGCTTTAATTTGGTTAATTGTAGACCACATGGTGAATATGTTTTCAAGAATAAAATTGCAGTGAAAAGATAAGTATATGTTTTAGATAAATTTGGTTTTTAAGACTACTCGGCCATAGTGAAGGTGAAAATTTTCAATATGTTCATTTCTGTCATGTTTTGCATATGACACTGAAAAATGAAGTGGGTGAAAATAAAAGTTAGATATTGGGAAAAATGCAAGAATAATGTAAAATGTGTGCATTATTTCAAAAGCGTTCCAACTGTTTTATATTTTCTGCACAATATATTTGGTTATTTATAAAAGTATCTTGCAAAACTCTTATGCCTATAAGTTTGTACCACTAGTCATTTCAGAGTACTTTTATGGATTTTTGAAACAATTTATTACTGAGTTAACTATGTTGCTTTTAGCCTTTCGTGCATTAGTACGTTTTCTGCCATTAAGTCATGCATTATTGTGTTGACTGTCTTATTGCAGTTGTCTGATAAATTCAACTACAAAAAGAAGTACATCTGTGAAAGATATTGTTTTGGTATATTGAGCTGTTTTAAAGAACGACCGTGCTATGATGCATTTGTTTTTTACATTTTTGCCGTACTTTGAGACCACTGACCGTTTTATTTTTGTTATACTATGAGAGTTTTACATGCAGATCAATCTTCAATCTGTTGATTGTTGTTTTCAGATGTCGTGATTAGGAAAACGTTGATTGGTAGATGATATTTATTTTAGAAGTTGTAAGGCTAACAAAAAATTACAATGTACGAAAAATTGCTTTGAAAATATGAAATATCTAATATATAATGTTCTTTTCAATGACGGATTATTATGTTTTGATATATTCAGTTGTTTTACGACCGTGCTGTGATGGTGTTTGTTCTTGTAATTTTTCGAATATGAGGCTACTGTCCGTTTTACCTTGGCTTTTACACCAAAATATAATCATTAATCCATTAATTATTTTAGATGTGATAACCGTAACATTGTTTGGCTGACATAAATTTCAGACGTTTTCAAACTGTAGTTATTAGCTTAACGAAGAGATTGTTTGACTGATATACTGTTTAGATATTTTAATTAAAAATATGTGAAAACTGCAACGGAAGATAAGTATTTGGCTATAATGCGGAAATAGTGACCGTTTTACTTTGGTCGTGCTGGGAAATCATTTGCGTTTCTTGGTGAAAAAGGAACATTTTACTGTGGCCGTGCTGAGAAAGCGTTGGCTGTTTATTTTAACCTTACATTATTACGTTGACTGCCTTATAGTCAGTGTTGTGAAAACATTAGCTATGACACTTTTACTTTTGCCATATTTTGAAAGTGTGGGATGCTTTGTTCTAGTCGTGCATAATTGCGTTGACTTTCTTATTATTAGTGTTGTGAAAACGTTAGGTATTGTAATTTACGTCGGCTGTGCTATGGAAGTGTTGGCTGTTTTATTTTTGTCGTGTATCATTTTGTTGACCGTTTAATTTCTGTGTTGTGAAGTCATTAGCTACAGCATTCGGTACTGCATTAATGAATGATTATTATATTTTGATAAATGAAGTTGTTTTAAAAACGACAGTGATTTTGTCTTTTCATTTTTGACATATTCAGTTACGTTAATTGTGCTGTGATATATATATATATATATATATATATATATATATATATATATATATATATATATATATATATATATATATATATATATATATATATATATATATATATATATATATATTTTATCTAGATCAATCGTTAATCTTATTATGTTCTTTTCAGATGTAGTGATCAGTGTTACCTTGTTTGGTGGATATTTATTTCTGTTGAGCTAAGAACAACAATGAATAGATAAGTATACATTTGTAATATAGGGAGTCGCTTCAAACTTAATTTAAAAGGATACACGAAAGCATTGATTTTTTACATTGTGCTTGTACGGCTAAGTGTTACCTGTTCAAGCTCAATTAGCTAAGGAAGTTATGTCCGTTTAGCTTTAACTGTACTGTAAAAGGTTTTACTGTTTTGACTGGTTATAACGCAAAAGAGCTGACTAGCCAAACAAGTGTTCATATCAAACTCTGCAGTAAGTGTTACTTTTAGATGTTGTGAATAGTTTAACGTATATCGTTTTAGCGAAACTTTGATAACAAGACATGATGTTGTTTTTTTTTTTTTTGTTTTTTTTTATATTTCGAGTCCGTGATGCGAAAACATTAGCCGTTTCATTTCTGCTAAACTTTGAAATGTTGTCTGTAATTTATTTTTGCCGAGTTCTTTCCAAATGAAATATTTATTATGTGAATTAATATTTTCAGATGGTGTGCAAGTTGTAGCTTAATGTAGATAGCAAGATGGATATGTAATTCATATAAAACTTGGTGAGAACTGCAATGAAAGATAAGTATACTTTTTGAGTATCAAGCTATGTGTCTGTTTTACTTCAGCTGTTCTGTGAAAGCGATGGGTGTTTGGAAAAAATGACCGTTTTACTTTGGTAGTGCTGTTGAAGCGTACACTGTATCGAAAAAGTGACCGTTTGGTCGTGTTGTGAAAGCGTTTGCTGTAAAAAGTGATATTTTGCATTGGCTGTGCTGAGAAAGCATGGGCTGTAAATTTTAGTCGTGCATTATTGCGTTGACTGTCCTTTGAATGCTTTGTCTATGATACATAAATATTAGGCCGTGCTGCGTTTACTTTGGCTAGCGTTCTGAAAACTTTGGATATTTCTAAAAGAATCTTTTGAATTTATTACACTACAATTACCTTCTTTGTTTAGCTCGACTGGAATGCTGTCAAATACTAAGACCTGTATCCTATATTTGTGTTTGTTGTTTTTGTAGTTAGGAACATGAAATTAGTGAATAATTGATTTACTCACGACATAGAGTGAGTAAATAAAATTATTCACGTTTTTCATCGTCTACTAACTATTTTGTCTCCAGTTCCCGGTAGTTATTTTACCGCGTTTTCTGCTTGCAATTCACGATTTTCTCATGTTTTCAGTGCACTATATAAGTGATTGTTAATTGATATTCTTCACTCATGATATTTGACAGTACATATTTTGATTATTTGTTTATTACACCATAAACATTTATTTTTAATTATTGTATGTTTATTCTTCATTCCCAGCCACCAAAGACTTTTCAGTTTCTTAATAGTTATTTGTGCTTGTAACTGTATTCGAATATCAAGGCAGATTGGACTTTTTGTCTGTGATTTAAAACAAGAGTAATCATTTATTCTAAGAGATTCCTCAGTCAGACATTACGTCTCCTATGTTGATAGAAAATAAGGTTCACAGTTAGTACTTATTTCAAGGGTCTTTAGCATAACAGTTCTTGATAATTATTACTGTTGAGTATTCTTATTACTAGAACTTTAAAACAGATTACATTTAAATTATATGAGAACATTTGAATTCTTCATGCCAGACTCGGTATCTACATTTAGAAAAGTAACATTCGCAAGTACGTATTTAATTCTATATCTATATATTTTATGCTGTTTTTTCCCATGCAATGTTATTCTTTCGTTATCAAATGGAAATTGCCGTTATCCTCTTTTGAGCTAGTTTTCATTTTATTTTTGATTTTACCTTGAAAGAATGTTATGTTTTACACACTGCACAATTTTTTTATTTTGTGGTTATTCAACGAAGCTGAGAGAGACCAGAATTGCCATCTTATATGCTGTTTAATTATTCTAGATAAAATGAGTTCAAGTTATTACATTTGGTTCGTTCGGGACCTAATAGAAAGCACATTTTTACAGTTTAGATTTTCATGTACATCTGATTGTATGTTTGCCTTAAATTTTGATAGTATGTTTTCAGGCTGAGTGGTGTACAAAGATAAAGATAACCACATTTACCCCACTTCTACTGGTCGATCATCAACACATCGCACAACATCGTACCGTCTGACATTTGCAAGACAAATATATTCGTATTTTTTGTACATTGGAATGCTGTCAAATACTAAGACCTGTATCCTATATTTGTGTTTGTTGTTTTTGTAGTTAGGAACATGAAATTAGTGAATAATTGATTTACTCACGACATAGAGTGAGTAAATTCATTTTTAAAAATGTGCACATCTATACATATACTGACGTAGACGTTTTTGACCACTCCCTTCATAATATATTGATTCTGTTTGTAGATCATTAGATCATTTGGGTTCAAGTCAATAACTGGAGAATGCTTGGTCTTACAGTACTCAAACATCATAGGAGGATTTCCTTTGAACAGTAGATGACCTAAATGATTGGGAGGCCAGTAGTCAAAGGTGAAGGACAAAGTGACCTCGATACTGAAAACGGTTTCCTAGAAATAACTAAAGGATTTTACCTACAGTAATCAAATTTCAAACGATTATTATCTGTATTAAGTAAATGACCTCTCCTTTTAAGGGTTAGTAGGTATAATACCAAGGTCACTGTGAAATCAAGACGACTGAAATGGTTTTCCCTCAATAATGAAAGGACACTTTAGTCATGTACAGTCGTCAAACTTCATTAGATAATTGCGTGTGTCAGTAGATGAACCCGTTATTTCGAAACAGAAAAAATGCTGTTCGCTTAATATTTGAAGCATTTTTGGGCATTCATTTTTTCATGGAGGAGATGACTCTTACTGTTTTGGGACAAAAGTTGAATATACTAAAGAAAGTGCTGCAGGATAAAAATGAAGTGTCATGACTTTCTTGACCTTTTGTGGTACCAATAAATGATAAGCAACCGGATCTAGAAGGTATTTCAGTATTTCGCAAAACTTCTGAAGTTAGAAACAGTTTTACTATACATACTAATAGTATAAATATTGCCATTTCTACTTAAAATGACTCTGGCAGAGCATTTATGAGGTCGACTTTGGTACTTCACTCCATTCTCCCAAAGTCACCGCTCTTAGTCATTTTTATACTCGTATTTCATTCAGCTTGGTCCAGTTATGTTGACCTTTTTCTAGATTTTAAGACGATGTACCTGATTAAATACTCAGTCATATGTAAATATTATACGAAATATATTAGGAACTGGAAACCATTAAAACAAGAATAGCAGCTTTGATAAAATCTTATCTTAGAACTAAGTGTTTAATAATAAACTCATTGAATATTACATTACATAGCTCAGAAATGAAAAACAATATTTTCAATCTATTTTTCAGTGGTGTTTTATTTCTTTTTTGACAATCTAACTGCTCATCTAGTACACTTAACAAGGTACCTTCGTTGCAGCCAAGTGGTTCAGTCTGTTTATATCAAATTACTTGACCAAAATCTCTATTGGTTCGAGATCCGCTGAGGTCGCTATTTAAACCAAGTAAGCTTGTGGAAGATCAACAGTTCTACCAGGTGACGTTCAATGCCTGAAATAATGCCCAGAGTGGTTCCTTGAGTCATCCTCAACAATTATTCCCCTCCGTATAATATTGTAGTCATGGGCAGATGCCTGTGTTGAACCTGTAGTCTAAAGCCGATTGTACTGCTACAACACATGAAAGAATTCTACGTTTAACTCCACAGAGGTAACTCGAAATTTAAAAGTACGTGTTGGTGATACCCTTTCTGACTCTTTTGAGCAAGAACAGGGAGTTCCACAAGGTTCAATTTTATCTGTCACACTTTTTAGCATCAAAATTAATAATATTGTGAAATGTTTGTTACCAGGGACAGACTGTTCATTATATGTTGACGATTTTTTGATATGTTATCGTTCAAAAAATATGCGTACGATTGAATGCCAATTACAACAGTGTTTGAATAAAGTCCAAACTTGGACCATGGAAAATGGGTTTAAATTTTCCCAATCGAAAACTCAATGTGTCCACTTTTGCCAATTACGGAAACATCATTGTGACCCTGAGCTTTTTCTAAATGGTACAAAAATACCCGTTGTTGATGAAGCAAAATTTCTTGGTGTTATCTTTGATAAAAAGCTTTCGTTTGTTCCGCATATAAAATACTTGAAAGCCAAATGTCTGAAGTCATTAAATCTTTTAAAGGTAATTTCAAATACTGATTGGGGAGCCGATCGCACGGTTTTATTAAGACTTTATAGGGCTTTAATTAGATCTAAGCTAGATTACGGCTGTATTGTTTATGGTTCCGCAAGAAAATCTTATTCACAAATGTTAGATACTATACATAATCAAGGTCTTCGTATTGCTCTTGGTGCATTCCGAACATCGCCAGTTGAAAGTTTATATGCTGAAGCAAACGAACCATCTCTTTACACACGCCGAGAAAAACTTTCACTGCAATATGCTTTAAGAGTGGCTGCCAACAAATCCAATCCTGCTCATGAAATTATTTTTAAACCAAAGTACTCCGATTCATATGAGGAAAAACCAAAACAAATCAAACCGTTTGGATTTCGCATACAATCTTCTATGAATGAAACTGACTTCAAATTCGATGGTATTAAAGAAAATTCAATTCCAGATACACCACCATGGACCCTTCATACCCCTACAGTTCTTTTCGATTTGAAAACTGCCTTTAGAAAGTCTGAAACAAGCCCTGAAATATTCAAGTCCAAATATCATGAAATCAAATCAACTTACAATGACTATTTTGCAATTTACACAGACGGTTCAAAAGATGAATCAAAGGTTGGCTGTGCTGCTGTCAGCCTCCTTCATCAATCAAAATTACGTTTGCCAAATAATGCAACAATATTTTCAGCCGAGGCCAAAGCTATTGATTTAGCTCTAAATTTTATATCAAAAAATAGTGCAGAAAAATTTATTATCTTTTCCGACTCGCTTTCTGTTTTACAGTCAATTCATAACCGAAATATGGAAAATCCATTCATTCAAAATATTCTTCTCAGGCTTCATGAACTATCTTTAAAAAAATTTATCATATTTTGTTGGATTCCTAGTCATGTTGGTATTCATGGAAACGAGGATGCTGATACTGCAGCAAAGAAATCCCTTTTATTATCACAATCTAATTTGAAATTACCACATACCGATTTTAAGCCCAATATAAACAAATACATTTTATCTAAATGGCAGTCGTCATGGAACCGTGCTTCATTCAATAAACTTCATGATATCAAACCTACTCTAGGGGAATGGCACCAAGGGAACAGATCTGTTCGCAGGGAGGAAGTTGTTCTTTCTCGCTGTAGAATAGGTCATACCCGTTTGACTCACTCTTACCTTTTGAATAAAGAAGATCAACCCGAATGTGTACCATGTCAAACACCGCTAACTATTAAACACATTTTAATCGACTGTGTGGACTTTGCTACACAACGCAGTACATATTATGACGTTCAATCTTTGAGAGAATTATTTGACAACGTTTCAGTTGGAAATATTTTATCGTTTTTAAAGCAGATAGGAATATATCAAAAGATCTAACACTTCTTATTTTTATTTACATCTTGCAATATTATTATGTTTGCAGCTGATATTTTAACACACACGTACATACATTTTTACATTACTGTTTTTAGATATGCTTTACATTTTTACATGGATGCTTTTAGATATGTTTTACATTATTCATAGGCCCGCCCGCTTAGCTCAGTAGGTAAGAGCGTTGGTCTACGGATCGCGGGGTCGTGAGTTCGATCATCGGGCGGGGCGTATGTTCTCCGTGACTATTTGATAAACGACATTGTGTCTGAAACCATTAGTCCTCCACCTCTGGTTCATGTGGGGAAGTTGGCAGTTACTTGCGGAGAACAGGTTTGTACTGGTACAGAATCCAGAAACACTGGTTAGGTTAACTGCCCGCCGTTACATGACTGAAATACTGTTGAAAAATGGCGTTAAACCCAAAACAAACAAACAAACATTATTCATAGTGTTCTTTACATTTTTACATGGATGTTTTTTAGGTATGCTTTACATTTTTACATCAATGTTTAGGCTTTACAGTTGGCGTTTGCAATATGACTTCTTCTCGGCGATATATGACCATTTTGTGTCGATTCGCCGTAAAACCCAACTCACTCACTCACTCCCCACAGAGGTAACGGGAAAGTGATTAACTTCCATTAACCAATCAGTCATGAATTGCTCAGAGATTGCCGCCATTGAATAAAAGTACAAAACCAAAAATATATATCTAAAAATTATTTCCTTGTATTGCCTATTTATTTTATTTAACTTAAAAGTTTTAGAATAAAAAAACAACTGCTGTGGATTAGTTTATCTCAACAATAGTGAAAGAGTACAAAGTGAATGTTCACTCTAAATTACCTCGATATATCTCTCTCATTTGGTAATTATCGCCCTTTCGTCAACCAAAAAGATATATACTGACACAAAAAGTGTACCTTGATGTGGTGGTATTGATGTTTTATTGAAGAATACTGATGTTCGGAATCGGTATTCCTAAACTCAGGTTGGACTGGTTTATATCATTAAACAAGACATGGATAGTACGGCGTGTTTAATGTCACAATAGGTATTTTATGCAAATGTGGGAATCTGCAAATTGTTATACTGTAACATAAGATTAGAATGGCTCTCCACAGAGGTATTTAGGATTGATAGGCTTATCTGTCTAGTCTTTCCAAGAACTAATGACGTAACTGTCTGCTTCAAAAAACGTTCTTTTGGGAACATAGAACTTATCCATGAAATGTTGAAATTGGCCAATTATATTAGTCTGGAATAGTTTTGTGTTTTACAGTAATTAGATCAATATGTTGTTATATCAGATACTTTTAAAGTAAGAAGTGGATGCTATTAGATTTCACTGATACTACACAAGAAAAACATATACATAGTATATTACGTATTTAATTGATTTACAATATAAAATTGAAGCAATGCTTTGCCTTTTTGCATAACTATTACTGTTTAATCAATTAATTACTTTCAAACTCATTTTGATAATCGCTTATGATGCTTTTGTACTCACAGTAGATATTCCTTTTTAGCTGTTGTGGTTAAACTTATCAACGATTCAGTTATTTTCCGAAAATCAAATAATTAAATATCATTGAATTAAACACTGCAGTATTTTGTTTTCAATTCTTCGTGAAGGTATTGATTAAACTCATGAAGATATTTCAACAAGGTAAATAGGAGCACTTGATGATAAATATTAATATTGTTATAGCTAGATAATGACGTGGGCGTGGGGGTGTGGGTGTGGGGGTGGGGGTTGTTCATGAATTTTGAGTTATTTGCATTCTACTTCTATAATGTCAGTTGAGGAGATGGATAGACTACTTTAGTATCAAACCGGCAACAGCCTCAGCTTTCCTTCTTAAACACGAAACGATTTTTTATCAATTATTTCTTACAAAAAATTGCATTCGAGTCACGAACTCCCCTTCAATGTAGAGTTTGTCCTTGTCAGCCATTTTGTCAATGTATAATACATGTATTCAAAATCTTATTCAAAATGTTTCTAATTTTCAAACTACTATCAACAATACCTGTCTATATATTTAGTAAAAATTTAAACAACACTATTATTGAGAAAAATCTGTAATGCTGCTTTCATAATTATATCATAATTTTACTTTATAAGTTTCTGATCCTTTATCCCTATTTTTCATTGTGAACATGTCATACAATAAGGTCGTTTTCTACATGAATTACTCTGCATAAGTCCAAATTATCAACAATTTCATAAATGAATAACACTAGTCAGGGGACAGTTAAAAATGATAGATAATTATATTGCCTCATTATCAACATAACATACATTAGTCTTCCTGACTTCGGTAGTAACAACCCTGGCGATTAATGCATCTAAATTAACATACGAAAATTACCACCAAGTTGACGCTAATTCTTGCTGAATATAGCTAATTTGGCCGACTGTCTGGATCCGTAACTATGTCTTCCTGATGATCTGTTTGTTTATATTAAAGCAATCAGCTTGTCTCAAGTGTGTGTGTGTGGTGGGGGGGGGGGGGGGGGGGGGGGGGGGGAGGGGGGGGTTGGCAAGAACAAAACAAACTTCTAATATCCAAATATATAAAATTTATAATCTATTGATGCTTTGTATATAGCTTTGGTATATAACTGGGGCCTCCGTGGCCGAGTGGTTAAGGTCGCTGACTTCAAATCACTTGCCCCTCACCGATGTGAATTCGAGCCTCACTCGGGGCATTGAATTCTTATTGTGAGGAAGCCATCCAGCTGGCTTACGGAAGGTCGGTGGTTCTACCCAGGTGCCCGCTCGTGATGAAATAGTGCACGGAAGGGCACCTGTTGTCTTCCTCCACCATCAAAGCTGGAAAGTCGCCGTATGGCATATAATTGTGTCAGTGCGACGTTAAAACCAACAAAAAATAAATAAATTGGTATATAGCTTGAAAACTTAATGCAACTTTTTACCTGAAAATCTTGATGAAAGACAGACAAAATCTATTTTGGAGAATGATCATGTTTCTATAAAATGGACAGCTACAACAAGCAAGCAGTATATATTCTGCCTAAATTGTTCACCAATAAAATCTGTAAAAAGATCATTTGGAAGCAAAGAATGCTACCAAGAAGAAGAATAGCAGACTCGGTTTGATTGAGTCTGTTCATGAGAGGTAATGAGATGTGCAACACCTCTCACGCCCCCTGGCACCGGCTTAAGCGGAACTCTATTACACATACTAGTATGTTGAATGGACTCCATGATCCCAAAGGGCAAGAAAATATAACAACAACAAATGCTGATAAAATGTAAATGACAGAGTAGTAGAAAATGAAACCAGCAAGCCAAAACCTTCACCTTCAGAAGAAAATGCGGACATTAATGAGTTTTCAACAAACGTAGTGGAATTATTCTTAATTGTGACGGACATGTTTAATCAAGCTTTGGTAGGCAATAATATAAACTAGTATGTGTTCTACTTTAAAACGCAATAATCAGTTACATTTTTAAACAAAACGTTAAAACTTAATATGGTTTCTTGTATAGCCATCAAGAGAAAATTTTACGAAAATGTAAACCATAAAGCCAAGACGGTGCGACTTTAATGAAATGACAACAATTTAGTTTGTCAACAAATTCAAAGGACTTCATAAAATTTGTCTTTGCTGTTCGTCTGCGGTAAGGCTTAAATTGCAGGCGTGGTAAAGCCCCTTACTAAAGGCCGTAAAGGGTATATAACATTTAATTAAAGTCATATTAGTGCTCCTCCACGTTTGATTTGTTTAGATAGCTACGTATGTACTGTGTACATTGGTTAGCCACTATGCGTGTAAACTAGTCTTGTAGCCCAATAGACATGCTTTTAGACGTAAGAAGTTTTAATGAAGCCTCCTCGACAATGTGATTTTAAGTTGATTAGACTCTTGGAAAATGTTCGATATATTAAAGAAGGACACGCTTTAGATTCCCTTTGAGCTTGTTAATTATTTTCCAAAAAAGAACAGTAAAATATTATTGTAACACTTTTCGTTAACACCATTTGAATAGTGCTACTGGATCTATAACAGCAATCGAGAATGGTAATCGAGGTGAACAACTCTCGTTTAAGGTAAACGACAAAAAGAAGTATCCTTTGATTGTGTTTGGCGGGAACTTGACACGATTTTTCCATGCAATATGCCTTAGCAGTATTATAATGTCATTTAAGTGGCATTTGAAGCAGCCCTTGATTTAACGAAGAAAATGCACAACCAATACTGTTCTCAGATTCGTCATCGTACGACTTCTAAAAGACCCGTAGTCGTAGTTTGACAATCTGTCAGTATACATAATTCCATAACGAATACATTTGTATATACCTTTTATAGTTTTTGTTTCTACAAACTCTACAAACCCGCAAAACCAGATTATATTTAGACATTTATCTTTTTCCGATATATAATCAATTTAACATTAAGTATTGTTTGAAATTATTCCGTAATATATGAGTCTTTATTTGTTATTATCCTCTATTATGTCCTTAATTCAATAGAGACATCATATGTTTTTAAAAGCGAATTCAGTTTTAAAATTTCAGCTATAATTCATAAGCGCAGTTCAATAGTAAGTGCTCTTGCTTTTCCAATCGATCCTTAAATGTGCTGTGAGTAGCTCCGTGGAAATTGATTATATCTTTAATTTATATGTTTCATGTTACACCATTTGAACTAACATGTAAACTCGAGTTTCACAAGAATATTTGATATAAATTATAATGAATTTAAGGAGTGAGTGTATATATATAAGAGGCATGCTTATTCTGTTATTATTTATTTTTAAAGATTATACATATAACGCTTAATTGGGTTTGTTTTGTAACAGTTTTCCTTGCTAAATTATTATTGCATCCAGTTACAGATATTGATACTCAAATAATTACGACATTACGCATATTGTAACTAAGTTACCTCAGGTTCTTAATTCAATTAATTATTGATATTTGAGGAAAATGTTCTTACTTCAATAGAAATAAAATGTTTGTACTAAAAGCCTTGCTTTTCAGACTAGACCTAGGTTGATGTTAATATCTATTTTCATTGAATCTATTGAAACTCTCAACAGTTGCGTTGGAAACTTTCGGCATTCATATGACTACATTTGAAACAATCTTTTATATATTCAAAATTACTTCATTTGATGTTCGATGAAAATGTGAATTTCAAATCTATTTAATAGGTTTCTCTAATCTGTACATATGCCTGTAAATATACATAGAATGGCATATGCGTGTAATTAGTATTTTGTTTAAGATACATTTGTCTAATAATATTATATTTGAACAGTTAATAGGAGTATCCGATTCACATTCTAAAGACTGCAAGTAAATTGAAAAAGGCCTTTGAGATCTTCATAATTTTGGCAATGGTCGAAAAATTACAGCATCCATTGTGTGAGCGTCCATTTGATATAAGACGCCAGCCAATTGATAGAATTGTCTCACAACTTAGCAGGTATCCGTCTATTACATTTTGTAATTGTATCTGTGTTACTCATGGGACATGGAATTTCTATTGTGGATAATTTAAGCAGGACATAAACTGGGTTTCTTGGAATGGTTATTCAGTAAATGACCGGGATGGTAATTTTGACCGCTGTGTTGCACATAAAGGAGCTGATAACAAAGTTTATTAAAACAGTAAATCTTTTCATTTCTGTAAAAGAAATAAATTGGAAGATAATAATAGCAGTAAACAACATGTTACAGTTGCAAATCTCTCAGAAACAGTCTCTTCTATATACCGACAACCTGAGAACCATATAAGAAAATACTGATATGACTAAATATGTCATATAATCAAAATCTCATATTAGGGTTAAATACTGAATTTGGAGTCGTTCGGAATTATAAATAATGAAGTTTAAGGTCCCAAAAATAGCAGGAAACATGCTAAAGGTCAAACTTTATGACTTAAAGCGATGTTTTATGTTCTATATATTAATTACTGATTCTTCAAAACCAGCTAAATTTTGACAAAAATATCAATATGACCCAGCAGTGAATCTCAAGTGATTTTATATATAAGCTACGTTAACAGAGTAAACAGGCGTTTCGAATGAAAGCCTGTATGATTTCAAACCCTCCAGTCTAAGAAATGAAATCCAATAGTTCAAAATAAACCATGCGATTATTCCCCTTTACCATTTTATTTCGATTTTTTATTAATACAGAATCAATTCGAGCTCGATAAACTTTATTAGCAAACGTAATGTGAATGTTTGGCACATGCATTTGTATTAGTACATTTTGGTAAAATTTAATTGCTTATTAAATCTGTCACAACGAGATGTTCCATGAAGTAAAAACGGAATAACAGACCTAACGAAAAGTTGCCGATGTGACATTTCAAACTTCTTATTGTTTGGAAAAGAAGAAATCCCTCATAATTGCCTTGATGCAAAGACTAAAAGGAAATTATGATTGATAAAATATTTTAAGTCACAAACCATGAACCATAAACAGCTCATTTCTTGGTGCCTTATAGTGCCTTATAAAATCGCACTGTTATTGGAAATAGGTTATATGTTTGCTGCCCAGCTAGCTTGCTACACACACGTTCTGTATCATACAGTTGTACTCAACCTTTCTTATATATCTACATGTAAACTTATTTGATTTCCTCGCAAATTGCTAGTTCATACATACAGAATAAATACGTTTCTTTTAAAATTCGAATACAGTCAGTATCAAACAGTATATCGATCCTTTCTACTATCAAGTTACCAATTTACTTTAATGATTAAATACCCTTATATAAGAAAAAAATTAAATTCCCTCCCATCTAAAGTTGGTACGGATACTATCACTGTACACCAGTTCATAGATGAAATACCAATCAAAGTATGACTTCATTAAAGTATAACAAAATCGCCGAGGATTGTTAAAATCAAAAACATACATTGCCACAAGTCAGTCCACTTTGATACTACCGATGTAGAAATTCTAACATGTGGGATTTTCCTTGATTGTTATTGTATACTAATATAAAACAGGCAAACCCTACTTGGTTAATGGTTGCCTTGCAGCTATTGTATTAACAAAATCTCAATATCATTATCTCTAATATTACGTCTATAGCTTTAGGAAAATATTTTCTGAAAATAAGCTGGTGTTCCTTTCAATTTCCAGACGATCTTGCTCTGATACAATCATTGATTCATGGCTACAAGACGAAACTTTGATTTCTGATTCTATGGTATTCACTTTTACTAAGCTAATCGCATGCGCAAGGTGCTGAGAAGTAAGAATCAGTCACAGTGTTCATGACATGTTTTATTTTAGTATACTGGTCTACATGCAAGAGAATTGCATTTAAATTAACGAAAGTTTTATTTTGAAGAAACATGACTGGACTTACTGGTCCTTGGGGATCATTGATTTCAACTCATTTAGATTTGAAGATTGAATACTGCTTAAGCCGGTGCTAGGGGGCGTGGGCAGTGTTGCATTTTCCATTACTGCTCATGAGCAGACTCAATCAAACCGAGTCTGCAATTTTCACTGTTTGCCTTGTTCTCGGTGCTTCCGAGGGATCTACTTTTCAGATTTTATTTACTTCACAACAGCGGGTGTTAAGTGCTGTGTGGCGGCCATAAAAAGTCGCCCCGACTTCATCTCAGTGTTGTTATATTTTCTGGTCCTTCGGGATCATTGATTTCAACTCATTTAGATTTGAAGATTGAATACTGCTTAAGCCGGTGCTAGGGGGCGTGGGCAGTGTTGCATTTTCCATTACTGGTCATGAACAGACTCAATCAAACCGAGTCTGCAATTTTCACTGTTTGCCTTGTTCTTGGTGCTTCCGAGAGATCTACTTTTCAGATTTTATAAATGAATGTTAGAAAATTATTATAACTTTAAAACTGTTAGGGATATCAAGATCAATGTTTTGGAATTGATGTACAACTACATGTATAAGATTTGTTAACTTTACTAGTAATATCTCCCTTACGTTATGGGTAGCTGCTTCCGTCTTTGACTCGTTTGTATAGCATAAAGGTTGAATAAGAACTAATTGTTCATTGATAATTCATCCGCATTGTTCATGAATAGTACTATTTTGTGTAGCCCATGAACATCCTTTGGATGTGATTCGGAATAAAATAAAGACGCTTTGATTGTCAGAAATACACTTTAACTTTGGTAGCGGGATAAACCCGCAACCAAAAATGATTCATATACCTTCTGCATAAAATAACCTTGCATATGAAATGTGCAATCCATAATTAAACGTCGGGTACATTCGTACTTGGTTAAAAAGTAAAAACTTTGGACAAAAACTTTTCCTGCCTACTCTTTTTTTAAAGCCGTCAGCAGAAACAAATTTCTTTTCTTTTTTGAACTAACGTAAAATTCTTATTATCATAAACATAGTTCTTGCTTTAAACGGAAACTTGAATCGTTGTACATCTAAAAGGAATCCAAAGCAATAATCATTCAAATAATTACAGTTATTTCAGTTTTATTGGACAAATCAATAGACAAAAAATGCAACTAATTAACTGATCGATGCACAGTGTTAAACAGGAATAGTCTGTCATTGTGTATGATTACTTTTTGTATGTTTCTGGCATTATGCGTGACCTGGCATTAAGTTGAGTTTTAGTGTAGATACAGTAGGAATTGCAGTTTCTGCAGTCTGGCATCTTAAGAATATTATGGAGAGACACGGCAGTGGCACGCAAACTAATATCATTTCGGTTATAAATGCCTGAATCGGGAATCGTTACAGTCCATTAGCTTGCCCAGAAATATGCGTTTGTAACAATTTAAAAGGTAGATTTTGGAATAAAAAACAATACTGCCCATATTTTTACTGATGTGCAAGACGTTGCGGTTCGGACAAATTATGTGGACGCTTATTGCGCACTAGGAAAAAGCGTATTCTTCCAAAAAATCCAAAAGTTAGACGCTCTGTGCACGTGTCGGAAGACCACATTTTTTAATTCGATAGTATATCTCATTTGGTATATATCGCATGTTACCGTAGAGGGATCGAAAATCGGTAGGATCGATTCCCTATTACAGAAATGAACAAAATTAATCCTAAAACTGCTCCACAAAAATGTTACACGCAAAACTAGCAATTTGATATATACAAGATAAATGCCTAAAATATGGCAAAATTTACTTGTATACGGAATTAAAATAATGTTAGAACAGAATTGTTTTTTAACCAAAGTGGTGATTGCTTAATCAAGTATCACATAATGCTAAGCTAAATATATGACATTTTTGCAAATGCCAAGTTTCGTACTTATGCAAGTGCTTTACAACTACGCATAAACTCCAAACCACAAACAATCTCAATAGTATTTTTTATTTGTATATAAACACAATCAACCGTAATGTCTTTTGCTGTCTGAACGTTGTTGGTGATATTAGCGGTCCTAATATACAGGGGTATGTGACATTTTAACAGTATATGGAAAGTGATAACTGAAAATGTTGTTCTTTTATCGTTACGGTAATGAAAAGTCTTCAATATACTCATATATATAGTCATTCGAGTAAGATAAGGAATAAAAAATGGCAAAGATGTTCCCCTTTGTGAAGAAAGCACCAAATTTTGCATGAAGTTACTTTAAGGTATCCCAAATCCTACAAGAGGAGGAGACACGCTATATCTTCCCTGGAACCTTCTTTTAAATCAATTTAAAAAAGGGAGGTAAAAATGTCTTGAAAAAAATATTTTTTCCTTTAAATTGAACTTTATCTATAAAGTAATGTTTCATATGATCTAAACATGGATAACATATTACTAGCATAGACAAACAACCATTTGGTAATGACAAATATACAAAGTTTACTAAAAAAAACACTCTTATTTCTCAAGATACATACTTAAAAGGGAGGTAATCAGATTTTTCTGTATGTATAATTTCAAAACTGCGTGTGAAAAGATGTTTCTTATGAAGAAAGCATGGAAGTTTGTATTTAAGTATTATAAAGTATTCTGGATCAGAAATGGACTACATATACGATCTGTTGGCTTGAACAGACCAAAACATGAGGCCCCAAAGGGGAACTACCTTTAATTTATTTCAATTAAATTTATCTGTAACAATTTCAAAACATGATAATTCATTACCTGAACCAATTATAACCCTTGACACAAAATTTATTCAATTACAATTTATACACATTCAATATACATAACTCAGGAAAATAATATCAGGTCCTTAAAAGGGAAATTGTTAAAAAATTACATTTTAAGGGCAAATTAATTTATTTCAATCGTTAAAATACCATATTACTGAACTAAACTTAAGTAAAGAAACAGAATTCATGGATATTATGTGTAAATGTAAAAAAGTAAAAAATATTCACATGTTTAGGTCCACCTACATATCTGTATTTATTAGGGCAATAGATTTATATAAAAAAGAGAGGCACTTCAATGGATCATTTTAGTATGTACATAACAGTATAATTATGACATAATCATGTTTTCAAATTTAATGACTCATCCAAATATCCATAAAATAAGGAAACTGATAATTACACCCATTCAATAGATATCTAAGAATTGTAACAAGTTTCCCAGTACTCCTCTAATACATTTGTTCGACAAATTTATATTTCTTATACATGAATGTGTTATTACACAGAAGTGCACATAGTAATGAAAGTCAAGTGTCTTTACCGGTCAAACCAGATTCAACATAATTAAGCAATGCAAGAGTCACAGTTAAGGTATACAGACACTAAATAGAAAACTGGCGTGGAAAAAAATCATGGTAGTCGCAAAATGGCGCATTCGAAGAGTCCTCCTTCTTTGCTCTGTCTTTGCTTTTTTCCTTCCTTTTTTACATTTTTTTGCTGAAATCACATAACTTGTAAGCCTGTGAACTTGCATAACAGATCAATCCATGACATATAGGAAGCATTTCGCAATAATATGATGGCATGACAGATTTGTTATGGAAATGTAGGTCATACAATGTGGGGTATCATTTTTAGTTGATATTGTAGTTGGTTTGTTTGACTGAAGTACATGACACCCAATTTTCTTTTGATGTTTTTTTTAGCACTGACAATATTCTTTAAGAAAATATAAAAATGTAAGCTACATACATTTAAAATGGGTCCTGTTCTGTGCTGAAGCTATTTGAAATTGTCAATTTTATCTAGAATAAAGAAGGTCAGCTATTAAGTATGTTCATACCTTAATGTCTCTACCTAAACATGGCTTCATATATAAATATTAGAAATGTGATTTACATGTTTACAGGTAATTTACATGTTTTCATGCTGTCTATTTCCTTAAGGAACTAGAATTTTATATGGCACCATTTACTGTCTTACAGCTTGATACCTTTGTTTATAACATGACCATGTATTGTTCCAAAAGTCTGAAGTCACAACATGTGGTGCACTAACTGGTATGCGACATCGTACACATTTGTTTGCCGCAGATGCATAAAAACAAAACCGCAAAGGGATAATGTTACGAGCAACCAACACTGATACACACTGTTATTTCCTATAGTAAAACAGTTTGCTAGTTGTTAGCTGTAGCTTCATTTGGCCGTTCCAAACAGTTCTGGTACATGCTGACTAATTCCGTAGTAAGCAGTCTTTTTGCATAAAAACAAGGACAAAATTCTAACAGGAAAAGAAACATCAAAGAACGTAGACGTGAAGCTAACATTCTTTATAATGCATTATCTGGTTGTGATACTGTCTCAATACGTTTGCAAGGCAAATAATATCTTTACTTATGGTTAGACCGTGTTAAAAGATTCAAGAAGCGCACATGACAACTGGAAGGATAGGTTGTTCTATCATGCAAAGAAATATAAAAATGAAGCCAGAGAATATATTTTCTTAAGCAATTAGACGTACTGAAAGCAACCCTCTGAGAGATGTTCATGTATGTAGCAAAAAACATTGTATCAAGCAGGTTGTAGACAGGAATTTATAGCATACATTGACATTGCTAATCCTGTCAACTGGAAATGGTCAAGAAAACTGGTACTTGGCTTTAATTATGTAATACACTTCATAATTAGCTGCTATAAGTTGGAGGAAACTCATCAATGTAACTACAAGAATACATACAAAGGCAGATATAAATGTATCAAGCCAATCCTGTGAACTCAGACATTTTGCAGACGTGTGTGCTAGAGAGTGAAATACTGACAAATCTATTACAGTTTTAGTTAGATATTGAAAGGATTGTTAGCCCTAAAATTAAAAGTTGTTTGTTTAGGGTATCTTGATTGTTACTTTTCTTTCAACTTTTGTAAGTTCACGAAAAAATGCTTGGGACATTATCCTAAACAAGTAGTTATTCTAGGACTTATAATTGCGCTTCTGAGAGGTTTTCCTAACACAGTATTGGACAAACAGCACATATCAGCTATGATTATAACTAGGACGGCCCGTAATAGCCATTTTACTCGTGCTGAATGAGCTCCATCCGCTATACCGGAATGCAGAGTATACTCAACTCTGACCCACAAGTACAATGTTCTGAATCATCATTTCATTATCAGATACATGATATCATTATATAGGCCGATTTGGAACCTAAGACAGAAAATACACTATTTCGTTATTTGTCAAAGGGCTTAATTAATATGCATGATAACTATAGCTCAGTATATTTTAAGGAGACAAGATGTTTATAAACTAATCGATTAATCTTTACCTTCAAAAATTTGTATCTAACTCTATTTGGTATCTGTATCATATTTTCATCTTAAACACTTTTTATATGTAACTATTTGCATTCTTGGGGTGTCTGCTGTAAAGCACTGTACTTTAGAAATGTTTAAAGTTATAAGCTCTGGTGAGGGGTTCAGTGAGAGAGACCGTCTAGTGGTGAAGGTGTTGTCAGATCAATAGGAAGGTCGTTGGGTCAAACCGTACAAAGGTAAATCTATTATACAACACCAGTGCTATTTTCAAGAAAGCAGAATTTAGACCGATTCTTAAACTTGAAATCTTAATCTAATTCAAAATAAATTAGTATCATTGAATGTAGTATAAATTAGCAATAATAAATACAACAATACATTTAATTCACATTCCATTTTCTTTTGTTGTAAAGAAAGCATTAGGATGATCGTATGCTTTAGCTTGAAGTCATTGTCTTGAAAAACATATATTAAATCATGTTTTGTATAATACGTTTTACATAAATTTAAATTAGATATTGAATTTAAAAAAACAACACAAATAACCCCTTCTTTAGCTGCTCTTTTGACTGCTAATAAGGAAATCGAACTAACGGTACCCCATGTACAGTATAAGTACTGTAAAATCGATTATATGAATTACAGTATGTACATATATGTGAACTTGTTTTATAAAATACCCTTAATGAACCTCAGAATGTAAAGAATGTTTAAATAATATTTTGATATAATTTAATACTAAAATTAGTTTTGTTTACCTGAATGATATAATATTCACACTTAAAAATAAAGTCATCCTGAAAATGAAATTTTTAAACAATTTTCCCCCTTTTAGGGCCTCGTCTATGTCATTTGTCAGTGTCATTTAAATTAACTGTGTATAATATGTAACTAAATAAATATTATGTCAATATAGTTACTTATTTAGGTTATAAATTAACCTTTTGGACATTGCTTTCAAAAATATATTATTAAAATAAGTAAAATCTAGGTCCCTTTTTGGGGCCTCATTTTAAGCTTATTGAGGTTAGCGAACTGCGTATCTCCTCCTTTTTTTGAATTCAGCATACTTCAAAATAGTTACATACAAAGTTTGGTGCTTTCTTCACAAAAGGAAACATCTTTTTCCTAAAACCTATTCACTATCTAGAATATTTGATAATTTATTGAATTCGTTGAAACCTTTTGCTATTAAATAAATGTATTTGTATCAGTTCTCAATTTTTCCCTGTTATAATGTGTGGAATTGTTCATAGAGCATCACCAAATAAAGTGAAAGACGTTTAAAATCGTATCTGTAAATGACCAATGTGACGCGTAAATGCGTAACTGGCTAGCTTTCCTGAAAAAAAGAAGTTTGTCAGCCTTCCCTACCAGTCCATAACCTCTTCTTAGGCAAGCCCTATACAAAGCACGCAATGCACACGAAGTCCTTAGACATGCAACCTGTTTGGACATGACGTCCCATAAAAGCAACATGGATAAGATTATTAGGAACCGTAACAGTTAGACGGAGATGTGGGTGAAACATTATTACCTAGAACTATATTCTACAGAGAACCTTTTTTTGAGAAAGCCATCAACAGCATCCCAGCATTCGCACATATCGATGGGCTAGATAAGGAACCAACGATAGACAAGACGAGATTCTTCAATATAAAACAATCTGTCTGAGACAATATATCAACATTTTATATCCATCTTAATCTCATCCAACTGAAATAAATTGTTATTGAGAACAGAAATAAATAAATTCGTTTTGTGAAATTTGTACTCACATGGGATCTTCAGTAGTGCGATATGGCGGTATATAAAATTGTTATTATTTCTAATGCATTCTGATCATGAAGTCCATACCATGTATAAAAAAGTTCTGCGTAGGCGAAAGGAGCATTACACATTTTAATACCGCTTATGACAGTACTCGGTAAAACGGAGTTTGTTAGAGTTTGTTATTATTTTGCTATGCGTTATATGCTTTTAGAAGATCTCCGTTTATATTCGCTCGGTGAACATAAATACTATTGCCAATTTCTTTCATAAATCTCTTTTACCATAATGTGCTGGCATTGACAGTAGAAAACGTTTTACGTCTTTATAGGAGAAAAAAGTATTAGTTAGCAATAGTTCTGTTCAGACATGAAATAAACGTTATAGATTATCCCTGCTTCCATTGTTGCGTTCCAGAAAAAAATACTAAAGTTGGCATGCAGTAATTTATATACCGCTTCATTGCTATGTGGTGATGACAATGTTCTGTCTGAATGCAGAAAGTGATTTGGGAAAGAAAATTAGATTCTGTTAAAAGCAGGAATACGTTCAAACGCTTGCTAAGAATAAATCAATTCATGTTAATATTTAATAGTATGTATTGTTATATACGCTATTAAAGCAGAACTTTTGTGAAAGGGCGCTAAGAGTGTAGTCACTGTTTGAAATTCAACCTTAGCACTGAAACCTGTCTCAATGAATTAATGTATAGACATTTGTATCTGCAGTACCTGTCTTAATAATATAAATATGTATTAGAAGGCATACCAGTGTGTTTTTGCAAATATGGCTTTTGAATTAAATTCATATTATCGAGTACATTCTTATCTCTTGTGTATCTCGTGTGTTTTGTTTATATGGATTTCTTATTCATTACTTGTGTATGATAACAAAACATAATGAAGATCTAGAAGGTACTATAAATATTCATGATGGAGGAGAATCAATATTAAGTGTTTGATTACTGCCTTATATTCTAGACAATGCTTTTAAGCAATTACCAAAATTTTCTTGAAAATTGGTCTCATTATATTGAATATATTTGTTTGATAGAAAAGCCTGCATAAAGATCATCTTCCTTCCTCAAAATCTAAAGCAAAAATCATATTCTATTATTTTATTCTTGATGTGCTTTGTTAATTTGGGCTGTTAAAACAGAGAAAATATCCATTTTTCGTTAGCATCTGTCAAATAGCAAACATAATTTGTTCATTTTGACACGACATTTATTTAATTTATCGTAGAATTAATCAAACTGCTAAAACGTTTTATGATTAAATGAAACGTGTAATTTACTTTTTTCTTGTAAGAATATTAGACATAAGTCAAATTTCCAAACAAAGAAGTAAAATACAGAATGAAAATAATGTTGATTTCCTTTTCATCAAGGTTAGAGCCTTTCTAACCGGTTCGTAAAGATTGGATTGCTGTCTTCGAATTACTTAGACCATGACCACCTCATCGGTGCAATTCGAAACCCCACTCAAGGGATGTAAAAATATTTCATCTGAAAAAGCTATTCGGCGGGTTTACGGAAGGTCGGTGATTTTACCCGCCTGTCCATCGGTGCCTTAAATAATGATTGAAAGGGCATCTGGAATAGATCTCAACCACACAATGTTATTTATCCAAAACCTTAAAACTTTAAAGGATGTCACAGACTTCTGGAATTCTAAAGCAGAAGTCAACGAAAACATAGTCCAAGACTAAAGGAACAAAACATACGTCTAACATTCGTTAATTTTCAAAGACAGAAATGATCAGTGGAACAAGAATGGTTTTGTTAACTGCTACATTTTGATTACTAATGATATTGTTGCAAATTCCATACTTGTTCTAACAAAATTGCATTGAAAATACAGAAAACAGTTACACATAATATTTTTAATACAGTAATGTTTTCCCATCGAAAATATAAAAACTAAACTATGTCTTAAAGCGCTAAAGAAAATTAGCAGCTGTAATAGCTAATATAGCAGAAATGCAGTAGACAGTTTAGTTTTATTTTCTTCAGTTTGTTGCGTGTACCATCAGCAAACAGATTTGCTTTGCTTCTGTAATTATGATAAATTGCCGATTGTCCGATCAAAGGCAGAGAAAGACATTTTTGGAGAAAATAATTACATATACCAGTACGGGAATATATTGGAAGGAGGCCATGATATATAGCTTAGTTATAATATGTTTAAACTTCATCAAACAAAACACTAACATTACATAGTTATTATACTAATCAGGCCTAAACTATGCTGTGCAAAGGATTTTGATCCAATACATTTAAAATAATACAATTATAATGTATTTTTTTAAAGTTTGACAAAAATGGCCTAATTTAGAAGATAAAAACTTAATACAATATATTCATTTCAGAAATAAACATTTTGCAGTGATTTCCACAATTTTATCTGTTTCTAATGAAATACCTTTATCTAATGTTGAATGAATGCTTCTAACAGTTTTCTCCATATTAGAAACTTTTGCAAATATTTCAGTCTCGATAATATTGTTTGCGTAATAGGCCAAAAGAAGATTTTTAGACCCAAATGAAAATTTGGGGTCTACATAATGACAAACAAAGTGTAGGGTGGTCATACAGATATCATAACCCATGTAATAATCTCTTTTATGTTACAACAACGAGTAAAATTAAAAATTTTGGTTGACAGCTTTAGCTTTATCCTTCAGCTTGGGATGATTGGTTTTATTTACACTCAGTCTGACAAGCACCTTTGAAAGCAGGGTGGGTTTTGTGCATCATTAGCCTTTTAAAAATTCCCAGTGGTATTTTACCACTGATCGTTTCAAGGCAGCGCCCACTGTTCCTTTATTTGTTCGTTTAATGATATTTTCCTTTTTCTTTGAATTTTGTGTATACCTTTTTGATACATTCAACCACACACACGCACTATTCATGCTGTATTCATATGAATTTGAGTGGTGATTCTGTGCAATATTTTTAGACATTTATGTATCTATGAAAATAGTGTAAAAGGTACCAGACAGATGTATGGTGTATCTTTATAAACAAAAACAGTTTTCATTACCCATTATCACAGAACACTGGTCAACAAATAGTTGAGGTATTAGTATTTTAAATCATAAGCTAATCACAGCATTGTCGAATATCACACAAGAATAATAGATTCTACCATCATGATGTTTTTGAAATTTCAGTGTTCGGAGCAGTGTTGATTTAAATGAATTGATTTTGTTTAATTGTTAGCTCCTCGGCCACAGTTTCACATGATGAGATGAATGCCATTGTTATATATGCCATTTTCTATACCAGGTAAATGAGACAATAGCAAAAACAGTTATTTTCAATGAATACTTACATTTGAGCATATCAACATGTTGATCAGCAGATACCGAGTTTGTAAGGATTTTGGCATAATGACATTTATACTGTTTACAGTTCTTCAATAAGCACATCTTAATGACTCCAAACTGGTGTAACTTCCTCTGCTGTGAGATAATTATGGTTGCATAGCATAGATGTCTCTTCGGTACATTTTGATTTGAGTTTGTGATTCACTTCTCATATTATTTATATATTCACATGTATACATTTGATATAACTATTCATTTAAACATTAGAATCGATTTCTTCATTACAGTGCAACAACTGTATTTACATAAATACCAATAATTTCCAGAAACAATTATTTTCATTAAACAAGATTGATGGAAGATATTACGTTGTTAAGATTCCCTAACAAATTTAAAGTTACAGAAACACATTGTAAAATACACTACATATGCTAATGTAAAGATATATAAATCAAAGCACAAGGATCCGTAAATATCTTAACAAACTCGATGACCTCGCAGAAGCCAGAGCACCAAAGGAACACAATAAATGGCATGACGAAGCAAGACATGGGATAAATATCAAACAAATTCGTCCCAAGAGAAGGATTTAAGAGCTGTCTACCAAGGAGTCCCCCATCTGTCCCGTCATTGCACAATCAAAGAGGAAAGCGCAGTGAGCGATTGTAAAAGGGCTAAACACTAAACCTGCAATTTGCCTCAGAACAGTACGGTTATAGCCTCTTACAATAACACGTTAAATAATCTTAATTAATAATGTGCCCGAGAATTTTTTGCAGTTTATAATTGACATCTCCTTAAAAATCAGGTTGTAAAATACCTTGTCGCAGAAGAACCTTTAGATTTCACTAATTCCGAATAACGGTGATAGAATTTAGCAAACGATTTACAAAGTTTATGATAACGGTAGCCGTGCTGAAGAAGTTTACTGGTAATATCAATATTACGTAGATCGGAGTCTTCTGCATGACTACAGGCTCTGGTGTCTTATTATAGTTCTTAATATCAAACTTAAATTCATCTCTTATCATATCTATTTGTACATAAAAAATAGAGAGATTCAAATCTAAAAAAAGAAGCAATGGTATCATCATTGTTAGCCTTATTTAATTAAAGCCCTCTAGGATGTCTATTAGCCACCATAGGAGCAAACTACGGATTATCCATGTCTATCCAGATAGTGTGAAGTGCTGTGAAAGGCATCTGTCTGCGTATCTGGCGATAAACTTAACATAAAATCTCTTTAAACCCTCCTATGTCACTTTCAGTGTGAACCAAAATCATACAGCTGTACAATTCTATGTGTCTAATTAGAAACTATTATCAAGTAGCGGTACGAGCAATATAACTGACAAGGCCGTGCTTATAACAATCACGCACTAACAGACATTTGTCTTCTGGGTATGTTATTATGTATTTTTATACAACTGCTTATTCAAAAATCTCAAATCAGTCTGAAGTCTTTATGTTCGGTGTATTATTGATTGCTAGAACGCCCTACAGACAAGCAAATACGTGAACAACAGATAAAACCTCGCTACAGACATACGGATTAGTTCAAGACACTTATTCACCATAACTTATGCTTCGAACGTTACATTAACAATTAGGTTAACAAATTACAGGCAAGTCTTAATCTCTTTCACATTCTAATACGGCTAACAATGCTTTAATCACCACATGTTATGTTGACGTCACGCCGACGTGATATTTAGCGCCATGTACGCATCGAGAAATGGCGCTTTCAAACCTGATCAAATATTTCACTTAAAAAACATGTTTAAAACGAAAAGTCACATAGCATAACTGTCTTAATTAATTTACATTCACAAGGAGTTGGTTATTAGCTGTGCAGAATAATTCGCCATCATCTGCGCCCTAATGAAACTATTCCGCAAGACGTATAACCATTTCCGGTCCTGGCATGAATAAACAAGGGGTGTGACGACCTATCATTTAGCGCCATACATGCGCCAATAAACAGTCCTATCATATTCTATCTATATTTTACAAAAAAAGATATATTAGAATCGAAATAATTTATAGCAAAAGAGTACTTTAACACTATTTATACACTCGGGCAGTTATACGTCGTACAAATAATTTCACTCGGGCTGCGCCCTCATGAAATTATTACGCCCGACGTATAACCGCCCATCGTGCATAAATAGTGTTAAAGCACTCTTTTGCTATAAATTATTTCTTAAATATAGTACGTTTCGCTGTTGGAATAAATAAAAACTTATTCAGAAATGCAGACAGGATACAATGTTTTGTTTGTCTATATGCTACTGATTTCTGTTAAACATTGTCATACACGACTCACTATCAGCTTATTCTAGCCTACGCCTGTAAGTGCCAATTACGCAATAATTGAAACAGGTGAAAGATATATCTTACGATGTAAGACATTTCCTGTTATTTTAACGGATTATTGAGAAAGTACCCGTTTTAACAACGAACGATTATCACAAAAAGTCGTTGTACATTTCATTACCGCTCGTTGTTGGGCCCAAGAAAAGCAATTCTGCTATTATTTTTGCTTGGTTGCTTTCTATGTTAAATGTTAAATAAATTTCTATTCAAATTAATAGATCTTTAATTTGTCTTTAATCTTAAAATTTAAATTTTGAGTTAGATTAAAAGTAATTATTGTAAGTGTGCGGAGTAAAAGGTACTCAGTCATGTTATTTTTTTTCTGGTACTTTCGGATCATGGCGTCTATTAAATGTTATTTATAGTAAAATTATACTTAAGACGGTGCAAGGGGCTTTGATTTATTATGTCCTATATGCTCGCTAATGATCTTAAAAGATTTAGTTTATTTTTTTGTTTCTATTTGACCAATGACAGATAATGTCAAGCAAATATAATGTTCTTATGTAATTAATTCATTGAAATATTCCCTTCAATACAGTTTCGGTAAAAAAGAAAATACAAAATGAATATCTCCATGTTCATGTATATCTAATGTGAAAACCTAGAATGAGAAACTGTCGTTTTTAATGATAAGATTTTGAATTTATAGTCCTCCAAATGTAAACTAATAGCAGATAAATACTTGTTTTCTATATTTCACATAAACAATGACTTCTTTAGCCTTTTAAAATTACTTGGTGGTTAAAGATATACACTAATTGTTGTTTAAAAATGTCAACATAATTTTAAATTTTAGCGGTATTATATTTTGTCTTCTGTTATTTCACTTCGTTTCCAGGTCAGAACTATCAGTAATCTGAGTTAAAATATAATATTTATATGGGTATTGAAATTCAATAATGATTCTGATTCGTTGCCTTGGATCTATCATTATCTATCATATATTCTAAAAAAGTTTCTTTTCATTTTGTCGGTGGTATTTTCATAGGACATTATACCATAATTACACAATATGATTTTGAGAACTATAAATTTCAGTAAGAAAAACATCAACAAAATTATATCAGATTCCTAGAGTTGACGCATTTTTATTTATGTTGTCCGTTTTATAAAACAGAAACTTACATCCAAATTTTGAGAATGCATTGTCTTGTTATGCCGTTATCTCAACTTCATAAGGATCGGTCTGAAATAGATATTTGCTCCCCCTTATGGAGGACAAAGTCTTATTTTATATCAATAGAAAGATTAGGATGTCCACGTTCATTTAAGCGACACGTGACCTGTCAAAAGGTGTTCGTTTCAATAGGAAAATGACTAAATTTGCCACACTGTTTAACTTTCATTCTAATATGGTAAACAATGCTTTAATCATCACAACGATATTAAGTTGACGTCATGTGGACGTGATATTTAGCGCCATGTACGAAACGAGAAATAGCGCTTTCAAACGATCAAATATTTTACTTAAAAACATGTTTAAAACGAAAAGTCACATAATGTCAGAATAATTTGTATAATTGATGTATTGATTACGTAACATAAGAGCACAGATAGTGCTCGACTCCATTTTCATGCTATCTTTGCTATAATTATTGTTGAATTGCTGTTAATAATAGAATTTGGGTCATTTATGGCTGATTTGGGTTTATTATATGGATGACTGGGTCCCAGCTTCGCACATTATATCATATACAAAGGTTAAAGGGAACCAGATATTTGATAGAGCAAGTACTCGTTGTAGAACGTTATGTTTAAATTTGGACCAATCAGAAACAAGTTCTAAAAATAGCACGTCTGCTGGGGTATAAATAGGTAGATGGATGACAGAGAGCTCATTCGGTATCCAGCGGTCGAAGAAGACACATCGAGGGTTCAACTAATAATTTATCCCAGTACCTTGAGAAGGAGACTATTGCAGTTACCCTGTCAGGGCGGATAAATTATTAAAAAGAAGACTTTGGAAGTTCTTAGACTAAAGAAGAGTTGCAGAATTTCAATAAGGTTTCGAGCTATAGGGCCAGCGCATAGGAGTTTTACCTTAAAGGTAATTGAATGCTATATACGATAGCATATATAGGCTGAGCATCGGGAGGCTGAGACAGAGACCCAGAGTTTGGTAATCTACTGAGATAGTAGGAGAGTTCCAGCTTATAGAAGGTTCAGCATTACTGGCGAAGTACAGCCAAGGCATCGGGGATAATACCTATATGGTAGCTGAATGCTATATATGATAGCATATAGGCGCTGAGCATCCAGGAGTCAGGGCAATCTTATAGAGTTTGAGAGGACAGAGGCCGAGCATCTATGCGATAGGACTCGTATGTTGTTGATTCAAAGACATTGTCTGACGGGAACTTCAACAAAAAGACCAGTCAAGTATAGAGTCTCCAGCCTATAGGAGTTTGAACTAATCATTTTTAATTGAAGATTGTTAGTTTGAAACATTTAGTGATTTGCCTGATCCCTGAAATATAATAAGAAATCATTTACGAATCATTGGTACACGAATCATTTAGGCAAGGTAGCCAGAGGAAAATTCTATATATGAGATATTTGGTCTCACCAGCTCTACGTTTTAACAAAGGACATTCTACATTCGTTTGTCAGCTAGTCTAAGACATAGTCACCTTAGCGATTGGACCCAAACCATTGTTCAAGATACTCAAGATACTAAAGGCGTAGGCACTTCCCTGGGTCATATAACCAGTATCCTGACACATAACATAACTATCTTAATTAATTTACACACACAAGGAGTTGGTTATTAGCTGTGCAGAATAATTCGCCATCATTTGTGCCCTAATGGAACTATTCCGCAAGACGTATTTCCGGTCCTGGCATGTAAACAAAGGAGCGTGACGATCTATCATTTGGGGCCATACATACCAAAAAAACAGTTATATCATATTTTATCTATATTTTACAAAAAAATGGATATATTAGAATCGAAATAATTCATAGCAAAATCGTGTTTTAACACTTTTTATACACTCGGGCGGTTATACGTCGTACAAATAATTCCTCGTGAAATTATTACGCCCGACGTATAACCGCCCATCGTGCATAAATAGTGTTAAAACACTCTTTTGCAATAAATTATTTCTTAAGTGACTCTTGAAAAATGAGTCTTTGTTGCTTTTTAAGCAAATATTGTTTTTAATCAAATATTTCTAATAGGTTAAATACTGCTATTGTGCGAGTTCAGTATCATCCGCATATATTTTCTATTTTTTCCAGGTAAATAATATGTACATACCTAATCTTATTGAGTTTCACAAAATCAGTGAGCAAACGGAACATTTAATCACAGTTATATCTCTAGTGACTTGTATAATACGCCATTTAATCCTTCTAAAAGGTACTTACAGGAAGCGTTATTTTTCTATTTAAAAAAAAGGACAAAAGTCCAACAGGGAACAGCCACATTCAGAGAGCGCGGCCACCCATACAGTTTTCAACATGGAAATATGTGTATGTGCAGTTGTATACACGCACACAGCCTTGATGTATATATTGCGATTAATCTATGCAACCAGACAAAAAACAGATCGCTAACGTTTTATTCAAACAATGTTTTCCTTAATGTATGTATTACTGTTACGTTTTTGCTTTATTTCGTTCATAGATAAAATAGCTGATTGGTTACATAAATTCACGTCATGTTCAATAACGTCTTGTCTACAAGCAGCAGTAAACATTTCAGTAACTCATGAAATTTTTATTTTCTCTAGAACAACCAACACATATGGTTTACAATGCCGGGCATTTAGCGACAGGATTATTGTCTATGAGCAACATATGTTTGACAGCCTCTTACAACTGATTACTAGTAATTCTGGAGGATTTGAACTGAATGATTTACTGTATTTCGCCTTCTTTTCTCGACAAATTTAATGCAGAGTTTTACATGGGCATTAGTATTTAAGATTATCTTGCAGAAGTATTCATACTGTATTGAATACATCATAGCTAATTGAAAATAAAAAAATAATAATAAAGTTGAATATTTGATTTCTGTTATATTTAACGTTACAACAGAAGTAGCGTACTAGGAGCTGTTTAAAAGGAAACTTTAAGGGTTTTTTGTTGTTGTTTTTTTTTGTTAAACGTGTATTAGTAATTTGAACGAATATATGCAAAATATTCTGTTGTTGGTATTTACTTCATTTTGCGTATCAGAGGTAAATCTTACAATGAATGTTAATACAAATTTCCATGTGTAAGTATATATGTTAGGTATGCAATATTGATCAAAAATACGTTATTTTATGTTCCCAACTACTTCAAGAAAACCTATCTACAGAAAAGTTCTGTTATTGTGAAAATTGCATGTTTTACGACAGTCAGAGGGAAAACACCATAAAGCAGCCATGCAATAAACAACATAGTTGTCTTTTGTCTTTTTGTCCATTACTGCGAGTTAATACGACCAAAGTTGTCACGCATTGTTTCCTCCACTATAAATTATTTACCCTACATATCAATCCTCTACCCACTTTGTGAGAGAAAATCAATCACCTTTACAAGTGTTACCGATACACAACACATATACACTTGAAGGAAATTGTCATGTTACTGACTGTATAAGAATTGAATTGAATTATGTTGATATTTTAGCGAAAAGCTAGATATATTATAATATCGAACCGACAAAATAGTTTGCATGTAAATTAAATCATGACGAACTAATGTTTAATTTAGAATATGACTATTGAAAGCCAACATCAACTAAGATATATTAGATACTTTGCAAGCAGGAACTATTAACAAATGAATGCAGCTTTCAGATACGTTGTTTATTGATAAGGCTAATGTTTCGTTTTGAGCTCACCACAGCACAAAGTGCTGAAGGAGAACTATTCTTCACTACTTACCTGTGGCAATCTGTTAGCCATTTTCTTGGAACGACACCTCCTCTGAAACCGTTTGGTGGAAGACAGATGTTTTTAATATAATCCGCATTCACACCTATTCAAACGGTTCCGAGTGGTTGTACACATGGGTTGCCTAGGCTAAATGATATCTCCAAATATGCAATTATAAAATTCTGCTCCCTGGGTTTTGAATCATTCCAAATCCTCAGTTTAAAAAATGGCCGCCTATAGTAACATGATCACTTTTCCCTTCATCTATATAGCGGAAAAGGTCGTTCGCTGGCTGGCAAGTTTATCGTGAGATATTAAAGGTTATGTTACATGTGTTGTTGTCATTATTATATCAACGGTTATGTTCTTATCCCATGGGCATTGTTTAATATGAACTAACGATTCAATTTTCACTGATATATTCGCAAATAAAAGTGACATATGATATTCACATAAAATATTCATTGAACAGATGGACTGATAGTAAGTGTCTCTTCATTTCTGCATTACAGTACAGGCAGCGCATTTACATAATTACCAAATGTTGAATATTTTCCTTCAAGTAGATTTAGCATATATGATAAGAATATCTAGTAAATTACTAATCTATTATCTCACAAACATGACTTATGTACACGCAAAACACACATGTCAGCCTTGCTATACGTGAACAAAATTATTACACTGATTTTAAAAGCTTACCGTGATATAAGCGAGTAACAAGCCTATGAAGTTGGTCTGTTAATGTACGCCTATCCAACAAGCGAGTAACAAACTCTATGAAGTTGGTCTGTTAATTAATGTACGCCTATCCAATAGCGAGCAACAAACTCTATGAAGTTGGTCTGTTAATGTACGCCTATCCAACAAGCGAGTACAAACTCTATGCAGTTGGCCTGTTAATGTACGCCTATCCAATAGCGAGTAACAATCTCTATGAAATTGGTCTGTTAATGTACGCCTATCCAACAAGCGAGTACAAACTCTATGAAGTTGGTCTGTTAATGTACGCCTATCCAACAAGCGAGTACAAACTCTATGAAGTTGGTCTGTTAATGTACGCCTATCCAACAAGCGAGTACAAACTCTATGCAGTTGGTCTGTTAATGTACGCCTATCCAATAGCGAGCAACAAACTCTATGAAGTTGGTCTGTTAATGTACGCCTATCCGACAAGCGAGTACAAACTCTATGCAGTTGGTCTGTTAATGTACGCCTATCCAATAGCGAGCAATAAACTCTATGAAGTTGGTCTGTTAATGTACGCCTATCCAATAGCGAGTAACAAGCTCTATGAAGTTGGTCTGTTAATTAATGTACGCCTATCCAATAGCGAGCAAAAACTCTATGAAGTTGGTCTGTTAATGTACGCCTATCCAACAAGCGAGTACAAACTCTATGCAGTTGGTCTGTTAATGTACGCCTATCCAATAGCGAGTAACAATCTCTATGAAGTTGGTCTGTTAATGTACGCCTATCCAACAAGCGAGTACAAACTCTATGCAGTTGGTCTGTTAATGTACGCCTATCCAATAGCGAGTAACAAGCTCTATGAAGTTGGTCTGTTAATGTACGCCTATCCAATAGCGAGTAACAAACTCAATGAAGTTGGTCTGTTAATGTACGCCTATCCAACAAGCGAGTAACAAGCTATATGAAAGTTGGTATGTTAATGTACGCCTATCCAACAAGCGAGTAACAAGCTCTATGAAGTTGGTCTGTTAGTGTATGCCTATCCAACAAGCGAGTAACAAACTCTATGAAGTTGGTCAGTTAATGTACGCCTATCCAACAAGCGAGTAACAAACTCTATGAAGTTGGTCTGTTAATGTACGCCTATCCAACAAGCGAGTAACAAGCTCTATGAAGTTGGTCTGTTAATGTACGCCTATCCAACAAGCGAGTAACAAGCTCTATGAAGTTGGTCTGTTATTGTATGCCTATCCAACAAGCGAGTAACAAGCTCTATGAAGTTGGTCTGTTCATGTACGCCTATCCAACAAGCGAGTAACAAACTCTTTGAAATTGGTCTGTTAATGAACGCCTATCCAACAAGGAGTAACAAGCTCTATGAAGTTGGTCTGTTAATGTACGCCTATCCAACAAGCGAGTAACAAGCTATATGAAGTTGGTCTGTTAATGTACGCCTATCCAACAAGCGAGTAATAAGCTCTATGAAGTTGGTCTGTTGATGTATGCCTATCCAACAAGCGAGTAACAAGCTCTAGGAAGTTGGTCTGTTGATGTACGCCTATCCAACAAGCGAATACAAGCTCTATGAAGTTGGTCTGTTGATGTACGCCTATCCAACAAGCGAGTAACAAGCTCTATGAAGTTGGTCTGTTAATGTACGCCTATCCAACAAGCGAGTAACAAGCTATATGAAGTTGGTCTGTTAATGTATGCCTATCCAACAAGCGAGTAACAAGCTCTATGAAGTTGGTCTGTTGATGTACGCCTATCCAACAAGCGAGTAACAAGCTCTATGAAGTTGGTCTGTTAATGTACGCCTATCCAACAAGCGAGTAACAAACTCTTTGAAATTGGTCTGTTAATGTACGCCTATCCAACAAGGAGTAACAAGCTCTATGAAGTTGGTCTGTTAATGTACGCCTATCTAACAAGCGAGTAACAAACTCTATGAAGTTGGTCTGTTAATGTACGCCTATCCAACAAGCGAGTAACAAACTCTAGTCTGGCTTTGACTTTCGTGAAAGTAACATTTGAGTGTTAAACAGCCTAAAGTTTATAATTTCAAGTGCTATACAGTCGCTCTATTGCCTTTTTAGTGTATGTCACAAAGGACAGTGTCATATTTCTGTGATTTTTACCGTTTACTTTTTATCCTTTCATATTTCCATTGTATTATATTCATCTTTTGTTTTCATTTATAAATAAATTTGTAAACACTATACGGAGTTGTTGATAATTTTCCAACTGCCGACTGTAGTTTATGCCCGTCTGCTCTCGTTATAACTAACGTCTAATTTAACTGTAAATTAGAACCAGGATGGGATATAAAATGATAAAGATAAGAAGAACAAGCACTATATGCAGTATCTTTGATGTTTATAAATCTCTACTCTACTTTGCACATTGTTTTACATGATTTTCAACATTGAAGACAATAGATTTGACCTCATTTACATTAACGAACAATGGTAGAGTGCAAAGAGTGGAAAAGAACGGCACAAGAGAGATCACAACTGAGCAATAGCTCCGTCTTGATCATTGATATCTTATCCATTTTTTCTTAAGTTTTGCCCAGAAACTCATACATATGTTTTGCGATGTAGCCAGTGTCTCATGTGAACATATTTCAGACAGATATTGTTCTGTTAAAGAATACATTCTTATTCATTGCCGTTATCATGTTTTGAAAATATTCATGTTTAATTCTTTATTCAAATGCTTTTAGAATCTAGAATAATTCATTGGTGTTTTATGCATATCTACCTATTTGGTGGCGTAACAAATGTTTCATAATTATATTACAATTACAGTCAATTTGATGTTTGCTATGATGTATAATTATCCCTTTAATAAGACAATAATATAAGTTCCGACCATTACATGATGTGAATTATTGCTACACGAGACTTGATCAAAGACAGACTTGCAAAGAAACAAAACTGGCATGATTATTTCAAGCAATTCTCTGAAGTAATTCAATGTGTTGAGTAAGCAAACCATACAAGTATTAATTATGGCATTACTGTACGTTCACTTTTAAACAAGTAAAGGTTTGTTATTTGTATATGAAGTTTAATTTTACAAGAAATTACAAAACTCATATGTGTCTGTCTCAATGTGATAAATAAATCGGCTATAATGTACCATAACATCGCACTGAAATGATAAAAAATCAAGAAGTGATATTTCCACTTTGTGGGACCGATGTAAAATACACAAATAAAGCTCTTAGCAATGAGTTCAGTGAAAACAGAATGGTGACTCTGTTATAGTATTATAGTCAAGGCATGTTTTATTTTCGCTTGTGATACGTTTTATACAATTTAATTTCATCCGCAAAAGAGTTTCTTTTGTTTGTTTTTTTTTTTTCTTTCTTTTTTTTCTTTCAGAAAAGCGTCATCATAAAAGACTGTGTAAATGCTTGTGTTAAAAATATGCCCGTTGTGTACTTTTTTCAATTTCAATCAGAGAGAAAGTTGATTGATGTTCATCCTCTTTGCCGACTTGATTACTTGCCACATGAGATAACGGATGAAGAAATATTACTGCGTTCAATACCAATGCTAATGCACATATTCATATTCCTTTAGGTTTTCTAAATTAATTTCTTGTCAAGTGAAAACGTTATAGATCGTTCCTGAAAATCGTTATTGAGCACTCAGCTGAGATTTTGCAAATATCGCTATTTTTTCCGGAACAAGTTGCACTAAAACTTTTTTTATATTTAAAGAAAAGGTAGAATCCTCTTAAACGCTCAACCATGATGTACTCAACATGACATCTCAGTCATAAAAGAAGTGAACACTGTGTGACAGCAAACGAAATATAAATAATTTTTAGCAATCCCCTCCCAGACACTGTTCATCAATTCACAATTTTACAGTATTGTCAACAGTTTGCTAAAATGTTAAACACTTACTAAACTTGAAGAGTATTCTTATTTTGACTGCATTTAAAACTTTGCTGATGAATACTTAGCACGGTAATCTGATATTTGACATGCCTAAGACGTTGAATAATTTAGAGCAAATACATTATTTACGGGCTAGCTATAAGTTCCTGTCTTTATCCGAATGTTATACAAACAAATTTATGACAACTACAGGTCTAGTCTCATATATATGTCATAATCGAGTTTTTTTCTAATCGAAATTAATGTGTATTTGATAACAATAAAATCAGTACCAATTCAATCGCAAGTGCAATGTTTTGTTGTTGTTTTTTTTTTTTTTTTTTTTTTTTTGTTTTGTTTTTTTTCTTCGAGATTTTTTTTGGATTCCAGCTGATATGAAGGCAAGGTATAATTTCTATGAAGATAAATCCGATGCTGAAAATAGATTCGCCACTTCGTCTTTACGTTGATTAAACACTGAAACACGTTCTTTCAAGTAATCAAGATCATCGCCGCATCATACATCTACTGACGTTCTATACATGGCATCCGTCAGTCGCGTCGACTATGAAGTTGTGCCCTCAGAGATGGTGGATGAGCATCGTCTTCTGTGGCTGTAGAGTCCAATTCTAGATGCGCATGCTCTTTGACAGCCCTGGCATGTGTAGACTGATGCTTGTGGTATGTTGTCGTGTCGGTGGTTGGCTTTTCTCCTGGCTCGCCTGTCATCGCTTGCCTTCCGTATAGCGTTCTCTCCATGCTTTAGACCAATGTTCACATGTTGTCTCCTCTGAGACCTGTCATTGGCGATCTCTTCCCAAGATTCGGTGTCCATATTGCAGGCCTTCATATCACGCTTACATGCGTCCTTGAATATAAGCCGAGGACGACCTCTGTTTCTTGCCCCTGTGGCAAGCTCACCATAATGAAGGTCCTTTGGGATCCGTCCATCCTCCATTCTGCGAACGTGGCCTAGCCAGCGAAGTCGGCGCTGACGTAGGAGTGTGTACATGGATGGGATGCCAGCTCTTGTTAGGGCTTCGTTGTTTGTGACTTTGTCCTGCCAATCGATTCCAAAGATTCTGCGTATGCACCTGAGATGGAAAACTTGTAGCTTTCTTTCTTGGGAGGCGTAAGTTGCCCAGGACTCGCTGCCGTAAAGAAGAGTACTCAGGACACATACTTTGTACACAATCATCTTGGTTTTAGCTGTGACGTTCTAGTATAGTAATAAATCAATCTATGTTGGCTTTAAAGTTTTGTTTACGAAGAGAGGCAGTTTTCTTTTTCCACGAATGGTTTACCAAATTGATATCAAAGATATTTGTGTAAACTTCATTGTCAATCTTCTCTGTTTTGTAATATAAAAAGTGCCGACGTAGGTGATTGTCACACGACAAATTCCAATACAGTGTTACTTCCCCTTATCGGTACAGTAGACACTGCCAATTACGTATTAATTGGGCTGAAATTCGGCCGAATTACATTTTTCATTTTTTCATTTTGTTGTACAAAGGATATTTTGCTTGTAAATGAAAACTAAAAATTAATGCAGCAATAGTAAAATTACTTATTTTTTCTGGTGTTGTGACGCGCACCTGCTAAAAATGTAAGCAATGAAATTATTTGACAGTATTTTGAGTACAGTCAGAGAACTTGACGAATCGCGTACTGCAAATTATAGACACATTGAATACTTTCATTATATTCTTAAAGGTTGTGACAAAAATGTCAATTTGCTTGTAGATTATGGCAAGCATTTGATTTACCAAGCGTTGCCAAGGGTGTTGCCATTTTAGGATCACATGGTTTTACCATCGTTCCGTGATTTGCTTGGAGGCCGGGATGTATTGATCGGATATACCTAGTTTTACAAAATTGCGGATAATAGTACCTTTTCTTCATAGGTTATATATCTTAATTAAATCCTAGTCAAACTTAGCACTTGCAACTTGTTCCTCAGACATTTATTTGTAAACAACTACTCAAAATGATAAGATTTGCATGAAACTTACCGTTTCGTCTAATATTCTACTGAATATTATTGCCGCGATGTCCAAATTTTCAAACCCATCTTGTCATTACCCACTGATAACTTTTTTATATATCATATTAACAGATAAATATCAGTTACTGGTGTCATTACACCTTTTGGATAGTCTCGTTTCAATCATTCATATCAAATGTACATGATTTTTATTGGTGATTATAGACTTTATACCACAAGAGGCAGATGTAGCTCAAAGGTCAAGGTCACAGGGACATGCCTTAATTTCTGGGCAAGTTTTATTTCCGCGCTGTAAATCATTAAGCACAACAGTTCCTGGCTTTCAAACTTCGCTCAGTGACTAAAATCTCTAGAAGCGGATCACTCTACTTTTGGTTGCATGACTCAAAGTCAAAGTTCAATTGAACAGGGACTTGACATAATTTCTGGTATATATTTTCACATTTTCGGGACATCGAGACTATGTAAGATTAACGCATTGAATTAGTTTTTTTTTTTTTTTTTTTTTTTTTTTTTTCTTGCTACATTTAAAAATTTGCTAAGAAAAATAACAAATAAACAAGTACATTAACAGTTAAACAGTTTCTTACCTAAATTTCATCCTTCTACCGTGTAGATGTCAGCTTCCTTTTGAACAAATAAGCGTTTCCCTGTGTTCATGTTCAAAACACGAGCAGTTTAGTCCTTCCATTAAACTGAATGTTTAATTTGTGTTCTAAAACATCAAAATATTTAACGAATGATGGAACCTAAAGAATATTATCAATAACAAACAACATGTGTATCTCATTATTATATAGAATATGACGTCACTTAGTTACAAACTTGTTCAGTGATACTATATTCGATTCGATAAAATGTAGCTGGGTGTCGTTTGCCTACTGATCAATTTGAAGTATTAATCTTTTAAAGATAAAAATATTTGACTGCCAGATGTCATCCTCGGAATGAATAATGTCCATCGAACTGTAGCCCTCATTATAAACCACTTAGAGCAATTATTCTCGCAATTTAGTGTTATCTTCCAATTTTTCGTATTGTTACTGGTTTTTAATTACATTCTCTCGCATTCTTCATTTTTTTATTAATTCATGACAGAACAATTTATCATATCAACGTAGAAATCTTACATAATATATAAGAATGTTTTCTAGTCATTTTAATTATACCGCGCTGTCAAAGTTATGATAAGCGATAACTGTCAGATATTTATCAGTTTATACATGCAATGTTAAGGGCGTTTTTGTCACAAATGTAATAGATTTATTTCAGAAACAGAATGCTATAGGTCGTTACAATGATAGATTGTCACACGACAGACAGCGGAAAATAATCGAGCAATTTAGTATGTATTGAGACTGGCTGACTAATTCTGAATTTCCTCAATCAAAAGTTTATCAATCTCATTCAAAGCAACTCGTATGCAGATTGACTTCCACAATAAGCGAATTTATCTAACGAATACATTTTATTATAAAAGTTTTATGTATAGTACAAATTTATATTTTGAAAGGTTAAAACTGTTCGTTTTTACTTTTCTTCTTTTATGTGTTTACTCTACAGTTGTTATTAATAAAGCCACCCTTCAACAAGAAGACTCATGGGCTATCAAGGGCAAATTTCGTATAAAGATATTCATTTATACTTATTTGTCAAAGCAAATGCATCAGGTATAAGCTAAACCTGATATGTATTAGGACTTTGAAGTATATTCTATAATTATGCATTTTGTTGCAGGGTTCCATTACTTTGTATGTACGTTACAATACATTCAGTAATTTGACTCTAACTGTGGAACGTTATGAAAATAGTAAAGCGTGGTTAACTGCAGACAGAAATACTTATAGTTCCTTTTTACTGGTACCTGATTTTTTTGTGTGAACACCGTGCGAAAAAGTTTTGGAAGACCGGTAACTTTTTGGCTTTTATAGGGTTTTCGCATTTTCCCATTGATCAACTTCAAAAATATATATAATTACAAAACGAAATGATGATTGTTTTGAAAATAAACTGAAGAACAGTATTTTTGGTTTCTTGACTTTAATATAATAATACATCACGATATCAAGATAATGGGTGTGTGACAATAGGACTTCGAGAAATTGTCTCATTTCTTCAGACACAAAGTAATATTGATAGCATTCAGTGATAGCTCTTGTTTAACTTTTCTCTGAAGAACATGTTATATACGATAAATGGTTGTACTTGTATTTTAAGCATTACAAAAACTGTAAAACTTGACAATGGGGTTTTCTACCTCTAAAAGCTAGATAGTCGCCCATATGACCTATGTGTCGTTGTGACACTAAACCCACCAAAAACCGATCCACAACATAACGTGAATAGCAAAATATCTAAATGAACTCTTCAGTCATCAGTTCAATCGTTAATTTATTTTTTATTATTATTTCAGCGATATTAATGAAGTCACACTATTTTGTTGTAGAGGTAAATCTGATAATAGATAAAGTCGACACTTGGTAATTAAGTTTATTTAACATTTTGCTTCAAGAAATCAATCAAATTGTCACTAAGAACATTGGAATTGAACAACATGTAATGTTTTTACGTTTGACACTGACGTTTTTGTTTTGAAAATGGGCATCTTCTAATCATTATTATAAATTTTCTGGTGAACAAATTAATATCTATCATACCCTTAATATTTCATTCTGATTAAGATGAATATGTAGACCGTTTGCGTTAAGTACTGTACAGTTTTCATATTAGCTAGTGTAAGAGTATGCTACACATGACTTCACTTTTATTATTTACTGCATCGCTTAGAGACTTATTGTGCTCCTTAAATATGCTTAAGAAAATATACACTGGGTGTGTTTCTATACATTTGTAGTTTTCAGATTTATTTAACATTATGCAGTCTAATATGTTTTTCGTTGCAATTTGTGACAAAAACCAATATCAACAAATTTAACAAGTGACAAGTTCATGCGAAAGAAATTACACATTTTCTTATCAGATGATTACACATAGTGTTACTTAGATCGCCAATTTCTTATTTGTCTACTTGAAAAGATAAAAGGTAAGGGTATATGTCTCTTTCTCTTTCACTAAAACTACCGACGTTTTGCATACCATCGGATGACTTCGTCATATTACCATGACCCGGGCTGGAATCAACAGAGCTGAGAGGCAAGATATTCAAAGTAACTTACATAATCCGTTGTGCCACGGTCCAAGCTTTCACAAGGCAAATAAAATATTTCAATGATCTTTATAAACATATATTAACGTTGACTGTCAAAATATGCGAAATCGTTACCAAAAGTTCAAGAGTAAAAGCCGATAGTTTATTCATAAAGTTTTAATTTGGCAACGTAGGGTATTTTTCACCTTCTTTACTTCTTCTTCCTTTTTAGTTACTCCATTTCTTGTAATTGTTCTTTATTATACCTCAATTTTGTTTACCATGTTCCTAACCAGAAGAAAGTATTGTACTGCTCTTGTTTGTACCCCTTAAAACTTACACATCGTAAGCAATTTCATTGTCCTTAGGATAGTCTCCTAAACACGGTATATTGATATGAGATTTTACTTATTTATATGCAAATCCATGCCATATTAAAGTCAATGAATCAACTTGGCTTTTTAGTGTTAACTTTGAAACCATGGTGGGGCAAACGTAGCATAAACCGGTTTAAATTAACTTGTGACGTGTTTTTCAGATTCCCAAGTGAGAATTATGTGCCGTTTTTCAGATTCCCAAGTGAGACTCATGTGCCGTTTTTCTCACTAAGGCGTGAAAAAATTGTTTGTTTCCGGTATCCCGACCTACCCTAAATTTCTGACCCAACCGTAAATGTTTTTCTTGCCTTGGAGAATATTTTTTTCAACTTTTTAACAAAAAGTTGCAAAACTTCACTTTTTGTGCTTTAAACATGTTCAGTGATGTAAGAAATGAACTTACTGATGCTCTAAAGGCATAACCCCTTATTTGTATTCGTTTTTTGACATAAAAATAATTTCGGAAAAGTCTCACTTAATAAAAAAAAATCCCCCAAAAAAAATTCCGACCTACCTACCCTAATTTTTTTGAGCATGTTACCGGAAACAAAGAATTTTTTAGGCCTAATTATGTTATCCCCAATGGAGCAAACACAATGTATTTTTTCACCATCTATAGGCTGTAATATCCTTACACTACCTTCTCAAGTTAATCAAGATGATTCATTACAACAGTACCCTATGCTCGCCTTACTTTGATATGGAAAAACCATAATATCTAAGATTTTGCAAACATCTTTCTCGCACAGTTCTCATACAGTGTTTTGTGGTAGTCAGCCTTTCTGTACTTTCAGTACTTTGATTGTAACAATGCGTCGTTTATCTTTGTAACAGTAGTATTAGATACCTGTCATTGACCCATGTTTGAAGACACCATGTATACCTCAGTTGAAGTACTCTTTTTTTCAGTTTAGTTAACGTTATAAAGTTATGTTACGCGTTCTGAAACAAGAGAACATCAGTACAATTTTCTAGCAAAAGAAGTAATGGGAATTTTTCAATTGTGTTTGTAGTTTTTGCTTGTTGCTGATTTTCAGAAGACTTAGTGTTGATTTCTTTTTGTTAATGAGACAAAGCTAACAATACGTATTCACTTTCATTGAACATGCAAATTTCTCATTTGTTCTTTCTTGGTGTTCTTTTTGTGTTTAATACTTGTTTTGGTATAGATGGTTTATAACACTTGTATGAACATATTCAATAAGAACGAATTTTACTCATGTTATATTATAGATTCTTAATGATATGAAAAGTTAAATTGCTACTTAAGACATATATTACCTCCAAATAAGTTTAAGCAAATACCTTTATTAATGTTTCCGATAAACGAAGCTCTATGAGCGTTGGGCGTAATTCACGTATTTAATGTATTTTAGTAAGCTGTTTTATTTAATAAATCGTTTGTGTACGGAAATTGTTTTCTATCTCTAAGATTAATATGTTTAATCAAATTGTTACATCTTTATTTCATTTCAAGAAACTTATTCGATTCTGTGTAAGTAAGAATCTAATATATGTCTGACATACTATTTGCTCATGGATATTGCACTGTTGATTGATAACACTGTAATATTTTAGCTGGGTCTGTGAGAGAATGTCAAAACTTATTTACAATTCATTTCTTGGATGACAGAAATGTTGTGGATCTTAAGTTATAGTTGATTGACAGACAAATGTCTTCCTGGACAGTATTAATATAATAAGTTTGTTATGAAGTTTTTTCTCTTGCTTCTGACCTTTCGGCAAAGATTGTATTGAACAATAGCTAACAATAGCTATACCGCATGTTTTACAGAATGAGCGGTTATATTGGTACACATAAAATAACACCACGCACACCTCAGTTTCTTAACAGAACCTCCTTATAATTACTTACAGGTAATTAACCGTTGTGGGAAAGGTCATTTTTTATGTTAACAACAGGTTAAATAATTTGACATTATAATATCCGCAATTAAAATTATTTATCAATAATTCATAACACTTACGCGCAGTGATCATTACAACTATTTGGCGATATTGGCATGTTGTTGGGGGAATATTGATCTTATTCAGGACCTTTATAGTGGCTTTAATATAAAGTTTATAGGTTTAGTAATATTTGAAGCGTTTCCATTTCAAGAATTTTCCGTGAGCTGATATTTCCTTTCTACTTATTAATTGATATTAATTAATGTACTCTTCAATATCATGTATTCCATGTTGAGTAATTATCAATAAGCTAATATAGCTGAAAATAAGACCGAACAAGAAGAATTACAGAAAAATAGACTTCCTTGGATCTTTGTTTATGTGAAGCTAAACTACGTTGTCTGGTAAAACGATCGGCTTTGGGATTCGAGCGCCGGATTGTAAATAGTTTTGTTATAGTTTCAATAGACGTTTTTACGCTTTTATATCACCAACGTATGAGTGTTTTCGCTTTCTGAACGACGATGCTTTCTGAACGACGAAAGTACTGGAAGAAGTGGAACATGTATCTGCCAAACATGGCAGCTGCGAGTACTGGAAGAAGTTGAACATGTATCTGCCAAATATGGCAGCTGCGAGTACTTGAAGAAGTGGAACATTTATCCGCCAAACATGGCAGCTGCGAGTACTTGAAGAAGTGAAACATATATCCTCCAAACATGGCAGCTGCGAGTACTTGAAGAAGTGGAACATGTATCCGCCAAACATGGCAGCTGCGAGTACTGGAAGAAGTTGAACATGTATCTGCCAAACATGGCAGCTGCGAGTACTGGAAGAAGTTGAACATGTATCCGCCAAACATGGCAGCTGCGAGTACTTGAAGAAGTGGAACACATATCCGCCAAACATGGCAGCTGCGAGCACTGGAAGAAGTGGAACATGTATCCGCCAAACATGGCAGCTGCAATCCACAATAAAAATTTTATGTTGTCAGAAAATAGGGACATCAAATTCAACAATGCAACTGACGGGGACTGATACAAGTTTTAGACTGATATTCATCATTGTATTTTTTTCTAAAACACACAAATACAAAACAACCAAATACGTACTTAAATTACAAAATGTAAGCAGAGTAACTAAAAAGTAAAAGGAAGATATACAAATATATTACCAGTGAAAGTAGACCATGAAAGAGTCTAATAGATGTAGCAATGGTGTGTTAAATAAACGGTACATTTCAGCGTTTCATTTTTCCATTAAAGACGCGTTTCTTATTACCTAAAATCCTATTAACAACACGTTCCCGAGGTGTGATGATGTTTCTCGTATTACAGGGAATTTCATTGTCTTTACTAGAAATGGTAAGTTTTGTCTAAAGATTGATGGATAAAACATAATCATTTTATTGATTGTATATACATGTACGTAAATATACATCTGAGGCAACGAGAAATATGTAAAAGGAACTTTTCCTCAATAACAAAAAAAAATGCAATGCAATGTTAACTGCGATATTTCTGCGCAAAGTATGATTGCGTTGTAGTCAAATTGACTATTTTCTCATAGTCAATTATCAAACAAAATTCAAACCTGTTTTCCAAGCTATGACAAAATTAAAAAAAAAGTTTTGTTTTTGTCATGAATTTCATACCTCACAACATATTTACTGATTCTTAATTCTAAACATTTATGTGCCTTTTTGGCATCTTTAAAAGTAGGTCGGTTCATGAAGATGAAGAAATTTATACTATAACATCATTTAATAACATATTTTCCAAAATATGCGAAAACCCTTAGAAATGTGCCATTAGTAGTATGAAAAATATTGTGAACGATATCGAGACCCCGTCAGAAGTTTTGTTAGGTGTATATTTCAAAGTATTGTAATGAAGTTTCGGTTTGATACCACTTTAGTCTTCCACTCCATCATTATATTGACTTGTATAATATTCAGCACATACCAAGAAAATATTATCAAAACAGAATCTTTTTTATATGAAGATGTGTTATCTAATCCTTTTATTGGTGAAAGAGCTGTTTAGTCATCATACCGTAAGCATTAGCCTTTCAATGTTCATTGTGACTGAAATATGCAAGATATGCTGAACACTTAGTCTAAAAAATCCATCTGCATATTGGATATAAGCATTTATTTAATGCTCTTCAGTGATATTCTGAAATTTATCAGTGAAATAAAATTGATGTTTTCACTGTTTAAATATCATTTTTATTTTTCACTGGTACGGAACTACACTTGAATGCGAAAGAAAATGAATTATAAAATAATAGAAAATTCCATGCAAAATATACTTCAGTAAAGATATAGATGTATATGAATACTAACAGGATCATAGATATATACAGTCTAGCATAACAAAGTGTAACAGAAATCAGGAAACGTAATAGAACTATTTACAGTTTTTCTACAAAGATACCCTGACGTCACGACATTATGACGTCATGATGCGGTGCACATGACGTTGCGTGGACAAACTGGGTATAATTTGGTTGAACCCATTAAAAATACACAAAAAAATTAGAAAATTTGTTTCAGTGTAAGATCGAAATATATTTCACTCCTGAACACCATAATTTACATTTTCACTCGTGGCTGCACCACTCGTGAAAATATTGCATTATAGTGTTCACTCGGTGAAATAAATTTCGATCTTACCCTAAAACAAACAAATATCTTCTATTTACTGGCAGAGATTTTGTGTTCACTTGTTCGTATAGATACCGTTAACTCAGGTTAAGATTACAGCTATGTTGGTATATCTGTTTCTTTTCCGGCAGCCTTATGTGATGTTTTCGTCGTCGTTACAATTATAGTTTTTCACACGACGGGCACCTCGACCTTTCAGTAAAGACAGTTATTGCCTCTGATACAAAAGAATATTTAATTATTAAGCAGTAAAGTTTCTGATTTCCTCAGTCAAAACCAAAGGAAAATTATTGTTATATTCTTTCATCATTTATAAATTTCCATTAAATCCGATTAAATATGAACCAACATTTCTGTCTGAAACTATTCCATTTTATTTCAACAGATGTACGCTAAGAGTTTAATTTGATATTTTAGACAAGTTAATAAATCAAGAGGCAATCAGATGTAGTAATTAAGTTGAAATTGGAACTTCTAGAATATTTGAAATTAGAAGGAATAAACGTGAAATGTTAAGGCAGTGGGAGTTATTGACAAGCACTTGTTGGTAATAAATTTTAAAAGAAGTTCGTAACCCCAAACATTAAATAGATATTTAAATAAGTACGTGTATAATAGGTAGCATAAGCTATTTTATGTCTGAATTATCCCCCTGTTGTTATTATCTATTTCGTTGAAAGGGTCCCGTCTGAAAATTTTCGCATCTTCACCGTTGTGGGTTCAAAGCTTTACTTTAGGAGTAGAATTATTTCATATGTGGAAGTTATTCTGTTGACTTACGGAAGTTCGGTGCCCAAACTTACGTAATTCCTGGAAGGACACCTTGGGCCCTCCGCCATTATAAGCTGGAAAGACATCATATTACCTTAATTGTGCTGGTGTGACGATAACCACAACAACAAAATTACAATATATCGCGAAAACGTACTTATCTTAGCATCATTATATTTAACTGGCCTAATTATCACTCAGATAGATTATATAATGATCCTACCCAACCCAAATTATACTGCTACATTGTTCAGTAGCCTTGAAAAATCGAACTATATTGCACTATTTATTGTTTGAATGACTGATCCCATGACATATGTAACCGTAATTAAATGAAACCACGCTCTTGAAATTAATTTAACAAAACTGTTTAATTAAGACCCAAACTGAATAAATTGTATTGTTCAAGAACTCGTTTGTCTGTATACTTATTTTAAGTTTCTTTCAGAGAGAAATGAGTTGATTGATTTTCATGTGCCTACTTGATTACTTGCCACATCAGATAACTGATGAAGAAATACTACTGCGTTCAGTATCAATTATTTACAAATGAAGGCACGAATAACTAATGAACGTATGTCCTACCTTAAGGTTTTGTTCAATATTTCATGAAACTATGTAATAAGTTGTTCTTAAACACTCAGCCAAATATTACCATATCAAACTATCGCTGTTAGTGTTACCACATCCATACTGAATTATAATCTTTTTAAAAAGAGTTGTCTGTCAAACAATCCAAAATTATTTTCGAGAGTCTGTTAAGGAATGAATCGGGAGAATGAAATGTGACTATTTTTGGTTCATCTCCCTTAGGTACTATTTATAAGAGTATGAAGTCATTAATTAGGTGATTTCTTATGTCATTGTAGTTTGGGAAAAAAAACTTACACTGCTTTTTCCTCAATGGCTGCATCGCATTTCAATTTACAAGATCATTGCTTAAAGGACTTCTCTTTTATGCCTATTGATGTTGTAAGAAATGACCTTGATCGTCTCTGCAAAGAAACAGTGTGGATACTTAAACTGAAAACGCTTTATCCAGATGGTTTAAATTCCAAAGTTTTATTTGATATTAATTGACCAATAAACTATTTTTATCCTACCTTCATGCAAAATAAAGGCAAAAATCAAGGGGTCAGATAAATTTTGCTTTATATGGTCAGTGACTAAATAAAGCTTGGCGGACTACTTTTTGGATTTTTTTTTAAAACGACGCCATCTTGTTTTTGAGAATAACTGCTAAAAGACATATTTATGCAATATTTTCATAAACGCGCTTTTATTAGGTATGTGAGACCATCACAAATGTATAGTGTATGCATACCGTACTTGCAATTACTACAAAAAGTTTTTATAACGGAAACGCTCGGAGAAACGGAAAGTGACTCATGTATAGCGTTTGTTCAGAATTTTAGCTTTCTACACGTCAATCTAGGAATATATTGCATCTGTAATGGAGTGTTATTGAATAAAATCATCGAGGAAACGGTTTGCCTATTTGTTTTGTCAAGCAGCGATATGGCGTGTATATAAGTCTCGTCAATCGTTTTCTTGGTGAGGATGGGCAATCCGACATTCAACTGAACTTCGGACAAAACTTCACTTGGCAGCAAATTAAAATTATTCTTTAATGTTCAGCAGAACAGAGAAGTCAGACACAAAGCAGATCAAGGTTAACCTTTGTTTTTCGGCTCTTATTTTATTATATTTTTATTTTGAAGACCTGTTTGTGTAATGATTGGGGCGTATTAATTTCCGTGCAAGACAGACTCCGATCTAGTTGGTGGTAAATTTTGAATTTTAATTAAAAAATGATTTTAGATCAGAAGGTAGGATAAATAGAACATTAGGTTACTGTCTTATAAATTTTAATTTATTAAGTTCGTCTACGAAAAAATAAAAGTCTCGGCAGAGCCTCGACTTTTATATTTTCTCCGACTCACTGAATAAATTTAAATTTATAAGACAGTAACCTAATATTCTCTATGTATTGATCTATATATAATGCCGAGTATATCGTTGTTTTTTCCTATTTCTTTTTTTATATAAATAAGTATAGGAAATTATGTATAAACACTATCTGACGATTTATTCCGTATGTTTGTTAAATTCGGCTGTAGAAACGTAGATTCTATTTTGAATTCATTTAACATTTGTAAATAATGTAGACCTAACTTTGTATACATTTTACCGCCTTTTTACGCGACGCTGTTTTAACGACGTCACGTCCGTTGACAAACGCTACACGTGTTGTTGTTGATTTTTCCTGTTTATTTGTAGTTTGGACAAATAGTGTTGTATTTGCTGATGCTGTTACGTTGAGGCTTACACAACAGTCCAGTGGACAATAATAAAGCCAATTTGAAATCACCCAATTAATGACTAGATTCTGTTTGATTTACTGTTTTTACAATATGTTTATAAAATCTTACTGAGTAATAGTAACTGCAATGATAACTTTCAAAGAAGGAAAAACTTGATCATTAAATTATCTGCGTGATGAAAAAACATAGCTGCAAGCTCTTGCAATGTTACGTTGCAATCATACACTCCTCCACAACCAACTTAACTCGTTGCCTCTTCAATCGCAATTTGACTCAAAATTGAACGCCATTTTACTACATCCGCCGGCCAGGTTGCTTGTCCCTCATCAAATCAATTATTACTATGAAAATTGCAGAAAGTCAGTTTTTCGATCAATTCCAACGTACGCTTCAGACTTCCGTTAATTTTATGTTCTTGGGATGATCACATGTACTTTAAAGTATAGCGTACCAAACTATTCATCGTATGTATTCGTAATTAAATAATATCAGTAAGCTTATAAATTTGTTGAAGGACCTTAAAAAATCAAAATCTATTTTTCTGCCAAGAACTGATCCTTATATTGACCGAAAGGGCTAATATCGCTTTCGGCCTTGTTGAATAACCAACCAAATTTATGAGAATCTGATATCAGCCGGGAAAATCCTGTATTGATCGAGAAATCAAAATGTTGCTGACTTTATTCTCGTATGACTTCAGCAACTAGCATAGTATTGCATCAAATATTCCCAAGTCCCTTACTAATACAATTTTAAAATGTTATCAACAATTGAGAAAATCATTGTTTATTAAATGTCAATTATTTGATAAAACAGGGAAGTTTCGAGAGATCCTTTATTTTGCATGTTATGCAATTCATATACTTACCTTCCAACTGGTACCTGACAATGTCGAACTGGTTGGCAACATATATATTTATGGTGTGTTAATCTGACATTAAGAGAAGATTTGAAATAACATAACATTCATATATAAACTGAAGTTGATAAAACATTTTACAAGAAATAAATTATGTTGTCACTTTAGACATTAGAATCATACAACTACTGATGTTTTAGTCAGAGGTATCTAGTGTGTAAAGTATGAGTTTGACCATTTGTTTGCTAGAATAGGCAGCACATATTTATTCTAAATGTTACCGTGAACAAATTGATATACATCATATATAAGACAAACCATACAATTAATGTTTTATGTCTGATACAGTCTGATACAGTTGAGTTGGTAGACAGTCTGTGTTGTGTATTACGCAATTTTCACTGACCTTATGTACGACTCCATATTTCATATCCTCAGGACAGCGGGCAGTCTAATGCAATCTTGCCAGGTATATGTGTGTTTTTGACAACACAGAAAATGACGTCAGTCGACCTTCAATTATTTCTGGAAGTAAAGAAAATGAAAGTACACATGCTAAACTTGAAACCGAAAGTCGCCTTTGGATTGGTCGATAGTCAGGGGTCACTCGTAGGGGCCATCCCGTCAAAATGTATGCGCGTGGACTTCTTCTTCTTCTTCTTCTTCTTCTTCTTCTTCTTCTTTTTCTTTTTCTTTGTTTATTTTTTTAATTTTTTTTTTAATTTATTATTTTTTATTTTTATTTTTATTTATTATTATTATTTATTTATTTATTTTATTTATTTATTTATTTATTTATTATTATTATTCTTTTTGTTATTATTATTTATTTATTTATTTATTTTTATTTTTTTTTATTTATTATTATTATTTATTTATTTTTTTTATTTTTTTTTTTTTTTGGCTAATGGGGAGTCAATTTTCAGCATTTTTCTGACGATTTGAAATTACCTAGGCTTTAGCTCGACATGTCAGTTTTCCATCTACGAATACATATTTGAGCTCGGGATAAACACAAATCGCCCAGGGGTCCGTAACGGAGCAAGGGTACATAGAGATTTTTGGAACTTTGTCAAATCGCTCAAAAGGTCCTTTTTGATGTTGTCTGAAAGTGTCAGTATATGCCTTGGATGTAAGATATTTCCGTATTTGAGAGCTGCAGACCTAGACATTTCAGAAATATTTTCAAAATGAATTTCGTGTAATAAATGTTGGAAGCGTGAAAGAGCCATCTGACGCTAATACGTTTAACTACGTTACAGGTGCAGAAATGATACATATATGAAACATCACTTGAAGACTTTATTCCAAATATAAACTGTGTTCCTTAGATATGCTAACACTGTAGAAATAGCGGTTGATTGTTTCTTCACCTTTGTAACGTTAGAAGCAGCGCAATTTTTGTATTCTGGAAAGTTCCTTAAATTGCTGTTGTTTTTTAACATCAGTAATTCGGAGTTAGTCTTTTCTTATCTTCTAAATATATGTAAGTTTTTATTTTATGCTAACTAATGAAATACTGTATTCTATCAGTTAAATATTTTCATATCTCATCGCTCACACTGTGGAAATTTGAAATCTATATTTTCACACTGTGAGAGATATGAATTTTAAATTATTTGCTTAAAATAGGATGAGAATTATAGTTGCACTTTTTTCTTTATAGTATATTTCTCGATTCAAATTATTTTACTTAAAGAGAATTTCATACCGTTATGCAGCAAAATATAAAACAAAATGGAATTTTATGTTGCATGTGTCTTTATAACGTCACAGCACGTCTGACGTCATGACTGTTTACGCGCGTCTGTTTCCCGCGCTGAGATTAAAACAATTGCAAAATGCATTTCTCAACGTAACTGAGCATAAAATAAAAAGAAAATTTGTTTGTTTTTCGTGAATATGGAATATATCTCACCTCGAAGTGAGAAAATTTTCACATTTTCTCACTTCTCAGTGAGATATATTCCATATTCACTCAAAACAAACAAATATCCTCTATATATTCACCGCATATCTACATACTAGTAATATTCATACAATCCCCTTCTTCTTCATGAGCTTCATCCACCCATAGTCAAACACGTACGTTTTTTGAGCGACGGGTGACACAATGATAGAAGCAACGGACTTTTCGCAAGCTAACAGATTATACTCACAAGCTCATCCGAGCTCGAGCTGACAGGGGTGACAGGTTAGTGATTCAAAGTAAGCGGCATATACCACCCTGCCAAGGATTTTCCAGCTTTCAAAATACAAAATAAATATTTCGCAGAATATTTTGTGTAAACTATTTCAATTCTCTGATTGGTATAAAATTGACTTTTTGCTAAAATGCTTCTTTTTTCGAAAGCAAAAGATATTCCTTGACATTTAATGGTATGTGATATTAAAGTTTGTTTCTTCGAATCTCTCATATTTCTAGGTATGGGTCTCATACTTTTATGCAGATTTTCCCATCAGTAGCTTTATCGCATACTTCACCTTTTTTGTGGGTGTAAACTTTACAAAATCGTCTTGTTTGTTGACAAATTTCACGTCAGAAAATGTCACAATTTCCCCGAGGCATTTCGTGATGTAAGCTTTGAGTACCTTTCTACTCAAATTACTGATCACTGACCAATTGAGTTTCTGCTCAAATCCGTGTGTAGAAATTATGCATATTTTTCCCATTTCATGATTTACGAATAGCATAGTTTGCAGGATATTAAAAGTATCTAGTCACCTAAGCCTATAATGATAATACAGCAGAGTTGTCATTATTTTTTCCTAGGATCATTTTTATATTCAAATACGTCTTTTCACAATCCTTTATTTATATTGTGAACTTTGATGCAGTTACTGCACACAAATAACTATAGCAATTAGAGACTACTTTGGTTTTTTTAGTTACAATGCCTATAATACATAAAACGTATAATTTATGGTAACACTTTGTGTGAATGGTTTCTTTTTTAAACTTTTGTACGAAATCCCGATCATCAAATATTTTCAAATAATGAGCGTTCAATTACAGCCATATTTACATTGCAGTGATTATGAATGCACATGTTAATACGAAAATTCCAACTGCACTAATTGTTCTTTCTCATGATCACTCTTCTGCACGTTCAAGTATTCAACACTACTCATTCAAGTTATATTAAAGCATTTTGAAGGAAATACAAAAACCTTACTTATGTCACAGTTTTTGCTACAATATTTCATTCATCTTTGAAACATGATTACCAGAAAAAAACAAGGACCTATTCTTGAAATAATTTTTACTTGTAAGACATTATTCATACCTTAATTTTCTTCAAGAGGTGAAGTAATTATCCTGTTTCCGGGGCTTTTGCCACATTAGTCAACCATAAGTCTATGTTATGCCTTCTGGAATTTCCAACGTTAATACAATTTTCGAAAGGTCTTTTCAATTTTGCTTGTTACCTTCAATTTGGTTTGTCGGCGAAATTCAAAAGTGGGGATTTATTCTCGTTTATGAGAGAAAGAAGATAATATATAGAGGATATTCGTTTGTTTTCAGTGTGATATCAAAGTATGTTATTACACCATTTCAGAACAATGCCTTTACATAATTACCAATATTTTCAAGGAAAGTTAGACTGATTTTGCATGCTTCTTCAAGTAAAGTGTTATGTTTATATTTCAAATTCAATTGTTTCAGCTGTACGGTGGTATCTTTAGGACATGCATTTATATTTTGTATTAAATTATCTCGTGCGCACGACATCTAATCTCGTGCACACGACATCTTATCGCACGACATCTTATCTCGTACGCTCGACATTTTATCTCGAGCGCACGACATCTTATCTCGTGCGCACGACATCTTTTCTCGTGCGCACGACATCTTATCTCGATCGCTCGACATCTTATCCCGATCGCTCGACATCTTATCTCGAGCGCTCAACATCTTATCTATATAAGGGCCATTTGTGTGAATTTAGGTCATTAGTAAAACATACGGACAAGTAGATAATTAGGGTCCCGCCTATTTAAATGTTATTTAAACTTCCCACAAGTACAAGTTCATCACATCATTTGGGAGAGGAGTGCAGATAATTGGTCATCCTATCTTTAAAATTAAAAGAACATAATTAATAATGCTTACTGCATGTTAGAGTAGCTACTAATGATAGCATCAAATCGCACATTGTCAGAAAAGTTATAAAATTAATCCATGAATTAAGGGGACACGGGGAAATTCTTTGATATATGGACGAAGCCTACATATTAAATTTTCATTTTGTCAAGAACTTAACTCTATTCCTTTGCGTCATGACCAAATTTTTGCTGGCTTTTTTTGTTCAGTTTGTGTATTTAAATTAATACCCTACAAACAAAAAGTATAAACAAAACAAAAGCAAAAACGCTGGCAGTCATACTGATGACCTGAATACCCACAAAGGACCTTAATATACATAGATAAGATGTCGAATGCTCAAAATAATATGTCGTGCGCACGAGATAAGATGTCGTGCGTTCGAGATAAGATGTCGAGCGCTCGAGATAAGATGTCGTGCGCACGAGATAAGATGTCGAGCGCTCAAGATAAGATGTCATGCGCTCAGATAAGATGTCGAGCTCACGAGATAAGATGTCGTGCGCTCGAGATAAGATATCGCGCCCTCGAGATAAGATGTCGTGCGCAGGAGATAAAATGTCGAGCCCTCGAGATATAAGATGTCGTGTGCACGATAAAAGATGTCGAGCGCTCGATATAAGATGTCGTGTGCTCGAGATAAGATATCGTGCACTCGAGATAAGATATCGTGTCCTCGAGATAAGATGTCGTGCGCACGACAACATTTATTCTAAAAAAATTGTATGTCCTAAAAATACCACCGTACAACTGAGTACCTATCGGTTCTTTTTTTTCAGTAATGAGCACTCATCTGCTCACATATACGACATATTAAAACAATACATGTATGTCAGTCTCATTTTGCCTCAGTCTATTGATTTGTCAAACACATAACAATATACGATAAGACAGAATCTTTCATTTTCAAGAAAGAATGAACTTTCTCACAAAACTTTTTTCTAGAATTATAGTGACCGATTATTTCCATGTAGGTTCCATACCGAATATAAAGTTTCTAGCCAAAAGATAGGACTTTTTCAATGTATAATTTTTTTCACATTTAAAGCCTAAGGACACGTCACGGTTGAGATATTTTAGCTTTATAATAATATAAAACTAGTATTAAAAAATTCTAACATGTGCTCATTTCATAAATCCTCAATTGCAACATGGTTAATGGCTCTATAGTGACAGGTGATTGAAACAATTTTTTGAAAAAATCCTACTTGAAGAAAAAATAGAAAACATTTAATTAGGTCATGGGTCATCTTATATTTGTCAAGTTTTGTCATTAGTTTTCACGATCTGTCAAAATTATTTTTATCTGCTTATTCTGCATATGTATTGCTTTTTGAGGTATCTTGATAGGACATTGTAACTTACTATAAATTCCACATCAATATTTGTTAAGCTCACTGAAGTCATGTAAGAATTTATATTGTTTAAGTTTATAATTGGTATTAAGAGAACCAAAACTTGATCTTAAGACATATGAATGGTTCCCTTCTGATGGGAAGATGAAACATTAGGTTGAATCATTACATTATGATTTTTTGGGGGAAAAACTGAATATTTTTTGTATTTTCGTCATTTTCCGGAAATTCAAAACGTGGTACTTAATTTGAACAATTGAAGATACTTTATTGATTTTTAAAGAATATTCTGGATAATAACATGTATGCACTTGTGTGCACTTAGTTTATACTAATTTGTTTTAGGTCGATTGTGAAGCAAGGTCTACAACTTATATTAATCACTCTCGACACCTCATTCCTGATGGAATCCATCGCCACGAGGGTATGACAGAAGAAAAGCCAATTTCCCTTTTATGCTGAGCGCCAAGCAATGGAGCTACTCGTACCATTTTACACGTCTTTGGTATGACGCGGCCGGGGATCGAACACACGACCTCCCGCACTTGAGGCGGGCGCTCTACGACTAGGCTATCAAGGCGGTTAATGCACTCAATATTATACAAAATGGTGTGGCAGTAAACTTATGCACTTTGTGCACTTCTTACGTACATCGATACTCAAGTAAAAAAAATAACGAAGTTTGTTAAATCATGTTTGTTCAATGTTTTTAATCATGTCACACAAGAGTAAAAGCTTGAAAGGTATGTCTTTTGTCACAGCATATTCTTGTTGACAAATGTGGTCTTTAAAAGAGTTTTTCAAACTCAATTCAGATGCAACTGAATAATTACAGTCATATAACAAAAGTAAGCGGGAATCTAGAATCCCTCATAAGTTTACTGCCAAACCATTTTGTATAATATTGATTATCAGAACTTCCTGTAGAAAGAAATGTTATGTTATAAGTCGCGTCTCTATTTCATTCCAATAAATGCTAAACTGGTCTACTGAAAAGATTTATTGTAAGCATATGGATTAAAGAGCTGTTAGTTTTCATACGAGGTAATTATTTACGTTAATGATTTAGATCTGCATTTTCATGTTTATTATATATTCAGTTCTGGTATTCTGCTTCTTACTGTTGTACTTAAATTTCTTTACTTTTTGTGTCATAGATAGTTATAATTTGTTGGCAAAGCTTTAATTACACGACTTTGTATAAAACTATATTTAGATATTTAGATACTTTTTATCTATCTTTTGTCTTTTTTTGAACATCACCGTTTTTCTTTTAATTAAAAGAATGGTGAAAATATATGTTACCAAAAATCATAACACCATATATTATGTATTTTTAAAGGAAGTCATATAATACTGATTCAGAGATCCTTTTTACATGCTAATCTGAAATTATTTGCTAAATTTTAATCTAAGCCACAAGGATTGTCATTGTACAAATTATTGAATATCAGTTAATCCAGACAAAATATAAATGTTTTCATGAATAAATATTATCTAGATGCGGGGAATTGTAAATTGTAAGTCGTAAGTAAAGATCAATGCTTGTATCATCAGAAAATTGGAAAAATTATATAGGTCATACTCCTTATTACTTACACATATGACATTTAATTGTCTCCCTTTATCTGAAAAAATATGAGTTTCTTTTTTTACTTCCCATTTCATAATTTTTCTCAAACAGTTGATTTAAGCCATAAAAACATCGCGAATAATTTCCCAGTTTCAAATAATGGTACCAAAGTCCGCTAATTGGCATATTGTTTCATCAATACAATAGTAATAAAACCTTATCAAGTTATTAAGCAATTCATCTATGGCACATAACAGTCATATTGTCTGCTGCATATAATAAATACTTACTGACCAATTTGTCAATTCACTGTGTTCTGCTAAATTATTCCCCTGACAGCTGTTTGTAGCACGAAAAAGAACGCGGGAAAGATATGCATTGGCAACTTCAGGTTACGTCTTTAAAGTATATGTCGAGGTAGGTACGTATTGTTCTTCAAGTTAAACTCTGTTTACCGTAATTTTGCCCTGTCTTTAGCTTTAAGAATACTAGAGTTTCCTCACCAGGTTCTATAACTCAGTTTACCTTTCGCTTAATTAACCTGTAATATAAGTCAATCAAGTTTAACCTTTCGGTAGACAACCTTAGTGTTGTGTTAGGCGCTTTAAATTCTTAACAAAATCAGCTTTATGTTATATATTGTACGCGTGTATTTGTTGCTGATCAAGCTTATATTTCCTCCATACAGTTTCGTATGATTAATCAGAATTGTGATTATTTAGATGTGCAGCGAGGAACTTAATTAATTAGAAGGAAATTGTAACTATTCTTCATAGGCACTGAGCGTAAATCTTATAATCACATCTATCTGGCTTGGTAGGAGTTCTCCTAGACAGTTTGCCTCGCAAGAAACTTTAGTTCCTAGTTCTTAAACATTGTTTTTATAGAAACGAATGCATGAAATTTACTTTGTATTATTTAAATATGTCATTTTGTAATGCAATTTATAGCTATTTTATGGTCTGCCCCTGGTGAATGTCTTGCTATTGTATTGAGTTACACAATAGTCGGAGCATACCGGAACATGTTCTCAAACTGCAATCCTGTTTCTTATAAAAATAAAGTCATTTAATCCCTTAGCCTCAACCGATGCCATTCATTGTTCATTCCGACTGAAATATGCTAAACACTTATCTTGCAAACAAGCCTTCACCGGCAGATATTTTGTGAACTTGTATTTATAGAAACTGTTAAGGAAGCCGATATGTTCATTTATTTGTTTCGACTTCTGCTGCAACAAAACTAACTTCACACAGAGAATGCTGTAACCGTCGTTACAATGATAGATTTTCACATGACAGACAGTTGAAAATACATTCAAGATCAATCAGTCAAGACAGGTATTGCCTGTAGTGAAGACGAATAGCTAGGGAATTATCGAGCAATTAAGTACTTAATGTGACAGGCTTTCCTCAGTCGAAAACGAATTAAGATAAATTGTAGTTTCATTCATCTTAGGTCAAAACTATTCCACTTACTTTCAACTGGTGTTCTCTAGAGTTTCAATTTGATATTTTAGGCGAGTAATAAATCAAGAGGTAATCAAATTTAACAATTAAGCTGAAATAGGAACTTATTTGATATTTTACGTAAAGGTGGAACACGTGACATGCTAAGGCAGTTGGTGTCATTGATATGCAACAACTATTTGTCGTCTTGTGAAGTGTAAAGTCTCGTAAGCAATATTATATCATATCATGTCACAGTTATTCCGCTGAAGTTATTATCCATCTAAATCAAACAATCCCGTCTTCAGATTTTCACATTATTTATAAAACAAAGTGAAGTCCCTTAACCTGAGGAAAATTTAACGATACCCCTGGATGGCCCGTCGGGAGCAAATTTCTTATCAAAATATTCACTGTAAAGGATATGTATAGTAGTCGCAACTTGACCGCGATGGTTGAACTTAGCCTGATTATTCATATCGATTATTTCATTGTAGAGGGTAGCTGTGTATATTTATATAGACTAAGTTTGTACACAGTGCAGTATCAAAGTATGTATATTTACATTTGATCAGTTAAAACTTTCCAATACACTAATTTATATTCACACAAACCTATATTTCCATTTTCGCATGCAGCTCGTGTTTTACGTACACTCCTTTTCAATAATAAGTTGTGCCTCATTATGTATTATAATACAAAGGTCAACCATCGGGGTCAAGTTGCGTCTACTATACATATTTGACAACACAAATACGTAATGTAAAAATTAAAAATAAAAAGGACTTTGATATATATTAAAATTATACATTTGTAATGGAATTTACGTGTGTTTCATTACTCTGTAGATGGGTTACATCTGTTGAAAGAAATGACATTTAATACTTTATCTGTAATGTGGATAATTGTGGATCATTGTACAACAGTGAAGACTTACAACAGTAAATTTAATGACTCAACTAACAAATATTATTTGTGGGGACTGGCTTTTTCTTCCAACTTACAAATTTTGTTTGTGTAACGGATGTGTTTAATTTATTGGCAAGGAAAATGTATCGTTTGCTTTATTCTTACAGCCTAAATATTATTTATTTTATATCCACGGAACAGAATAACTAGATCGGCTAGGCATTGCAATATTCAGAGAAAGTGTCTTGGTGGTTAAGACTTTTTTGTCATGCCCGCCTGCATGCGTTTAAACAACAACAGCGTTTAGAGTCTGATTTTGAATAGTTTTTTGAGAGTACCAATGAACACGTAATGTTCACTAACCGTTGTTAAAATGATAGGTTTTCACATGACAGACAGTAGAACCTTTCAGCAAAGACTGGTATTGCTCTAGAGAAGACGAGGTATCAACAGTCCAACAGTCATGGTTCCCTGATGATATATTTTCTGATCCTTAGGAATCTTGGAACATATTCAGTTATCTGCATAATAGAAAATGTGAAAGTATCTTTCAGATATCTACCAACAAAACAAACTAAATTTATACTAAGGCTGAAAAAACTTAGTACTATAATGGTCATGTAATTTTCTTCAATATTTTCACGCCAATAGTAAAATGAAAGAAAGAACTACGCGAGAAGCCTCGGCGTAAATGGATAGACCAAGCGAATGTTCATGATACCACTTTTAAAACCGTAGCATTTAAAATCAGTAAAGTTGTGCCAAAACAAATGAACCATGCGATGACGGAATTACGCTTAGTGAAATTTAAGGTTAAGAAATATTCTTCGACATTTCACTATATATTGCAAATAGGTAAATATTTGATTCTTTATCCAGTTTGTTTTCGAATTGTGATATTGTAATGTTCTTATTGTTGTCAGAATAATTTGTATTTTTGATGTATTGAAAATGTAACACATAAGCACAGAGAGTGCTTGACTCCTTTTCCACTTTATCATTGCTATAATTATAGTTTAACTGCTGTAAATAATAGGATTTGGGTCATTTATGGGTTGATTATAGTAATAGCTGGATCCCAGCATCACACATTATGCTATATACAATAGTTAAAGTAAGTACATTGTTTTAAGATACTATGTACGAATTTGGACCAATCAGAAACATGTTTTATAAATAGCACCAATCAAAGCGCACTTCCACAAGGGTATAAATAGGTAGACGGATGATGGTGAAATTCATTCTGTATCGAGTTATTGATGTAGACACATCGAGGATTAAACAAACAATTTATCCTAATACCTTGATAAGAAAGCTATTGCAGCTACGCTGTCAGGGCGGATACATTATTCAAAAGAAGACGTTTGACGTTCGTAGACTATTAATTTATTTATTTATTTGGGTTTTACTGCGCACCAACACAGTAAAGGTTATATGGCGCCAAACAAGAATACACATTTTGGTTCCACATCTCATTTACGTCGAAATAAAAACATGAGGTATGGAATCAAAATTTGCATACCTGCTGGAATCACAGAGTTACAGCAAAACCAAGTGTTAAGACCCTATATGTCGCCTCTTACGATCATGCAAGGGTAAGGCAGTGGTTCCAATTGTTTTTATACACAGATCGTCCCAGAACCACATGGGGCGTTCATAGACTGAAGAGAGTTGCAGTATTATAACTAGGTTTCGAGCTTTAGGGCTAGCGCATAGAAATTAAACCTTAACGGAACAGTCGAATGCTATAGACGATGAACATCAAAAGCTGAGACAGAGATATATGGTTACGTAATCTACTGAGACAGTAGGAGAGTTCCAGCTTACAGACGATGTTCAACATTATTGACGAAGTACAGCCAAGGCATCGAGGTCATACCTATTGTTGTTTTAATGCCATATGTTATAGCATATAGGTACTGAACATCCAGGAGTCAGGGCAAACATATTGAGTTGCAGCTTAAGAGAACATATGCTGACAGAAAAAATCAACAAAAGGACCAATCAAGTATAGTATCTCAGCCTATAGGAGTTTGAGCTAATTATCATTAGGTGAAGGTTGTTAGTTTAAATCAATGGTACACGAATCATTTAGGCGAGGTAGACAGAGAAAAAAATATATATGGGATATATGGTCTCACCAGCGCTACGTTTTAACAAACAACATTTTAGTTTCCCAGCTAGTCTGAGACATAAGTCACCTAAGCGACTGGACCCATTTCATTGCTCAAGATAATAAAGGCGTAGTCACTTCCCTGGGTCATATAACTCGTATCTTGACAATAATTAAACTGATTCATTAAACAACATAAATACCGTAACAAGCATTCATGCACTACTGTCTATAAACTTTGCAACAGTAAATAAATACAAACTTTCTTCAATTCAACAAAATCAACAGTGACACTGTTCCAGTATTTTGGAGTTTATTCAGGAATCTACTCTGTTTTCAATATCCTGCAGGAGATTTTCATTCAGTAATAAAATATATTTATTCTGGAGAGAAGAACCATTTAAATTTAGAACCAGGCTGTGTAAATATTATTATTCAGGGAAGGTCTTCGTTTATGTATTGTTTGCTCTTCAATCCGAGCGAAAGTTGGTTAACTGATTTTCATTCTTTTGCCAAGTTTATTACTTGCACCACAGATCACCGATGAAGATATATCACTACGTTCAATATCAATTATTCACAGAGATTTGCGGTGTTCTTAGTGTCTTGTTAATTACAAGACGTTTTTAATAAACGTATTATATATTTCACGAACACTCAACCGAGATACGAAATATTCTAATGTTATTAAATATTTTCCCACTAACTTAAGTCAACAGTAGTTGCCTGTCAAATCATTTCTGAAGCACAACATTTTTGTCACAAAAAGAAATATCGGGGAAATAAAATGAAAATATGACCAATCTCTCTCAGACACTATTAATCAGATTACAATGCTAAACAGTGCAATAGTCATGGTTCCCCGATGTTATATTTCCTGATCCTTAGGGATCATGGAACATATTCAATGTATTTGCATAATAGAAATCGTCCTCAGACTGTGACAGGAGCGCTATTGGTATTACACATTCAGTACTTCTCACCAGATCGAGTTCGCTAAAGGTGGTCTGTGTTTGCAAAACCTACTCTCAAATATTTTATTATTATCACTAAAATGTCATGAAAGCGATGAGTCTCAAGCGATTCCTGGTCGAAAGTGTAACACACTGGCCATAGCTTTATCAGATCAAGTGGTTCCAACGTAAGTATGATTTAAAGAAATTTCTATCCGTTATATAACGGATTGAATGAAAAGGATGGGTGCACCTGAAGCGCTTAGTGGTAGAGCGTCCGCTTCGAGTGCGGGGGGTCATGGGTTCGATCCCCGGCCGCGTCATACCAAAGACGGGTTTATAGTTCATTGTTTGCTGTTGAAACTCGATCAAACACATTTTAGATTAAATGTTTACAAATAATCTGCGTTCAATCTAAGCCGTGTTTACATTGCAGTATTAATGGGCGAAAGTGTAAATATGCAAAATGCAACGCTTATCTAGGCAATACCGGGGATATGTCGCTATTTTTCTTACAATGTTTCGTTTATCTTTGAAGCATGAGCACCAAATATATAGACACCTGACCTTAAAACAAGTAGACCTAAGTAAGTGAGAATGCACTTAGCCTACACCAAAACATAACAATTCTCATTTGTTTTATTATGTTTAATAAACGTTTACATGTAGGCGGGTTGTGGCTGTTTTGAGACACAACGGTGATCAATCCTGAAGAGTTTCGTCTTGTGTCTGACAGAACAAGTGGAGGAATCCGTGATAAGCAGTCTTTAGAGTCTGCCTGGACTGAGCAGTTTTGATATCTGTCTTCAAGCTGAGTTAGTCGGGTCTTTAATGGTGTTTTATCTTGAAACTCTGTCTACTTCGTAGTCTGAGTCTGTGAGAGATTGTCAGAAGTTATTTACATTTATTCCTTGGATGAAAAATGTCGAAGCTAAAACGTTTTTATGAATAATTGAGAGGCAACTGTCTTTCAGAACTGTATTAATGTCTTAACATTGTTATGCAGCTAATCTGTGCTTCTTTAAGATAATGTTTCTCGTGCAACGCAGCAAAATCCACAAGCCACTTAAATCTTAATTTTAATCTTATTTGAAATATATATACTTGTGTTTAAAATTTCATGTTATGCATATTTCATTTAGTTGATGAATTGAAAGAAAACAAAAATGTGTGTGTGTATAATTTCGAAAACGATTAAGTAGGTCTAAAAGAATTTTATGTAAATCAGTCAGGAAACTTGCTGAATAATAAGACTGATATTTGATTGGCTGATAATGACACACCTTTATAGAATTATGCTATTAAATTCAGGAAGAATAGATGTTCGAAGAATTTGCATGCCGCTTTCCACCCGCCCGCCCCCCCCCCCCCCCTCCCCACTTCGTGACCAGTCAGTAACGGGAGTGGCGAAGAAGTACCGTGTAGTTAACGAGAAACCATTTCGACGCTTATGGTGGCCCTGACCTTGATGTTTGATCTACTGATCTGACAAAAGATGCTTGGAACATATTAAACGCATTTACCAGCGGCCATTTTCTTATTGCTGTCAAATCAGTCTCAATACTGCCAACTATGTTTTAAGTCATTTGTATAACTCACTTATAACGCACTTAAACAAGTACGTACGAATGTGAAAATAGCAAATGACCGACCGACCAATATACAGAAATGATTTCCTATGTTCAGGTCCCAGTGACCTGGACTTTTGAGTTCTTGGCCACCTAAACAATAAGAGTCATCTACTTTATAAGCCCGATTATGCTATCAGGTTTGAAGGTACTGGGTCAAATGGTTCTAAAGTTATCTAGCGGAAACCGTTTTCAAAGTTCAAGGCCCTGTGACATTGACCTTTGTCTTACTGACGCAAAAACATTAGGTGTCATCTACCTCATAAGCCCAATCATAATATCAAGTTTAAAGGTCCTGGGTCAAGAGCTTCTAAAGTTATTGAGCGGAAACTGGTTTCAAGGTTCAAGGCCCCGTGACATTGACCTTTGTCTTACTGACGCAAAAACAATAGGCGTCATCTACCTCATAAGCCCAATCATAATATCAAGTTTAAAGGTCCTGGGTCAAGAGCTTCTAAAGTTATTGAGCGGAAACTGCTTACAAGGTATAGGCCCCTGTGACCTTAACCTTTGACGTATTGACCCCAATTATCAATAAGGGTCAATAACTTTATAAGCCTAATCATGCTACCAAGTTTCAATATTCTGAGTCCAGTGGTTTTCTAGTTACTGAGCAGAAATCGGTAGCTCTAACGACAGACGGACCGACCAAAGCGACCGACATGTGCAAAGCAATATGCCTCCGCGTCTTCGAAGAGGTGCATAAAAATCAGAAAAGCTGCAGATATATGCCTAGAAATAACAACATATCGTTTCTGAAATTTTGACTGGTTCTCGGTAAGTTTAGGGTGAGCGTCCTCAACAGGACATTATACGAATGAAAGTAATGTTTTTGATCATGCAAAGAGCATCTGATTTTGCATTTAGGTTCGATCTTGACGACGGAAGCAAAGCAATTTTCCCACCCAACATTGTGATGAGCTGCATATAGCTCCAGAAAGGTTGGATATGGGAGACGTATTTTGTAATTATCGACTGTCGTAGTTGTTGTAGCTCCCCTCCCCTCGTCCTGCTGCTACACTGCTGTATTTTGTGCCAATGTCACTAATACGGCTACTACTGCGGCTACTGATTCCGAGGCTGCTACTACTACTTTTATTGCTGCTGCTTCCTATACATTTATAACAATATGTTACTGATAACAAACTAAAATTTCAACAAATTTCAACATTTAGTGCAAAGACAAAATTGCGTTTACTATACTACCACTACCCATTCTAGAAAGTCACAAAATACATACACAAGTAGTGTTTTAATGAAAACGAGCAAGTATCCCCATAGCTTTATTGATTTTGTTGAAAATTTTATATGTTATTTACATATGTTATTAAATTGTTCTAAATGTGTAAAAAAAAATCAAAAATGTATCTTTGATAAAGCGGCTAACTCAAAGACGTCGTTTGAAAAAAAATTCAACTAAGAGGCCAGTTAATTCCGGCATTCAGGAAAATAAGCTGAACATCATTATTTGTATGCTGTCATTTTTTCAACAAGCCCTTTCTCAAAAATGAAGATTATTTTTTTTCATGACTGTATTTTTTGATATTATGGATTAGTCTTTGTATAAAAGGCATATTTCAGGCAAATGATCTTTATCTCTCTCTATCCGATCAAACTTTTGTTACGTTGTGAGATGGGTTAGAATTTAAGAAACAAGTTTTAATTTACAATATTGTTTTATCATAACAGTTTCGATTTTCTTTAGGAATCAATAATACTATCATCATCATTATTATTATTATTATTATTATTATCATTATCATTATCATTGTACCTATTGCTTCTGTTTTGGAAAGTCATTTAGGAAACATTAAAAAGTAAGATTAAAATCCATGAAAGCACCGAACCCAATAAACACAGTCATAGTCACACACCGCATTGTAAGCAACCCGTAGTAACAGGCTGCAGTGGAACAACATAGCAGAGCTTGTGTCTAAGCGTCTAAAATACCCATCAGTAACCTTTATTACGCAGGTGAAAGCAACGTACCTGGGATACAGTATGGGTCTATGAGCCATATATACTTAAATATATTACAAATATAATGTTTTCTGAGAAATAAAAATGCCAAAAAGACATTTTGAAAAGTGCCCCTGTGACAATGAGCCAATAGCGAGGTGAACATTGTGCTGACTTGTTGTCCGTAAACGGTTTGCAACTGGGCTTTAAAGTAAAGTTTTTCTAAAAGAGTATATACTTGCTCAAAAGACGGCCAATCATTGATAAGGAAATATTTTTTCAAAAAATAAATTGCGTGCCCGGCGTTTGATCTCCCAGTTTAAAAATAACTTGTTACTTATAACACGTTTTATTGGCTATCGAAAGCTTGTCGACTTTCTACGACTGCGTCGCCAGTTACGTGGCCAGTAAAAGAAAGGAATATATATATATATGATATGATACAGATATACGAAATGATACTTCTGGGCAAATATATTATGTACAAAATTATTGATGTGGACATGCAGCGTATAGCAGTTTCATGCATATATCACTGCAAGTTAATCAAATATATCTCGCAATTTGTATTGAACAAATATTGGCTGATGTAAATGAAATTGGAAATTTCTGAATCTATATTTTCGACTGATACGATAAATTCGTTTTACGGATATTCTATAGGGAAAAATTGTAAAGCAGAAGTAATTAATAAATAAATTATTCATAAATCATGCAAGATGGTTTGAAATAAAGTGTCATTTCATGTTTCGTTTATCAGTAATCGATCTGACTAAAATCAAGCTCACGGGGCCTCCGTGGCCGAGTGGTTAAGGTTTGCTGACATCAAATCACATGCTCATCACCGATGTGGGTTCGAGCCTTGCTTGGGGCGTTAAATTCCTCATGTAAGGTTGTCATTAAGTTGACTTACGGAAGATCGGTGGTTCTACCCAGGTGCCTGAATTTGATGAAATGATGCATGGAGGGACACCTAGGTCTCCCTCAACCATCAAAACCTGGAAATACGCCAAAAAGACCAATATTTCTGTCTGTGTGACGTTAAACATTTCAAAATTATAAAATCAAGCTCGAAAGATTTATAAAGGGAAAGTAGGGGAGATTCAGTTGTTCACTGGAGACTTTTAATATATGACCTCACACGTGTTATCACATGCTACGCAATTAATACACTGCTAAATACTTTGCAGCCTGGACCTAAGTATGCCCTTATTTATCCTTCTATAAATAGCTACTCAATATCTATTGAGAGCCACTCCGCCAGCTTTTTGTCACGTTTAATAACAATAAGTTACTTTCGCGTATTTAATATTGTTGACTTAAATGAAAAGTTCATATCTTTTTGTATCTTCTTCTGTCTTCCTTTGATTAATTGCGAAATTACTTGTGCTTGTATTGAAATGTCCATCCTCACAATAGGGACTTGGGTATTTTTGCTAATAACCTAACTTTAGCTGTATTTCACCTTTTCGGATGCTACAAACAGCTTAGAAAAAAACAAAACGTATTTTCTTAATTCAATGCCAGTCTCACTAAATATACTTTTCCTGATGATTATGATTTCTGAAGGGATGTATATTTATTATGATCCAAACAAAAAGAGGTGTCACATATCGTCTCTTTGTCGGCTTCTTTATTCAAAATAAGGACCATTTGATGAATTGATACAATAGATAGCATCTAACTCGAACATCTTAATTATATAAGGACTTGTGCGTTTTCGTTCGTTGCATACTTGCGTGCGCTGTATTTACCCTTTTCGGATGCCATCCTAATTCTAAAGCTAGAAAACATATTTTAAGATTTTCAGTTCAATTCCGCTCTTGCTAGGTATGTTTCCATATACTGCATTTTGATATTTTCTGATTTTTAACAGTTTGTTTTTCCGACTACAATTTCTAAAGAGATGTGTATTTTATTATGATCCGAAAGATAAAGACGATACATATCGTCGCCCCGGCGTCTTTGTTCAAAGATATTTGAAAACAGTAGACAGCGTCTATGAAGAAAAAAGAACACAAACCACTTTACTATGTCACAAGCATTCAACACTTGCACACATTATGCCAAAAGGCTGATTTACTGTCCAGTGTCGAACACAATTTAAAGAGCTCATTTCATTTTTCAGCATAACTACAACGTATGTATGGCTTTTTCATTCCTGATACAGTTGAGGACTTCCAATTAATTCTGGCCGCAAACTGATTTTCTGTATTCGCACATTATATATTTTATGATTTAAGTCGTTATAATATTTCAGACACCTATCTGTCTTCCAAATACCTTTTGTCTTCTGGCCTTCAGTTATGGCGGAATCATGCTCTGAGTAAATTTTGAATGATCGAATCCTTTTCAAATTTTCATTGAAAATTCATTACCGACCGCCCGTGGGCTAACTGAAGAAAATGTTTAAATTTCTTAAAACTAAAGGAAAAATGTCTGGCCTTATTGAATTCACTATCAAAGATTTTCAGTTAAACTGGACGTGGCATCTAATTGTGGGGTGATATACAAAACTTCTCAAACCATTATTTTCAACAATTGAGATCAAATAATAGGCCTATATCATCTAAAACATTGAATTTAAAAGTCGATTTAATGTGACAGTGATACTTGGGAAGTTAACGTTACTTCAAAAGAAACTTTCATTTGCGCACTTCAATGAAAGTTAATGCAATTGACATCATATTGATAAAACAATATTAGAAATAGATGATGCTTTTACACTTCGATCTTCCGATTGCGTTTCTGATCATACTGCATAATCTTTTTTCTGTAGGAGACAAAATAACGAGTGGGAAACATTGTTTTATTTGCAAGGTATGATAGTTATTCACAACTTTTCTTCCGTACAAATGTATTGACACTAAGGTGGAATGTGTCGAAAATGTCAAGCACAAGGAGAACGTATCGTATATGAATGGTACTTTATTCACAAGATAGCTGCGAGAAAGTTAGTAACAATTATGCATAATTTACCTCCCAAGATTCTGTCACAGCACTGTATTTTCAGAGTTCTGGTATTCCGGATATTACACGTTTTATGACTGACGAAGAGATGAAAAGATTAAACACCCATGCATTGACACTATGGTTTCCATTCCCATTATTCAACGCGTGATAGAAAAGTAAAGCTGACACGCACTGTTTCCTCATTGATGAATAAAGCGGGGCACGTCTCCTGTCCAAATCACGGGTGGTAAACGCGCAATCCAATTCCCACTGGGAATACGCTAAAAATGGGTTGCGCGACTTCCGGTGCTGGAGTTGCGCATCAATATATTCAAAATCGAGGTAGGTGGGTTTTTGTTTTTGTAAATAATGACACATTTACGAATGTTTTCGAAAAAAAAAAAAGCAAAATGCTATTCGACACAAAAATGAATAAAGATCATATGTGTGAAATACCAACTTATTAATTTAAGAATCAGCTCTGTTATCACGAAAACTCTGCTGGCTCGAACTGTCAAAAAAGCATGAAATCATGAAAAATGCCAATTTTCTAACTCTTGTGCCTTCTTTCTGGAAATGTGACGCTTCTAATGATCAAACACGTGTAAAACAGTCATGAATATTACATACACTTGAATGAAATGTTGCTTTTGGGGCAAAGATTGGCAAAAAATAATCGGGAATGGGGTTGCGCCCGGGGAATGGAGTTGCGCGTATACATTATATACATTATGATGTATATGAGCAACTCCATTCCCGGTGCGCAACCCCATTCCCGATTATTTTTTTGTCAATTATGTCCCCGTAAGCAGGATTTGAAGCAAATAATTTTGATATTCGTTACCTTATAACGGTTGAGTTATCATAATAAGCATCAAATGTCCTCAGATTAGGCATATGAGGTCAGAAACGTCCATTTTTGTTGATTTCATACTTTTTTCACGCTTCTTGTCGCCAGAGTTTTTGTGATAATAGAGCCGAATCATAACTTACAAACCAGATATTTTACACATATGATGTATTATCATATTTGTGTCGAATAGCATTTTGCTTTTTACGACAAAATTTATTCTTGTCTCATACTAAGCAAAATCATAACTTCCCATACCTCAATTTCGTCTTTTTTTACGCGCAACACTAGCACCGGACGTTGCGCAACCCATTTTAAGCGTATTCCCAGCGGGAATTGGATTGCGCGTTTACCACCCGTGCAAATGTAAAAAGGTAAAGAAGTTGTTTTTTAAAGAGAAAATCAGTATGTTACATATACAAAAATCCTTTAAAGCAGAATGCCACAATGCAAAAGGAAAATATAAAATAAAATATAATTCGCTTAAAACCGCATTGACACAGTCATATAATAACAATAAGCAGGAATCAAGTATCCCACATAAGCTGACTGTCACGCCATTTGGTATATTGATCACCAGAACTCTCTGCAGAAAGAATTACAACGTTAAAACTGGTGTCGATTTCATTCCAATAAATACAGAAGTTGTACGTGCATTAAGAACATTTATAAGCATACGGACTAAGGATTTTTCTTTTTACATATTCGTTCGAGGTAAATAATTTATATTTTAACTTATTTAGATTTTAACATGTTCTCTTTTTTTTTCTTTTAAATATATATTTCTCAAGGTTCTGTTCTATTTCATTCTTTGGTGCGCTTTAGTTACTTTAGTGTCATAAGTATGCAAACATTAAATACATATTTAAATCTAGTAAGTATTCATGCAAACAATACTAGTTTTTGACAATCTTGTTGTTACAAGTTTCTATCATTAAAAAACTAAAATAAACACTGGTCATAAAAAAATATAGAAATTGTTATCAAAGTGATATATACAGTGAGTTTTCTGAAATGTCTCATATATTCTCTTTTAATTAACTGCAGAAATAAACTGTAAGTGGAACTAGATCTAGTAGGGCGTAAAATATATTTCAAAAAAGAGAAAAAAAATACGATGTAGGCCATCATATACTGTGTAGCTATCACAGTGGCGGCGAGTAGTGTCTTGTACGATCATCAAAATTATATTGTGTGGCTGTCATACGATCATCATAATTATATTGTTTGGCTGTCATAGTGGCGGCGAGTAGTGTCTTGTACGATCATCATAATTATATTGTGTGGCTGTCATAGTGGCGGCGAGTAGTGTCTTGTACGAACATCATAATTACATTGTGTGGCTGTCACAGTGGCGGCGAGTAGTGTCTTGTACGATCATCATAATTATATTGTGTGGCTGTCACAGTGGCGGCGAGTAGTGTCTTGTACGATCATCATAATTACATTGTGTGGCTGTCACAGTGGCGGCGAGTAGTGTCTTGTACGATCATCATAATTTCATTGTGTGGCTGTCATAGTGGCGGCGAGTAGTGTCTTGTACGATCATCATAATTATATTGTGTGGCTGTCACAGTGGCGGCGAGCAGTGTCTTGTACGATCATCATAATTATATTGTGTGGCTGTCACAGTGGCGGCTAGTAGTGTCTTGTACGATCATCATAATTATATTGTGTGGCTTCATAGTGGCGGCGAGTAGCGTCTTGTACGAACATCATAATTATATTGTGTGGCTGTCACAGTGGCGGCTAGCAGTGTCTTGTACGATCATCATAATTACATTGTGTGGCTGTCACAGTGGCGGCGAGCAGTGTCTTGTACGATCATCATAATTATATTGCGTGGCTGTCACAGTGGCGGCTAGTAGTGTCTTGTACGATCATCATAATTATATTGTGTGGCTTCATAGTGGCGGCGAGTAGCGTCTTGTACGAACATCATAATTATATTGTGTGGCTGTCACAGTGGCGGCGAGCAGTGTCTTGTACGATCATCATAATTATATTGTGTGGCTGTCACAGTGGCGGCTAGTAGTGTCTTGTACGATCATCATAATTATATTGTGTGGCTGTCACAGTGGCGGCTAGTAGTGTCTTGTACGAACATCATAATTATATTGTGTGGCTTCATAGTGGCGGCGAGTAGCGTCTTGTACGAACATCATAATTATATTGTGTGGCTGTCACAGTGGCGGCGAGTAGTGTCTTGTACGATCATCATAATTATATTGTGTGGCTGTCACAGTGGCGGCGAGTAGTGTCTTGTACGAACATCATAATTATATTGTGTGGCTTCATAGTGGCGGCGAGTAGCGTCTTGTACGAACATCATAATTATATTGTGTGGCTGTCACAGTGGCGGCGAGTAGTGTCTTGTACGATCATCATAATTATATTGTGTGGCTGTCACAGTGGCGGCGAGTAGTGTCTTGTACGATCATTATAATTACATTGTGTGGCTGTCACAGTGGCGACTAGTAGTGTCTTGTACGATCATCATAATTACATTGTGTGGCTATCAGAATGGCGGCGAGTAGTGTCTTGTACGATCATTATAATTACATTGTGTGCCTATCATAGTGGCGGCGATATCTGGTATAATGAGTCTTTCATGCCCTATTGTTATATCTTGTTATTATAACATTTATTCTCATTATTAAATTGTGTTTTGTTTACAGACAGGCTTTCCAAGCTAATTCTAATTCTACAACAAATCGATTTCTTATTAACAAATTATTTATAAGGGGGAGGTAATCAGCTTTTTGTTGTATGCTGGTTTCAATAGCCTACTTTGAAGAATGTTTTCTATTTATACAAATCCGTGTTTAACCAATTTTTTGCAATCTTTTAACTGTAATAGTTGTACTTAATAATTTTGAGGTCATTTTATATTGACAGCACTTACAAACGCCAAAAATACCATTTTTTCGTTTTTTATGTCCCCGAAGGTGGGTATATTAAAGTCGCACTGTCCGTCCGTGCGTTCGTGCGTGCGTCGGTGTAAAGAGGGGGGGGGGGGTCCCAGTTAGGTGTCTGCGCAAAATGTTTTTTGATTTTATTTATACTTTGTGGTAATATACCTACATGTATAAAGTTTTATTAACAAGTGTTACTGTTTCCAGTTTTGAGTTTCTTTTATAGATATTCACATTTAAAGTGGGTGGGGTAATCTGACATGTGACCAGCCAGGAACACAATTTCTGTTTGTTTTTTTTAAATGGTTCTAACTTTTTACCTGAAACTTTCATGATAAAATAACATAACTAAGCAATGGACATTCACACAACATGTTGCATTTTAAATTGTACTGAATACTTTTTTCATCAAAGAGCCACAAAGTGGTCTAATCAAATTTACTGATTTTCAATGGACGAACTTTACCAAAAAGCTAAAACATTTTTCATTAGTTGAGATATTAAGGTTATATCTTCAGCAGATATTGTAAGCTAAATAAACATTGAAATGACAGTATATCAGTACACTCTGATTAATATTGGAAGAGTGGTACACTCTCAAACTGGGAAAAAGTTGGTTGGTGGGGTAAATAAATATTCAAAGCAACACTACAAATATTGTGCAGTTGTTAAGCAATGGCTTCAGATTGTCTATTACTATCTTAATTTTATTAAATACCTCATTGACTGATAAATTTTAACACAAAAAAAATCCCACTTTATACATGTATGTCATGGAAAAAGAATGGACCTTGAACATGACATGTAGACAAACCAAATTAACCTTGAAAGCTTTAAGTATTTAACAAAAGGTTTTGCCTGAGGCAGTATATTTTGAGGTAAGCTATTGTTCAAATTAACATTAAATTTTCTGCATTGATTTTTCCACAGCATACATGTATAAAGTCTTATTAAAGAGATTTTTTTTTTTGTTAAAATTTATCAACCAAGTCTGTATTTAATAACACTAGAATGTGTTTGTAGGACACAGGGTGTGCATTTTTTTACTATTTCAGGGGCCATAACTCTGGAAATAGGGGACAGTCCCAGATAAAAAATAGTAGGCGCGCAAGTTCATATCATGATAAACACTCATCAATTTATATCAAATATTTTTTTAGCTAGGCGTGTCACAAGGTTAAAATGTGCATTTTTGACTATTTCAGGGGCTATAACTCTAGAAATAGGGCACGGACCCAGATTAAAAAAGGAGATGCGCAAGTTTATATCATGATTAAGACTAAGGCAAGGTTTCATGAATCTATATCAAATACTTTTTTGAGCTAGGCGTGTCACAAGGTGAAAATGTGCATTTTTTACTATTTCAGGGGCCATAACTCTAGAAATATGGGGCGGAGCCAGACGAAAAATAGGTGGTGTGCACGTTCATATCATTATAAAAACTCATGCAAGATTTCATCAATTTATATCAAATACTTTTTGAGCTAGGCGTGTCTCAAGGTGAAAATGAACATTTTTTACTATTTCAGGGGCAGTAACTCTAAAATTAAGTGACGGAGCCAGACGCAAAATAGAAAGTACACAAGTTCATACCATGATAAAGACTCTTGCAAGGTTTCATCAATTTATATCAAATACTTTTTGAGCTAGGCGCGTCAGGAACTTCGGACGGACGCACGGACGGATGGACGGACGGACGCACAGATAAGAGCAAATCTATATGCCCCACCACTCAAGGGGGGCACAATTAGACAATCTGAGGCCATTTCGTAACAACTGCACAATTTTTGTAATGTTGCTTCGAATATTTATTTACCCCACCCACTTTTACCCAGTTTGAGAGTGTACCACTCTTTCAATATTAACCAGAGTATATTGATATACTGTCATTTTAATGTTTATTTAGTTTACAATACCTGCTGAAAATAACACCTTAATATCTCAACTAATAAAAAATACCTTTGCTTTTGGGTGAAGTTCGTCCATTGAAAATCAGTAAATTTGATTAGACCACTTTGTATTCAGTATAATTTAAAATGCAACATGTTGTGTGAATGTCCATTGCATAGTTATTTTATTATAAAAGTGTCAGGTAAAAAGTTAGAACTATTTTTAAAAAAATAACAGAAATTGTGTTCCTGGCTGGTCACATGTCAGATTACCCCACCCACTTTAAATGTGAATATCTGTAAAAGAAACTCAAAACTGGAAACAGTAACACTTGTTAATAAAACTTAATACATGTAGGTATATTACCACAAAGTATAAATAAAATCAAAAAACATTTTGCGCAGACACCTAACTGGGACCCCCACTTTTTGTCTTGGCTGTAACTCTGCTATCCATAAAGGGATTATGAAATAACTTGGCATAAATGTTCACCACAGTGAGACAACGTGTCACGCACAAGACGCAGACCACTAGCTCTAAGGTCAAGGTCACATTTAGAGGTTAAAGGTTAACATGGTATGTTTCTTGTCCGGTCCATAACTCTGCCATTGATGAAGGGATTTTAAAATTACTTAGCAAAAATGTTCCCTATATTCAGATGATATGTCATGCGCAAGGCCCAGACCCCTAGCTCCAAGGTCAAGGTCACACTTAGAAGTCAAATGTGTTTCTTGTCTAGTCCATAACTCTGTCATTTATCAAGGAATTTGAAAATAATTTGACACAAATGTTAACCATATTGAGAAGGTGTGTCACGCTTATGACCAAGGTCAAGGTCAAGGTCACGAAATGATGTGTGATTTTTTGCGCAGTCAACTGAAGCATTCTTGGGCACGCTTCGGGGGCATTTGTCACCAATATTGACAGTTCTTATTCCCTAAAAATAGTACAACATGTACACAAAGGATTGAAAATGTGCAAATAGCAAAAGGTGAATCGAAAAAAAGAACACCTCATCTTCATTTTATGTTGTATGATATGAAGTGTTGTGAAGATCTTTAAACATCAGGGAACCCTACAGCAAAGGTAACAATATTGTGCTGTCAAACAAATACTAAATGAAACAGTTCTTATAGTTATTATATAAGCTTTTAACATTAAAGCTACTAAATGCATTGTTCGAACGCACAATACTGCAGAAAAAGACTATGTTTGAAAGATACAACGGTCCTTTCAGTGAGACAAGGTCCAATACTAAGGAAAGTGAACATTTTAATTTCTTTTAAAAAGCACAGAAACTATTTCATTTTATTGGAAAATGAAAGTTGGTATGTAGAAATTCGAAATAAATCGCAGTATATGTACAATTATTTTTCTATGAAGTATGAAGAAAGTTAAACAGACCTGGGGGGTCATTCTGTCGATTCATTGAAATTTCACCATAATACACATACATTTCTTTGAGTTCAAAAGACCTTCTGTAAATTTTGACCTGCCAATCTTCATTATTTAGTGTCTTGCAGAAGTCTATGCACTGGCTATGAAAAAAATTGCCAACTCACTTTCCCTTAGTAATGGACCTTTAACTCATGATCTCTCATTACATGTATGGAAGCTGACCACATGAAATTGATCCTAAAACGATTATGACATGATATTATGTAAATGCGTTCGTTAACTTTGGAGAAAGTTATGGTTTGGTATTAAGTTGTAAAGCTAAATCAAAATATTACATTTGCACTCGTATGTGTACTATGTTAATTGACTACATATGAAGTGATAAAGTAAATTCATACAAAAAAGATTGATTGTATCTTTTTTAATTCGTAGCAATCACATGTAAAAATTACAATCGCTACTGAATAAGAAACAAACTCTACAAATAATGTTTCAGTAAATATCAGATAACACGTGACTGTTCTTTATTATTGCATTTTTGTTTATTACTTATTTAAAAGTGGGCTAAATACAAGAAAATATACTTTAATGTGTACATGTATATATAAACTGTTTAGACCATTCACGCTTCGATTTTTTAAATTATTTGTTTGGTTGAAAAACGTAATGATGTAACTGTATTAATATAATACGGTGATTCACTACAAATGATAGTTTGTCACTATACATACAACAGAAGCCCTTCAAGCTTTCCATTAAAGACAGATATTGAGTCTAGTACAGACGAATATGGACTTATTTCGCAGTTAGGTACTAAACATGACAGAAAGACTAACTCTAAATCTTCTCAGTCAAAATTGAAGGGAAAGTAATGTAAACTACATCCATCATAGCTTTCCATTAAATCTATAGAACGGACGTCCAGTATTTTTGCATAACAATTATTTCATTTATCATGATTATCTTGATTACTTTAGTTTCAATTTGATACTTTAGACAATTTTAGAAGCTAATCTAGAGGTAATCATTTAGCAATTTAGTTAAAATTAGAATTTCTTGGATGCATTCCATGATGAGATAATGAGAGTCATTGACATAGAATGATTATTTGTCAACTTGTGAAATGGTTTATAAAAATGTAATAGAAAAAAGTAATTTCAACGTTATAAAAGGATGAGATAAAGTGGCTGTAGATATATCTGTGTGATATTCTGTGCCATCAAGACAAATATGTTAGCATTATTACTATAGTTATTTTTCATCTCATCAAAAACGATTGTTCACAGATCTCCACGAAAGAGATGTTGTCTTAAACATTTGTAAAGATTTTGCTAAGCATATAGCTTGATTATACATGACATTTAAGCCATATATAATTACATTATATTCCTTTTAATACTGCTTTGTCTCTAAAGAAAACTCATAATATAGTGCACATATTAAACGAATAATTGCCTTTTTAGTTTGAGTATTGACGCGTGCTGCCATGATTACATAGCATGGAATATGACCATATCAAGCTGGATCAAAGACAGAATTGTCAACAAACAAAACGAAGTGTTTATTTCAAGCAGTCCTCAAAAAATAATCAAACGTGCCATATGAACAATAATAACGATGTTTATACAATCAGAAATAAGTAAATTGTTCATTCTGTGTTATACGCTTTTATTCTGGAGTTGAGAGAAAAAAGGCTTGTGCTTCATGCACTACTATATGACTTCCGTGGTATACCAAGTATTTTTTTGTGTCAAAAGCCATACAAACTTTTACGAGGGGTCTCCCTGACCGACTGGTTACTTCGAATCACTTGCCTCTCATCGATGTATGTTTGAAACCTCGTTTGTTGTGTATAATTAGGTTATGTGCGGAAATAAAGTATATGTCATTGAGAAGATCCATTGCAAGCATAGAATGCAACCAAACAAAATTATAGTCGACTCGGTTTTTCGCAGATAATTAAGTGTGCAACACCACTCAGACCCTCTAGCACCGGCATAACAGTAAAATTGAATAGACACCATGATCCCAAAAGACAAAGAAATATAAAGGCACTGATTCCAAGTACGGGAAACTTTTTACACTACTACGCGGGAATTAAAGACTAATGTCATAGAAATAAATAAATTCTATAAGACTGTTCTTTAGAAGCAAAGAATGCAACTAAGCAAATCTAACACCAGTTTGACTGAGTCTGTTCATGAGAGGTAATGTCCTAACTTACGAAAACTCGATGGTTCTACCCAGGTGCCCGCCCGTGCCTTAAATAATGCACCAGTAGTCTTATACCACAGCTGCCATATGAGCTAATTTGTATAAGTGTGACACTAAACCCTACAATAACAAAAAGGAATTCGTGTAAGTGTTCCGGTAGAATGGATTTATGGAATGACTTTTCTTTGTTTTTACTAAAGTTCTTTCAGTAGGAAAATGAATGCCCTTAATTTATAAATAATATGGTAAATAAGTGTTCAAGGAAGCCATTTTTTATTTAGGTTTTCTTTTTGGTTCAGGGAGGAAGTTGGTTGATTGATTTTTATTGTCTTTGCTGACTTGATTACTTGACACCCCCGGTAACTGATGAAGAAATATTACTACGTTCAATATCAATTATTTACAAAGAAAAGCTAATAGCAAATGCACATGCTTAATTAATCGAACGTTTGATTAAATGTCTTGTTACATAGAAAATAGTTATACATCGTCACCTTAGCGCAAAAAGTGAATAAGTCCTTCATTAAGTCAATGTAGTTATGCACTTTTTGCACTGAGGTGACGACATAAACTTTATAAATTTACATTATACTGAACATTTAACTGAAATTGAATTACATCTCATTTTAATATCAACTACCTTAATATTCGTCTGATCTTCACATATAGTTAAGATGATAGTTGCCCGCGCAAACAGTTCATTCTGTTTAACAAAGCAGTTAACTTTGTTTTAACTTGATACTAGCAGTTGTCATTTTGAAGCCGTGAGCGCATAGCTAGATGGTAAATACGTTTATAACTGAACAACAACATATAAGTTGCTATCCATCATAAAAGTTTAGTAACAAAGCATATTGTCAGTATTTCTACATGACCGTCATATATACGTTAGCGTCAATAATTTCTAAGTCTTGCCACGTTTCTTTTAGTGACGTCGTTAGTTGTCGAAAAGTGCGTTTCAAGCGTATCAGTGCGCCAGTGCTCAAATGCTTGTTGTAAAAAAAGAAACGAAAGATGTCGCGGCGCAGTTATCAAATTCTGATTAGAATTCGGAACGACTTACTCATATACTCTAAACAAGTTTGAACCACACTGGTTCGCGGGCACTAGTGTGGCATCGCATATTTTCTACAGAACATTTAGACATTGTGCCCCAAGGACAGTCGAAAAGCTTCGATAACAGCTATGTGCAATAAATGCAAAAATATTTTAAACGTACACGAGAGGCAAATGCGAAAAGTCGATCAAATTGCAGGAAACGACATATCAACTGGATTGTGTCTACTTTCCAAGAATTTATCATAGTGCCAATAAAACATTCCAGTGCTTTGAATAGGTTAATGAACAGTTTATTTTTATAATGTTGCAAATATGGCACACTGTGTTAATGTCATTTCTCTAACTGGCACGTACTTTAACTGTTATTTTTCTCCAAAAAATCATCATTGAGACATTGTTTCGTTTGAATTTCTTTTCATGACATGAATGATAATGATAATTAAAAAAATGAAACACTGGATCTAAAAAACGTGCAATAACATGTAAATAAAGGATAGCTGGCACTTTAGTAACATTTTAGAAACGTTTTAGTCATTCTTTTATCAAAATGCATGAAAAGACGAAAAAACGGCATGTAGCGCAAATGATACCTATTCTGTCTCATTTAATGCATAATCGAACAATTTTCAGAAGAAACTACAGAGAAAATGTTGGAAAATAGTAAGTTTGCTTTCAATCGAAACCGTATTTATGTTGCAATAATTGTGTAAATATAAATATTTAAACTTAGATTAATATTTAAAGCAATAACGCTTTGACTTTGGGAGATAACTCTCATCGAAATGACTTGTAAAAGGATAAGGAATAACATATTCGTTCGAAGAAATTCAAAACACTGAGGTGAAACTTGGACCTAGCACCCATCATATGAATGCAATGTAATTTATAACCCTCATCACCCTTTACTGTACGGTAAGTTCAAGTTATAGAGAAACTTACACACGTGAAAACAAACTTCCAGATAAAGATAGAAGCGAATTGTCTTTCTGAATATCGCAGTTAACGACTTTAAAAAGGTTTACAGAAAGTATTTTGATTTTTTGTCATATTTTTTAGTGAAAAAAATGTTTCTGTTCTTTACAAAATAGGGGAGGGAGTAGGGGGCAAAATTTTCGATTGTTTAGACGTGTTTAATGTTTAACTGGGATAAGCTTGTTTAATCGCGTACTAAAATCTTCGTTTCAATTAAGACGCTCGATCCGATGATGCATTTGAACTATTGTTTGACTGAATACACCGTATACTGTTTGTCTATATTTTAAATATCTCCGAATATGGTAGTGGGAAATGTTTAAGGTTTTCAAATGTGTTAAGTTCATCGTCAAAAGTTGTTAATAGAATGTTGTGCATTCTATAGATTTTAGCCATTTTGGACCTTGCAAAACAATGCCGACTATAACGTCTAATGTAAACAGTTGCTTGTTACTTTAAAATACTTAATGTAACAGAAAAACAAACCAGCAGCTAAAAACAATAACAAAGTTTATTATTGAAACTAACAATTTAAATACCTTAAAAATGTTTATTAGCCGTAAAGTCCAATCTAATATCAAGAAAAGTCCAAATCCTGTCCTGGTCAAATTTAAATCCAATCAATATAAATTCCAGAATATTTCACAATAGTCCAAACTGAATTTAGTATATCAAAAGAATATAAACCCTCTCTTCAAAGATGCAAATGTTAATGCAAATCCTTCAAATGTGAGATGTCCAAACTGGTAATATTTTATTAAGAAGTAATACAGGAAAGTTTTTCAATAAGATCTTACTGTAGGTTCTGCCCTGACCCCAGACAGATTCCTATTTAAAATATCATGGAACTTTCATGAATCACCAAGAATAAAAAGAAGATTCTGCTAAAACCGAAAACAATCAAGACTTTAAAAATAATTGTTACACCCTGTTTATCAGTATTGTGGTAGAACATTTTGAAACAATTTTATTGATAAAATGATGTCTCAACACTAGGTCAGTAAAGAATGAGTTACCAATAAAGTAAAGCCTATGGGGAAATGACATGTACATAACACGACGCCCAAAACAATCCTGTTTCAGACTTGATATATCCTACAGAAGTGCTGTAAGTGGTATCAATTTCAGATATTTTTGACAGAAATGATGGGGTTATTCGATAATCTCCCATTTCACCTGACCTGAATATGTTTTCGTCAAGATATACATGTCCTCTTAACATTTAAGCTTATTGTGTCCTTTTAGACTCAAAAGGGATATCTGCGGCAGAGTGGGTAAGATGTTTACTATAAATAACCTGCCCTTCACTGATGTGGGTTCGAAACTTCGATTTCGACTAATAATTTAAAGAAGCTGAAGGTAAATCCTGTCCGTGATGAAATAATGCGCTGAGAGACACCTGGGGTTTCCTCCTCCATCATCCATCAAAAGCTGGAAAAGTTGCCATATAACATGAACTGTGTCGGTGTTTTACTTAACCCAACAAAATTATCCGAACTATAAAGACCTGCTAGCTGTAAGCTAGAGTTAGAAATATTCAGATAGACATATTAGTAAATCATAAATATTGAATTGTCGGTAACACTAATCAAATTAGCTTTGTCGGCGAGAAAATGTCAAAATTATTTACAATTCATTTATTTTGTTTGTTTTTGGATGACAGATATGTCTTGGCTCATAAGTTGTTTATTTTTGGATGACAGATATGTCTTGGCTCGGGAGTTGTTTATGAATGGTTGACAGACAACTGTCTTCTAGAACTGTTTTAATATTTAAGATTGTTTTGCACTGTTTTCTACAAAATTGTGCCTCACGTTGTCGTTTTTCTTACTTTGGACTTATCATATTTGAATAGTGCTTTGTATTTATTTAAAATGCATAGCTTTCCATAATCTGTCATTTTACTGAAAAAAGCATACATATTTTGGTCATTATTCGGAAACGCATCTACTTTGTCTGAGGAAGCTTATTTTAAAGGTTGTTGTAACGGACTTTGTTCAAGAGCGGTTACATGACCTTCAAGATGACTGTATTATTAGTAATCAAAGCCTTATAAAATGAAAAAAACAATCGAAATTGAAACTGAGGAATTACATAAATACATAATCTCTCTGTAACAAATGACATGCTGTTTCATCGGTTTAATGATTATTGAAAATATTTAGAACTATATCTACTTTAGCATAAACTGCTGAATTTAATATAAAAAAGATAAAAAGCCAAATACAAATTTTAAAAACGATTTGAAATTTGTCATTTTATTCACTGTAATAGTGTCTTGTTTTCTTTTTGAATTATTAATACAAGTATACATATTACTTCTCTAATCACAGACAAATGATGACTTTCATCGCTTACATGCAATGTAACATTTCTTCTTATTTTGAAAATTTTCTAGGAATTCTAATTTTGATTTCATTACTTCGTTTGATCAGCTTTGATTGATTAAAAGCAAAATGAACACATACGGAAAATTATCTAGAATATCAAATTAATAACAATGGAATAAAGCAATGACGGTGAAGATTAAAATTGTATCTATTTTATTGCCGTTGCTTAACCTTTCTACAAATACCTGGCAAAATCAAATCAAAAATGGGTGAATGTCAAATTACTTCTCCTTCATTATCAAAGTATTTGAGACTTTGTCGTAATAAGAAAAACCGTCATGAGATGCCGATTCGTTAAACTTTAGCATTATTTCATATTTATCGTTGGATGGGGTTTTCACTTCAAACTGTAGGCAGACTATGAGATTGTATGCTCTAATTGTTACAACAATACAATGAATATATACGGTATATAATTACCATCCTTTAAGAAAGGATGCCGCTAACCAATCAATCAAAGCATATATTTGTAAAGCTTCATATCGTGAAAATAAATCTCTATATCTTCATGGAAGAGTCGATGACATGTAATTAACCAATGTAATAAATCTGGTGGAAGTTAAGTTTGTATGCATTCAAAAGAACTTAAATGTGTCTTCTAATGGAGACAAGTTTTAATGCTGATCGATGCGTCGGCTTCTGGTTTTAATATCTGAAGAAAAACTGGGATATTCTTGGAGCATTTTCGCAGGGAATAAAAAAGCCAAAATAATAGGGAAATTGGCACAAGAAATAATGTGCCTTAATTAGAACTACTTGCATTGAAAAAAAAACTTATTTCTTAGAAATTTCGCTGTACTAAATACGGATGAAAGAAACACGCGTTTTCTCTGCAAGTTACTTCAAATGAAAAGAAAGAGAATAGTAAGCGTACCATTTGCACATGAGTTGATCATGAGAGACAAGTTTATGCGGTGTAGATCAGAAAATGCAAATGTCATGAAATGCAGAGCTGTTTCACGCATACAGATAATTTCTTCCACTATTATTGAACAAATATCGGATGATGTAAATGGAATGTGAAATTTCTAATTTATAATTCAATATTCCCAATTGATCTTATCATGCTTGTCTCCAGTCGGAAAAAAAGATGGAAACTAAAAGTAGTAAAACAACAGCTCCGCCAAGCGGGGCAATATACGCCCGAAGGGTTATATCACAGGATGGGAGAAAAATATAAAGAATTTGACTGCTGTAGCCCAAAGGACTGGAACAACAAAAGGAAAACTTCAAAAAAACAAATCTAAGTCCACAAAAAAAAAAAATATTCAAAGTCCACAAAAAATCCTTATCAGGTACAGGTATGTAAAAATACACTTAAAAATTGGAGGTACCATCCATGTTGTACCACAGAAAAGTGGTCTCGGTCTTTCCCTACGGCCAACAACAAAAAATGTTTCAAAATAAGCTATTTATAGTAACATAAAAGGGAAGTAATTCAAAAAAAAGTATTGTAAGTGAACAAAAAAGAGATCTGCCAAATAAAAACAAGAGCACTGCAATGCAGAGCAATATACACAAAGCAAAGTCATATATGACCTTTGACCTTAAGTGTAACCTTGACCTTGAAGCAAGTCATCCGGAACATGCGCTCTGCACGTCTTCTCAGTGTGGTGAACCTTTCTGCCAAGTTTCTTTGATATCCTTCAAGGAGTTCAAGAGTTACAGAGCGGACACAAAACAAACTGATATGAACTTTGACCCCTAAATGTGACCTTGAATTTGAAGCAAGACATCCAAAACATGCGCTCTGCACGTCGTCTTGGTGTGGTGAACATTTGTGTCAAGTTTCCTTGACATCCTTCAAGGGGTTCAAGAGTTACAGAGCGGACACGAAATTGCTAACGGACAGACGGACGGACGGACGGACACCAGCGTTATAACATAATACGTCCCTTCGGGCGTATAACAAAATAATATGATTTATCTGTAAAAATCGACGAATGTAAAATGACCTACAGGTGATATCAATTTATGCCATATAAAATTTGCCAACTATGTCACGTCACAGGCCTAAATATGAATTTTCATATTTCATTATTACCAACTTATCCTTCAGTAAATAATAACTGATAATCTGTGAAGGATATAGCTTCAGATTGTATGCAATGTCGATATTTTTTCTATTTTAAGTGAGTTATTTGTTGTATAATTGGAAATGAAGTAATAACTATGTTTTATTAAAACACAAAGCTCATGTCGTCCGTAAAACACAAAACACATACACTTTATTCGTTACGATCTATTCGGTGTTAGAAATAAAGTTGTTTTGCAATAGTACTACATTTTGTTTGCTTCGGTAATGTCAAGTCTGAGTTGTTTTGATACTGTATAGGTGTTTGCCACGTTAATTTTCTTTCATTCAATTAAATCTTGAGTCCCTTCTGGTAACTATATGGATGTTTTCTTCAACATTACTCTACAAGCGAACGATTTATCCTTGTTGCTGTATGGATGCGTGCGTCAATCATTTCTAGTTTCATAACTTACTGTATGCCAAAGTACAAAAGGTCATATCTGTTTTATATCTTCTTCAGCTATTCTGTTATTTATAACAACATTACGTGTTCCTGAACTGGAATGACTATATGTCACGCCAGAGGGATTTGTGCGTATTCATTGTTGTTCCGGTTCACTTGTTATAGTTTTGACATGCCATCACACCTTCTGTTGTCACATATTGCAATGTTATTTCAAGCCTGTCGCCGTCAGTTTCTTCGTTCCAGTTTTGAAAAATTCTGTTGTGTCAGATCATTGCATTTGATACAAAATCCTCGTAAGAAACATAATAAAATAAGATTATATATTACATTATTAGATATTATAAGAGTTCGTTTCTTTCAATGTAGGATACTTACGGATTCCTCATTACGCTACTCTACATGTGATCTTTCCGTGTGCTATATAATACAGTTTTTTCCTTATTATATACTGAACACAATTATCATTTTTCGGTAATGTCGTACACAATAGTGTCTTAACTCATGCGTTTAAAACAGTTCTTATGTTGTGAACATAACTGGACTGTTTATTTCTTTTTTTTTCTTTAATTTGTTAATTTTGTTTATGTTTGCATTACTTAGTTCTATGTGTAGACATAATGTTTATTTGATAAGTCTATCGGCTATCTTATAAGGTCCCAACTGCTGATTCCAGCCAATATCCATAATGCATGAGCAACCATATTTCTCTACTTATCTAGATCAATTTACATACAAAGCGTAACGTAGTTGTTTTTAGTGTCGAAGGAACCACCAGTATATTCCGATATTGATTCGCTTCTTTATTTATTAATAGCTATCGTGGATCGTGCTTCCACTGCAGTAAGACTGTCTTTGGTTCACTTGGGACAATGCAGGTATCAGCGTATACCTCCGGATAATGTGAAATATGTGCTTATATACGACTAAGGTGAGCAGTGTATGTGTTTATTATACATTTTTTATTCTGTTGAAATTTGGTAAAAAGTTTAAAGACTTATCTCTATATTTCATATCGAGTGCCGTATCAAGAAAATACGAACAAATTCATTATGGGTATTTTCAGAGAAAGATTTATTTCATTTCTTATCATATTCACGACACAGATGTGTCTGAAATATAAAAAAAAATACCCGTTAAAAAGGCAGTATTTATCGAAATATTTTTATAATCTATAGAAAGTGAACTCGTACACAGCGGAATTATAGTAATTCCACATCAGAAATGGTCATTAATTTGTTAATGTTATATGTACAATAAGATATGCAACATTTTGTAGCATTTCGGTAATAATTTAATAATTTTCTTCGTTGAATGAAGCAGCAAATAGTACATGTAGTCTGCTTGTTTTTCTCCTCTTAATTACAGCTTAAGAGAAATTATGACTTCATGGTAACATTTTCACACGAAGCTAGCGTTAACAATTTGTCTTTGAAAAATGTTGTCTTACATGTACATGTTTTTATCTAAGTAATAGACGAGATCAAAAAAAAAATGCACCAGTTAGAGAAAAAACGTACATCCATATTCACGATTAGTACGCATTTGTATTAATATTAAGATTTAAAAATTACTCTCGAGAAAATGTATTAAGTGTACATAGTAACCCATGTTAGAGGTTGACTTTAACTGTTAAATGTACCGAGATGAACCATTCTTAAAACAGAAATTGAACTCCTGACGGGCAGTTAGTTGACCAGTTTTGAAGAAATATGTACCTTGAAGGTACAGTAATGACCCAAAAATCATTTTGATGGGGGTTTCGGATGTTATTAATATGTTTCTTGGTGATAAGAATGTTCAGAAAGTGATGTCCACGTCTCAACTCCTCAAGAACATCATCTCGTTATTGATGCAAACTTGTATTTACACTTTTTCATAAAATAAGCAATAGTTATTGACAAAAAGTGGTATAACTTTGCTAAATAACGAAGTTGACAATACAAGATATTTTCCTCACTGAAAGAAATACCGTACAAGATTTTAATCAATACCTTCACAGAGCATTCATTCTTTTGTTCTAAAATGTTATAAATAAAATATAAACTGGATGTAATTAATAAATTTAACCTTTTCAAATATCAACACTTGAAACGCGGATCAGTTTCATTACAATAGCTGAAAAGGAATATCTGATGTGCGCGCAAGCGCATGTCAAGCGATAATTGGAATAAATTCTTTGCTTTTGTGTTTGTTGTGTTTGTATTTTGTTAATTTGATTGAATGGTCGATAGGGAAATTAGATCGTTAACCAATTAAACTCGTGTTTGCTGTTACAATTTGTCTAGGGTAGAATCAGTGAAAACTGATGGTGACTACTTATTAATGTCAGATGTCCGTACATGAATGAATGCATTTCCAAGGTAAACTAACATCAAAGGATAAAAAACTTATTCCTATAAACTTATTGTCTGAACATTTGCAAGATTATTTCAGATTAACATAAATGTCCACTTAATTGAATATCCATGTATAAAGTAATACGGACAATTTTATATGTAATCCTCGATAAACACTATAAATTTGATAAACAAAAAAAAATGTTGATAGAAAGAAATACTTTATGGACATAGTTTGAATGCATTGTTTCTAGAATTAGAGTTCAAATGAAGCATGTGTTTTAATTGAGTATATTTCTCAGTAAAAGTATTTATCAGTTTTTGCTTGATATAGAAATGTTCAAGGAACAGTACCGTTCGACCGAAGGAGAGCTTTGAGAAGTATTGTAGTGATACGTGAATGTCATAAATACTGTACGTCGAATAATAACATGTAGCAAAATGTATAAATTAATTATCTATATTCATTTGTACTCATTTTATGAAGATAATTGGTAACACCTTTTCTTCCAACTATTGACCGTTGTCCATATATATAATGACAAGTTAATCATTTTATAATGCTGAAAATACTACTCGTTAAGTTCGCATAGTTGCATGTTATACTTCCAAAGAATCTTTTCAGATTTTATTTAAAAATCCGAACACCAGTCTTTAAGAGCAGTGAGCTGGCTGTAAAATCAGACTTAGTGTTGGACCTTTTGGATCATGAAGTTCATTTAATGTTTCTCTATGAATAGAGTTCTTTTTCAATGAGAGAGTGTTGCACATTTCATTATAATCCAAATCTGGTATTAATAAGCTAGATTGTGTTCTATGCTTACAGTGTATTTCCTAATACATTTTATTACTGGAAATCGAAAAGCATTCACATTTATACTGAAAGGACGTTCGAGTTTCGTCATGAGATCTTGCCAAGATTAAAATCCACTCAGACAGAATAGGTAAATATCCTTTTCTATCAAGCCAAATAGTCTCTGGAGAGCCATTCATTCGCATTTCGTAGACCTGCATAGTTTGCAGTAGTTTACCTTAAAGCACATTAAGCGCGCCATCCTTTTAATATCTTGTTTAACGGTATCAACCTGTCTATAGCAATAGTCGGGACATACCAATTACTAATGTAAGTATTTGAAAACCACTGTAATTATCTTAATATCTTATTATTCTAATTAATCCCTGAAGGCTTCCAGCATATGATTTCTGTGGTATGATCAGCTAGAGAATTACATATTTTTTTATTTCATTTAAATATTTTTCCCGACGTTTAGTAGCTCCGTGAAAATGACATATCGTGAGAGTGAAAAACACAGGTGTCCGTTCGTGACTGAAGTAATGTTCGGAGGCACACATGAGGTCTTGGTTCACAACTTGCAATATGACCTAATATTGTAATGGTGGTGACACACACACACACACACACGCACACACAAACACACACACACACATACACCCACCCACCCCCACTTTCTAGTTTTACTTCATATTTTTTTGCATTCTATATAATTCGGCGGAATATTTATATCTATTTTAAGACGGCATGAAAAAGGGCATCAGTCTACAAGTATCTTTACATATTTTGCACATAAGTGGTTTCCAAGTCTTTACACACAAGTAACGTGGTTTTTTTTCGGTGATATGGTATTGACGAATAATGTAAATTATCAACATTAATTCAAATATATCTACAAGTGAAGTGTTCTGTCGTCTGTAGTATTTCTGGCATGTATAAACCTGTCGAAATCAGCACCGCAATCAATATTATGGCAACATTTTATGGTGACTCGCCATGATTTGTTGCCGTACGGTTGGGTTTCAATTTCATGGTCGGTTGTTATATAAAAGAAATTATGTATAATGCATGTAGAATTATACTTATCCAATTAAATCTATTTAAGTCGTTTGGAAGCATAGATAGCAATCAATAAATACCAAAACAGACTGAAGTTCTTTTGAGAAGAAATGATATAAACACCTCGCGCGCTTAGCCCTAACTCTACCATATTTTCAGTTGGAATTTATTATACATCAACATTGAATTAAATGAAGTGCCATGAAACCAAAAAGGAGGATGTGAAAAAATGCAATAACTCTGAGTCTAAATACGGGGAGACATGACATCTAAAGACTGCCTCCTCTGTTGCTTTGATAGTTAATAAAATCTGTACGTAGGTCCAATCCTCAAAAAAGTTCATATACACCTTCAAGACATCGAAATATCTCGATGTACAAAACCACTTTATGTCATGTCATGCCATCATGTCAAGCGTAGTTCCATGTCAGACAGAACAATAAAGTGAGAAGATACATATCTAAATCTTCTAGTTAGAAAAAAACAACAGCCTTACAGATTAATAAAGGTCCAGTTCTATTTTGTTACAGCCACACATGCGTGTTAACTTTACGGCGAATAACTATAAATTATATTGAGCACATATAACCAGTTTTACTTCCAGTTTTAATTACATAATTGATGTAGTCTGTTGTTTAGTGGCTTCCATGGTCGAGTACTTAATGTCACTTAATTTGAATCAATAGCCCATCGCCTTTGTGGGTTCGAGTGTTGTTCGGTTCGTCATGTCAGGAAGTCATCCAGCTAGAGTCATATATCCATCCTTACAACAAACAGCCGGTATTTACTTGTCATAACGAGTTCAGTATTCATTATTATCAAGTGACTTCATTTACATCACAGAAATTAATAGATTTGAGACAAAACACTTACGGAACATCAAAATTTGAAATCTGTACTTTATTTGAAGCCTTAATATTTAAGCAATACAACTAACAACATAACTGGAGGTAATAACGACTGCAGGGCTACAGTCATGTATTACTTTATTAGCTGCATAAAACATTGAATAAGTGTGAGTGCAATTTAAAGACCTATATTCGTCACCTCAACGCAACAAAGTCGTATCTTGTTATAAATTTATAATAAGATACGACTTTGTTGCGTTGAGGTGACGAATTATGGCTTTTATTTTAATGTTATAACAGATACATCGTAAAGCAGTTTTCCAAGTAAAGAGTATGTATACTTACCTGGTTAAAAAGCATTTCTTTCAATATTGCACATGAATTACGTGGTCAGCTCCATAAAGAAAGGTAATCAGAAACACTGTATTGAATAATCATTTGAGCCGCGCCATGAGAAAACCAACATAGTGGCTTTGCGACCAGCATGGATCCAGACCAGCCTGCGCATCCGCGCAGTCTGGTCAGGATCCATGCTGTTCGCTTTTAAAGCCTACTGCAATAAGAGAAACCGTTAGTGAACAGCATGGATCCTGACCAGACTGCGCGGATGCGCAGGCTGGTCTGGATCCATGCTGGTCACAAAGCCACAATGTTGGTTTTCTCATGGCGCGGCTCATTTCTACTCAATATATGAGATAACAGTTATCAAAAGAAGTTAATATAAATTTGGTTCTGTAATAGTTATCTTATGCTTAAAAATAAAATAGATTAATCGGGATGTTTTCAGAATTATTTTATCAACTATCGGTATGTCTTATTTTTTTAACCTCACAGAAATAAAATAATGAAAACTAAACCTAGATATAGGTCACGTCGTCTACCTTGAAAAAGCACAATTAGAATGCTATATGTCATTCCGTCTTTTTAATTCTCTGATCCCAGAAGGACGTTCGTGCAAAAGCAAGCAGTCATATGATAGGATGCTGGCAACATAAAAACCAAATGCAGACAGAAAAATACCATGTATCTGTCTATCAAACCAAAATGCGTCTCTGGAGAGCCGTTCCTATTTTATGTCACAGTGAAAAAATCCATATTTCAAAGACTTTCATATGACAGCACACTTTTACAGCTGTTCGCCTTTAATGATATTAGACACTCTGTACCGTCAATTTCTTGTTTTCACAATATAAAACTGTCCACCTCAGTAACACACTTCCTGTAACTGATCACCTTTTGTAAAGATAACTTTGGAACAATATTTAAAATAGTCTGATTTGCCTAGAAACAGTTTAGAAAAAAATTATTCAACCTTGGTATTTACATAATCATACATATTGTGGGGAACAAATATGTTCTTCTAAATTTAAGAGCAGATTTTTGGTATTGAATCCTTTAACACGAATGCATATTTTGATATCAACTTATGCTCTTCTTATTTGTTTTGATTTTTTTCACAAACTAATTAAATGTATCAGATAAGATAAACGAATAGTAAACAATAGCAATTTAGCTTCCTTTAGTATTTTTGGCAAAAGGATCAAATATATTTGTTTCAGATAGAGGATAAAAGTGATGTACAATTTATGTCGAATTATTACAGGAATATATTAATAGTTTAACGCAGCTGTAAGATAGATTATATAGTACAACGAATTATTATACGAGCTTGATTAATCTTATTAATATATTGACACAATTTTATTCTTTCAAGTTCTATACAGCCCACAATGTATTTAAATTGGTGTATTCTGTTTGCAACTAAGCATCCTAGTCCCAATGGAAACATTCTATTAACAAATTCTTTTTAAATACAAACTGAATAAAATATTTGTTTTTGTTTTTGAAGTACTTACTTTCTTTAAATTGTCAAAAACTACATGTATGATTATGACTCAGTCAGTTCATAAAGTAAATATTTATAAACCAACGATCTGACGGCAAACATGAAAAACTCTGTTTCACGTGGGGAATGAAATTAATTCTATTCTATAAATTACTGGTAAATATTTCATGTGTTTTATAATATTGTAATTGATAAATCTTTTATGTATTTTATAATATTGCTTAACGAGCTAAGCATATATCGTTGATTTGAAACATTATGGGTGAATACATATATGGCATACGAGTTTTTCACTCTAAACTTCGAAGAAATTTATATACATTAGGTGTATTTTAATAGTTGGTTACTACCGGCTATTTAGCAGGATTTTGTGCACTTTAATTAATCTATACAGTTTAAATCTGTCAAAGCTACTAGCAAGTGATATAATCGATGGAACCATTTATACTGGGAAGTTATGAAAAGTTAGTAAAAGTAAACCTAAATGTACAAATAATCACTGTTTTAGTTTTACCAGTCAAACAAAAACAACATTTACACTTTTGATACATATCGAACATATATCTATTTTAAATTTAACGAGGAAAATACCACAAGAAATATCTAGCAAGCAAATCTCTCTATCCTAAAATCTTGAACTGCCTATGGAATCCACATAGGCCTACCATGTATTGGCAATATTATATAATGTATAACATTTTAATACTTAAAACTGGTTTCATATGTCATGTCCTTTTCTGTATAATCTGATATTTAATCATCTTTTTTATTGAAAACACATTTTTATTTCTGCTTTCATATTTGTTTATCCTTCTCTAAATTTTGCAATCGACACTTCGTTCATCATGTTTTGAATTATCGCCCTATAAAACTATTTTCGTTTAAAAGACATAATATTCGTAAACTGTTTTGTTGTATTAGGTAGGTATCGTTTACGGACAAACACTTTCCAACCTTTTTATAAATCATTTGGCATTAACTTGTATATAAAATTTCGAATGACCCAGAATAAAATCAGTATGTTAGTTTTATATGAGTATTACCTTTTTAATGTTCGACAAACTTGTTTAATAATGATTTTTAGAATGTTCTTAATTCGCCAGTAATAATGGCATTTTAATGGTGCTTATTCTGTCCTGTATTTCTTGATTTTCTAGATTATTTCTTTTAAGGAAGTTTTACAATGTACATTTTTATCAGTTCTTTAAAATACAGTGCAATATTACCATACAAGTTAAAGGTAAGGGTAGATTTCCCGGAAGCATAGAGCACCCCAAACACAGCTATAGAGCCATGCATCGCAAAGTAGGCCCACAAAAAATGAAGCTGTAACGGAAAAATATTGTAGACGGGTTGCTTCAAAAATCCAACAACAAGTACATTATTGTCAGATGCAAATTACTGAAAAATGGAGGATGGTGAGGGGGTGGGGGTGCGGTTGGGCAAGCCATTAAATGAATTACAGTCGCATTCTAGTCGCATAGAATGCAGTCGATGTCCTCTTCTAAGTAATCCAACTAGAATTTCCATGTGCCAAGAGTAACACGGATATATTTAACTAAATTACTAACTGTAATGTTTGGAGACATTTGGATTGAGCGTCTGACGAAAGGACATCACATTTAATTGCACATGAATGGTATAAAAATTGAAGCTAATATTGTTGATCCTTTAGGTACTATTTAATCAGATTCAAAACAATGTAACGAATCTAAAACAATTTCAACTCCACTTATTTTCTATTTCCAGTCATTTGTATAGAACAAACAAGAAACATCAATAACAGCAAAACAGCAATGGCTAAACTTCACCGATTTTTAAAACTAAACGACAGGTTTGACTCTCAGGTATTCACGTTTTTATTGCCTGGAAAACTCGCCACAGAAGACAATCCGGATACATACACAAAGGACGTGGTTTATGGTTATCATAAGTGGACGGCCTACTTCGTTCGAACAGAATTGCATCTAGGATGTTTCTTGAAGCTTCAATCAGCATGTAATGGGATGAAATGTCAGATCGATTTCTCATTTACGTTACTAAACCGAGAGCACTTCACCAGAAATGAGACATTTATTGAAAAGGGATGTGTGTTTACTACAGAATCCAGTCAACATGGCCGGAAAAACTTTGTCGGACTCAATGATTTAGTGGAGAGAGATTTCGCTCAAGTGTCCGGTGATTATCTAATAGAACTTGAGATGAGGAAAATAAATTGCTCATTCGAATGTTATGTCAGAATACCGCGTGAAACTCATTCACGCTATTCATACGATACAAAATTAGAGTCATCATATTTTTCGTATGGCCTGTTTGACTGGAGTTTATCTCTTTTTCCAAACGAAGGAACGGTGGAACAAGACGAGAATATAGCTATGCAACTTCACCGTCATACAAGTTTTGACCATATATGCAATGTTAGGTATTATGTTACAATTGGCGAGAACGGTGCCTTTCAGTCGGATGAATTAGATCAACTTGTAGACATTGCGGGAAATGGTGAAGTCTACATAGTTAATGGATCGTTGAATCAGTTTACACGAGGAAGGTCATCTCTGAAAATGAAGGTCACCATGGTTTCAGTGGTGTCCATAAGTGAAGTGACCTTGAACATTGCAGGAAAATCAAAGAGCAGAGCACATCTTTATGACAGGGATAAACAAGCATGGTAAACATATACATTTTATTTTAATATAAGCAAATAAGAAAGACAAAAGCACCTTATGCCAGGGAAAATAACTGAAAATTCAAGCCAAAGATTTGTAAAGACATGGCCAAGAAAAATTAAAGCCATTCTCATCAATATTAAAATCGCATTATTTTATAAGAACTATTGTTTCAAAAGAAAAGATTATCTCCTTCATTCCATTTTTCTCATTCTACGCCATTTGCCTTGCCAGTTGCGCTAATATATCAAAACAATTAAACGCAGAATTACAACAATTAGCCATGAAGCTATGACGTGATATGAATGCAATACAATCATTATCTGCTAGTAAAAACCTTTTTTAACCCCCTTTTAAAAACGATGAAAAGGGAAACAGGGTTTTTGTAAACCATTAAAAACACAAATTTTTTTCCCTACATACTGTTAAAATCATTTTTTCTTCAAGTTCCTACGTCCTGGTTTTTATTTAGTCAATTGTGACTCGGCGGTCCCACGAACAGCATAAATAATTTATTTTAAACGAAAAATTTTTAAACACATTTTTTCACATTCAAGCTTGTCCTTTTTTTTAAGTGAAATAAAAAACCCGCCTGAAGTTTTTTTATATGAGGTTTAAAGCAAGTTTTTGGTTTTTATTTTTCTGTAAATTTAACAAATCTCAAGACAAATTATACGTAAATTTAGTGTTTAGAGCGGGGGGAAAATGAAAATTAAAAAAGGACTGCACCATGACACAAGCAAATATTAAAATTTTTTTTAAATTTGAAAATTTTTTCATTTTGAAAAAAAGAAAAAAGCGCAATATAAATGTAAGTAAAAGTGAGCTTTTTAAAATGATGGTTCAGTCTAGATATATTTTTTCAAAAAAAAATTTTCCTATATTTAAATTTAAATTAATTTAATTTTGGAATTTTAATTTTTTCCCATTTCAGGTTATAGAGCGTTACATCAAAACTTACCCTATATTTAAACATTTTGCTGAAAGGGAAAATTAACGGTTTTGTTTTGGGGGTTTTGGGATGTTTTTCCCGGGGGCTCTTTTAAAATTTTCACTTTTTTTGATTTTTTCAAAAAAAATAGTTTTTTTTAGCGACATTAAAAAATTTTTAATATTTAACCAACTGTTTTTTACAAAAATCAAAAACATTTTTGGGAAACGGGTTTAAATTTGAGGGGGGACACCCAAACCGGGGTTTCCGGGCCTGTACTATCCCGAAAATCCACTTGTGCCTAGAAAACACACCCGTTATGTCTTTTGGGAACATACTAGTCTTAAAAAGGGGAAATGTGTTTTTTGGGTGTGTGTTTCCCCCTTAACATTTGTTTTTAAAAACTGAAAATTTGTAAAAAAACCCACCCTTCGTCTTCAAAAAAAAAATCTTCAATCCTTTTATCCCATAAAGAAAGGGAGAAACCCGAAAAGAGTATTGTTGCTTTTATCACAACATTTTAAATGGGGGGTAAAACACTCAAAAAAACTATATTCCTACAGTACTTTTTAAAAAACAATTAAATTTTTATGTTTTTAGGGACATTTTTTTTTTTACATGTGGATCATGCCCCTTTTTTTCCATCAATATTTAAATATTAAAAAAAAATTGATTCGCCTTTTTAAAATAGGGTTTTTAAACCTGTTTTAAATTGTAGGGCCCCCCCCTTTCCCCTTTAAGTCATTTATTTGATTTTAACGTTTTTTTCTCCAAAATCGGCCCCCACTCCCAACAAACAAACACTTTAATAGCACGTTTTTAATCACAGTGAATAATAAAAGGTGATATCACTTTTGGTCGTGAAAAAATTTTATTTTTGAAAAATACCCCTTTGCAGATACATTCCGGACCCTTTAAATAAAAAACCAACAATGGTCCATTCGGGCAGATACTACTTTTCAGAAAGGATCTGGATGAGGGCTACCCAATATTTGAAAAAGGGCATTCCACCCAATAAAGGTAAACGCGTTTTTATTGATTAAAAAACATTTCCCAGTAATAAATCAATTTACGAGCATTTGATGTTTACCCCCGCCCTTCTACTTTTATCATTTTTTTTTTTATTTTTTTACGCTTTTCCATACCCCAGTAAGACGGCAAAAAAAAATAAAAATAAAATTTTAAAACCTGCTCTTTTCAAACAAAACATATATGTGCAAACACTCATTTCCAACCAATTTTCCCCTTCATTTTAAATTTTTTTCGTGAACACAAAATATATTGCAATGTTACTCTTACGTGTAGTGACTGTTTTGTGAGCAACAATGATAATACCAGTACTTTGTGTTTATATGAAAGGATTCTTTGAAAGAATAGAACGGAACTAAGCATACTATTAGCAGATTAAGTATTTTCATGAGAGATAATGAATAGTGCAAAACCATACCGCCCTCTAGCACCGACTGAACAACTGTTTTAATAAAAGAAATACAATCGCTGAACGACTTGACTTCAAAAAGTTAACGGCCATCAATCGCCCCCTAGACGGCCCCGCCATTTTTTTCCCTTTTAATTTTTTTTTATTTTTTTTCGTTTTGGGAACTGGGGGCAACATTAATGATGAAAAATTTTCCCTTTGGTAAAAACCACTACTGCAAACGTTTTGAACGTATTATTACTGTTCGTTTCGTCTTTTTTTTTCTTCTTAAAATTTTTGGTTTTTTTTTCCCAGCTTCAGGACGTTTTAACGCCCTCTAAAACGAACCCCAGAAACCCAAGAATTACGTAACAAATAAAAGGGTTAAATCCATTTACTGCCCCCCCCAAAAACTACCACCGTACGATGACTTTTTAAAATTTACAAAAACATAAAATGAATTAAGTAGCGAAGTGCTGATAAACTCCAAAACACCCAAATGAAAAAGGGGGCGAAAGTGTATTATTGTTACAAATTTTGGCTATTTCCCCCCCCAAAATTTTTTAAAACCCAAAACCCCCCGAAAATTTTAAAAACGATTCAATGGATTAGAAAAAAAAAAATTTTAAAATTTTGACACCGATAAGTCAAATGTGGGCGAAAACCCAAAATGCAAAAACAAAAACGCCCCCTGGGTTTTCCCTATCCTTTAAATCGCCCAAAGAACATTGAATTGCACAGTTTGACACTATGCTTTGCAATAATAAAAGTTCCATTTTTAAGAAAAATTTTTAAATGTAAATCTTGTTCCTACAATATAGTATTTTCCAAAAATAAAAGACCACTCCTTTCCCCGTATTTTTTAAAGCACCTCGAATACCCTAAAAAAAAAACAAATATTTTGGGATTTTTTAAACTAAACCTAAGGGGGGGAAAGGTTCTTTTTAAAATTTTTAAATTGGAACTGAAAATTTTTAAATTTGAATTCGCCCGAGAACAATAAATTCCCTCCTTTTACGGGGGATTACAAATTTCTTTGAAGTTTTATTATGCCAGCATACGATAAATTTATTTCCATTGAAACGCAAGTTTCTTTTTACATGGGTGTCAATATAGCGAAACATTACAATGTTATTCACTGCAACAAATGTAAATTTGCAAAATTGTTTCCTGCAAATATTTCCAAATTCCCAATATTAAAATTAATGACTGATTACATAATATTTTAACTTGGTTGCAGTATCCTGAAAAGCAAAAAATTTAAAAACCGTAAAAACGTGTATCTTTGCCAAGTCTCTTATCTTTTACAATTTTCTATAACCATGGAAAAAAACTCAGGGGAAAATTCTTTAAATACAAAAAAACACTATAAATTGACGGAATTTTTTCTCTTCGCAAAATTAAAAAAAAAACAACAAGAGTAAATTTTATTAATATCTTTCAAAATTATGGGTCATCATAAAATTTTCTTTTAATATTTAACAAATTGTCTAAAAAAAGTAATTTAAAAAGAATAATAATCCTCGCATGATAAAAAAGGATTTTTTAAAAAATAAGAATTATGGATAGTTTCAAACAATGTTTTTATAGAATTGAATAAAATTTTAAACCAAACGCCCAATAATGGATAAAAAAACCCGAGTTCCAGTTTAAACCACCCCCAAAAGGAATTAATTACCCCAAATAATCTTTAATTTTCTATATTTCATAATCGAATTTTTTCTTTAATCGTTGAAGACTGAAACATAAAAAAAAACCAATCATCTGGGAAACATGGTTACGCATCCAGACTTTAAATGGGCCGGGCCCAAAATTTTGTTTTATTCGCAAGATTTGGGCGTCAATTTGGGTTTAATTGCCCCAATTTTCAATTGATGAATTAATCCCCCAAGGCTTTTTATTCCCAAACTTACAAAAAAATTTGCCTTTTTAGTTGCAATGGGGCATTATGTTTTGGGTTAAGCATTTTTAAATTACTGTCTTGGGAGCAGTGAAAACTCTTTTAAATGACGTTGTCAAAAATTTCTCTCGTCTGCAAGCAATTCTTGCGGAAAATGATTTTCGGGGAAATGAAAAGAGCAAACCAAAGGGCCAAAACATCAAAATTAGAAAGGATAATGAAAGCAAAAAGGGCAGTAGTTTTTAGCACGCCTGTTTAAATGCTGACTTAATTTGGTCTAAGTGAAAATGCTATTTTGAAAGCAAGAGACATTTGGATAAGATTTTTTTAAAAATAAATTTGTCGATATATCACGGGTGAAAATTTTAATTTTTCACCTTAAACTATGTTATATTTTAACTGCACAAAAAAAAAGGTTGTCCCAGAATTACGAAAAACATCTGATAATGCATTTTGGAATGCAAGGGATGTTTTTAAAAAAAGGTTATATTCAACATCTTAATATGACAAGTCAAATATTGCGGGAGAAAAAATTTTGACGCGGGCGGGCAAAAAACTTTGGGACAGCAAATTACTTTTTTCCCAAAACAATACTTTTTTGAACAAAAATTACAAAAATATTCATTTTGTATTTTTAAAAAACTAAAAATCATACATTCATTTCAAAAATTTATCTTTTTAAAACTTCGGGAGAAAAAATTTGGGTTTTTTTAACAGCAGAAAATTTTTCCGGAGAAAAAACTCATTCCTATCAAAAACCATTGCAAAAAACGGGCCCGAAAAAGAAATTGATAAAGAAAAGGGAAAGGAGAAAGAAAAAAATTAAAAATAAAAAAATCCACTCAAAATAATATTGTTAAAAAAACCCAAATCACGTGACATCCGGTACAACGAACGTTGTTTTCCCCTCTTCCCCCCGGGGAAAAGAAAAAATTTCTAGAGATGAAGGGGTTTTTTACAGGGGAAAAACAAGTCGTATTACAATGAAAAAATGGCGGGCAACTACAAAAAAAACCCGGACAAACCTAAAAATGAAAAGGCCCAAAAAATAAAAGCAAAAGGAATAGCTCTTCATCCCGGTAGCCCAAAGATAAAAATTTATGACGGGTAAAATTACGACAGGTAAAATTTAATGACAGGACAAACCGGGAAGATAAAGTTTATGAAAGAACATCAGCTAAACAGAATGTCCTATAAACAATAGCGACAAAAAAATGTATCCAAAATTTTGGGCAATTGGGGTACGTTTTATTCCCGATGATATGAAAAACAAAAAAGGGATATTGGGAAACACTACAAAAACCCCTTTTAAAAAAGGGTTTTAGTAAAACATGAACCCCTACAAAATGTTAAAACGGGTATCTGATGCGTGTGACTTCCCATAAATTAAATAGTATATTGTTTTTTGCAAAGCATTTCATGCAAAGGCATTTGTTTTAAAAATTTTTTTGGGAGACAAAAGAAGTTTTTAAAATCCCTTTAAAAAAAATGCTGAATAAAACTACGCCCGAAACTTTAAAAAATGAAAAAAACCTTTTAACTTTTTTCATTTTTTTAATAAAAATTTATGTACCCCTCTGTGATGAATCGACCAATGAAATTAAATATTTTTTAATTTTTCACCCTTATCCTCAAAATTTTCTATAAAGAACTTGCCATCTATAAATTTTGGACAGAAACCTTTAAAACTTTTAAAAGGTGATTCCCAAAAAGAAAAACTAACTGGATGGGCAGGCGACATGATCTACACTGGCCCGAAAAGGGCATTTTTAAATCTTGTCCAGCATAAAAAGGGTTTAAGTAAAAAAAAATTTCCCCGGAGTGAACACCAAAATGCATTTTACGTGTTGGATAGCCAAATTTTAAAATTTTAAAATTTTTTATGTCCCGAGCAAAATAAAATTTGATCTTAATGTAAAACAAATATCCCTTCCCTTTTACCATCCTTGTTACCCCGGAAAATTTCGGAAGTGCTGTATAATTCCAAAAATGCTAACGGGGGAAAATTGTAAAATTTGTATTGACATTGCTTTTGCCAATTTTTTTCTAACACTAAATTCTGATTGTTAAAATTTTAAATAACGATTCAACATGGTTTTGAAGCTGAAACCTTTGCACTAAAAACTTTGCAATCAACATATTTTTTCAGTATGGAGAGCCCCCAAACAATGTGTACATTTTGCTTTTGAGAAATTTGGGGCGATTAAAAGGGGGCAATCTCATTTAATGGATTTTGGGGTAAATGAATATTTTTTGTTTTATCAGTTTATTATATAAAAAATAAAATTTGAAAATGTTCAAAAATTTTTTTTATTTTTTTAAAAAACCCCAACATTGACAAATTTATAAGCATATTTAGTCGAGGGAAAACTGACCCAAGTGCTCAAAAAATTCGAGGAAAAAGCCCGAAATGCTTTTAGGAAATCCCCCAAATATTTATTTGAAATTTGCATATCCCTTCTAAAGGGTACCGATTGTTTTATATTGAAGAAGTATCCCCCATAAAATTGGTAACAAATTTGGCTGTAGCATGCCCAAGGTAATGTTTTATACACATGGTCAGTACCAGATGTTTTTTTAAACTTTTTTATCAAAAGGATAAATGTCAAATATTTTTGGGAAAATTTCTTTTTTAAAACTCATTTCCCTTTTCTGTCAAAAGGGGTTCAAAAGCTTAAAACGCCTGAAATTTTCTGCAATTTTTTTAAAAAAATTTAAACAACCCCAGAACATTTAAATTTTAAAACACCTGAAGCAAAAGGGTCTGAGATTCCACAGGGGAGTGGGTACACCCCATCTTTCAAAAATTTAAGTATCCCCGGGGGGTTTATTTTTTAGCTTTTTAAGACGAAAAATTAAATGGCACTTTAACGGGTCATTTTGCGGGACTATTTTTTAAAACAGCTTGAATTCATAAAGAAGTACTTTCCCCCTTAACGAAAATAGTTTGAATACTGTACTTAAAAATTTAGAAACATTTTAAAAACTTTTCCATACAAATTATTTTCCTTAAATTTTTAAACCCTTTCCAAAAAATATCACCCTGCAATACAAGCCCCCCATACATTTCTATACGAAATACAAAAGAATTGTAACTGAAATTTTTTTTTTTTTTTTTTTTTTTTTTGCTTTTTTTCCTTGGGCTTTTAATAACCATGGTATTCTGACTCTTTTTAAAAAATCTTTTTTAATGTTTTTGGGTTTTTAAAATCCTGGGCTTTTTTGAAGACCTATTATACGCCCTCGTAGATTCTTGGTGGGTTGAAGAAAAACCTCCAGCCAAACTCCAAAAGTCATTTCAAAAAAGGAGCCAGAGGTCTGAAATAGATCGACTCCCCGGGTACCCCCCCTCCCCACCAGCACGAAAAAAGCGCCTTTTATATGGCGCCCCTTTTCGCCCCTTCTTTTTGGGTTCTATATCCAAACTCTCATTCGGACTATTTCGAATTGTAAGAATTAAATTTTTCATAGATAAGAGTTTTAAAAATTTCTTTCCGCTAACATGTGAGGCAAAACTTTTAAATTCGGCGAGGGGGTTCATATCTTTTTCCCGGTGCCTGTTTCCAGATAAAATCTTTTAACTTTTTTCATATCATCATGTTGTACAAACTAAATTCACCAAAACGGTCCAAACACAAAACTGGCCCAATTGAAAGGGAATGAAAAAGAAAGAAGCCCAATCCCGGGCAAATAACCCCATTTAAAAGACAACACATATAGGGTTTTTAAGCATGTCTTTTAAAGGCTATTATCCTTTTCACAAAAGGGTTCAATTTTAAGGGTTTTTGTCATAAAAACGGAAAATTTGAAAACAACTTACTCTAAACTGTGTCACATAGTGAAAGGGTAAAAAGTTTGTAAATAAGTGAATTACAAACATAAAAAAAAATTTTCTAAATTTTTTTTTATGAATTTTAAAAACCTAAAGGGCCCGGGAAATTTTGAAACTTTTTTAACATATTATGTTTTCCCAAAAAAATAAAGCAAAATGGGTTTGGATTTTCCAGGGAAAAAAATTCACCTTTTCGTTTTTTTAAAAAACCCGGGTGGTTAAAACCCTTTTTAAAAAACCCCTAAGAAACTTAAAATTTTTTCAGAAGATTTTCACCCTGCCCATTTTGTGCTTTTTGGAATTACCAAGCATTTCTGTTATCCAATTTAAACAAGGGTGTGTACAATAAATTTTTGAACTATTTTTAAGTGTTTATCAAATAAAGTAAAAATTATATTTAAAATTTTTCCCAAAACATGTAATAAAATGCATTTTTTGTCCAAAAAAGTGGGAACCAGTTTTTTGGGCGTTCCGGCTCAAAAGACGGGAATTTAAAAATTTTAAAAATTTTCGTTTTTGCCTTATTTTGAATTGTCACCAATTCATCCTCTCCAAGGCTGTTTAAAAAATCCCGGGAAAAAATTTAAATTGAAACCCCTTTAAAATTAAATTTTGGACCGGATTTTTTTATGGGGGTTAAAGGTTCTTTTCTTTTTGGAAATTTTTCTATTTTTCTGCACTCATTTTTTTTCTACAAAATTACAAATGAAACATAATTTATAATTCTTTTACTACTAAAAATTTTTTAAATATATTCTGTTGACCCCTGTTTTTGTAACCCCTAAGGGGAATTTTTTTAAATAAATTTATACTGTACATCCAAAAAGGGAAATACACTTTTGTTCAAATATTTCAATTTAACCCTTTCCCTTCAAGAAATTGTACTGTTTTTTTTTGTTTTTTTATTCTCCGTATATCTAAATTAAATTTTTAATTAAAATTTTTATTTTTTCTTAATGAAAAGGGAACGTTTTTTTCAGCAAAAAGGAAAGAATTACACATCTCGATTTGATAAAAAATTTTAATTGATACAAAAAAAACAAGACGAAGTTTTAAAACTCATGAATTTTTTCACATTGAGTTGACAGAAATCTGCAGTTATGTCTATATCTATTTTTTTATTATTACAATTATGTGCAATGGAAAAGTTCAAAACCCTTCTTGCAAAAATTAATAGTTCAACTACCCCTAGCATGTAAAAAATTTAAAAATGGTTTGTCTAAAAATTTTTTGGCTTTTGAATTTTTAAAAAAAATTAAGTTCCCAAGTGGGGTTTTTCGTAAATAACCCGTTTTTTGAGTTCATATGCGAAAATATATCACAAGGGGCCGTGGGCCTAAAGAGATATTTTTTGTTCCGCATAAGAACAAAAAACCTGGGGTTTATTTTACGAAAAAATCACATTTGGGGAAAACTTTTTATTTCGATTCTAACACGACAACTATTTCCAAGAGTTTTTAGCAAAAAATGGTAACATTTTTCCCCCGGGAAACCCGTTGGGTTTTTACGCACCGGGATCGGTGACGTCATTGCATGCGCTTTGGGTTTCTGCAGAATAACCCGAGACAAAATTTTTGCCACATGTATGTAAAATTTTATTTGCGGGTCTGTTAAAATTTTTTAAATAGGGGGCAGTAAAATTTTTTCTTTTCCTTTTTTTTTAGAAAAAAAGATTACCCCGGGATACGAAAGCCCAATTTTGGTCATGTAGATGGGTCTACTCCCCGGGGAAACCAATGTCAAATGCCCCTGTTATTTTTATAGAGCTTTAGAAAGGTTAAATGCAGGTATCAATTTTTCCCTGCGTTTTCTTTTAAAGTACTTTCCAAAAGGGACCCAGAAAAAAAAAGGGCTAATGGAAATTTGTATTTAGTAATTTAGGGAGTCATCAAAACCTTCCGATGGAAAGTTCAAATAAGTGTATTCATGGACAAATCCACGCTGTTCATGTTTCAGGGAAAAAAGGAACTTTCCCTTTGGATTAATTGATCATATTTGCTTACAAATAAAAACCTTTGAAAATTTGAATTATCGAAATGGGTTTCGAATATATTGTAAATTTCATTTTTTCTGCTACATGCGATACAACTAAATCAGCTTGTGTACTACCCGGGAACTCGGGGTTCATTGTTTTTGCAATTTTTTCAATTTTTTAAATTTGAAAATTTTAGGGACAGTTTTTTCTAAAAAAGGGATTTTTCCCCCTTTTTTTACATGTACAAGTGAGTAGCGCATATATATTTGCTTTTTAACTATTGGGTTTTATAGAAATACTTCATTCCACTTAAAAAGGGACTTACCGTCAGTAGCAGAACTACTCCCTTTGGGTTTAAATTAAAAACCTTTGGAAAAAAATTTTTATTGCATGACACCACAAATAAAAATTCATAATATGTTCCTGGGTTTTTTTTTTAAATCCCAGCAAAAATTAATGTGAAAAATTTATCAGAAATAAATCAATAATATGCCCTTAATATCTGATTTTTTAAATCCAAAATTTAAAAGTTTAAAAATAAAAAGAAACAGAAGAATTTTTAAAAAACTGATTTTTTTACACTTTTTTTTTTAAAATTTTAAAATAAAAAAGAAAATCTCTTGAAAAAAAATCAATGTTTTTCATATAATTTAGAAAAATATATCAAATGTATCAAAAATAATATCAACATCAGGATTTATAATGGTTTTTCACGGCTTTTGTCTAAGGAAAGGTTTTTTTGGGTTTAATATATTATATTAAATAGAAATATGGGTTTTAAAAACATTTTTCAAAGAAACAGGCAAAAGGTCAATAAAAAAAGGGCCCACTTTATCTATAACCTATTTTTATATCAGCAACCCCCCTAAAATTTGTTTTTGTAAAAAAATTTAAAATCCTGGCTGCGAATTTTTAAGGTTTTAAAATTTTAAATATTTAAAACGCATGTTTTACATTTTTATTTTAAAATTTTAAAAATTAGAAATGCACCTATAATAATCCAAAAGCCAAACCAGACAGGTTTCTTTTTTACAAAGATTTTTTAGAATTTTAAAACATTGAAGGTTTTTTAAGGGTCTAGTTTACGGGAAATTTTTTAAGGGATTTTTTTTTTAATTTGATTTTTTTATCAATTAGTGTCCCTAGTAATCTTTTTTGCTTCTTAAACGTCCCTTATTTTAATAGAAATTTCATTTACCTCTTTCAAAAATAAGTAAAAATTTCTTTTCAGAGCTGCGGTGAAAAGTTCGCTATAAATTCATTACTAATTTTCAAGAAACTTTATTTACCTCACAATAAGACGAAGATTTAATCAAAAACCCTTCAAAAAAGCATTTAAATAAACCTGGGTTTAAAATTTTTAATTTTTTAACTAACAGAAAAATACAGAATTTGCAAAAAATTTATTCGTTGAAATTGTTATTTGTTTTCATCTCAAAAGCTGAAAAGGAATATTTTAAAATTTAGTGCAAGAGCACGTCGGCCCCAAAAAATGAAGTAAATTCTTTTGTGTTTGAAATTTTATTTTAAATTTCATGGTCGATATGGGAAAAAAAAGAAAGCTTTTTTTTTTAAATTATTCTTTTTTAAAACAAGTAAGCAAAGTAATTTGAATCACTTCACCCCCCAACGTTGTGGGGTCCCACACCTCGCTCGGAAAAGAGAAAATTTGCATTGAGGAAGCCTTCAAGCCATCCAGCTGCTAACGGTAAAACAAGTTGATCAATGCTCTTTGGGGGGTCTGGATCTTTCTCAACCATCAAAACTGGAAAAGTTGTCCCCTTTAAGGTATTTTACAGGGTTTTTATTTTAACCCGGAAAATTTAAAGCGTTAAAAGTCATTTATCCGGAAAACTGAATAAACCCGGGGTTCGGTGTAAAGAAAAGAAAATCATTTTTTGAAAATTTAATTTCAACCTGTGATAAATTTTTTTACAATGACACTGCTACTATCTTTTTAAAGTTGAAATATGATTATCAAAAAATCATAGTTAAATATTCCCCAAAAAAATGTCCCTTTAAAAAAAAGCATGGAATGTGCATTTTTACTTTATAAAAGGGCAAATATCACAAAAATAAGCAAACGTACCTATACAAAATAAATCACCCCCTTATAGGCCATATTTTTAAAAACAACGTGAGAAGTTTTATTAAAAACAAATCTACAATTTTTAGAAAAATTTCTGTGTGCAAAAAATATGAAAATTAAATTTTCCCATAAAGAAAAAAGCATGAGGTCCAAAAATTTTTAAAACAATCTTGGGAAAAATCTTTACAGATCCCCCATTATTTTAATTTTCTGAATTTTCTAAGTATAGTCTGAAGTTTTGAAAAAAACAGGGTTTTAATTTAAATTCTAATTTGGGAGAAAAAAATTTTGATCCCCCAATTTTGCAGAACAACCCAACCGAAATTGTATCGCTGTACGTTTAAAACCAACAAAAACAAAAACAAGTCCAAATGGGCTCTAATATTATAACATATATGACTAATTTAAATATAAAAATTTTCATTTGAATTTCAAAGGTATTCCAGACTAAAAAAAATTTTCCATTTGACCTTTTTAAAATTTTGGATAAATTTTTTTCTGCGCACAACTTTTTAGTGGAAAGTTGTTTTCGGGGAGGGACTTTAAGTAAACCCCGGAAATGGGGCTTACAGTGTAGTAGTGAAAGAGTAGCGAGACTGGAAAGAGGAAATAACCAAATTGGGAGTAGAAAGAAATAAAACGGGGTTTGTAATATAAACATGGAAGAGGGAAAAGGGGAACAACCCGGGGCCCTTAAAAAGGGGAAAAGGCGGGCAACCCTTTAAAATTTGGGAAATGGAAAAAAGTAAGGAGTTGTACTATCAACATGGAAAAGGAAAAGGAAAAGGGCGGGACTAACAACTGGAAAATGGAAAAAAGTAACGGAGTTTTTAAAAATAAACATGGAAGAAGAAAGGGGAATGAAGCGCGACTAACACATTTTGGGAAAGGGAAAAAAAGTGGAGTCGTATTATCAACAGGAAAGGAAAGGGGAAAAGAAGCGGGGCTAACACTTTTATTTCTGGGAAAAAGGACTAATAAATTGGAAAGGAAAGATTAAAAGGGGGGTTTCTAACAACTTTGTTTTGGGAAAAAAATCAAAAAAGTTTTTCTTTAAGGGCATCGAGCAAAGCACAGCTATCTTTTTAATTTTAACAAATTATATAAATTAAATTATGATATAAAAATTAAAGTTTTCGATCAAAGACGGGGCTTACGGGGGGTTTAAAAAAGATTGTTTTTTTTTTTTTTTTTTTTCAGGGGAAACAGGGAAAATCAATTTTTAAAATTTTTGCGGGAAAACATTTTGGGGGTTTTTTTTGGGCTTTGTACTTTAGACAGCACTTTAACATTTTTGGAAGTGTAATTTAACTTTTGTTTTTATTGAATGAACGCTAGTTAGGAAAAGAAATTGTCCTAAAATTAAAGACAAAGATTCTGTGAATAAAAAACGCCCCTTAACCCAAAACATCCCCAAAAACTAAAAACCCGTGTATGTAAGGGAAATTAATTAAAAATAATAAGTTCCCAAAAATGGTTTACGTAGAAAAACCCGCTTTTAGTTTTTTATGCCCTAAGAAAATCACGAACCGAGGCCTGTGATAATTGGGGGGGGGCTTAAGGGAAAGAAAAAAACAGGATATTCTTCCCATAAATCCCACTTGGGAAATTTTATTTCGGTTCAAAACGACATACTAGTATCAACAGTGTAAAAAAAAAATATTTTCTACTTTTTACGACCTTTCTTTCGCACTTTAAACGATGAAATCATTTCACGCGGTGGGGTAACGTAGAATAACCCCAGATAGATTTTTCCTTTTATGTATGTAGGTTTTTTGCCTTTGGGCATGTTAGAATATTTCTTATACATAACGTTTAAATTTGTATTGACAGAGTATGTAACCGAACCCATATTACTTTTATACTTTGTTCATTATACAATGTTTTTTAACATCATTTTGATACTTTCTGTAATCAACCCCTTTTTATAATTTTTTGAAAATTTTTTGAAAATGTCACGCCAAAAACCCAAATTTTTTTAATCTCAATTTTCCGGGTATCGTCCCCTGTTAAAAAACATTATTAATCATCATTCTTTTTTTTAGTCATTTTATTATCAAACCCCTGCCATTAAAAAATTAAGGGAAAAAAAAAATGTTGCAAAGCAAAATCCCAAACCCGGAAAATACATTGGAAAATTTTTGATTTCATTTTGTCTAGTATCTGTTTAAAAAGTTCGCAGAAAACCCCCCAAAATTTTGAGACTTTCCCCATTTGGCTTTTGGCACCAGTTTAAAAAAATCGCGTTTTGGGTTTTTTTTGCGAAAACTACTAAGAAATTAAAGTAAATAAAGAAACTAAAATAAATACAAATACTTGTTTTTTTTTCAAATCAAAAAAAACGTCCAAAGCGAGAGATCAAATTTTTCTTAAGGCCCAAAAAATGTCAAACACAGAGAAAAAAACAAAACATTTTTTTATTCCCTTTTTATAATAACAACTGTTACAAGGGCGGGCCCCCTCCACGTTAAGGACACTGACCCGGAAAACCTTACCCCTCATGGGGGTTTTAAACCAAAAGCAAGGGGGAAAAAATTCCCTTTTATTTGGGGGAGCCCTCAAGCCCAGTTTTTGCGGGGCCCCCGTGGGGGCCCACCCAGGGGAACCCACTCGCAAAAATAATGGGGCCCCAAAATAAACAAATTTTGGGGCTTGGTCCCGGGTAAATTAAAAAGGGGGGTTTTTGGAAATTATCCCGTTTCGGGAAAATTTTTAAAATTTTGTGAGGGGTTGGGAAATTAAAACCATAAAAAACAATTAAGTGGTCCACATGTTTTAAAAGCACAACTGTGTAAAAAACTTCATGCGGGGCTGACTACAAATTTTAATTTTGGGGGGGGACAATCTTCCGGGAATGGGGCATGCCTGGGGGGAAATTTTGGGCTGGCCAATTTATATTTTTCGGATTTCCTTTGTTAAATTTTTGAGCAAAACCGTCCCCTTTTTTCTAGGAAATTTTCGCTTTAAATTTTTCCCCACTTTCGATTTATAAATAAATTTCGTTACAGTTTTAAAAACTGGGAAACAAGCCCTTTTAAAGAATTATCTAAAGTGTTTTAAAAAATCTTCGTTTTATTTTTTAAACAGGGTTTAAAAATTTCACTTATAAACAAATATTAAATCAGGACAGCAGGGTGAGATTGTATGAATAATAGTAAACCCGTAGGTTTTTTGTTTAAACGAAAAAGTCAATTCATCTATAAACAACCCCATTTCCCAATTTCCCACATGACACTTTAACGCCTCATTTAGTGTGGGATTACTTCAATTTTTTTGGCCCTTCAAATCTATAAAAGGGGTTTTTTAGACATTTTAATATGCTTGTCTCTGTTAAAACACCTAACGCAGAATTTAAAAGTCACGTTTTTTGGGGTTTCACCAAAAAAGCGCTACTATATTTAAACTACTGTTTTAGATTTTAAAAACAATTAGAATTGAATAATTTACAGCAAAACCTGGGGTTTTAAAACCCATTTTACACTCGGGGGCGGGAATACTCCCAAAAAAAATTAACCGGGCTGCATGCTCGGAAATTTTTAAAGCCCCAAAGATAACCCCCCATCGTGCATAAAACGTGTTTAAAAACACTCTTCGCATAAATTATTTTTTTAATTTTAATTTCTAAATGTAGGGAGTGTATAAGTTTTAAATAAATTTTAAAAATTTTTAACTTGGGGACTGTTCAAAAAGGATAGACATGAAACCCCATGTTGCATAAATTACAAATTACACATTTTTTTCCCCCGGGTAATTTATATATCCGCAACACCGTTTCAGTCTAGAATGTGTTTCGTTTTACTTGTGGAAACTACTCACTTGTACCTAACATATAAAGTCCTTTATATAAAGTTTATACGAAACCACATACTTATCAGCTTTGTCCCCGTGCCCCGCGAAGAGTGGGTTTAAAACGCGAAATTTTATTCACTTCCCCCCTAACCGCTTTTTGGGGGAATTAGATTTCTTTCTTTGAGGAAAACAAAATCCCGATGGCTGCTGAAAGGTTTTTGGGTTTTTCCCCACGCGGCCGTCTGTGCCTGAAGTAATGCTCGGGGAGAGACACCTGGGACCTTCCTCCACCAAAAGGGAAAACTAAAAAGCCCCAAGTAAACTTAAGTTGGGTCGGCAAGACGTTACATCTTAAAAAAAATATTAACTGTGTTTTGCTAAAATTTAATTTAAAGATTTCCCCCTTTTTCCACTGGTTCCAACTGAAACTATTTTCCCTCCGATATATTTGACATGATACTTTGAAGAAAATCTTAAATCTAAAATTCTGAAAATATCTTTTATCTTTCCCTCAATATATAACAAGGCAGCTAGGCAGCTACTGCATTACTGATATAAAAATGTCCACCCTACGTCCTCTCAGTTTCTAAGTAAAAGTTTATTGTTAAATGTAACGCAAGTAGATCAGGGGTGACGATAAAGACGCATTTCATATCTTTATGGCCCTGCCAAGAGTGTCCGGATACAAAAATTTGAAAATCGTCATAAGGAAAAACATAAATTTGGCAAGGGGTTATTTTTTTAAAAGGGGAGGGCAGCCATTTTAAAACTTTTTTTCATAAAGGTCAGTGTTTAAAAAGATCCAAAAAAACTTTATATTGCACGATGGAAAACTTGCACAGTTTTGCAACATCAACGGACTCTATAAATTTCTCTAAAGAATTAATAACTTGGCTGTTACTTTTTACTCCCTTTAATTGTACCTTTAAATTTATACCGTTTTTTAAAGAATATACAATATTTCACTGCCGTCCCGGTTTTTATAATGAAAAAAAAGGGGGAAAGGGGGGATAAAATGTTTTTTTGCATACCAGACGGGATTTTTCCCGGGTTTTTTTTCCGTTTTTAGAAAAAACCTCTTTTCACCCCGGGGGTAAAAGGGCTCTCGTGTTTTTAAATGGGGTATTACGAAATCCTATATTTTTGAAATTTATGTATTTTAAATTTTTATTTTTTTTAAAAAAAAAAAATAAAAATTCCCAAAACCCTTTACATTTCCCAATTTTGGGTTTCCCGATAGTATATTTCCCCGATTAAACACGTTTATTTTATCAAAAAATTTTAACGGGTTTCGCTGGGGAATGATATAAACAATTTTTTTATTTGTTTGGGAAAAGTCATGACCCTCTTTCCCCCTTTTTGGGCTTGGTTTTTCCCCGCTTTGTTACACGCTTTAAAAAAAAGTTCTAAAAAGAAAGCGATTGGGGGGGTTTTTTTTTATTTTTATTTCTTGAAATCGGAAAGCAAGAAAAAAGATTTGTCACTGGTTTAAGGGGCAGATGGAAAAAATCCCCGGGTCTCGGTATCTGTTTAGGCGGGAACCTCGGGAGGGACCTCGTTACCGCCCCTTTGGGTTTTAAAATGTTTTTCCACAAAATTTTATATACAAACATGAGTACTATATTTAAATTAAAAAAAGTTTTATAAAAAAACATACATTTAATCAAAATAGTAACCGCCTTAACAGTTCCCCCCGAAACCGGGTATTCCCCTCTGCCCCCGAAAACCATGAAAAATCTTAAATTAGGGTTTTTGATATCAGTGAACCAAATGGGCCCGTCTCTTGAACATTTTCATGAAAAAAACTTAAACTATACTCCAAATGATGAGATATTTTTTCTTTAAGCCTACTGCCAAAATGGAAATGTACAATGTCAACTTTCACAGCCTTATTATGTAAGGGTTTTAGAATTTAAACGGGGACCTTAATAAGTTTTCCCGTTTAGTTCCAATTTTTTCCATTTTTTAAATTTTTCTAATAAAGGGTTTGAATTTGGGCAATAACCGGGTTTACGCCTTTAAAAATTTTTTTCAAAATTCCCCTTTAAAATACAACCAAAGGGGCCTAAATTACCCTTTTTCCTTTTTCATTACATTACTATCGCAACAAAAAAAGCAACACCCAAAACAGTTTATCCCTAAGTAATGGAAAAAATTTTGTCCCCCTAGAACTATGATGTATGGAATTTATTGCTTTTTAGAGAATTGGCTAAAAGGAAGGGTTTTTTTTTTCTGGTAATATGACATTATATCAAATCTCTCCTGTTGAGGCAAACAAGAGATGCTCTAAATGTTTTCATACATTGTACACCCTGCCCAGTCAAACCCATTAACTCCCCTATACCTTTTACAATTGGAAGAGCAGGGGCATTAACTTAATAAAATTTGCGATAGCAATCATTTTATATGTAAAAGTAAAGGAAATTTAATCAAAAAAAATGGGGAACATTTTTCTGAACATTTGAAAAAAATATTTTTTTTCATTTGTGGGTTGAAAAAAATATGGCTTCCCTTTATTAATTTTCGAGCCCGGGTTCCCTTTTTAAGGATTGAAAAGAACCCTTTTTAAAAGGTAAAGATTTAAACATTCAACCTTTGTAACTGTCTTTTCTTTTTCATGTTCAACCAAGGGGGAAAAAAACCTAATTTTCAATCCGTTGATAAGGGCGTTTAAAAAACGGGCCCGAAACTGCTATTCATTTATAAAATTTACATTTCCTCTGTCAAAAAATACCTTCAAGACACGAAATATTTCTTTTTTGTATGGAAATTGATAATAAATAAATCCATTCATTTTACAGTTTTGTATTTAAAGATAAACGTACTAAATTAACTGAATTGTATATTTCAGAATCAAATATATATTCAGGCAGTCATGAAAATAAATCGGATCTCAAAGAAACATTTTATCATGAGATTTTATGGTATAATTTATTATATTTCTCGAAAAATCCACAAATGTCGACCAAATCTAATTGATTTTCCCTATATATATTTCAGCCCGTCCAAGACGTCTGTTCAAATAGTATCACCGGATAATTTGACATAAATATATTTCCACTACGTTAAAATAAATTTTAGACCAAAAGGGGTTTTTTATCTACTTTGATTTTTAATAAAAGGGAAAGCATTACAATATTTTTATTACAAAAGTAGTTACACAATCACTGTGTCAGTAGTATTTCTATGTTTTGTGAGATAGTATATTAAAAAAAGATTTCTAATTGTTTAGTTTGGAGATATCTGGATTGAGTGTGTTACAGCGGGATATTGCATTTTACTTCACGTTGACTGTTAAACAAACTGACGATAATATTTCTCGCCCTTAACCTTATATTACTTTTTCTTTCTTAGAAAAGAATCGATAACCTATAAATGGGTTTAAAAAAATTTTTTCATCAAAGAAAAAATCTTGAAAATAAAAAAAAAATGTCCTATCGGTTGATTTTCTATTTCGAGCCGTCTGTACATAAAAGGAAACATCAAAATATACTTGAGTTTTCCCAAAAAATAACTTTCCGTTCCATTTTAACCCATCTCTTCTTCCTTATATGCCCCTTTTTGTGTTAACCCCTCACGGTTTCCTTGGAAACGGTAAATCATACAAAAAATACAAAAGAAAATTTCAGCTTCCTTAAACAACTACTGACTGATATGTATATGCAATAAGAAAAAAACATAACCCCTTTCACAAGTGTTTTGCCCGGGACCGACATGGGCTTATTTAAGGTCGCCCCCCGTCATTTTAAATAAATTCTAGGGGCAGGGCCGATTTACCACCCCGATTTTTTATGTAGGTAAGCTTTTATTTAGTTTTTCTATGATGAGGATTTGTGTGAAGTGTCGTCAAATGCCGCGTGTACTATTTTTAAAGCGTTTTTAGAATATATAAAATTTTTTCCTAAACCTGGGGTGCTGCTGGGAAAAAAAAATTTCACAGTTTTTTAAATTTCTTAAAACTTTTAAATTTAAAAAATTTTAAAATCGGGGAAAAATTTCCCCATCAATGCTTTTCCAAAGTGGAGAATTTAAAATGTAACAGCAATACTGTCAGAAAAGAGGGTTTAAAATTTTAACAGCAATACTGTCAGAATACGTTTTAAAAGATCTAATGAGCGCTGTAAAGTGAAACATATTTGGGCCCGGGTAGAACCAGGATAAAAATTTTTTCCAATTAAAAAAATTGGGGGCAGAGTTAAACCAAAGTCCCCCGCCCAGAGACATTTTTTCCGTAACCCATTTCATGCCAATTTCAACCATTTCCCAAGTAAAAAGGGAAACATATAACCAAAGTACATAAATCATAACGGGACCTCAAATAATTCAAAGAATACATTATGAAGTTTGGAAATGTCAGGGTATCATAAATGGAATGCTTTCAAAGCTACTATTCCCGCATTTTAAAGATTTAATGTGATTTATTTTCTTTTTGGTAAAAAAAAAAAAATAAAAATAATTAAAAAAATTTTCCTATTAAAGGGAGGTAATTAATAAACTGATTTAAAGGGATAACACTTAAATATTTAATTAACAAACACTTGTTTTTTAAATTTCACACCAGAAAAATTTTAAATTCCCACTGTTGGTCAAGGCCGAGCTGTACTACAACCCAATTGTTGCAAGCATAGTAAAGCGCCTTTACCTATATATACCCTTGAGTGATGTGCCTGGGGTTTGGGAAATTTTACGATTCCCACACTTTTTTAAAAAGCTTTTTTTTATCTTTTCAATTTCTTTTTTATCATCTTACTTAAAAAAAAATTTCATTTTTAAAATTTGTGGGAAAAAATGATAGAAAATACATGTAGAGAATTATATAAAAAAGGGGGAAAAATTTCATGTACAAAAAAAAAATAGTTTTTCTTTTGGGGGCCTGAGATCTTAACCTATGCCTTTTAAAAACAAAAGTCTTGCAAAGGGGAATTTTAACCCAAATTTTTTGAATAATACCAATGCAAAAAAAGTAACAGACCAACAAAAAATACCAAAAAATGTTGACCTTTGACCTTTGGGGCTTTTGGGGGCTGGGGCTTGCACAATACATTAACTCATTATGGGGGAAAATTTTTGTCAAGTAATTTTAAAATCCCTTGTGAATAGAAAAGCCCATGGGTGGGCAAAAAACAGATCAACCCAAATTTGCTTCCAAATGTACCTTGACCTTTGAGATATGGGCTGGGGCCCTTTCTCCGACACTCGTTTCCCCTTTTGGGGAAAATTTTTTGTTTAAATAATTTTAAAATCCCTTTATGAAAAGACAGAATTAAGGACTTGACACCAAACAGACCCGTCTAAAATAATGACTTTGGAAACCCTTTGAGCGGGGGCCTTTCGCATAACACATCGTCCATTAGGGGAACATTTATCCAAATTTTTTTCAAAAAACCCTTTATGGATGGGGAGAGTTATTGGGCCGGACATGAAGTGTGACGGGCGACGGGCGGGCGGACGGGCCGGGCAGACGGGAAAACGCTAAACCCTTTTTCCCTTTCCCCCTTTTTTTCCCTTTGAAAAGTCGGGGGCAATAATTTATCAGCCCAAAAAAAATGGGCCGGACTTGGACGGGTAAAAATTGAAATCACAATGCGTAGCACGAGTTTTTTAATTTTCTTTTTCCAAACGACAACAAAAAATGTTTTATTATTTTTTTAATACAAATTAAAAAACATTGCATGTTGGTGAAAGAAAACCAAACTTTTTTTATTTTTTCAAAAAGACGTGGGCCAAAAAACTTTAAGGGTTTTTTTCCCATACAATTATTTTTTTTTTATTAAACAAAGAAGCTGAAAATTGTGTTATTATGCAACAATTCACTGTTTGCACGTCACAAATATTACGTCATAGCGTCAAACACCATAGCAGCGCGCTGAAACAGCAACATGCACAAAACAGGCAAATCTTAGTGGATGTGCAGTATTATCCTTGATAATGTGTTAGAATCGAAATAATCTGTCTAAAACAGCGATTTGCTTTTAAATAAAATCATAGTTTATCGTTAAGATTCGTATTATTATTATATTGCTTATGCGATCTCGTGATACAATTCCTTCACATCTGAACTCTGTACAATGATTTTAATCAACGACAAATCACTTTTCGGGATATATTATTTCGTAAGAAAATGAAAAGGAAAACACAAGCTTTCTTTCATGTTTTCAATCTATTTAATTTGCCTTGCCGCTCGTCAAACCTATCAGAAAAGCATGCTGAATTACAATGTAACTTCGTAAGTCAGGATGCTATATGGTGATTTTAATTTAAAACAATTATTATCTGCAGATACTTGTCATACCTTTTCAAGTCTAGTTGCAGGACAATGCACAAAGACATACATAGTTGAATGCGCCAATTTGTGCGAAATACTCATCTTCTTCATACTGTTTAACATTCTCTCTTTCAGGCAGTCCACATTTCTTTTTACAATAAGCTGTAATGTAAACCATCCTTAAGCTTCTTCTACAGCGTGACATAGGCGGTGCTACGAATAGAGTGAAAGTTAAAGATAAACAGTGAAGTGTTATGTAACATAGTTTGTATATATGTAGCTTGTTCTTAGAAGGCAAAATGACCAAGCTACCGCACAAAAGTACCTTATGATATGTGAACTATTCTCTATAAACTTATACCAATCCTTAGGTGAAAGTTTGATTTTATGAAAGAGCTTTTAACAGACAGAAAGTGACTGCATCGAAGACAATCAGTATTAAAAGTAAGTGAACTATTTATAGGTTATTAGCTTTGTATCGGGAAATATGCACGAGTTCTGCAGCGGAAATATTGCGCGACTTTGCTATCGGTAACAAAAGCAATATGCATACAGTCAAGCCGAAATGGTTGCATCAGCAGGGTGGTTTATCACGCATACATGGTTAACTGAGCCTCGATGTTCATACACTGATGAACACTGTTTATCAATTTTGTAGGCATGCTCGTATTTCGGCTTTGCGTCAGTGCCGATACTGAAAGCTGTGTTATTAATTTATTTCTTTTTTTTTTTTTCGAAATAGATTGATAACGTAAAAATGTAATTTATGTTACTACATATTTTCTTCCATCAAAAATGTGTTAACACTCTACATTATTGTACATCACATAATAGTCAAGTCATAGATTACAATTGTTTTGATAAAAAAAGGTAACGCATTAATATAAAGGGAAATGACTACCTTACCAACTGGCAGACACTTAAAAATATTTTTATGTAGAGAGATTTCAAAAATGAATATTCAAAATTAAATAACATTAAACAACAACCGAAGAAATTATATCGTGCATAATGTGGTAACGTAGAAAATGGCTGTTACGGACAAATGTCAAAATGGCAAAAATAGGAATAGGCTCTACAGATAAAGGCCTTTCAGAAAATTATTGTGTAGAAAGTGCACTATGTTGAACACGAAGTTATCGTTTGCCTATAGCCTATATCCTCACACTAAGTCAGATGACCAAAGAATTTACTTACATATAAAATGGAATGGTTTTTTAAGGTTTGTTCTCACAACTAATTGGAGAATGATGTTAGAAAAAATTAACCTATTGACTTAATAAACTTGTAATGTAATGTTTTGCCACTGAACGTCCCAAAGCTGTGCCCAACCAATTTTTCTTCATCTACTATATACTTTAATGTTTGAAATGTTTTATGATACATATATCCATGCGCGCTCCGCTGTATGGTTTCCATCTGAAAGGGCTGTGCTCGTTGGTTGTGACTGTTATATCTTGTTCTTGTTTTGTTTTTCTGTTTTGTTTGCTCTACTTTTGTTTTTGTTTTACAGTTTTGGGATGCTTACTGTCTCTCTTTTGAAACGAAATACTTCAGAATTACAATACATATTTATGGAAAGCCGTAGTTCGCCCTCGGAGTACTATTCAGTTTTCTCTATATAACCATATTTGTCTGTTCTTCTACTTCCCTTATTCATTGTCGGAGAAGTAGACAGATAAGTATCGCGTTGAAAAGTTGTTCTTCATCTCAATTTTTAATTTAAAAACCGACGGAGAAGAACACAACATAGTTCGGGAGTTGTATAACATGCGGTTGGTTGTTCTTCGTTTCCTTACAAACATCGACAGAGAATACAGCATAGTTTAGATGCTTCCTCGAAAATGTACAATACCGGTGTTGGTTGTTCTTCGTCTTTTTTTTTTACAGTCGGCGGAGAAGAACACGATATAGTGTGGATACTCCTCCTCCGGCAATGAATAAGGGAAGTAGAAGAACAGCCATATAAGGTCATATAGATAAGCTGAATAGTACTCCTTGGGTGAACTACGGCTTTCCTAAATGTTTAATTTAACAACCGATGGAGAAGAGCATAACATAGTTTGGAGAATCGAAAAAACAAAGGAAATGTATAACATGCGGTCTTCGTTTCCTTACAAAAATCGACAGAGAACACGTACAGCATAGTTTAGATGCTCCGTCGAAAAGTCATGGGGAGAGACAATACCGGTGTTGGTTGTTCTTCGTCCTTTAAGTTACAATCGGTAGACATGGTAGAGAAGAACACGATATAGTCTAGATATTCCTCCTCCGACAATGAATAAGGGGAGAAGAAGAACAGCCATATATGGTTAACTAGAAAAATATAAATAGTGCTCCGGGGGTGAACTACGGCTTTCCATACATATTGAATGAGTAGACTCTCATTTACTGCTATAACCAAACTACCATGTGTACGATGACAATAATTAACTACAGAAACTAAAAAGTAAGTAAGTTGTGACTTGCTTACTCTTTCTTTGCACATTTGAAATAAAACTGTAAAGTGGGGGTGGGGGGGGGGGGGGGGGGTGTCCCAGTTAGGTGTCTGCGCAAAATGTTTTTTGATTTTATTTATACTTTGTGGTAATATACCTACATGTATTAAGTTTCATTAACAAGTGTTACTGTTACCAGTTTTGACTTACTTTTATAGATATTCACATTTGAAGTGGGTGGGGTAATCTGACACGTGACCAGCCAGGAACACAATTTCTGTTATTTTTTTAAAAATGGTTCTAACTTTTTACCTGAAACTTTCATGATAAAATAACTATGCAATGGACATTCACACAACATACATGTTGCATTTTAAATTGTACTGAATACTTTTTTCAGCACAGAGCCACAAAGTGGTCTAATCAAATTTACTGATTTTCAATGGACGAACTTCACCCAAAAGCTAAAACATTTTTATTAGCTGAGATATTAAGGTGTCATTACCAGCAGATATTGTAAACTAAATAAACATAAAAATGACAGTATATCAGTATACTCTGATTAATATTGGAAGAGTTGTACACTCTCAAACTGGGTAAAAGTGGGTGGGGTAAATAAATATTCGAAGCAACACTACAAAAATTGTGCAGTTGTTACGAAATGGCCTCAGATTGTCTATTACTATCTTAATTGTGCCCCCCCACCCACCCCATGAGTGGTGGGGGCATATAGATTTGCTCTTGTCCGTCCGTCCGTCCGTCCGTCCGTCCTTCCGTCCGTGCGTCCGTCCGAAGTTCGTGACGCGCCTAGCTCAAAAAGTATTTGATATAAATTGATGAAACCTTGCAAGAGTCTTTATCATGATATGGACTTGCACACCTTCTATTTTTCGTCTGGCTCCGCCCCCTAATTTTAGAGTTACTGCCCCTGAAATAGTCAAAAATGCACATTTTCACCTTGTGACACGCCTAGCTCAAAAAGTCTTTGATATAAATTGATGAAATCTTGCATGAGTCTTTATAATGATATGAGCTTGCACACCTCCTATTTTTCGTCTGGCTCCGCCCCCTATTTCTAGAGTTATGGCCCCTGAAATAGTAAAAAAATGCACATTTTCACCTTGTGACACGCCTAGCTCAAAAAGTACTCGATATAGATTCATGAAACCTTGCATTAGTCTTAATCATGATATGAACTTGCGCATCTCCTATTTTTAATCTGGGTCCGCCCCCTATTTCTAGAGTTATGGCCCCTGAAATAGTCAAAAGTGCACATTTTCACCTTGTGACATGCCTAGCTCAAAAAGTAAATTTTGATATAAATTGATGAGTGTTTATCATGATATGAACTTGCGCACCTACTATTTTTTATCTGGGTCTGCCCCCTGTTTCCAGAGTTATGGCCCCTGAAATAGTAAAAAAAAATGCACATTTTTACCTAATTATGTGGCTTTCTCAGAAGTATTCTCGGTGCCTTACTCAGAAGTATTTAAATGAAAATTCATGAAACCTTGCTTCAGTCTTTATCATAATGTGACCTTTGCACACATGGCATTCTTCTTGAGAATTTTAGCATTCATTACAGAGTTATGGCCCTTGAAATAGCCAAAATAGTGGATTTTTTGTTTGTGATGCTCTTAGCTCAAAAAGTATATGGTATAGAATAATGAATCCTTTTTATATTTTTTGAGGCTATACCCCATTAAGACTGCAAACATTTGAATTATTTCCCCTTATTTGTGACAAATGTACCAGTCGAGGGGGTGGTGGGGGGGGGGGGCGGGGAGGCGGCACACCATGTGTCCTACAGACACATTCTAGTTTTATTAAATGCAGACTTGGTTGATTTTCTCTTTAATACATGTGTGCCATGGAAAAATCAATGCAGAAAATTTAATGTTAATTTGAACAATAGCTTTCCTCAAAATATACTGCCTCAGGCAAAACCTTTTGTTAAATACTTTGAGCTTTCAGGGTTAATTTGGTTTGTCTACATGTCATGTTCAAAGTCCATGCTTTTTCCATGACACACATGTATAAAGTGGGAATTTTTTTGTTAAAATTTATCAATCAATGCTGTATTTAATAAAATTAAGATAGTAATAGACAATCTGAGGACATTTCTTAACAACTGCGCACTTTTTGTAGTGTTGCATCGAATATTTATTTACCCCACCCACTTTTTCCCAGTTTGAGAGTGTACCACTCTTCCAATATTAATCAGAGTGTACTGATATACTGTCATTTTAATGTTTATTTAGTTTACAATATCTGCTGAAAATAACATCTTAATATCTCAACTAATGAAAAATGTTTTAGCTTTTTGGTAAAGTTCGTCCATTTAAAATCAGTAAATTTGATTAGACCACTTTGTGGCTCTGTGTTGAAAAAAGTATTCAGTACAATTTAAAATGCAACATGTTGTGTGAATGGCCATTGCTTAGTTATTTTATCATGAAAGTTTCAGGTAAAAAGTTAGAACCATTTAAAAAAAATAGAAATTGTGTTTCTGGCTGGTCACATGTCAGATTACCCCACCCGCTTTAAATGTGAATATCTATAAAAGTAAGTCAAAACTGGTAACAGTAACACCTGTTAATGAAACTTAATACATGTAGGTATATTACCACAAAGTATAAATAAAATCAAAAAACATTTTGCGCAGACACCTAACCGGGACCCCCCCCCCCCCCACCCCACTCCCCACTCCCCACTTTGAATAGAACATTGTAACTAAACAGTTATTTTTCCTTTATTCCTTTAAACACCACGTTTCCTTTAATTACCGATATAGTCAAGATACGAGTTATATGACACATAGAAGTGCCTACGCCTTTAGTATCTTGAGCAATGAAATGGGTCCAATCGCTAAGGTGACTATGTCTTATACTAGCTAACAAACTTTCTTGAATGTCCTTTGTTAAAACTAGCGAGACCAATATAACTCTTTTTTTCTCTCTGACAACCTCGCCTAAATGATTCGTACAAATCACTCGATGTTATAAACTAACAACGCACAGCTAATGATTTGTAGCTCAAACTCCTGTAGCCTGGAGGTCTTGATTGGTATTTTTGTTGAAGTTCCAGTCAGATGATATCTTTGAATCACCAACATACGAGTCTTATACGCCTATGTCTTCTTAATTGAAGCTGCAACTCAATTTGTTTGCCCTGACTCCTTGTTGCTCAACACCTGTATGCTATCATATATTGCATCCAGTTGTCATAAGTATAACCACGATGCCTTTTCTGTACTTCGCCAATAACTCTAAACGTCGTCTATAAGCTGGAACTTTCCTACTGTCTCAGTAGATTACCAAACTAGGTGTCTCTGTCTCAGCTTTCCGATGGTCAGCCTATATGTGCTATTGTCTATAGCATTCGACTACCCTGAAAGGTGGAACTTTTATGCACTGCCCCTAAAGCTCTAAACCTAGTTACTGTACTGCAACTCTTCTTCAGTCTTTGAAGGACAACTGTCGATATCTTCTTTAAATAATTTATCCGCTCTCACATTGCAGCTGCAATAGTTTTATTATGGTACTGGGATAAATTATTTGTTGAATCCTCGACGTGTCTATATTTATACCCTTGTACTCTATAATAAGTGCTATTTATAGCAGTTATTTATGATTGGTCTAAATCCGTTGATATGTGATATCGTCCATAACATTTGACTACCCCATAAAAGTGGAACTTCTATGCGCTGGCCCTAAAGCTCTAAACCTAGTTACAGCACTGCAACTTTTCTTTAGTCTGTTTTCTTTTAAATAATTTATCCCCCCTGACGATGTAACTGCAATAGCACTTGAATAAATTATTTGCTGAATCCTCGACGGTCCACATCAATCGCTTGATACAGAAGATCTTACTGCCATCTGCCTATTTAACCCCTAGTACTCCTGTGCAATCTACAGATGTACACTGAGATTGGTACTGTTTATACAAGTTATTTTTGAATGGTCGTTGATAGTATTTTACAAAGAGTACTTTCTCTAACAAATATTTGGTTCCCGTTAACTATTGTATAGAATATGATATTCAGCTGTGAAAGTAATTAACCAAAAGCAACCATAAATAATCCAAATCTTATTATTAACAGCAATGTAATTACAATTATGGCAATGATAGAGTGAAAAGGGAGTCAAGCACTATACTAATTTAGACAACAAGGAAACATTGTCAGTGACCAGATTTATTGTGTACTATCCAGCAAAAATAACAAGAGGAGCTTTGACATTCCAAGACTTACTGGGTGGTTAAAAAGTAAATCGAGTTTTACCATTAAATATTCATCAGATTTATCTCAAAGTATGTAATATAAGAAACATATGATGCTTCTGATGTATTGAGAACATTATAAACCTTTTAAGGCTTATAACAAATAAGACTCATACTCTACAGGATAATTTCAAACAATACTTCATAGAAGTGATCATATATTGAACCCCAACCATAGGTCGTCCATGCACCTCCAACACGCTTTCCCCCCCCCCCCCCCCCCCCCCCCACCCCCAACATAATAGCAGACTCGGTTGGACTGAGTCTGTTCATGAGAGGTAATGAAATATTCACCACACCTCAGGCCCCCTGGCACCGGCTTAAGTGGAATTCTATTACTAACACTACGAATGAATGTACTCAGTGATCCCAAAGAACCAGAAAATATAACAACACTAAGTCTAACTACGGGGAGACTTTTTACAGCTGCCACAACTTAAACACTGCTGTTATGATAGTTAATAACATATGTGTAAAGATCCTTTAGAGCCATAGAACGCAACCAAGCAACGTAATAGAGGTAATGAAATGTGCAATACCCCTCACACCCCCTGGAGCCGGCTTAAGCGGAATTCTATTACTAACAGTACGAATGAATGCTATTTCTCACAGTACGAATGAATGCTATTTCTAACAGTACGAATGAATGCTATTTCTCACAGTACGAATGAATGCTATTTCTAACAGTACGAATGAATGCTATTTCTAACAGTACGAATGTACGAATGAATGCTATTTCTAACAGTACGAATGAATGCTATTTCTCACAGTACGAATGAATGCTATTTCTCACAGTACGATGAATGCTATTTCTCACAGTACGATGAATGCTATTTCTCACAGTACGAATGAATGTATTCCATGATTCCAAAGAACCAGAAAATATAACAACACTGAGCAAACCATTTAACTATCCCCAAAGTCAATATATTATTACTAGCCTGCCTGTTTGTTCTTACCGCACCCTTGAAACAAGCTGATAGTTATAACATAGGCAAGCCAGATCATCTGGAAAATATATTAATCAGGCTAATTGAATATGCTGAATTCAGCAAGAAATAGTGTGGACTTAGTGATAATTTCCTCTTGTTAATATTAACGTATAAATCACCATGTTTGTTACTGCCACAGACAGCAACGATAATGCCTGTAATGTTGCTAATTTGACAACATTATTCATGAAACCGTGTTTATCACTGTCTCCGGACGAGTGTTATATATTTATGGAGATTTGGAAAAGTTAGGCTTCTTCAGAGATTTTCTTGTAGAGATGATATTATTATATGATATGAGGCGACAAGTGAAAACAAAATATAAAATGTTTGATATGATAATAAAAGCAGCCTTTAAGTTTTAACAAAAAGATTTTTTTTAACTTTTTACTGAATACGTTAACAGATATCTGATGCTTGTTTGTTGAAAGTAAGAAATGTTTTGAAATACTTCTTAAAAATAGAAAAAACGCCTTTTCGAAACATTTTTCACTGAATACATCTAAAAGAGAAGTTCTGAAAACTGACATGACACGCCCACACGTAGATTTTACTAATGAACCTAAAATAGTCCTTAACCCGTCAACGTCATCTTTTAGTTCATCAAGTATATTCCATCACTTGAAATCCATGTTAAAATTTGTTTTCAATGCGTAAAACGCGCAGAAATGTAGAGTGGACAGAAACATTTAACATTGATAAAAAATCAAAACGAATTCTTTAACCTAAAATGGTCCCGGCTCACAGTGATGGAACGTGTATGTGAACGTTCTATACATTTCACAATTTAACGTTGGCGGAAATTGTTCCTTTTGAGATGGGATTTTTGTAAAAAAGCAGAAATTATCAGTTTGTTTTATCACCGTCATTTCAGTCATTTCTTTGTATTAAAGAGCAGAAATCATCATCAGTGGTTTTCATCAATATCGTATTAACTTCAAAAGGGAAATTATGGCATTACGGCCAGAACACTGTGTTCTGAAAAAGCAACAGTTCATTGCGAAAACCGAAAACTACGGAAAGGAATTTGAAAGTGAAAAAGTGCAAGAACAGACTACATCAAGTTATTATTGTTAAGCTGGTATCCGGTACAACGAACGAATTTATTAACCTTCCGCGGAGAAAAGAAAGTTTGAGGGTTTAAGTGAAGGGACAAGTTCACGTCACAAAGAAAATGTCTGGAAACAACACACCAGGCAAATCTGTGAATGACAGGACGAAAACTGTAAATGGAATAAGTAGCTCAGTTCTTGAGAGATATAAACTACAACAGGTCAAATCATGAAAGTTCATCAGTTCACGGAATGTGCTTTAGATACCAATACCACTCATTTATGGTTGCATCTTTTTAGTCAAATGTGTGACTTTTTGCTGCGAAGATTTGAAAATAGAATTAATATTCAATCGCTACACACATATTTTAAAGTGAATTGCTCGTATTTTGGTAAAACATGAAGTCTTGTTATGTGTTTCAATACTGTGTATAATAATATTCCCGCACTAAGGCAATCTTTTGAATGGGGTAGAGAGCCTGAAACGCTTTTAAAATGACTAAGAACATACTTTTTTTGTAGTTTTTTTGCGATATATACTTTTTATTGTTCCCATTGTCAAAGATTATTTCAAATCGTGCATTGTGTGACTTAAGATACAAAGGACATTCGTTTGTTTCAATATCGAAATATCTTTTGTTGAGTGAAAACACCAGTTGCTGACAAGAGACGTAGTCACGAGTTTAAATGTTAGCCGACTGAAAACTATTTTATCTTATTTCTGACATGTAACATATTTCTTTTTATGACATGTTTAATTATAACTAAGTTTTATCCATTTGACAGCAAGTCAAAAATATAACATTTCATTTGTAATGTGAAATTATCAGATATATTTCAGTCTTATATTACAATAATTCCCGAAAAGTCGATTATGATCATGGATGTGAACCATGGCCAGTGGCTTCGCCTCGTTGTTGCATTAGTTGAACGCTAACAATTTTCTTCCTTCTCATTGCTGTACAAAATACACCCCAGAGAGTACTTGATTAAATTTCTGCTCAGAATCACGTAGTTTTACTGCATCGATTCAATATCTTCACATAAAACGTTCTTTTAGCTGTGGCGTAAGGTAAAAAGATATACATAGTAGCAATAAAATTATACATGCAGGTACAAAAATATATATGCAGATTTTATATGAAGGTACAAACCGAAACTGTGCCTGCAAGTATACCAAGGCGATCGGTAACACGGATGGAAATTGCTGTCACATAAGGGGCTTTTCAGTCACGGAGGTTATGTTAAGGAGAAATGTGGTCAGCAAGAGTTGTGGTTCTTTAACATTGCACTCCCTCTCACTGATATCTCTGAGTTTTTAAAGTATGAAGTCAATACCTTACACAGTATTCGAGTTATGCCCCGGACAAGGTTTTCAAAAAAGGGAGATAATTAAAAAATGAGACCATCTAGAGTTATGATTTCTTATCACTGCACTGCCTCTCTCTCTCTCTCTCTGACCCCTGTTAATATGTACAGTATGAAGTCAATACCCTTAAGTTATGCCCCCGACAAGGTTTTCAAAAGTAGGAGACAATTCAAAAATGGTACCACCTACTAGAGTTATAGTTTCTTGTCACTGCACTTTCTCTCAATGTGGTCTAACATTGTATAAAGTTACAACTTGGTATCTTCAATACCTTTAGAGTTATCCTTCAGACAAGAAGCGTTAAAAAGGGAGATAATTAAAAATGGAACTCGGAGTGTTAAAGTTCATTGTCACTGCAATCCCTCTCACCAACAGTGTAAACATGTTTGACATAGTGATTTAATGGAAACAAATATTCTGACCAATTTTCATTAAGATTGGACCAAAAATGTGGTCTCTTGAAGTGTAAACAAGTATTTACTTCAATTTGACATAGTGACCTAGTTTTTAAGCCAAGGTTACCTGCATTCGAACTTGACCTAGATTTGATCAAGGCAATCATTCTGACTAAATTTCATGAACCTCAATTGAAAAATACAGCCTCTATCGCATACAAAATCTTTTTCTTTGATTTGTTCTAGCGACCTAGTTTTTGATCCCAGATGACCCGTATTCAAAATTGACCTTAATTTCATCAATGCTATCATTCTGACCAAATTTCATGAAAATCAATTGAAAAATACAGTCTTTATCGCATACACAAGATTTTTCTTTGATTTGACCTAGTGGTCTAGTTTTTAATCAAAGATGACCCATATTCTAACCTGACCTAGATTTTATTAAGGCAATCATTCTGACTAAATTGTATGTATATCCCTTGTAAAATGCAGCCCCTATTGCATACACAAGGTTTTTCTTTAACTTGACCGGGTGACCTACTTTTTGACCCCAGATAATCTATAATCAAACACAAGGTAGATTTTATCAAGGCAATTATTCTGACCAAACTTCATGAAGATCAATTGAAAAATACAGCCTCTATCGCATACGAAAGGTTTTTCTTTTATTGACTAGTGACCTACTTTTTGATCCAGATGACCCATTTCAAACTTGACTAAACTTTTGATCGAAAATGTCAACAATAAGAGCTTTAAATATTAAATAATTTTCTGCAAACCAATTTTATTTTCACCGGGGATGGGTGGGGGGAAGCTTTGCCCTCCTGCCCCCCCCCCCCACCCCCTCACCAGGGCTCTGCCCTAGACGCTTACGTCTATATACCCCTTGCCTATTTGATGAAGCCTTCCTTCGCGCCTGGATAGGGTGCATTATCGTGAAGGTGTCTGATGAAATCAAGAGTGTGTCGGGAGTGCGGGTCCCATGACCCATCCCCTCTCAGCTTGGGGTTTCGTGTCAGCTAGACATTTATGGAGTATGTTCTCATAAAGATCGAATTCTTGTCTGCTTCTCACAATAAGAGCGGGCACCTGGGTAGAACCACTCACCTTCCGTAAGCCAGCTAGAAGAATTCAACGTCCCGAATCAGACTCGAACCAACATCGATGAGGGGCATGTGATTTGAAGTCAGCGGTCTTAACTACTCGGCCACGTAGGTCCCTCTGATTAATATAACAGGACTGTAACAGAGCCCAATTGGATATGGCATTCTTTTTTCAATAGGGGCCTACATGTAGATTTTCATAAGTTTATCATGTAATGGGGGTGTAACGTTGAAATGACCCAGGAGGTCAATTTTCAACGTTGTAAAATGACCCCTATGTAAATTACCGACGAGGTCTAAATATAACTTACAACACTTTTACATGACCGAAAGCAAAACACCAATACGAATCAAACTCCAACGCAGTGATCTCCCTTGCGCGAATGAGCGAAGCGGCAAGGGAGATCACTGCGTTGGAGTTTGTTAGAAGCGGCAAGGGAGATCACTGCGTTGGAGTTTGGATACGAATGCCTAATATACTATGGGTGGATCATGTCAAACCACTCTGTGAATTGAGACAGTATTGCGCATGGTCCGAAACTTTATGCTGAAATCATACAACCAAACTCGAACATGTACCACAGTTTAAATATTGCTGGTCTCTGTAAAGTAATAATTGTAACATGTGTGAAAACTCATTTATTAAGTATATTCAACAGCATCATGGAAATCGTATGCACGAAAACGTCAGGTACCGTTCAGCTTTCTTGCAGAAAAAACCTCTATCTGTTTGCCATGACCCGCATATTACCTAGATAGTAATCCAATATTTGGGATCAGTAAGAAAACGTCACGTGTTTAACATTTTGCAAAGTCATCAGGCGTTATGTGAGGTCAACGCGACCTTAGTATTGGCAGTTATACGTCGAAGCGTCGGTCATGCTAAATGAAAGCTTAAACTATCCTACATTTTTCTGTTTTCTTTCTTTCTAATTTGCGAGTTTTGAAATGCACACACATCTGATAAATCACGGATAAAATTCACGTTTTGCCGCCAAAAATACAAGATATACATTTATGCAATCATATGGACAATAAAAGTAACCGTATGTAAACCCCTGACACATTGGATTTTGACAGTATAATTGAGCCGTGCCATGAGAAAACCAACATAGTGGGTTTGCGACCAGCATGGATCCAGACCAGCCTGCGCATCCGCGCAGTCTGGTCAGGATCCATGCTGTTCGCTTTTAAAGCCTATTGGAATTGGAGAAACTGTTAGCGAACAGCATGGATCCTGACCAGACTGCGCGGATGCGCAGGCTGGTCTGGATCTATGCTGGTCGCAAACCCACTATGTTGGTTTTCTCATGGCACGGCTCAATTATACTGTCAAAATCCAATGTGTCAGGGGTTTACATACGGTTACTTTTATTGTCCATATGATAGGTAAAGAGAAACAACTATGTTTTGTATTCATCTAGCTGATACCACGATTCTCTACCCTAACATACTTTACTGTATCTTCTTTATGAAAGATACTCGCACATACAGGTATTAACGACACTCGTACATACACGTATTAACCCACTATGATATTTTTTTAAACTATAATCCTATATCTAAACATAATCATTTACTGTACATATCCGCATATATATATGCGTTGATATACATAAAATCTAGGTATAATACAGGAATTTATGTTCTTTTGAAAAATGAATTAATGTTATTTTTAGTGGGCACGCAAAAGCTATTATTTCTGCTTATTCAGTTATTATTTTAATTTCAATATAACGAGTCTCGATTAAGGGGACGCATATTGCTACATTCACAGTTCATACAGAAACGCGGAAGGGGTGCATATTCAAGAAATCGATGGTGGGAAAATAAAAAGCATATTCCTAAACTGATATAATACTGATGGACACCTGTAATATTCAGTATTTTGTGGATAAGGATGTGGTACTATGAATGTAATAGGAAAACAGAAGTCTTTGTGAAAGTACATTCAACACAAAATATTAAGCTTTTGTATAAGGAAAAAAAAACAGGTTTTTTACCATAACAGTGTTCCAAATAATGTTGAAGGGATAAGATTTTCTTTCTAACACACCAGGTTTGCTTAAATATGTAAAAAATTAATGCCACGTCATTTCAGCTCGGGATGGACGCCATATTTCTCATTGATAAAAATGTAAACAAAAAAAAATCAGAGTGGGATTAGCATTGCAAGGGCATAACATGACATTCTACACAATGAATACCTTAGAACAGATATCTAATATGCTACACAGGTCAGGCGGGTTAAATGCATAATGGCGATCACTTGAAATTCATCTTGAAAAGGTGGTTAATTTTAGTTTATTTACATGGTTTTTAATTTTCCCACGACTTCTCGGCGATTCACTGCAAATGTATTACTGTGCCGGACGAAAGGTAACTCTAATAAACAACGGGAGACAACTTAGGTGTCAGCATGTGTACGATTTTTAAAAAAAACATGTCGATGATTATTATTCTTATCAAATAATGAATCCTATTCAGATATTCGTCTTTAATATTAGAAAATTATTAATTTCTGTGGACATTTATCAAAAAATATTACTTACAGTTGACTACTTTGCGCATCAAACTGGTTTCCGCTTCAGTTGTGAGGCACTTCCGTTATACTTTTTGCCAACAATAACAAAACACAAAATGAATCAATAAAGTCACTTATAAACCGACTGCTACTTAAATCAGTGTAAGTAAAGTTGTTGTTACAACATTATACATGTTCGTTACGTTATGAGATAAAGTTTATCTGCATAATCCATTAATTACGTTTACATGATATTGCATTTTACAACTTATTTGACCCCATTTTTTTACGTGAATGACAGCATTCTCGTGCAACTCGTGCAAACAGAGTTATGAAAAGTATGGTGGAGAATTCAAGGACAAATTATAAATGACATTAAAGTGATGATAACTGTATATTCTTCCAGTTTTGATCATTGACATGCCTGCTGTGTATTAGTAACTTTTGTGAACAAGATTAGAATGTTACTTTTGCACAATCATACACATTGATTGGACCTCTCAACCAAATTTAATACCTTATTTTAGGGATTTTTAAGGGGACGCATACTTTGAAATTAGAAAAAAGTGGGTGGGGTATGATAAAATTTACCTGCAAAAAAGTACAAAGTTCTGGTACATGAAATGGATACTGTTTCAACTGTTATAAGTACACAAAGGATTGCTGACTAAAATACAAATGAGAAAAACTGAAACAAGAAAGTTATTGTTGAATTACCGGTACTACGACTTATTGTGTACATTCAAAGTCAACAAGTAAGACTTTTTAGTGCGAAAATAATAATGCTTCACCTTGTCCAAACATTTATCAATGTCCTACAGATTCTAATTTAAAGAAAGAATGTGAAATAAGTTCACTGTCTTGCTTTTCATTTCGCATATGTAAGCTAAAACACATTATTTAGTTTGTTTACAAAGTAGTGCATAAGAAAAGATACGGTGGTCAAGGAATGCCACATTCCAAAACTTAAAGAGTACATTCCCCTTAATACATGAAACATTTATCGTTACAGAAGTCTAGTGGCTTACAATAAGGGCCTAGAAATGTTGCCATTATTAATTTTTAACTTGGTATTCATGAACTACAATGCACTTAAATATCAAAACACATTCAACAAACTTTTGAAGATGTATTGTCTTAAAAATCCCTAAAATAAGGTATGGAATTTGGTTGAGAGATCCAATCAATGTGTATATGTGCAAAAGTAGCATTCTAATCTTGTTCACAAAACTTACTAATACACAGCAGGAATGTCAATGATCAAAACTGGACGAATATACAGTTATCCTCACTTTAATGTCATTTTTAATTTGTCATTGAATTCTCCACCATACTTTTCATAACTCTGTTTGCACGAGTTGCACGAGAATGCTGTCATTCACATAAATAAACGGGGTCAAATAAGTTGTAAATGCAATATAATCTAAACGTAATTAATGGATTATGCAGTTCAAGATAAGCTTGATCTCATAACGTAACGAACATGTATAATGTTGTAACAACAACTAATATACTTACACTGATTTAAGTAGCAATCGGTTTATAAGTGACTTTATTGATTCATTTTGTGTTTTGTTATTGTTGTCAAAAAGTATAACGGAAGTGCCTCACAACTGAAGCGGAAACCAGTTTGATGCGCAAAGTAGTCAACTGCAAGTAATATTTTTTGATAAATGTCCACAGAAATTAATAATTTTCTAATATTAAAGACGAATATCTGAATAGGATTCATTATTTGATAAGAAATTATAATCATCGACATGTTTTTTTTAAAAATCGTACACATGCTGACACCTAAGTTGTCTCCCGTTGTTTTTTAGAGTTACCTTTCGTCCGGCGCAGTAATACATTTGCAGTGAATCGCCGAGAAATCGTGGGAAAATTAAAAACCATGTAAATAAACTAAAATTAACCACCTTTTCATGATGAATTTCAAGTAATCGACATTATGCATTTAACCCGCCTGACCTGTGTAGCATCTTAGATATCTGTTCTAAGGTATTCATTGTGTAGAATGTCATGTTATGCCCTTGCAATGCTAATCCCACTCTGATTTTTTTGTTTACATTTTTTATCAATGAGAAATATGGCGTCCATCAAGAGCTGAAATGACGTGGCGTTAATTTTTTACATGTTTAAGCAAACCTGGTGTGTTAGAAAGAAAATTTCATCCATTCAACATTATTTGGAACACTGTTATTGTAAAAAAACAGTTTTTTCCTTATACAAAAGCTTAATATTTTGTGTTGAATGTACTTTCACAAAGACCTCTGTTTTCCTATTACATTCATAGTACCGCATCCTTATCCACAAAGTACTGAATATTACAGGTGTCCATCAGTATTATATCAGTTTAGGAATATGTTTTTTATTTTCCCACCATCGATTTCTTGAATATGCACCCCTTCCGCATTTCTGTATGAACTGTGAATGTAGCAATATGCGTCCCCTTAAGACAATACATTTTCAAAAGTGTGTTGAATGTGTTTTGATATTTAAGTGCATTGTAGTTCATGAATACCAAGTTAAAAATTAATAATGGCAACATTTCTAGGCCCTTATTGTAAGCCACTAGACTTCTGTAACGATAAATGTTTAAGGTATTAAGGGGAATATACTCTTTTAGTTTTTGAATGTGGCATTCCTTGACCACCGTATCTTTTCTTATGCACTACTTTGTAAACAAACTAAATAATGTGTTTTAGCTTACATATGCGAAATAAAAAGCAAGACAGTGACCATATTTCACATTCTTTCTTTAAATTAGAATCTGTAGGACATTGATAAATGTTTGGACAAGGTGAAGCACTATTATTTTCGCACCAAAAAGTCTTAATTGTTGACTTTGAATGTACACAATAAGTCTTATGAAATTCAACAATAACTTTCTTGTTTCAGTTTTCTCATTTTTATTTTTAATGAACAATCCTTTGTGTGCTTATAACAGTTGAAACAGTATCCATTTCATGTACCAAAACCTTGTACTTTTTTGCGAGTAAATTTTATCTTACCCCACCCACTTTTTTTCTAATTTCAAAGTATGCGTCCCCTTAATCAATTGCACACACGAGCAATTCACGGGTTTGTCATTTTATATTTAGGCAAGTCGACACTTCGTATACGTAAATCACATGTTTAAAGAGCTAACGTTTTCCAGTAATGTTGCCAGAAAGGATTAAAGCGAAATGCAGATAAGCTGTTGAACAACCTTTGTCATTTTGGTTTCTTACACATTTATAAAAAATAAATGAATAGATAAAATCATTGTCCACTCAAGCTCATGAATTACGTTATTTATGTCGAACAATCAATACCAAAAACTGGGTATTGTGTAAGGGAAACCCTCTTCTATTTTGTTGAAAAAGTAACAACAACCATCATTATTTTTTCGTTAACATTTTGTGAAGACATTATGTTTTGGCCATTAAATCAGCTAACGGTTTTACATTTGTCATACGTGTCATGTATTTATGGTCTGGGATGAAAACACACATCACATTTTCAAACTGCATATACAGTCAAACCAATTGAATAAAGAATAAGTCTTTGAATATTTAATGACCGGCGGAATTGTTTAAACGGGAAGAGAAAAATGGTGGCCTTAAGTAAGTTTTATTGTTAAATTACTTTATTATAAAATGGTGTGAAAACGCATCTTTTCTAAACGAGTACAGTAAACTGTTATATTCAAAATATATTGATCCGGAAATTTTAAAAGTATAAAATTAACTTGAAAAAGCAATCGGATCCCCTTTTTGCTTGTAGTGTCTTTTTGTTTTCTTCTTCGGAAATGGTGTTGTTGTAATTTAATTACTGTTACTTTCCTTTATTTTTTGAAAATTTGAGGTAGGGTAGGTTTGCTTGTTTTTGGTTGGGTTTAACGTCGGCACAATTTAGGTCATATGGCGACTTTTCTGCATTGATGGTGGAGGAAGACCCAAGGTGCCTCTTCATTCATTATTTCATGACGGCGGGCACCTAGGTAGAACCACCGACCTTTCGTAAGCCGGCTGGATGGCTTCCTCACATGAAGAATTCAACGACCCGAATGAGGCTCGAACCCACATCGGTGAGGGCATGTGATTTGAAATCAGCGACCTTAACCACTAGACCAAGGAGGTCCCCAAGTAGGATAGGATTCAGCAGTATGGATAAAGTGCATATCAGGTGACTGTCTTCACCTGGATAGGAATGCACTTTTCCGTCCGTCATTCCGTCCGTCCGTCCGCCCGTACGTCCGTTCGTCCGCAATTTCGTATCCGGTCCATAACTCTGTCATCCATGAAGGGATTTCAATATTACTTGGCACAAATGTTGCCCATGATGAGATGACGTGTCATGCGCAAAAGCCGGACCCCTAACTCAAAGGTCAAGGTCGCAATTAGAGGTCAAAGGTCAACAGGGTTTTTTTCCTGTCCGATCCACAACTCTGCCATCCATGAAGGGATTTCAATATTACTTGGCACAAATGTACCTCATAATCAGACGATGTGTCAAGCACAACTTTCAGACCACTAGCTTAAAGGTCAAGGTCACACTTGGCAGTCAAATGTTAACATGGCATGTACAGGGTCTATTTCGTATCCGGTCCATAACTCTGTCATTCATTAAGGGACTTTAATATCACTTCTTATGATGAGACGACGTGTCATGCGCAAATCCCGGACCATTGGCTTAAAGGTCAAGGTCACAATTGTAACTGAATTATTTATTGCAGATTGAAACTTCATTATGGGAATAGCTTGCATGCAAAACTTCAACCAAATTTTCTTACTCAGATAACGGCCATATTACTTCGAATTTATTTCAACAAAGTGTTCTCTAACTTGAGTATGTAAGTCAAAGGCCAAAAGGTTTTTTTCATCTCCAGTCTGTAACTCAACAATCCTTAAAGGGATTACTTGGCACAAATGTTCACCACCATGAGACAACGTGTCATGCGCAAGAACCAGGTCCTTATGTCTAAGGTCAAGGGCACACTTAGAGGCCAAAGGTCAGATACAAGAATGAGTTTGTCTGGAGCATTTCTTCTTCATGCATGGAGGGATTTTGATGTAACTTGGCACAAATGTTCACCACTATAAGACAGATTGTCATGCGCAAGAACCACGTCCCTAGGTCTAAGGTCAAGGTCACACTTAGAGGCCAAAGGTCAAATTCATGAATGACTTTGTCCGGAGCATTTCTTCTTCGTGCATGAAGGGATTTTGGTGAAGCTTGACACAAATGTTCACCACCATGAGACAGCCTTGTTTTTAGAATTACCCCCCTTTTTATTACTATAAATAGATTATATTGTAACATTTTTATTACTGGCCTTAGGGAAAAATTGAGACCACTTTTCTGTGGTACAACATGCATATTACATCAAAGTTTTAGGTGCATTTTGACCTATCTCTACCTGGTAAAGAGTTTCTTGTGGACTTTTTTATGATTAATTTCCCTTTGCTGTTACTAAATAAAAACTTGTATGGTAACTTTTTTATAATCGGCCGAAAAAAATCCATATGAAAACAACTGTAGGTTTTTTATATATGCAAGTTTAAATCCAAGTGTTTTGTAATAACATATTGTTGATATAGTACAATATTGTTTATATATCATTGACAGATATCAGTTCATTATGTTATACTGCAGTAGAGAAAATTAGGTGCCTTCAAGTAGGGGACTTTTTATTGCATGGCAATACTTCATTCACTTGTTCTATAATGGCATGCGGGGTATTTAAAAGACCTTTTATTCAATTATTATGCACTCAGTGCTTTCAATAGTTTGATATTACTAATACACAATACCCACTTATTCATGTGCATGGAATTTGCCAGAGCAGCCAGAGTAGCCAGAGTTCAGCCAGAGTTTAGCCAGAGTAGCAAGAGTTCAGCCAGAGTTTAGCCAGAGTAGCCAGAGAAGTCAAAACTCTGGTTACTCTGGCTAGCCAGAGTAGCCAGAGTTCAGCCAGAGAAGTCAGAACTCTGGTTACTCTGGCTGGCCAGAGTAGCCAGAGTTCAGCAGAGTTCAGCCAGAGAAGTCATAGCTCTGGTTACTCTGGCTGGCCAGAGTAGTCAGAGTTCAGCAAAAGTAGTCAGAACTCTGGTTAGTTACTCTGGCTGGCTGGTTAGTTTTCTGATTCGTGTTACTCTTAACTTTGTTCGAAAATCATGCCGTCTTACTGTTTCTTTGTTGTTGTTGTTATTTTATTTGATATTTTAGGCTTGTTTTAAAGATTTTCAATCTACCAGAAATATATAGACCTGTTCGCTTTAATCTTTGTGAATTTCAGCCTTCATATACCACACACACAACACGCAAAAGGTCTAACTTTTTATTTACATTATAATTATATACAACAGTTAGTGCAACCTAATCATGTATAATATGATTTTTATGAAAAAGGCTCATACATTTTGAGTGATTTTATTAATATCTTTCAAAAGTTTATAGGTCATCATAAAATTTTCATTTAATATTTAACAGAATTGTCTAAAAGCATGTAATTCAAGAAGCATATAATGCCTCGCATGATAGGGACTTTTAACAAATAAGAATAATGGAGTAGTTTCAAACAATGCTTTATAGAATTGAATATATATTAAACCAAACTCCCAATAATGGATAACAAAACAGAGTTCCAGCTTACCATCCCCAAAGGAAATAATTACACCAATATATCATTAATTTTCTATATTTGCATAATCGAATTTGTTCTTAATCGTTGATGACTGAAACATAAAAACAAACCAGATCATCTGGGAAACATGGTTACGCATCCAGACATTAATCGGCCGGCCAAATTTGCTTTATTCAGCAAGACTTGGCGTCAACTTGGTGGTAATTGTCCAATGTTCATATTGATGAATTAATCACCAAGGCTTGTTATTGCCAAACTTAGCAAGAATAATGCCTGTTATGTTGCTAATGTGGCATTATGATTCGTTAAGCAGGGTTTATTACTGTCTTCGGAACAGTGTAACTCATTTATGACGTTATCAATAATTCTGTCGTCTGCAGAGCAATTCTTGCAGAAAATGACCTCGTTGAATGAAAAGAGCGAAACCAGAATGCAAAACATCAGAAATTAGAATATGATAATGAAAGCAGTAAAGCAGTAGTTTATTAGCACGCCTGTTTAAATGCTGACTTAATGTGGTACTAGAGTGTAATGCTAGTTTGAAAGCAAGAGACATTTGGATAAGATATTTTAAAATGATTTGTCGATATATCTACAGGTGATAATTTATTTTTCACCTGTCACTATGTCATATTTTAACTGCACAGATAAAGGTTGTCCCAGAATTACGCAAACTCCTGATTATGCAGTTAGAATGCAATGATGTTTTTGCAAAAAGGTTATATTCAACATCTTAATATGACAAGTCAAATATTGCAGGAGTAATATACTTTGACGCTGCTGGTCAAAACATTGGACAGCAAATTACTGTTGTCCTAATACAATACTGTTTTGCAATATTACTATAATATTCATTTTGTATGCTTTAAAATGCTGAAATCATACATTCATTTCAATAATATCGTTTTAACTTCAGGAGAGAAATTATGGCTTTACAGTCAGAAAACTTTGTCCTGGAGAAACAACTGCATTCCTATCAACAGTCCATTGCTAAAACTGCCGAAAAAGAAATTGATAAAGAAAAGGGAAAGGAGAAAGAAAAGAATCAAATGCAAAACATCCACTCGAATAATATTGTTGAAAAATCTCAATCACGTGACATCCGGTACAACGAACGAATGTCTTCCTCTTCCTCCGCGGAAAGAAAAAGTTCTAGAGATGAAAGTGGTTATTACAGTGATAAAACAAGTTCGTATTACAATGAAAAAATGGCTGGCAACTACATACCGGACAAACCTAGAAATGACAGGCCCAAAAATGAAAGCAGAAGAAGTAGCTCTTCATCCCGGGATAGCCCAAGAGATAGAAATTATGACAGGTCAAATTACGACAGGTCAAATTATGACAGGACAAACACTGACAGATCAGCTTATGAAAGAACATCAGCTGACAGAATGTCCTATAGATACAGATAGCGATCAAATAAGATGTATCCAAAATATTTGGCAATTGTGGTACGTTTTATTGCGATGATATGAAAATGAAATTGATATTCGGACACTACACAAACATTTAAAATTGACTTAGTAAAACATGAAGCCTACAAATATGTTATAAACTGTATCTGATGCGTGTGATCTTGCATAAATTGAATAGTATATTGATATTTGCAAAGCATTCCTATGCAAAGGCACTGTTTTAAAAAGTCTTGAGGATCTAAAAGAAGCTTTTAAAATGCTTTAAAATGCTGAATCAACTACGACGATAAGCTTTTAAAATGAAGAAAACATTTAACATTTTCATGTTTAATAGAAATATGTACGTCTCTGTGATGAATCGTACACAATGTAAATTAAGATATTTTTTAAGTTTCACCCTTATCCTGCTAAATTTCTATGATGAACTTGTCCATCCATCAATTTGGACAGTACCATTAACTGTTAAAAGGGTTATTACCAAAACGAGACTGACTGGATGTGCAGGCTGATCATGATCTACACTGGTCGCAAAGGCATATTAAGTCTTGTCCAGCATAATAAGGGTTAAGACAAAAATAACTTTGACCGAGTGAACACCTAATGCAGTTTTACGTGTTGGATAGCCAAATTTTCAAATTTTATATTTAGTGTCCCGAGCGAAATACATTTTGATCTTATATGTAAAACAAATATACTTGCCTTTACCATCCTTGTTATCCGGATAATACTGAAGTGCTGTGATAATTCCTAAATGCTAACGGTAGGAAATGTCAAACTTGGTATTGACATTGCTTTTGTCAATATTTTCTAACTACTCATTCTGATTGTTAAAAGTATTATAACTGATTCAACATGGTTTAGAAGCTGTACCATTTGCACTAAACAATTTGCATATGCAACATATTGTTCAGTATGGAGAGCCCCAAACAATGTGTACATTTTGCTTTTGAGAATAGTTTGGCGATTCAAAGCTTTGTCAATCTCATTTAATGGACTTTCGGTAATGAATATTACTTTGTATTATTCAGTTATTATATAAACAATGATATGAAAATGTTCAGAAGTTTTTATTTTAGATTAAATAACCCACATTGACAAATATATAAGCATATGTAGTAGTCGATGGATACTGACCCAAGTGCTCATAAAAATTTCGAGGATAAAGCCCGAAATGCTATGAGGATAATAGCCAATATTGTAGTTTGAAATTTGCATATGCTGTTCTAAAGGTACCGATTGTTGTATATTGAAGAAGTATACTCATAAAATGTGGTAACTAATGGCTGTAGCATGCCCAAGGTAATGTTTTATACACATGGTCAGTACCAGATGTTTCTGAAACATTTTATCAAAAGGATAAATGTCTATATCTTTGTAAAATTCTGTTTTAAAACTCAGTTCCTCTGTCAGAAGGTTCTAAAGCTTACACGCCTGTATCTTTTCTGCTAGATTTTGGTAAAAAATTAAACAAGCCAGAACAGGTAAATTTAACACCTGAAGCTAAATGTGCTGAGATTCCACAGGGGGAGTGGGTACACCCATCTTCAGAAATTAAGTATGCTAGGGTATTGTTAGCATTTTAAGAGCGTAAAATTATGGCACTTTAACAGGTCAGTTTTGCTGGACTATGTTTAAAACAGCTGTGAATTCATAGAAGAAGTACATTCCCTTAACTGATAATAGTTTGATACTGTACTTAACAATTTAGTACACTTGTAAACTTTTCCATACAAAGTTATCTTCCTTAGAATGTTTAACCTACCAAAATATCATCTGCAATACAAGACTCACATACATTTCTATACTGAAATACAAAAGAATTGTAACTGAGATTTTTTTTTTTTTTTTTTTTTTTGCTTTGTTCCTTGGGCTATAATAACCATGGTATTCTGACTGCTGTTCAAAATCTGTTTATGTTTTGTGGTGTTGAAAATCCTGGGCATTTTTGAAGACCGTATTATACGTCTCGTAGATCTTGGTAGGTTGAAGATAACCTCCAGCCAAACTCCAAAAGTCATTTCTAAAGGAGCCAGAGGTCTGTATAGATCGACTACCGGGTAGTCCCCCTCCCCACCAGCACTGAAACAAGCGCCATTATATGGCAGTACCTTTTCGACATTCTTTATTGGTTCTATATCCAAACTCATCATTCGGACTATTTCTGTAATTGTAAGAATTACATTCATAGATAGAGAGTGTTAAAATTTCTTTCCGCTAACATGTGAGGCAAAACTCTTAATCTGCGATGGGGTTCATATGCTCTTTCTGTGCCTGTTACCAGTATAAAAATCGTTAACAGGTTCATATCATCATGTTGTTACAAACTCATTCACCAAAACAGGTCCAAACACAAAACTGGTCAATGTGTAATGGAATGTAAATGAAAGAAGTCAATGACGGCTATAATCCACTTTAAAAGACAACACATATAGGGTATTACGCATGGTCATTTAAGGCTATTATCCATTTTTCACACAAGGATCAATATTAATGGTTTTGTCATAAAAACGGCAAATGTAAACAACTTACTCTAAACTGTGTCACATAGTGAAATGGTAGAGCTGTATATACAGTGAATTACAAACATAAAAAAACAATTCTAAATATTTTTTATGAATTTTCAAACTAAACGTACATGGATTTTGTAAACTATTTAACATATTATGTATTCACAAAAATAAAGCAAAATAGTTTGAGTTCCATGGAAACAAATCACCATTCGTTCTTTTGGCAACACCTGGTGGTTAAAATCTCTTTATCAAGCCTAAGCAACTTGAAATTTTCAGAAGAGTTCATCTGTCATTTTGTAGCATTTTGGAATTACCACAGCATTTCGTGTTATCCGAATAACAAGGGTGTGTACAATGAATTGAACTATCTTTAAGTGATTATCAAATATAGTCAAAAGTTATATTTCAATAATTCCCAAAACATGTAATAAAATGCAATTTTTGTCCAATAAGTAAACCAGAATTCTGCGTTACGGCTCAAAAGACTGGAATTTACATTTTCGTTATTGGTTATTGCCTTATTTGAATTGTCACCAATTTCATCCTTCTCATGTCTGTTTTAAACATCCCAGAGAATAATTAATTGAATCTGTATTCAATGACACGGTTTTTTACTGCTTTAAACGTTCTTACGTAGGAATGTTTCTATATTCTGCACTCATTTTTCTTCTGACTAAATATACAAATGTATATATTTTATAATTCTACTAATATCTACAAATTGTTAAATATATTCTGTATATACACTGATATTGGTAACTCTAACGGGAAGCTTTATGAATTATACTGTACATACACAAAGGATACACTTCTGTTCAAAATATTTCAATATTAAGCCTTCTTCAAGAAATATTGTACTGTTTTTTATATTTTATTCTGCGTATATGCTCAATTCAATTTCATTAAATTATGAGTTTTTCTTAATGACAAGGAACTGTTTTCTTCATGCAAAAAGGAAAGAATTACACATCTCGATTTGATATAAAATATATTGATACATAAATAACAAGACAGAAGTATTTAAGAACTCATGAATCTTTCACATTGAGTTGACAGCATCTGCAGTTATGTCTATATCTATATTTATTATTTACAATTATGTGCAATGGAAATAGTTCTAATCTTCTTGCAGACTTAATAGTTCAACTACGCTAGCATGTAATAATCAAAATGGTTTGTCTAATAATTTTGCGTTGAATGTTTAAAAAATAATTAAGTTCCCAAGTGTGGTTTATCGTAGAATAACCCGTGTTTTGAGTTCATATGCGTAAGAATATATCACGAAGGCCGTAGGCCTGAGAGATATATTGTTCCGCATAAGAACGAAAAACTCGGGTTATTTTACGATAAATCACACTTGGGAACTTGTTATTTCGATTCTAACACGACATACTAGTATCAAGAGTGTTAGCAAAAAATGGTAACTACTTTTACGACCGTGCTACGCACCTGGATCGGATGACGTCATTGCATGCGCGTTGGTTACTGCAGAATAACCCGAGACAGATTTTGCTCTACATGTATGTAGATTATTTGCTGGTCGTGTTAGAATTTAGAATACGGGGCAGTATAAGTTTCGTTCTTTTGTTTTAGAAAAGAATGATTACTCTCTGATATCGAAAGACAACTTTGGTCATGTAGATGGGTCTACGTGCCCGGGTAGCCAATGTCAAATGACCTGTTACTTTATAGAGCGTTAGAAAGAGTTGATGCATGGTATCAACTTCTACGATTTCTTTTCAAGTAGTTCTCCTAAAAGACCTCAGCAGAACAATGCTAATGGTAGATTAGTGTTTAGTAATTTATGAGTCTATCTATACCTTCCGATGGAAATGTTCTATAATATAGTGTATTCATGGACAAGATCCACGCTGTTCATGTTTCTATGGAAAAGGAACATGTCTTGGATTATATTGATCATATTTGCTTACAAATCAAACATATGATAATTGTAATTATCGAAATAGGTTCGAATATATTGTCATTTCATTATTTCTACTACATGCAATATAAATAAATCATCTTGTGTATCTACCCTGGAACTCGTGATTCATTGTTTTGGCAATTTATTCCATGTTTATGTTGTAAATTTTAGGGACGGTTTTTCTAAATAAGGATGTTCCCCTCTTAAATGTACAATGTGAGTAGCGCATATATACTTGCATTTACTATTAGGTTTATAGTATACATTCATTTACACTTATAAAATGACTTACCGGTCAGTAGTCAGAACTACTGCCTGAGGCTTAATTGAAACCATTGGATAAACGTTTATTGCATGACACCACAAATAAATATTCATAATATAGTTCTCTAGTTGTGAATTTATCCCAGCAAAATTAGTAAATGTGAAAAAGGTATCAGCATATATCAGGATAACATGACTTGAATATCTGATGTTTACTCCGAAATAAAAGATTAATAAAAAGAAACAGAAGAAGTGTTTAACGTGACTATTTACACATTTTAATTAAAATTTAATCAAAAAAGCAAATCTCTTGAAAAAAAATCAATGGTATTCATATAATTTAGAAGAATATATCAAATGTATCAAAAGTAATATCAACATCAGGATTTATAATGGTTTGTTTTCACGGCATTTTTGTCTAAGGAAAGGTTTTTTTGGTTTAATATATATTAAATAGAAGTATGGGTTATAAATCATTTATCAAAAGAAACAGAGCAAAAGGTCAATAAGTAAAAAGTCTACTTGATCTATAACCTATTTATATATCAGCAACCCCCATACATTTGGTTCTGTCAAAAATTGAAAATCTCTGGCTGCGAATTTGAAGTTTAGATTTAACTATAAAGCAGCATGTGTTACATTTTTATAGATTTGAAAATTTAGAAATGCACCTAATAGTATAATGAATCCAAACGCATGCCAGACACTCTGCTTTTGACAAAGATTTGTAGAATTTATTACACTGAAGGTATTTTAATGGCTCTGGTTTACGGGAAATTTTTAATGAATTTACTTTGTATTAGATTTGTTAGCAATTAGTGTCCCCAGTTTGACTCCCACATAATTTATTCTGCTTCTTAGCTGTCAGAATGCTATTTACCTCTTCATAAATAAGTAATAATTTCTTCTCAGAGCTGCGGTGAAAAGTTCGCTATAAAGTTCATTACTAATTATCAAGAGCTTATATTTACCTCACAATAAGACGTACATGATCTTAATCAATACCTTCACAAAGCATTGAAATAGAACCAGTGGTTAATATTTAATTCCCTAACTAACAGAGAAATACAGATATTTGCAAAATTGATTCGTTGATTCGTTGATCGTTTTCATCACAAAAGCTGAAAAGGAATATTTAATGTGAGTGCAAGAGCACGTCAGGCCAATAATTGAAGTAAATTCTTTCGTGTTTGAATTGTATTAATTACATACATGGTCGATATGAAAAGAAAAGAAAGCTTTGTTTTAATATTACGTTGTTAATCAAGTAAACAAAGTACGTCGAATCACTTGCATCGTAACGTTGTGGGCTCGACACCTCGCTCGTAATGTAGAATTTTGCATGTGAGGAAGCCTTCAAGCCATCCAGCTGGCTAACGGTAGACAAGTTGATCAATGCTCTTGGGGCATCTGGGATCTTTCTCAACCATCAAAACTGGAAAAGTTGTCATTTAAGGTAGTTTTACAGGTTTGATAAACCGGAATTGATAGCGTTAACGTCATTTATCCGGAAAACGTGGAATAAACCCTGGATTCGGTGTACGAAAATGAAAATCATTTTATGAATTAATGGCAACCTGTGAGTAAATTTATCACAATGACACTGCTACTATCTTTCTAAAGTTGAAATATGATTATCAAAACATACATAGTTAAATATTCCAAAATAATGTCTTAAAATTAGCATGGAATGTGCATTTCACTTTAATAAAGGTCAAATATCACAAAAATAAGCACACGTACCTATACATATATATCACCACATTATAGGCCATATGTTTAATTACAACTGTGAGAAGTTTCATTAAAATCTAGAATCTACATTGTAGAAAAATTTCTGTGTGCGAAAATATTATGAAAATTATAATTTTCCCATTATGAAAAAATGCATGAGGTCCAAATTTTTCAAATCAATCTTGCAAAAATCAGTCACATGATCCTATTATTTTAATTTTCTGAATTTTCTAAGTATAGTCTGAAGTTTTGAAAAATCAGGGTTTAATCAAATTCTAATTTGTAGAAAAATTTCGATCCCAACGTGCAGAACTACCTTAACCGAAATTGTATCGCTGTAAAATTAAACCAACAAAATCAAAAACAAGTCCAAATGTCTCTTATATTATAACATATATGACTATTAACTATAAAATCTGCATTAGAATGTACAAAAGTATTCCAGACTAGAAAAAAATGTCCATTTGACTTTTAACATTTTGTGGATAAATTTATTTCTGCGCACAACTTAATAGTGGAAAGTGTTACGGAGAGGGACTTTAAGTAACCACGGAGTGGGACTTACAGTGTAGTAGTGAAATGAGTAGCGAGACTGGAAAGAGGACTAACAACTTGGCAGTAGAAAGAGTAGCGGAGTTGTAATATAAACATGGAAGAGGAAAAGGGAACAGAGCGGGCCTTAAAACTTGAAAGAGGACTGACAACTTAAATTTGGAAGTGGAAAGAGTAACGGAGTTGTACTATCAACATGGAAAAGGAAAGAGGAAAGGAGCGGGACTAACAACTTGGAAGTGGAAAGAGTAACGGAGTTGTACTATAAACATGGAAGAAGAAAGGGGAATGAAGCGCGACTAACACATTGGAAGGGGAAAGAGTAGTGGAGTCGTATTATCAACATGGAAGAGGAAAGGGAAACGAAGCGGGACTAACAGCTTGATACTGGAAATAGGACTAATAACTTGGAAGTGGAAAGAGTAATGGGTTAATACTATCAACTTTGTAGTGGAAAAATATCAAAATAGTTTACTTCAAGGTCATCGAGCACGCACAGCTATCTTTTTAATTCAACATAATTATATAAATTAAATTATGATAGGTAAAAAAGTAAATGTTTTCGTATCAAAGACTGGACTTACTGTTTAACAGATTGTTTTTTTGTTGTTTTTTTTTTCAGGGCAAACATGAATATCAATTTCACATTTCTGCTGAAATCATTTTGTTTTTCTGGTCTTTGTAGCTTCAGACAGAACACTTGACATTTTAGGAAGTGTAATTTAACTTTTGTTTGATTGAATGAACGCTAGTTATGGAATGAAAGTTGTCCTAAAATTAAAGACAAAGATTCTGTGAGATAAAATACGCTCTTAGACCCAAAACATCTCAAACACTACACCCGTGTATGTACTGAAGTTAATTAAGAAATAATAAGTTCCCAAAAGTGGTTTATCGTAGAATAACCCGACTTTTGAGTTCTTATGCGTAAGAATATATCACGAAGGCCGTAGGCCTGAGTGATATATTGTTTCGCATAAGAACGAAAAAATCAGGATATTCTTCGATAAATCACACTTGGGAACTTATTATTTCGATTCTAACACGACATACTAGTATCAACAGTGTAAGAAAAAATAGTTACTACTTTTTACGACCGTGCTACGCACTTGGATCGGATGACGTCATTGCACGCGAGTGGTGTACGTAGGAACACTGTTTGTGTTGACTTCAATGAAGTAAACACAATACTTTCCAACCACCCACAGTCTGTAATGTCCCGATCCTCTCGGAAGTGAATGTAGATGATTCCTTGTCAAGAGTACCTTAAAACCCTTAATAATTCAGATCTTGCAAACTTATTTTGCCGTGCATATTTCATTGCAGTGTTTTATGATCTTTAGCCTTGCTTTTATTATTTAAAATACAGTTAATCCATGGGAAAATCACACAGTGGTTTAATTTCAGTTTTGATATAAACAATCAGAACAATTCATCTTATCAACAAAGCGCTTTGATATGTAATTTTAATCAGTCTTTGTTGCCATCGACGACCTGCCCAGTGACCATCGCTTGTAACCGTGTGCTGAATTTAGTGTGTCCATGTGTTGTTTTATTTTTATCTGTGCACTCTTGTTGATTTCTTTTTCAAAATTTTTAATGCCTACTTACTGAAAAATCTCACTTTTTGTAACCTAATAATAGGCATATATTGTCGTAGTATTTCATCTTTTTCAAATCCTACCAATAAAAGTTTCTCTTTAGTACTTCACCTGCATATGTTACACGGCCATGTTGCTAACGCATCTTTGTACTTGTGTAAATATTTCTTAATGGAGAAGAATTCATATAAGTTTTTGTAAACTTGTTTTCTAATCCATTCATGTACAAATTCATGTATATTGTTATATGTGCAGTTTTCTAAATAAATACTGTTTAAACCAATCAGAACAATTAGTCATAAGCTATAATTTGATGTTCTTTTGGAATTTTAGTATCCTGTTTTGAAAAAATATTTCGAAGGGTGTCATTTTGTTCATGTTTTATGACTGGCATCAGACCGTGCATGCAGCCCCTCCTTGATAGTATTGCTTTTTTCTTTCTGTATAAAAATATTAGTGAACGTAAACATGAAATCGCGACACGATGAATGTATGTTACTCAAGCTTTCACAAAATAATCATAATCTCGATTATATCAAGTTCTGCAGTACAAATAATAAAACCCTTAAAGAGGTCTTTCGTTGGAAGCAAAAGAAAGCAACCAAGCAAACAAAAACAGTGAGTGGGCTCGGTTTGATGTTTAGAATGCACTACTTCTGGTCGATATTTGCATTGACATCCATAAGTAAGTCGGTAGGACTACAAGTAATAACAATAGATGACAATAGATGCATTTCCTGACATCTTTAATCCTACACAACATAAAATGTTATTTTACCAGCAGTGCTACAAAATGCCGAAATGTTAATGTACTTAGTTTGATAAAGCCGGGTCATGAACATAGGACCTTGACTCAAGTGGGTGATAACAAAGCTGAATTAGGAAAGTTGATTTATGAAAAGTCACACACAGACTTGATGAGATCCATATATGGTTAACTTTAAATGTCAATGAGCACAGGCAAACAATTTGTTTTAATAATAACTTTACATTCGAAACAAATGCTTATGATACATATTGAATATAAGAAGTTACAAAAATGTAAGAGGCATGTCACGGAGGGGCGAAATTCTAAATGATCAAGATACGAGTTAGTTTTGTCACTGACATAAAAATATATATCGAGTAATGCAAGGAAAGAGAAATATTTAGTTTTTAACATCTTTATAGGTTAATTGTTACAAAAGTTTTAAGCCCATATCCTACAAAACCAGTTGTGATATACTGAACGGAGACACAAACTGACTATAATGGGCTTGAACTCGCAATTTCTGGGCAACCAAACCTGTGTATCGATCGATGGCTCATTGGTACAAAATATATGTTCTGTAGAATGAACATTTGGACAAACCCGCAGCACAAACCTCGTCATAGCAGCTCAAGACAAAAACACTATGCACGTATTATTTTGTATGTAATACGTATTTATATAACACAAGGTCCAATGCCCTATAAATACCTTACAATAAAATTCGCCAAAAAACTCCGCATGATTGTACGTTTTCTTTCAATACTGAAAGTACTACGATCATATATTTTAAAACAAAACGTTATGTAATCCTTGTGACTGCATGACATGTAGAACATAATGCTAACTTAGCATATTTAGACTGTCAGTTTAGTGTGGTATTTATTTAGCATCCTAGACACGTGTCTGATCGTCACTCGTGCATTCGATTATACATTTAGAGTGAAGCGACTGTTGAACAAGTACCCAAATTCTCACTGCCTCTCGATGTTTAGCTTGGGGGTTTCAGATCCACAGACTGACATCCCATCATTGTTACTGAGAGACATTAAGTGAATATTTGAAAATTGCACAAATCAAACACGATACTGATATATCTAGAATATTTTGTAATTTTTACAAATACTTTCAACGGCAACTGTGTCATTGTAATTTATTTATGCTTACGAGTTTGCCATTAGCGCCTTGCTTAAAACTTTGCAAAGGGAATTCTAGTTGTTACCGAAATATTACAAACTTCGACAGGTAGGTAAAAGCTGTTGGCTACAAATCCCAACAGTAATACTGCATTATATCGTGATTCTTGTTAATAAAGTGTTTGCGATAAATGATTTCCAATGTACGACATTGGCAATTGATATATGCGATTCTGGTCCCGTTACGACAGTTTTCTTAGAATTATATATGATTTTATACTAGTCTATAAATCATTTTTACAGAAAGTTTGAGTGTGTCAATATCCGTTTCAAAAATAGGACGATCCGTGTCGAAAATTAAAACAAGCATCAACATCCTATAATATAAAATACTTCTTCACGAATATTTCTAAAATAAACACACAAAAATATATACTGCCTTACCACTAAACCTGCACTATCCACTTGATAAAACACAAGTGAAGGAAATTGCATAAGAACGGATCTATACATTGTTAAACGTTTGCTAGATTAAAGTCTCCATCAACTCTCCTAACTATTTAGTGATTGTTTAAATCAAATTTGATATTCAAAACGTAACAATCACATTCATCGTGATCTCGGCAGTGAGGCTGGTCAGTTAAAATATTATTTTTGCTTAACCTAAATCTTGATATACAACTTTCACAAAAACGGCACAAAATGATCTAATTCACATGTTCCATGGTACAGAATGTTTTCAGAGATTATAACTTTATCTATGCCTTCTCTCCAGGGCCTGCATCGCAGTGAAGGAACAAGTAATGGATGGATTTAAGCTATGATATATTGGACGATGAACGACCATTTCCTCGGGCTTGTGGAGCTTCTTCAAGGAGAGCGATCGATCGCTCTTCTCGACAGATAGCCACTTCTTTCGTGATTTCATCACAGGCTAAGTCAGTAGATTTATTTAACTATGAGGTAACGCTTAAAATTCCGACGTTGGTGAACGATGACAGTAACAAGTAACAGAGGCTGCTGCAGCATCACAACCACAGGACACCATCTGGCAAAACTGCTGTTAGGGCTATAAAACAGCACTTTTTTATGTTGTTAACACCCTCTGTTATTTTCTGTTGGTTCTTTTGTAAATAATTCCAAATTTTGTTCCAGAATGCACTTAATAAAACAGATTTCAAAGCTGTCCGTACTCCCTGCCTTTTTAATACCTATTTTTTTTTCTGTTTAGCACATTACATGGATCGCTGGCCTAGCGGAATCATGAAAAATTTCAGTTTTGTTCAATTTAGTAAAGGTGTTTCATCCTTCATTTTTGGCAATAACGTGTTTTTATTTCAACACTGATGTTGCAGTGTATTTCCACATAAAGTGATGTTAAGACGAAATGTCAAACGCAATGTTTAACTTACAGTGTCAGATCGTATTCGTTCAGTAAATTTTTGTTTGATGGTGAGAATGTATTTTTTCCAATTGCCGTCAAGAAAATCACTAGAGAAAGGAAACCACCATTAAAGACGAAGAGACATTCTATAAACTTCAGAAACCCTGTATACAAATTGAGGGATTAATTTCTTTTCCGAAAACAATGAAATTGAACGCTTGGAAAATCTTGCGAGTTTCGTGCAACTTTTTTACTATATTACTTGAAAGCTGCATATTTGTTAAGGCAAAGTGAAACAGTTGTTCTTTTCGTATTTATTTGTTTACAAATTTGCGCCATTTATACTTAGCACTTTGCAAAAGTGCACATTCCAAATTTGCTAAACAATGTGTCTGTTGTTATAGCATACCACGAGACGATGAACTTGTTCATAATGTTTAAGTAAACAAAATAATCACGGCCTTCTTCAATAATTCATATCATATTGCGCATACATACTTGCTTTATCATTACAAAACATAACGCTTATTGCACTACTAGAAGGGAAAATGATTAGTACTGAGCTTCGGTTCGATAAATTCATTAACATTAACTGATTGGTACCAAATACTACACGTATAGTTACCCGTGCCTAACCATCTATAATATTATAATAATACTAAAAATACTGTTCCGCGAACAGCAGAAAAAGGGATCACCTGTAGTTTAAGGTACTTTTTTCAAGTTGTCCACTGCATTAGTTACAGTATAATGTCATAATTAAGCAAGAGCTGTCACTATTAGTGACAAATGCCCCCGAAGCAGGCCCAAGAATGCCACAGTTGTATGCGCAAAAAAGCACGTATCATTTTGTGACCTTGACCTTGATAAGCGTGCCACATCTTCTATCCCTTGGTAGAGTTATGGACCAGACAAGAAACACCTTTGACTTCTAAGTCTGAGCTTGACCTTGGAGCTAGGGGTCTGGGTCTTGCGCATGTCACCTCATCTGATTATAGGGAACATTTATGCCAAGTGATTTCCCTGCATCAATGGCAGAATTATGGACTGGACAAGAAAAAGACCATGTTAACCTTTGACCTCTAAGTGTGACCTTGACCTTGAAGCTAGGGGTCTGGATCTTGCAGATGTCTCATTATGGTGATCATTTATGCCAAGTTATTTGAAAATCCCTTTATGGTCGGAAGAGTTACAGTCCGGACAAGAATTTACCGCACGCACACACACACGGACGGACGCACGGACAGTGCGATTTTAATATACCCACCTTCGGGGGCATAAAGGTATCAATTAAAATACTGATTACAATTTTGGCTTTCTTTTATAAAAGTATACCGTTACTTGGATGTGAAGGCATGTATATTTTAAAGTTATCGAGATGTTAATGTTCTGCATTTTCATACATCAATGTCATCAGCGTTATACCTATTGAGATCCACTTGAGACAAAAATTTAAAATGTCAATGAGCGTAGCAAGCAGGTACTGCAATAATTTCACTACTAAAGTGTAGTTGATAAAGGACATAATACTATAAAACTTCAAACTAAACATATTTATATCAGGTAAAAAAACATGGAGAGGGTAAAATATCCCCATCTCAATGAGAGTCGTGTGAAGCTTACCATCACCTCATTTAAGTCCGTTCTTAAATAGTTACAAGAAGCTTTCATAAAAATCTTAGACGAAGAAAAAATCATGCACATAACGAGCTTGAACGGGACGACCCCCGGGCTGCGCCACATAAATCATATATACTAACGGGACGACCTCCAGTCTGCGTGACACAGACTGCAGATTCATTTATACTATAAAAAAACGATAACAATAAACAGCTCACTTTTACACAATTTGTTCTGTTTGTTTCTATCATCATGGTATTTTAAAGAAGTTATAGAAACTTTAGTCAAGTTTGCAGAACTTTCGTCATAACCACATTTACATGTAAACTCATATGCTCGTATCACAGTTAACTTAGGCGTAAAAAATTGTTTGTTTCCGGTATCCCGACCTACCCTAAATTTTTGACCCGACCCTAAATGTTTTTATGGCTTTGGAGAATACTTTTTTTTCAACTTTTAAACCAAAAAATACAAAACTGCACTTTTTATGCTTTAAACATTACCAGTGATGTTAGAAATCAACTTACTGATGATCTAAAGGAATAACCCCCTTATTTGTTTTCATTTTTTGACACAAAAATAATTTCCGAAAAGTCACCCTTAATAAATAATAATAATAAAAAAACAATCCCGACTTACCTACACTAATTTTTTTAGCATGTTACCGGAAACAAAGAATTTTTAGGCTTTAGTTTTATAGCATTTTTTACATGCGATCCGTTATTGAATTATTATATTATAACATAAATAGCAAATAAATAACTAAAGTCTTGAAGTGTAATTTTACTTACAATTATTTCATAAATGGTTTTCAGTCAGTGCTCAAAATGTAAAACCGATAGATCAAAATTGTGATTAAAATAAAATGTTAAATACACAAATAATTTACTAATATATTTACTTGTCCCGTGAAACTTTAACAAATGTCAGACAAATGAGAATCATTCAAGGTTATGGAAGTAGCAATTAGTGTCGAATTGGCAAGGACATGTTTGTAAATTGAAAGCTGGATGTTTGATATGTATTACTGATATATTAATAAATACTTTTATTTCAGGTGTGTAGTTACAGACTTTAGCGTGAAGTTGGCGACTATCGTCCCTCCTATATAATAAACTTTCTTACTCGAAATCGCAGAAGTGAATAAAAATGCTTGTCATCATGCTTGCCTTGATTACCTGGAAATGGTCTCTGTTGAGAGATTCTTGTTTGTTGTTAAGTAAATTTAGGTGATATTCTCAACCTCCACAGTAACTATACAGTCGATTCAAAAAGACAGAACTAAAGGAAACCTAGTTTCCAATCAATTAACCCAGTAGCAGCTGGCTTTCGTTTGTTTACTGGAAATAAGTCTAAATTATGTTCTGCAACTGCGTTTGTGTCTGCTCAAACGTTTTGATTGGTTAAATTTCTTAACAGGAAAAAAAATGTTAAATACATGAAGCAGCAACTTTTTTTGTGAGGCGCTTAAAGGACTGTTACAATTATGCGCATTTTTAACCAGCGATTTATAATTTTCTTTTTTACCTAAAATAAGAACTGTTATTTGAAACTGAAGTATACAAGTGGTCACCAAAAGCTATGGAAAACATTAGCAAAATTAATAAAACGGTGACAAGGCTCGAATTCTAATGATGGGAACTTTAATTGCAGTTATAATGGACATGACTAGTTGTACTTCATACAAAGTTTGATCATTTAAACAAATACTTAGAAATACAATAGAAGCTCTGCAATGAGCGCAGTTATTTTTCTTGAAAACAAACAAACAAACAACCTATTGTTTTAGCTGGCTTAACCATACTTGCCCTGATACCGTTATGTAAACTAACAGCTTAGAGCCTGAATTTCGAAATGTATACACCGATTATCAGCCATTATCATGCATAATTCAGGACAATCATCAGTGAATGCTGGAAACTAATTACATATGATTTTTATGAATTCATAAAGTGTGGAAAGGAAATAGAAATGTTCTGTCGAAAATGTTTCTACGTTGTACGGCAATGACACTTGGAAATAGCACATACATTTTACACTTACTCATATCAAAAAAGTTAATTTTATATAATCATTCAACACAAAGTTAAGAGCTTTTTTTCTCATTTTGTATTACTGTATTTAACCTTTTTAAAAACCGAAAGTTTTGAAATGTTAAAATCTGTGCTTCAACAGATTGTTGTAACATTTAAAGTATATACATAACGCACATACAAATGTAACATATGAGTAACATGTGACTCATGATTATCATCAATTTAAGATTGTACATGAAATGTTGACAGCATGTTTATTCTGCCTTTTCTAGACTTGCCTTTGTTTCGAGCACTATATTTCTGCTATGTAAAGTAGCAAAATAAAGTACGTGTAAATCTGAATTCTAACACGACCAGCGAATAACCTACATACATGTAGAGCAAAATCTATCTGGAGTTATTCTGCAATACACCACTCGCGTGCAATTACGTCATCCGATCCAGGTGCGTATCCTGGTCGTAAAAAGTAGTTACCATTTTTTGTAACACTTTTGATACTAGTACGTCGTGTTAGAATCGAAATAACAAGTTCCCAAGTGTGATTTATCGTAGATTAACCCTAGTTTTTCGTTCTTATGCGAAACAATATATCACTCAGGCCTACGGCCTTCGTAATATATTCTTACGCACAAGAACTCAAAACACGGGTTATTCTACGATAAATCACACTTGGGAACTTATTATTTCTTTAATGTAATTACATTTTTTGTATTTTCAATTTATACGTTACAACTTACTGTGATAGTATTAAATCCCCAAAAGATGAATCTGCTCATTTTATGGAGGTTTGAACAAGGTCTACCAAATTAGCCATTTGATAATTATGTTACTCTTTTGTCACGTGTCTTTATAGAAAAAGAAAACAAAACCTTGTTTTACATTATTTTGATGTTAAACAATTGAGAGGGTATTTGAACAATCTCTAACCTTGAACCATTCGTATGCTTGTTGACTATGTTGTCTATCATTTAAATGTGACATTACATAGCCGACGGTTTCAACCATACTGATTTTGATCAATAACTAAAGAAATAAATGAAAAAAAAAACCTTCCCTATAACTAAAATTTACTGATACAGTTATTGAAAACATGATTTATTGTTTTTATTTAACAACTCGTCAATAAATGGTAACAAGTCAGTAACTACCGTTGTGTTTTAAGCATTTATTCCAACGATTTCAAGTTTGTATAAACATTGACAATGGTTATATGAATGGTTAAACATCAACAAATACAGTGAACTATTGACGTTTTTATGTTAAAAGTAATGCTGATTGAGGATCTTATGAGTTTATTTTTTTTTTCATAAGAGATTCTTGGAGCTGTTTAGTCATTTATCAACACTAATTTTCGGTTGCATATTGTAATGAATATACCTATTTTGTTACTTAAGTTGTTACCTCTCTGAAATATTTCACATTGATTTGCATTGATGGAAGTACCATAGATACAGGTTAAGAAGACAGTATTCCGGAAGTAAAGATAAATATTATATTCATTTGGTTAAATGAATTATCCTAATAACTGGACCTGTTAGCATTACGTTAAAAGGGTACATTTGGTAAACTTTTTAATGAATTAAAAAAAAATATTTCGTCTTTAAAAGTTATTTGTCTTTAGATATCTCGTATCTTACAAGATAGTTGACTTTCCCTTATGTACAAAGTCCACCGTGAATTAGTTGCCATCCCCAAAGAAGGATTCCTAGTTCCCTTCACTCGCCCAACACGTCACTTCCATTCCCACAGTTACAAGATATTCACAGCAACTACAGATTACTTAAATTATTCGTTCTTCCCCAGAACAGTGTATCACTGGAATTATCCCCCTCCTGCTGTTGTCCACCTCCCAACCCCTCAGCAGTTCAATGCAGCTATTTGCTGTATTGCTCATGTCTCATCATAAACTGCCTGACAGCTGCTTTTAAACTGATGCTTTTAACCAAGCTGTTTTTCCTTGCTTTTAACTTCAGTCTTTTAATATTCTTTGTGGTTTGACGCGCCACACGAGGGGTTTGACATTAATGGAAGATAGATAAATTGATATCATTTACATCCAGTTTACGAGTTTTTCTAAGAAAACGTCACCCAGCAAAATAGTTATTTCCTTGTGACTACTTTACTTTATTTGTACTCAATTTTTGATTTTTAAAGGCTAAAATATTATCAAATGCAAAATAATTAATTGGTACATTAGCAGGGTAATAAACTAAACTATTCTTTAACTAACCTATACGTTTAAGACAAAGCAAGTTAAAATGACCATCATTAAACAACTTTCGCCAAGGTTGAAACTATCTCAGCGATCTTTCAACGAATACAACATTACAAAAGTAGGCAAAAATGACCCAAATTTATGTTTTAAATTACTCCAAAATAAAGACACTAAAAAAGCGGGCAATGTCACTGCATGACGTATTGCTAGAGAACGCCTATTTTCAAAAAACAGATAACTTTGTTATAAGGATTTTCAGATACGAAAGATAAATGTTTAGCTATTGTTTCTTGTTCGTATACTACCACATTCAAACTCCTACATGTTCGAGATATCTCGTATCTCACAAGATATCGTTTATATCACACGAACAAACCTTAAATTTGGACTTGGTGTTGACCAGTATTTACGTGTCCTTATAGGATCAATGAGTCTTCTATTTTGGTATAAAATATATTTCCCCGGAAGCCGATGCTGGAGGGGAATGAGATTTATCGCGCATTTATTACGGCAGATGACTGATTTCGCTTCCAAACTTTAATGATTTTATAGATGTAACTTTGTTTTTCTTTGACTTTTGCTTTTATCATGGAGAGTATTCAAGTATGAAAAGGTAACAAAACTGAACAAGAGGACCATGATGGTCCTGAATCGCTCACCTCTTTCCACATGACCCAGTTTTGAGTATGACGACGTTTTTTCTATTATTTGACATAGTGACCTAGTTTTTGAGTTCATGTGACCCAGTTTTGAACTTGACCTAGATATTATCAAGATAAAAATTCTGACCAAGTTTCATGAAGATCCATTGAAAAATATGGTCTCTAGAGAGGTCAAAAGATTTTAATATTTTAGACCTACTGACCTAGTTTTTGACCGCAGTTGACCCAGTTTCAAACTTGACCTAGATATCATCAAGATGAACATTCAGACCAACTTTCATACAGATCCCATGAAAAGTATGGCCTCTAGAGAGGTCACAAGGTTTTTTTATTATTTGACCTACTGACCTAGTTTTTTACGGCACGTGACCCAGTTTCAAACTTGACCTAGATATCATCAAGGTGAACATTCTGACCAATTTTTATGGAGATCCATTCACAAGTATGGTCTCTAGAGAGGTCACAAGGTTTTTCTATTTTTAGACCTAATGACCTAGTTTTTGACCGCACATGACCCTGTTTCGAACTTGACCTAGATATCATCAAGATGAACATTCAGACCAATTTTCATACAGATCCCATGAAAAATATGGCCTTTAGAGAGGTCACAAGGTTTTTCTATTATTTGACCTACTGACCTAGTTTTTGAAGGCACGTGACCCACTTTCGAATTTGACCTAGATATCATCAAGGTGAACATTCTGACTAATTTTCATGAAGATCTCATGAAATATATGGCCTCTAGAGAGGTCACAAGGTTTTTCTATTTTTAGACCTAATGACCTAGTTTTTGACCGCACATGACCCAGTTTCGAACCTGACCTAGATATCATCAAGATGAACATTCAGACCAACTTTCATACAGATCCCATGAAAAATATGGCCTCTAGAGAGGTCACAAGGTTTTTCTATTATTTGACCTACTGACCTAGTTTTTGAAGGCACGTGACCCAGTTTCGAACTTGACCTAGATATTATCAAGGTGAACAATCTGACCAATTTTCATAAAGATCTTGTGAAATATATGGCCTCTAGAGAGGTCACAAGGTTTTTCTATTATTTGACCTACTGACCTAGTTTTTGAAGGCACGTGACCCAGTTTCGAACTTGACCTAGATATCATCAAGATGAACATTCTGACCAAGTTTCATGAAGATCTTGTGAAATATATGGCCTCTAGAGAGGTCACAAAGTTTTTCTATTTTTAGACCTACTGACCTAGTTTTTGAGGCACGTGACCCAGTTTCGAACTTGACCTAGATATCATCAAGATGAACATTCTGACCAACTTTCATAAAGATCCCATGAAAAATGTGACCTCTAGAGTGGTCACAAGCAAAAGTTTACGGACGCACGCACGGACGGACGGACGGACGACGGACGACGGACACCGCGCGATCACAAAAGCTCACCTTGTCACTTTGTGACAGGTGAGCTAAAAAGTAGTTGCAATATATATCAAAAATGATTAACTACCATTGAGTCGTTGTATAAATTTTGTTTAGGCTTTGTATAAACCCTTTTAACCCCTTTTAACCTGTGTCATTATGTTGGTCCAAGAGTGCTTTGTCCCTTAAATAATTTGTGCTAACATATTTTCGTGAGCCAGTATCATTTATGTTCTATTTTACATCAGTCAGACTGCTCAAGATAGCATTTTTTTTACATACTTTGCCGGTGTTGATATAAATAAACACTATTTAAAATACGTTCTATTAGCAATAGCTAGGTGTGTATAGATTTAGAAGGTATAGCAATGGTAGCATTTGTTTTAACATCCTAGATATTTGTCTCACTGTATACACTTAATGCACTCGCTGCCTAGAGGTAGCAGTACAACAGTCTTGTTTCCACCGCCGCCGAACATCCTACTGTTGGTTTATATATACATTTTAAGTTAAAGTTATTATTAAAGTACTTGAAGTAAATCAAATAAGATAATAATCTGTGGTAAAATTATTTCTTTTTTCTTTCTCCTAATTTTGTTAATCACTTGTCATTTCCATTGAAGATGTTGAAACGGTATACGGAACAATTCTTTTTAAGATTTTGATGAAAAAAGAATCATTAGCACTGAATTTATATTACGCAACTTTGATACGTAGGTAAATACTTCGGCCAGACATATAAGATAACAACTTTATTTTCTGAAGTTTACATACTAAGCGTACAAATATTAATATCATACAACTTATGTCCAGTATGGTCTTCAATTATATTTCATATTCAGTACATTCATACATTCACACAATCATACGGTCAATTTATAGGCAAACATTTATACAAAATACACATATCAGAATAACTGAAATGTTTCTTCGATAAACACGCCTCGGCAATTTATAGAAGCCTTAAAAAGATTACTATACAAAAATCATAAGTATAACGTATTAACCGTCAGTAGTAACCATGTTTTAAAAGTCTAGAATTCGACTGTCACAGCGCCCGCATCCAAAAAATCATCCGACTTGCATTTATTGCGTAACTCTTGACAAATAGTTCGATTGATATTTGATTCCATTATAAAAGTTTTGTTACGTTATAAGATCTTATTATGATTTACAAGTCTTTGTTATTTGAATGTTTAATGCTCATCTAAAAACAGCAAGGAAGTCAGTCTTAAGATTTCTATCCTAAATTTTGAAACTTCAGATTGCAGGAATTAGCAAAAACACCCGAAACAAACACGTAAAAACGTTGATAAAGGATTTAAACAGTGGCTTACCAGTAAAGCAGCACTATCCACTTGATAAAACGCAAGTGAGGAAAACTGTGCGAGAACGGATATATACACTGTGAAACGATTGCCAAAGCACTTCAGACACAAAAGATTTCACCGATTCTCCTGTCAAATTTTTTATGATTGTTCAAACTATTGATATTAGGAAAGTAAATAGTAGTATTCACCATGACCCCGGCAGTGAGGTCGACAGGAGGTTTTCTAATATTTTCATTATCAGTTTAAAAGTTTATGATTGTTTAACCTTAAACCACACTAGACTAGACTACTGACCTCGTATCATCGTGAGTGTTCCGTCGTAATGTCATTAAAAAGCAACTCAGCTTTATAACCAGTTCATACCAGACATACATATTCGTGCCAGATAAGGGAACAAACTTTACGCAAAAACTCTATATACCATCTTTAGTCGAATTCAGGTAACGACAGAGCATTGATTTAGTGGTAGAACTGACGACGCTATAAATTGCATTACCACAAAGCACATCAGGGTTACCAATGAGGTGCACATATAATGCTAATATGATTACAAGAGTTGCCAAACTGCAAAAAAAGGTCCTTGAACTGCTTCCACATCCTCAAGGGTATGCCACATTGCCTTAACATGTGCTTGAACTGATAACATGCCCTTGAAGGTAAGGCCAAATTCCCTTAACAGGTCCTTTAACTGATACAACATCCTCACAGAGTAATGCGGAATTGCTTTAATAGGTTATTGAAGTGATACAAAATCCTTGAAGGAGTCTCAGCTATATATCTTCTATATTACTTTAAAACCGGCAAGTTTTATTTCTCCAATATGCACATCATAAAACAAATTTACGAGTTTTCGATTCATCTCTTATGTTTAATAACAAAAGCATAGCCTGCTTTATTATTCTACCCATTATTAAAATTTTCATTAAAATTTTCTGTTTTGTATATAACATGGCCCATTGAGCTAACTTCAATACAGTTCAAAACACAGCAAGAGTGCTTTATGATTATTTTTTTGCAATATCTTCTTTTCAGTTAAATTCATTTCAGTATAAAGTGTTTTAAACGTAACTCATCTTTAAAGTAAAATTGTTATTCACAACTACACTGCTTAACTTATAATGTCAGGCATATTTTTGTTCAAAATTATTAAACCATGCATTTGTCCTTAAGACACACATGTCGATGAAAAAGTAGAAAAATAAACCGCAAGGTAATGTCACAGAGAAAATTAATATTTTTCAAACACGGTGGTTATTTCCAAACCACTGAGAATTTAAAATGTGATTTTACTGTTGACGAGCTCGTGCTGAGACTTATACCGTGTTCACACTAGCAGATCGGTTTTATTTTTAACAGGCACTAATTTGCTATATTAAACTGGTATTTGACATTTAAAATCCATCAAAATATAATATAGTTTGTGTCCACACTAGGCAAAGAAATGTGGTTTAAACACATACATGCAATGTTGGAAGTTAACAAATATTTTGCAATAAGCAAAAAAGGTTACAAAGAAGGAGGCTAACAGAAACAAGGAGTCATCAATGTTTAAACTTCTGTGTTCATCTAAGAATTTCTGTTCATTCCATCTATAGTCCATTTTGAGCATCAGCATGACTCCATGTCAAAATGTAATGTTTTTGTTTCATCAACACTCCAATTACTTTTGCCAGCCATAGCATCAATTGTTTGTTTCAAAAGAGAAACACATGGTATTCTTCCGCCAAGAGGTAAGATCTGTGGATTTGGGATTGTAAAACCAGTTATAACTCACATTTGCGTTCACACTTGTAAAATAATGTAGTATTACTTTTTAATATAGTATTAAAACCACCTCCCGAGGTAGTTTTTAATGCTATATTACAGAAACCACTTGACCTTTATATAATTCACGGTTTACACCACATATAGTGTGGACGCAAATGAGTTTAAAAAATAAACCCAAGTTAATATAGGATTAAAAACGTAGTCTGAACACGGTATGTATGTAGTAACACGTTGTCCGTTGTCGCTTCAAATTCCATAAGGCTTTTACTTTTATGTTAAAACAGACAAAGCAGTTATTCAAATAGAAAATATAGAATTACAGGACGTAGAGATAAACGTTGTACTCAACAATGTTTTCTACTATGTTAATCAATATTCAGACTTTTGGTAAATATAAGAGGAAACAATTACTGAAAACAGGATTTAACAGGAAATAGACATATTTTATTTATAACAAAATAATATGCCAGTCACGTTATAAACAAAGGCATTATGAGCCTTTAAACTAAGCGCAAGTAGTTCCTTATGACAAGAGAGGATTAGTGTGTAAAGATTTAGTTAATTTAAATATTATCTGTTTTTATTGTTTCATCGTACTAACACCACAACACATTGCATTTTTCATAGTTTGTATAGTGCTTCAGTATGATAAAAGCATGACCGTTTTCTGTCTATTACTAATACGGAAGACTACAAAGAACGGAAAAGTAAAGGAAGTTATCCCTTTTGATATACATATTCAGCATATACAACACCTTTTCACTTGTCACGAAGGAAAACTTCTGTCACAGGAAAGGAATTTATATATTTCAATTGTGAGCATCATTGCCGCGCCTCTCATGAAAATATTACATGTGGAATATATTTCGATCTTTCACTGAAACAAACAAATATCCTATAAAATAAGTTATATTATGTAGCCGATCTATGATTTTTTAAATTCTTGCAGACTTGGCTATGTTTTCTGAAATGATGTACTGTTCCGTAGATATAGAGACATACGCCTTTAAAAGTTATCGAGATGTAAATGTTCTACATTTTGAATACCACCACTGGGATGGTACTGATAACAATGTTAAATTTACGAAAGGTCTCACGCGCATCGAATGAGATATTTAACTGAATGAGCACAGTTCGCCAGGTGTTGCAATTACTGAATTATTGGCATCCGGAACAGATATGAAGAAAATTGAATGTAATGTAACTCATGTGTATGTTATTTATAAGTACCTGGTGTACATCAGCACAATAAATATAACTCATCAGATAGAGATAGTGAGAGGGTGAAGTTTGTCACTGATTATGAAATCGTCACTGATGCGGGTAAAATCAAATTTAAGAGTTATATTAAGTTAATACCATCAATTTTAGACCTGTTGTAACAATAATGTATAAGCCTGTTTCATAGAATACCAGCTGCGATGTCTAAAACGTAGGGACAAGAATTGTCAAAGCAGTTTCGAACTCGTGACTCCTGGCTACCGACTCATTTATTGTGACAAAAGTGTAAGGCTGAACAGACCGCTCTAAGCAGCTTCGATAAGAGCCTTACTATAACACAATTTATTCTTTTATTGTTTTAATTTTTAAGTGCTTTTTTGTTAAATCTACAGTACATGATGTCCCTACCGCAAAATCTTTGCAGATGTTGAAATATTAAAGATATTCTACACTATATGAACTTATTTTTCAGTTGAATATTACTATAATCACATGGTTCAATACTCTATATGTTACAAAAAGAGAAATTTACTTACAGATATCATGATGGTGTTCAGTAAGTACGCCCAATATAATAAACAACCATGTAAAATCGATATGGTAAAATAACTAGTTAAGATCAAAGTTGCGATTACACAAAAAGTTATGTCCTTTTTACTTCCACGTTGCGCTTAAACCAATGTAAATAAACAAAGAAAAAATACTTTAACTTGTGAGAATCATTCAAGGTTATATACTAACAACCTTAGGTAGGTCAAGTGCTAGAGGAGAAGGAAATCGGTGTCTGAATTGTGCTATGTTCTGTTGTTTAATGATTTAGGAACTATTCTTAAATAACATCAATAAGTGGAATATATACTCTGTTCTTACACATCTGCTGAATGAAAAGCCTTTTCCAGTCGTCACTGACTTGTTTTATATTGTTTTATATTTTCTACAATGATTTATATGTAGTCCATGTTTTGCAACTGTGCTAGAATTTGATCAATCATGTTAACATAGTTGTCTTTCTTATGCATCGGTTTGCACAATCCCTGTATAATGGTTTGTAAGGGACCAAAAAGATCGCAATGCTCGCTAATAGGTCTTATGAATTAAAAGCATTGTAGAACACCCCAAAAAGCAAGGGCAATTTTTAGATTATTGACAGCTATAGTACAAAGTTTATAATTGTAATTTCAGATTAACGAAAGTTACAAGGTGTTCAATTTGTTCTTGGAAGATTTTTCTAATGTGTATATTTATGATGCATGCATATATATAACAAATAAGTCTGTTGGGGCAGGGGATAGTAAATCATAAAATTGCACAATACCAGTGCGAGATGTCCGGAGAAAGTAGAGCGAATGCATTACATATACTTAGCACCTACATCACCATGCATTTCCAGACTGCCAGTTCAGTTATTTTTACGATAAAAACGAGTAAAATATAAGTTTTGGAGGAAAGAAATGACCCAAATTGCACAAATGGTGATACCTGTCCCAATGGCGGTGAGAAAAAGTATCATAACCTTCCTTTTTCTGGCAAATTTGAGTTTTATACAGACTGACGGATGACCGGTTCTATTTTGACTGACTTTCGATACCTCAGGTTAGATTTTATATCTGATAGACTCTTAAGGAGCTGGAAAAATTAGTTCAAGCATTCAATTATTTAACTCAACAATTACTCATTCATAATAACCAATTCTATAATGGCCTATAAACTACATTTATCTCTTATTCGGGCCGTAACTGTCGCTTCATCTGTGTTACGTGAAGCGTGGCCGCTCTAAACTCGTATCCGGATATGTTTTAGATTCGATCGTCGGTTAGGAATACTCGATATCTGTAATAGTAATGCCGTCGTTAAAAATCAATAAATTGACCAGTATTTTCAATTCTAATACTAACTAACATTCATGAAGACTTTCGTTAAAACATGGGAATATTGACCTTACGTCAACATTATTTGGTATCATAAAAGCGCCGAAAAAGAGTGCTACCACATTTGATCTACTATTTGATACAAAATACATTTCAAAATCGAAATGATATAAAAAAAATGGTACACGTTGTGGCAACGTTAAATGTCGCAACGCCGCTAAATGTCGCAACCACCGTTAAATGTCGCAAGGTTGACGTTAAATGTCGCAACCACCGCTAAATGTCGCAAAATCGTCTGCCGCTAAATGTCGCACATTTAACGTTAAATGTAAACCTCCAAACAAAGAAATAGAACCCGTGGCTGATTAATAGAAAATCTTCGTTTTCTACAGCTGGTACAAAACACAGTCTTCGTGTCGCGTAGTTGAACATCCTGTTGTGTAACAGGCTTGGATTGTTGCCCGAGCCGATTCCCCCAACCCCAAACCCCACCCTTATTGGCTTACTAGTGACTTATACTCATCAAAGTTGCACCCAACTATTTTGGAAATAATATTTTCTCAAAATGTAGACCCAAAACGCCACAGAGGCGAACATTTTATACTTATATTTCAAAATTCCTCAGGGGGAAGAACCCTTGACCCCTTAAAATGGGAGGAGTACCCCTCGAGTACCTTAAAATTAAGAAAAACAATGCACCAGAGGCAACCATTTTATACCTGGTTTTCAAACTTTCCCGGGGAGAGACCCTGAGCCCCCGAAAATGACAGGGATAACCCCTCCCATACACCGAAATTTTGAACAAAAAATGCAATAAAAGTCCAGCATTCCATACTTGTATTTCAAAATTGTCAATGGGGAAAAAAAACCCTAACCACCTAAAATAAGGGAAGTGCCCCTCTAGTACGTACCTAAAAATAGACAAAAATGCACCACAGGCCAACATTTCATACCGGTATATAAAAAACTTTCCCACAAATACGGACAGAGGGACCATACCGCACGTCGCCAGTGACGCTTTTGTTTTATACTGGTGCCCCCCCCCCCACCCCACCCCCACCATCCTCCATCAACAATTTCTGGCCCCCGGCCTGTTATGTAACGAAATTCAGGTCGATTAAAGACAAGCGATACAACGCGCGACAATACGGAGCGCGAGCTTAATGTCTCATCAGCTAAACAGGACTCCACAGAATTACATAGTTCAGACCTGAAATAAATCTAGTACTGCGGCGAGTACTACGTTAGTGCTCAAATTAGATATGAAATATATAACGTATGTATGGTGCGGAACCACTGAAAAGCAAACGTGCAGATTAGAGTGAAAGGTCAATTCAGCCTTTCCCAAATCAAGCATGCATTACCAAGTCTTATCACTAAGTTCTAAAGACTGTTTAACTTACCTTTCTTTGCTGTGCGACATTTAGCGTTGGTGTTGCGACATATAACGGTGGGCAAATTTTTGCGACATTTAACGTTAAAGGTGCGACATTTAGCGGCAGACGATTTTGCGACATTTAGCGGTGGTTGCGACATTTAACGTCAACCTTGCGACATTTAACGGTAGTTGCGACATTTAGCGGCGTTGCGACATTTAACGTTGCCACACATGTATTACACTTAATTCATATACACTGTATCAATTATTAGCCGAGAAGAATAAGTCAATATAAGTCCACTTCCGCGTGTTAAATCCTTATACGTGTTGACATCGCGTTGACTTTCAACATTTGGCGCCATACATGTGCCAAGAAGTAGCCTTCTTGTTTATATAAAAGACACTCGGGGCGTTGAATCCAGCTGGCTTACAGAAGGTCGGTGGTTCTACCCAGATTCCCGCCCGTAATGAAATAATGCATGGAGAGGCACCTGCGGTCTTCCTCCACGAACAAAGCTGAAAAGTCGCCATATGACCTGTAATAATTATTGTGTCGGTGCGACGTTAAATCCAACAAAGAATAAAAATAAAAGACAGGTAAGAATCGCAAAAATATTGAGTCGAACCATTTTCATTGTTTCACAAGGTGCACTATATTGCTGTACTGTTTCGTACTGGAAGAACTGAATGTTGGTTGGTCTTATGGTGTTATAACACTTAAACAAAACATTCATAAGATACGCCTTTTCATTTTTGACACGAATAAAAGTTGATAACGATGTTAATAAACATACGCTGTTTAAGTTTAGAAAGTACAAGCGTGGTTCGACTTCAACACGTTATAAAATTTGATTTTTGTGAGGTCACGCTGTGGATTTTTGTATGACAAATTTACGGAATCCTGTTGGGGCCATTTATAATGTCGCCGTCGCGTTTGTGGGGTCGACACACGACAACGCGAAGTGACATAGCGACATTACGAAGTGACACCCGACAATCGTCGCAAACGACCGCGACAGTCCCAAACGACAATGTCGCAATATCCACTTTGAAATGTCGCCTTTCAAAAGCACGATATATCGCGATGTCACTTCGCGTTGTTGAGCGTCGTATCGCATTGTCGCTATGTCACTTCGTAATGTCGCGATGTCACTTCGCGTTGTCGTGTGTCGACCATGCAAACGCGACGGCGACATTATCAAATGACATGCGATAATCACAAACGACGCTAGACAACGCGAAGCGACATTTTCCAAATGTCATATCGTATGTCGCGTGTCGCGGGTTCGGGTGAGGGTCGACGCGCGACAATTCCAAACAATAAACGATATGCGAAGTGACACTCAACAATACGAAGCGACATTTTCATAATGTCGCATCAATTTCATTTTATTATTAAAAGCGTTAAAAGTAAGTGAAATTTCTTTAAATAAGTAGTATTGCCTAATCGAATATTAAAAACATATGCGTATGTTCTCCGTGACTATTTGATAAACGACATTGTGTATGAAATCATTAGTCCTCCACCTCTGATTCATGTGGGGAAGTTGGCAGTTACTTGCGGAGAACAGGTTTGTACTGGTACAGAATCCAGGAACACTGGTTGGGTTAACTGCCCGCCGTTACGTGACTGAACTACTGTTGAAAAACGGCGTTAAACCCAAAACAAACAAACAAACAAATTGGCTTAAAATATTAGCAGTAAAATAACGAAAAAGTGCTTATAAAATATTTATTTTGGGTAAATAACTGCAAATAAAAACTTGTTTTGATAGAAAATGACAAAATCTGAATGTTTGTGACAAAAAAGACAACATCTGTTCGTCCGTCTGTACATAATTAAAGATAAAAGCTGTATTTCCGTACTTTTCCGTACGTAAAGATTAGCTGGTATTTATTCAAGTGAACACCGGTCGACGCACGACAATGTGATACGACATTATGAAAATGTCGCTTCGTATTGTCGAGTGTCACTTCGCGTGTCATGTATCGTTTGGAATTGTCGCGCGTCGACCCTCACCCGAACCCGCGACACGCGACATACGATACGACATTTGGAAAATGTCGCTTCACGTTGTCGAGCGTCGTTTGTGATTATCGCATGTCGTTTGATAATGTCGCCGTCGCGTTTGCATGGTCGACACACGACAACGCGAAGTGACATCGCGACATTACGAAGTGACATAGCGACAATGCGATACGACGCTCGACAACGCGAAGTGACATCGCGATATATCGTGTTTTTGAAAGTCGACATTTCAAAGTGGATATCGCGACATTGTCGTTTGGGATTGTCACCGTCGTTTGCGATTGTCGGGTGTCACTTCGTAATGTCGCTATGTCACTTCGCGTTGTCTTGTGTCGACCCCACAAACGCGACGGCGACATAATAAATGGCCCCAACAGGATTCCGTACAAATTGCATCACGTAGTCCGCTTGCATAGGCGAAAATGGTTACAGTTCGATCGTATTTGATCAGATTTAATGAATAATAATAAAAATGACTATCAAACGTTTTGCATACAAGTTGCAAGAATGAAATACTTGTCATAATGCTAGATGTTGCATTTAAAAATTTCTTGTGTGAAGTACATTTCTTTAAAATAATATTTCATCGTTAAAGTAATTATTCTGAAATAAACTAATGTCGCTGCACTGACTTGATTTGAACCGCGCCATGAGAAAACCAACATAGTGCATTTGCGACCAGCATGGATCCAGACCGGCCTGCGCATCCGCGTAGCCTGCGCATCCATGCTGTTCGCTAACAGTTTCTCTAATTGCAATAGGGTTTGAAAGCGAACAGCATGGATCCTGACCAGACTGTGCGGATGCGCAGGCTCATCTGGATCCATGCTGGTCGCAAATGCACTATGTTGGTTTTCTCATGGCGCGGCTCATTTGTTGTGCCTCTCTGGCCGAGTGGTTAACGTCGCTCACTTCGAATCATTTGGCCCTCGCTTGAGATGTGGGATACTTCATGTGAGGAAGCCATCCAGCTAGCTAAAGGGAAAGTCGATGGTTTTACGGAGGTACCGGCCCATGTCTGAAACTGTTCGTAAGGGCACCCTGAGTATTACTCGACCATCGAAAGCTAGAAAGTCACCATATGACCCAAATTTTGTCGATGTGACATTAAATTCCCATTTCAACACAGAAAAATCGTAGATATCGGTTTACTGGCATGGAAAATAAAGAAGTAAAACAACAACTTGAAAATCACCAGGTCCTTTAAATTATGTCATTTTTTTTTCAGTTAATGTCTTAGCGGCCAATATATCAGCAACAATCAACCATTATTCAACAATGACGTGTTGCATATCCATAGCGGCAAGTATATCAAATACCTTCGTCCACTGTTCAACAATGACAAGCTGCATATCCATAGCGGCAAATATATCAGCCACAGTCGTCCACTGTTCAAAAATGACCTGCTGTCTATCGATAAGGCCAAGGGTATCAATCACAAAGGTCTACTGTTCAACAATGACATGCTAACTATCCATAGGCGACAAATATATTAGTTAAACGCATCCACTGTTCAACAATGACTTGACGCCTTTCCATAGCAACAGCAAATATATCAGCTAATTTCGAACATTATTCAACAATGGCATGCTATCTAGCCATCAGTCACATTCAACCATGTGTCGTCCGCTACCCAACTATATAATAAATAATAGAGGACGACTGTGGCTGATATGTTTGCCGCTTTAGATAAAGAGTTCTCTCCCTCGTAGCGTGGGTTAAGCGTTTTTGGTGTAGTTTTATGGTCCCTAAAGAAGAAACCAAGACGTAAAATACAGTTGTGGTTAATGGTCACCTTGTTTACCTTTCTAAAATGTAAGTCATCATTTAAAAATGCGTATTTCATAAATTATAAAAACAATACATAAAAGATCAAATAAAATGAATCCAATAAAATATAGCGGTTTCTTTAGAAATTGCAAAAAGGTAGGTATAAGAAGAAAGGTCTGCCTTTGCTACAATTGGTCGAGTAAGGCATCTAAGTTTAAAAAAGAATTTAGAAATTCTATCACAAATATAGATACGCTAAAGTTAATCATAATTATAGTAATAACAATAATAATGGACATAATAATCTGAAAGGACAATTTCCTTATGACCGGTGGTCTAGTGGTAACACGCTTGACTGTCAATCCAGAGGTTCGGGGTTCAAATCCCGGTCCAAGCACTGGAAATTTCTGAGATGCTCTTGAGTGTCTCCAACCTAACTAGAGGCCTGTACTGGTTCTTCCCAGGAAAGACGGCTTCGCATGTATCAGTGCCATACACCAGGCACGTTAAAGAACCAGACTGTCTATTCGCAAAGAGCTAGGCTATGTTAGCCGGACAGGCCTGTGTCTACAAAGGATTTCTCTCTATCAGTTCTGGGGGCTTTATCTCACTCTGTCCCTCTAGTCAGATAACTCTTTGTCTGTACTAGTAGAGGATGAATTTCGCGCCCTGTGTGGCTGCGTTTGCTATATGTAAAGCGCCTTTGAACGTGTTTATCATGAAAAGGGCGCTATATAAATCTGGTAAAATAATAATAATAATAAAAAATTGGCACGGAGATAAACATTTGGTGTGAATGATAATACACATGAAGTCATTATTCAATTCATTATTGTTTACATACAAGCTTCTAGACAAGACTTGTATTTTGACGTTGATAGAGCAATTGAACACATAATCTATATCAACAACATGGTAACACTGATTCCTTTTTACAAAAAAATTATTTATGTTTACATTGTATTTTGAACCCTAGCTGAAGAAGGCTAATGTAGTCGAAACTTTGGTGAAAAAAAGTGACTTGTAAAAAAGGTTTTGTAGTTTTGATTACTTTTAATACCTATATATATCCTTTTTACAAATACACATCCTTCCCTTCAATGTCTATAACTGCCTGGTAAAACATATTACTACCGAGCAAAGTGTTCAGTGCATTCATGTTGAATCTCATATTGTATGATATTTTTCTTGACCTTTGCGAAGCTCAAGTGTAGATGACATGCCAAAACTGAAGCTTAGTAACAAACCAGCTTTTGGACAACCAAGCCCATGTGAAAGCCTTAGGAAAATTGTCTTTAAGGTAGTCGCTGTATCATCTAGATACAGCATGCAGAAAAGTTTTATATGAAGAAGAATTATTTGCAAACGATCCAATCAGATAGCAATAATTGTACCTGTGAACTAATTGCCATCATACAAAGACTACTAAAACTGCTGTTTGTTTCCAACCAAAGCAGGAAGCAAATAGAAAACCCACAAACAGAAACAGAACAATCAGTAGTAAGTTAAACACACAGAAGAGCTATTATAGATATTTATAATGTAGGCATTTTGCAACTAACTAAAACTTTTTTTCCAGCCCAGGCAGGTAAAACATCTATCACGACTATACTATAAACATACAAATTAGTAAGTATTTTGCAACAAAACCCGTCTGCTAGCCCAGGTCGGTAGCAACATGTATAGTACAACAAGTATAATATGAAGCAGTATAACTATCTGTCCAGAATTGCAATATAATCTAAGTGTTTGAAGTAGGCTTTGCGATGAAGTAAGGAAATGAGACTTCCCATTATTGTATTCGAAGGAACAGTATGTAACGGCAGCTGAAATGTTATTTAAACATATACTGGTAATTTGCAGAATGAAAGACCGAGCCGGTAATCTCACTCACTACTGTAATCAAATGTGTCAAAAGCAGATAAGAACATGGCGGTGAAAAGTTTCATAAAACTGAGATTAACTAGTTTGTCTAACAAGTACACTTTAATAAGTAAATGTAAATCTTAGGATGAAACTAAACGTTGGGAGCCCTGTAGAGATGAGACAGTGATTGGTAGGGTCTGTCATGTTTGAAAATTTGTATACAAATCTAAGCTTAACAAGTAGATTAAAATTGAATATACTGACCTTCTGTTTTCATGCGAATAAGCTACAGTTGAAGCAAGAAATAATACGGGTACTGGCAAGGAAAAAAAGGAAGAGCAAAAAGTATCAAAAAGTTTCTAGACTCGTCCATAGGTTTCAACTGTGGATGGTGTTAACAGATTTTCAACCCCTCGCATAGTATCTTCTGGTGTACAATGTAATCTTATATCGTTTGATTTGACTTGCATTTGGGAACAAACTTTGAACCGTTTGATCTAAAATCAAGAAAGCGCATCAGTTATGCTATTTTCTTTACCTTTAATGTGACGAGTTACAAATGGGGCATTTTCTTTCAAGCAACAAAACGCAAGCTTTCTGATGAGAAACACGATCATGTTTACTTTATATGAATAGGTGACCAAATACAAATATAACAACAACTTTTGGATATAACTCTAGAAAAGTGATGTTAATGTATGCTGCGATTCCGGAAAAGTTCAGTAAGACTAGTCACGTTCGTAGATTTTCTCTACAGAAACGTTTTTCATTGATAAAACGATGAACCATTGAAGTGTTTGAGAAAATTAAACCACATTGATATAGCATTCTCTACCACTACCCGGAGGGTTTATCTATTTTCCTGCCGTTTTAGCATCTTTTTATCAATGGTCATATTAACTATTTATTTTGATCACACCACAAGGTGTATTGCTTCAGTTGGTCATCTCAGTCTCCCATCATTCAAGATATTTCGTTCGCACTTTTTACAATGGTGAAGTTTTTGAATCCGTTGTATTTCTGATACAAATAGACCCCGTTGTAAGCGTTAGTATCATTTTAGTGTTTGTTAAAGTCACAAAGATTTATTTCAAGGCTACACTCTATAAAAACTATTTAAACTTTTGGTTCGTTGCTTCAGAATGTCAGTGATAATTTGAAATTCACGCGTTGTCACTTAATGTGGAACATTTGAGTCAAGTAACTTTAAAATCCTTTGATGGATAACAGAGGTATGGACCGGACACGAAAAATAATAACACATTGACCTTTGACATGTGTGACGTTTACCTTTAAGCTAGAGGCCTGGTTGTTGCGCATGACATGTTGTCTTAATATTGGGGAATATTTGTACCAAGTTATATTTTAAATCTCTTGATGCAAACCAGACATGAACGTGTGGAAGGACATAAGGACGGACGCAATGACGAGATATAAAAAATGGAATTACGGACAGACGGAAAAGCGCAATCCTTTAGTACTCGAAACTACCTTTCAAAGGGTAGTGAAGTTATAGGAACATTTGGCTATGTAGAATACTAGACTGTGTTTTTTTGTGTCAGGTAGTCTTGGTATTTAAATGTTTTTTTTTGTCTGAACTAAGAGGTTCGTCAGTTAGTTAGTTTTGTTAGTGCTGAAGGCGGAAACTATATGCTGAAAAAAACTTGAAACTGTTTTATTTGATTTACGTAATTACGTAAAACATATTCAATGTTACAAACACATAAAAAAATTACGTCTAAAAACTAAAACATTTTAAAAGATGTATGAAATAAATGAGCATAAATATCATTGTGAATAAACTATTAAGTAAGTATTAAACAAAAGATCAGGCATCTTAAAACTTAAGAAGATAAGATTAATAAAATATTAAGATACAGTAAGATAGCTGTTTTGTTAGTAAGTAATTAAAAATTAAATTATAGTGACATGTCCATAAGTTAATACAAACAACTGTACTTTTGTATTAAACAGTGATAAAATTGCACATATTCGAATGTATTTACACAATAAAAATTATCCAGTTTATGTTACCACAATATTTTCAAAATCACAGTAATCTCGAAAATAATGAGTTTTCAACTTCTTCTTGAAAATTCACAACATGTTTCTGAGTTTCTTATTTCGAGAGGCAATTCGTTCCAGAGTTTAGGTCCAACAGTACCAAAACTTTAGTCACTGAACGTTTTGCGCTTGTTGAAAGGAACAACGAATTTGTAAATTGAAGATTGAAGAACGCAAGTTCCTTGTCTGAGTTTGTTTTATGAGAAGTTCTGAAAGATAATCCGGAGAATTTCCGACTGAACAATTATACACGTAGGTGAGCATCTTGAATGTGATTCTGGCTTTGATGGATAGCCAGTGAAGATCATAGAGCGCTCTTGTTTGGAACTTCATATTTTCTTCGATTTAGGACAAGTTTTGCACACATGTTTTGAATTCGTTGCATTTTGTTTTCCTCGCTTTGAGCAATACCATACAAAATGACATTACAATAATCTAACTTGGATATCACCAATGACAGCACAAGAGTTTCAACAGCTTCTTTACTTAGATATTTCCGAATACATTTTATTCTGAAGTAGTTGAGCATCGCTGTTCTACACTTTCGTTTGCATATTTTGTCAGTTGCACACTTAGAGAGCTGTTGCCTACTACCAAACATGATGAACTCTTTTTTGAAAGTGTTCATTTTGAGCTTATTTTCATTCATCCAGTTGTTGATTGTTATAGCACATTGTTCCAGTTCTTGTTTTGCCTGGGATTCCACTGTTGAAGATGATGGTTTAAAGCGTTTATTAGCAGTGTGGTCATCCGCAAAGCCGTAAACTGAACTCGATGGTGGAATAACATCAAACAGTGTCCCAGCATATGTCAAATAGAGTCACGGCCCTAAGCAATTTCTTTGTGGGACGCTACAATGTAAATGGCGTGGAAAGGGCATGACTGAATTGACACTTACACGGCAACTTCTGGGTCACAGATAGGAATCAACCCAGCTCAAAGCTGTTCCACAAACGCCATATTGCTTGTTCAAATAGAATGTCATGAACTAGAATGTCATGGTCTACAATATCAAAGGCGGTACTGAGATTGATGGCAATTAGCGCCGTAACTTCTTGCTTTTCCATAGCATCCAGTAAATTATTTACTAGACGTAACAATGCTGATTCACAAGAATGGTTTTTCCTGTACTATAAGCAGATTGGTTTTTGGGTAGAAGATTGTGTTTATTTACATGATCGTTGAGTCTGAGCAGAGCTGCCTTTTCGATTAGTTTTGATAAAAACGAGATATTACTAACAGGCCTGTAGTTTGCAAATTCAAGTTCGAGTCCCATTTTTGTTGGAAAAACGCCGTCACGCAACGACAAATTTACTAATTTGGTGATAACAGGTAATAATTCACCTAAGTACGATTTTAGCATTTTTGTTGGCAGAATATCAAATTCACATGATTTCGTCTGTAGTTGGTTTATAAGTTTTCTAACTTCTTCCTCACTAAGATCTTTAAGACTATTAAAACAAGAAATATCATTTTTCACATGGTTGAAAATATTCGTAATGTTTCAACGATTATCGATTTTTTTTTCGATTTTGTTCATGAAATGATCTGCAAATTTCTCTGCCAGTGTACTGTCATGTCCAGTTGGCATAGGGTTCTCAGACTTCGTGCCATTTGTCTCAGATACAAATTTATAAAGCTTTTCGAGTCACTTTTGGTATTTAGAACTTTTTCACTGAGAGATGAACTTTTCTTACATTTGAGATTTTTTCGTATTTTTTACGTGTTGTTTTGAAGGCTTCATACAGATGTGATTGCCTATGTTTCGTCCACAAACATTCAGATTTGCGTGTCGCTCTTTTAAGATAAAGGAGCTTTTCTGTGAAAAAGGGTTTTGGAGCACGGCGGATGATTGTTTTCTCTATAATTGATGGTTGAGAGTTCATAATCTGTTCTACTGTTGCCTCCTCAAATTCATCAACAAAAGAGTCGACATTGTCACTTTCGATGGCCATTTCTCTCAGATCACTTGAAAATGTGTTCGTATCTATGTCTTTGAAATTTCTAAAAGACACCATCTCACTGATTATATTTTACTTTATAACATTTGTCACAATTTTGACTGCACAGTGATCGGAAATATACGGACCTTGTTCACAAGAAATCACTTCAACACCATTCATCACTTCCGTCAGGACTAGATCAAGAATGTTACCAACAGTGTGTGTAATGAAATGTACATGATGTTGCAAACCCATGACATACAAGAAATTGTTAAGTTCTGTTATTGCATTTGTGTCATCGTGGATGTGAAGATTAAAGTCACATCATTACATTTGAATACTGTGGTCTTCGTATATTGAAAGAAGTCTGTGAGAAATTGGGAACTAGCGGACAAAGATAGAGGTCTGTATATCCCAACTACATGCATAGTAATATTCTTGAAAATCAACTGCCAAACACCATATTCAAAACTTTTAGAATTTCCAGCTGATAGTTTGCGCATGTTTACAGCAGATCTACATGTCAGTGCAACACCAGCACCCACTCTATTTTGCCTGTTCGTAGCACTCAGTTTATAGCCATATTGATTGGGATCAGACGTTTCATATTGATGTTGTTTGTCGTCGGAATACCAAGTCTCTGTAAGAAGGGAAAACTCTATCTTTTCCTCTCGTAATAATTGACCAGTAAGAACATCTTTGTTTACTGCAGAGTGACAATTCAGCGTCAGACATGTAACCTGTTAATTTTGTCTATTCAACTTATTGCCATTTCTCTTAGGATATACAAGATTGCTAAAGTGAGGCAAGACATAGGATATTATGTGTTCGAGGTTTAATGTTAAAGAATGGAGAGCTTAATACTTTGGATTACTAAATAAACGTGGTTGTTATTCCGTTGTGCTTTTGTCTGATAAGAACCAGATTCGTTACAATGACAACAATAATACTGATAATTTATAAATTCTTTACGAAGGGAACTCACAAGATAATTTATAAATTCTTTACGAAGGGAACTCACCAGGACAATACACCATAGAACAAAATAATTATTTAAAAATCTTGTTAACAATGAGACCTTCAAACAAAGCATATCAACAGAGTAAATATTGTAACTTGCTTAGGCATGCCATTAAAAGTTAGGTTGTTGGTGTCTGACTTCAGACAAGTTGTTGAGTACAGTGATGTAATGATACCTTAAACTGACCCTTTTTCGTTTTACTTCATATAACATGTTATTTTATCACTAGTGTTAGAGCATTTCTCAGCGGGGAGTTATTTTATTTACACTGTCTTGCCTAACTTGTTGAAAATAGGGTATGTACGAGGTTGGCATGCCCTAAAACCCCAAAGTTTCCTTTCTATATGTTACTGTTACAAGGCGATGTCCCTATTTTCAACTTGTGTTTTTTTTATCCGTTTCGTATTTTATATTACATATATTATATTATTTGTTGGTGTTGTTTCCTTCCTAATTTATCCGCTCCCCCATCGCCCCGAAGCATTTTCGCCCATTTTCTTTTTACTATGTGTGAGGTTATTTGCCCGCCACTTACTGGGCCACCGGCCGCCCCTGAGCGGTGCTCCAGTTTGCTTTTGGTGTGTTTGTGTGTGTGTGTGCGCGCGTGTGTGTGTGGCGTGCACGCCCGTGTTTGCAATGCAATGGTTGGTTTGTGGTGTAGGGAATTTGCGTTTTTTGGAGCGTGACTTTCCCTGTTGAATTGTTCCAGTTCCCTTAATACCCCCGCCCCTTTCTCCTTTATTTTTTACATGACGCCGACTTTTGTGTAAATCGTCTGCGATCACTGTGTAAACATACAGGCATATTTAGCATACAGTTGAAAAGGAATAAGAATGAATAGATATTGATCATTAACTCATTTTTTTGGTGTTACTTATTTTTACGTTTTAATGACCATGTAACGTACTTGATGCCAAATTAATTCATCTGTACCCTTTTATAAGCTTCAGTCTCACATTTTTCATTAGTTGTTCTCAATCGACTGGAAAATTGGTAATTCATCTTCTGTTTATATCTGTGGACTGCTACACGTTTTTATGTCCGGTGTAACAAGTTTTGTCTCTTAGGATGGTACGTGATGAATAAAGTAAAGGTTTTTAAAGCATCATCATCATTCATTAACTATATATAGTGTGTAACACTCCCTAGCTCATAACTCATCTGAAAATAATACATAATTATTTCTGTAAGCTGCATCTGTAAGGATGGGCTGAGTAACAAGGTTAACACCAAAGATGATAGCTTAATTCAATAAGGCGATAAGAGTCTGTATGTTCTGTTTTCTGCACTGGCTAAATGACGTTGAGATTGAAACAGGGATACACTCTTACGGTTAGGGACTTTGCAAAGGTTTTAAGATTACTCCTTTTTGCTAATGAGGTATGTGTAAAGACATGGTATCATTTCTGGTCGAAGGCGAAACTTTACTGATTTCTAATATAAAAAATGATTCTGTATTGACAACCATCTCTTGTTATTGAGAGGCAGAGGTGTCTTATCGTATTAAATGGCAGGGGCCAGTTTCGCATTTGGCCCGGGTACGTTTTTTAGATAAAATAGACAGATGCACTTTAAAGGCATTTATATTCAACTGGTTATTTATGATGTTTATAGAAATGAGGATTCCTGCGTATGAGTAGTTATTGTGTAAAGTAAATATGTGCTTGAATCGATTTTCCTAGCTCCATGTTCACTGAAACTTATTACTGAACGGCTGGGTCTAAAGTCTTACCTGAGGTAACGGAATTCAGACGAAATGGAAACGGTCATCCATCCATCCAGATTCAGCTCAAAATTGCAGAAAAAGTAAACAGTAATGAGACTCTTTTCTTCCCATCATTATTTTCGTCTGGCCACATGCTTTAAAAATATACATGTGTTTTAGGTCAGTCATTTGCAGATAATACGGTACAGGTCGCGCAAAGTGTGCATTTTGGGCCATTTTTGCCTCAAAATTTAGTGTCCTGAAACCTGCGTTTTACTCGTTTTTATCACAGAAGCAACAGAATCGGCAGGCTGAAAATGTCACATAATGAAGTGCTAAGTCTATGCAATATATTCGCTCAAACTTGCCTTGAATTTGTCAAAACTGGATTTTTCATGATTTTTTTCGCTCTGGTATCAGCACAGATTTGTGGAATTTTCAAATCTATTGTCCCTTGCCCCCATAAAGTTTAGAGCTTAAGAATTTAGAAGTGTGTTACCGAAGGCACTTGGTGGTCCGCTAATGAAGTAATAATTAGGGTATTTAATATTGTTTTCGTTCAAACAGATATTATTTTGTTCTCATGAGTCATTCCTTAATACTAACAGCGTAAACACAAAAACTATATGGGCTAGCTACATTGTATTTACAAACACTGACCGTGAAATAAAGTTTTGATTGTACTATATTAGGTTCTTAAATATAGTTGACAATTAAAACCCAATAATGCATCATTTTATGATCGGGTTTGTCTGCTTTTGTGATGTGTTAAGTGACGACTTCTTCAATAAATATTTTTGTCCACTTTTAGTGCTAAAATCTAAGATCTTTCCTAGAATTAAAACCCATGTACCGAGATATTTTCCTCCATATGATATAACTTGAATTTCTATTTCAGTTGTCTCCACCATTAACCCTCATCATGCTTGACACGATTGATTCTGCCTTTGCGACCAGTGCAGATTATAATCAGCCTGCACATCGTGCAGTCTGATCATGACCTGCACTGTTCGCAATTCAGTCAGTATCGTATTGGTATGCACCCCTTTTAACAGTTAATGGTACTGTCCAAATTGAAAGATGGGCAAGTTCATTATAAAATTTAGCAGGGTAAGGGTTAAAATATTTCTTTGTACTTTTTCAATTAAATAAACTGTGATGATTGTATAAGTAAGTCAAAATCCAAAGGGATTGATATTTTGATAAGCAACTCTAGTTCCTAGTTTCTGTGATGATTTTAATGAAATCGTGTATTATGTAAAACATATGTCTCACAAGATTGAAGTTAGATGTTTATCAGATGAATAAATGTTGAATGGAAGACAAGTGATTTAGTGTTTTCCTCTTCATAAGTCATCCTATCAATTGTTAGAGATAAATAACTTGTCAGCATTAGTCAGCATTAGAAAAAAAAACAAGAAAAAAGCGCCTAGAAATGGATTTCTAAGTCCTTCAAATAACCAAAAAAGTATTTCACAATGGAATGTTCACTGAAACGTATTACTGAATTTTGAGATATGTTGTATTATGTTTGCATACTTAAAAAGTTAAAATCTAAAAATATGAAACTAAAGAAGCCATATATTTCTCAGAATTTTATAGTTATGTCATAAACTTATAAATGAACACTTTGAAATTCAAATCTCTAAGGGACATGCAGGAGAATTTCATTTCGAATTTTGTGCATTGCTATCTTCATTTCCTTATCATGTAGAGACATGCACTTTGATTCGAAAAATATTTTAGTTGTTCTCGCGATAATATGTGACAAATAAGACAGCAAAGTACTAAGGGATTTGACATAAAACTATGACCAAAGTAATTGGCACTTTGCTTAAACTTATGTCTATTAAATCCCATAATTTTAAAATGAATAGGTGGCAAACACTATAAAACATTTTTTTTGGTAAATATGACAACGTCACAAATGAATAAAACTGGTCCGTAGATAGCCATAAACTTTGATGAGTAATATTGCCACATTAGCAACATTATAGACATTATTTTGCTGACTTTGGCAGTAACAAGCCCTTGTAATTAATGTGTCAATATTGACATGGGGAAAGTACTACCAAGTTAATGCTAATTTTTGCTGAATACAGCAAATTTGGTCGACCTAATTATTGTCTGGATGCATTACAATGCCTTTCAGATGATCTGGTTTGTTTATATCACATTTGCTTGTCTCAAGGGGGATACAAGAACAAACTGGCAGACCGGCAAATATACAAAATTAATAATATATTGATATAATTATTCCCTTTGGGAATGTTTTACTGGAACTCTGTTTTGTTATACAGTATCGGGAGTTTGGTTCAATATAATAATCAATTCTATTAAGTATTGTTTGAAATTACCCCGTTATGTACGAGTCTTATTTGTTATTAGCCTTTATTATATCCGCAATTCACTAGAGGCATTATATGCTTCTTAAATTACATGCTTTTAGACAATTCTGATAAATATTTAATAGAAAAACTCGATTACTTTTTGTTATAACCCAGTTAGTTATGGAAGTTATATCATAAAAAATGCCAAAGTGCTTCTGTGTTGTAACTGGTCATCACATTTAATATTTGTTTGTAATAAAAGTAGTTTCCCACGAATTTATATAGAGTTTTGCTAGGAAAGTATAGACAGTGTATTGTTTTCAAAAGAAATATCTATACAATTCAAATTTATGTAGAATCATTGAGTATTGATCATAAATGCTTTCAACAGTATACAAAGACAATGACAGTACAGACCAACACTTTGTATACAAAATGAAAAGGATTTTTAAAATAATTCATATAAGAATGAAGAAACACCCTAATAACGTTAGGTTTATGTAATGCTCATTAATCCAAGTAATAGAAAACGTAATCATCTCATGTGAATTACTATAATTTAAATTTACAGATTTAATTGTTTGTTCGGATTCAAAATTGCATTGAGACAGCCTGAAAGTAATTCAATAATTAGAAATTGCATGCAATTGTTTTTATTGATCTTTCCCTGGAAATTCTAGAACTATGGTCTATGGGGATTGATTCTGTCTTTGTTCTGTGGTTTTCATGTCTATTACATGTATATAAGTTGGAGATTTACATGAGTATTTTATAGAGCGGACGTAGTGGTTCAGTGGAAACACTGCCTGACTACGGAACCAGGTGTCGTGAGTTCAAGCCCAAGCTCTTCCAGCTAAAATAATTAATTTTAAGACGACAGTCCTGTGTTTGAGTGTTTTACACCTGGCACGCTAAAAAACCAGGGAAGCTCTGCCGTATCTAGCACTTTCCTCACAGCCTTCTGGAGGAGTCAGCCATATTAGACGGCTATTAGAAAGCGTACAAAAACAACAAACGAATATTTAATATGAATTCATAATTTTATCATGACATCACTGTACATTAGGGGTTCTAACTGACCAATCAGACAGCTGCATTTTCGAGTACCTGCCAGTTTCCACTTGGGTATAATGAAGTATATTTACAATGAACATATACTGACTTCAGAAATAAATATCACACTATTTAAGAAATCAAATTAATATTTTTCACTGCAAATGCCCCAGATGATGCTACAAACAACAAAACTTTGAAGTTTCATTGAAATATTGTATGATTAATACCTTTATTTTAGTTTAAAGTTTGAGATTTGACACAGGGAGCCTATGATAAAGTCCGAGTAAAATGTAATCATTACCCAAGTGAAATTAGTATCATTTCACAATGTTTTGGACATGTTAAAATTATGAATAAATATGGTTAGGCTCAAATTTACTTTGTAAAGATCAATAAAATGCTTGAGTGTGTTTCGCATGTAACGTTTTTTTCTTACTAAAATCACTATTTCATGTAGATAATGCATATCGATGGTAAAATGTCTATGATATTACACATAATTTTAACTACGTGACCGTAAAGTATAAATTTGGTTACTACGAACAAGTTTCTTATTCCAACTGAAAAAAAAAACAAACAACAACTTTTGTTTCTGTCAGTCTAAACTAGACCTTTGTTAATCTTACTTATTTTAAAACTTTCAAACTTAGTTTATTTTACCTATTAGTCTGCCAATATCTGAGGAAAATGTGACTTCTGATGGCATTTTTTGTTAATGCTCGGATATTATTATAAAAGTGTTCCTTAGGATCAAACATTAAATTTAAAAGGGGCTGTCGCCTTATGGGGTTCCTCATTACAGTATAATGGGGCCAAAGGTCAAATGAGTGCATTTACAGATAAACTATACCGCTGTTCACTCGTTTTATTTTCATAAAACATCTAAATTGGTTTAAATATTGTTTTTCAACGCTCTTTAGTATTTTGTAAATAAGACTGATGATAATATTAAAAATATATATACATAATATATAAAATATTATATAGAATATAATATATCTAGGAAAAGTGGCATACGATGGCAAAGTGTGTTATACTTGACATGTTTGCCAATCTATATATGTAGATCAACTGCAAAAATATTTTTGGTACCGTCGTATCCAAGGGTTATTTAATGTAATTTCAAGGTCACAGACATGTCAAGGTCAAAAATGAACTTTTGAAAATGACTTCTAAGGTACTAAAGGAAGCAAAATAGTGCATTTATTAATAATAAACTCAACAACTTTTCTAACTCCACACCTGTTTTTTTTCTTTTGTCGCCAAATTTTGACAGATTTGAATGATGTTCTACACAATGTTTAATGATTATTTTTATTAAATAAAACATAAAAACGATCATAGCCTGAATTATATTTATTTAACCGTAAGGGTAACAATAAGGTAACCCTTAAATTAAAAGTCACATAATTAGTAAATTCGTCACAGCAGAAATTCAAAGTATCATATTCTGAATGTTCAACAATGTTTAGTTGAAATAGAACATCCGTCAATATTTTCAATATGAACTTGTTAATTTTATATCAGGTTTATGATGTCATTAATGACACCAGTTAATGACAAAATTGTTTAATACTGCAGATGGCAGTATTTTCCGTATAGAAACCAGCACCAAGTTGCATCCATTCTGTGCCGTTTTATTTTTAGGTTACCTTATTTGAACTGTCATAGGGCTCAATGAATGTACGCACAGTTGATATCGCTGTTATGTTTATTTAACTGAACTGGTCATTAAACAATGTGTCCAATTTTCATTCAAATCTGTCAAAATTTGGCAAAGATAAAAACAAAAGTCAGGTAGCAATAAAATTTGAATGTAAGCTTTGAACTGACTATCAAAAGATTATTTACATACTGTACACCTTTTGATAAATTTGTGCGAAAGGAAAAATGTGGTTGGTTTTGAGGAGGAAGACTACAACGAAAATGAATTACATATAAATATATATAAATAATTCTCACATAAACAGTTAAAATCACTTTACTGTCATAAATACAACCAAGTATTTTAGCTCAATAATGAGAGCGCAGATCTAAGGATCGCGGGGTCGTAAGTTTGATCCCAATGAGAGGTGTATGTTCTCCATGATAATTTGATAATAGACATTGTAAGGAGTAATTTCGTCCTCCACTTCTGAATCATATGGAAAAGTTGGCAGTTACTTGCGGGGAAAAGGCTAATACTTGTAGAGACTCCAGAAACACTGATTAGGTTAATTGACCGCCGTTACATGATTGAGATACTGTTGAAAGTAACATTTACATATATGGAATGCTTCTCCAGCTTCTAAAGAAATCATTCCAATACTGGTGATAATTCATTATATGATATATATTTATGTTAATTTGTCCACGCGGTGATTGTTAAATAGGACCATTTTAGAGGAATAACTGAAATATAGGTCACAATACACAGAACATGTACGGTAATAAACAAAACAGAACAGATCTGTAGGAATTCAACTAGTTATTGTATACACCATGTCTTTGATTTGCTGTAATTTGTTTCCTTTTTTACTAACAGTCAGACATTTATCATCATATTTTATGTATTTGTAATTTAATAACGTAGAACATTCCAAGAACTATCAACGAAGCTCTTAATGCGATATTTGCATTATTTTATTCTAAAAATTCAGCACGCTATTTCTTTTTCGAATCTTATAATTTTTGGCTTTGCTTCCACACTCTCACTTCCTGTTCAAAACAACAGTTAAAAACGAATCAGATCATAACAATTTACACTTCTGATACTTGGTTTCAGACAGGATGTCTTTGATTACATTGTGAAAAGAAAGCTAGTATCTTGACACTGAAACATTAGTCATTCATATGTTTTACAAATTAAAATGTAAAAATAAAGATATAAAAACATCAGAAAGGTTGCTTTAGATTTATTATAATAGTAACATTAAGGCAGATTCAGTGAAATATTGAAAATATACCTTTCGATATCTTCATGATTACTGACAGATGATGGTTCACCTAATCAAAATGATGAATTATGGCCGTTCGATAGTAACTTAGAGATATACAATGTGTAAAAATAACTTTCTTCATGATGAGAAGACTGAGCATGAAGAAGAGATTTGAAATTCAAAACGATGGATTTATAATAAACAAATGCTGTAGATTGAATATGTCAGGCTAAGACGTCTATAGCTTGTGCTCACATTTGTTTCATTTTATAACATCAGATTCCTTTGTGATACATTAGTAAGTTTGCTCTACCCGGTTCTATCACCAACCAAATACTCGGAAATCTAAAGGCGTTGTAACAGGCAAACAAACATGCTTACCCCTATATTCACAGTCATAAAGATAGTACTAATAATATTCGATATACTTTCAAATTCACTGACAATTATTAAGCCTTTTTGAGTGTGTCATTGATAGAACCAACATAAACAAACACTGGTAGTTACAAAATTGTAGATATTGAAAACACTTGAAGAGCGGTTACCAGTCCTTATAATAGCCTAATGTTAATGTGCAAAGAAATATTTTTTAGCTGATTCAAAAATATGATGAGTGCCATTTTCATGCTAATGAAATGAAAATAAAAACAACATAACATTTGCGGTTATCTAATATCTATATTCAACCTTTGATATCGCTTACTTTTTGTACATAGATGGTATTTCTAAACGCCCACGCATTCCTGAAATTACTACAGCACATGCGTAAACCACTGGAATAGATTTTTAATTGACAGGATAGACCATTTTAGGTAATGCTTGAGAGAATTTGCACATTTCATACTATCTCACAAACAGACTTAATCAAACTGAGTTTGCTATTTTACGTCCTTGAGTTCTATGCTTCCGAAAGAATCTTTAGATCTGTCAATAGTTATTACAGTCAAACTATGTCCGCTAGTGCTCGAAGGGGCAAGCAAAATGTGTTCGAGATATCAGTAGTACAAGCCAACGTGAAGTACACATTATATAGACCTGACAATGAGTTTGAGCCAAGAGTAGTACGCGAATAATCCTAATTCGAGCATTCGAAGTTTAACTGTACCAGTCTTATAATACGCGTCATAGAATTTTTCTACCTGTATTGTTCATATAGACAATCATATAGGCAATCAAATAGACTTTTTAAAAAGTGTTAGCCTGAAAATGGAAGTTTTAGAATATCAAACATGAAAAAGATAGCTTTTATAAATGAACAAAATATCAGAGCGTACGAAAAATTAAGCTCATTCTATAGAAATAACTCTAGTCGTTTTGAATTTTGCCAGTCTCAAATGCAATAAATCTACACGAAGTAATTTATTTACTTCTAAAATTCATAATTATCACCGAAAAATTACAAGTTTATATTAAAAGGTAGCAAAAATGGCGAAAATCTGACGTTTATAACAAATATGCACTTATTGACCTTTGACCTTGTGCTGTGACCTTACTATGACCCTTAGAAGGCGACAGCCCCCCTGAAACTTTTCCAGTTTTTATAAAGTTAACAATGAACATGGCTGTCGGGCATTAACAAAAAATGCCATCAAAGGCAATTTCTAGGCCACTTTTCTGGATATATAGGCAGACTATATTTCAAACTTAGTTGATCTGACCTATTTTAAAACTGTCAGTTGAGGGAGTTATTATATTTTCTTTTCCTTTGGGGTCATGGAGTCTATTCTATCAGAATTCCGCCTAAGCCATCTCTAGGGATTATTATACATTCCCTTATCTGTCATGAACTGACTCAGACTGCCGTTATTTTGATTGGTTGCATTCCATGCCTCCAAAAAGTCATCTTCATTCATTCTAACATAAAACTACTGTTCTTGTCACTTTTCGGGGGTGTTTTAACAGAAAAGAAAACGTGTGTTAACAGAGAGTCCCGCGTAAACATACTGTAAAACCACATTTTTATATTTGCTTGTTCTATGGTAAAGCGTTAAAAATGAAAGGAAATGGCGTCAAAGTGATAAAAAGAAAAAACAACGTGACTTTATCGCGCATTTCATAGAAAGGGACAGTATATTAATTTACTTGATTTTTACGCGTTTTATGCTAGAAAAGCGTTAGCGCATGTTCTTTTCATGTTGTAAACCTCGGGAATCGTTGGTACCCTCGCCGTACCAACCAATCCCTCTGGATTCTGCAGATATTATAACACGAAAAAACGTGTTATCCCTACATTCATAAAACGATTTTCATTTCGGTGTATCATGTCTTACGGGCTTTGATGCTCAACTTAAACGCCCCTCGTACAAAAACTGATTGGCTCTGTTGGTATAAAATAAACTGCCCTTTGTTTGCAACAATGTGGTCAACTTTACAAATGTCAAATTTCAAGATGCTGCTCGAATGTTCAAAAATTGTCGCGTTCTACCGTAAGCAGTATCATTAAGTAAAGAGACTCATTGAGTTTGACGTTAAACATACAAAAAAAAAGAGTTTTTAAAGATGAATGAAAATGAGAATTCCTGCTGTGTCACTTCAAATGAGAACTACAACGGGGAAGGATGTTCCATTTACCTTTATTATCTCTTGCAAGACCGACATTCTAACCCCAATTAGGACGGGAAATAATGGTTGTACCGACGAGACTAATAACCGGACAATTGCTGATTAGCGAAAATCTCTAAAGCATACAGCAACGTGCTTTTCCGCAACGTGTCAATGTGTCCTTTCACAAGTTGCTTTTTCAGTTTTCAAATTTATGCTGTAAGCCAACCGTGAGACACAGATGCACAAATACTGAAGCTGAATAATTTGATTAGACGCCTATTTTTATTTGTATTATTATTAATAACTTGGAAGATGCTACGTTTAAAATACGACCAGCAAATAACACTGATTCGATTTTTCATAGTAATGACATGGACAGATTGATAGAAATTAATCAGGCAATTTTATCACATTGAATAAAAAACGTAGCTTCTTCCAAGTTATTTAAGATCTTCGGGATGAATACGCTTAATATTTCTATACAAAATGCATACTCTACAATGTGTTCGCATTTTGTGTACCCGAATAAATGCATCGTCTGCAAAACGTTTTTTAAATATTTCATCTGCTCCTGTTGAAAAATCTGCGCATCTGACTCGAATATGTAAATCAAATGTTACATTATGTGATGCATATAACATGTAAATCACTGAAGCAGTTCTTTTTCTAATGTAAAAATTAATTGTCACCTACCAAAGCCATATCTTATATTGTATCTATATGGTCTAAATGAAACGAACAAGCAGCACGTTATTGTGTGAAATTTTAATGCCTGTGGCACTTTAATTTCAGCATCATAAATCTGTATTTTTTTCTGCATCGAGTAAAATGGTATAAGTTATGATGCCACCAGACCCCTGCAAGAAAAGTAAAAAAAAGCAAATATATTCCGCTAAATATTGATGTGTGAACGTACAGGAAACAAAACTAAGGGGAGCGGTGGCATAGTGGTTAAGGTGTCGGCTGCTCAACCCAGGGGTCGTGGGTTCGTGCCCCATTGGGGTCACGACCATGAGTACTCATATGACACCAGTACTGGTTTTTCCAGGAAGGTAACCCGAGAGCGGTTCAAATAAGTCTCAAGGTTTCATCACAATCGAGCTAAAATAAAGTCGTATAAACTTAAGCTAGAACTAGTTATTTTCGTTATCAAAAACATTTTCGCCAATATCCTTAACATGTCATATAGCTCGAACACATTAAACGTACTCCACAGTGTTTAACAGAAGATCAGCGCGTCTGCCCAGTCTAGAATTATGACATTTCACATTTTTAAAGGAAAAAACATGTTTGTTTTGTTATGTGTTTATCAGTTATAAGGGAATGTATATTGTTTCTGTGCTATAAACTGCCTGCGAAATGCTGCACAGACCAAAATGTTGCAACATCAAAAACTCCATACAGTTTCAGTTTTACTGAACTGTGAGATGGGAAACATGACCAGAGTTATACATTTTCTTATTAAATGTTTAATTTTGTTTTCTAGGTCCGTCAATATGGGCGAAGTACTACATAGATAACAAGCCCGGCATGGGGCAAAGGCAATCACCGATTGACATCGTGACGTCACAGGCTGTGTATGACTCGGATCTAGGTGCATTAAACACCAAGTATAACCCAGAAAGCAAGCTATGCTTGAAGAACAATGGACACAGTATTATGTGTCAAATCAAATCAACATCAGGTACAGTGATTTTACGATTGAAAATGCTATTTATTAATTACTATTGAAACGCTATACTGCAGAGTTAAGAATGAAATTGTACAACCGACAAGACAATTTTTTTATATGCATCTGCATACCATATAAAGTCTCAAAACATTTCTTTAGTTACACATATTTCTAGACATATCGTTTTCCTTGTTTGAGTTACTTGGTATCAAGTGAAAATATGAATATACAGCATAGAATTATATATTAAGCTTCAACTTACTTTTGACAAGTGAACTGTATTGTTAGCCCACCATCATCAGATGGTGGGCTATTCAAATCACTCTGCGTCCGTGGTCCGTCGTCCTTCCGTCCGTCCGTCCTTCCGTCCGTTAACAATTTCTCGTTATCGCATCTCCTCAGAAACTACCTGGGGGATTTTGACCAAACTTTGTCAGAATGATGTATTGGTACCCTAGTTGTGTCCCCCTGAAAATCAGACTGGTTCAACAATTTTTTAGTGAGTTATGGCCCTTTGTTTATTTCTATAATTTACATAGATTTATATAGGGAAAAACTTTGAAAATCTTCTTGTCCAAAACCACAGAGCCTAGGGCTTTGATATTTGATATGAAGCATCATCTAGTGGTCCTCTACCAAGATGATTCAAAATATTTCCTTGGGGTCTAATATGGCCCCGCCCCGGGGGTCACATGGTTTATATAGACTTATATAGGGAAAAACTTTGAAAAACCTCTTGTTCAAAACCACAGGGCCTAGGGCTTTGATATTTTGTATATGACATCATCTAGTGGTCTTCTACTAAGATTGTTCAAATTATCCCCCTAGGGTCAGATATGGCTCCGCCCCGGGGGTCACATGGTTTACATAGACTTACATAGGAAAAAACGTTGAAAATTTTCTTGTCCAAACCACAAAGCCTAGGGCTTTGGCATTTGTAATGTAGCATAATCTAGTGGTTCTCTACCAAGTGTGTTCAAATTATCCCCCTAGAGTCAAATATGGCCCTGCCCTGGGGGGTCACATGGTTCATATAGACTTATATAGGGAAAAGATTTTAAGATCTTCTTGTCAATAACCTACAACATTCAAATTTGGACCACATGTATGGTTTTGTGTGGCAAGATGAACCTTGACATGAGTTGACCTTGATTTTGACCTAGTGACCTACTTTCACATTTCTGTAGCTACAGCCTTCAAATTTGGACCACTTGCATAGTTTTGTGCACTGAAAAAAAACTTTGACCTTGACTTTGACCTAGTGACCTACTTTCACATTTTTGAAGGTACAGGCTTCAAATTTGGACCACATGCATAGTTTTGTGTTCCGAATTGGAATTTGACCTTGATTTTGACCTACTGACCTACTTTCACATTTCTCAAGCTACAGCCTTCAAATTTGGACCACATGCATAGTTTTGTGTACCGAAACAAACTTTGACCTTTACATTGACCTAGTGACCTACTTTCACATTTTTGAAGGTACAGGCTTCAAATTTGGAACACATGCATATTTCTGTGTTCCGAAATAACATTTGACCTTGATTTTGACCTAGTGACCTACTTTCACATTTCTCGAGCTACAGCCTTCAAATTTGGACCACATGCTTAGTTGTGTGTACCGAAATGAACTTTGACCTTAAGATTGACCTAGTGACCTACTTTCACATTTCTGTAGCTACAGGTTTCAAATTTTGACCACATGCATAGGATTGTGTACCGAAACAAACTTTGACCTTTACATTGACCTAGTGACCTACTTTCACATTTTTGAAGGTACAGGCTTTAAATTTGGACCACATGCATAAATTTGTGTTCTGAAGTGTAATTTGACCTTGATTTTGACCTAGTGACCTACTTTCACATTTCGTCCTTGAAATTGATCTAGTGACCTACTTTCACATTTCTCAAGCTACAGCTTTCGAATTTGGACCACATGCAAAGTGTTGTGTACGGAAATGAAATTTGACCTTGAGCTAGTCAGTAAGTCTTGAAATTTGGAACACTCAAAAATGGCACATTGGTGGGCGCCAAGATCACTCTGTGATCTCTTGTTTCTTTTCTATTTGTTGCTATAATTAGCGCGGTAACCTTTGTAACATATCTTGCCTCTGTAGAATCAAAACTCGTGAGTTGTGTCTTATATTTTGACTATACATTAGCATTATTTCAATTAAAGGCGCGGTTTAAATCTTCAAAACATCGTAATATTTGTTCTGATCTACCATGACGGTCTTAAAAGCTGTTTTAGTATCGCTTATTAAAGTTTAATTGTAATATATCAATGTCATACGAAACTAAAATAAACGTATGGAAATAAATACTTCTGACAATCAAAATTCAATTTTAGAGATCATTTCATCATGAATTAGGAAAAGGAAAAACAATAGTTTTAATAAAATTCCATCTTTGAAATTCTGTTTTATATGTTATCTCATCAGAAGTTTTTATCAAAGGAGAAACGATAGTTTTAAAAATTCCATCTTTGAAAATGTAGATATTTCAGCTTATACAAACAATAGCACTTTATTGTCAGAGTTGACGGGCGGGCCGTTAAAAGGTGACACCTACCGACTAGAACAATTCCATCTTCACTGGGGATCTGATGATACAAAGGGCTCCGAACATACCATCGATGGTAAAAAATATGCAGCTGAGGTAAATTCATTTCATAGTCATCATTTTTCTGTTCAGAAACATGATTGATAAAAAGAGTCATTTTTACATAATCATACCAGTTCGTAAGATACACATTATACATACGATCTCTTCTATCCTTTTCAAACTGGCAACTCTCAGTTGCAAAATCTACAGCAAGATAATATTTTATCAGCTTTGTAAAGGTGATATCGTCTTATTTATTTATAAAGCTACATCTGGTTCACTGGAATGCTTCAAAATACAAAAGCTTTGGTGAATCTGCCGACAAGAGTGACGGATTGGCTGTTCTTGGTATAATGATTGAAGTAAGTTATTTCTGTTGTATGTCATTTATACCACGGGGCAATAGAACTCCTATCAGTATAGTGCTAAGTGACATATTCGTTATTCAAGCGACAAAGACAATTTTCCCGCTAAAGACCTTTTGGTCGTTTATGATCTATCAAAACGTTTATGTGTTGTTCACCACCCTATTTGCCAACCATGAGTGGTTTATATCCTCCGGACACGAAATATGACGTCGGATTTGACATTTGAGCTCAATTTGTGACCTTAACCTTTGACCTACAGACCTTATTTTGCGCTCTGCAAATGGTCTCATCACCGCCTACTAAATTTAAATGGGCGTACAAAAGTCAGTGACCAGTGACCATTGTGGGACAAGCAATAAACTTAAGTTTTCCTCACATTGCTGTTTCACTCGGTATACTTTGTCTTATAGGTGAGAAAAGCTCCAAACATCACTCTCTTTGAAGGCCTCGCTCAAATGTTTAATGTGTTTAATGCGTTTTTCAGGTAGGGACAGAGAATCAGTCATTTAAATCAATTACAGACAACATTGGAAAAGTGACGTCAAGTGATACTGAAGATCAAATCGATACATCATTTGATCCCAAAAGTCTACTCCCTGGTAAGTCTTCGTGAAATTGATACATCATTTTATTATATACCTACGTATTTTCTATTTAATACAGCATATATTTTAGTAACGAATGCAAAATCCAGTATTCATCTCCTATCGAATACGGAAATAATAATCAGTGGTGGGACTACTAGCTTTAGTCGTGACGTCAAATTTGACGCAAGAAATGACATGTCTACTGCCTAGTACGTTTTCTTAAAGTCTTTGATCCAGTTCGTCTACTACATCTTTTGATGCCAATCGTCTACTGCCCAGTAACTAAAGTAAAAACAACCTGAAAGTCTTCTTACACTCTTTGATCCCGTCTTGTGCTTTGTAGGACTTTTTGAAGGTGACACATCCTTTGATCCTACCTCTGTACTGCCTAGTAGATCATAATGAAGTTGACATATCCTGTTAATGGTTTTGTCACTGAAGAGACATTATGGCAAGCTCTTCATAAATCATTTTGAGTTTTTTATTCCTAATAATCGCTTACAAAACTGTAAAGAACAACTTCTACTTTAGAACCGTGGTTAAAACCCTAAACCTCACATGTTTCCATAGTTAAAATTTGGTGCAATGTCGTCAAAAATTCTAATCTACAAAATATATGTCTAAAGATGTTTGTTTAAACTTACGTAAGTATTTGTTCATCTTGAAAACAGTCTTTAAGGCTTTGCCGATAGGCGTGTTTTTGCCTCACCGACAGAGCCATCTGTAATGAACACATGTTGCTAAGTTGGCGGCCTAGCGCCCTGAAGTCAGCGACCTAGCCTTATGAACTCTATAACTGTAAATATACAAACTTGTTTATTATTTCCGCTTCCAAATACAAATATTTGCAGGTAAACGACCACCATTTCTGAAGATCATGATTTTTGTTTTCAATGTTGTAACAATTAATTGCAATCGTTTACAATATCAAACTATTTAAAAGCAAACTCCAGGTTTTCAAGTTCATTTCAAATTCAAAAGTGTAAAGATAAATGAGACAATACATATACAAATAACACATAACAATACGCACAGAAAATGAAGGTTACAATAATTCTGTGAAAAATAAATATAAAATACGCTACTATAATATATTGTAGCAATGATAGAAAACTTGAATTAACAACACTTTTTTCTTGGCCGCAAAAGTAACGGTACAATAGTAAAAATAAATTAAAATCCAGGTTTAAATTTTACGACAGTTATAATCACAAAGCGTGTCGTGAATCTGGCGTTTAATTAACCGTGGAACACATGGCATGGTTGAATGCAGTGTGGTAATGTAGATCATCAGCCATGTCTTGCATCTGATTATCCTTGCGTTATGTGTTTTGGTAACTTTTCTAGTCGTTGACATTTGGTCACATGGTTCTGTATAAATGGATATCAATTCCATTCTGTCTCATCTCCAGTTTTTGTTCTATTCCTTGTAGTATATAAACAAGAGGGTCATTTCATCTTGTGTAATCAATCATTATGCATACTAACAACAATGCATTTATTGTTTAGATAAGGGTGTAGCAACCATTCCTGTTTATATTATTCATGTCTTACATATGTCCTGGAACAATGTCCATGATATGGTCAAACTAACCAGAGTTATGTGCTGTGTCTCTCAGTATATTTTGCATACTTCTGTTGGCTATGGGACTGACAGGAAAGTTGCATTACTTGTTGAGACTTATTCAGCAGTTGAGTCCGCACTCCAAGTGCTTCTAACATTTTCCCTTTGATTCCAAGTTTTACTTAAATCAATAAATGCTCAATGTGCTTGTCGCTTTTAATCATATGAGTAATAATTCCAAGTAAAACCAGCATGTTCTTTGTTGTACCCATATTTGGGCTAAAAACACACTGACTCTCAGCATACTAAGAACGTAACAACATTCTGATTATAGGTTATTTGAAGTTCGTGTAATTTTTTTCCTTAACGTGCTTGATAAGTTAGTTATTTTCATCATTGATGCTTTTTTCTTCTGTAGTTATGCAATATTTAGACTAGAACTCTGAAAAGTATCTAAGTTCAAACATCTTGCGAAAAAGCGACAACGCAAAGTGTGTCAGTACTTGTTTTCCATGAGAGAAAAATTCGTTTAAATTCATATCTGGCGCACCACTTTTATTTGAATTTAGCTTGATACTAATTATAACTAGCACTGAACATTTTTGCTTTATAGTAAATGACATATAACTTTCTTTACTTTTCCAAAATAAAAAATGTAATCATTTGATACAAACGCATAGAAATTAAAAGCTTTGGTATGATTACCCGAATAACTGTATAAAATAATGGCTTATCGCAATAACAAAAGTTACTAACTGATACACAATGTGTTGCCCTGAGTAACGAATTATATCCTTGATTTACCAATTACCGGTGTATTAATGATTGATATTCCACTATACACAACATTTAATTTATATGCTTACCAAAATTTGTCCCATTTTAAAGAAAAATTATCTTATTTTCATTAAAAGTTAATTTTATTCACCTGGGAACGCAGTTATCGGAAATATTAGGTCACAAATTGACCGACCATGGTCGCCATCTTGGATGTTACTGATATCAATTATCGGTGGAATTGTGGGAAATAATGCTACTGCACTAAACTTCCATCCAGATATTCAAAAATAACAAGTAAACAAAGCTGAAAGATCTGGCTACTGGATTATTTAATCTGCTGTGGAAAAGAATAGTATATTATAGCATACAAAATGAATAAAATAAATAAATGATATCACAAACAGCAATTTATCACATTCAGTTAAACACTGTGGTGGCACAAGAACTCATCATGCCTCCTTAAAAACTTCACATCACAGCAGTATTTAAGGTGTGTCTAGTGGCCACACTTATCACACTGTCCCCACTGCACAAGTTCCAGCGTGTACATCAGGTTCATGGGCTCTGGCGTGAACTTTCCACAAACACAACAAAGGTCTTCCTCAGCAATCTCACTGTGGGAGTCTTCCTCTGAGCCAAAAGTGTTACTGTCACCAGATGGACCAGGGATTGGTGACAATGGTGCTTTATTGACTCTCTTTGTGTTTTTCTTAGGCACAACCTTCTCCCCAGATGGACCAGGTACTTCTGATGCTGTTCCCTTCTTGTCTTTCTTGTTGACTTCAATTTTCTTTGGATGATCAACTGGAGTCATCAGCAACTTCTTTGATGGAGATGATATATCACCCATGATGGTAGGCTTCCTCTTTCTGGTACCTTTTGTTTTCTCAAGCACTTTCAAGATTTTTTTTGCTTTCAAGGATTAATACAGACTCAGCAGGTTCACTGATTGGCTGTTCCTTGTTTTCAATGTAAATGGTGGATGGAGTAGTCTTTGCAGCTCCTATAGATGTCCGCAGTAGAGGATACACACCAGTCTTCTTGAAAGCACTTATAAGATTTTCTGCACAAACTCCTTTGTTGTATGCCTTGCTGGACACCTGCTATATTGCAGCGGTTGATCTGCATCCCTGGGTTCCTGCACATGTAAGCCTTGCACTCACTATGGTAGATGTTCTTAAGCGGTCCAAAGCAACCTACATCAAGGGGTTGTGTTACATGCGAGGTGTGAGGTGGCAACACAAATAATACCACAATGTTTGCCTCTCCCCATGTAGAAAGTGTGAGATTGACATGGGACTTGTTGCCGTCGAACAAAATCATGACAGGATGATCCTTGGTTGAAACGTGCTTAAGGAAGTGCTGTTCTAGGTATTCCATAAACACAGCAGAATTAGACCATCCGCTCTCTGTAACTGTACCAGCTGATCCTGGAGAAGCCCCTGTCAAAAGGTCCGGGTTCCATCTCATTCCTGGGAATACATAGTATGGCGGTAATCTACTGCCTGCTGCACTTCCACTAGCAATGATTGTCACTGTTTTCCCCCTGTCTGAGGTTATGGTCTGAGGTGTTGTTCCCTTCATACATATATCATGGCGGGGGTTGTGCTCGATCATTAAACCTGTTTCATCAACATTCTAGATGAACTCTGGGTGGTTCTCAAGGTCATGCTTCTTCAACACTTTCGCCAGTTCACAAAAATACTTGTCCATGGTCTCATCCGAGGTACACTTTGCTCTAAGCAAAGACCATTTCTGGGGTTTGGCTAAAGTTACATCTGGGTTCCGTCTTTTGAATCCCTTGTACCATGATGCTGCAACATCTGGATCACTCTGTTTCTTCCTTCCTAAAGTAACAGCCCAATCAAATGCCAAGCAGAGAAATTCAGCACGGGTATAGCCATACCCAATGCTTGCCATGTAGCTTATATGTTCTACTAGTTTCTGCTCCTCCTGGGCAGTAAATGTTGGAGGCGGACCACTGCTGGGTAGATTTTCTTTCTCTCCTGTCACTGGCTGGAGCCCAAGGGTTCTATCACGTAGAGTGGACTCTGGTATACTATATAACCTGGCTGCCTTGTACACAGACATCCCAGAAGAGACTACATCTTTGTATGCCCTTGCTATCAGCCCTGTATCATACAGTCGCCTTCTCTTGATAGCCTTGCCAATGGTTGGTAACTGTAATGAAATAATGATAAAAAACTTACCACATGTACACAAAATTGAATGCATCTTTATTTCTCAGTTCTTAACAATGAAACGTCAGAGGTTTAGTCCAGTAGCATTGTTTATCAAAAAGGGCACCAAAAAGCGCGTGCGCGAGGCAGTGCTCGATGTCGTCATTTAGGCAGGGGAATCCTTCAGTCAATTTTTTTTCTGATGAATAATTCTTTATTCATCGAGTGATATTGAAGTTTATCAGTAAAACAAATTAAAAAAATATATTTTTAATCAATTCATATACAATAAATACGTAACTTACCCTTAGGAAGGACATATTTCACGGAAGATTCACGTTGAGGAATATCCTGTAACTTTGTAAACAAAGAATTCCGGAAGTGCTCTTCAGGAAGTAAATATTCGGGATTTTCGGATTGCACCGTTACATAATGCCTCGTCTATATAATGTGGTTGCATTCCATGCTAATATTTTCCTGATTACACTGATGGATTGAGATATTTATTGTTTGACTACAATGTATTTACTCATAGAATATTCCCATTGTGAAACTGTGCCTTAAAAATCAACTTTTTTAATTTTTCACCATTGTTGATACTAAAAAGGTTTTTGAGATAAAAAATATAGTCAAAAATAAGAATTAAAATGTTTTGCAAAATGTTCGATATTAATATATTTTGAAAAACTAAAATGATTAATGATGTATAATGTCAAACTATATACAGAAAGACTCATACATTCTTCACTATTGTATTTAAACATGTATGTTTCACGATATTACATTTTAGGAAATACGTCAAAATATTGGACGTACGAAGGGTCTTTGACTACTCCACCCCTGTATGAAAGTGTCCAGTGGATTGTGTTCGAAGATTCTGTTCAATATTCAGCAGACCAGGTAATTAACTGTTGTAATTTTATGTAGAGTACGTACAAAGTGAGTTTCAGTTACATTAGATGGCGCCAAATAGAACAGAAACTTTAACAATACCATAGATTGGCGACTGTCTTTTTAGCTCACCTGAACTTTGTCAGACGTCCGTATTCCTGCGTCAAAATTTTTACTTAAACAGCTATTGGAAGTTGAAGTTGATAAAACTTGGCCTGGGTGGGTTTTTTTTTTTTTGTTTTTGTTGTTTTTTTTTTTTTTTTTTTTTTTTTTTTTGATGGTTTTCAAAGAATTTCATTCCGTGCAGAATTCTGGTTACCACGGCATCTACAGGGAACAACTTTGAAAAAATCTTAGATATTTTGTTTGTAGCATTATCTAGTGGTATTTAGTGGTTATCTGTCGTATTTATTCAAATAATCCCCCTGTGTTCAAAACTTGCTCCGTACCGGGATTAACTTGCTTTCAATGGACTTATATATATAAAAAAAGCATTAAAGTTCTTCCTACCCTCAGCTTAGATATTTGGCATGTAGCACTGAGTAGAAGTTCTCTACCAAGTCAGTTCAAATCATACCCTGGATCGAAAACGGCCTGCTCAGAGATTTATTTGTTTTAAATAGACATTTATAGAAAAAAACTCTGAAAGAATATTCTTGTCTGAAACCAAGTTCATTCTAACCATGCCCCTGGTGTCAGAATTGGTCACGTCCTGGTGTTCGCCTATTTTACTTAAACTTATAGAGAAAAACATTAAATCTGATCTTACTTAAAACCGTTATTCTCTTGGCTCAGATATTTGGCATAAAGTATGGTACAATGGTCTTCTACTAAGAAATTATGTAAATATTTCACTCAAATAAGGGACAAAGAGCCTTCATGGCCGCCTTCTTGAGTGTAATAGCCATCAAACTTTGTTTTGACATTTAAACCATAATTAATGTGTTTCGTATTTTTTGTTGCAGATGAAAACATTGAGGAGTTTGAAGGATTCTGACGGAAACTGCATGCAGGACAATTACCGACCGCCTGTACCTGTTCCAGCTAAGGAAAGTCAGAGGAAAGTCCGCGCCTCGTTCAAATAAATTCATCATTTTTACCATTACATATATTAGCAAATATGTAACATGAAATCCACTTTACGATAACAAATATTATGTAAAGACAGTGTTTGTCTCATAATCTCAAATGAACAATGTCATACTTAAAGAACATATCAACAACGCTTACTTTAATTTCTGAAGTAGACATGTGAAATCATGTGGACAGGCATCAAATTTGTGTCAGAATTGTTTCACCATAAAGCAAAACATGTCATATAATTTCAAGAAAAAGAAACATCACCAGTCTACAAAATGATATTTTATCAGTATTTATTGGTTCATTTTGGCGTTATTATTTTTATTGTTGTGATCTGTTGTAAGACGTCTGATATCTACAAGAATTAGTCAGCATAAATTCGTCTTGCTGCTATATGGCATAATAATTATGAATCAAGAATACCTTGAGATAAGAAATTTGAAATTTGCTTTTGTGTAATAGTCACATGCTAATGATAATAACATTTGTTATTAATTTTGTTAGGGATAATGTTTAATTTCGATAATTGTATGTTATCGCGCGGACCTTGATTGTCATTGCGAGTCTACGGCGGTTGAAGACGGATGATAAAACTGTCTGCTATCCAGCCTGTATATGCACAGGACTGAAATATGTCTCGAGATAATGCTTGATAAAACTAGTACAAGTCATTTTAACGTGTTGATATGCCACAATATAGTATACTTATGCCAAATTTCAAGCAAGAACTTTTAAAAGTTTTTTACCAAAGAATATGTTAAATATTTTATATCAATAGATATGAAAAATACACATGTTGTTTTTATGACTGGTGTAAAGCATAATGACATTGTGTAAACAAGGATTTAAACTGGAAATTCAGGAAATTACGCATAAATACAATGATTCATATGAGGAAGCCATTAAGCTGGCTTGCGGAAGGTCGGTGGTTCTACCCAGGTGCGGTCCGTGATGAAATAATGCCAGAAGCACCTGAGGTTTCCTCCATCATCAAACCCAACCAAAACAAAAAACGAGCCTAAGAACGAATTGTACCCCTTACAATCATTGATTATACGCAAACGTCACAACGGTTGTGTAGGAACAGCAGTAAGTTAAAACAAATTAAATACATACGGTCGAAATGTTTAGTAATATGCCATCTTAAGTTAAGGTCGGAGAAAAACTGGTGTGCTAATTTTTATGCCCCCGAAGGGAGGCATATAGTTTTTGAACCGTCTGTCGGTCCGTCGGTCTGTCGGTCTGTCAGTCTGTCTGTCAGTCTGTCCGCAATTTTCGTGTCCGGTCCATATCTTTGTCATCGATGGATGGATTTTCAAATAACTTGGCATGAATGTTTACCACAGTAAGACGACGTGTCGCGCGCAAGACCCAGGTCCGTAGCTCAAAGGTCAAGGTCACACTTAGATGTTAATGAATAGTGCATTGATATGCGTGTCCGGTCCATATCTTTGTCATCGATGGATGGATTTTCAAATAACTTGGCATGAATGTGTACCACAGTAAGACGACGTGTCGCGCGCAAGACCCAGGTCCGTAGCACAAAGGTCAAGGTCACACTTAGACGTTAAAGGTCATTTTTCATGATAGTGCATTGATAGGCGTGTCCGGTCCATATCTTTGTCATTCATGCATGGATTTTAAAATATCTACGCATGAATGTGTGACACAGTAAGACGACGTGTCGCGCGCAAGACCCAGTTCCGTAGGTCAAAGGTCCTAAACTCTAACATCGGCCATAACTATATATTCATTCAAAGTGCCATCGGGGACATGTGTCATCCTATGGAGACAGCTCTTGTTTTGGTCTGCAGACAAACTTGATTAATTGATTGTGTCGGTATATCATAAGATCCATGAGTTCAAAAAAAAAAGGGTATTTGCAACTGTCTTTGGTATATTTTAAGTTTACTAAATGTTTGCGTTAAAGAGACGACTATGCAAACATGTTTGATCAAATGCAAACTCACTAATGGAAATGATATATATAATATAAACAAAAGAAAGCCAGCTGCTACTTCGTTAATTGATTTCCCCGATTTAATTACACTCACTGGTTTTCCTCTTTGTGTAGAAAATGTACGAGCATGAGGATTTCCGTATCTATTAACAGTATTGATCGTATACAGGCAAACAGCCTGCCGAAGTAACGATTCTCTTACGTTTTATGTTTTATTTGTTCAACTTGTCTATATTCAATGTGGAAGTAAACACAACTTTGATCTTACAATATTGATTTTATGCTGGACCTGTATTGGACATATCATAATGAAATAACAGTGAGTAAAACTGTTTTTCCATTTATTTCCATTTGTAATTGTTATTTGTTACTTTCGTTATTGTAAGCTAAATCAAAGCCATGGTTTGAACTAGAGTACTGCGGCCCCTGGCCTGCGTACTTCACCCAAACCCGGTCCCAAGGCAACGAACGAAATTGTTTAGTGACACTTGTTATGATCAGGGTATATAGAAAGAAAACCACCACAACACTGAAGTTCTTTTGTCAGATAGAAATTTAAAAACAACGAAAAATCAAGTTGATAATGAGAAATTTGGAAGTATTTATTTATTTGTTTTGAGAAGGTGACATATCAATAGCAATTAGAATACATAATTTATTTTCCAGTATAGTTATCTAGGATAGTCCTTAAATATCCTCCAGAGTAAATGAGATAGATAAGGAAAAGCATTAAATCTGAAAAAAGTATTACAACGGTGATTGTATACAAGATATTAGACCGGTTCCCTGGCTGTATGGTTATTTTTCTTAATACTGCAAACATATAAGCCTCTAAAATGGCACATTTTATTTGGTTGCTGAACCAAGCCAGGGCCAATAAAAATGTCAATATAAAAGCAACCTAGTAGAGTTACTTCCACTGTTAATGATGAAAACGAGAAAAATATGACAAAACAAACATAGGGACGAGAGGCAGACTTGCAAGACGAAAAAGAAATCAGATTGTTCACTGTAACAGTGTACGATCAACAATGATAGTCAAAAATATATTTTGTATCTCCAAATACTTGTAACGTGGTTATCTCTTTAGAAATTCAAGTTCCGTTTCTAATCATACGTTTCATTTGAAACTTTCAATGATTATTTCTACCTGATTTTATTAAGCCAATTATTGCACTTCCTTATAAACGTCAGCATGGTGGCCTCCGCGTTTTCACTGTGAGGTATTTCCAACCTTTAATTTTTGACTAGTTTTAAGTACTTGTTAACGCCGAAACTAGGAGAGTAATTAACCGACTACCTGAGTGTGTGGTATTCAGAAAGCTTGTTAACCGGGCCTTGTACTATATATTTCTACGGAATATCAAGTCAAGTGAAGTCAAGTCAATATTTATTTATTGTCGGTAGATAAAATAACATTATAAACATAGCTATGTATAGCTTTTGACCGACATAGAATATAATATCAATTAGAAATTATAGGAAAACAGCTAGATAGTTTTAAAATTAATTTAAAAAATAGATTTTATTACGAATACAGTATAGTAAAAAACAAGATATATTTTTACCAGCTTTGTCTCTTTTGATTTGAAAATTCAATAAAATTACTTGCAGGGACGGTGATAATCGAGGTCATTTATTTCACGCAATAACTCTTACCAATTATTAACAATTCTTTAACATGCCTACGTGAAATGTTTCTAAAGGATAAGACTGTACAGCTCAGGTTAGAATTTGATGCAAAACAAAAACATTCAATAAGTATCTTCTTGTGTGCAGATTTGTCGCACATGACCATTACCAAAGTTTAAGGTATGGTACACGTTTCCTTAATATTTTGTTAAAATAAATTAACTTTTTAAAATTTAAAACACTATTGTCTTTAATCTACTATTAAAATTTATTTTCTTTTTTTTATAAAATTCGACAAACATAAATGAAGCATATTTTTTTAATATTTGGATGGTAAATAATTAATACAGCAGTTTTGTAATTTTATATCACTTTTTAATCTGTATTAATCGATCAAAATCAATAAGGTAATGGAATGCAACCGTCCGTTGTATTTCATCCCTATCAGCCTTCTGACGTCGTGTTAGCAAAAAAAATGCAATTTTAGCAACCTCATACATTCGCTTTAAGAAAGACAACAATTTTAACATGTTTCATCAGATGCAAATACATAATATAAACAAACGAACGCCAGCTTCTGCTGCATTAACAGATTGGAAAATTATCTTCTTAAAGTAAATATTCATGAATGAAGTATATAGACATTCACCTCATTGATTTTCGATTTCGTCTGAAAAATGTAAAAACATTTCCTTAATCACGAAGGAGGAGATTTTCCAGATCTGTTTACAATATTGATCGTACACAGGCCAGCAGACTTGCCTCGACTTGCAGCTGAGTTTTTTTTTTATCTCCTTGAGTAAGGTCGTTTCCATTATAACCTTGAATGATTCTCACACGTTAAATGTTGCTCTAGTGTCATTGATCTAAGTATAACTTGGAAGTAAAAATAGATATAAACTATTTGTGTATTTTACAATTTCATTTCACCACTTTGATCTTGTTATTTTACAATATCGATTTTACATGTTATATATTGTACATTGGATGTACTGAATGAAAACAATTATGATATAAATGTAAGTAAATTTACACTTATAAAATATTCTATGATTTATATGTTACTTATGATTTGTAAGTGTAGTGATTTTTGGTGCATAAATGACTTGTAAAGTATTGAACCACCTGGTATATGCAAGGATTAGCAGGGGTAGTGTAGGTTAAACGGTTATGACGGGAGTTTTGCTGCAGGTTTGATAAACTCTTCATTGTAAAGAATATAAATTTTGTACCATTGAGGAACGTATCGATATCTCTCCGACATCACGCTGTTGTTGTAATATATGAAGCGTAAGTTCAGTTTTGAGTTTGGTCACTCAGTCAGGAGGTCGTGGGTTCAAGTTTGGTCACTCAGTCCGGAGGTCGTGGGTTCAAGTTTGGTCACTCAGTAACAAAATTGGTGGTCTCAACAAAATATTACTATAATCTTTATATTATTAACGCGATATTTTATGTCAGTAATACAAGCTATCTAATTCAGATATAATACTATTATGAGGGTTATTTTACCCCATCTATGTCTTATATCTGATACTGTTTTGTTTATCTTGCTACGACTTATACATCTGTAATTAATAATAAACATAAGCACGTGTGTAATGCATTCTATATGCTCCGTAAGCACTTGTTTCGCATTTATTGCGCACTGAAATCTGTTCATTGTTATTTCAAAGTTCAGCTGTTGTCTTTCTAATGAACGAATCTCATCAGATACGTGTGTGACTGGTCGTATCGGTTTTCCATATTTTTCATAATCACTCAGCACTGCATTAACACTATCTGTAATTTGCAGCTTTGATGATAACATTGTTGTCTAGTATTTGATGTAAATAAAAGATATAAGGAAATGGGTAACTATCTTCAAACCAGTTCTGCTGAGTCCTAGCCTTGTTCAGTCTGACATGTTTGCTGGTTGTGTTTTGCATTTTCAAAATATCTTTTTAAATATAATAAACTATCACAAAAGTCGTGTTTCTGTGCCGTGAGGCGGTCTCAGAGAATCCCGTGTTTGAACTATTAAAGACTTTATTACGTACTGTAGAACTGTATACAGTACAACCACGTAAGGGAACGACAAAAAGTGAATTTTCGACGCCATTTGCTAAAAAAAGGTACATGCATTTGACCTTTTTAATAATTGTACGTCGGTTGATCAACTTTTGCTGTTATCTAAATAGGTTATTTTTGATGCAACTTGTTTTTAAAATTTCCGCTCATTACGCCTTCTTTACCTTATAACAACATATATATTCGTTTAATAACAACAAAACTGGAACCGAACCTGAAAAGAGGTCCCATAATGAAAGGGCACGTGGTCTCTTAACTCGAACAAGTTTGACTGTGATTATGTTTACATCAGGATCACTTCGTTATTACATAAATTCACTGCGTTGCGATTTTGTGCAAAAATTTAAAGACCTGATGATTTGTGATGTCATTTACAACGTTTGTAACATACCTTTAACGAGAAGCCATATACAAAATTGAAACATTGTTAGAGCAAAAAGGAACATAAAGCTCTCTCGCTGAGTTTTGAACTATATTTTAGATAATTGAAATTTTCGTGATATATTTCTTAGAGGTCAATGTAGTATGAACAAAAGAGCTTTCAATGACAACTTCAATTTACTTGTACAGATAAATTATACCAAACGTTCGTATATCAGTTTTAGCATGTTCATTTTTGACATGAAACCATCAAAGCTCAGGCTTTGAATCTGCTTAAAAGAGAAATATATGTGGGATTCGTCACAGCTAGAACTCGTTCTATGAAGGTAACTGATCCCTAGTTCAAAATATAGATTTGCAGGAGAAGACAGTCCATTCCAATCATGTCGGTGTTATTTGCAGATGGTAGTTGCGCAGTTATTGGAATTATCATATTTACTTTAGACTCCCGCTTGTTAAACAATTTAGTCTGAGACATAAGACATTATGCAATAAAACGGTTAAACAAAATTGAAGTCTTGGATAACCGCCAGTATTTTGGATAAAATGTGTATAATTTGACAAAAAATCTAACGGAAACTGAAACTCATTTATTTGACTGACCGCCTACCTTTGTCCAAGTATATGTTCAATGGCGTTATCTAGTAAATTATAAAATAAAATGTTTTACGATATACCAGGATAATAACAAAATACAATTATAAAATATCCATATTATTTAACAAGAATACGTAGATTCAAATAACAAACTATTTTGATGCACGAATATTTCGTGCAAAAATTACGAATATAAACTGTAAGTAATGCATGGTGACGGTCAGTTATAATCCGGCTTCGACTTATGTTAGCTGAGAAACCTTTGTAAAACTAAATGATGCATTTTTAAAATACAGAAAACCGTTAGATTTACATATGACATGTCTTACTAGTCCTGGTTTGGAGAGAAATATTACTAGAAATGAAAAACTCGCCATTATTTTTTTTTTTTGTTTTTTATTTGTTGAGAAACCGTTAACCAAACGGTATGTTTTACATGTGACTAATTCCTTAAGTGACAATGTCCCATGATGAAAATATTCGAAATTTTCACCTGCTGTAAGCCACTCTAAAACTTCTGCTGCAACACAATAAATATACAAAAAGATTACAAAGCATTCGTTTTACGACGGAAATTTCTTTCCATGTATTATGCAAAGATCCACAAAATATTGTAAATATCAGTGAGCTTTAAACTCACACGATTGTCATATTGTATAAAGGCGACCATAGATACTTTTACGTCAGAATATTTTTCGCAAGAGCGTCTAGATTAATGTGATCGGCAGTACAATTAGCAGTCACAAAAATATTTTTACTATCAGCTGAAAAATCCCGCACGATAACTCAAACGATAACATGTTTGATAATTATGATTTTTCTTCATTAAAACGTTTCAATTCAGAAAATATTTTTGTATAACATTACAGTATGCACTTAACTTCTGTCAATGACAACCTTTTTGAGTTCAACGATGCATGACAACCATAACAATCAAACAATAATATAAACATGCTGTCGTTTAAATTATCGTGCGGGAGTAGTACAGCCCAGGTCATGGAAAATACTACTGTTTACTTTTCGACTATAGATTTCGTTGTGAGCAATCACTATGAAATTGCTATGAGACTTGGTGAATGTGTTTAATCACTTTTGTAAACGTTTACTTATAGTCACTGTTACAATGTTTTTATAACTTATTGCATGTTTATGTAAGAAATTTAAGCCAAATAATGTTTTCCATTGGAAAATTGTGTTAATTGTTACAATTTAAAGTTTGAAAAGTTCTTGAAATCAATTATATACTTTCCTTTTGAAATTAACATTAAAAGGTTGAAAGGTTTGTACAACAGAGTTATGGGTCGTATAATTTAAAGAAAGCTATCGTTACTGAACCAGAGTTATCTGCCTATTAACTATTTTGAAATGAAAAATTACGCCACGTTATGCATTCGAGTAGACTTTACAAAATCGTACCACTATATTGTGAGATCCAGATGATATTGAAAAAAGAATCATAATGCAAATGCAAATCAGATGAAAATTTTGTCTGGATTTCACGCCTAAAGCGTTTGGCTACATGACAAACCTTGTATTATTACGACAGCTGTTCTACTTTCTTTGAGCGTCAATAAACACAGTGCTGCTTCATTCCAGTTCATCATGCCCAGTTAATTAATGTCAAGAAATGGCATGTAATTTACAACAATGACACTCTTGCAGGTAGGAAAATCTGGAGAAAAAAACATAGAAAAAAAACACTCAATAGACACAAATATATATTATACCGGATTTATATAGCACCATTTTCAGGATTAACACTTTCAAAAGTGTTTTACATACAAAGAAGGCCACTCAGGACAATAATACGGACCGACCAATTAGACCAGAGGAACAAACCGAGAGAAAACCCGCAGAACAGATAGAGAAATTTAAGATAGAGGAATGACAGACTTATTTTGTCTTGCTCTTTGCGAATTGACACCCCGGTTTAGTCTTGTCCTCGATGGAATTATACAACGTTTACGAAGACGCTGTTGAATTTTCTAATGTTTGTTTGCCCCATCCGTTTGCTTAATAAGTTAATTAATATAAATCGAACTATAACTATACATTATGCTGTTAAGGAATATCCAAAAAAGAGAGGAGAACGGTGATTTAGTGTTAATATTTCGGCCGCTAAAGCCGGGGGTCGTGGGTTTGGGTTCCACTAAATGACAGGCATACCTTCTCATATGACACTCGTACAAGTTTTACAAGGAAACGAATGTAAGAGTGATCAAAATACTCATGCAACTTTCGGTACAATCGAGTTGGAATAAGTTGATATAAACTAAACATAAAAGAAAGAAAAATCATCAGGTCTATTTAAGAATACTCTATAGTCACGGAGACATTAAAGAAACATTTTTGTGTGATAAAAGATACCTCTACAGTGTTTTTCTTTTTATGTAGACACTGAAAAAAACGTTTGCACTTTTTAATTTTTGCAATATTACGGTTCTACGAATGAAAACATATATTTCAAAACGTATGCTATAGTTATCATTGTATTTTATGATCAAGAAAATGATAAAATGGATTATTGTTTTTAAAACAAGAGCTGTCGGAGGACAGCAACGCTCGACTATTCAACAGCCTTGTCGATTGAATGAATACGAGTCGAAAAAGGGACATAATTTAGTAAAAAAGCAAAACAGGGTTATGGAACCTGCATAGTGCTTATCAGCTCAGGACAGTGGACAAGTGTGTGAAGTTTCAATCCATTCCCATTAGTGGGTACTAAGATACCAGCTTACATAATAGGAATTTAACCAAAAACTCCTAAGTCGAAAAAGGGGCATAATTTTGTAAAATGCGAAGTTGAGTTATTGACCCTTTGCATTGCATGTCATATCATGACAGTGAACAAGTGTGTGCAATTTCAATCCTTTCCTGTTAGTGGATACTGAGATACTAGCTTACATACAATCACTTAACCAAAAATTTCTATGTTGAAAAAGGGGCATAATTTTAAAAAAAAAGCAAAATAAAGTTATGGGACCTGCTTTGTGCATGTCAGATCATGACAGTGAACAAGTGTGTGAAGTTTCAATCCATTCCTATTAGTGAGTACTGAGATACCAGCTTACATACAAAACCTTAACCAAAAAATTCTAAGTCGAAAAAGGGGCATAATTTTGTAAAAAAGCAAAATAGAGTTATGGAACCTGTGCAGTGTAAGTCAGTTTATCACAGTAAATAAGTTTGTGAAGTTTCAATCCATTCCCACAAGTGGTTACTGAGATACCAGCTTACATACAAAACCTTAACCAAAATTTTCTAAGTCGAAAAAGGGGCATAATTTTGTAAAAAAGCATAATAGAGCTATGGAACCTGTGCAATGTAGGTCAGTTTATCGCAGTGAATAAGTGTGTGAAGTTTCAATCCATTCCCACAAGTGGTTGCTGAGATACCAGCTTACATACAAAAACTTAACCAAATCGGGACGCGGACGCGGACGCCGACGCCGACGCGGACGCAGACGCCGACGCGGACGCCGACGCATGGGCGAGTCCAATAGCTCTACTATTCTATGAATAGTCGAGCTAAAAACGTACAAACAGAATACATCAGTTAGATTCAACAGTACAAGGACAACAAACAATAGTCAAACAATTATCTTTTCATATCTTTTAAAACACACGTTCCGTTGCTATGCATCACAATGAATCATTTTAAAGTTTCAATTACCTTTATTGCGGAATTTTTTGTACAGGACTTTAGGTCAATCATGTGTTTACTTATTAAGATGAGCTACGCAGACAAGTGGGCTCGCCATTATAATTTGAGATAGTTTCTACTTTGGTAAAAATTTCCTTATGATGATAATTATAACAATGTTTGGCTAGGTAAAGACATGTTACGCTTTTCGTTATCGCAATTATTTCGCACTTGGATATTTTCGATTGAAAATGTGAGCCTTTTCAATGTTCGAAAACTGAATTTAATAAAAAATAGTGTAGTCTGGTCAAAAGGAAAGGACCATCTTGCTGAGCGACGTGTTGTTAAAAAACGCTCGTTTTGATCTTGTTAACAGGACACAGTTCTATACTGTTGCTGGATATAATATGAAAATAGCTACAGAACAACACCTAAATGGAAAAAATAACTTTTCTCTAAATGTGCCAAAAACTGATTTATTTTTCAAATTTTACCAAATTATGAAGTGATGATTTCCAAATTTTCAATTGCGGTACAAGTAAAGGCGCTATAAATTTAAATTAAATTCTAGAGAAATTTTGTAAACAAACATTATTTACTTTCCTTTCTTTTTGTAATTATGTCCATAATTTGCAGACGATGAAATGTTTTTATTCTTGGCTTTAAGACGCATAAACGAGTATAAAAATCTCTTGTAACGAATTAAAATAAAAGGACCTTTCAACCTTTTCTATTTACATAAACAATTGAAAAATGATATCATTCAAATGTTTAAACATAACGGTTTAAATATAGCATGTTACAATAAACAGTAAAGTTTTTAAACGACCTTGTAAACTTAAAATACGATTGTCCTGATTTTTTTAGAGTTGCTGACTCGGAGAACTAAATATATTCTACCATTTATTGACTTCAAATGAATAAAAGTGATAATTGTTTACAAAACAGACCTTTTAAAATAATTGTATAGCTATATAAAAGTAATGAATCAGTTTTTAAATTTATTATTTTATTTTCACTCTATAGATATTGATCAAAATCAATAAGATATTGGATTGCAGTCGTCTGCTGTATGTAGTCACTAGCGGTTGACGTGATTTAGGACAATTGGGCTATATAAGTCGCAAGCATTGCCAGAAAACGTTTGTGGGATACGACTGTTTCAAGGTTAGAATTGTTTGAAAAACTTTTTGTTTTTAATGCGTTTTACATACAAGAGGGCCAAGATGGCCCTAGGTCGCTCACATAAGAAACACTTCATAACAGTGTAAAACATGTTTGACCTAGTGATTTCATGGAAACAAATATTCTGACCAATTTTCATTAAGATTGGACCAAAAAATTGGTCTCTTGCGATAAAACAAGCATTTTCTTAGATATGACCTAGTTTTTAACCCTAGATGACCTATGTTCAAATTCGACCTAGATTTTATCAAGGCAATCATTCTGACCAAAATTCATGAAGATCAATTGAAAAATACAGCCTCTATCACATACACAAGTTTTTTCTTTGATTTGACCAAGTGACCTAGTTTTTGACCTCAGATGACCCATATTCAAACTCGACCTAGATTTCATTAAGGCAATCATCCTGACCAAATTTCATAAAAATCAATTGAAAAAAACAGTCTCTATCGCATACACAAGATTTTCTTTAATTTGACCTAGTGACCTAGTTTTTGACCTCAGAAAACCCATATTCAAACTCGACCTAGATTTTATCAAGGCAATCACTCTGACCAAATTTCATGAAGATCACTTGAAAACTACATCCTCTATTGCATACACAATGTTTTTCTTCGATTTGACCTAGTGACCTAGTTTTTGACCCCAGATGACCCATTTTCGAATTCGGCCTAGATTATATCAAGGTAATCATTCTGGCTAAATTTCATGAAGATCAGTTGAAAAATACAGCCTCTATCGCATACACAAGGTTTTTCCTTGATTTGACCTAGTGACCTAGTTTTTGACCCCAGATGACCCATTTTCGAACTCGGCCTAGATTTCATCAAGGTAATTATTCTGATCAAAATTCATGAAGATCAATTGAAAATACCGCCTCTATCGCACACACAAGGTTTTTCTTTGATTTTACCTAGTGGCCTAGTTTTTGACCCGAGATGACCCATTTTCGAACTCGGCCTAGATTTCATCAAGGCAATCATTCTTACCAACATTCATGAAGATCAATTGAAAAATACAGCCTCTATCGCATACACAAGTTTTTTCTTTGATTTTACCTAGTGACCTAGTTTTTGACCCGAGATAACCCATTTTCGAACTCGGCCTAGATTTCATCAAGGTTATCATTCTGACCAATATTCATGAAGAATAATTGAAAAATACAGCCTCTATCGCATACACAAGGTTTTTCTTTGATTTAACCTAGTGACCTAGTTTTTGACCCGAGATGACCCATTTTTGAACTCGGCCTAGATTTCATCAAGGTAATTATTCTGACCAATATTAATGAAGATCAATTGAAAAATACTGCCTCTATCGCATACACAAGGTTTTTCTTTAATTTGTTCTAGTGACCTAGTTTTTGACCAGAGATGACCCATTTTCGAACTCGGCATAGATTTCATCAAGGTTATCATTCTGACCAATATTCATGAAGATCAATTGAAAAATACAGCCTCTATCGCATACACAAGCTAAATGTTGACGGACGACAGACAGACGACAGACAGACAGACGACGGACGCCGGACATCGAGCGATCAGAAAAACTCACCAGAGCAATGTTCAGGTGAGCGAAAAAAGTGTAAAATGATATTTTATATTCTTTATCTAATGATAGGTGGCTATTCATTTGCTTCATTATGTCAAAAAGAGAATGTCTTTAATTCAATTTATATTGTTGTTTAACAGTCTTGTTTTAATAAACAATTTTTAATGCCAAGGCCAGTGCTGAAATATATATATTTTTTGCTTTATTATTATAATTATTATCATTATTATTGTAAACCCCCTACTGGTTGGAAACTAGTTTCGGGGACCATAGGACTGCGCTTTTCCGTCCGTTCGTCTATCATTGTGTCATTCTGTCATTCCGTCCGTCTACACTTATATCCAAACCATTACTCTGTTATCCATCAAGGGATTTTATATTATTTGGCACAAATGTTCCCCACTATGAGAAGACGTGTCTTGTGAAAAACTCGGATTGTATTATAACTTGGTACAAATGTTCTCCATATTAGGACACAACTTTCATACCCATAGCTTAAAGGTCAAGGTCACACTTGGAGGTAAGATGTTTACATGGTCTGTTTCGTGTATGGCACAGAACTCTGCCATCCATATAGGGATTGCATAAATATTCCCACAAAAAGACGACGTGCCAAACGCAACATTTAGAGCCGTAGCTCAGATGTCAAGGGTACACTCAGGGGTCATAAGTCAATAGGGATTTTCCTGTCCGGTCCATAACTCTGTCCTCATCAAAGGGATTTTGGTATAACCTGACAAAGATATTGCCCATAAATAGGGGACATGTCATCTGCAAAATCCAGATCCTGAACAAAAAGGTCATGGTCATACTTGGAAGTCAAATATCAGTAGGGATTTTTCCTGCTCGAGTCGTAACTCTATCACCCATCAAGGAATTTAAATCTTGGCACAAATGTTCACCTTGATAAGAACCCAAGTCGTGTAAACACCCAGACCCCTAGCTCAAAGGTCAAGGTAAATACTTTAAGGTCAAAGGGCAATAGGATTTCTTCCTGTCAGCTCTATAACTCGCCCATCAAGGGATTTTAATATTACTAGGCACAAATGTTCCTCACAATGTGACAATGACCAGGTCCCTAGCTCAAAGGCCAAGGTCACACTTTGAGGTCAAAAGTCAACTTTTATCTTTTCCTGTCCGGTCTGTAAAATGTATTAGGTCATTTTCTTGTCCGATTTTTAGTATTTTTCGTCCAGACATGGATATTCAAATAATTATGTACGAAAAATGTCGGTGCATTTTTTTTTCAGAAATATTTCCCTTTAATTTAATAAAAAAAATGATAAACTATAATATTTATTTTACGTGTTGTTGTTCATTTCAAGATTCCTTATTTCATAACATTTTTTCAGCTTAAAATGAAATGTTATTGAAATACTTTTTTTCATATTTATAGATGTTATAAGCTAGATATTATATATACAAACCTTGTGCGTTACAACATATAATATAGATCTATATAGCACAATATTTTATATATCCCACTGGCAGTTATCAAATCATTAGGTTATACTACTGTAGGAGAAATTGTATTGCATGCCAATACCTCAAAAAACTTATTATTATTATTATTATTATTATAGAAAATATGTATTTTGGCGGAACTTGTTCCATCTTCATACCTTTTGAATCTATCGTCGAAAGTTTTTCGGAATTGGGAATATACTTTAATTGTGCTTTCGAAATTAAATTTTAAAGGACGATACAGAATCATAACATTATGGAATAGCAAAATGTTTATCATATGTTATTAATATTTCATGCAAACAGTTCTATTTGTAAAAAACTTTAAAAACAATATAACAAAATGATAACTGTAGTTTTCAGTCCCAAAGTTGCGTTGTGTGAACGGTTAAAAATGACAATGTTCATCGCCCATATCCAATAACTATAAATGTATAACCTTAGGACGACCGGCACATATTTATGCAATCTCGCCAGGCATATGTATGTATTTGACAACACAGTAAATGACGTCACTCGGCCTTCAGCTATTTCCGGAAGTAAATAAAATGAAGGTAGAAATGTTAAACTTGAAAACGAAAGCTGCATTTTGATTCGTAGATAGTCAGGGGTCACGCGCAGGGATCACCCCGTCTACATGTATGCGCGTGGACATTTTTTTTCTTTTTTTTTTTTTTGCTATTGGGGAGCCAATTTTCAGCACTTTATAACGAATTGAAATTACCTGGGCTTTAGTACAGTATGTCAGCTTTTAATCTATGAAAAAATATTTGAGCTCTTGATAAACACAAATCCCACAGGGGTCCGTAACGGACCAAGCGTACATTGATAATTTTGGAACTTCATCAAATCGCTCAAAATGTCATTTTTGATGTTGTCTGAGAGTGTCAGTATATGCCTCAGATGTAAGATATAACCGTGTTTGAGAGCTGCAGACCTAGACATTTCAGAAATATTTTCAAAATAAGTTTCGTGTAATAAATGTTGTTTCTACGGAAGCGTGAAAGGGCCATCAAACGCTAATACGTTTTAGTACGTTAAGGCTGTGGAAAGGATATGCCATGTATTTTACATTCCGTTCTCAAGTAACATTGGCGAACGTTGCATATATACGTGTTACACGTTAACTAGAGTTACGCCCTGTAGTATTTTGGGGTTTTTCTCATACGTTATAAATTCCTAGAAATCATATCTAATGTTTCCTGCATTGTTAGCTCACAAGCTTAACTGATTATAAATACCGAGTAATCATAGGTAATTGGTTCCCCGCATTTAACTCATACGCATAATTGATCGTTATCCTAAATTACCAATGATAATGGCTGCTAATTCAACGAGAAAAATTGTACACCGGTACTTTTTATTCGACCTGGCGGGGCGGAGTTAATCTCTGACTCTCTGACTTATTAAATAATGGAAATCTCAAAAAAAGGGCAAAATAGGTAGAACAAACCGATGGCTAAAATTCAACGCTACGTAGATGGCCACTGAAGAAGAAATCAGATTGCCGGATATACTACACATCCTGCACAATAATGCAGTGGACCGTCTCGAAGCCCCGCCCCGCCAGGTCGATTAAAACGCACTACAGTCTGGTCAAATATGTCGGATTAAGCAATGCTAAGTAATTTGCCCATCGCAAAGATGGTTTCATTTAAGGATTATGTCTACAATTGAGCGTTATTTCAAACATAAAATATCATATCACGTTAAAAAAATCAGAAAAAGTAGGTATAAGTAATGAGTATATTACCAACTAAGATAGCTCTAATGTATATGGTGCATTCCTAACGCTATAGAGAGCTTTTCTATACTCAGCGTCACTGAAAAATTACCACCCTATTGATCCTTGTATTTTGAAAATCGCACTGAACTGTGTTAAAAGCACAACACGACGATTTTCTTGACTCAGCTGAGTAGTCATTGGTGTAAAGAATTGTCAAATTCAATTAACTCCATTTGAGTCATGGCCTGCACCTGCAAAATGATTTTTTTCCGAGCAAAGTCAACAGGTATTCAACTTTTATCGCAAATCATTAATCTCACTTGAAAGTTAATGGATAGACTAAGAGAAAAACGTTCAAAACCAGAATATCTTTGCTAAGAATGCGACATCTAAGGAACGCTCAATGTCATCAGGCCATTGGCATGGTTGACACCGAACTTAGAGATTGTGAAATTGGACGTCGTATGGGCTGTTCTCACCTGACAATCATGAAGCTGTTAAGGAGACATAATCAGACCACGCACAGGCCATAAAAAGTGGACGTCGATAATGTATAAAAAAAATAATGAGGTATATATAAGTGGTAACTTTTCAGTGACGCCCAGTATACATATTTACAGACTATACCATTGTTTTTATACATAAACACTACCTATTTAACTGAATCACTTAATTTTTATCTATGTGTAGAATTACTGGCTAATGTCACCATTGTCTTAATTTTAAAGCGTCTGTCGGAATACTTCTTCTATAAGCGACCTATATAGTTAAAACAATATTTATTAAATATATAATGTAGATACATAACATACATACAATAAAATTTACAATCAATATAATGTAAAGGATCTGAAAACAAGCTTTCGTCGAAAACTTATATTAAGATATTTCCTTGAAACCTATATAGTTTCTCTTACCCGAAATTGACGGACAAACTTCAAATGTAATGTGTAAAATAACATTTAACTTTCTCTTTTGTGCATATTTGGGCTATTTTATCACTTGTTATTTAATGTCTGCAGCAAAAGTGAACCTGCCGGTCTTGAAGTTTATTTCGGGTTACAGAAAGTTCGTTGTATAACACTATTTGCGTATTTCTTCATGAATTCCGAAATGGTTAACAGTGATGCCTTTGTCTGAAAAAAAAACTACCAACCAGTTGATTTCATTTCTGTTAATTCAACAATATGCACTTCTTCAAATTCTTATCATTGTTATCTTCATACGGAACAGCTGTGTCATTATTAATACTTAATAGAAAATGTGTTGCATATCTCGTATTTACAAAATAATAAAATTATCATAAAGGTCCAATACTAAGGAAAGTGAACATTTTAATTTCTTTTAAAAAGCACAGAAACTATTTCATTTTATTGGAAAATGAAAGTTGGTATGTAGAAATTCGAAATAAATCGCAGTATATGTACAATTATTTTTCTTAGAAGTATGAAGAAAGTTAAAAAGACCTGGGGGGTCATTCTGTCGATTCATTGAAATTTCAACATAATACACATACATTTCTTTGAGTTCCAAAGACCTTCTGTAAATTTTGACCTGCCAATCTTCATTATTTAGTGTCTTGCAGAAGTCTATGCACAGGCTATGAAAAAAAATGCCAACTCACTTTTCCTTAGTAATGGACCTTTAACCGTATATCTCAGATTATAGTAAGCGGTTCTATATATCACTACTGTAGCGCCCAGTTCAGCAAAGATTCATCACCTTATCTTACCTTATCTTTCTGCTACCTTTTTATCGCCTCTCCGGTTATCATTTCTGGGAAGATTTTATTTCCTACCTAGCTCTTGGCCATTTTTAACGGTGAAAATAAAGCAAGATTGTGAACAATAAAAATGTCTATTATAACAGAAATACTTTGATTAAATTTCATGACTGTTAAACTGAAAAAGAAAATCTGACAAACTTTTTAAAGCTAAATAAGAGAGAATTCAGAGAACAAAAGTCAATACTTGTAGACTCTACAAATATATCATTTCAAATTCATATAACAGCCTTTCCGTGATAAAACCATTTGTTCAATTGTTCAAAATTAATGCGCTACAACAGGAAAAATAGAATTTGAAGAATAAAATAAAGTCAATTTGTATTGAATCTTCTTGCACGCAATGCAAAATAAAACTTATAATTTCGAATGTATACATGTATAGAGGTATCTAAACTGTTGGGCTGAATTTTGACTGGCCCTTTTTGCTAAAGTGTATGTCCTTTTAGGGATCAGGACTTGCAAATGCATATGATGGATCTTTGACTTATTAAACACTTAGATGTCATTAATGGCACCCTTGTAACAACAATGATCTATCCATAATTCCACCTAATCCTGTAAAAATCAGAAAATATATTAAATTCAAGTACTTTATGGCCTCCAGATGTGCTAAGTTATTGCTCTCCCGGATTCTGCCAAGTGTAAATTTGTATCATATTTTTGCAGTGAATGCGGAATATCGGAAATCTGTGGAACTCTGCAAAGCTCTCACGTTACAGACATATTCTGCTTTGATATCATCAAAGTTCGTTTATATTTCAGAGCTTTTACATATTTAAAGAAAATTAAGGATGGATGACTGGGGATACACGGCAACAAATGGTAAGTCGTGCATTTCAGATTTTTAAGCAGATAGCAAATTGTCTATAAAAATATGATAAAATTATCTGTTTAATATTATAAAGTGATGCCTAATATGTATAACACAAATGAAACTTACGACCGCAATAGCACGTTTTCTCAAGCATTCAGATTATTTTGTTTGACGAAGATCTCTTTTGACGTTTTTCGACTTTTCTCTTGATTTTTCTTGTACAAGAACAGTAGTTACATCGAGATATGACTCTCTCTGTATGTCTATGAAAAGGACTAATTGACTTGTTTCTTTTTTATTCACAAGTAAACATATGTATACTGTTTTATAATAACATGAATAGTTTTCGTATGAAATAAGTTACCATACTACATGTAGTTTCATTAGCGAGCAACAATAAGGCTTGGATCGATTAGTCTATTGATCAGTTATTGGACTCTGACAATGCTGCAAGAACAAACAATACAGTATGTAAATAGGTTATACGTTGTTTATATCTAAACCGTTGCAATTTGCTAATTGATTTGGTAATGACACAAGTATACTTTGATATTGTAATTTGAAGTTACCATTTCAGTGAAAAAAATATGGCGTGCATAAAAGTTTCTAAATGCTTCTTCCAACCTTTATAAAAGAATAGCGAGTTTTCGCCATTTCACAGCGGTAAATATTACTGAAACCGTAACCATGTTATCCATTTATTGTGCTAAAAAAACACACAAACATATCTTACTGTTACTTTTTCAAGACACTCAATTTATCTTTTTAGCACCATTCTCTTGAATAACAATACGTGTAGGTAAACTCTGCTTACGAGTTCCAGTATTGGAAATAATACGAGCTCGTATAGTTAAACTTGTTGAATTGAATGTTCGTGAAAAATTCTTGATAATTCTTATCAAATGAAATTAGTATTTAGAGTAATTGATTTTGGTGTAAAATATAAGCCTTAAATCGATTTTCACACAAAAATATTAGAATGATTAAACAAGAGTAGACCTGCTGTTAGCTATGTCACAAATTAGACAAGTAGTGCAGGTCGTTTCATTTCAAAATAAGCTGCAAAATATGCTCCAATTACCTTTTCATCTTATGTGATACTGACATTTTAACCCAAATTAGGACGGAAAATAGTGGTAGAACTGACGAGGCCGATGACCTGGCAGTTGTTGAAGAGATATTATTTCTCTGTAATACAGCAGTGTGATATCTGACTAAGTTCACAAGTTGGCTTTGTCAGCTCTTTTGAACTTTATCTCTTTTTGTCCCCTAAACCAACTGTGAGGGCATAGTTGTACCAATTTTAAGGAATACGAAAAGTTCAAGCATCACAGTTTCGCAATTTCACAAGAATGTGTTTTTTATCGTTGCAGTTAGATATGATAATTATTATTGACAGCCGGAGATGATTAATCGGGCAGTTTTGTCAGTTAAGGATTTCAAATACTGAAAAAATAGCTTGCTAACGGCGGAGATCGAAACGCCGAAAGATCCAAATAAACCTTATTATTTCTTTAATACATATACCATCTGCCATGGTTTTACCATTTTGCAAACTTTGACAAGAAGTATTTGAAGTCGAACCATTTCTTCTCCAGCATAATGAGTATTCGACTCCTGTTGGACGAAGACATCCATCTATACACAAATCATAATCAAAAACAAATCTACACATGTCTAAATGGTTTATCACTTGGGTTACATGTTAATCAATGAAGCAATGAAAAAAAATCGTTTTCAATTAGGATAATTAATTGTCGCCTGCCAAAGTGATATCTTATATTGATCTGTGAACTAGTTAGCGCACGCAAGACCGGTATTGCTATCATTGTGCAAAACATTCAACGCCTGCGACACTTCAACAGCCTCAATTTGCTTTAAGTTTTCTAAATGTTAACGATAAGATCTATATGTCTACTAAGTTCTATTGCAATCAGACCCCTGCAAGACCTGGAAAAAAGGATATTAAAATAGATATATGTACACAGATTATGTGTTTCAATTGTTAGACATGCGTACAGGATCTTCGTTACAGAATTCCTGTTCGGTTGCATCTTTAAAGATATCCAATGGCTATCTTTCACTTAGATATTTTATATTTAGATATTTACATCAAGTGTAGAAAACCCTCCTCAAATTTATTTAACTTTACTAAATATATAAATTAATTGTATATGTAGAGCTACATTCAAAATTACGATGTTATGCAGTGACAGTCGATTGTTAAAAAATAACTTCATTTTTTTGTGACAGTTCACATTTACACCGTGTAAAGTCATACATGTATACAGCGTCTAATGCTTAGTACTTTTTATACACAAACTTGTTAATTGCTTACATAGACTATATTTGTTCTGGTATACCTTTAAATAATACAATTTTCATATACTATTTATAAAGAAGTGTGTAATTGCAGTATTCAGCAGAATGTCAACATGACTGACTACGGCCCTATTAACCGAAACAAGAGCAACAGAAGATTCAGTTTTACGCCGTAACATGATCACTTTATTATTATTCTGTTTTATCTTATTTTATCTTATATACTAGGTCCGTCCGCATGGGCGAAGTACTACATAGATAATAAGCCCGGCATGGGACAGAAGCAATCACCGATTGACATCGTGACGTCACAGGCTGTGTATGACTCGGACCTATGTGACGAGGCATTAAACACCAGATATAACCCGGAGAACCAACTGTGCTTGAAGAATAATGGACACAGTATTATGTGTCAAATCAAATCCCAAAAGTCAGGTACGGTTTTCTACTATCACATATTGCTATCATTTGGTTCTTGGCTGATGAAGAATTGCACTGAATAGTAAAATATAAAACACAGTTTCCTGCTGTACAAATATTTTATGTGTTTTGCTTACAATACCATTTCTGGAATAAAATTCTGCTGAGAAAATTCTGTACACGTGTAAACTAAAATGGCGTCCTGTGACGACAGAAAGTTTCATTTAATATTATTATTTGCAGCAAATAGTTATGAAAGTCTCATTAAGTAACTTTATTTGGACCGAGAAATGAACTTTAAAGAAGAAAGAGCGGTTAAAATATTTTGTCCCGTTTCATGCTGAAAATGAGTGTATACTTGAGAGCGAGGCTGATACTGATAACTCCCAGTATTTCAACGAAAAGCTTAGAATTAAATATGTATATTGTGTCTATTCATTTATATTAAGCATGAAAGACTTTCGAAAAATTTAGAGCCATACTTATAAATGTAAAATAACTTGCTACATAATGTATAATAGGCTCGTGTAAAATTATTTTTGATCCCGTCGTGTTCTATGATCGGAGTTCTATATTTTTGCTTATATATTGTTTATATTCAATTGTCTTCAAAGCTTTAAAAAGATATTTTTATTGATTTTATTCCTCGCTAGGAGGTTACAAGTTTCAAAACATCGTAGTGTGTTTTTTTTCTTTCTGATCAAAGACGGTCATAAAATTGTTTTGGTATCTTTTTTAAGTTTTATTTTTTTCGACTGACTAGAACATGTTTTTACGAAATTATAAATAAATATATTCCTGACAATTCTGTTTTAGAGATCAATTAATCATGACTTTCAAAATATAGTTTATCAAAAAATGATTTAAACAATACTTTCGTCTCTAAAAATGTAGGTATTAATTGAAAACCATTTTAGCTCTAATAATTATACAAACAATAGCACTTTATTGTCAGAGTTGACGGGCGGGCCGTTAAAAGGTGACACCTACCGACTAGAACAGTTCCATCTTCACTGGGGATCTGACGATACAAAGGGCTCCGAACATACCATTGATGGTAAACAATATGCAGCTGAGGTAAATTCGTTAAAAGAACACAATGGTTTTACATAAACCAAGCTTATAAAATTTCTAGTTTCTTGCAGCAAACTTCCGCAATTACGGCATTTTTAGAAGCGTGAACTGTCATAAATGATATAATCACTGAAAAGTTGAAATAAACGGTATATATTAGCTCGATGGTAATGAAAGCTTGAATCTTATTAGAATCTCGCTAAAGTCCTGTTCCTGAAAAAAAAAACAGTCCTGATGTCCCAGTGGGAATCGAACCGACGTATCTGACAACTTATTTACTAGACCACAGCTTTCGTGTTATTATTGCTTGAATGAATGAGGTGATACTTTTTTTGAAATGAACAACAAATAATTTCAGCAAATAATTTCAGCGTTAAAATCAACGCTTGCCTAGTTATGATGATAATCGACTTTATTTGTTTCTATAGCTACATCTAGTTCACTGGAATGCCTCCAAATACAAAAACTTTGCTGAATCAGCAGACAAGAGTGACGGATTAGCTGTACTTGGTATAATGATTAACGTAAGAAAAATATGATATATTTTATGTTTTGTATCTTGGTCATCAGGTGCCCGTAAGGTGCATCGTTAAAGGTTTCTTTTGGGAGTATTTTCTGATATATTGCACGATTTATAAAATGTTCTTCTATTTTCTTTTATTTGCAAAGTATAAAAGAGTTACACAACAGACACAGAAGTACTCATTCAGAAGTGTCTAAACTGTGTAAGTTGAAGCAGCAAGCATGATATTTTCATGAGCTCATGAGCGCTTGCTCACTTATTCCGTGTCTTATCTTTGGACCACAGCTAGGACTCGGTATCAATATAGTGGTGTGTGATTCAGCTAATGGAGATATTTCTTGACTTAAATGACGGTGACAATTTGCTTGCTATGCGATGACAATTGTTCGGTAATATAACATCATTCACTTCACCAATATGTTGTTATCTTTTCGGTATCTTATATGTGTCAAATTATTCCATGTATGGCGAAATGTAACATTTAACTATTTCAACACTTTTCTCTCTCTTGACCGACTTACATTATGATGATGAGCGTTTCAAAGCTATTGCTGTTATAGTTTTCAAGAAAAAATTGTCATAAACAAATATCTTAACAGACACCGACGATCAAGTGACGGCAAATAACATCCACGTTGAAAACGGTTTTGATTCTGTCCACCACTGTGACGTTTCAAAAGAATTATCTATTGTTCTTTTATTGAACACGTGTTCCGTGCGACGAGTGATTGCTTCTTATTGTCTTCTGTACCTAAATTTCTTCGTACTGTATTCACAAACAAGTTCCGGAAAGAATGACAGATTGTTTTAATATACATGCTTTTGTATATGAATATAGGCATAACATAATCTCCTATCAACACACTCTTGAAACTTTCCATTCATTAAATGTGTTTAAAAGAAACAAAATGTTTTTTTCAGGTAGGGATGGAGAATCAATCGTTTAAGGTCATTACAGACAACATTGGAAAAGTGATCTCAAGTAATTCTGAATATTGTATAGACATATCCTTTGATCCGACCTTTCTGTTGCCCAGTAAGTCTTCTTGAAGTTGATACATATTTCGTGATCTAATGACTAGCGAGGGATTTTGAACAAAACGAACAAAAATGACCAGTCTGTTTTCCTTATATTCCCTAACTACTGAAATCGATTCATTAAAATATTCAGTATATGTCAAAACGCGATGACTTTTCTAAAATTCGGTTTGAGATTTGCTCAAAGTGGCAAAAATTTACAAATTAAAAAAAAAACAAGCATGTAGGCGCATCAAACGTTTTAAATGTCTTCTTGAAAACAGTTATTGAACAAACCTTGCTCATAAACACAGTTACAGAATATTTTGCAGTTCAGAACATTCACTATTTCATTTTAGATGTTACATCACAATATTGGACGTACGAAGGTTCGTTGACAACTCCACCTTTGTACGAAAGTGTTCAGTGGATCGTGTTCAAAGACCCGGTTGAATATTCGGCGGAACAGGTAAATTTCCTCGTTTGTAAATGATAAACGGTGTTTATACACTACACTCTGGCTCGGCCAAACCAAAACACTAAACATTTCTAGAGAAAGGATTTTAAGATTGTGCACAGTATGACTTTCAGTATATCATAAGGTGTCAGCTTAAAACAGAAACCATTTACCTAAAATACCAGACTGTGTTTAGAGCACTGTGGTTGTAACAAGCTGCAAGTTGTCCACTTAACACGACCGTCATTTAGATTTGTGCCAGAGGTATGTTATTCCTGTTTGCGCGTCACAGTGAAACTCTGGTGAGCGATATAAAGTAATCATGGCTTTCTTATTCTCGTCTTGAAAGCATTATAAACAGTGATTGCAAACTGTATTACATATAGATTTAACCAGTAAGTACAACATTATTCTTTCTTCGTGTTTATTCTTTCTATTGCAGATGAAAAAGTTGAGGAGTTTGAAAGATTCACACGATAAAACCCTACAGGACAATTTCCGGCCGCCATTACCCGTTCATAAGAGAGTAGTTCAAGCCTCGTTTAAATAGATTTATTAGTTTTATTGCAATTATCAGCATCTCTGTTTTAAGAAATTTCGAAAAAAATGTTAGTAACCCGTCAATATTTTGTCTAAATCTCCAACGAAAAATCAACAATAAATGAAGACTTACGAGTAATAGGGTATCATAGTCACTTGAATATTGTAAGTAAATGCGATCCGAAATCCAGCATCAGTTTAAGAAATTATCCTAAAGAGTATATTTGTTAGTGCATTTTGGCGGCATTACTTCCATTCACTGTTCGTGATTCTGATATCTGGGGCTGTTTAAGACAGTGTGTCACTTCAGCAGATCGATATGGACATATTTGATATAGGATTGTTCTACCGCTACATATTTTACATGTTATTTGTTCAATGAATTAAAGGGAAATAAATTTGAATTTTCCACTGAGAAGAGTAAAGCAGATGTTTAACAGGCACAAAAATACCTATGAAATGTGTAAAATTTCGTTAAAATATTTGCTTGTTTTATATGCAAGTTAAAACAGCTTGCTTATCTGAACTCAAAATCTGGAAGGCTACACCGCTCGTGAAAATATTGGTGCTGACATATTATACTAAATGACCAATACAAGCAATTTTAACTATTCATTCTTTCATCTTAATGGGATAATTATGAAACGAAACTGTAGTTGTAATGCTTAAATAGCATTGATGAAATATTCCATAGACACGCTGCGAGTATTGATAAATAACAATGACCAATTCGTCTTGTTCAGTGTAGTAATGACGTTGACATTTATTGTTGGATACAGTGTTGTTGTGCTTTCTGGTCCTTTGGGGTCGTAGAATTCATTCAATATATGATAGAATTCCGTTTAAGCCGGTGCTAGGGGGTGTAAGAGGTGTTGCTAAATCCATTACCTCTCATGAACAAACTGCTATTATTTTGCTTGTTTGCATTCTATGTTTCCAAAGGACCTTCTTACATATTTAATTTGTTATATTATATTCATTTCGATAATGTGATATTATGTTTTCAGTATTTAACAGAGCTTTAGAATTGATCTTGAAGAAAGTATGTTCCGAAGCCCTATGCTCTTGAAGTTTTGCCTTGTGTTTTGTTAAAATTAACTATTGTTGTAATATTAAAGTAATTATCTTTGTCAGTATTACGGTATTATGTAATAGTGATCTTCATTACAATAATCAGTTATAACATATTCAATGACCTAATGTTTTCTGAATGTCTTTACATTTGTTGAAATATGCATGACCATTTTCGTTTTCAAGGTCTTCTAAAATAACTTTGATGTGTGTGTCATTTAACTGAGCAAATGTAGGCTTCAAAGGAATTTCATGTATTTTAGTTATTACGTGTGTACATAGTACAGGTTGTTGTTATGCAACTTATGATAACGGCTTGATGGAAAAATAATGCATCATGATATTGCTTAAGCCAAACTTTCAAGAATGATTAAACAGACCACAGAATGTGTTGTTACTTGATAAAAAAATGTAAAATAAATATGAATAAGATGAGAAAAAAATGTACAATGTTTTTATGAAACCCCAGTTCAAAATTATGATGATATCACGTGACAAAAACTTTAGTAATTTTGATCTAGAATGGTGCGAGTGTTCATTGAAGCCGAAAAACAGGACAATACACACACACACACACACACACAAACTATATAAGGCGTTACACCTCTTTCCTACCTAGTATTCTCCAAACATTATCTGTAATGGTGATGCTCGAGACATTACAATATGTTGTACTATATCAAAAATTAAGTAAAGTCAGTTATTAGCCCTAATCTAGAGGCAAACTTGAATTATTTTGACGAACGGGCACTGATTGTAGATGTTGCAGTAAGTTTAGAAACTGATCTAGTGACTTTGTCATATATGTATCTCATGTTCCTGTGGTGGCCTGTTTTCACGGAGACAGTCATAGTAATCCGGGGTTAAATTCTGTCATTAGAAACCATGGGGGTTTCATGTACTTGATAACGGATATTTACTCATGTTACAATTATTGTTGAATTATACACACGCATATACAGACTTAAAGATATGTCAATGCTCTGACGAAACAGAAAACAGGACTTGCATTAAAGCTTAGGTTTCTTTGTACGTGTCTTCAAAAGAGATATTTTCTGTGTTGTGTTGTATCCATGGTAATTACAACAGTTTTTCGTCGGGTTTAACAAATTTAAGGGGGTCAGAATCGTCTTCAAGACAGTAATCGTCCAGAAAGGCCTGCTGTTGCAGCAATAAAGACAAATATTGCTGTCGATAGGGGTACGTTAAATGAATATGTATTCGGTCCCTAATAGTAATGTTTAAAAAATGGCATTTGCTTGGTATATTCTTACAGTTGACCGTGCTTCGCACTTACATGCAAATTTTCAAAAACTTTTACCATGCCGTCTTTTTTTATAAATTTTGTGTAATAAAGGTATTTCCTAAAGCTCAGGTAGAGACAAATTTCAAAGTGGTGGCCTTTATCCAAAACTTTTCCAGAGAATTCATTATTCCATTATTTTTTATGAAAGAAACATCAAACTATTGGTAAACAATCATAAAACTTAAAATAAAAACTGTCAGTATCATTTTTTCTAGGGTGCCTCGAGTAAACGGGTTTAATCAGACAGAATTCAAACTCCAATGTTTTGAATTTTGCTCACTTCATTCAAAAATAACTTTGGGGCAAGAGTAAAACCTACCTACATTTCTTCCACAATATGTAATCTAAAGAATGAAGGCAAAATAGAGAACTTTTACCGCATGTAACTCAGTATTTTTAAAGATGTCTAACTCTACACCTTCTGTTTTAGAGGTATATTCACTTTGAACATCAAGAAATCGCATATCAAATGATTCTTTTTTCCACTTTTGTACAATAAATCAATAACAAGTCTTGAAAGAAGTAAAAACTTTCTAGAAAAAAAAGGGAAAAAAGGGAAAAAATTTGGTCCCAGTAGGGCTTGAACCTACGCCCCCTGAACATTGCTGTCAACGTAGGTTTATGGTAGGAATTGAATACTCTTCAAAACGGAGGTACCCTATTATGGGCCTAATACCTGACTAACTGGAGCTACATATAACAAACCTATAACTACAATGGTTCAGCATAAGTCATTATGTTTATGAAACTTGTTTGCAAGCTGGAACTACATATAACAAACCTATAACTACAATAGTTCAGCATAAGTCGTTAATGTTTAGGAAACTTGTTTGCAAGCTGGAACTACATGTTACAAACCTATAACTACAACGGTTCAGCATAAGTCATTTTTGTCCAGGAAACTTGTTTATAAGCTGGAACTACATGTTACAAACCTATAATTACAACGGTTCAGCATAAGTCATTAATGTTTAGGAAACTTGTTTGCAAGCTGGAACTACATATAACAAACCTATAACTACAACGGTTCAACATAATTCATTTATGTCCAGGAAACGTGTTTACAAGCTGGAACTACATGTTACAAACCTATAACTACAATAGTTCAGCATAAGTCATTTTTGTCCAGGAAACTTGTTTATAAGCTGGAACTACATGTTACAAACCTATAATTACAACGGTTCAGCATAAGTCATTAATGTTTAGGAAACTTGTTTGCAAGCTGGAACTACATATAACAAGCCTATAACTACAACGGTTCAACATAATTCATTTATGTCCAGGAAACGTGTTTACAAGCTGGAACTACATGTTACAAACCTATAACTACAATAGTTCAGCATAAGTCATTAATGTCTAGGAAACTTGTTTGCAAGCTGGAACTACATATAACAAAGCTATAACTACAACGGTTCAGCATAAGTCATTAATGTTTAGGAAACTTGTTTGCAAGCTGGAACTGCATATAACAAACCTATAACTACAACGGTTCAGCATAAGTTATTTATGTCCAGGAAACTTGTTTACAAGCTGGAACTACATGTTACAAACCCATAACTACAACGTTTCAGCATAAGTCATTAATGATTAGGAAACTTGTTTGCAAGCTGGAACTACATGTTACAAATCTATAACTACAACGGTTCCGCATAAGTCATTTATGTCCAGGAAACTTGTTTACAAGCTGGAACTACATGTTACAAACCTATAACTACAACGGTTCAATATAAGTCATTTATGTCCAGGAAACTTGTTTACAAGCTGGAACTACACGTTACAAACCTATAACTACAATGGTTCAACATAAGTCATTTATGTCCAGGAAACCTGTTTACAAGCTGGAACTAAACGTTACAAACCTATAACTACAACGGTTCAACATAAGTCATTTTTGTCCAGGAAACTTGTGAGGCTATTATGTGTGTTCGATCTGCTGATTGGTAAAAATCATGAATGCGTGTTAGTTCCTGTCTGATCTAAATGTTATTCTTAAATGTTTGTGTCTTTCAACGTGATTCATTATTTATTATTAATCAAGGTCCACGCAGATTTGCGTTCTGACCCTAGGGAAAAGGTAATATTTCTGTTTTATCTTGATTAAATGCAAATACTGTAGCCATTACCGAGACCAATCACAAATTATTTAAAGTATTTTGCATGAAGTTTATGTATGAAGTTGAAACAGCTAAAGCTCTATCATCAGCAAATGGGCGAGTAAACCTCAAATAAATTTCTGTAATCTCATTCACATAAATTAAAAAGACGGGGGACCCAAGCAATGAGCCCTGAAGAACACCAGCCGAAACATATTTCATATCAGTGAAAGAATATCAAACAAACATTTTTGATTACGTTCATTATAGTTTTTTGTAGCAGAAGATTATCAACAAATGCATTTTGTTTTACTTTAGAAATTAGACCGGCATACCACACTTGAATAAGTGCCTTTGAACATGATTCTTCGAGTATTTTTTGCAAAGCAACTGATCAGCGAAATAGGCCTGTAATTGGAGGGTGAAATTTAAATAACGGCATAACTCTAGTAGATTTCCTTATGACCGGGTATTCATAAACAATTAATGACCTATTATATAGCAAGACATAATGTTTTACAAATAGTACTTTTACATGTCTTTAACATTTATGGCTAATTTCATCTGGGCCTGGCACTTTATTATAATAACTAACAATCAGTAACCTTTTCTTCAGTTATCAAGAATTCATCCAGTACTTAGTATTACCTTCTTTTCAATATAAATTGAGGAAGTTAGATTTACAGGAGTCAACTGTTGAAACAAAAAAATCAGTAAGACAGTTTGCTTCTTTCTAGATATCGATAGGAAAATATGAAATATTGATGTTTTCACACTATAGATGAGGAATAAATTCACTACCTTCGTTTTGTTTTACTAGCAGTTTCGACATTTTCCAATGAAACATTGGGTTGTTGGAACTAATTTTGAAGTTATGGGGGAATTTTTTCTTCTGCGTGCTAGTTCAGTTACTGGCTGTATATACAATGTAGTAAATTCGTATACAGGTTACAGTCAAATACATTTTTTGTTTTGTTTTCAGAGCTTTATGCTTTGTGTGAACCTTTATCACATTGAGCCTCCCGAGTAATTCCAGTAATTTTATTGACCAGATCAAAAACGTTTTCGACAGAAATATTGTAAATATCCCAAAAATTGAAAGTAGCATTGTGCGGTCTAAATACTACAGCAATCAAATATATTTCATTTAATCCACAGTGAGTCTCGTAAGTCTATTCCGATATCAAAAATTCTACAAGATATTGGGTGTTCTTAGACATATATTAAAAGGCCTCCTGAATGACTGGTAGTATCCTTGCGATAAGGATCACTGTATAGTTGTTTAATTTCGAAATGCCTTTTTTAACCAAAGAAGTGAAATATTTATTTTTATAGCTCTTTGTTTTAACTAAAATATCTAAACGCGTTTCGGTAAAGCAAAGTAAATAAAAGTCAAAACTGATGTCTCGTACAAACTCTAGTTTGATTATTATTATACTTCAATCGTTTAATAAAAGACGACAAACAGTTCTTATTATTGTTTATTAGACCCGGATTTACTTCAATACCTAATATCAATATTCAAAAACAAGAAATAGCCACCAGGAATAGAATCTAGAATCACTGAGTATAGCATGAACAGTAACAATTCCATTCTGTAAATTAACAACATTAAAACATGATTTTAAGTTAATACGCAAAAAGTACGTGTATTCATTGTTGCATTAACAATGGCAGAAAAAATGTCATCTTGCCTTGAGTGTTGTAAAAGAAGACCTATTACCGCACAGTAGGCACAAATAGGTCATTCATTACCTGACCGGATATAAAACATTTATGAACTAAATGTTATGGCAGCGAGTAGATCATAATACCATTTTGTAATCTTAAGCCCGAAGAAGCTGGACAAGCAACACAAAGAGAAATGAGAGAAAAGAGAACATATGGAAAATATGTACATAAAAGTAACTCATCAGACATACACAGATGTCGCATGTAAGAAATCGATAGAAACTTCAAATAAGTACTTTTTTTTTCTATCAGTGAATGCGTGGTTCGAATTTCCGGACTCCTCAGAGTGTGCCTGCACTAAAGAAACGTACCTAAGGTACCGAAGGCAGTCAAAACTGGAACGGTAAGCAGTCCATGAAGATTCAGCTTAAATTTGCAGAGAAAGAAAACAGTATTGAGACATTTTTTCTCACTATCATTTTCTTTTTTGCATCTCGCTTCATTTTTTAAAAATATACATCCTTTACATGCAAATCATTTCGGAAAATATGAGACAGAATTTAGTAGGTTGACAATGTTGGTCGTTTTCATAAAAAAATCTAGTGTTCTGAAACCGATATTAAACTCGTTGAAGGAATGAACAAACTGAAAGTGACAAACATGGAAGTACTTAGTATGCAAGACATTTTCTATGAATTTTCTCTCGTACTGTTATCAAAGCGGTTTTACAAAATTTTCAATTTTACTATTTCTTGTCTACATAGTATGGCAGTAGCCATCGCAAATGTCAACAATACGTTATGTATTTAAAGATATAGAAACAGTGTTGGTCCTATTATAATTGCTTTTGAGAGCGCGTACTTGGGTTGTAAGGACGGATTTTGATTTAAACAGTATCTATTGATATAGCTACAATTGTTACAGTTTTACAATATGCAAACATAGAGGACTGAGTAGGAAGCTATAAGCTTTTTTAGAAACTCTCTCCCTGAGGAAGGATTTTGTTGGCTGAGGATCCATAGCTGACATGCATATATTCAAAAAGAATTCGTTAATTGGTAAGATTCTGGCTGATAAATGTTTACTCCCATTAGTTAGCTGTGTTTATGTGAGTTATTAACAATTCATTTAAAAGTCGTACTTTCGATGGTTTCTGCGGGTGTCTCGTTTAAATCCATAACATTAGCATTATTGAAAAAGTGAACGTATCGTGAAATACTTGCTTTGCCAAATAATAGCTGATTTTTTTTCTGAGAGAGGTATGGATGAATTAATTCAGAAAATGTCAACAGTTAAGGAACTATTTGATATCCAGATTTTGCGGGGTGACAATGCCGACGTAACTGACCAAGAATTTTCAATTTTTCGTTGTATATCTCCACTTTTCAGACTTTGCTCCAAGGTACCTCAATGATTTATCGGTGCTGGTTTATGGCGGAAGGTCCTGAATCAGTTGCACATAGAACCTTAGTATGGCTACGCTCCAACTGGAACAAATAGGGTGTAGATAAATTGAATCAAAGCTCAAAACCGTACAGTCCTTTTTGATTGATCACTGGCTTGTAAATGGTAGTACATGTAATCGGGGCTGAGTTATTCATTATGCTAAGCAGTGTTGCATGTAATTAATGTTTGCATGAGGTGGACACATTTATTTATCACAAATTACGCCTAAGTGAGTATATTGATGGTTTATTTCAACAATAAATTGGAAAGTGAGACCTATACAGTAGGTAAACCTAAAACACGTCAATTTCAAAAAAAATATTCATATTGTAATTTTCCAGTCTCGTACGATTTCCAAAAATGGTTCTCTTTATCAGAACACTAAAAGATGCGAAATGGGTAAATTTAAAGGGTTGTAGTTAATTGGCGTAATTAATTTCCTTATGATATAAAAGCTAACATCCTTTTTCTTTAGTTTAAAGAGTGATAACACCTGTCAGAGAGGAGGTCCAGTGATAACAAAATCTGACTACGAAACCATGGGTCGTGAGTTCAATCTAAAATAACTAACATTGGGCGGACAAGCGTCACGTATACGAGTGCAGGCACGTGTCCAGGTGGGGGGCCAGGGGGCCTGGGCCCCCCCAGCTGGCTGGCTAGTTACGATTTTTATTACTATGGGCCCCTCAATTAACAAATTTATACACCAGCGCAATTGGCTTGATTTGACAGCAATACACAGGCTAAAGAGCCATAAAACCGTGTCCGGTAGTGGAAATTAGCCCCAGGCATGTTACAGGTAAAAATTTATCTGTACATGCTTCATAGCCTGGGAATCCAGTCTGACAATTTCTAACGCTACATGCTTCATTGATCGCTTGCTTTTTAAACGTGGTACTTGATTGGGTAGTGGGTAGTTTTTCATTGTATTTGCTTAATTAGAACACAAGAAATGCAGAAAAAGTTCAAAAAAGTATTTTTGTGTTTTTATTTATTTTATTACTAATACTTACTTGTGAACTTAGTAAATCATTTTTCTACAAATCATGTCATTTTGTTTATCAGTTTTGAGCAGTTTTTGGTAACTTTCTTTTTAGTGAAATTACACTTATTTTTATTTTTAAATTTAATTAGAAAACAGTTTTTTATATTATGATTGAAAGAAAAGGGTAGAATGAATGAAATTTTATTCATTTGATTAAAATGTAGTATAATTATTGCTGACAATCATATAGTTTGTTTTATTATGATAAATAAAGTTGATTTTCAAACCACTAGCTTCTTTATTACTGGTAGCTGGTTATACATTGGACTGGTAGATATCAGAGCCAATACACTGAGACCTGGGTATCATACAGAAAAATGAAGTCCATACACTGTGACTGTACAATCATACATACATTGAAAAGGCTTGAAGAAATGATTAAAAAATAGACTTTTCCTTAATTATATAATACATTCTTGCATCCTTAAAGGTGTTTCAGGTAGCAGGAAAATGCATCTTTACATGTACTATATTAAAAAAATTTCGACATCGGGAGGGGATACCCCTCCCAAACCCCCCCCAGGTTGGGCCCCCCCCCCCCCCAGCAAAAAATCCTGGACACGGGCCTGGAGTGCTTTACACCTGACACGTTAAGGATCGAACCAGTGATGTGGAGAACCCCATGTATCTTGCACTATACCCACCAACTACATCATCTGTCTACTGCCGAACAATCGTCTAGCGCATCAACAAAAAACATATATATATCGTGGCCATGTGTTATTCCAATGGCAACTATAAATGAACCTTAAACATCTTTTACTTTTGAGTGTATGCAGTTGTCCAGTGTTAGACTACGAAACCAGAGGTTGAGCACCACAGAGTCTCTTGAATGCATGGGCACGCTTAAGAACTAGGGGAACTTCTGATATTGGAGTTTCTTCTGCGTCTCACACTAACATCACTGACAGTAATCTGGAGGAGTTGATCACACGTGTAACTGGTTACATACTTGTAAACAATACAAAAAAAAAACATAAAAACATATACTTGTGACGAGAATATAAGTTTTTGAAAACCTGATATTCTAGAAAATGTTGAAATAACGTTTTCTACATTGAAATAAAAGGAATATCCTGGTTTAGTGGTGTAAACAATTGCAATAGCCTCAGTTAGCGATGTTCAACGGTATCCAACGTACGATTCGATAGATGTCGACCATTGTACGTTGGTCTAGAAAATTAGGTCAAAACGGTGTTGAAGTACAATAAAAAACATTGAAAATTGTGCAGATTATAAATGCAAAAATCTTATGATATTGCAGGTAAATGTACTTGACGTACAGTTTTCTCAATACTTAGTACTATCTTCCATCAAATGCTGACAATGACACAATGATTATAATTGACTATAGGGCCAAAAAACAGTGCTTTAGGGATATATATCGGATAGCTAACTAATTTTTCCAGCATTCCAGTTCAAAGAAATGAAATTTAGTAGTTTTTTCTGTATATCAGACAGAAAACAGCCTATTTTTCAAACCATTCAGCTTTTAATAGAAATTTTTTCACTCCATTCCATTGTATATATATGCGCTGTTTTAGGGTGTACAGTGCCGTAGCCAGACAGAAATTTTAACCGAGGCAATCTAGAGGGGTCCGGGAACATGGCCTACCCCGGAAAATTTTTTTCCCGGTGCATTCTGGAGCACTGTCAGAATGTGTTATAACACAGTAAAAATTGTTCTTTTAGCCCTATTTATAACAGTTACTTTCATATTTTAAGAAAAAAATTATATTGATAACAGGGATAATTAGGGATTTATCCTAGACTTATATGGTCGGATACAATCATTGCAATAAAATCAGAAATCAATCGGTAAAGAGATACAACAACATGCTATTTATCAGTTTATAAGTAGTTTGTTAGTTTCAGGCCCGTAGGAAGCATTTTCAGATTGGGGAGTGGGGGGCACACATTTTGAAAATCAGCCAAGCTATAACACACCCAGATCAAATGAATACAGTATAGTATAAAACCCCTAACCTTTTTCTCGGGCTTGGGACCGACAATGAAACACTTTTCTCAGGCAGGTCAGGGTTTTTTTTTATTCTATAGCAGAGGCCGAATATTGGCCTCGTCCCCCAGCCGAGGATTTCCCCCACAGCCAAGGATTTCCCCTACCGCAGTCGAAATTCCCCTACGTCCGAAAGTCCCCCTCTAAAATCGTAAACAAAGCAATGGAGATTACTCCCAGCGATTTTCCCGACCGAATATCGGACTCGTTCACAATTGCAGACGGTCTTTCACAATTTTCAATGGGTGTGAAAACCTTTAGAAATAGTAGAAAAATGTTAGAAGAGCGTTCAGTGGACCCGAGGTTCCGGTTTTGACCAGCGAAAATCGATAAAATCTCGTATCTGACCCGCACATAATATGCCGTGGGCGTCTGCTTGTCTCGCGGTAATACTCTTTGATGTGTTACAAGTTCGAAAGCTCTGCCCCTTGTCAATCAAAATCCCAATGAACTTCATACTGTTTGTCGACACCAGCGTAAGTATGACAGTAGGCGGAGCGTCGTATGTTAATTAGCTACTGACAGATGTCAATCACGCAACGCGCCGACTGATCAGTATGTAATATAGTTGATTGATAAACAATGCAGCGTCAGATTATCGTGTTTGTATCTCTTGTTAATTAGCAGTAACAGCTTATGCTGTATTGTGTAATATGTGTTGTTAATTTAAAGTAATTATTTTATGTGCTTGATTCGATTAAATAAGCCGGTCGGCCGTTACGCAAATTTATTATCTTTGCCGAGGTATTTTGCTATAGCAAAATAAAATATAAATGTTTTAAGTAATCAGATATTATAAGTATGGAATAGTTCTGGTGAAAAGATGAAATTTAAAACGGGTATTTTATCAAGAATTTTTAATGTTTGCTTTCTTTTTTTCATATTTGTCACACGTTTTCGCGATCGTGATTTTCGGACTTTTTTTGTCCTTTCTTACAAGATTTTCTAGTACAATTGAAATAAAAAGCCAACAAAAGTATGCATTTAATAATAATATGATGACTCTTGCAAAAGCAACTCTTATTTTAAAGCATTTTTTGTGAATAAAAGCATGTGACCTTTAAATATTCAATGATTTGAGCATTTCAACTCTCCCCACCCACCTTGTTACAATGATAAGTGAACATTAGTGCAAGTCCATCTATTGCTAAGTGACAGTGTGTATAGTTGATAAAAGTTGCAAGAATATGTAATAAAAACATAGTTTAAAGTGTTTATTATGCATAATTGTAAATTCCCCCCTGAGTGAAAAAATCCCCCAAAACTGCTCGTCGCGCGCTATTTTCTTCCCCCAATGACAGGCTGGGGCCTCTTCCCCCAGTCGTAAAAAAAAACCCTGCAGGTTTAGTTGGGGTTTTTTTGTATTTTTAATTATAAAACTGCATGTCTGGTGACAGGTCACACTGACAGCTAAAATTGACTCGCTGTCAAAAATTTGCGAAGATAATTTCCATAATTGGTCAGATTATTCCTACGACCCTGAGTTTATAGTCCGAGATGTGGTAGGCACGGGAAGGTGGGCTCTGTCCGTGTTGGGGGGGTCAGGGAGCCCCCTAGAAATTTTTGAAGATACAGGTTTGAAATGGTGGCCTCTGGTGTTGTTTTTAGCTCACCTGAGCAATGCTCAGGTGAGTTTTTCTGATCGCTCGATGTCCGGCGTCTGTCGTCCGTCGTCTGTCGTCTGTCGTCTGTCGTCTGTCAACATTTAGCTTGTGTATGCGATAGAGGCTATATTTTTCAATTAATCTTCATGAATATTGGTCAGAATGATAACCTTGATGAAATCTAGGCCGAGTTCGAAAATGGGTCATCTCGGGTCAAAAACTAGGTCACTAGGTCAAATCAAAGAAAAACCTTGTGTATGCGATAGAGGCTGTATTTTTCATTTAATCTTCATGAATGTTGGTCAGAATGATAACCTTGATGAAATCTAGGCCGAGTTCGAAAATGGGTCATCTCGGGTCAAAAACTAGGTCACTAGGTCAAATCAAAGAAAAACCTTGTGTATGCGATAGAGGCTGTATTTTTCATTTAATCTTCATGAATATTGGTCAGAATGATAACTTTGATGAAATCTAGGCCGAGTTCGAAAATGGGTCATCTCGGGTCAAAAACTAGGTCACTAGGTCAAATCAAAGAAAAACCTTGTGTATGCGATAGAGGCGGTATTTTTCAATTAATCTTCATGAATATTGGTCAGAATGATAACCTTGATGAAATCTAGGCCGAGTTCGAAAATGGGTCATCTCGGGTCAAAAACTAGGTCACTAGGTCAAATCAAAGAAAAACCTTGTGTATGCGATAGAGGCTGTATTTTTCAATTGATCTTCATTAATTTTGGTCAGAATGATTGCCTTGATGAAATCTAGGCCGAGTTCGAAAATGGGTCATCTCGGGTCAAAAACTAGGTCACTAGGTCAAATCAAAGAAAAACCTTGTGTATGCGATAGAGGTGGTATTTTTCAATTGATCTTCATGAATTTTGGTCAGAGTGATTACCTTGATGAAATCTAGGCCGAATTCGAAAATGGGTCATCTGGGTTCAAAAACTAGGTCACTAGGTCATATCACGTAAAATCCTTGTGTATGCGATAGAGGCTGTATTTTTCAATTGAACTTCATGAATTTTGGTCAGAATGGTACCCTTGATGAAATTTAGACCAAGTTCGAAAATGGGTCATCTGGGGTCAAAAACTAGGTCACTAGGTCAAATCAAAGAAAAACCTTGTGTATGCAATAGAGGCGGTATTTTTCAACTGATCTTCATGAAATTTAGCCAGAATGATTACCTTGATAAAATCTAGGCCGAGTTCGAAAATGGGTCATCTGGGGTAAAAAACTAGGTCACTAGGTCAAATCGAAGAAAAACATTGTGTATGCAATAGAGGATGTATTTTTCAATTGATCTTCATGAAATTTGGTCAGAGTGATTGCGTTGATGAAATCTAGGTCGATTTTGAATATGGGTTATCTGAGGTCAAAAACTAGGTCACTAGGTCAAATTAAAGAAAAATCTTGTGTATGCGATAGAGACTGTTTTTTTTTCAATTGATTTGTATGAAATTCGGTCAGGTTGATTGCCTTAATGAAATCTAGGTCGAATTTGAATATGGGTTATCTGAGGTCAAAAACTAGGTCACTTGGTCAAATCACAGAAAAAACTTCTGTATGTGATAGAGGCTGTATTTTTCAGTTGATCTTCATGAATTTTGGTCAGAATGATTGCCTTGATAAAATCTAGGTCGAGTTTGAACATGGGTCATCTAGGGTCAAAAACTAGGTCATATCTAAGAAAATGCTTGTTTTATCGCAAGAGACCAATTTTTTGGTCCAATCTTAATGAAAATTGGTCAGAATATTTGTTTCCATGAAATCACTAGGTCAAACATGTTTTACACTGTTACGGAGTGTTTCTTAGGTGAGCGACCTAGGGCCATCTTGGCCCTCTTGTTTTTCTAAGATTTGAGGTATTGGAGGGGTTGCCAAGGCTATCAATATGACTGCTAGGATTTCTGCCTCACCTTGCCTCAATGATGTCATGAGGCAAATGATATTCTGACATATTCCAAATGATATTAATATACTTTTTAACTTTTATAACTGAATTTTTCATCAGTGTGTTATGCCTACTTTTTACTTTTTTCTGGCTCCTCAAATTTTAACTGAGGCAATTGCCTTGGTTTGCCTCAGTGTGGCTATGGCGCTGGTGTACAGCACTACAGGATTACTTTGGTCATTTTTTACATTATTAATTTAAAATCCATATCTAAACAAACTTCCCAAGATTTTTTTTACTATAAAGCAGAATAATAATGTATTCCCTTTTCAAAAACATTCAGCTTTTTAAATTTCTACGAAATACTTCCCATTCACTGACGTTCTTTACATACACACCGATTTAGTCAGTAGCGGATAGCTTCAATTTTCATACAATGGGCTATTCCAGAAAATATCCACCCCCTCCCTGTGGAAGCAGTTTTTTTGGTACAGGGGGTGTAATTTACAGATAAGAGGGAACAGGGGGGTGCCTTGAGTGAAGAAGGGGGGGGGGTTTCGGACCAGTATCCGATAAATACCATTATCCGAATTCTCGTAATCTCTCATGTACCTCTTCAGAAAGAAAGTACTGTATATTTTTGAAACCTATTTCAAAAGCAAGCATCTAGAGAAATTTTGTAAACCAAATGTAAGTGTTTACACAGAAATTCTACCTCCATTATTTAGGAATCAACTTTCGGCTTTTTGTACATATGAGGGAATCCGCATGACACTCCTGTATATGCACGGAGGAATATTTTCAATCTAAGGGAGGCAAATCCATCTGTTTCATGCACAGGTAAAACAAGATCTCATTCAGTTCCCACGTGATGTTGGCAAGATTTGCTCTATATGCCTTTCAAGTTGCCGATCTATTTATTTTTATAGCTCTTTGTTTTAACCTATAAATACCTTCACCTTGTATTAGGCATGAAAAAAAATTGTTTCCGGTATCCCGACCTACCCTAAATTTTTGGCCAGACCCTAAATGTTTTTATCTATTGGAGAATATTTTTTTCAAGTTTTTAACAAAAAGTTGCAAAACTGCACTTTTTATGCTTTAAACATGGTCAGTGATGTAAGAAATCAAGTTACTGAACAATGCTCTCAGGGCCTCCGCTGTCGATCGCCAATGTCGCCATTTGGGATAATTCTAAGAATGTGGCGCTAAATTTTGCGAATTGGCAAAAATAAGTGGCACATAGTATTTTGGGGGGTCCATGTTTTTTTCAGTAATGATGCAGGCGATCAAGAAATGGTTCTCACGATTTACAGGTTTTTACCTAGGCGCTGGTTGTATATAAAATGGATAAACAGTCTAGGCGGTGTATTTGTCTGTTCGGCTATTGATGTTTTCGGCTATGTCGGGTGACACTTTGAGAAGATAATTGCGCAAATATACGTACATTGACAATCAATCAGTTATAAAAACGTCTGCCAACTTGTATATTTGAAGTATGCCGAGGGTTCACCAAGATAAACGACAGTTACGACATACTTGATGTGTTTGGATTTTTACAAAAAGACCGACATGTATGTTTGTGACATGCAGTTGTATGACAAATTTTTAATTAGTACGAAAGATACATAGCGCTATTAAGTTTGTTACTTTTTGCTAATGTTTTAGATAATTTTCTTATATGTCAGTTAAATCAAGATTAATTAATAAGTTAAAAATTGTCAAGATTTTAATGATGGGTGTGAAAACAAAACCACAATGTCAATGGGCTCGATTATCCTGGCATATTTCTTTAAAATGTTCAGAAACTTTGGAAAATAATGTAAATAAAAGACAGTATGGATTATAGAAATCTCATGACAGTTCAAGCTATTCAACTTTAAATTAAGAAACTGAACTTTTTATTTTATATTTACTTTTACAATTATTCAATACACATTTTTATTATACCTATTAAATGTAATTATTTACAATAATTAATTTCCCTATGCACTCTATGACAGCCAACTGAGAAAAATAAGTGACTCAGAACTTTGGCTCAAAAGTGGCTCCAACTTTTTTAATTTGGCAAAAACGGTGGCGACAGGTATGAAAAACCCAGTGGAGGCCCTGGCTCTAAAGGCATAAACCCCTTATTTGTATTCATTTTTTGACACAAAAATAATTTCCAAAAAGTCTTAATTGCTTAATAAAAAAAAAAATTTAAAAAATTCCGACATACCTACCCTAATTTTTTTGAGCATGTTACTGGAAACAAAGAATTTTTGTTTTTAGGCCTTAACACTATCAAGCTTTTATTTCATTCTCACTATTTTTACTTCAAAGTCTTCTTTCAATGCTTTTAAACTACTTTTATTCTTGCACTTAACATGCACCTGCTAGTTTACCCGAAAGGGGCTTGAGCAGTATGAAAAGATAAATAGATAAGTGAGAATTTTCAGAAATTATTTTTGTGTCAAAAAATTAATACAAATAAGGGGATTATGTCTTTAGAGCATCAGTAAGTTGATTTCTAACATCACTGACCATGTTTTTAAAGCATAAAAAGTGCAGTTTTGCAACTTTTTGTTAAAAAGTTGGAAAATTGGAAAAAAATCTAAAAGGCCATAAAAACACTTAGGGTCAAAAATTTAGGGTAGGTCGGACTACCGGAAACAAACATTTTTTTTACGCCTTACCAATATACGAACCCCGTAGTTCGAGTCGCATATTGGAACTAGACTGGAGGCTTTTGTAAGTCTTGAATTTTTACACTATTTTTTAGCTCGACTATTCGAAGAATAGTCTAGCTATTCTACTCACCCTGGCGTCAGCGTCGGCGTCACACCTTGGTTAAGTTTTTGCATGCAAACACATACAGCTATCATTTAAAGACATATAGCTTTGAAACTTATTTATTCTTTTTCTGGGTCAATTACCAACCTCACTGGGTCAAGTTCCATAACTCTAACATGTATTTTGAGCAAATTATGCCCCCTTTTGGACTTAGAAAATTTTGGTTAAAGTTTTACATGCAAGTTACTATCTCCAAAACTAATGCAGATATTGAATTGAAACTTCACATGTGTCTTCGGGGTTATAAAACTAGTTGATAGCACCAAGTCCCATAACTCTGACCTTCATTTTGGCCAAATTATACCCCCTTTTTTACTTAGAAAATTCTGGTTAAAGTTTTGCGTGCAAGTACATACAGATATTACTAAAAGGCATATAGATTTGAAACTTATTTTTTCTTTTTCTAGATCAATTACCTACCTCACTGGGTCAAGTTCCATAACTTTGACATGTATTTTGGGCAAATTATGCCCCCTTTTGGACTTAGAAAATCCTGGTTAAAGTTTTACATGCAAGTTACTATCTCCAAAACTAATGCAGATATTGAATTGAAACTTTACATGTGTCTTCGGGGTTATAAAACTAGTTTATAGCACCAAGTCCCATAACTCTGACCTTCATTTTGGCCAAATTATGCCCCCTTTTGGACTTAGAAAATTCTGGTTAAAGTTTTGCGTGCAAGTACATACAGCTATTACTAAAAGGCATATAGATTTGAAACTTATTTTTTCTTTTTCTAGATCAATTACCTACCTCACTGGGTCAAGTCCCATAACTCTGACATGTATTTTGGGCAAATTATCGCCCCTTTTGGACTTAGAAAATCCTGGTTAAAGTTTCACATGCAAGTTAATATCTCCAAAACTAATACAGATATTAAATTGAAACTTCACATGTGTCTTCGGGGTTATAAAACTAGTTGATAGAATCAAGTCCCATAACTTTGATATGTATTTTGGGCAAATTATGCCCCATTTTGGACTTAGAAAATTCTGGTTAAAGTTTTGCGTGCAAGTACATACAGCTATTACCAAAAGGCATATAGCTTTGAATCTTATTTATTCCTTTTCTAGGTCAATTACCAGCTTCACTAGGTCAAGTTCCATAACTCTTAACATGTATTTTGAACAAATTATGCCCCCTTTTGGACTTAGAAAATTCTGGTTAAAGTTTACATTCAAGTTACTATCTCCAAAACTAATGCAGATATTGAATTGAAACCTAACATGTTTCTTTGGGGTTATAAAACTAGTTGATAGCATCAAGTCCCATAACTCTGATATGTATTTTGGTCAAATTATGTCCCCTTTCGAACTTAAAACTCTTTTGATACTTAACATTTTGGGTAATAATTTCCTGCTTCTGTGACAATATTTCGAATAGTCGAGCTTGGCTGTCTTACGGACAGCTCTTGTTTAAATTTATATGAAATAAGGCAGATTGTTTTCAGGGACGTTCTGGCTACCGTAACTTAACTGATGCTATTTTTATATTTTGATATGTGCGTCAATTAAGTTATGGCATAATCCCATTTGTTTACCTAACCAGGTCGATCCACAACATTTGTGCACTGACTCCTGTGAGAAACTGGTGACGTCTGAATTTCGTAGCGCGTGGTTACTTTTGAATTTAAGGATCAAAATTTTTTATATTTAATGAATTTAATTGTCAGACTTAAAAATGAAAGAAGAATTTTTAACAAAAGTCATAAAATCATTTCTTAGAAAGTTTAAATTCACAAAAATATCAATAAATAATGATTCTTTACTGTTAATTTTGTTTTCAAAATAAAGAGTACCTTGATCCGCAACAAGTGCAATGGTGGGCAAAAAAATGCAGACAGCGGTACCCATTTGAAACTTTTGTATATAATTCAATTTCAAATAGTGTTGCGTGTTTTATTTTATGCCAGATCATGCCTCGATAGCCTAGTGGTAGAGTGTCCGCTTTGAGTGCGGGTGGTCGTGGGTTCAATCTCCGCCCGCATCATACCAAAGACATGAAAAATGGTACTAGTAGCTCCCTTGGTTGGCGCTCAGCATTGAAAAAGGGAAACTGGACTCTTCTCATACCCTCGTGGTGATGGATTTCATCAGGAATGAGGTGTCGAAAGTGATTAATATATGTTGTAGAACTTCTTCACAATCGACCTAAAATAAATTATGTAAGGAAAATAGATTGAAAATATATTAAATTAAGAGGTGAGTCTTTGGCATTTGATTTGATGAAATTATAGTGTGATAGACTTCTTGCACGATCTCTGGTTAAGTTTCAATATGCGGTTCATTTCAGCTCAGAGATCCAAAACAGCATATACATATAACATCTCTGGAGCTGAATTGCTTTAGCCAGGACATTGTAGTCCAAAAAATTAGAAGCGATCCTGGGAAATATTAAGATAATTTTTACGTATGGGAAATATCTCCACTCGTGTCAAACACTCAAAGACCAAAGTAGTGGAAGAAATTTCCGATGAAATTTTCATTGCTGCGGATGCTTTACATGCTATAGGTTTAAATGCCAATTATGTCACAAATTGGCCATGAATTCAAATAAAACTTACACATATCAAAAATGTATTCAATTCATTATTGATTCATTTAAAAATTATCAAATAATTTCCAAAATTACGAATTTTCTGGTGATTTAAACCTATGTTTGTACTGTACACGATTAACGTTGAGGCCAGAGTTTTTGATTTTTTGTTACTCAGACCCTCCGACCCTTTTTTCTGTCATTTTCAAAAAAAAAATGAAATTTCAAAAATTATTTTAGGAGGAATGCCCGTTAGGAGGAATATATGTATGCAATATTCCATTGCATACATATGCTTTCTCATAAGCAGTCATTTTCTGGTCATTGAATATAAAATGTAGAGTGCCCTGAGTGGTTCAGGTCACTGACTTCGAATCACTTGCCCCTAACCGCTGTGGGTTAGAGCCTCGCTCGGGTCGTCAGGTGAGGAAGTTATCCAGCTAGGTGGTTCTACCCAGGTGCCCACTCTTGCCTGAGATAATGCCCTGAGGGGTACCTTGGGTATTGTTAGGACAATCTGCCATTCTTGTGTAGCAAAAGGCTACAAACCATCAACAAGAAAAGCCAAAAAAATCAAGAAATAATGTGTTTGATCAATACAATAACAAACTATCCATGTCCTAAGAGTGATTTTGTTAAAGTTTTTGAAATCATCAATTTTATGTTCAAGATAATAAAAAGATAAACACAGAATGGCAATTTTCTTTGTATTACAGGATAAATACTTATTACAGTACTGTTAAAACTCTTTCAGGCAACACATTTGAAGTGATCACTTACCATCTATTGTTTTACCACCTTTTTTTTTTCCCCCTCCTCCTGTCAACATTTTTCTGCCCTGAGAATCCGAGTAACAAAAAATAAAAAAACTCTGGCCTGACTGTGTCTACACACCAATATGTGCAAACGATAAAACCAATAACTTTACATGACTGTGTACTGTGATTTATCCTCCATTATTTTGGTCCTTCGAAGTTTTGACGTTTAGATTGCCCCGTCGCAAATATAAAACAATCTAAAGGTCGAGTTACTTTGACTTAGTAAGGGACGTTGTAAATACCTAAATCTTTGACAGTGCTCAGTTATATGAATGATGAAGTTACAAGGAAAAAGAAGAAAGCCTCATGGCAAGCTCGAAGAAATTAAGTTCAGCTTTTTAAAAAAAAAAGTATCACAAAGAAATTATTCACTACTCAAAAGAAATTGAAAATTCGCAAGAACCTATTCCCTTGAAAACAAAAAAGTTTACATTTAAAGTGTCGTCATACCTGTTACTGGAATATCATACCTTGCAAATTTTTCACGAAGACGGTATCATAGTGATGTCATTTCATATTCACCGCGTTCTCATACTGGCTTTAGGACATGCATAGAGCATCTTGTTGCGCCCCCACCACTGAGTGGAGGGGGCATATAGATTTGGTCTTGTCCCTGTGTCCGTCTGTGTTTCCATCTGTGCGTCCACAGTTTGTGACGCACCTAGCTCAAAAAGTATTTGATATAAATTGATGAAACTTTGCATGAATCATTATCATGATATGAACTTGCGCACCTCCTATTTTTCATCTGGCTTCGCCCCCTATTTTCGAATAAATGGCTAATAAAATGCCACTTTGGCTACAAATTTTTCAATTTGGCTACAAATTTGATGTTAGTCCTTATTGCAATTTTTGTATGATTTTAACAGCTTTTTCTTTATTTGGCTACAGCCAGTTATTGGCCAGGGCGGGCCCAGTGACATACAGTTTTCTCAAGACCTTGTACTAACTTCTTCTTTGAATTGTAAGTTCTGACAAATGGATTATAACCGAGTATAGCACCAAAAGTAGAAATTTGAATTCATGAAATGCAGCAAAACACTAGTCTCGAGGCATACCCACTCACGAAAATCTATTTGGCAACGAGGGGCCTTGCCCAAAAGTCGCCTGTTTGTTCAAAATTTGGCACAATCTGCATGTATGCAGTGACTGCAGCAAGACTTATAGCGAATTATTGGCTGCATTCTGTAATTTAGTATCAATTTTGTAATAGAAATGAAATAAATCAGGTCACTTACTTATCTCATTTATATACACATCATTTGTCTGTCTGTACATCTTTTTGCCCATCAATATTTACATCTGTCAATCACAATAGATAGATCCTGTATCGGCTTTAAAAGTATCAAGAGATTTTCTCACAAATCTGATTTACATAATGGTGGATTTGTTTGAAAATATACTGGTCTTTTTAGTTTCAGTATAAATGATTTGGTTCCTGTTGCAGCAAATACAACAAGTTTAATGCTCCGTTTGAAAAAAAGTCCTGACGTAAACTCAATTTTAGGGGGAAGCTGCATGATTTGAAGATTACCGGTATAAAATAGTCTGTGGAGAAGAGGTTTATCTACGGCTCCTTCGATACTGTAGAAGAAAAACAGCCCTGCATATAACAGAGCATTTTAGCTACTTTAATAGAGAAGAGATTAGGAAAAATAAATTATAGTGTTTGTAGGACAGTTGGGATAAATAAAGACAGTACTGATATACTATACTGAGAGAAAAAAGAGTTTTATGGTGTAGAACTTTAATTCATATCTATAACATTAAATGCTTAAAATTCCTATTGCTTTCACATTCTTTGAATATTTAGGGTCTCTAGAATTTTTAGCTCGACTTTTCAAAGAAAAAGTAGAGCTATTGCACTCGCCCAGGTGTTGGCAAAGGTTAAATTTTTAGCTCGACTTTTCAAAGAAAAAGTAGAGCTATTGCACTCGCCCAGGTGTTGGCAAAGGTTAAAGTTTTTGATAAAGTCAAATATCTCTGTTACTATCAAAGCTATTGACTTGAAACTTAAAAAAAGTTATTTACTATCAAAGTCTACACCAGGAGAAACAATCTCCATAACTCTGATATGAATTTTGACAGAGTTATGCCCCTTTTCAGCTTACAATTTTTAGGTTAAAGGTCCAATACTAAGGAAAGTGAACATTTTAATTTCTTTTAAAAAGCACAGAAACTATTTTCATTTTATTGGAAAATGAAAGTTGGTATGTAGAAATTCGAAATAAATCGCAGTATATGTACAATTATTTTTCTATGAAGTATGAAGAAAGTTAAAAAGACCTGGGGGGTCATTCTGTCGATTCATTGAAATTTCAACATAATACACATACATTTCTTTGAGTTCCAAAGACCTTCTGTAAATTTTGACCTGCCAATCTTCATTATTTAGTGTCTTGCAGAAGTCTATGCACTGGCTATGAAAAAAATTGCCAACTCACGTTCCCTTAGAAATGGACCTTTAAAGTTTTATATAATGTCTAATATCTTTGTTACTGTCAAAGCTATTGACTTGAAACTTAAAACCGTTATTTACTATAAAGTCTTCACCAGAAGAAACAATCCCCATAACTCTGATTATATATTTGATTGAGTTAAGCCCCTTTTTCTGGCAAAGCTCTAATTCAAGTACTGAGAAAAGTCGAGCATGCTGTCTTATGGACAACTCTTGTTAGCTTGACTGTTAGAAGAATAATACTTGCCAGTATGTTGTCGTCTGCATCTGCGACAGCATCTCTATTTGGTTAAGTTTTTGTATGAAAGCATTTAAGTAACCACTATTTGGAATAAATAAAACTTCACACACTTATTCACAATTTTACATTGCACAAGTTCCATAACTCTGTTTTGCTTTTTTTAACTACATTGTTCCTAAGTCAAAAACTATTCAAGTCAGATGTGAATATCAGGTGAACAATCAAGGGCCATAATGGACCTCTAGTTTATTTTTGCAGAAACCTTGTTTGTTGTGTAAACTAAAATACTACAAAAACTGAACTATAGCCCAACAAAATGAACAGAATTTTACACATGCTTTTATAAATACAGTAACTGTTATATTTTTATGTTACAGACAGACACACATGTGTTTCCATGGCAACCAAGGACTTTGACAGAATTCTAGGAGCAAACATTGTAGGAAACCTTGACATGTGATTTATCACTGAGCAATAAAGTACAATGGCTAGGTACAGGAAAAACGAAACAGCTGAACAATCCTCTGATGAAGAGGAGCTATTCTCTTACCTGAAAAAGGTACATACAGTCAAACAAGCAACACAAGAAACTAAAGAAGCAAGTCCTGATGCATACACTGAAAAATCACGTGCTAGTAACCCTGATGACATATGTCAAGTAAGCCAGACTAGTGAGAATACAACTGATGTTGTATTAGATAATACTGATGTAACATCAGAGAAGGGAATGCAGAACTCTGATAAAAGCACTGATAAAACATTTGATGATAGTGAGACAAACCTGATAGATGTAGAACAGCACATAGCAGCACAAAGTGGTGAAAACAAACATACTAATAACACTGATGAGAACAGTATTGTAAAACTTGCAAACAGTGAACATAATTTTGAACAGCAGATTGAAATAAACAGTTGTACAGAATCAAAAGCTGACGTGAATAATTTAGGAAATTTCACAGATAGTAGTAGCATTGAGGTAGTTGAGGAACAAAAAACTGAATTTATTAAAACGAAAAACTCAAGTCTGCTGAAAGGGAAAGATACTAAAGCAGATGATGGTATTGTTAGCAAGCCAAATCCTGAAAGTTCAAGAGAAAGTGACAAATATTATCTGATAAATGAAAAGGACTGGCTTTCTCTATGTGCAAAGCTGTCAAGTACAGACAAGCAAACAAACTTCAAAGAGCAGCATGAGGCTAGTAAAACAGATGCACTACGAGCAGGGAATTGTGATAAACAAGATGTGAGCAGTGCATCTTCGACAAAGACAAAGCCTCTGTCTGTAAAGGGTAAAAGTATGTTCAGTGCTTTTAAACAGTACAATCCATTTACCAAGACTACATTGAGGAAAGCAGATCTTGAACAAAAACCACGCCTGTCTAGCCCGCATAAAGTGAATGTGACAACTGAAACTAAGAAACTAAACATTAATAGTGAAGGACAAACAAAGTCACCATTTGGAAATGAGCTGAACAAGTCAAACAATGAAAGTAAGACTTCAGAAGATCCTAAAACAACAGCTTCACCAAAAGTAGAAATAGTGTATATAAGACTTGAAGATGGACAGATTAAATACGATATCAACAAATCTCCTTTAGCAACCACTGCAAGTATAGAGGAGACAAATCTTCAAGCTGTTAAGAAACTGGATTTTTCAGAACACAAGCAGGAACTTGCTTTTGAAAATAGGACGCAAGGAGATCAGAGTAGGGCCACACATAATCTGCAAAATTCATCACAAGAAAATTATAACTGGTATAATTTCCCAAATGCAATTGAAGAAAACTATGAACAATCTAATCCTAATACATCGTTTACAAGGGCAGATAATACACATTATGACACAGGATTCAAACCTGGCATGCAAGTTCGTTTTGTTCGAATTAATAACAAATTGACAAGAGTGTATGAAAATGTTGAGCGTAATGTAGTTGATGAAGTATTATATTCAGATGATGAACATAATAAAAGTGATCATCAGGAACATTCAAGCTTTGAGCATTGTGATAATGATCAAGATGACTCTTTTAATTTTGATGACAGTCAGTTAGTTGCATTTCCATTGAATGCAGTTGATCCTGAAATGATTATTAAAGATGATAGTCTTGCTCAACTGACACCTTCTAAATTGGAATTTCTTAATACATCAGGTAAACATGATCCATTGACTCCCAACAAATCTGAATTCCTTACGCCAAGTAAACAAGACCCACTGACACCAAACGAACTTGAAATGTTTACACCAAGTAAATTAGAATTGCTGACTCCAAGCAAACTTGACATTCTTTCAACAAGTGAGGTAGACATTATTAGTGATGATACTGATATTAAGAAATTTGATGAATATCTTTCTTCACCAGATCAGAACACAGCTACAGCAGCCAACCAAGCAGATGTTCTAAATGCACATTTTGAGACAGAGTCCCCAATAGTTTTGAAAGTTACTAAATCAGGTGGGCTTGTTCAGTGCAAAAGTACCGAAAGTAGTCCAGAGAGAAATGTGCATAAGCAGCAAAACAGCATAACAACCAATGAAAATAAGGCTCAGAGTCAGAAGTCACACATTCAGAACCTTTGGAAAACATTCAAACCAGTTCAGAGGAAAAGCAAAGCAAATATAAAGCAAAGTCCATCAATTAAAAAAAGTGAAGATGCTGGTTATGAACATATAGAGAACTATAATGATAGAAGTGAGCAGTCCAGTGACGAGGATGATTTGACAAATTACTTTTCTATGACAAACCATGCTTCTAAAAATTCTGCCAATACTAAGCAGTCTGTTGATCTCTCAAAAGAGAAATCAGAAATACCAAGCTCTTCAGTTTCAATACAGGCATCATTTCCTGACTCTAGTGATGACTCAAGTGAAAAAGAAGGAAACTTGAAACAGATAAAGCAGAAAGTTAGAAAAAGAAAATTCTGTGAAGTTGAAGACAGAAAGAAGATAAATTATAAAACTGTAAAAACGAAAAATGCTATAGCTGAAGCTGAGTTAAAGGTACAGTCAGCTGGTAAAAAGAAGAAAGGTAATAGACAGATTATGCATTTTTACAAGGATTTTAATTATAAACAGGTTGAATTCAAAGATTTTGAGCTGGAACAAGCCCAGAAGTCAAAAGCTACTAATATGGATAAGCGGAAAGTTGACTTCCACATTGAAGGAAACACAGCATTGGAAAAACATCCTGACAATGAGAAATTAAAAGAACATGATGAAGTACAATCTACTGTGAAAGTGAAAGAAGTAGGAGTAAGAAAGGCGAGAGTAAATGGTAATAAAAAAGTGAAACAAATAAAAGACACTTTAAAAGAGCAAGGGAAAAGTAAGGGTAATAAGAAATCATGTTTAAAGACAGGTCTGGACCAAAAAGAAAGTAAAATGATCAAGAATTCTGTGGAAGAAAATGAAACTTTCCACATTGAAGGAAACACAGCATTGGAAAAACATCCTGATAATGAGAAATTAAAAGAACTAGACAAAGTACAATCTACGGTCAAAGTAAAAGAAATAAAAGTAAGAAAGACGAGAGTAAATGGTAATAAAGAAGTGAAACAAATAAAAGACACTTTAAAAGAGCAAGGGAAAAGTAAGGGTAATAAGAAGTCATGTTTAAAAACAGGTCTGGACCAAAAAGAAAGTAAAATGATCAAGAATTCTGTGGAAGAAAATGAAACTTTCCACATTGAAGGAAACACAGCATTGGAAAAACGTCCTGATAATGAGAAATTTAAAGAACTAGACAAAGTACAATCTACGGTCAAAGTAAAAGTAAGAAAGACGAGAGTAAATGGTAATAAAGAAGTGAAACAAATAAAAGACACTTTAAAAGAGCAAGGGAAAAGTAAGGGTAATAAGAAGTCATGTTTAAAGACAGGTCTGGACCAAAAAGAAAGTAAAATGATCAAGAACTCTGTGGAAGAAAATGAAACTGGCATGAAGCCAGAGTGCAAAGCTGATGACAACACTGACACATACTCGAATGATGAAAGCCAAAAGAAAATTGAATTTCTAGAAAAATTATTCCAGATAAAGTTGAAAGAGGCAGCAACTGACACTACAAACAAGAAAAGAAGTAAGCCAGAACCATCCTCCATGAAAACTTTACATGAGGAAAATAATGGAAGTGTTACAGGCAGAAAATTAAAGAACAGGCGGAAATCTTCAGGTGCTAATACTGTACGCGGTAAAGGAAATAAAGTTTTAGAGTTACCAGTAGCAGAAGAAAGTGTTGAAAATGGCAAACAAGTAAATGTTACAAATGAAAATATTCCAGGAGTTAAAAAGGGTAAGAGAAGAAAAGATGAGATCTTTGATAGTGTGGTTTCAATTGTAAATAAAGAACAAGATTTAAATACATGTCAGTCAGACAAAACAGCTGCAGGAAGTAGAATAAAGTACAAATGTTCTGAAAAAATAGGAAAAGGTAGGCACAGAGATGGTCAGAATACTCCCAAGGTAAATGTAAATCTAGAAATGGATACATTGGATGTCAGAAAAAGTGGTAGCAATGAAAGAATTCAAAAAGTTGATAGGGCAAGTCCTGCAGAAGTAAAGAAGCCAAAAGGTAGGAAAAGAAAACAAAATATCACTTTAGGTGATCAGATTAAAGGCAGTAAGAATAAAGCACAGGTATTGCAAACAATATGTAAATGTGATTGTTACAAGATAAAGCAAGCTGGTGCTGGAAGTAAATCAAAAAATCGAGGAAAGATAGCAAAAAGAAAATCAAAGGTGTCTGCGAATGCAGATGAACTTAAAACTGAAAAATTGAATAGACAAATGGATGAACCTAGTCTGCCAGAGAATGTTGTTGAAATGGAATTCACGAAATTAAAGAAACCCAGAGGTAGGTCAAAGATTACAAAGATCGCTAAAGAAGAAAAAATAGAAGCAAAATCATTGACAAATAGTGTAAGTGGTCAGCAGGGATTTGTAGATAACATTGAAATAAGACCAGGTGATGCAGGTGAAAAGAGCAAAAAGAAACCAAGTGCACAGACAGCAAAAAATATTCGTAAAAAAAGACTATCTGAGAAAACAAAAATAAGAAACACTAAAAGGAAAAAAAGCAGTTTGAACACAGTAAGTAGTACCGGCAAATCAGATTCAGTTCAAAATGGTGAATTCCCATGTGCAATAGTGAAAGGAAATACACAATTAGTGGATGGAGCAATAGAAGGCCAACTTGATAATACTATAAAGCATATTGAGCCATCTGAAAGGTCAGTTTTTGTAAATTGTGATGAAAAGCTTAGTTCAAGTATTGAAGATCTCAGTAGTCATGATGGTATTGTTTCTATTTTAGCAACATTTCAGCCATTGCAAGAAGCTTCAAGTCAAAAACTTGAACAGAAAACAAAGATATCAAAAAGAAAGAAAAAAGAAAGTGATAAACAGAATGTGGGTAAAAGTAAGAAAATGAAACAACAAGCAGAGGCTGATGATACATTTTTGAAAGAAACTGAAGAAGAACCAGTATTGACACATGAGGGTAATATGAGTTACTTAAAATTGAAACAGTTTAAACAAGAAAGCATTAGTTATCTAGATGAAGATGAAAGTGAGATGTCATTAGACTTGTCTCTTCAACAGACAGAAGCTCAAGAGGTGAAAGGAAGTTCCTCTTCTGAAGACATTGATAAAAACGCAAAAAGGACATCTTTGAAAAGGTCGAGAGACGGAAAAGTACTTGAAAAAAGCATGTCGAAAAAGGTAGCTAGTCCTAAAAAATTGAAATCGACAAGAAAACCTTGCTCAAGCAGGAAAATAAAAACTGTCACAAAGAGACAAGAAAAAGAATCTTGGAAAGATATGCTCGATGATGGAGCATTTAAATTAGATTGTAATGAAAAGATGAATGAGAAACACAAACCAGTAAATGTAAGACATATGATTAAAGACATCTTAAAATCAGTAAAAGGGGCAGAGAAAATAAGCGACAGACATGTGAAACACAAGGAAAGAAAAGATGGAAGTCATAAACATTGTAAATCGAATGTAGGGAATACAAAACAAAGAGTGACATCAGAAAGTGATGACGCGTGGCTTAGTGATTCAGGTCCAGGTGTATCATTTCCAGCATTTAAGTTCACAGGAATGAGTGATTCAGAAGAAAACAGAGAATCTATAAAATCTCAAACGGTTGATAATGGATTTGAAATTAGTACAAGTGCAAACAGTAGCGAATCTGAATTAGATAGAAGTGAAAATGATAGAGTAACTGAAATATCAGATTCCAAATTATTTAAGCAAACAAGTGGTAGAACTGAAAATAATTACATGGAGCTACATCACTCCCCATTGAAGGTTTCTAGCTCACTGGGAACAAACAGTGCATCTTCAGAAAATTCACATTTGACATCACTTGAAACAAAGGAATTGGTGGAGAATTCAAAGGGGAGTCCCGAAATGAAAAAGAATGTGGATAAGCTAAGGGCATTATTAGATAAAGTCAGTGATAAAAGAGTAGTAAAAAATTTACAGTTTGCAGATACTGTAAGTTTGTCTGATACTGAACATTAGATGATGAATCTCATTTTTTTACCAGAACCTGTTAAATTCTAGGCTATACATTTTTATAGTGATGGGATACATGTGGTTCAGTCAGAATATTCTACCATGCTATATGCTTAAATTGATTAGCCTTGTGTAGATCTTTATAAGTAAATCTTTATAAAAGAACGTTTTTTAACAATGTTGCTTTTGTATGAGGAGTTATGCAGTTGCCCTTGTCCAGTAAAACTCTAAATTGTATTTAATACAATCCTTTCTACGTGTAATGGTTGATGTAATATGGATCAGATGACAAGGCTTTGCTGTTGTTGTATAACAGGTTATCAGCCTACTTCCTGACATTGACAGAAATATGAATTTAAATCTTAGCAAACACATGTTATTTACTCATACTGTGTCTAGATAGTGATTTAAATTGCATCACTTGAACTAAATACACCTGATTACATTCAAAATATTCATAATATAGTTCCACATTTTGTTTTTGTTCTCTGCGATATGCAAGTAGTTATGCCGTTTTCAGACAAAGCTGTTAATATAATTATATTGTTAATGTGCAATTTTAGACAGTTTGTACATATCTCTGTATATACTTGCATGGTAAAGTGTTATTCAGTTTTATGTAAATGTAATTTGTTATGTTTCATGGGTTATTCTGTGAAATGACTTGAAAGCTGTGTAATTGGAAGAACATTTAGCGTCTGCATTAATTCTTGATTTAATGAAGCAATTACTACTGTTAAAGATTGCTTTCTGTTATACACTGAACAGAAGTTAATTTCTTATAAAGTTGTTATAAATATGCACATATTATGGTGTGACACAATGTAGGTCATATTATTGATGCTAATCTTCATGCACTTGCAATGGGTGTGACACAGTGAAGGTCATAGTATCATTGTTGTTCTCCCCTGCACATGCTATTGGTGTGACACAGTGAAGGTCGTATCAGTGTTATTCTCACTAGCATGTGCATTATGACAGTGAAGGTCATATTATTAGTTATTCTCTCCTGCATATGCAGTGAAGGGGCCAGTGACGGTCATATTATCAATTTGTAATTGTTCCCCGCCTTTTTGGAATAAAATGGACTGCATCCTTCCATCCATCCTGCCATCTGTCTGTCCGTTCATCTGTCATACTTCTTGTCTGGTCTGTAACTCAGCAATCCATGAAGGGATTTTTAAATACAAATGTTCCACTTAATGAGACAACTTGTCATGCACAAGACCTAAACCTTTAGCTGCAAGGTCAAGGTCACGCTTTGAGATCAGAGGTTAACAGGGTCCTTTTCGTGCCTGGTCTATAACTGATCTATAACTCTGCCATTCATGAAGGGATTTTCAAATTACTTTGCACAGATGTTCCCCATAACAAGGTGACGTGTCATGCGCAAGACCCAGACTTTAACATCAAGGTCACAATAAGATGTCTAAAGTTAGCATGGTCTGTTGTCCTGTCTATAACTCTGCCATTCATCAAGGGATTTTGAAATTACTTGGCACAAATGAGACAATGTGTCATGCTCAAGACCCAAACCCCTAGCTCCAAGGTCACGGTCACACTTGGAGGTTATACATTTAAAGCATCAGTTTCATGACCATTCCATAACACTTCCATTCATCAAGAGATTTCAAAATCACTTGGCAGAAATGTTCCAAATAACGAGACGATATGTCATGTGCAAGACCAAGGCCCTTGTCTCAAAGGTCATGGCCACACAGGTAAAAAATAATAGATACCTTTTTTTGGCCTGGTCGCATGGATTTGTATTAAGTAACTTGACACAAGCAGTCACCATAAGGAATTGTAAGACTCAGACCTAAAGGTCAAGGTCACCTTTGGAGATGAAACTTGCTGTTGTTTTTTTGTCTGGTCTGTAACTTTTTTATACCCTTGTCTCTGAAAGAGCGGGGCATATTATGTGAACACCTGTGGCGGGAGGCGGTCTGTGTCCAAAGCATGTCTGCTTTCTAAGTCGAACATCCGATCTTCACCAAACTTGCTGACAATATTTGTGGGGATAATATCTCAGCCAAGTTCGATAACCGCCCAAATCATCCAAGACGCTCTTGGATTGTGGCCCTTGAATTACTTGAATTTAGCCTTGTCTGCTCTCTAAGTCTCAAGGACATTTTTTATCTGATCTTCACCAAACTTGCTGATTATGTTTGTAGGCATAACATCTTGGCCAAATTCAATAACCAGCCAAATCACCCCAGGCACTCTTGAGTTATGGCTCTTGAATTACTCCAAAATCTGCGAATTTAGCCTTGTCCTCTAAGTCTAACAGTTTTCATCGGAACATCACTAAACTTGCTGACAATGTTTATGGGCATAATATCTCGGCCAGATTCGATAACCACTCAAATTGCCCTAGGCACTGTTGATTTATGGCCTTGAACTACTCGAAAAAACTGCGAATTTAGCCTTGTCCACCCTCTTAAGTCAAACAAACAGTTTTTATCCGACGGGCATATTTTTTTTACAGTCTGGCACTCTTGTTATGCATGGGTGTATATTGTAAAAGTAAAAAAATAAAATGAATATATTTAATTTAGATTAAATAACTTTGCATTAAACATTCACTATTATAAGACAGTGTGCCATGTTCAAAAATCAAGGTCACAGGCACCCAAATTAATTTATTTTGTTGTTGGTGGTACATGAAATTACTTCACTTTTATATGGTAAAGTACAATAGTTGTGTTTTATATCAGTTTTCCCACTGATTTAAAAATGAAATCATGTTTAAAGTACAAAGCTATTGACAATTGAAGACTTCCAGAATGTAAATCAGACCTCTTCCAGGGCTGAGCCCGGGGGAGTTGGGGGGAGTCCCCCCAGTTGACTGAGGAGTAACTATATATTCATCAAAGTTGCACCAAGGTATTTTGGCAAAGGAATAACTCTAAATTCAGACCCACCATTTCATACTTATTTTTCAAACTTTTCTAAGGGGAGACCCTCTGACCCCCTAAAACAATGGGACCAGTCACATGCCTGAAAATTTAGACAAAAAAATGCTCCAGACCTCTAAGTTCATACCTATATTCAAACATTTTCCAGGTGGAGACAACCATGACATCCTTAAAACGGTGGATGAACCCTTCCTGTATCTCAAAATTAGACAACAAAAAATTGCACCAAGAGCCATCATTTCAAACATATATTTCAAAATTTCCCAGGGCCCCATGACCCTCTAAAATGATTGATGAACCCTTTCGCATACCAAAAAAAAAAAATGCACCAGAGGCCACCATTTCATACCTATATTTCAGAATGTTCAGGTGGTGAAACAAACCTTACCCCTGCTAAAACAATGGATGTGCCCCCCTCCTGTACCTCATAACTAGACAAGAAAATGCACCATAAGCCTCATTTTTAGCTCACCTGAGCAATGCTCAGGTGAGTTTTTCTGATCGCTCGATGTCCGGCGTCTGTCGTCCGTCGTCTGTCGTCCGTCGTCTGTCAACATTTAGCTTGTGTATGCGATAGAGGCTGTATTTTTCAATTAATCTTCATGAATATTGGTCAGAATGATAACCTTGATGAAATCTAGGCCGAGTTCGAAAATGGGTCATCTCGGGTCAAAAACTAGGTCACTAGGTCAAATCAAAGAAAAACCTTGTGTATGCGATAGAGGCTGTATTTTTCATTTAATCTTCATGAATATTGGTCAGAATGATAACTTTGATGAAATCTAGGCCGAGTTCGAAAATGGGTCATCTCGGGTCAAAAACTAGGTCACTAGGTCAAATCAAAGAAAAACCTTGTGTATGTGATAGAGGCGGTATTTTTCAATTAATCTTCATGAATATTGGTCAGAATGATAACCTTGATGAAATCTAAGCCGAGTTTGAAAATGGGTCATCTCGGGTCAAAAACTAGGTCACTAGGTCAAATCAAAGAAAAACCATGTGTATGCGATAGAGGCTGTATTTTGCAATTCTTCTTCATGAATATTGATCAGAATGATAACCTTGATGAAATCTAGGCTGAGTTCGAAAATGGGTCATCTAGGGTCAAAAACTAGGTCACTAGGTCAAATCAAAGAAAAACCTTGTGTATGCGATAGAGGCTGTATTTTTCAATTGATCTTCATGAATTTTGGTCAGAATGATTGCCTTGATGAAATCTAGGCCGAGTTCGAAAATGGGTCATCTCGGGTCAAAAACTAGGTCACTAGGTCAAATCAAAGAAAAACCTTGTGTATGCGATAGAGGCTGTATTTTTCAATTGATCTTCATGAATTTTGGTCAGAATGATTTCCTTGATGAAATCTAGGCCGAGTTTGAAAATGGGTCATCTCGGGTCAAAAACTAGGTCACTAGGTCAAATCAAAGAAAAACCTTGTGTATGCGATAGAGGCGGTATTTTTCAATTGATCTTCATGAATTTTGGTCAGAATGATTACCTTGATGAAACCTAGGCCGAGTTCGAAAATGGGTCATCTGGGGTCAAAAACTAGGTCACTAGGTCATATCATGTAAAAACATTGTGTATGCGATAGAGGCTGTATTTTTCAATTGATCTTCATGAATTTTGGTCAGAATGATTACCTTGATGAAATTAAGACAAAGTTCGAAAATGGGTCATCTGGGGTCAAAAACTAGGTCACTAGGTCAAATCAAAGAAAAACCTTGTGTATGCAATAGAGGCTGTATTTTTCAACTGATCTTCATGAAATTTAGCCAGAATGATTACCTTGATAAAATCTAGGACGAGTTCAAAAATGGGTCATCTGGGGTCAAAAACTAGGTCACTAAGTCAAATCGAAGAAAAACATTGTGTATGCAATAGAGGATGTATTTTTCAATTGATCTTCATGAAATTTGGTCAGAGTGATTGCCTTGATGAAATCTAGGTCGATTTTGAATATGGGTTATCTGAGGTCAAAAACTAGGTCACTAGGTCAAATTAAAGAAAAATCTTGTGTATGCGATAGAGACTGTTTTTTTCAATTGATTTTTATGAAATTTGGTCAGGTTGATTGCCTTAATGAAATCTAGGTCGAATTTGAATATGGGTCATCTGAGGTCAAAAACTAGGTCACTTGGTCAAATCAAAGAAAAAACTTCTGTATGTGATAGAGGCTGTATTTTTCAGTTGATCTTCATGAATTTTGGCCAGAATGATTGCCTTGATAAAATCTAGGTCGAGTTTGAACATGGGTCATCTAGGGTCAAAAACTAGGTCATATCTAAGAAAATGCTTGTTTTATCGCAAGAGACCAATTTTTTGGTCCAATCTTAATGAAAATTGGTCAGAATATTTGTTTCCATGAAATCACTAGGTCAAACATGTTTTACACTGTTATGGAGTGTTTCTTAGGTGAGCGACCTAGGGCCATCTTGGCCCTCTTCTTATACCTATATTTCAGAATTTCCAAGGGGGAAACCAACCGTACCTCATCCCAAACAATGTATGTATCCCCTCCTGTACCTCGAAATTTGACAAGAAAAATGCGTCAGGGGCCATCATTTCATACCTATATTTCAAAAGTTTCAAGGGGGAGAGCCCCTGATCCCCCTCACATGAGCGAAGTGCCCACTCCCACACTATGTGCCTGGCCGATTATGCTTTTGTTCTAAACTGGTGCCCCATCCCCTCAATCAAATATTACTGGATCCAGACATGTTAAACACAGACAAAAGTGGTAATTTTATGTTAAATATAGGTAAATACAGCAGTATTATGATTGCAGTACATTAGGTTGATAAGAAGCGCAGCTCTACATTGACCAACATTAATAATTGGCTCTCTGTGGTGTGTAATTTAAAAGTACCACATTATTTAATTACTACCATATAAATATACTTATAAATGTGATGCATCTCATTTGATTATTAATTACCTCTTATTAATATGATAAATTATTTCATTATATTTTATCTATTTTTTTCTTACCAATTTAAAAATAAAATCACATTTAATTTTTAAAATACAGATATTAGCATTCAATGATAGATTTTCAGACATTTTCAAACTATATAACTTCTTCATGAATTATATGATATACAGTATAGTTTAATACTACATTGTTAGTATGTTGCCCTATTACTTAGAAGATGTATCGACATGCAGTATGGTTTGTGATAAATGTCCCTAGGTGGGGGACGTTGGTTCTTATTAATATTTCAATTTATAATTAATATTTCAATTTATTGCCACCATGTTGTCGAGGTGAATTAGTAGCAGATATGCAGTCTGTAGAATATCTAGATTATTGATGTTTAGAGGCGTTACTTTTCCACAAGAATGTTGAAAAAATTTATATCCTGCTTACTGTAAATATCATCGTGCACCTATTAATTTGCTTGCCATTTCAACTTGCTCATACATATTTATAACAGGATCATGAACCATTTAAGTATATTCTTATGTGCATTATTTCTTTAAAGTGTGCTATACTTTCTTATAACTATACGGTTAATGGCAACAGTTGTTGCCAGTGTTTCCCCCTCTACCAGTACATCAGTATACATTATGCTGAATATGTAAATTTTGAAGAAAAAACAATACTTCATGTATATGTCATTTTGTTGTAGAGATGTTATTTATGAAGGAATGATAGAGCATTAATATTCTTTGTCTTCATTGCATCCAGTCTTCTTTTAAGCTCACCTGAGCTCAAAGGTGAGCTTTTGTAATTGCCCTGTGTCTGTTGTGTCCATCCGTCGTCAACAATTGACTGTTAACACTCTGGAGGTTTGGCCCAATCATAATGAAACTTGGTAAGAATGTTACTCTTAATAAAATCTTGTACGAGTTCGATATTGGGTCATCTGGGTTCAAAAACTAGGTCACAAGGTCAAATCAAAGGGAAAGCTTGTTAACATTCTAGAGGCCACATTTATGACTTATCTTCATGAAACTTTGTCAGAATATTAATCTTGATGATCTTTAGGTCATGTTCAAATCTGGGTCAAGTGGAGTCAGAAACAAGGTCGCCTGGTCAAATCAAAGGTAATGTTTGTTAACACTCTGAGGCCACATTTATGACTATGTCTTCATGAAACTTAGTCAGAATGTTAACCTTGATGATCTTAAGGTCACGGTCAAAGCTTGGCCAGGTGAGGTCAAAAAGTAGGTCACAAGGTCATATCAATGGAAAAGCTAGTTAACACTAGAGACCACATTTATGAACATACCATAATGAAACTGGTCAAAATGTTAATCTTGATGATCTTTATGTCAATTTTTTATCTGGGTCAGGTGCGGTCAAAACTAGGTAACCAGGTCAAATCAAAGGAAAAGCTAGTTAATACTCTAGGCCATATTCAAGACCATATCTTAATGAAACTTGGTCAAAATGTTAACCTTGATGATCTTTTAGGTCAAGTTTATATCTGGGTCAGGTAGGGTCAAAAACTAGGTCACCAGGTCAAATCAAATGTAAAGCTTGTTAACACTTTAGAGGCCACATTTATGACCATACCATAATGAAATTTGGCCAGAATGTTTATCTTGATGATCTTTAGGTAAAGTTCAGATCTAGGTTAAGTGAAGTGAGAAACTAGGTCACCAGGTCAAATCAAAGGTAAAGCTTGTTAACACTCTAGAGGCCACATTTATGACTATATCTTTGGGTTCGAAACCTCATTTGGGGCGTAGAATTCTTCACGTGAGGAAGCCATCCAGCTGGCTTACGGAAGGTCGGTGGTTCTACCCAGGTGCCCGCTCGTGATGAAATAGTGCACGGAGGGGCGCCTGGGGTCTTCCTCCACCATTAAAGCTGGAAAGTCGCCATATGACCTAAAATTGTGTCGGTGCGACGTTAAACCCAACAAAATAAAATAAATAAATATGACTATATCTTAATGAAACTTGGTCAGAATGTTAACTTTGATGATCTTTAGGTCAACTTTAAATCTGAGTCAAATAGTGCCAAAAACTAGGTCACCAGGTCAAATCTAAAGTAAAGCTCATTAACACTCTAGAGGCCACATCTATGACTATATCTTAATGAATCTTGGTCAGAATGATAACCTTGGTGATATTTAGGTCAAGTTTAAATCTGGGTCAGGTGGGGCCAAAAACTAAGTCACCAGGTCAAATCAAGGGAAAAGCTAGTTATGCCACCCTTTGAAAAAGGAGGGGTATATTGTTTTGCAGATGTCGGTCGGTCAGTCAGTCGGTCGGTCGGAATGTAGACCAATCCGTTTCCGGATGATAACTCAAGAACGCTTGGGCCTAGGATCATGAAAGTTGATAGGGAGGTTGGTCATCACCAGCAGATGACCCCTATTGATTTTGAGGTCTGAATGTCAAAGGTCAAGGTCACAGTGACCCTGAATAGTAAAATGGTTTCCGGATGATAACTCAAGAACACTTGGGCCTAGGATCATGAAAGTTGATAGGGAGGTTGATAATGACCAGCAGATGACCCCTATTGATTTTAAGGTCAGTATGTTAAAGGTCAAGGTCACAGTGACCCTGAACAGTAAAACGGTTTCCGGATGATAACTCAAGAACACTTGGGCCTAGGATCATGAAAGTTGATAGGGAGGTTGGTAATGACCAGGAGATGACCCCTATTGATTTTAAGGTCAGTATGTTAAAGGTCAAGGTCACAGTGACCCTGAACAGTAAAACGGTTTCCGGATGATTACTCAAGAATGCTTAGGCCTAGGGTCACGAAAGTTGATAGGGAGGTTGGTAATGACCAGCAGATGACCCCTATTGATTTTGAGGTCAGTATGTCCAAGGTCACAGTGACCAGGAACAGTAAAATGGTTTCCAGGCAATAACTCAAGAACGCTTGGGCCAAGTGTCAGGAAAATTGATAGTTAGGTTGGCCATGACCAGCAGATGACCCCTATTGATTTTGAGGTCATTAGGTCAAAGGTCAAGGTTACATTGGCCAGGAACAGTTAAATGGTTTCTGATCTTCTTGTCCAAAACCATAGGGCCTAGGGCTTTGATATTTGGTATGTAGCAAAATCTAGTGGTCCTCTACCGAGATTGTTCAGATTATTTCCTTGGGGTCAAATATGGCCCCACCCCAGGGGTCGGACCACATGCATAGTTTTTTGTTCCAAAATAAAATTTGAGCTTGATTTTGACCTAGTGACCTACTTTCACATTTCTCAAGCTACAGCCTTCAAATTTGAACCACAAGCATAGTTTTGTGTACTGAAATGAACTTTGATCTTGAGATTGACCTAGTGACCTACTTTCACATTTCTGAAGGTACAGGCTTCAAATTTGGACCACTTGCATAGTTTTGTGTTCCGAAAAGGAATTTGTGTTTACAGTGAGCATATAATTTCTGTTCCTTGTGCAATTACTGAATGCATCAAGGGGGGCATTTCGTGTTCGACGAGCTCTTGTTAACACTCTAGAGGCCACATTCATGATCGTATCTTAATGAAACTTTATCAGGATGTTAATCTTCATGATCTTTAGGTCAAGTTAAAATCTGAGTCAGGTGGGATCAAAAACTAGGTCACAAGGTCAAATCAAATGTAAAGCTTGTTAACACTCTAGAGGCTACATTTATGAAATATCTCTATGAAACTTGGTCAGAATGTTAATCTTGATGATCTTTAGGTCACGTTTAAATCTGGGTCAGGTGGGGTCAAAAACTAGGTCACCAGGTCAAATAAAGGAAAAGCTTATTAACACTCTATAAGCTACATTTATGACTGTATCTTCATGAAACTTTGTCAGAAAGTTAACCTTGATGATCTTTAGGTCAAGTTCGAACCTGGGTCATGTGGAATGTGACCAACTGACCTTTTTATGCCCCCCTTCGAAGAAGGTAGGGGTATATTGTTTTGCAGATGTCGGTCGGTCTGTATGTAGACCAATCCGTTTCCGGATGATAACTCAAGAACACCTGGGCCTAGGATCATGAAAGTTGATAGGAAGGTTGGTCATCACCTGCAGATGACCCCTATAGATTTTGAGATCTGGATGTCAAAGGTCAAGGTCACAGTGACCCTGAACAGTTAAACAGTTTCAGGATGAGAACTCAAGAAGGCTTGGGCCTTGGATCATGAAAGTTGATAGGGAGGTTGGTCATGACCAGCAGATGACCCCTATTGATTTTGAGGTCAGTTTGTCAAAGTTCAAGGTCACAGTGACCTGGAACAGTTAAATGATTTCCGGATGATAACTCAAGATTGCTTGGGCCTAGGATGGTGAAAGTTGATAGGGAGGTTGGTCATGACCAGCAGATGACCCCTATTGATTTTGAGGTCAGTAGGTCAAAGGTCAAGGTCACAGTGACCAGGAACAGTAAAACTGTTGCCGGGTGATAACTCAAAAACACTTGGGCCTAGGATCAGGAAAATTGATAGGGAGATTGATCATGACCAGCAGATGACCCCTATTGATTTTGAGGTCATTTGGTCAAAGTTCAAGGTCAGATTGGCCAGGAACAGTTAAACAGTTTCTGGACGATAACTTGAGAACGCTTGGGCCAAGGGTCATGAAAGATGATAGAGTGGTTCATCATGACCAGCAGATGACCCCTATTGATTTTAAGGTCTGTAGGTCAAAGGTCAAGGTTACAGTGACCCGGAACATTTAAACCGTTTCCAGACAATAACTTGAGAACTCTTGGGCCTAGGATCATGGAACTGCACTGCTCCAAAGCTTTGGAACTCTCTTCCTGTCAAGATCAGGGAAGCTGACACGCTAGCTGCTTTCAAAAGCCTGCTCAAAACCCACTTCTTTGTACAATATTTTGTTAACTGACCGATACATTTTTTTTTTTTAGCTTGTTTTTTTCCTAAATTATACTTGTTTTCATTCATGATTTTTGTTAATGTGGAATGCATTATCTTTGTATACGTATTTGTTTTTTACATTTTTGCAATTTATTCTGTAAAGCACTTTTGAACGTGTACAAGTGCATGAAAAGAGTGCTATATAAATGTGGTATAATAATAATAATAATAACTTGATAGGGAGGTTGGTCATGACCTGTATTTGACCCCTATAGATTTTGAGGTCTGTAGGCTAAAGGTCAAGGTAACATTGACCCAGAGCAGTTAAACCCTTTCCGGACAATACCTTGAGAACGCTTGGGCCTAGGATCACTAAACTTAATAGGGAGGTTGATCATGACCAGCAGATGACCCCTGTTTATTTTAAGGTCAAAGGTCAATGTCACATTGAACCAGAACAGTAGAACTTTTGTTTACAGTGAGCAAATAATTTCTGTTCCTTGTACTATTACTGAATACATCAAGGGGGGCATTTCGTGTTCGACGAGATCTTGTTTTTCGATACAGCCTTGAAATCTGGATGACATGTACAGTTTTGCACACCGGTCTTAAAATTTCAGACTTCAGTGACCATGATTGTGACCTACTGGCCTAATTTCTTCAGGTGAGCCATACAGGGCCTTCACTGCCCTCTTGTTTAAAGGAGGACCTGTCTAAAGTTCAAACCCCAATAACCGAGTTTACATATCTTTCACCCAAGATCGCGAGCGTATTTCTATTATATGAAGCACAGACAATCGAATTTAAATACTCCTCATCCCAAGATTCTGGGCGTAATTCTTTACAACTCGTGTTAGGAAGTGCACAGTTGAAAGTCCAATCAAGTGCCTATTCTGGCTTGAAACCATTCCCTTAATAGACGCCTGTGGTATTCATCCACTATTAATGACCTGTACAGTGCGAGTACTTGTGAGCCAGCAGACTCTTTGTTATCTCGTTATAACAAGAGCTTGTAGAACACGAAATGCCCCCTTGATGCATTCAGTAACTGCACAAGGAACAGAAATCGTTTTGTTACTGTGCACTGGACATTTGACGTACTGACCTCAAGTCAATAATTATGGGTCATTTACCAGTCATAGTGACCGCTGTATCAAATGTGATCTTAAACCAAAGCATTCTCTTAGTTATTTAGCTAAAAATTGTTCTATTGTTCTGCGTCAATGTGACCTTGACCTTTGACCTACTGACCTCAAATCAATAGGGGTCATCTGCTGATCATGATCAACCTCCCTATTAAGTTTCGTGATCCAAGGCCCAAGCGTTCTCAAGTTCTCGTCCTGAAACGGTTTAACTGTTCCGGGTCACTTTGACCTACTGACCGCAAAATCAATAGGGGTCATCTGCTGGTCATTTCCAACTTCCATATCCACTTTCATCATCCTAGGCCCAAGCGTTATTGAGTTATCATCCGGAAACCATTTAACTGTTCCGGGTCACTGTGTTCCGGACCTACTGACCTCAAGAACTTTAGGGGTCATCTGCTGGCCATGACCAACCTCCCTATCAACTTTCATGATGCTAGATCCAAACATTCTTGAGTTATAATCCGGAAACCGTTTAACTGTTACGAATCGATGTGACTTTGACCTACTGACCTCAAAATCAATAGTGGTCATCTGCTGGTCATGATCTGCGTTCTCGAGTTATCGTCCTGAAACGGTTTAACTGTTCTGGGTCACTGACCTACTGACCTAAAAATCAGAAGGGGTCAACTGCTGGTCATGACCAACATCCTTGTCCGCTTTCATGATCCTAGGCCCAAGCGTTCTTAAGTTATCACCCGGTAACCATTCTGGGTCACTGACCTACTGACCTAACATCAATAGGGGTCATCTGCTGGTCATGACCAACCTCCCTATCAACTTTCATGATCATAGGCCCAAGCGTTCTTGAGTCTGACTCTGAAACCAATTGGTCTATATACGGAGGGGGCATAAAAAAGGTGTTTCCGAATAGCTGATAAGTCTTAATGGCCATTTAGTCGCAAGAGACGCACCGAGTAGAAGAACAACTGAACAAGACCTAAACGTACTAACATGTACTAGTACAAGAAGAGCATTTGATCAACTGGTGACGCTAATATTTGGGCTAGGAAATAAGGTCGCACAGGCTGTAAGACTAGCAGGCAACAGTTTTCCGAGACAGGACTGTAAAATTCCGGTACCTACAAGTGTCGAAATCCATACTAAAAAAAACACTGTTGTTATAAGGTACTTTAAATCTCTGAAATCATTCACTTCTTCAATTGCGTGCTCGTTTTAAAAGTGTGCCCAGTTTATAGATCGGCACTACAGACGGAAAAGTCTCGGAGTACCGGAACGCTGTGTGTATTACTTGGACACGCCCAAAATGTTGGAAAACGAATTTTTTTCAAATATAATTATATGTACATATTATGTATACGATTTAACATGAAATCAAAAACACAAGCACATGGTTTAATATTAGGTCCGTTGCCTTGGAATTTCCAAAGAAATGCATTTTCTTCAAACTTAAAGTTACTTTATGTACAGTAATTTCGATGAATGTTTTAGAACCATCGCCTGGCACTGATGTAGGACAACCACTATTTAAAGTGAGACCTTTAGGGAATAAAATCGTGATAATGCCAGATTTATATTGACTGACTTAAAGCTTGTATGCAATATTTTTCTAACCAATCTGTGGGTGGTTTTCCGTTAAATTATCCCATGAAATAAACATGCAAGTCCATCTGTGGTATATCCAAACATTACAAAAGCAGTTATTCTTCAGTTTATAGATAGACATTTTACTACTAAAGCAAGCTGAGGTCAACTTGAGCTGGGAGAAATATTGACTAGGAGAAGTCAAGCTTATTTGATTTTAAGACACCCTGCTCTCCTGTTAAAGCCCTGCTCCGCGGCTATTCAAATTCTATTGTGTGTATGCAACCCATGATTAGAATAGGTAACAGTTAACGGCCACGCGCCACACTTTATTTCATAGTTCATGATCTGGATTTTCATGCTTTTTTCAGTGACAATTTAAGGTTAAAAGGTAGGACTGGAGCAGGTCTTTAAGTCTGTGTGCAAAAGGAAGCAGGAGCATAAAAAGACTGTTAGCGGGGGGGGGGGGGGGGGGGAATAACATGCATTCTACAACGACAGCGTTACAGCACGTGCATTCGCAAGATTTAAGAAATTCTTAACATCACCACCGCCAAACATACTGTAATTTTCGTTTAAAAATGGTGAACAGTGCGAAAAATAGAATAAGAGCGGACGCAGTGGTCAAATGGTAACTGTTTGACTACGAAACCAGTGGTCGTGAGTTCGAGCCCCCGGCTCCTCCAACTAAAATTACTAACATTGGGACAAGAGTCCCGTGTATGGGTGCTTTACACCTGGCAGGCTAAAAACCAGGGAAGCTTCTGGAATTGGAGCGTGTTCTGTATCTTGCTCTATCCTCCCACTAACTATGTTCTGAAGGAGTCGCCCATATGGGTTACCGGTGGCGACTATAACTAAACTTACATACAAACAAAAACATGAAACGTTTTAACACCCGTGTTTTATTTGTGACACGTGGCGTAATTTGGCTATGGTGGTATTCACCGTTTAGTCGGTGGAACAACATTATTGACAACACCATTTTGTTATGGTCACCACACAACATACAGAATCTGAAGACCATCGAATCTCTGTGCGACGCTAAACCCTTCAAAACCATCGATTATATATTGTAGCCCACTTCACTGTAGGTGCTTATATACAAAATAATGAATAACGTTTATTTTAAAGAGAAAATGATGCATCGTGCGTTGTATATTGGAAGTTTAATAGATTGATTGATAATTGAATATAAACACGGATGTTCATACAATACAATTTCGAGGTCACTGTTACAGCGTTCTTCTAATGTATTATAAACTGCTACAATTAGTCTGGCGCCGTGAATCCATGACAAGCGCTCTTTGTCCGCAAGATGCCTAGGCGACACATCCGCTAATTTTCCCTTATGTTTATCAACACACAATCTAAACCCTATTATGTAGTGTTCTTTCATATACATTTGTTTTGATAGCAATACTGTTTTAGATACTTCTGATTCAATATCCACAATTATACCTAAAAGAAATTTAAATTCCAACAGCATTACATATTATAGGATAAAATGAACAGCATGTGGTGATGTCTTTTATTTATTAATAAATTTTACAAAAATAATTATACGTGGTAGTTAGTAATATGCAAAATATGTGATAAAATATACATATGAACATACGTGGACACACGAATATATGTTCGGTCAAGACAGATACAGTATTCCGTATAAGTAAAAATCCAACAAGCCTTTTTTACAGGTCATTGCTAAGTACCTTTTCATAAATAGAAACAAAAAACGGTCATTACGGCCGCCGTTGACGGATATGTAATGGTAAAGTGTGCCTCACGCGCCATAATCATAATGGGCCCGGGTAACGGGAACGACCGCGCCTTCTCACCTCGACGTCATGTAGCAACGTCAAGGCGGGTGTTGAACAGCTTTCAGATTTTAAATAAGCATTGTCAATGAAAAGGGTAGTACAAATGATACTTACGTGTTGAAAATATGAAGAAAAAAAAGAAAATACTAAGATAAAGATTATGAGAAGGGCCAGAGTATATAATAAAAAGGTCAATAAACTGGTGTGTGATTTCTAGCCATAATGGCAAACCTAGTTGCCAGTACGTGTCTGAAATAATGTTCCATCTTCCTCCACAATGAAAAACAAAACTTGGTCTACACGTTACGTGTGTCGATGTGGCACGGAGACCAACAAAACAACTAATGTATAATCATCTCTATTAGTAGTTTAATATACAAAAAAGTGTGCTCTCGGATATGATTGATTACTGCCACATTTTACACAATATTTGACAAAGGAATCCAACTTCTATTTCCGCTGCACATTATGTTGAGAGCTCCGTTACTGATAGTTCTAACATGGAGTGAAAACTGTAACGACATAGAATAAAACTAGTCGATATACGATAGAAGTGGATATTTAAGTCTATCTTTTCCTTTTAAACCTTTCAATTCAATAACAACAACACAAGCAAGAATGTCCGCCTTTGCAGCATCCACCAGATCACACGCTGCCCGCATAGTACCTGCATAAAATACAACGGAAAGTTGTGGTATTAAATTTTTAGCATAATAAGATGGATAAAAGATTCAATGCCTTAAATTCAACCAACACTAGGGCTCTGCTTGTCGAGACAGACTACCACTAGCTGGTAAATGACTTGATAGTAATAGAAATATATTTATGTCTCAATGGGTTGACAAATGACTCTGCTGTGATTTCTTCTCATTATTCGTGTTTTAAAAGGATAAAGAAAAATACAACTGGTAATATTAAGGCAAGTCTTACACCATCTATCCGGTTCGAGGAAAGTATGTTTTACCAACGTATCAGCCATTCTTGTAACAAAAAGTGGGCACATAGTCGTGGAGTGTGGAAGAATGTTTTATCAACATCAATCACTGTGTACTCCTTTTAGATTGGGGGATAAGTACTATGAATAACATTTTGGGTGCCAGTTAATGATATAGGAAAACACTGTCATAGTTTACCTCCTGTTGCCAATAAATCATCAACTATTACAACTTTTTGTCCCGGCTGTATCGAGTTCTTCTGTATTTCACATGCATCCTAAATTTCATAGAGACAATACAACATTTATTAATTCTTCCATATCTGTTTCCTATGACAACATCGTCTGCTATTGGCGAAAACGTCAGTACTCAGATATATTAAATTAAGACACTGTTGACCTTGCACGACTACCAAAAAAAAAAAAACACTGCAAAAACATTTTGAACTATTTTATCATTAAAGAATGAAGAAATAAGTTAACAGACTGGATCGAAGGAAAATCTAAAATTTACGTTTTATAAAGTTTCACACCGTGCGTGAAGCAAGATATAATCTTTAATCAGAAAACCTTTCCATATTCCAAAGTGTATTCAACACAAAGCGTCTCTCCGGGAAGTTTTCCTTTCTTCCTTACAGGTACAAAGGCAATATTTAACTCCTGGGCAATCATTGGACCAAACAGAAAACCCCTCGAGTCAAGACCAACAATGACTTCAACGGCAGGATATTTGGACTTAATGTCTTCAGCGAGAACATCTATTAGCCCCTTGAAAACAGTAGGATTTCTAAGCACTGGAAATAAGTTCCTGAAAGTATACAATAGCAGCGATTTGTTTCTTTATTAAAGTTTTGTTGTATAATGTATAGTCTGGTCAAAAATGTTATTGAATTCAAGTTCAGCTCTGTTTTCAGATTCTTTTATTTTCTAAGTTTAGGGATAATATATAATATCCCTTTAAACAAGTAAGATAATGTCATAACTGGGAACGTGCACCTGCAGAACAATTAATAAAATCAATTCTTGCGTTAAAAGGAGATGTTCAGTCGAAAATTTATATACAAAAATGTACATGTTATGGTATATTTGTATATACATGTATAGTCTTTTTAGTGACTAATCTACTTCTGTCTACCCTTCTCTATTTCCTGCATCGTCTGTTTGTATTTATCACATTCCATATGTGACATTGAAACTTGATAAAAATGTACTATCAGCTCGCATTCTATTTATTTATGAAAATCCTAATTATGACCCCTTTACACTGACTGACACATACAACGTTAAATTGAAGGGAAGTGCATCTTTGATTTAAGGTTCTTGGCATGTGTTTTGAAACCTCTCATTGAGTGTTGTTGTTTTTGTTTTTTGTTTGTGTTTTTAGATTTTTACGCTTCATATGTATACCAAATATTTCAGAACAAACACTAGAGGCTTTCAATACCGTTGTTCATTTTGTTTTATATCACAGGTACTTCGGCTGTCCATATTCTATTTTGTAGCAAATATCGAACGTCTTTTTTACAGTTATATTGTCACAAGGTCTATAAATTTTCTACAGGTACTTCTGGTGTTAAAAATGTTACAAAACGTGCAGTACATTTAAAAACTTTCAAAAATTATTATCGTTTAGATTATATCGTTTATCATATAAAGTGTTTCGAGACCACCCGTAAAGTGAATCATTTAATTATTATTTAACGTGACGGATCGAAATTATATCGAGTAACGCAGAATTCACTTACTGAAATGTTATTCCAGGCTTTGGGAAGTCAGGACACAGTTCTACCAGGTCTTTTACAGATGTTATTCTTGGATCTGTCATGTTGAACACTGGTAATTGATGTGCACGCCTTCCACAGTGACTAGGACTATTTCATTTGGGTGATTGATACCGTAGACACCGGTTAAATTCGCATCACTACAAGTTCGTACTCACTCTTCCTGCGAAATCTTAATACCTGGTATTTAGAAAATATGCATATAGTAAATACATTGATTGAGCGTGGTTTCTTGAGAGATCATTCAACAGTTTGCACGAGAAATCACGTTCATTTGACACAGTCGGTCCGTCACCAACGACGTTTCAATGTTAGTGCCACGTTTCTATATAAAATGGTACGTAGTCTAACTTTACTCTAAAACCATATTGCTAGGACCGGACAATGTTAAAAAGTTATCTGCCAGCGAAGTTGGAGAGATAGATTTATAGTAGCCGTAGTTGCGTGACATAGTCCAAACGTAGGCCTAAGACTAGCTAGAAATTGACGTCATAAAATTTTCAAACTTTTCAAAGAAAGAAAAATCGAAGTTGATTTCCAAGTCCTTCAAATATTTTTTACCAACGTATTTTGTATGATAGTTTTTATCTATTTCAGTAAACGTAGTCTTGAAATGTCTCCTGTAGGTCGGGTTCTTATACAATATGGGTTTAACGTCGCACCGACACAATTATAGGTCAAATTGCAACTTTCCAGCTGGTGGAGGACGGGTGGTAAACGCGCAATCCAATTCCCACTGGGAATACGCTAAAAATGGGTTGCGCGACTTCCGGTGCTGGTGTTGCGCATCAATATATACAAAATCGAGGTAGGTGGGTTTTTGTTTTTGTAAATAATTACACATTTACGAGTGCTTTCGAAAAAAAGCAAAATGCTATTCGACACAAAAATGAATAAGGATCATATGTGTGAAATACCAACTTATTAATTTAAGAATCGGCTCTGTTATCACGAAAACTCTGATGGCTCGAGCTGTCAAAAAAGCATGGAATCATGAAAAATGCAATTTTTCTAACTCTTGTGCCTTCTTTCTGGAAATGTGACGCTTCGAATGATCAAACACATGTAAAACAGTCATGAATATTACATACACTTGAATGAAATGTTGCTTTTGGGGGAAAGATTTGCAAAAAAAATAATCGGGAATGGGGTTGCTCCCCGGGAATGGAGTTGCGCGTATACATTATACACATTATGATGTATATGAGCAACTCCATTCCGGGTGCGCAACCCCATTCCCGATGATTATTTTGTCAATTATGTCCTCGTAAGCAGGATTTGAAACAAATAATTTTGATATTCGTTACTTTATAACAGTTGAGTTATCATAAAAAGCATCAGATGTCCTCAGATTAGGCATATTAGGCCAGAAACTGCCATTTTTGTTGATTTCATACTTTTTTCACGTTTCGTGTCGCCAGAGTTTTTGTGATAATAGAGCCGAATCATAAATTACAAACCAGATATTTTACACATATGATGTATTATCATATCTGTGTTGAATAGCATTTTGCTTTTTTCGAGAAAATTTATTCTTGTCTCATACTAAGCAAAATCATAACTTCACATACCTCAATTTCGTCTTTTTTTTTACGCGCAACACCAGCACCGGACGTTGCGCAACCCATTTTAAGCGTATACCCGGCGGGAATTGGACTGCGCGTTTACCACCCGTGAAGACCGCAAGTGCCCCTCCGTGCATTATTTCATCACGAGCGGGCACCTGGATAGAACAACCGACCTTCCATAAGCCATATCTTTGTTCCATTGCACTGACGCAAAAGTGAAACAGCATTAGGCATAATTAGACATAATTTCTTTTCAATTTTGATATCGATTCTATTCTTTCGTGTAAGACTTATATTTGCTTCGCCGCATTAGAATTTTGTCAACTTATTTGTTGAAATTCACTAATAAAGTGATGTATCAGAGAGTAACATGATATAATGAAGATCTACATTTCTGCTTGTAGAAAATGTAACATTTTACATCACATAAGGTTAGTACAGGTGTAAGTTTATGCATAGACTAGCCGCTTGACTGTTAATAGAGTGATTTTTTTCTCTTTTTTTTTTCTTTTTTATTTCATGTCAAAGCGACAAAGCAAGTTTATTTTTGAGATTTTCTTTGAGATTTTTTTTGTAGCACGACTCTATTCGCACCTAAAATAGAATACTAATGTAAGTGCATGCACGCGCATGTATGTGTGCTTCCGTCACAACTGTTTTCATGACTTTGGATATAATCTTCACTGAGTCGCAATCTCAGATGATCCCAAACAGGGTAACAAATTACTGAACAACCAAGTAAATAAAGCCTCTTCCCATTCTGTAGATCTGTAAGAAACTGTCACCTGTACACGAAAAAAGATACAGGTAATATGGATACAATTACATTACATAGAATTAATATTGATGGTCTGAGCAGAATTCGAACCCATGCTCACGTGCGTAAAAGCTGGAGAGCTTACCACTACGCCAGCGTGCCATTGGTAGACAAATTTATATAGACATTTTCGGACAATAATTTCATATATTTGTAATGGCAGTTATGCATACGCATCAAAAGTGAACAGGGAAAAGAAATAAAATGCATTGCAGCTAACGAGAGTTCCAGAATGAAAACGAAGCTGAAACGAAAACGTGCTTGATTCTCTGTATGGAGATTACTTTTCCCTAAAACGAGTCGAATTTTTCTTTGCCCTTACAAATACAATGTAGTAAAACAATTGTCCAGAATCCTTGTGATTCGCACGTACCCAATTCATTATCCGGCGGCGACGTAGTGCCTTTGTATCAGTAACATATCATCGTCATCCATAGACACAGGAATTTCTTTTATATATTTGTGAGGGCACTAGCCCATTCCAAAACGTTTTTTTAAAGAAAATATATAAGTCGCTAGGAAACCTTGTATCATAATGATCCGTGGCAGTCCTCTATTAAACAGTTTACTTCCTGACTGCAGTTTTTACCCTCGTTTTCTTTGCAAAGGTATGGCACGACATTGCTAGCCCAACATGTGTTTAAGCGCACGTGTTTTGTCTGTTTTTCTGCCGAATTGTTTGGTTAGATTGATAAAATCAAGCCGGGGATCAATAAGGATATAAATCAGTGCAATGCTAATTCTGAAGATCGCGAACATACTTTTTATTTGAATATTTACACAAAGAAAACATATTTCCATGATCATTGAAAAAACATAAATTGAATTGCAGGGTGAACTCTTCTGTTAGTTTGTCGTCAGATTAAAGAAAATGATAGGTTGCCCTGCAACTTTTTTAACTTTAAATCACGACTGACAAATTCAGCTGTTTAACGATGTTGTAAAAAATAGATGAGACTTGCGAAATAATTGCATATTTGTCTTATTAACTGTTATTCTTTAAGTACAAATATAGTATGTGACCAAAATGATCAGTGTGTTATTTTCGCATTTTAGCATTTTTAAAAGTGTATAAAAACATGTTTACTAAAACATGTAGATTCTACTGCGTGATATCATTATTCTAAATACTCGTGACTTATTTTCGGTAAATCGCCGGTGTTCAAAGAAATGACAAGCCTTGTTGGCGTCGGGACATGCCGATGATACATATACGTTTTAAAATAAAAATGTCCTTGACTAAACAGGATTTTTCCCAAACCGTATTGCTAGATCCATATATATATCGTCTAAGTATACATTTTTGTAGGTAGACTTTCCGAATATTTGGTTGAACGTGGGCGCAAGTTGTAAAGAGCCAGTCTTAACGAATGAAAACACGTAAATATCGGCCCATTTTATACGTCATAATGGATTTCCAAATGGAACGGGAAGCAGACGTTTCTTCAAATATATTGGCGGGAAATCCGCACGTGCCTTCCATGATGTTCTTTGGTATAGTGGACGCAACTTGACCCCGATGGTTGACCTTTGCATTATAATACATAATAAGGCACAACCTATTATTGGAAAGGCGTGTACGTAAAACACGAGCTGCACGAGAAAAAGGAAATATAATTTTGTGTAAATATAAAAAAGTGTATTGGAAAGTTTTAATTGATCAAATGAAAGTATATATACTTTGATACTGCACTGTATACAAACTAATTCCATATAAATATACACGGCTACCCTAAACACCCTTGATTTCTATAATGAAATAACCGATATGAATAATCAGCCTGAGGTCAACCATCGCGGTCAAGTTGCGTCTACTATATTGTCCACGAGTTTACAGAAAATTTAGTATTTGCGTTATAAATGTATTAAATATCGGACCATCTTATACCACTCCGTGAGAACTACGTTCCAACGCAAGTCATGTCTCAACGATATCATGTGACATATCTCAACGACTTCTGGCTACGGTATCGCTCAATATGACACGGCTTATATTATTTTCATATGTATCAATTACTTTTATTATATTTACTTATGTCTTGACTTGAACATTTATTCAGATTCTAAAAGTAATCGCATAAATTTATTAAAACATTTAAATTTTAAAAGCAGTTGTCTGTTATTTAGAAAATAGAAGCATTTTGCTATTTTACAGAATAAAACAAATATACAACACTTTTTCAACAGCAATACTTACTGACAGTCAATGATCGATTAAAGGCAATGCAAGTTTTAATCTTAGAAATATATCTCTGCAACGGCTTTATCATAAACGAACAATATTTATTAAATATCATGTCCCTCACTCTAACCGATGATGTTACTAACTCTATACGCGACAAAGGCAAGCGTTACTGACACTCATCGAAGTATTGCTGCTTAACACATTAATTATATTCGAGTAAAATATACAATGTCTGTGACTGAAAATCAGATTTTGTTCAAAGTATGTACTAGTATTTTTATCCGTTTCTTTTATTATCATTTGACGGTTTCTCCAAGATATCTTACTAGCAATATATATGAGGTGGCGCGGAGTTGACTTATACTATTGCATGCACACACCTTAATTATTATTAAGTGTGTAAAAAGATTCTTTTGAAGCACAGGGCGCAACTACGAAACCTGAAGTAAGCATGTAATCGTAGGTTATTAGATTTGTATCTAGGTATATGCACGCGTTCTGCAGCGGAAATATAGAAATATTGCGCGACTTCAATCAAACCGAGTCTGCAATTTTCACTGTTTGCCTTGTTCTCGGTGCTTCCGAGGGATCTACTTTCCAGATTTTATTTATGAAGAATGAATGCTTATTTATCGATGCAAATCTAAAAATCTTTTTATAATTACTACATGTGTATAATTCATTATATCAATGAAAAAATTGTTCTTTAGCCCAAGTGGAACTGAAAAATGTCCTAGTTAAAGAACTTAAAAACGTGACGACATCCATGAAACTGACGTCACAATTGACGACACGCACTCGAAATGAAACTGAAACGTCAATATTTATAAGTTATTGACATTGTTTTTAGATATAATGCACTTGTGCTGCAGCAGTAATATTGCGCGACTTTAGGAGCGCAATATTATCCGCGAAAGAACGAGTGCATATATCCACATACCAGGTTGATAACGTTTTTATTACATACCTACTATCAAGTAATTGCTTTATGTCTAAATTTTCTTTCTGCTACGAAAAACAGGAAAAAGTACGAGAAGAATTTCTCCAAAAATCTAATAAACAAATCAAGCTGACGCGCATTCATATTTTCTGCAAGTTGAACCGTCAAATAGATGCCGCAACGTGCGCGTGGACGTCATGGACATCACGCGATTATTTCCACTTAAACGTTTAGAAAACATTTCTCTCTGATATGAAAGCGTTGTCCGCAATTTGTACAGTTTCATAAATTGGAGAGCGGTGCATTTAAGTAATAATGGCCCTGCCAAGGTGATAATAGCCCGAGGGCTATTATTTTCTTTTAGGGCCATTTTCATTGAAAGACACCTTTATCCCATTTATTTACCTGTTTATTACACGTGTACCTATAATCTTGTAAGAAAAAATTAAAGTGTATTATTCATTTGTTCAAGCATTTAATGGAGTTTTTCAGTTTCTATACTATTTGGATAAGAGGCTATATGTTGTATAAAATCAAATGCCTTGATAGTTGTACTTTCTTACATAAAGCATAATTTAGGGTTGAAAAAAAATCATTTCATGAATAATTACTTCGAAGTTAATATACGACTGGGTTGTGCTTTCTTGCCATTCTTATAATCGCCCGAGGGCTTTATTCCGAGGACCATTATGAAACTTGGCGTGCCATTGCGGCTAGAAGGCTTATTGACTTTTGACTTATTGGCCAGCCGTTTATTGACTTTTTTATCATATACATTCACTTCATATTTATCTTGGTATTTTCATTTTATATATTTTCCAAACACGTAAAAGAATTATTTGTATGTATTAGTTATTGGTCAAATATCAAATTTTATGGAATTTATTGCAAGCGTGACCGATAACTGATTTACAGTTTGCCTGTGCAAAAAGTCACGTATGCCATGTCGGCGTACGCTTTGAAGTGATAAACGTCCGCCCATAAGAATTCTGATTGACAGGTCTAGAGAGGAAAAAGTTGTCTTGAAACGCCAATCAAATACCAATAGCCAGGGTTCATTTTTACAGTGATAGTCAGGCAGGATTCATTTTTACAGCGTTAAAATTCGTGAATGGTATTGCATGTATATGCACATCTCGAAAGTATTAAACTAAAATATGGCAGAAATGACAGTTTCAACAGAAGACAAAACTGAGCTGGATTATCAGTTAGATTTTCTGAACGATGACTACTTTTATAAGAATTTTTTCTTCGAAGAAATTCCGTTTGGTCAACATGATGTTACTGTTTCGCAGCTCCTTACTGTCGACACGCAACAACTCTACGACGCCAAGAATGATACTACTAATCAAGCAGAAAACAAAGAGAACACCCCAGCAGAAGTGAGCAACAGTATGTATTTTTTAATTTAATTTTTAACTTAGTGCTATTTGGTAACGGGTCCTAGAGCTAGAAATTCTAGCAATATTTTTGCTATAATTTGTAATGTTTCATTATCTCCCGCCGATGAAAGGGAGGAAGTAGTTGAAGTGGCGTACGTTGTCCGTCCGTGCGCCCCGCCGTGCGTCCGTCCACAACTGGCTGGTATATTTTATGAAACTTAAAATTAATATGGACCATAGTGCTGCAATGATGCCCGTCATTTTTTTATTGGATTGGTTAATTTTCCTCAGAGTTATTGCCCTTGATTTAATAAAAGCACGTGTCCTTCCGTCTGTCTGCTGCCATTTCTCAGTAACTTGCATGTAGAATTTCATGAAACTTAAAATAAATATTGAGTAATATACTGCGATGATGCCCGTCATTATTTTTGGATTAGTCAATTTTACTTGAGAGTTATTGTCGTTGATTTAATGAAAAATCCACGTCCGCAGCCATTTCTCAGTAGCCAGTTTGCAGATTTTCATGAAACTTAAAATAGATAACAATCGGAATGACAATAATTTTACCACCAACCGTTTTACGTGTCATTTTTTGTGGCAGTTTAAATTAAATAAATATTCTTTCCTCTTTGCAGGTAGATTTCAGAAGCCGCTGTCTACAGTAGATATCAAGAACAAGCAGAGGAACGCTGTTCCTGCCAACACGACTCGAAGTAATATATGGGCGATAAATGTGTGGAAAGAATGGGCCGAGAATCGCAACCTGCAACCAGAAACTGCATCGGAACCGGGCTTTCCAATTCCTCTGGATATCGGAAACTTTCAGTCTTACAAGGAAATGGACTTTTGGCTTCAACGCTTTATTTGTGAAATTAAGCGGAAGAACGGTGAACCCTACCCACCAGCAACTTTGCAAAATATTGCAGCAGGAATTCAACGTTATTTACGTACAGAGAAATCGATGCATGTAAATTTGTTTAAAACGGACGATCCCACATTCGCGGAATTTCGAAAAACATTAGATTCTCATATGAGAGAGCTCACCAACCAAGGAATTGGACTAGAAATAAAGAGTGCCGATGCCGTGACAGCGGACGACGAAAAGAAATTCTGGGAAACAGGAGTGTTTTCAATGTCCAGTGCAAAAGGATTGAGCAATGCAGTGTTTTTTTACAACGGCAAAGTATTTGGACTACGTGGAGGGGAAGAACAGACGGGACTTCTCGCTGAACAGTTTCTTCTTGGTTATGATAGTGTAAACAACCGCCGCTATGTTAAGTTCCAGCCAAGAATTAGAAAAAATGCTCAAGGTGGACTTAAACAGTCAAAAAAGGCTCGCGGCCTATTGGAAGCAATAGTACACTACGACCAAGAAAACAGTGTTGATTATAGTATTTATAGGTTGTATGAGACTTACTTAAACTTGATACCTAGAACTGGTTTGTTTTACAGAAAACCATTAAATGATTTAAAGTTTAGCGCAGGTCACATTGCGCAGAAAGACATGAAAATGATGATGAAAAGTTTTTTCTGAAGCAGGAATTGCTATCGGAAATAGGAATATCAGCAACCATTCCGGGAGAGTTACACTTTGTACAACTCTGTACAATCAACGATACGCAGAAAAAACGGTAATGAGTCGCTCCAAACATGTATCCTCTGCGGTCCAGCGGTACCAACGTGAACAGTTTCCTCTTAACTCTGATGTTTCTCGCGATCTGGAACCCATTTTGCCGCCAGATCTACAAAGGAGTGAATCTAAACCAGACTTGAAAAACTTGCAAAGTAAAGAGATAAAACATGACTTGCAAAAACCTGTTACTTCTAGTGTGTTGAAACCGGACAGCACCATAACAGAATTACCAAATGAAAGCGAATCTGTATTAACTGTGAACGTACCAGCAGGTGTTCAGAAAGTCATGATAGTTACACACACTGGTAAAAAATTTGTGATGGAAATTTAAGTAGAAATTTCATTTGTTACGTGACTGTATTTTGTGAACTTTTGGCGGAACTGCTTATGGTATGTTGACATTAAATAGGGGCTACGTGTACACTTTTTTTACTTGATTATTTCAAACGAATTCGATAGAGTGACAGACATTTATTCAAACTAGCCTTCATTTGATATAGATCTATACTAGTTAGCCTTTCTTTTCAGTTTTCACTGGATATTTAGACATGCTGATTAAAGTTCATTTCTGTGTTTGTGTGTTTGCTTTGAACTATCTGTACTTGATCAACTCATTTCCATAACCTGCTTATTTGCATAAATCCCTCCCCTGTGTTGCGGCCGATGACGTCACGCTCCTCACAATATCGAGAGAAAATACGTGACATATTTTATGCCATAAAATAAGCAAAACGTATTTTATGTGATATATTTTTCAAATATTTTTAAAAACTTTGCTCTCTGATTGGATAACAAAGTAGGGCAAACTGTAAGCATCCTTGTTTTACAAAACAGTCATAAATTGTAATTAATACTGAGCTATATTTTCAGTTTAGAATTCGTTTTTGATCTGTGGACATGAATGGTTTCATTTGTCATAAATGCGACTGTAATATACATAAATTCTAATAAAACTAAAATGTCCCAAGTTACCCCAACTGGGTGGGGTAACTTGGGACACTTGACCAATGTTTAATTAATTTATAGTTAATCACAGGTTATCAGGTATTTGTAAAAGTTTATATTCGTCATATATTATATAGGTTGCGCATACTGAAATATCAATAAATCAAGTATATATTTTGTCTTTCTAACATATTACTCAACAGTGTTTCTTTAAGTGTCCCAGTTACCCCATTTTACCCTGAAGGAGATTCGAGTCACTGCACGACTTTTATGAATTATGTTTGAAAAAGAAAAGTAAAAGGGTGATGCAACAGCTGCGTAAGTTTGGATTATATTAGTAAATGTACAAGTTTCGAAAACTTAATAAGGAAATTGGGAGATGAAAACAACGCAAAATACTAGCAATGAAATTTTCAGGAAATGCGCGTGTTTAAAAAGGACGAGAAAGAAAGACATGCTGTAAAGTTTAGAAAATATAATTGTTATTTTCTTCCAATTATTAAAACCTTACAGGTTCTCTATCCGCTTTTAACGTAAAATGTAAACATTGCAATGCATAACATGTATACACTTTTTCAAAACTGACTGTAAAAGTAAAGGTTCAGCTGAGCACCACTTTCGTGTAGGAGCCATCAACAATGCTTACAAGATTCCATGGAATTTGATATAAATGAAAGATACTTATTTCTATTGAAGAGCATTAACCTAACATTTTAATTTTCATGCTGAAATTGTACATGATTTTATTAATCCATTTCAAAGAATTTTACTCCACCCTGCGTAATACTATAATGTGTATTATTATAACGACAAATACATTTGTCATAAAGATTAAATTGTTGTATCTTGCCCAGACGTCATCCAGTCATTTATGAAAATGTCAAAGAAATGTTCTCGACGTAAAGATAAGATGTACATAAGAATTTTCTACAAGTTCAAATGGTAATTATGTTACTGAGACTTTGCAACACTGTATGTGAGACGTTGTCACATAATCTCTGTTATCGTTGCGGCCTTGCAACATTTATGTAGCTTACATATGTGTATTTGTAACTAGTTAATTGTATCTTGCAAAATGCTGCAAATAGCTAATATATCTTCCACACATCAAACTCATCTTTTCAGTTATGAAACGTAGAATACATACGTTTAATTACACATAATATATGAATCAACAAGGTCATTCGAAGCGACACCGTAGCTTCATCGTTGAGGTATGTCACATGATATCGATGAGACTTGACTTACGTTGGAACGTAGTTCTCCTGGAGTGTATACGCCATAATGGATTTCCAAATGAAACGAGAAGCTGACGTTTCTTCAATTATTTTGGTGGGAAAACTGCACGTGCCTTCCATGATGACCGCGTGTTTACAGAAAATTTAGTATATAATGCGTTATATTTTCGTGTCAGCAGTCATGTTCAAATTTTTATGGAATGGTGAACAAAATGTTCTAGATCTACAACCAAATGAAAATACATGCTTCAGAGCTTGAATCTATTTCATTTCTGTAGACCAGCGGCCGTTTCTGAAATGGTTGAGTAGATTTCTATATATTTTTCATTCGAGTTCATAATATTTCATTGATGTGTTCAGCATCCAAAAAGAAAGGATGTTAATGTTTAAACAGCAACAGGCTGATAATGACGATTCTTTCACTTACTTCTTATTTTGAAAAAAAAAAAATTACCGACCTACCGACCTAGTCCTTGAAGTACTGGGTCGGAAGCGGCAAACGAACATATTTTTAAGGGTGGCCCTAGCATTCTCCGATACTGATCAGATTCAAGGTCAATGTTACCTACACAATCCAAGTAGTTGGGAGTCATTTACTGATAGTAACAGGTTTGAATACAGTGGGCCCTAGTTATTGATAGGGAACCAAATAGTCTACTGACAGAGAAGACCAACCAAATTGACATGAGAAAAAAACAATATACCTCATCTTTTTATCTCTAGTGAACTAAGAAGTGTCTAATAAATGTCTGTATTTTCTTCAGTCCCTTTCAATACAGAGCTTCAAGTTTTACATTCTATTTCACGGTAAAAAGTAATTATTTTTCAACTTTATTTTTACACAAACTACAACATCAATAAAACAATGTACATTAATTCTTAAATGTCTACAGGTCCTTTGAATTTGAACTTCTTTCTCACACGCATTGTTGGTTTTGAACAAAACTGGTTGCCATGTATAGTAAACACATAGCCATCTAACTCAAATGAAAACAGCGTGTTCATCTTCGGCAAACCTGAAAATACATCATGATAATCAGCACTCAGTTTCCAGACATATGATAACAAAAGGGTAAAGCTGCCTCTATGTCACTCATCTGAAAACTTGTACAAGTAGAAAACTATATTCTTAACATTTTATTTAATCTTGTTTTCCTTTGTGAAAATTTTTGAAAGCAAAGAAAATTGTATAACTTTTAACACTTACTTCTGTTTTTCTTTCTGTGTACAAATTCTTATCATTAACATTTGATATAACAATATAGTGTTGCTTCACTGGAATATCACACTGTAGACATGTGACATATGATACCCCACCCAGTCACAGCATGATTACAATGGGCTGACCAGTCCTAGAACTACATGTATCCTCTGAATGCTGAATCTCAAGCAAGGAAGCTACTAGTCCCATTGTCCTGTCATTGGTATGATGTGGCCGAGGAGTGAACTCACCAACACCCACTCTTCAAGGGACTCCCCCTCTATCAATAACATTTTCTAATAACATTTTAAAAAATAAAGAGAACTGCACTCTGCTTGTTGCTTCTTCATGTAGGTTTGTGTCAGTTTGTAACTGATGTATTTCAATTCACCTTTATTTGTACATGTGTACAGTACATGTGTATATATTTCCAAGTAAGGGCCTACATGACTAGTTGTTAAGGTCACTGACTTAGAATCACTAGCCTCTTACTGACATGGGTTGGAAACCTCATTTTTGGTAATTCTTTGTGTGAGGAAACCATCCAGCTGGCGTATGGAAGGTTGGTGGTTTTACATAAGTGCTTGCCCATGCCTAAAACAATGGATGGGTTACCTGGGGTCTTCTTCCACTATGTTAAACTAGAAAAGTCAGGAGCACATCTTCACATGATATGTTACAACCCTCTAATATTTTATCACTCTAGGTCAAATACATTTTGAGATACATTGGACATAAACTTTTATGCCCTTTATGCATATTTTTTTTCTAAATCTAGGGCATTAACTCTGGTCTGACTGAGTGAAATCTTAAACAAACCCAAGGTGCACAATTTCATATGGTGGATCATATTCCTATTATATTTCATGACCAGGTCAAATACACTACACAAACTTTTATACCCTTTTATGCATATTTCTTTACTTAGTCAATTGCCATAACTCTGGTCTGGCTGAGTGAAATCTCAAACAATATCCTAGGTGCACTACTTCACATGCTAATTAACATTCCTATTATCATTATCATTATAGGTCAGATACTTTTTGAGATACATATGGCAACAAGTGACTGAGTATTGCAGAGGCCATTAAGAAGTCCCCTACTGGTATAAAACTTTGTTAGTGTTCGTCCCTTGTGGTTGTTGGAAACAGTGATAAAACTATCAAGAGTACCAGAATGTCACAATATACACTCTATACACTAGCACCTGTATTTGCATATGGATTTTTTTTTGCCAATTATAAAAAAAATTATAATACAAGAAATATTTATAGTAACAACAAAAGGAATTTAATCCTAAACAAGAGTGCCAGAATGTCACAATATACGTCCGTCACAGCAAATTTATTACACTAGCACCTGTATTTGCAAATGGAAATTTAATTTTGTGGTTGTTTAGTAATTACTGTAATTCTTTTGTTTTTCTAAATCCACATAAAAACTCCTTACCAGGTAGAGATACCTTAAAATACACCTAAAATTTGAAAGTAACATCTGTGTTGTACCACAAAAAAGTGGTCTTGGTTTTTCCCTAAGGTCAATTATAAAAAGAGGGCCAAAATGGCCCTATATCACTCACCTGTTATCATTGCACTTAAGGACAAGAAGGTCAAAAAATCATAATCAAGATCAATCAAAAGAATTATGAGAAAATATAGTTGAAATTTTCTTAAAGTTACTTCAAATAAAATTATTTTCAAATCAGGCCAGTAGTTTCATGCCCGAAGGATTACATCAGAGGAGGATAGGAGCAAAATTTTGACTGATGAAGCCCAAAGGACAGGAACAACAAAGGGAATAAATTAAAAATAAATCTCAGTCCTCAGAAAAAATCATAAATGAAGCTGCTATTGTGCAGACAAGGTCAAAATAGCTAATTTTGGCCCTTTCAGGGGCCATAACTCTGGAACCAATAAAGGGATCTGGCCGGTTCAAGAAAGGAACCAACACCTTCTTGTGACACAAGTTTTGTGCAAGTTTGATTAAATTCAAATCATAAATGAAGCTGCTATTGTGCAGACAAGGTCAAAATAGCTAATTCTGGCCCTATCAGGGGCCATAACTCTGGAACCCATAATGGAATCTGGCCAGTTCAAGAAAGGAACCAAGGTCTTATGGTGATACAAGTTGTGTGCAAGTTTGTTAAGAATCAAATCATAAATGAAGCTGCTGTTGTGCAGACAAGGTCAAAAAAGGTAATTTTGGCCCTTTCAGGGGCCGTAACTCTGGAACCCGTTATGGGATCTGGTCGGTTCAAGAAATAACTCTAGAACCCATTATGGGATCTCGCCAGTTCAACAAAGGAACCAAGATCTTATGGTGATACAAGTTGTGTGCAAGTTTGGTTAAAATAAAATCATAAATGAAACCGCTATCGTGCAGACAAGAAATTGTTGACGCACAAAAATAGCAAATTCTGGCCCTTTAAGGGGCAATAACTCTAGAACCCATGATCGGATCTGGCCAGTTTTCGGAAGGAACTGAGATATCATGCCAATACAAGTTTTGTACAAGTTTGATCAAAATGGCTTGCAAAATGTGGTCTCTATCTTGTTCACAAGAAATTGTGGACGGATGGACGGACGGACGACGGACGAAGGGTGATCACAAAAGTTACAATAGAAGTTATTTATAGCAACAACTAGGGAAGTTAATCTTTAAATAAAAAAAAATTGTAAGTCCACACAAAAATCCTAACCAGGTAGAGATAGGTCAAAATACACCTCATAATTGGATGAAACATGCATGTTGTACTACAGAAAAGTGGTCTCGATTTTTCCCTACGACTAGTAATGAAAAAGTTACAATATAAACTATTTATAGTAACAACAAAGGGAAGTAATTCTAAAGAAGGGACCTGCGCATGACACTTCATCTTATGATGGTGTACAATTGTGCCAAGTTACATCAAAATCCCCCCATGCATGAAGAAGAAATGCTTCGGACAAAGTCATTCTTGTATCTGACTTTTGGCCTCTAAGTGTGACCTTGACCTTAGACCTAGGGACCTGGTTCTTGCGCATGACACTCCGTCTGGTGGTGGTGAACACTTGTGCCAAGTTATATCAAAATCCCTCCATGCATGAAGAAGAAATGCTCTGGACAAAGTTTTCATTCTTGTATCCTTTGACCTCTAAGTGTGACCTTGACCTTTGACCTAGGGACCTGGTTCTTGCGCACGGCACTCTGTCTCATGATAATGAACAATTGTGTCAAGTTACAGCAAAATCTCTCCATGCATGAAGAAGATTTGTTCCGGACAAAGTCATTCTTGAATTTGACCTTTGATCTCTAAGTGTGACCTTGACCTTAGACCTAGGGACCTGGTTCTTGCGCATGACACTCCATCTCATGATGGTGAACAATTGTGCCAAGTTACAGCAAAATCCCTCCACACATAAAGAAGATATACTCCGGACAAAGTCAGTCTTGAAACTGACCTTTGATCTCTAAGTGTGACTTTGACCTTAGACCTAGGGACTGGTTCTTGCGTGTGACACTCTGTCTCATGATGGTAATCAATTGTGCCAAGTTTCATCAAAATCCCTCCATGCATGAAGAAGATATGCTCTGGACATAGTCTGTGGACGCCGCCCGCCTGCCCGCCCACCCGCCCGCCAGGGGCATTCCCATAATGCATCCCATTTTTCAAATGGGCATATAAAAAAGGGTGCCTCATAGTGGTGAACGTTTGTGCCAAGTTACATCAAAATCCCCCCAGGCATGAAGAAGAAATGCTTCGGACAAAGTCATTCTTGAATATGACCTTTGACCTCTATGTGTGACACTGACCTTAGACCTAGGGACCTGGTTCTTGCACGTGACACTCCGTCTCATGGTAGTGAACATTTGTGCCAAGTTAATCAAAATTCCTCCATGCATGAAGAAGAAATACTCCTTGAATCTGACCTTTGGCCTCAAAGTGTGACCTTGACCTTAGACCTATGGACCTGATTCTTGTGCATGACATTCCGTCTCATGGTGGTGAACATTTGTGCTAAGTTGCATCAAAATCCCTCCATGCATGAAGAAGAAATGCTCCGGACAAAGTCATTCTTGAATTTGACTACTGTGACCTTGACCTTAGGCCTAGGGACCTTGTTCTTGTGCATGACACTCATGGTGGTGAACATTTGTGCCAAGTTACAACAAAATCCCTCCATGCATCAAGAAGAAATGCTCCTTGAATCTGACATTTGGCCTCTGTTACCTTGGACCTAGGGAACATTTGTGCCAAGTTACATCAAAATCCCTCCATGCATGAACAAGAAATGCTCCAGACAAAGTTTGTGGACACTGCCCATCCGCCCTTCCTTCCGCCCGCCCGTCAGGGGCGTTCCCATAATATATGCCGTCTTTCAAATAAAAATGCTTCAAGGCATTCAGGAGCCAAAAAACAAAAACTATTTCTACTTAAATTTCAATAGTGACCTTGACTTACAAGCATAGATCATGTATGTGACACATTGTCTCATCATGAGGAACATTTGTGTGCAGTACTAAGAAAATCCATCAACAGGGCTTCGGAAATTTGCCGGTTTGTCGGTTTTGGACCGATTTTTGACTTTTCAGACCGATTCGTGAAGTGAAAAAACGAAAAAAATCGGTCCCGTAAAAATGGAGAAAAGTATAAATTTCGGTCTGATATTTCAATACACGATCACCTGCCAAGTAGGAAATTGTTGGTCGCACCTTCAGATAATCAATAAACGTGTCAATCGGTCTGATTGTCACTTTGATAATCGGTCCGTAATTAGCACGTGACGCAATCAGTGCTCGCGCGGCACATTCTTTAATGTTTGCAGACAGCCGGCTGCGGTGTATTAAACATTTTTGACTGGTTTCCTTAACGTTTCTGACTGGATCCAAATCATTTCGACGGGGATCCACTTCTTTTATTTAGAATCCGACGGATGGTTTATTTCAAAAGGCTATGTTTGATCACGGTAACAAACAAATGGTCGCTGCATTTAATCAAAGAGCTATAATTGTACATTATAGGTCTTTGATTTAATGAGACATCACGCGGAAAACCGATAAAAATAATTTTTATAATTACTTTATTTGAAAAAAATACATGATTCATTTGTTGGGGCTCCAGTTGAAACAAATGCAGAAAATCGTCTTTGCAACCCGACTGTACAAAAAAGAAAAAAATGGACGGGCAACCACGAATGATAAAGAAAACCGGAGTGGCACTGTTTATCAAATCTGTCTTTTAAAAAATGTTTCAAAACGAAATTTTGTTAACATCAGAAGAGAACATACAACTTTATAAAATGTAGTTGCTTACTGAAGTACAACGTAAGTGAAATGAAATATCCTTGGCCAACCCGCGTGACGTTTTGGTTCAAATAACGTACACATTCGGTCCGCGGCAGAGTATTCTTTAAATACTGAGGCTGTTTAGCAGAGGATATGTGTCGTGTAACTCACTTTGACGCATTGTAGTTTTTAGAATTCCGTCAAAGAATGAGGAAACATCACAAAGTATCTGCCGTGTATACGGTATCGAAGTCACGTGCGTTGGCTTTTAGACTAGTTACGCACACGGTGTCAATGCCTCGTATTATCTCGGAAAAACATCGAAATTAAAACAAAGGAACGATCACACATAACACTGAATAACTGTCTTCATTGTATGGTAACGCGCGGTGACTGGTAACTCAGTTTTAATGCATGACATGCTTATTTCTTTACCCTATCACGTTTTACAAAATATGTAAAATTTGGAATGCGGTGGGTGGGGTAGCGCCGATGTCAGGATTTTCGTTTCGGACCGATTGAGTTATCAAAATTTCCGGAGCCCTGTCCATCAATGCACATAAAAGTTATGGAGCAGAAACAATTTTATTTGACCTTCATTAATGACCTTGACCTTTGACCAACAACCATGTGTCATGGGCGTGATACATTGTCTCATCATGGGAAATGTTTGTGTGTACCACAAAGATAATCCATCAATGCATATAAAAGTTAAATTGACCTTTGACCTACAAGCATAAGTCATGTACGTGCATAATCTACATATTGCCCTCTATTCACATACCAAGTTTCATGAACCTAGCTTAAATACTTTTTTAGAAATTGTAGGATCCAGATATGTGGAAGGACAGATGGATGGAGGGCATATCTTAGTAATCTACAGTCCCCTCCGGTGTTCAACCAGTAGGGGACTAAAGACTTTTATGCTCTTCTTATGCATATTTTTGACTGAGTAAAGGGCCATAACTCTGGTCTGGCTGTGTGAAATCGCAATATAGTCGCACAACTTTACATGCTGAATTGCAACCCTGTGAGGTTTGGTGACTCTGGGTCAAATACTTTTTGAGATATGCATGACACAAATTCGGAGGGATGGAGGGACAGGTGGACAAATGTAAACTCTAAATGACCCCCAAAATTCTGAGGGCCCAAAATTTTGTCTGTGGAGCGGGCAGCTGTATTCTCTTGTTTGACTTAGTTTTTATAAACCTTTACCAAAACATTTAATCTTGTTTTCTTTTGGGATAGTTTTGGGAACAATGAATATTATAATCTATTATAAACTCTTATCCTTACATTTAATTTTGTTTTCTTTTGTGACGACTTTAAATGTATTTCTAGTTTCCATCAACACAATTCCCGCCAGCCCCAGAAGTGATGGACATCGAGTTTTACGCACAACTATCATACATCCATGGTAGTCAGCCTTCAGAAGTCGCTCATTGTTCTCTTTCTTCTGACCTGCAACTTCTGATGCATACCTGTAAAATCAAGAATGAGATCCTCTTAATTTCATGGAAAGCAATCTTAATGAATGTTTAATGTTGTTTATTCCACAAAGACATAATTTCTGTCTGGCCTTCAATGATTTAAAAAGATTTATTTCTGCTAAAACCCGAAATACAAACAAAATTGTTTTATGCAAAACAAACTAGAGCTATCACTAAAGGTGATGAATGTACCCCCCGCATGCACTGACACAGTACATTGCAATTTGACGCACACAAGATTGCATAATTATGTGGACTGTATGTATATAGACTGTATGTATACAGTATAGTAACAAAAAACAAAGTCCCATAACTATGCAGAATATTTATCTAAAAGAACCTAACATGCACCATGCACAACTAGGGTTGGTACTGATCACTTGTGTGAAGTTTCATTAAATTGTGTGCAAGGGTTCGGAAGATTAGGCGCGCACAAGACTGCATATGCAGACTGTCTGTACATAGTATGTTAACAAGAAACAAAGTCCCATAGCTCTGCAATTTTTGTCGTTGAAAGAACCTAACATGCCCCATGCACAACTACTGTTGTTACTGATCACTTGTGTGAAGTTTCATTAAATTGTGTCATAGGGATGAAGAGAGATGGTGCACACAAGATTGTGTCTATGTATATAATTTAGTAACAAAAAACAAAGTCCAGTAACTCTGCAAAATTTTTTTCTGAAAGAACCTTACATGCCCCATGCACAACTACTGTTGTTACTGATCACTTGTGTGAAGTTTCATTAAATTGTGTCATGTGGATGAGGAGAGATGGTGCGCACAAGATTGTGTCTATGTATATAGTATAGTAACAAAAAACAAAGTCCCATAACTCTGCAAGTTTTTTTTCTGAAAGAACCTAACATGCCCCATGCACAACTACTGTTGTTACTGATCACTTGTGTGAAGTTTCATTAAATTGTGTCAAGGGGATGAGGAGAGATGGTGCGCACAAGACTGTGTCTACGGACGGACGGACGGACGGACAGACAGACAGACAGACAGACAACCTGAAACCAGTATACACACCCTTACAACTTTGTTGTCGGTGGGTACAATTATTTAACAAGAGGGCCATGATGGCCCTATATCGCTCACTTGTTATCATTGCACTTGAGGACAAGAAGGTCCTCAAAAAAATATCTAAGTCCAAAGGACAGGAACAACAAAGGAAAGAAATTTAACCAAACAGAAAAAAAAAATCTTACAAGGTATAGATATGTTAAAATACACCTAAAAATTGGAGGTACCATCCATGTTGTACCACAGAAAACTGATCTTGTGTTTTCCCTACGGCCAATAATAAAAAAGTTACTAAAAATAAGCTATTTATAGTAATGTAAAAGGGAAGTAATTAAAAAAAAAAATATTGTAAGTGGACAAAAGAAGGATCTACCAAATAAATCTGTTGACATAAATGAAATTTCAGATCAGTATCTTCATTAGTTATGGAGATATAACAATTTTAATTTGAAATAAAGGGAGGTAATTTGACATAAAATCAGTTCATAGTTATCTACCCTGATTGTCTCAGTCCAACTAATAACAATAATGAAATTTCAAATAAGTCCTGTAAGTACTTACTGATATAAATCCATTTTGATTACAATCAGGGGAGGTAATCAGATATAAAATAACTGGAACCTATGATTGGATCTGATTTGTCATGGAATCCAAGATTTATTGTTGTTGAAGATATTTTGGAAGTTTGTATCAAATAAAACCATAAATGAAGTCTCTATATGGCTGCAAAAGCCAAAATAGCCAATTTTGGACCTTTAAGGGGCCATAACTCTGGAACCCATGATGGAATCTGGCCAGTTGAAGAAAGGAAGCAATATCTTGTGGTGATACAAGTTGTGTGCAAGTTTGGTTAAAATCAAATCATAAATGAAGCTGCTATTGTGCAGACAAGGTCAAAATAGCTAATTTTGGCCCTTTCAGGGGCCATAACTCTTGAACCCATTAAGGGATCTGGCCGGTTCAAGAAAGGAACTGAGATCTTATGGTGACACAAGTTGTGTGCAAGTTTGATTAAATTCAAATCATAAATGAAGCTGCTATTGTGCAGACAAGGTCAAAATAGCTAATTTTGGCCCTTTCAGGGGCCATAACTCTGGAACCCATAATGGGATCTGGCCAGTTCAAGAAAGGAACCGAGATCTTATGGTGATACAAGTTGTGTGCAAGTTTGGTTAAAATAAAATCATAAATGAAGCTGCTATTGTGCAGACAAGGTCAAAATAGCTAATTCTGGACCTTTCAGGGGCCATAACTCTTGAACCCATTAAGGAATCTGGCCAGTTCAAGAAAGGAACCAAGATCTTATGGTGATACAAGTTGTGTGCAAGTTTGGTAAAAATCAAATCATAAATAAAGCTGCTATTTTGCAGACAAGGTCAAAATAGCTAATTTTGGCCCTTTCAGGGGCCATAACTCTGGAACCCATAACGGGATCTGGCCAGTTCAAGAAAGGAACCGTGGTCTTATGGTGATACAAGTTGTGTGCAAGTTTGATTAAAATAAAATCATAAATGAAACCACTATCGTGCAGACAAGGAATTGTTGACGCACGCACGCATGCATGGACTGACGACGGATGACGGAGGAAGGGTGATCACAAAAGCTCACCTTGTCACTATGACAGGAGAGCTAAAAATTAGAAGAGGAGTTCTTAACTTAATTGACAACATCTAATTTGAAGAAGGACCATAACTTGGCAAGACTTCTGTAACTGAATTATTTATTACAAATTGAAACTTCATTATGGGAATAACTTGCATGCAAAACTTCCACCAAATTTTCTTACTCAGATAACGGCCATACTTTGAATTTATTTCAACCAAGAGTTCTCTAACTTGGGTTTGTATCATAGCTCGGTGTTTTTTCTTAACAAATTTGGTGCAGGTAATTCGTATACACTGAGTACAGGGTGCTGTAACTAAAAGTGTGCAGATATTTAATACCCGCACGCTAGTTACCGCACTGCTGTAAAGGAATTAAACTATGCCAGCTGAACAGTAGACAGAGAAGTGTATTTTATTGATTTTCTGCTCTAGCATTGGTTTATTTTACCTGGGCTTTACACATTTGTAAAGCAAGGATTTTAAGTACTCACTGAACTGCTGTATATGGCAATGTGGAACGCCTACAACTACCATATATGGATAGCTATGATACAAAACAGAAAGAACATTAAAACTCTCGGGTAAACAATTTATACTCGGGGGCTACGCCCCCTCGTACAAATCGTTTACCCTCGAGTTTCAATGCTCTTTCTATTACATGTAAGTATGTTTGATGAGAAGGATGTCTTCTGTGATGTTTCAATCATTACTGACATAGAGCTTGATAGTTATTTGCACAGTTTCACACCCGTTAACCGGTTCCGAGCAAAACAGTTCGTGGCGGACAAAACAGTTCACTGGTATTTTTGCTGGCATCTGCATTGGGGTAAGTATTCCCCATCCAAGAATCGGTTGGTGCAAAATATGTTAAAGAATTTTATTTCTGTAAAACGTAGCATGAATGAAGAACATGCCATGTGCTTCCCGTTTAAAAGTAACCTATATTTAGTAATTAGTTATGGCGAGTTAAAAGTGTGATTTTGTTGAAAAATTGTGGAAACGAAAGTTTATCGCAGTATATTTAATTCACTTTTCAACTTAGGGCTATTGTATTAACGTCAACCTTTAAAATAATGTTTGCTCTGAATATTGTCTAACTTTAAAGTGACAAAACGCAATATTCAACGAGTTATAGACATTCAAACAAGACATGGTGGAAAAAAAGGTGTGGCGGCATTGCACAGCTCGAACTTATTTGTGTGGCGGACAAGAGCAGTCTTGTGTCTTTTTTTATTTTACTTTAATAAATGTTCTTAATAGTGATATCAAGCTCGTAACTCTTAAAAATAACATTTTTAATCAGATAACAGCAATTTACACTAGCTAGTATTAACAAATAGATGTAAGTCAAAGCATAATTAATCACACAACCGCCTAACAATGTAATATATCATCAACACTTCTTCCTACATTTTTTAATTATAGTTACAGCGGTACGGTAGTTTGATTTGATGCCTTCCCATTTAGGAACGTTCCACTAAAGTTATTATATCATTTGTAATATTTCTTTCAGGATCACAATGCATATGACATGGTATGTACCTGTGCTACTACTGCAATACAACAGCTGACGTTTATAGGAACATTAAAGCCAAGAAATTTCATTCAAGCGAATGATCACTGGGGCAAATCATGATTTCGTCCACTGTTTACCTTCGATATTTCCCAGCTTATTAGATGTTTCAATGCCGCAATTTAATGATACAATAGACTCCCTCAAATCTTTTATTCTGTCACCAATTACTCTGGTCATTTCATTTACTTCATTTCTTAAATCTTTCAACCTCTTCAACACTTGCATATATTTTGGACATAATTCAAACTCCTTATTGAATCCGGCTTTTCTGTCAGCCAGTCAAGCTCAAGTTGTTTGTACTTTAACGTGTCAAACCTATGGCTATTACAGAGGTGCTGAATTAAGTGCCTATAAACGTCAGCTGTTGTATTGCAGTAGTAGCACAGGTACATATGCATTGTGATCCTGAAAGAAATATTACAAATGATATAATAACTTAAGTGGAACGTTCCTAAATGGGAAGGCATCACATCACATACCGGAACACTGTTACCATAATTCTAATATACTTGTCTCTGTTAAAACACACTTACGCTAGAATGACATCACGTTAATGTGCGGTGACATCAAAGTTTTTGTTTCGACCAAGAAAGAGCACTTCTATATTTTATCTACTGTTTTAGATTAAGGGCATATTAGAATCGAAATAATTTATAGCAAAAGAGTGTTTTAATTAAGAAATAATATATCTCATCCAGTGATTTGTCGTTGAATAAATCATTGTTTGGAGTTCAGATGCGAAGGAATTATATCACGAGGGCGCAGCCTGAGTGATATAATAATACGCATCTGAACGACAAACAATGATTTATTCAAGAGCAAATCACTAAATGAGATATATTATTTCGATTCTAACACGTTACAAAGGATTTTTAAGTACATCCTTGATGACATGCATTAAATATTTGCCCGTTTTCAATCGGTTTCTTTTCCAGCGCGCCACTATGCCGTCTGACGCCATGACGTAATAATTGTGACGTCAGAACAGTGATTTGTTTTATAATAATTCACTGTTTTCTGCCTTCTTTGTTTAATAGGAAAATGAATCGGACCGTGTTAGAATACTATTTATACACTAGGGTAGTAATATGTCGTACAAATAATTTCACTCGGGCTGCGCCCTCGTGCAATTATTACGCCCGACATATAGCCGCCAATCGTGCATAAATAGTGTTAAAGCACTATTTTGCTTTAAATTATTTCTTAATTCAAAAATGTAGGAAGACGTGTTGCTGATATACCACATTGTTAGGCGATTGTGTGATTATTTATGCTTTGACTTATACCTGTTTGTTGATAAAAGTTAGTGTAAATTGCTGCTGTCTAATTAAAAACGTTAAGTTTTAAGAGTTACGAGCTTGATATCACTATTTAGACCATTTATTATTACAGTAAAGTAAAAAAAGACATGGGACTGCTCTTGCTCGCCACACAAATAATTTTGAGCTGTGCAATGCCGCCACACTTTTTTTTGACCATGCCATGTTTGAATGTCTATAACTGGTTGAATATTGCGTTTTGTCGCTTAAAAGTTGGACAATATTCAGAGCAAACATTATTTTACAGGCTGACGTTAATACAATAGCTCTTAGTTGAAAAGTGAATTAAATATACCGCCCTAAACTTCCATTTCCACATTTTTTCAACAAAATCACACTTTTAACTCGCAATAACTTAATAAATATAGGTTACTTTTAAACGGGAAGCACATGGCATGTTTTTCGTTCATGCTACTTTTTACAGAAATAAAAATCTTTAACATATTTTACACCAGCCGATTCTTGGATAGAGAATACTTACCCTAATGCAGGTACCGGCAAAAATATCGGTGAACTGTTTTGTCCGCCCCGAACTGTTCTGCTCGGAACCGGTTAACGGGTGTGAATTTTCTCAGTCAAAAAACAAAAATAATTTATTAAATGCAACCAAGGTTATTTACTCTGTTTATTTCCGTAGGGCTGATGGCTGGAAAGCACTTTGTGAAGTTTTAACATGTGGTTGTTACTGAGATAGAGCTTGGTATTTAGTTGTACACAAAACTTTAACTGAATTTTCTAAGTTAAAAATAAGAGCCATAATTTGTATTAAATTCAACAAAGAGTTATCTAACCTTGTTATATCTGTAGGTTTGATGAGTGGGAATCACTGTGTGAAGTTTCAATACAATACATGGTAACCATTACTCACTGAGATTTGAACTTGCATGCAAAAATTTGAACAAGATGTGACACTGATGCTCAGGTGTGCAGAACAGCTTTCAATATTGTCAAATAGTCAAGCTGAAACCTAGATATATCTCCATTGGATCATCACAGATATTTTCAAGAAATGACAACACTTTTGCCAAGATTCTGATATGTGTATGTAAACCTCAAACAAAGTTTCATTTCTATTAGATGGAACAGTATGAGGAGTTGAGAATACAACTTTTTGATGTAGTTGTAATATTTCAAACTAAAAAAAAAAAAAAGTTTTTGATACAGTCATACAAAAAAAACTAGCCCTGCCCTAAGGCAGCCAGGCTTTTTTCACATCAACATGGCTTGAAGGACATTGGTAGAGAAGTGCCAAAGGCAGATTGTTGTGAAATTATTTTGAAACTGGGCTTGCAATTTGAGAGATTTTCAAACTTTTCCATATAGTGTAAGTGTAACTACTTGAGTATGAAATTTTCTTTTTTCTTTTCAGTGTCATGGCACTAAGTCCTGACCCTCCCTCATATCTTACCTAGGTATGTCAAGAATGTCTCTCATATAATCTTGCCAGAGTCTGTGTAAAGGAACGTACTCTTCAAATCTAGAAAAACAATGAATTAGTGATATTGTCTTCAGATAAGAACATTCTTATCAAAGCTATAAATTAATAAGGATAATAGGAGAGATCGTGTTTGCATACAAATCTGTTGTGTTTTCTATTTTTAGAACTGATAAGGTCGGGAGGGCAGAAGCCGAATGTCCATGGTTTTTGTAAACAGTGAAGTTTTTCTAACGGCCTAAACCTTCTTTAAACACAAATTATATCAATAATTTTTTGATCAATGGAAAGGTTATAAAACAAGCAATTTATTAGTTACTTTTAATTATTATATCGAAATAAAATTGATTAATTATGAATGCTTAACTTACATTGTTTTTCTACCCTGCTATTAAAATTATATGTCATTTAAAACAGTTATTCATTTAAACAAGAGCACCGCCTTGCGGGTGCTGACGCTCATCTGATTTTTTTTGTATAATAGAAATATTATCCTACCCATGATTTTCTAAGTCTAAAAAGGGCCATCATTCTTGCAAAAAGCAGGATAAAGTTATGTTTCTTGATGTTCAGTGTCCACTTATGATGGTGAAAAACTGTTGCAAGTTTTAAAGCAAAAGCTTTGATAGTTTAAGAGAAAAGTTGACTTAAACATAATATTCAACCAAGAAAATGATTTTTCTAAGTCCAAAAGGGGCAATAATTATTGCAAAAAGCAGGATGGAGTTACGTTGCTTGCTTTACAGGGTCAGCTTATGATGGTGAACAACAGTTGCAAGTTTTAAAGCAATAGCTTTGATGGTTTAAGAGAAAAAGTTGACCTAAACATAAAACTTAACCAAGAAATCTGATATTTTCTAAGTCCAAAAGGGGCCATCATTCTTGCAAAAAGCAGGATGGAGTTATGTTTCTTGCTGTACAGGGTCCACTTATGATGGTGAAAAACTGTTGCAAGTTTTAAAGCAATAGCTTTGATAGTTTAGGATAAAAGTTGACCTAAACATAAATTTAACCAAGAAAACTGATTTTCTAAGTCCAAAAGGGGCAATAATTCTTGCAAAAAGCAAGATGGAGTTATGTTTCTTGATGTACAGGGTCTCCTTATGATGGTGAACAAGTATTCCAAGTTTCAAAGCAATAGCTTTGATAGTTTAGGAGAAAAGTTGACCTAAACATAAAACTTAACCAAGAAATCTGATATTTTCTAAGTACAAAAGGGGCCATAAATCTTGCAAAATGCAAGATGGAGTTATGTTTCTTGCTATACAGGGTCAGCTTATGATGGTGAACAAGTATTCCAAGTTTCAAAGCAATAGCTTTGATAGTTTAGGAGAAAAGCTGACCTAAACATAAAACTTAACCAAGCAACGCCGACGCAGACGCCGACGCCGACACCGACGCCGACGCCGACGCCGACAACCGCTCAAGTGATGACAATAACTCATCATTTTTTTTCAAAAAATCAGATGAGCTAAAAAGATAGATCTATTTGAATTTGAAAATATGAAAAATGTAAGTATTTAAAAACTTTGAATTTTGAAAAACCATAAATGAGCAAAAAAGTTATTAAAAATTAAAAATTCCAATCCCATACACAAACGATGTTAAAACATTTGTTTTGCCCACCACCAGATAAACAGATGTTAATGTGTGACGTCACGGCGATCTTTCCTATAGACTTGTTTGTATACTGAATACATGTAATTGATCCTCCCTAGAATATCAGACTCATAATGTGTAAGGGAGAAATATTGCAACAGGGCACATTATAAGACTACTCGATTCCCATTGCTGCTCATACTCTAACATTTAAGTTATGAACTGTTAAAACAAAACCAAATATCAAAATATAAGTAGCATCAACAATGATGTAAATAAACTGGTTATTTTCTTACTTATGCCCATCTTTCTTTATGTCAAACACTTTAAGTTTTCTTCTATCCCGTGCTGACAGGCTGTTTCTACATCTTGCCTTTGAGGTAGGTTTCCATTTCTTCCTTGTTGAATCAAGTATGATATATTTGCCTTTCAGCATGTCAATCGCTCCAGCAGATATTCGCTTGCTTGGCAGACATTCTGTGAGGAAGTTGGTCACTGCCTCTTGTTTCTGTGTCTTCTGTTGAAAAATTAAGATAAATACAGATGTCTTAAGATTTCCTTAAATCTTAATGTACAATCTACTCATCAACTACTAGTAAATGTTACCCTTTGAAGGGAAAGGGAACATTGTTCTAATCCCTATCTGCTTGGATGTCTTAAATCATTTTACAAATTATTAGAGTTGGCTTAAAAATGAGGAAGTTATGATTATTTCAATGTTTGATCAAAACAATCACTTTTTTACTCAATAAAGGGGAAAAACTCTGTTTTTACTGGGTCAATGGAGATAATACAATATGTGAGCAAGGGTCATTAAGGGTCGTTTGCTCATTAATCATAATGTGAGGTTTGGTAATTCTAGTTAAAATACCTTTTGAACTATAAACATTTTCATTTTTTTTTAACCAAAATCAAGGGGAAAAACTCTGCTTTTACTAACACTGCCAAGAAGGATAATACAATATGTGAGCAACGGTCATGTGCTAATCAATAAATATGTGAGGTGTGGTGATTCCAGCTGAAATTTTCTTGAATTATAAGCACATTGAATTTTTTTTACCAAATAAAGGAAAACAAGAGCTGCCACAGGAGACAGTGTGCTTGACTATTTCAGTGCTGGATAGTGAAATTGGGCACATTTGAGGAAGCTGGAGCTGTCACTGGCGTGTTTAATGACTCAAAATTAATGTGGATGAAGAAATTGAACAATAGCTTAAGTCTCAAAACATTAAATCAGTACAAAAGGAACATAATTCATGGAAAACCTCTGCAAAAGTAATGCACCATGTGTCATATCATGCGGCTAATAACTCTGAACAGCTATTTTAAGTTTGAATCAAATCTATTTACCCGGTAGTAACACTGGAGATACATCAAAAGTGCACTGCAAATTGAACCGGAAATTCTATTTGTAAAAAGAGGGCATAACTCAGAACTTACTGGTGCCAGCATTATCAAACTTGTGTTGTATGAAGTGAGTGATGATATGGAACAACCGTTTTAAGTTTGATTAAATCCATTTAGCAACAACAGAGATATACAAGGAATAAGTAAAACCAAATGATGCTCCCCAATGCATGTGCTTGTCCCAATATTGGGAATATCGTATTAGAAACCAAAATGAAACGGAGATAATAAACAAGAGGGCTAAGATGACCCTAGGTCGCTTACTAGAGAAACACACCATAATACTGTAAACATGTTTGACCTAGTGATTTCATGGAAACAAATATTCTAGCCAATTTTCATTAAGATTGGACCAAAAATGTGGTCTCTTGAGTTTAAATAAGTATTTCTTAGATATGACCTAGTAACCTAGTTTTTGACCCCAGATCACCCATATTCAAACTTGACCTAGATTAGCAAGGCAATCATTCTGACCAAATTTCATGAAGATCAATTCAAAAATACAGTCTCTATCGCATACACAAGGTTTTTCTCTGATTTGACCTAGTGACCTACTTTTTGATCCCAGATGACTCATATTCAAAATCAAGCTAGGTTTCATCAAGGCAATCATTCTGACCAAATTTCATGAAGACCTATTGAAAAGTACAGTCTCTATCGCATACACAAGGTTTTTCTTTGATTTGACCTAGTGACCTAGTTTTTGATCTTAGATGACCCATATTCAAACTCGACCTAGATTTCATCAAGGCAATCATTCTGACATAATTTAATGAAGATCAATTGAAAAATACAGCATCTATCGCATACACAATGTTTGTCTTTGATTTTACCTAGTTTTTTACCCCAGATGGCCCATATTTGAACATGACTTAGATTTTATCAAGGCAATCATTTCGACCAAATTTCATAAGGATCAATTGAAAAATACAGCTTCTATTGCATACACAATGTTTTTCTTTGATCTGACCTAGTGACCTACTTTTTGACCCCAGAAGACCCATATTAAAACTCGACCTAAATTTCATTAAGGCAATCATTCTGATTAAATCTGATAAATATCAATTGAAAAATACAGTATCGTATACACAAGATTTTTCTATAATTTGACTTAGTGACCTAGTTTTTGACCACAGATGATCCATATTCAAATTCGACCTAGATTTCATCAAGGCAAGCATTCCGACCAAATTTCATGAAGATCAATTGAAAAATACAGCCTCTATCTCTTACACAATGTTTTTCTTTGATTTGACCTAGTGACCTAGTTTTTGATCCCAGATGACCCATTTTTGAATTCAACCTAGATTTCATCAAGGTAATCATTCTGACCAAAATTCAAGAAGATCAACTGAAAAATACAGCCTCTATCGCATACACAAGCTAAATGTTGACAGACGACAATCGACAGATGCCGGACATGAGCGATCAGAAAAACTGGTGAGCTAAAAAAAGAAAATTGAATAAAGGGAGATAATTCAACAAGAGCTGTCACAGGAGACAGCGTGCTCGACTATTTCGATGCTGGATAGTGAAAATGGGCACATCTGAGGAAGCTGGAGCAGTCATTGGAGTGTTAATGACTCCAATATGGATGAAGGTATTGGACAATAGCTTATGTCTGTGTCAAAAGAATTGAGTAATAAGAGAGATAAAGATAAAGTTATCAAAACAATAAATAAGTATAATTCTAAGCAAAAAGGGGGCATCATTCATGAAATATTGGTGCAAGAGTGATGCACCATGTGTCATATGATGTGGGTGATGATGTGTAACAACTACTTTAAAGTTTGAATCAAATCCATTTAGTAATAACCAAGATAGAGTGAAAGTGCACCAAAACTTTAACCTGAAATTCTAAGTAAAAAGGGGATATAATTCATGAAATACTGGTGCTAAGAGTTATGGTCCTTGTGTTATATGACGTGAATGATGATGCCAAACAACTATTTTAAGTTTGAATCAAATCCAATCTGTAATAACAGAGATATAGTGAAAATGCATCAAAATTAACCTTAAATTCTAAGTAAAAGGGGGCATTATTCATGAAAAATTGGTGCCAGAGTTATGGACCTTGTGTCATATGATGTGGGTGATAAGGTGGAACAACTATTTTAAGTTTGAATCAAATCCATTTAGTAATAACTGTGATAGAGTGAAACTGTACCAAAACTCAACATGAAATTCTAAGTAAAAAGGGGGATAATTCATGAAATATTGGTGCCAGAGTTATGGCCCTTGTGTCATATGATGTGAGTGATGGTGTAGAACAACTTTTTTAAGTTTGAATAAAATCCATTCAGTAATAACAGAGATAGAGTGAAAATGCACCAAAACTTTAACCTGAAATTCTAAGTAAAAAGGGGGCATAATTCATGGAAAATTGATTCCAGAGTTATGGACCTTGTGTCATATGATGTGGGTGATGTTGTGAAACAACTATTTTAAATTTGAATCAAATCCATTTAGTAATAACTGAGATAGAGTGAAAGTGCACGAAAACTTTAACCTGAAATTCTAAGTCAAAAGGGGGAATAATTCATTAAATATTGGTGCAAGAGTTATGGCCCTTGTGCAATGAGGAATAACTATTTTAAGTTTGAAACAAATCCATCAAGTAATTACAGAGATAAAGAGAAAGTGCATCAAAACTTTGGTTGGGAACGCGGAAGGACACCGACGCTGGGTCGAGTAGGACAGCTCTCCATACCTCGTATAGTCAAGCTAAAAACTAGGTATGGTAGAGTTATGGTTCTTTGACACTGCACTTCCCGTCATTTTGTGAAGTTTCTATGAAATGCCATTAATACTTTTCAAGTAATGCTCTGGACAAGCCTTATTTTGTATAATAAAGGGAGATAACTAAAAATCTAGGTAAAGCAGAGTTATGGTTCTTTGACAATGCACTGCCCGTCAATGGCCTCTATCATTTTGTGAAGTTTCAATGAAATGCCAATAATACTTTTCAAGTAATGCTCCGGACAAACCTTATTTTGTATAATAAAGGCAGATAATTCAAAAACTAGGTAAGGTAGAGTTATGATTCTTTGACACTGCACTTTGTTTCAATGGCCTCTATGATTACGTGAAGTTTCAATCAAATGCCATTAATAATTTTCAAGTTATACTCCGGAAAAAGTGTGACGCATGGACTGACAGACAGACGGAAGGACGGACAAAGCGACAAATATATGCTCACCCTTTGGGGAGCATAAAAAAGCATCAAAATTAAACTGAAATTCTAAGTAAAACGGGGATATAACTCATAAAATGTCTGTGCCAGTGACTGACCTTGTGCCATATGATGAGGATGAGGATCTCGAAAAACTAATTTAATTTTTAATCTAATTCATTAAGTAATGACTAAGATATAGTGAAAGTGTACCACAATTAACCTGAAATTAAAAAGGAGGAATAATTTATTAAATATTGGTGCAAGAGTTAAGGCCCTTGTATCATATGGTGTGGGTGATGATGTAGTACAACTATTCTAAGTTTGAATCAAATCTGTTCGGTAATAACTGAGATAGAGTGAAATATATAAAAACTTTAACCTGAAATTTTAAGCAAAAAGGGGGATAATTCATTAAATATTGGTGCCAGTAAGCTGTATGTGCTGTATTGTGCTGTATGATGTGGGTGATTATGAGGAACAACTATTTTAAGTTTGAAGCAAATCCATCAAGTAATAACAAAGATAAAGGGAAAGTGCATCAAAACTTTAACCAAAGTGCGGATGCAGAAGGACGCCAACGCTGGGTCAAGCAGGATAGCTCTCCATGCTTCATATAGTTAAGCTAAATAACGCTGCTCTTACTAGGTCAAGACGTGATGCTAACTTATAATTATGTGTGGTTTAATAATTATGAATTTTAAGCATTTTCATTTTTTTTCCCAAATAAATCAAAGCCAGTAATTCTGTTTTTACTGAGTTACTATGTGTGAGCAAAGGTCGTGTGCTAATTAATAACTGTATGACGTTTGGAGCTTTAATACCTTGACAATGCAAGGACAAACAGCAGAACGGACATGACCAAAACAATATCCTTCCGCCTTCATCGGGGCATAATGAACCTTGGCATGAATATAGCATATTCTACAACAAAATGTTACACGAAACTCAGTGGTAATACAGATGAATTACAAACTTAATTTAAGGAAGTTATGACAGATTAAAATGTTTAGAGGTATGAAGTAGTCTTTAATTCCAGACTGGGACCATTGAGCTCTGGTAGTTACGATAGCAGTGAGTCAAAGTAAAAATTGTATCAGTCCTATCCTAAACTAGAGCTGTCAAAGGAGTGACGAATTATACCCCCACAATACAGCGTTGTCACAGAAGTAAGCCAATGTAAAGTCAAACCTCAAAATCAGTAGGGGTCATCTGCTGGTCATGATCAAAATCCCTATTAAGTTTTGTGATCCTAGGCCCAAGCGTTCTCAAGTTATCATCTGGAAACAGTTTAACTGTTCCAGGGTCACTGTGACCTTGACCTTTGACCTACTAAACTCAAAATAAATAGGTGTTATCTGCTGGTTATGACCTTGACCTTTGACCTTCTTACCTCAAAACCGGTAGGGGTCATCTGCTGGTCATGATCAAAATCCCTGTTAAGTTTTGTGATCCTAGGCCCAAGTGTTCTCAAGTTATCATCTGGAAACTGTGTTACTGTTCCAGGTCATTGTGACCTTGACCCTTGACCTTCTGACCTCAAAGTCGAAACTGACCTGTATTTTATGATGTTACACCTGTGTACCAAATATTAGTTAAATCTGACAAGCCTTTCATGAGTTATTGTCCGGAAACCATGAAAACCAACGGACCAACTGACCGATTAGCTCAATCCTATATACCCCGCAAACTTCGTTTGTGGGGGTATAATTATATCCCTGTTATATCAAACTCGCTTTTATTGTGGTGTTTGGTATATTTGAAACAATGAACCTGTTTATGTGGGTCTGAAGGGTCCTTTACTGTCTGTGGCACTTTCTGGTACAGATCCATCGCTCTGAAGAATAAAAAGATACACATGGTTATCACCATGTAAACATAACCAGTCATTAATTACCTGTTTTAATCATGCCTAGAAGCAAAAGATTATTTGATACCTTAATTAAAATTACATGTATTATGTTTATCTGCATGTATATTTTGTACATTTTCACAATAACAACTAATGCAAAATATGTAAAAATCAAATGCAAAATGGTCATAATTGCATTCCAATGGATTATGGTTTATTTATGTAAGACAATAACAAAAAGATCTCTGCGGTCACATTTTCAATAAATGCAGCAATATTTTGCGATAAATCATTGAAGAATGTGTCACTTGTGAGAATCATCATTGCATAAGACAAATTTTTTACTGACTAATCACAGAAATTTGTAAAATGTATTGAAACTGAAACTGCATAGATCTCCGTTCTGTGTGATCGACTTTTGTCTGACTCTCATAAACTAGTTGAACTAATCCGACACATACAGTTTGTTTTATAGTGTGACAGGTCAAACTGTAACGGTGGCTGCAAATGTCAGAAATTAAAAAGCAGCCTTCAGCGACAGTAAACTTGTCTATCTCATAAACAATTTGGATGGGATAATAACTATTTTATATTTGATATTGAACATTTAATATTGATTTTATAGCTATTTCTAGCTATATCCCTGTTTCTCGTATTCTCAGGGTTTCTCATATTCTCGTTTTTTGCCTTCAAGTTGTCAAATAATTTAATGTTTGTTATTTTCTAGACAGGAATGGTACAAAACTGACACACTGAAAATTTCAAGTGATTTGAATGCATATTGACGAAACTATCAGCATTTTACTCAATTTTTGAAAAAATCCTTATTTTTTCTGGTGGTGTTAGCAAATTTGCCATAAATTATTGATTATGCAATTAATTGTAATATTTCTTGATGTATTTACTACAGAATATATCTTTTATAACACATTATTATGGTAATTTTAATGTTTTAAATTCAACAACTTATTTGTGATGAAAAGTCAAATCTAAATCCACGGGAATACGAGAAACTCTTGGTCCATTTCTGCGGGTGAGGGTGGTATCAAATACAGTAACAAAATAATTAAATGGGATAATTTCAGTAACATTTTATGACTCCATCTGAAAGACAAGTGAATTTTCTACAAAATAACACCCAAATGCTGTTTATGAAATGGTTAATCTGTTACTGGGAATAAAAACAACCCCTTAGGCCCCCGAGAATATGAGAAAACAGAATATATTGCCGGAAAGCTACTTTAAAACTCAATTTAGTTAATGTCATTATGATCCAAAGTTTCCTTTCAAAGACGCTAATTTAAAACAGCCAAAAATATTTGCCACTGTAACAGGGGAATATCATGTAGAGATGGTACCTACCCAAGAAAATCTAAGGGGAACAACTCTGAATTGACCAATAAACTGAAGCCAACATAAAACATTGGTCAAAAGTGAAAGAAAAATCAAATAAGCCCTTTTAACAACAACTGATCAGGCAGACAAAATATGACCTACATTTGTTTAAATCTCATTGTATTCAATATACAATATGCACACTTTTCTCATGGCTTACACTGACAGTTATTTTATAAGTTGTAGTAACACACTGGCAATAGCTTTCGCAGAAGCGGTGGTTCCAACGCCGCGGCGGTGGAGGATTCGTCGCAGAAGCGGTGGAGAAATATGGCCGACTGACTATATTTACGCTCTCATCGGTACTTTTTCTAACGAGTGTTTCACGTTTGACTGAAAACAACCAGTGAGACAGGAGCCCACATGTGTATTCTTCCAGCCACAAACACTTGTTCAGTGCAATTCTTTGTCATTAATGTAAACACTTCCGTACAGTTTGACGAGGGACTGCCGTTTTTATAGAATTTCTATCAGAAATGGTAAAATCTTGTACAAAACGACCCCTGATCGCGTTTGCATCAAAATGTAAGTCTGACACTGTCAAGCAAAAACTTTTTCTCCGTAATCGGTGATTTTTCATTGCAAGCATACAAAATGATCGACCAAAAATCATTCCAACGCAGTGTGCGGTGGGTACAGTTGCAACGCATTATGGTGGATCTTGTTTCTTTAATGTTCGCTTTGGACTTTATATTGGAGTAAACAGCATTTTCCCAGAATTTTGATTGGGTAGGGCCATGAAATCACCTTGACATTAGATAGCAACTGAAACTGAAAGTTTAGAATAAATATGACATTGATTTGCTCATCCGTAAATACATAATATCAAGTGAAATAATAATTTTCTGATTTGACCACATGCGACTTCTGCATTGTATGATAAACCAACTTGACTAAAGTACGATACAATTACTTATACGTAGCATACCTTAACAAAATGCCATTGAGCAGCTGTGTTACTGGAGTTAAGACTTTTTAAAAGTAGACTAATTTACCTCTTCTTCAACAATATCCTTTTAGTTTTAGACGTTTACCACAGAATCTCAAAGTGTCAAGGAAAAAGTTTAGATTTTCTTCTTAGTGACAGGATGAGATTATTTGATTGCCCTTCGTCCGTCGTCCGGCAGTCGTCTGTCCATCCGTCGTCCGTCCACAATTTCTTTTGAACACGATAGAGACCTCATTTTTCAACAGATTTTAATCCCTGAAGGAGCCAAAATGTTTACCTTATGAACATGATAGCAGTGGCATTTTACTTTCGACACTTACAAACAAATTAAGGATAACATGGTGTAATAGGCCTCAATTTCACCAAAAGCTACATAAAACTTGATAATTTAAGCTTTAAAAATGTCAAACGATAGAAATAAGGTGCATATTGACAAGTTATATAGTGACAGAATTTCTCAAAAAAAAAATCCTTTAAATTACCTCCCCTGATAATTTTGGTTTTTCATGAGTTATCTCCCCTGAAAACTAGAAAAAAATGATTTTCTCCTTTTCCCTACGGGGAATTTTAGATTTCTTTTTGATATTTGTATCAGAATCATATAATGCAGCTTTCTACCGCAACTATTTCTTGAAACTCAAGTTCAGATTCTCATAATCAAAGAAATTATATATTTCCCATAGGCATCAATGTTAACTTCAATACCGATTATCTCCCCCAAAAATGATAAAATTTGAAAAATCTCTCGGTGAAAAGATTTTAATTTTGAATGTCTTTAAAGTGACCAAATTTCATTTAAATATTACCATCCAGTTACAAGATATGAAATATGGCTATTACACCATGTTATCCTTAAGTCATGATAAGATCTTGGTTCCTATTGAAAACCACCTAGATTCCGTCATATGTTCAAGAGATACTACCCCTGAAAGGGGCAAATTTTCTATTCTGGCCCTCTCAGCCATATAAGGTTTCATTTATGCTTGGATTTGATACAAACTTGCATATGTGTGCCCAAACACATGATCGCGCTACGTCATTTTGAGCTCGAAAGTGAAAGTGGAAACGTAAACAAAAATTATAAATCAGGGCATAAGTTTTATTATTCAATATATTGTGTTAATATCATGTACATCATTCGAAACCTGAAAGTGCTAGCCCCGGTACTACAATTGTCCCGCCAAAACCTTCTCATTTTAACACTATTCCTGTTCAACCACGTTCGACAACATGCGCTCAATGTGCAAGTCAGTTGAACAGGAATAGCATTAAAATGAAAAGCTTTTGGTGGGGAAATCGTACTACCGGGGATAGCACTTTCAAATAGGTTTCGAATCATATGCATGATATAAACACAATATAAAGATTAAAAAACTTACACCCTGATTTTCAATTTTTGTTTACCTTTCTACTTTCATTTTCGAGCTCAAAATGACGTAGCGCGATCACGTGATAAGGCACACTGTGCATGGAATTTTTATCTTAATAGTCGCTAGGTGAAGTTCGAAACTGGCATGTGGGGTCAAAAACTAGGTCACCAGGTCAAATCAAAGCAAAAGCCTGTTAACGCCATACGCCACATTCATGGCCTTATCTTCAGTAATGTTTATCTTGATGATTCTAAGGCTAAGTTTAACACTGAAAGATAAACGGAGAAACAGAGTACAAACAACTAGCAACAGACAAGCAGAAAGAAATGTTACAATAAATGAAAGACAAAAACTTCATTCTCCTCTGAAAACTGTCACAATGCCAATCAAACATATTAAGAGACCTTTAACACCTTGTTCTATAGTGCCAAGAGAACGACAAGGAATCAACTCATTTCAGTTATTCTTATTATAACAACTGAAGCGAAATTACAGCTGGGAACATCATGACTTAAATATGCTAAAACATGATTTAAAAAACCTATAAAAATGATAAATGTTTGCAGCATGTGCAGTGTGTTGGAGAATACTCCCCCGCCCCAACTCCAATGCGAACCCGACTTCGATATGATGTGGCCAAAACAAAAATAAGGAACAGCAGAAACCCTGTCAGTTTGTATATTAGATAAGTTGGTCTGTTCTATGATGTAAAAGTCGCATGTGGTAAGCATTTAATCTAACAATCGTTATTGTCGGTTGATATTATATAATAAGGGAAAAGGAAAATGAAGAAAACTTTCATGCTTTAATATCAATAATCATTTTTGAGGTGTATTTAGTACGAAATAACATGGCGTTATTATTTGGCAGTTGATTTAGTAAAATAATTATGGTTTAAAAGAAAGCTTTTCGTGTGTTCATTCAATAGAACGGAAGTGCAAATCAATAGTATATTATTAGTAAACATTAAGTTTCTGTTGCAGTCTGAGGTCAAAGTGATTTCATGGACCTACCCCAATCAAAATCACAGGAAAATGCTGTTTACTTAATTTCAAAGTCCATAACGAACATTAAAGAAACAAGATCCACCGTAATGCGTTGCAATAGTATCCACCGCACACTGCGTTGGATTCATTTTTGGTCGATTTTTTCATATGTCTGTTATGAACATTCCCCTATTACGAAGAAATAGATTATGCTTGACAGGGCCGTACTTACGATTTGCTGCAAACGTGCTCATGGGTCGTTTCAGACAAGATTTTACCATTTTTAATGGGAACTCTACAGAAACGGCAGTCCCTCGTCAAACTGTACAGAAGTGCTTACATTAATGACAAAGAATTGCACTGAACAAGTGTTTCTGGTTGGAAGAATACACATGTAGGCTCCTGTCTCACTGGTTGTTTTCAGTCAAACGTGAAAAGGTCATTGGAAAACGTACCGATGACAGCATAAATGTAGTCAGTCGGCCATATTTCTCCACCGCTTCTGCGACGAATCCTCCACCGCCACGGCGTTGGAACCATCGCTTCTGCGAAAGCTATGGCCAGTGTGGTAAGGCCCTGATAGAAAGTATGGTAGTGCATGAAAATAAAGTAAAATAATGCATAAATGCCATTAAAGAAATTTACAACATTAAGAAACATTACTAAGATTTGATCTTTAAGCCAAAGTTATTTATTGTTCCCAATGATGATACATTGGCTTACTCAACATTTACATGTATATACTAAATTTTAAAAACATAAAATGTATATATATATCCAACAATGAAAAATAACAAAAAAGTTAAATTGGTATCACGTTTGTGTAACAACGTAACCAGACTGGTTATATTTGTCATTTCAGTTGATCATTTTGGAATTGTTTCTTACGTTTTAGTCATTTTGAAGAATTTTCTCATACTTATCAGGTGTACTTTGCTGCAAATAATGTAACACAAAAAGTCATTATCATCAAATGAAATCACAACATTTTAAGGTAGTGGTTGTAAGTACAACATTTTAAGGTAACTGATAGGTAATGACTCTGCAATGTATTTTTAGCAATTCAACATTTTCTGGATAGAACTCTCACGATCATTGTTTTCCATAAAAATCGAATAAATGCTGAAAAAGCATAATATTATGGAGATTACTTTGATGATTTTTGTTACTGGTCAACTACCCTTAAAAAACTACAAGGTGTTTATTTATTTTTGTAAACAAGGTAAGCGGGTAACTTCAGATATCAACATTATTTTACAACTTAAACTGCTTACACAACCTGAAAAAAAGATTTCGTTAGGGCCTCTCATTTATAATATATCAACAATTATCACCTGAATTGAGTGCTTTCATGAATGAAAAATATTGATGGCAAAATGATGTAGCTAGGGGTTTGTTTACATTATACAGTCAGGGGTGTAACTGTTTCAAGTTATCGCAGTTTATAACCCATTTGAGTTATTGCTTATACTTTCATAACTTGTTTCAGTTATCATAAAATATTACAAAGCCCTCCTGTGCCAATTCCTTATTTTGAATTAGACTAATGCAATTATTTCCTGAATCCCTGAACTTTTATCTTTCCAGCTATGCAGTAAAAATTTTTACGCAAGGCTGATCAAGTTTTACGCAAACGTTTTAAAGCTATAAAACTCTTAACATCCCATTATGCTTATCAGGTCATGATCAGACTAAAAGAGAATTTGATTAACCACAGTTTGCTACTAATTACACTTTAAAGGTCACTTTGTGAGAACAGCAAAAAGGCTTTTTTTGAATAAATTACCTGAGTTAACTATATTTTATAACTAATACAGGTTATAAAATGCTTGAAAAAGTAACTGAAATAGGTTACATAACTTAAAACAGTTACACCCCTGACTGTTATAAAATCTTTAATATCTTCTTTCAGGTACATTTTTGGTATGGTTTTGATAAGCGTAAAATAAAGAACATGTCATTCTCTTTCACTCAGATTTTTTTCATTAGTTTTACCCTTACGAAATGGTCAAAAAGCTGCGAACATGCCGCGAACATGCTGCGAACATGCCGCGAACATACCTATTCGCAGGAAGTATTCGCGGGATATTCGCTGCTACCGCGATCATGCCGCGATTGGCTTGATACTAGTTCGTGGGATATTCTCAGGAAGACCAATGATCGCGGCATGTTCGCAAGAAGAACTTAGAAGATTATAATCTTTTGGTAAACTGTTACTGAAGAGCTTTTATAAGAGCAGGTAATTGTAGATCAATTAATTTGTAACATTATCTGTAAGGTCACAGTATGAGTCTGATAAGTTAATTACAACCAGATATTCTGGACATGTTTAGAAGGAAATCTGTGTGCATTACAGACAGTTTTCATTAAAGTGATTCTTAGAGGCTGGTAGGAATATATACTTTTTTGTGGTAAGTCAGAAAATTTATGTTTAATATCTATACTTATAAATCTCAATAAACATAAGGAATTTTGAAAATGAAATAGATATGCTTAACCTTTTGCAGAGCTGTATCAGATTATCTAAAAAGAAATATAAAACTAGCTTATTTTGACAATTTCTAAGCTTCATAAGTGTAATAACATGTTAAACTATGACAGATTTGTTAAGTGATACATCACTTATAAGCAGTGTGAAGAAAACACATTGGGATGAAATGAATACATGCACTCAGACACTGTTATTGGAATGACAAGTAACAGTTAAAATTCAAACATATTTTATCATTAAAACTTTGTTTAAAATGCTCCAAATATGATATGAAAAAGTTCAGACATTGACAATTTGAATTTGTTACAACCTCAGTGTTCAAGTTTATTAAATAAATTTAGATCCCTGATTCCTATTAATTTATTTGCATGTTTTTGCACTTTTTCTGTACACAATTTCTGTAGTGATGCATGGTTTTCAGCTAGTTCACGGCATGTTCACAGCAACTAGTTTGCGGGATGTTCGCAGCAACTAGTTCGCAGGATGATCGCAGCAACTTGTTTGCGGGAAGTTCACAGCTACTTGTTCGCGGGTAGTTCGCGGCAAAACTAATTTGCATGTGGAAAGTGAACACCAAACAAACATCCCGCGAACATTATACCAGTTGTATCAAGTGTTCGCGGCATGTTCGCCGGATATTCGCGGCATGATCGCAGCAATTGTTCGCGGCAAACTATAATATTTCCGTAAGGGTAGACTCTTGGCTAGTCTTGGATTTTGACTTTATTAAAAGACAAAAGGAAGTTCAGTATAGGCTCTTTCAAAGTGTTGAAATTAAGACTAAACTTACACTATATTCTATTGAATTTATGTAGATGCCGAGACTTTTAATACAGGCTATATTAAATTGGGGATGTCCTAAAACCACTGAAAAACGGTCAATACAAGAGTTGTCCATTTTGCTTCAGATATTTTGAGAAAGCCGTTTTTTAAATATCAAATATTTCTATTTTTACATGGAGAGGAAGAAAACCATAAATATGTTTAGTAATTTGGTGCACTTTGCTATCATTTCACTCTGTAAAAAATATGTAAAGATGAATTTGAATTTTTTTTTAGGTACCATCTCTAGAATATGCCTGTAAATTGTATAAACACAAAACCACCAACCAGGATTAAAATATTGAGGGCTTGTTTATCTCCACACCGCCTATGAAGGGGACTAGTAAGAGTCCTTGAAATAGTCAAATAATCAAATCATATAAACCAGTAGAATTTAAGATTTTGATATTGAAAAATAAAACTTATCAAACTTCAAACCGAATTAATTTTGTGGAAAATTTCTATAATTTAGAATCCTAAATTGATATTTTGAATCATTTTTACAGCATATAATAACTAGTCAATCAAAAATGGCGCTGCCCTTGCGACATTTTCGGCATTTTCATAGTAAGTTGGTCATTTTTTCTCAAATAAACAAACTGACAGTGTTTAACCGACCCCTAATCACGTGACCGCTTCATCTACATCATTACGCCAAACTGTCAGACTTGACATTTCTTTGATGGTGCACAAGAAAAGAGAAAGTGAGAAAACTGCAAAAAGAGAAAGCTAGAAAATTAAGTCCCGGTCAAGATTGGGTGCAGATAGACGAAAGTTAAAACTGCGAAGAATTATACCCAGTTACTTCTCAGGTCCATCAGGACAAGACCAATTTGGCTTCCATGGCGGTACCAGGGCACAAGGCCCTGTCGACATAGCTCGAGTCCGTCATATGAACGCTTAATTCGTAACTGGGAAGGGTGTCCCCTTAGAAGGTCAGGTGGGAGAGCCTGCTCTTAAAAGATGCCAAAGAGGGGGCCTCAGCAACAGCTGCTGGTAGATCGTTCCATAGCGGTATAGTACCTGGGAAAAAGCTAAATTTGAGAATGTCTGTAGATGCAGGGTGTGGCAAGAAACCAGTACCATGATTGTGTCGTGGCATGACCTTTCTCGGCTTCAGATATTTGTTAGCATCTATATCAACGAGGTGGTTTACTATGTGGTAGAGCATTGTCAGTTGGTGTTTCTGGCAGCGTGATTCGAGTGTTTCCCATTGTAGCTCTTCAAACATGCTGGTGACACTGCTGGGGTTATGGTACCTGTTGGTGGTAAAGCATGCTGCACACCGTTGTTGAAGTTTATGTGATCCTGCGTGTGGACTCTATACTGTGCAGCAATTCTCTAGGTTTGAACGTACCAGGGAGATATAAGCGCTGGTCTTGGTTTCTCTAGACGTGTTCTGTAGGTTGCGCCACAGAAAGCCAAGCATGTTGTTTGCTTTCTTGGTCACTCGGTCGATATGTGGTTTCCATGAAAGTTCAGAATAAAGGTCCACACCAAGGTACTTAGATGTTTTCTCACTGGATAGTTGGATGCCTTTCAGTATGTAGTTGGTTGGAATGATCTTGGTTCTTGCCCTTGTTACACAAAAAACGCTGCACTTTTGTGTGTAGAAGTCCATGCCCCATGTAGTTTCCCACTTGGCTAGTGCATCCAGATCTGTTTGAAGAAGTTGGCGATCAAGGTCGGATCAGATCTGGCTGTAGAGAATGCAGTCTTCCGCGAAGAGTCGTACACTTGATAGTAGTCCCTCGGGTAGGTCATTGATGAAGATTAGAAACAGGAGAGGACCTAATACCAAACCCTGAGGGACTCCGCTAATGACTGGGACCTCTTCTGAACGCTGACCATGTACCAAGACTCTCTGCGTTCTACCATGTAAAAATGACGAGATCCACTCTAAGGTGTTACCTCTGATTCCTTAATGTTGCACTTTCCTTAGGAGACGCTGGTGTGGCGCGCGATCAAACGCCTTGCTAAAATCCAATATGATCAAGTCCATTTGAATCCTATTGTCGCGCGACTCGGCAAACTCATGCACTAGAGTAAGTAGTTGAGTTTCGCAACTCCTCCTTGCTCTGAACCCGTGCTGACAGTCGTGTAGGATGGCGTGCTTGTCTAGGTGCTTGAGTGTCTGGCTGACAATGATATGCTCAAGCAGCTTGCAACATAGGCTTGTTAAGGACACAGGACGGTAATTTGCAGGATCTTGCCTAGCACCCTTCTTGTATATAGCTGTGACATTGGCATGTCGCCAGTCCCGTGGTACATTTCCTTCGTTGATGGAGCGTTGAAAGATCAGAGTCAAGATCTGGGCCACATCTTCAGCACAGTCCTTCAATATCCTAGCTGATATGTCGTCAGGACCTGAAGCTTTCTTGGGGTTCATATTCTTGAGGAGCTTCAAGATGCCTTCCTCTTGGATCTCGATCTTGTCCATGTCCGGGTAAGGTGTACCTGTAGGACAGGGGATCTTGCCACCGGTTTCATCTGTAAAAACTGACTTGTATTGTCAGTTCAGTATGTTGGCCTTGTCTCTTGCAGAGTTGAACAGTCTTCCATTGTCCCTGAGCGGTGAAATACCGATATTGTCTTTTCGTAAAGATTTAATGTAGTTCCAGAATTTCTTCTGTTTTGAAGGTTTAGTTTCATCAGGGTCATCGAATTCAGTCAGGTTGTTCACATAATTTTGATAAGTTTCTCTTTCAAGTTTCTGGGTGGTACTCTTACATTGTCTATATCTGTTGATATCTTTGTCCTGGCCAGTTTTCTTCATTCTGGTGTATAGCTTTGCCTTTCTCCTCATGGAAGCCCTCACCTTACAGTCGATCCATGGCTTTCGCTTGAACCCCTCCTTGAGGATCTTTGTTGGAATGTACTTGTTCATCAAGGATGTTAATTTCTTCTTGGATTTTGTCCACAGCACATCAACTGAAGCATTAGGAATATTGGACAAGTCTTCATGTAGCTCGCATAGCTCCTCTCTGAGGCCCACGTAGTTAGCCTTGTTGTATGTGAAAACAAAGACAAATATCAAACAGGGAATGCCACGTACCAAAATCGCAGCCTCCCCAAAACGAAACCTACAGCACGCAGTCGTGCACACCACAAACACACACACATACACGTGCACACACACAAAGCCAACACACGAGGACAAAATGAACAAAGGAACACACACACACACACACAAAGCCTACACAAGAGGACAAAACGAACAAACAAAGGAACACAGTGGGGCACCGTCTTGGAATGGGCAGTGGCAAAAACAGCACATATGTGTGAAGACTTTTCTCTTGATTGGGGGTGTCTTGTGGGGTCGTAGACTGGCTTCCACATAGACTGCCTCATGATCCGAAATTCCTGGAATGATTTTAGTTGTATTGATAAGTGAGCTGTAACATATGTTGGAATTAATCAAGGATGTAAGACGAGTGTTCGGTAACTCTTGTTGGTTCTGTTACTTGTTGTTCAAGATAATGGTTTTCAGTGATTTCAAGTAGTTGATTACAAAGGACAAGTTTAGATGCTGACGGATTAACGCTGTTGTTTTCCCAGTCGATATCACCAAGGTTGAAGTCCCCTCCGAGCCAGATGTGTGCTCCTGCTGGGATCCTGGATAGACATATGTGTTTAGGTGTGACAGATACTCTGGTTGGTCCATGTTGGGTGGACGGTAGAAAGCACCAACATAGAGATGGCTAGCTCCCTTGACAGCAAGTTGGACCCATAACACCTCACTGTCGACTTCAGTTGAAAGTTCCTCTGGTACCATACTTTGGTACTTTTTGTCGACCAGGATGGAAACTCCGCCACCTCTACTTCTATTATGGTCTCGTCGGTAGACAGTGAAGCTTGTAGCTTTATACAAATGTAATTACCGGATATCTAAGTAAGCATCTAGACGATATTTGTTTTCGTTTTAGTCGGTGATTCTGCGAAAATGGAGAGAAAATAACAAGTTTCTTCAGGCGAAAAGGCCCGCGGAGACCGAAAATGCTAGCGACACCACGGGCAGTGACCTGAAATAACCTAAAATTCCGAATCTAGCCAAAACTCCAAAGAATCATCGAGTACATTGATTCCTTCTTCCTGAACCAGAAGTCCCGGCCTGATCGAACCGTGAAAAAGTGGGAAACGGAGCTGAACATAAAACTTTTATATGAAACAAAACAAGAAAATAACTTAATAAATATAACACGTAAACAGCCGTTAAATAATTGCTAGTGGAACCCGCCAGTTTGCTAGTTGAAAAAAAAAATGGCACCGCAAAAAATTGCTAGTGGGATTTAAAGAAGTTAAATTCGATCCCTGTAAAATCTGTTTTCATCTGGTGACAAGCAAAACAATGTTTTTATGGGATCGGAATTTTTAAATTTTAACAACTTTTTCACTGGACTTTCAAAATTAAAACAGTTTTGAAATACTTACAATTTCATATTTTAGTATTCAAATATTTTTTTAAATAAATAATTGTTTTAAATGACATTTAATTTCAAAAGCGACCTTGTGATATTCAAAACTTTTAGAAAAAGAGTAGTTAGGCGTTCATATTTATGTAATCCATTTTATTTCGAAATAATAGTCAAAATTAATTAATGAATTGCTTGTTTTATAAGCTTTCCATTCATCAAAAAAATTATTTATGAATTTGTGCAAAGAAGTATAAAATACATATTTATTTTTATAGCTCTTTGATTTGTGTTTTAAGAATTAAAGTTTAGGCCGTTAGAAAAACATCACCTTTTCCAAAATAACATGGATCTATTCGCGACATTGAAAAATGTACTTCGTTATGTATTCACAGTATTTTGTTTACAGATAAGTATTGATACATTTAAGTATATTGTGGCTGGGTGTGAGCCATGGAGGACATGCTCTTTTGTTGATTAGATATCTTCCCTGATCGGTTTCGTTCAGCAGTTGTGAACTTCTTCAGAGGACTTGACCGTAATGACTAGGCAAGTTTGGTTTGCATTATGTGCAGTGTGACGCTGCATTCTGCTTATATACTCTCTGGTGACGGAGCCGGTATGAGGCCGGTTTGGCTTTTACATGGCTGTGGTGCCGGTAGTGATCTATTTTTAGGTGGTGCCGGTATGGTGCCGGTTTTAATCTATTTTTAGATTTTCAGATCGGTGCCGCTGGTGCAGTGATCTATTTTTAGTAGTGCCGGCATGGTGCCGGTTATAATCTATTTTTAGATCGGTGCCTGTGGTGCCAGTAATGATCTGTTATTGGTGGAGCCGGTATGGCGCCGTTTATATTAGATCGTGGGCAAATTTGATCAAGAGTATGGGGAAAACGTATTTTATGCCCAACAGGACACTTATCGTGGGTTTAGCTTAATTTTTATTTTGCAGTTATTTTCAGGGCAAGATGGATTCATAGTTCAGTACTGCAAGGCTGATGTACAGCTTCTCCACATATCTCTCTGGCGTGGCGACTTGTGTGTAAATCAGTTATATTTTGTTACTGTTCAGTCTGTCTTCTACATCTATATACATGATATAGTCTAGTTTTTAATGTTTCCCCCTTGATTGCTATGAGGAGTTGGTCTAGTAGTTAGAATGCATTCCCAGTGGTATCATTTCCAGTGATTGGTTGTATGTACCAGGGGCGTCCTTTTTGATAGTAGATATATTGCCAGAATAGCAGCTTTGTGAACGTTTGTCCAGATCCTCTTTCCTGATAGAATGCTGAATGCATTTTCGACATTTGTAACAAGTGTATTGTATCTTGTGTCTGTTGAAAGATTCACAGTGTTTGTATTATTTGTAACAAATTTCTGTAGTAGTGCATCGCGCCTCTGTTGTAGGAGTTGTTATGACATTGACATCCCATGACGTTGCGTTCTTGACGTTGTTCAATCATATGTATAGTATGGACGTTTTCTAGACGCTTTTATGGTGTTATTAATATGCTGTTTTGTGGTTAGTTATATCTCCATATAACTGATTAAGCTAAAAAGTGCGTGTTTTTGCACCTGGAAGATAAGTGGTCCGTTACCAATGCTTACTTTGTACTTAAATATTTACAGGTAGCATGGGAATGAAAGAAAAAAACATATAAGATAAATGAAGTGGCTGAGTATTCCCATTCTACCCAGCTACGCCAGCACGACAGTTACCATGGGCACTAACAATACAGTGCCCCAGAACAGAGAGTGAAAGCGAAACAACTCAAAAGATGAGGATAACCTTAGACGTATCCAATATATGTATGTAGCTTTAAAAAGAAGCAACATAGATCCTAAGTATATATGTAAAGTCTCAAGTCATTAAAGACTACACACTAAACGTGCAGCATAAGTATATCTAATCAAAATCATTGAAATCATGCAGAATGACCCAGAGACAGCAAATAACACAAAAATATAAGATGTGACAGGTAGGGATCCACGAGCTTCGTACTCTCAACCCAGCAGGGATCAATATTTACGGATAGAATGGGAATACTCCACCACTTCATTTATTTTACTTTATTGATACAGTTAAAACTATAAAAAAATCATTGCTTATTCATTAAGAAATCAATTACCGGATGGCTAGAAAATCCCCTGAGGATTTGCTAGCCGTCCGGTAACTGGACAGCTAGAACGCAGGCTAGGCGTCCAGTTACCCGACAGCTAGACACATCCTTTCAAATTGGTAACAAATGAAAAAAACATAAATTGTTTTCTACCAGAATGTTTATCTTTTATAGTGAATTTAGCTTTTCTGAAACAGATTTATTATTTCCTTCAAAAGATGTCACTGAATTATGCTGAAACCGCAGATTTTTGAGAAAATGGGCAATTTTTGGGCCAATTTTTAGCTCACCTGTCACAAAGTGACAAGGTGAGCTATTGTGACCGCTTGATGTCCGTCATGCATAGTCCGTAGTGCATCGTCCGTCGTCTGTCAACAATTTCTAAAAAAATCTTCTTGAAAAGCACTGGGCAGAATTACACCAAACTTCACAAGAATGATCCTTGGGTGGTCCCCTTTCAAAATTGTTCAAAGAATTGAATTCCATGCAGAACTCTGGTTGCCATGGCAACCGAAAGGAAAAACTTTAAAAATCTTCTTCGTAAACACATGACTGATATTTTTCTTGCATATCGTATACATGTAAGCATTTTATTCTGGCAGATTATTTTTCTTGCATACCATATTTTACAAAAGGTAAAAATAGTTTCTTTTAAGCACTCTTTCTTATAGTAGAGAATGAACACAAAGCACAGGAAATTAACGTCCGTAAGCAGAAATGACATCATGATGTTTTGCGTTACGCACAATAACAAAGTTCCACTTTAGTTTTGTCCTTTGTAGCGTAACGTGATGTTTTTATGGTAAACTAACGTATTTTGAATCGAGAAATATACTATAAGGAACAGAGAGAAACTATCAAGGTACCTGCTTTTTTCGTATTTTACATAAACAATATATTATTAGTGCATGAACAACTAGTTGTCGTTAACAGCACGAGAGTCATCTGGCATGGGGGGTGCCAGATGGGTTTTGCCGGCATTGGTAAAATCACCGGAAACGCCAGTCCGGTGTGCAAGAATGTTCCTGCCAAAGGCTCAGAGTGAGCTATTGTGATCGCTCACTGTCCGGCGTCCATCCGTCCACACTTTCCTTTAAACAACATCTCCTAAACCCCCAAGCCAATTTTGATGAAACTTCACAGGGATGATCCTTGGATGGTCTTCTTTAAAGTTTTTTTTCAAAGAATTGAATTCCGTACAGAACTCTGGTTGCCATGGCAACCAAAAGGAAAAACTTTAAAAATCTTCTTGTCCAAAACCACAAGGCCTAGGGCTTTGATATTTGGTATGTAGCATTATCTAGTGGGCCTCTACCAAGTTTGTTCAAATTATCCCCCTAGGGTCAAATATGGCCTAGCCCGGGGGTCACATGGTTTATATAATCTTCTTGTCCAAAACCATAAGGCCTACGGCTTTGATATTTAGTATGTAGCATCATCTAGTGGGCCTCTACAAAGATTGTTCAAATTATCCCCCTAGGATATAGTATGGCCCCGCCCTGGGGGGTCACATTGTTTATATAGACTTGTATAAGAAAAAAACTTTAAAAATCTTCTTCTCAGAAACCACAAGACCTAGGCTTTTGGTATTTGGTAAGTAGCATTGCCTTTACCTCTACCAAGATTGTTCAAATTATTCCCCTGGGATGAAAAGAGGCCCTGTCGTGGGGTTCCCTAGTTTTACATAGACATATATAGGAAAAAACTTTAAAAATCTTCTTGCCTGAAACTGCAAGGCCTATGCTTTTGATATTTGCTATTATATAGGGAAAAACTTTGAAAATCTTCTTGTCAAAAACAAAAGGGCCTAGGGCTTTGATATTTGGTATGTAGCATCATATAGTGGGCCTCTACCAAGATTGTTCAAATGATCCCCCTAGGATGAAATTTGGCCCCGCCCAGGGGGGTCACATGGTTTATATAGACTTGTATAAGAAAAAAAATTTAAAAATCTTCTTGTCAGAAACCACAAGACCTAGGCTTTTGGTATTTGGTATGTAGCATTGCCTTGTGGTCCTCAACCAAGATTGTTCAAATTATTTCCCTGGGATGAAAAAAGGCCCTGCCACAGGGTTCCCTAGTTTTACATAGACATTTATAGGAAAAAACTTTAAAAATCTTCTTGCCTGAAACTGCAAGGCCTATGCTTTTGATATTTGGTATGTTGCATTGCCTAGTGGTCTTCTACCAAAATTGTTCAAATTATGCCCCTGGAGTGAAAGAGGCCCAGCCCTGGGGGTCCCTAGTTTTACATAGACTTATATAGGAAAAAACTTTAAAAATCTTCTTGTCTGAAAGTTCAAGGCCTATGCCTTTGATATTTTGTATGTATCATTGCCTAGTTGATCTCTAACAAGATTGTTCAAATTATGCCCCTGGGGTGAAAAGAGGCCCTGCCCCAGGGGTCACTGTCTTGATATGAGTTATATAGGAAAAAATACTTCAAAAATTATCAGACTGTTTAATTATATTTACCGGATGACCCCAAGTGATATGGACCTTGACCTACTGACCTGCTGTCTTGTTTTTTAAGATACAACCTTGAAATTTGGATGACATGTACAGTTTTGCACACCGATCTTAAAACTGACTTTCAGTGACCATGAATATGACCTACTGACCTACTTTCTTGTTTTTTTTTTAGATACAGCCTTGAAATTTGGATGACCTGTACAGTTTTGCACACTAATCTTAAAACTGACTTTCAGTGACCATGAATATGACCTTCTGACCTGCTTTCTTGTTTTTGAAGCTTTAGCAAAGAAATTTGTTCAAGCAAGCAACTTAACTCAGGTGAGCGATATAGGGCCATCATGGCCCTCTTGTTAATTGTGAGCACAGTCATTATATATATGATACGCCCCGGATTGTCCCGAAAATGACATGCTCGTCCGAGACATTGATGAAATGTCCCAGAAAAATAAAAATAAAGGAAACAAATAAAAATAATAGTTTTTTGGTCAATAAATTGTTGAATTGGAGGGTGCCGGGGGTTCCAGATTGGAGGTGTATCAGGGATTCTAGTTTGGAGGTGCTTAAGAGGTTCTGGTTTGGAGATGTTTCAGGGTTCCATTTTGGAGGGGTGTTAGAGGTTCCAGTTTGCGGGGGTGTCAGGGGTTCTGGTTTTGAGGTGTAACCCTGTGTTTCAAACTTTCAGGGATATTGGTTTGGAGGTGTTTCCTTGAATGGGTTCTGGTTTAGAGAGGTTTAAGGAATTCCAGTTTCTAGGGGTTTCAGTTCTGGGTTGGAGGGCTTCAGAGTTCTAGTTTGAAGGAGTTTCAGTTAAAAGTGGTTTCAGGAGTTCTGTTTTGGAGGAGTTTCATGGTTCTGATTTGGAGGGGTTTAGGGTTTTTGTTGGAGGGGATTCAGGAGTTCTGGTTTGGAGTGGTCTCAGGGTTTCTGCATTGTAGGGGTTTCAAGGGTTTTTTCTGGAGGGGTAACAGTTTGAAGGGGTTTGAGGAGTTGTGGTTTAGAAGGGTTTCAGGAGTTCCTGTTTGGAGGTGTTTCAAGGGCTCCAGCTGGGAGGGATTTCAGGGGCTGCAGTAGTGAGGGGCTTCAAGGGGTCCGTTTTGGACAGGTTTCATGGACTTTGGTTTGGAGGGGGTTTCAGGGTTCTGGTTTGGAGGGTTTCAGGGTTCTGGTTGGAGGGGTTTCAGTTTGGAGTGGTTTCAGGGGTTCTGCATTGGAGGGGTTTCAAGGGTTCTGGTTTGGAGGGGTTTCAGGGGTTCTGCATTGGAGGGGTTTCAAGGGTTCTTGTTTTGAGGTGTTTCAAGGGCTCTAGCTGGGATGAATTTCAGAGGCTCCAGTTGTGAGGGGCTTCAAGGGGTCCGTTTTGGACAGGTTTTGGAGGTGGTTCCATGGTTCTGGTTTGGAGGGGTTTCAGGGGTTCTGCATTGTAGGGGTTTCAAGGGTTCTCGTTTGGAGCAGCTGTGAGGAATTTCAGGGGCTCCAGTTATGAGGGGCTTCAAGGGGTCCGTTTTGGACAGGTTTTGGAGGGGTTTCAGGGGTTCTGCATTGGAGGGGTTTCAAAAGTTCTGGTTTGGAGGGGTTTCAATATGAAGGGGTTTAAGAAGTTGTGGTTTAGAGGGGTTTCAAGAGTTCTTGTTCGGAGGTGTTCCAGGGGCTCCAGTTGGTCGGGATTTCAGGGGCTCCAGTTGTGAGGGGCTTCAAGGGGTCGGTTTTGGACAGGTTTCATGGACTTTGGTTTGGAGGGATTTCAGGAGTTTGAAAGGGTTTCATGAGTTTTAGTCTAGACATGTTTCAGGAGTTCCAGTTTGGAGGGGTTTCAGGAGTTTTGGTTTGGATGGGTTTCAGGGGCTCCAGTTGGAAGGGGTTTCAGGAGTTCCAGTTTGGAGGGGTTTCAGGATTTCAGTTTGGATTGGTTGTTTCAGGGGGTCCAGTTTGGACTGGTTTCAGGAGTTCCAGTTTGGAGGGGTTTAAGGATTTCAGTTTGGATGGGTTTCAGACTCCAGTTTAGATGGGTTTCAGGAGTTTCAGTTTGGAGGGATTTCAGACTCCAGTTTTGATGGGTTTCAGGAGTTTCAGTTTGGATGGGTTTCAGGGGTTCCAGTTTGGATGGGTTTCAAGGGCTCCAGTGTGGAAGGGTTTTGGAGCTCCATTTTGGATGAGTTTCAGGGGTTCCTATTTGGGTTTCAGGGGGTCCAGTTTGGTTAGGTTTGAGGGACTCTAGTTTGGATGGGTTTCAGGAGTTCCAGTTTGGAGGGTTTTAGGAGTTCCAGTTTGGATTCCAGGGTTTCAGGGGCTCTATTTTGGATGGGTTTCAGGTGTTTAAGTTTGGGGGGGGGTTTCAGGGGTTCCAGTTTGGGTTTCAGGGGTTCCCGTTTGGAAAGGTTTCTGAGGTTCCAGTTTGAATGAGTTTGTTTGGAGGAGTTTTTTAGTCAGTAAATCGATTTATTCAAACTATTGAATGTCACAAAAGTTGGAAGAAATGTAATACTTTACCAACCTTTTTACTTGTTTGTCAGGTTAAATTAAATGAAAGGATAACCATGATTATGTTGTATTCTACAGCTTCACTTGTCAAGAACTTGAGACTCCAGCAGTCAACAAAGACACAATGCTTATTTCAACAGCCAGGTGCTACTTTATTTGTGCAAAAGCATAAGTTATTCTGTTCCCAGACTGACCAGTCCAGCGATAATACCAACAGTCAACAGTTTGATGAACGTCTGCTTGAAGTACTTGTATGCCCTCTCTCAAAGCAACCATTAAGGTAAGATTTTTTTTCTTCCGTTCAGTAGGATAGAGGGTATAGTCATAGTTGTTGGAGGTATGTTATGAGTTTTTACTCATTTCTTCAGATATTGTATCAGGAACAGAAAATTTCCAGTATGCAACATTTAAGAAAGTATAAACTGCAGTCTTGGATTGCTTCAGCAGACCCTTTCAGTTTAATGCTTATACAATGTAAGGATTATTTTATGAGATCACTTGTGTTGACTTGACTGGCTGATGTTGATGGGAAACAGTAGTGTTGAATTAAATACAATGACTATTTTATTATACCCCCCACAAACAAAGTTTGAGGTTGTATATAGGAGTGAGCTTGTTGGTCTGTCTGTTGGTCCGTTGGTTTTCTTGGTTTCCAGACAATAACTCATGAAAGACTTGACAGATTTAAATAATTTTTGGTGTGAGTGTGTGTGTTCGGGTTTAACGTCTTTTTTCAACAATTTTTCAGTCATAGAAATGACGGAAAGAATTTTTGGTACACAGGTGTAAATAAATGATAAAATACAGGTCAAGTTAGACTTTAACTATAAACTACCAATTTTTTGACATAGTTATGGCCCCTTTCCAACTTAAAATTTGCCATACTTTTGTGACAAGGCCGTATTATTGGGGTATTATTCGTCACTCCTGTGATAGTTCTCGTTTAATAAATCCTAGATTGGTTTAGTCCACACATCTTCACAATTTACCATCTGAAGTATATTAAAATTTTCTGGAGATCTAATAACAGTGTGGATAAATGATAAATCAAGAACTATACTTCAGATATTAACATACTTTGTTTTAAAGAATCATCACCTTTGGATGTCAGATCAGTAGACAAGAACATAAGGAATTTCATTAATTTCAGGTATGACAAGGCCAACAATGAGCTGGTGAGTGAAAGTATAGGTGTGGCTTATCCAATCAAAAATGGGATTCCAAACCTTGTACCTCAGGATGCAAGAACATTTGAAAAACCTACAGAAATTGACACATGACAGTGTAAAGGATTTGTAAAATAGAAATGGCATTTTGTGATATTTAAATTTGAGATTTGGGTGTGTTACAGTGCTACAAAAAGGCTCATGCTGCCTTGTAAATTTTAGAGTTTAACAGAAAGTTGAGTTCACAGTTAAGGATTAAAAACATCTAACTGATTATATGGCAGTCAGGAAATAGGCAGTTATTTAGTGATTTAGCCTTTTTAAGTTTTTAATGGGCGAGCAAATATGTGCAGCTAATGCTTGAACTGTTATGACAAGTAAATTTATGGGCATGTATAGAATTATTTATGTCTAATACGATAAAGAATAGCTATACAAAATTAAGGATATGTGGTTTTCTATGAAATTATCAATTACCAATTTTGTTGTGAACTATTATTATGTCACTTTGGTATATTAAAAGAATTAACATCTTGTTTTGAATTGTGAATGACAGTAAGTGGCATGATTTACTTCATTGGGAAAGTGCTAGCTTATATTTGCAACGGATAGCTAAGGGAGTTATGTCTTCTATGTTTCCTGAGTGATTAGTATACAATACAGAAGATAGAATTTTATAGTTCTTGGAAGACAAAACTTTAAAGGCAGTTTTGTAAACAAGAGGGTCATCATGACCCTGGATCGCTCACCTGAGTAATGTGAGCTACATTGACAGGTGTAAGAGATCAGGTAAGAAAGTCAAATGTAAGTAAGCATTGAAATCTTTTCCAAGTTGTGTGAACATGTTTCAAATGTCAAACTGATGCTAAAATATTAAGAAAGTAGATCAGCAGGTCACTGAAAGTCAGTTTTAAGATCGGTGTGCAAAACTGTACATGTCGCTGTATCTTAAAAAAGAAGAAAGTAAGTCAGTAGGTCAAGGTCACAGTTAGGTGACCCTTAATCACTTGGGGTCATCAGATAATTATAATTAAACAGTCTAGGAAATATGATCTGATTTTTTAAGTATTTTTTCCTATATAACTCATATAACAAGTGACCCCCGGGGGCATAATTTGAACAATCTTGTTAGAGGTCCGCTACACAATACTACATACCAAATATCAAAGGCCTAGGCCTTGAACTTTCAGACGAAAATTTTTCAAGATTTTTCCTATATAAGTATGTAAAACTCCTGGGTTGGGCCTCTTTTCAACTCAAAGGCGTAATTTGAATAATCTTGGTAGAGGACCACTAGGCCATGCAACATACTAAATATCAAAGGCCTAGGCCTTGCAGATTCAGACAAGAAGCCTTTTAAAGCGTTTTCCTATATAAGTATATGTAAAACTTTGGACCCGCAGGGCAGGGCCTCTTTTCACCCCAGGGTAATAATTTGAACAAGATTGGTAGAGGACCACAAGGCAATGCTACATACCAAATATCAAAGGCCTAGGTCTTGTGGTTTCAGACAAGAAGATTTTTAATGTTTTTTAGCTCACCTGTCACATAGTGACAAGGTGAGCTTTTGTGATCACCCTTCGTCTGTCGTCCGTGCGTCAACAATTTCTTGTCTGCACGATAGTGGTTTCATTTATGATCTTATTTTAACCAAACTTGCACACAACTTGTATCACCATAAGATCTCGGTTCCTTTCTTGAACTGGCCAGATCCCATTATGTTTCAGAGTTATGGCCCCTGAAAGGGCCAAAATTAGCTATTTTGACCTTGTCTGCACAATAGCAGCTTTATTTATGATTTGATTTTTACCAAACTGGCACACAACTTGTATCACCATAAGATCTTGGTTCCTTTCTTGAACTGGCAAGGTTCCATCATGGGTTCCAGAGTTATGGCCCCTGAAAGGGCCAGAATCAGCTATTTTGACATTGTCTGCACAATAGCAGCTTCATTTATGATTTTATTTTAACCAAACTTGCACACAGCTAGTATCACCATAAGATCTTGGTTCCTTTCTTGAACTGGAGAGATTCCTTTATGGGTTCTAGAGTTATGGCTCCTAAAAGGGCCAAAATTAGCTATTTTGACCTTGTCTGCACAATAGCAGCTTCATTTATGATTTGAATTTAATCAAACTTGCACAAAACTTGTGTCACCATAAGATCTCAGTTCCTTTCTTGAACCGGCTAGATCCCAGAATGGGTTCCAGAGTTATGGCCCCTGAAAGGGCCAAAATTAGCTATTTTGACCTTGTCTGCACAATAGCAGCTTCATTTATGATTTGATTTTAACCAAACTTGCACACAACTTGTATCACCACAAGGTCTTGGTTCCTTTCTTGAACTGGCCAAATTTCAACAGGGGTTCCAGAGTTATGGCCCCTTTAAGGTCCAAAATTGGCTATTTTGGCTTTTGCAGCCATATAGATACTTCATTTATGGTTTTAATTGATACAAACTTCCAAAATATCTTCAATAACAATAAATCTTAGATTCCATGACAAATCAGATCCAATCGTAGGTTCCAGAGTTATTTTATATCTGATTACCTCCCCTGATCGTAATCAAAATGGATTTATATCAGTAAGTACTTATAGGACTTATTTGAAATTTCATAATTGTCATTAGTTGGACTGAGACAATCAGGGTAGATAACTATGGACTGATTTTATGTCAAATTACCTCCCTTTATTTCAAATTAAAATGGGTATATCTCTGTAACTAATGAAGATACTGATCTGAAATTTCATTTATGTCAACAGATTTATTTGGCAGATCCTTCTTTTGTTCACTTACAATATTTTTTTTTAATTACTTCCCTTTTACGTTACTATAAATAGCTTATTTTTAGGAACTTTTTTACTACTGGCCGTAGGGAAAAACCGAGACCACTTTTCTGTGGTACAACATGGATGGTACCTCCAATTTTTAGGTGCATTTTGACATTTTTTTAGAAGATGTTGATGGACGACGGACATTGAGCGGTTACAAAAGCTCACCATGAGCCTTTGGCTCAGGTGAGCTAAAAACAAACAAATGGGTTTATAACCTTCATATAAAAAGTACGTTTGAATCAATCAAAGTACTGAAATAAAAGTAGAAAACTTATATTGTATTTATTATCATAATTTTTATCACAGTTAACAATTTCATAGCAACATGTAACAGGTACATATTTACAGTCAACATCATTCTAGTAACCAATCTTACATTCAAGAAATTGACTTCAAAACCTGCATAAATTCAAGGCATGCTACATACTACATTAATACTTCATCAACACTGCATAAATAATGTCAGAAAGAAATAATTGTGATTCAAAATAGTTTTATTAACTTGGAAATCACAAATCTTGATGCCTATTTACATATTCGTACATACAAACTAACATTCACTAAACTCTTCTTAAATTCATGAAAATACTGATGGTAGTATCTGATGAGTTTTGCTGCATCATCTTCCAATTTTAAAACAGTCAGGATATATAAAGACCAAATTTTATGCCAATGAAATAAAACAATTTCACAATTTATCATTGTATTATTACACTGGAAGGCTATATAATGTTTTGTCATTGTAAAGATATTTAGATAAAACTTGCAGATTATGATTCCTATTTTTCACAAACCCAATTTTACAAATGATGTGAATTCAAACCAAGTATTTCTGTAAATGAAAGTATCAAATACTACACAGGATAGCCAAAATTTATTTATTTGGCCCTACCTTTGTCAAAACTCATTTACAACTTCAAATCTATCACTCCCTTAAATGTATCCATATCAAAATGAAACCTGCCAAACTTACAACAAAAGGACTATTGGTGTCATTGAATATTATCATATAAACTAAGCCTATGCTGAATACCAGCAGTGTACAGAGATCATCTGGCTGTAAACACCACTAGTTACACTCATTGCAAACATTTTCCTTGTATTTTAACCAATGGACTTACACCACTGTTTTGGCCATTCCATGGTGATCTTTACACACATACCATATATTTTAGAATGATAATTTATGTCCATTACAGGTTTGACCTGTAATATATAATAAGTTACAAATTTTTATTACAAGTACTGTGAAATCATTAATATTCGTGGGGACTAATTTTCAGGGATTTCATGGTTGAGTCAATCCACAAAATTTAATCCCAACGAACAAGTAAAATTCCCATTCATTTTATGTTCAAAAGTTGAAATCCACAAATTAATATCCCCAAGAAATTGCTGTTTTGACCAAAACCATGAAATTTCATGCCCACGAAATTTAATGATTTCACAGTATTTCAGTGAATGATTGAAATATAAGAGTGAAATATATTTGGTATTTTCAAAAAGAAAAATATCAAATATATTTTTCACTGGTAAGAAACTATTTTACATGAGTAAATTTATAGTCAAAACAGGAAATAAAAAGAAAATTTAATTTTACATCATCAAAATATCTTTCACTCGTGAACACCATATCTTACATTTTCACTCGTGGCTATGCATCTGGTGTTCTCTCGTGAAAGATATTTCAATCTTAAACTGAAACAAATATCCTCTATGTATTACATAAACTTAAAAAGTGCCATTTTATGGCACCTCACTAAATGGAACAGTGTATACATAAATCATTACATACAATAGTGTGCAAATACATTTCAATAACAAGAGGACCATGATGGTCCTGAATCGCTCACCTCTTCCCACATGACCCAGTTTTGAGTATTATGTCGTTTTTTTCTATTATTTGACATAGTGACCTAGTTTTTGAGCTCATGTGACCCAGTTTTGAACTTGATCTAGATATTATCAAGATAAAAATTCTGACCAATTTTCATGAAGATCCATTGAAAAATATGGTCTCTAGAGAGGTCACAAGGTTTTTCTATTATTTGACCTATTGACCTAGTTTTCAAAGGTATCTGACCCTGTTTTGAACTTTAACTAAATATCATCAAGGTGAACATTCTCACTAATTTTCATGAAGATCTCATGAAAAATATGGCCTCTGGAGAGGTCACAAGGTTTTTCTATTTTTATACCTACTGGCCTAGTTTTTGACCGCACGTGACCCAGTTTCGAAATTGACCTAGATATCATAAAGGTGAACATTCAGATCAATTTTCATGAAGATCCGTTGAAAAATATGGCCTCTAGAGAGGTCAAAAGATTTTAATAATTTTAGACCTACTGACCTAGTTTTTGATCGCAGTTGACACAGTTTCAAATTTGACCTAGATATCATCAAGACAAACATTCAGACCAACTTTCATACAGATCCCATGAAAAGTATGGCCTCTAGAGAGGTCACAAGTTTTTTTTATTATTTGACCTACTGACCTAGTTTTTAAGGCACGTGACTCAGTTTCAAACTTGACCTAGATATCATCAAGGTGAACATTCTGACCAATTTTTATGGAGATCCATTCACAAGTATGGCCTCTAGAGACGTCACAAAGTTTTTCTATTTTTAGACCTGACCTAGTTTTTGACCACACATGACCCTGTTTAAAACTTGACCTAGATATCATCAAGGTGAACATTCAGACCAATTTTCATACAGATCCCATGAAAAATATGGCCTTTAGAGAGGTAACAAGGTTTTTCTATTATTTGACCTAATGACCTAGTTTTTGATGGCACGTGACCCACTTTCAAACTTGACCTAGATATCATCAAGGTGAACATTCAGACCAACTTTCATACAGATCCCATGAAAAATATGGCCTCTAGAGAGGTCACAAGGTTTTTCTATTATTTGACCTACTGACCTAGTTTTTGATGGCACATGACCCACTTTCGAACTTGACCTAGATGTCATCAAGGTGAACATTCTGACCAATTTTCCTGAAGATCTCATGAAATATATGGCCTCTAGAGAGGTCACAAGGTTTTTCTATTTTTAGACCTACTGACCTAGTTTTCGATGGAACGTGACCCACTTTCGAATTTTACCTAGATATCATCAAGGTGAACATTCTGACCAATTTTCAAGAAGATCTCATGAAATATACGGCCTCTAGAGAGGTCACAAGGTTTTTCTATTTTTAGACCTACTGACCTAGTTTTTGATCGAACGTGACCCAGTTTCGAACTTGACCTAGATATCATCAAGATGAACATTCAGACCAACTTTCAAACAGATCCCGTGAAAAATATGGCCTTTAGAGAGGTCACAAGGTTTTTCTATTATTTGACCTACTGACCTAGTTTTTGATGGCACGTGACCCAGTTTCGAACTTGACCTAGATATCATCAAGGTAAACGTTCTGACCAATTTTCATGAAGATCTTGTGAAATATATGGCCTCTAGAGAGGTCACAAGGTTTTTCTATTTTTAGACCTATTGACCTAGTTTTTAAAGGCACGTGACCCAGTTTCGAACTTGACTTAGATATCATCAAGGTGAACATTCTGACCAATTTTCATGAAGATCTTGTGAAATATATGGCCTCTAGAGAGGTCACAAGGTTTTTCTATTTTTAGACCTACTGACCTAGTTTTTGAAGGCACGTCATCCAGTTTCGAACTTGACCTAGATATCATCAAGATGAACATTCTGACCAACTTTCATAAAGATCCCATGAAAAATGTGACCTCTAGAGTGGTCACAAGCAAAAGTTTACGTACGCACGGACGGACGACGGACACCGCACGATCACAAAAGCTCACCTTGTCACTTTGTGACAGGTGAGCTAAAAACATAAAATTCCATTTAATAGTTGAAGAGCCTTAGTAGCAACATATCTGCTGAATTTGCAATTCTTTTTCTTCAGGTCTATGATTATTTAACAAGTGTCACATTTTATTGTCCAATCTCATAACTAAGGGAATCTTTATCATTTTTGACTACCGGATATTGTAAATGTGATATAAATGTCTTAGGCACATGTTCTTACACGGTGTCAATCAATTCATCCTGAGGTTACTACCAGCCCTGTTAGTCTAGCTAAGAAAAGTTCTGCTTGTAATATTACAACTGTTGAAAATGAATAGCACTGTGTATTTTTCTTTGATGTAAATATTAAAGTACTGTACAGTCGGAGATATCATAAGGGACTAATTTTCATTAGTTGAGCATTTTTGATTTCTGTACAATTATCTTTATGTGTATTAAACTTTTTGTGGGGACATGAATTCATCGACTTCAACATTTTAAAGATAAGATAAATAGAAAACTTCATGGATTGATAAATGCAAAACCCACGAAAATTAGTCCCCCACCAATATTAATGACGTCACAGTTCAATTATGTATTTTGCGAAAATTTGTATATTAATTACTCTTTAACTCAAAATTTATGGCTTGTATGAAGATTATACAATTTCTGTTATGTGCACATATCTAATGATACACTTTGTTACTCCTGTGACTGTCCGCGAAGCCGAAGGGCTATATCATCCCTGTCTATCTCCCACAATGCCTCTGCTATTGTTTTGATATTTGCTGCTCTCCCATTCCTCTGTATCCATCGCTGAATTCCTTGGTACATTATCTAAAGAAAAAGCACAAAGAGCATGAATATAAATGAAGATTTTTTTTATACTTACATGCATATCACTGACAAAAAGTCAAAATGAGTACATGTCTTGAAAATCTGCTTTTTTAAAACCATGTGCATCTGAAACTGTACTGAAATAATTTGACTTTAAATAAATCTGAACATAAGAAAACATCATACTAGTTATGTGTTCCAGAACATGTGTGTCACCTGCCAGTACCACTACTAGGCAACAAACAAAAAGAAGGACACAGTATATACTAACTGGCTGAGTATGTATAGTAAGGGTCTTGTCTTTTTGCGTAAAGTGCAACAGTAATCACTCTATCTGTTTGTCTGTATCCAGGCACGTTGCCTGGGCCATAACTTTGAAAATATCCAAGGGTTTTTTATTATGCCCCCGAAGGGAGGCATATTAGTTTTCAACTGTCCGTCCGTTCGTTTGTTAGTTAGTTCGTTAGTCACAACGTTAACTTTTTGCATGAAGGCACTTTACTCGCAAACCACTGCACCCAGGACTTTCAAACTTCACATGCTGATAGTACTTATTGACAGGGCTCCGGAAATTTTGATAACTCAATCGGTCCGAAACGAAAATCCTGACATCGGTGCTACCCCACCGACCGCATTCCAAATTTTACATATTTTGTAAAACGTGATAGGGTAAAGAAATAAGCATGTCATGCATTAAAACTGAGTTACCAGTCACCGCGCGTTACCATACAATGAAGACAGTTATTCAGTGTTATGTGTGATCGTTCCTTTGTTTTAATTTCGATGTTTTTCCGAGATAATACGAGGCATTGACACCGTGTGCGTAACTAGTCTAAAAGCCAACGCACATGACTTCGATACCGTATACACGGCAGATACTTTGTGATGTTTCCTCATTCTTTGACGGAATTCTAAAAACTACAATGCGTCAAAGTGAGTTACACGACACATATCCTCTGCTAAACAGCCTCAGTATTTAAAGAATACTCTGCCGCGGACCGAATGTGTACGTTATTTGAACCAAAACGTCACACGGGTTGGCCAAGGATATTTCATTTCACTTACGTTGTACTTCAGTAAGCAACTACATTTTATAAAGTTGTATGTTCTCTTCTGATGTTAACAAAATTTCGTTTTGAAACATTTTTTAAAAGACAGATTTGATAAACAGTGCCACTCCGGTTTTCTTTATCATTCGTGGTTGCCCGTCCATCTTTTTCTTTTTTGTACAGTCGGGTTGCAAAGACGATTTTCTGCATTTGTTTCAACTGGAGCCCCAACAAATGAATCATGTATTTTTTTCAAATAAAGTAATTATAAAAATTATTTTTATCGGTTTTCCGCGTGATGTCTCATTAAATCAAAGACCTATAATGTACAATTATAGCTCTTTGATTAAATGCAGCGACCATTTGTTTGTTACCGTGATCAAACATAGCCTTTTGAAATAAACCATCCGTCGGATTCTAAATAAAAGAAGTGGATCCCCGTCGAAATGATTTGGATCCAGTCAGAAACGTTAAGGAAACCAGTCAAAAATGTTTAATACACCGCAGCCGGCTGTCTGCAAACATTAAAGAATGTGCCGCGCGAGCACTGATTGCGTCACGTGCTAATTACGGACCGATTATCAAAGTGACAATCAGACCGATTGACACGTTTATTGATTATCTGAAGATGCGACCAACAATTTCCTACTTGGCAGGTGATCGTGTATTGAAATATCAGACCGAAATTTATACTTTTCTCCATTTTTACGGGACCGATTTTTTTCGTTTTTTCACTTCACGAATCGGTCTGAAAAGTCAAAAATCGGTCCAAAACCGACAAACCGGCAAATTTCCGAAGCCCTGCTTATTGAGTATACCACCCCTACTGACTTTGGGGTCACCAGGTCAAAGGTCAAGGTCACAGGGGCCAACGTTAACTTTTTGCATGAAGGCCTTTTACTTGCGAACCACTGCACCCAGGACCTTCAAACTTCACATGCTGATAGTACTTATTGAGTTCACCACCCCTACTGATTTTGGGGTCACCAGGTCAAAGGTCAAGGTCACAGGGGCCAACATTAACTTTTTGCATGAAGGCACTTTACTCGTGAACCACTGCACCCAGGACCTTCAAACTTCACATGCTGATAGTACCTATTGAGTACATCTACCCTACTGACTTTGGGGTCACCAGGTCAAAGGTCATGGTCACAGGGGCCAACGTTAACTTTTTGCATGAAGGCACTTTACTCGTGAAATACAGTACCCAGGACCTTCAAACTTCACATGCTGATAGTACTTATTGAGTACACCACTCTTACTGACTTTGGGGTCACCAGGCCAAAGGTCAAGGTCACAGGGGCCAACGTTAACTTTTTGCATGAAAGCACTTTACTCGCGAAATATAGCATCCAGGGCCTTCAAACTTCATATGCTGATAGTACTTATTAAGTACACCACTCTTACTGACTTTGGGGTCACCAGGTCAAAGGTCAAGGTCACGGGGACCAACGTTAACTTTTTGCATGAAGGCACTTTACTCGCGAACCACTTCATCCAGGACCTTCAAACTTTACATGCTGACAGTACTTTATGAGTAAACCTACCCTACTGATTTTGGGGTGACCAGGTCAAAGGTTAAGGTCACAGGGGCCAATGTTAACTTTTTGCATGAAGGCACTTTACATGCGAACCACTTCACCCAGGACCTTCAAACTTCACATGTTGATAGTACTTATTGAGTACACCATCCCTACTGACTTTGGGGTCACCAGGTCAAAGGTCAAGGTGATGCGGGGGCATTTGTCACCATTAGTGACAGCTCTTGTTAAGTCCTAATAAACTCTATCATGCTTACTTCTTGAATTATCTCCCATTTATTAAATGTATTATACCACAACAGACCTCCAGTATGTGCTGACGGGTTAGGAACTGCATACAAGGATAGAGGACATAATGAAAAAGTACCATAACTCTTCTTTGTCTCACTTGTCAGTTACAACCCCTAGCCCACCTTTATGTTTTTGTTAAACTTGTCATAAAGATTACTCATGAACTATTCAAGGGGTTTGGTTCATTTTTCACACAATGAGAGGAAATGTAATGTGCAGTTGTGCTGTTAAGCTGACTTTCCCCCTGACATTTGTGCCATCTGTTTGTGCTGTATGTTTAACTGATTTTCCCCTAACACTTTTGCTGCCTATGTCTGTTAGGTTGATTTTTCCCCTGACATTTGTGTCCCCTGTGTATGTAAAGTTGCTTTTCCCTCCTGACATTTGTGCCACCTATGTATGTAAAGTTGATTTTCCCTCCTGACATTTGTGCTACCTATGTATGTAAAGTTGATTTTCCCCTGACATTTGTGCTACCTATGTATGTAAAGTTGATTTTCCCTCCTGACATTTGTGCTACCTATGTATGTAAAGTTGATTTTCCCCTGACATTTGTGCTACCTATGTATGTTAAGTTAGTTTGACATCCTTACATTTGTGCTACCTATGTATGTAAAGTTGATTTTCCCTCCTGACATTTGTGCTACCTATGCATGCGCAGATCCAGAGGGGGGTCCAGGGTCCGGACCCTCCCCACCTTGAAAATCCTTAAAAAAAAAGAAAAGAAGGAAAGACAATGGTTTTTTGTTAATTATCTAAAAGAAACAAAGAATTTTACCTTTAAGAAAACTTAATTTTATTATTTTCCCCAAATTTAACAGGAGAGCTCATAAAAATTTGAAAATAAGTGGTGTATTGTATATAAAATTGCAGTGGAAAAGGTGTTCTTAAATGCTACTAAACTGCCCCAGAATGCAGCGCTGAATTTCAAAATTTTCCGGACCCCCCTAGCTGGTCGACCACTTTTCTACTTCAGCCTGTTCAACAAACAAGAGGGCCATTAAGGCCCGGTATCGCTCACCTGACCTATTGACCTAAAGATCATCAAGATTAACATTCTGACCAGGCTTCATTAAGGTATGGTCATAAATGTGGTCTCTAAAGTGTTAACTAGCTTTTCCTTTGATTTGACCCGGTGACCTATTTTTTGACCCCACATGACCAAGATTCGAACTTGACCTAGAGATCATCAAGATTAACATTCTGACTAAGTTTCATGAAGATACAGTCATAAATGTGGCCTCTAGAGTGTTAACAAGCTTTTCCTTTGATTTGACCTTGTGACCTAGTTTTTGATCCTACATGACCCAGATTCAAATTGAACCTTGAGACCATCAAGACTAACATTCTGACCAAAATTCATGAAGATACAGTCATAAATGTGGCCTCTACAGTGTTAACAAGCTTTTCCTTTGATTTGACCTGATGACCTAGTTTTTGACCCAAGATGATCCAATATCGAACTCATCTAAGATTTAATTGAGGGTAACATTCTGACCAAGTTTCATTAAGATTGGGCCAAAATTGTGACCTCTAGAGTGTTAACAAGCTTTTCCTTTGATCTGACCTGGTGACCTAGTTTTTGACCCAAAATGACCCAATACAAAACTCATCCAAGATTTTATTGAAGGTAACATTCTGACCAAGTTTCATAAAGATTGGGTCAAAAATGTGACCTCTAGAGTGTTAACAAGCTTTTCCTTTGATTTGACCTGGTGACCTAGTTTTTGACCCCAGATGATCCAATATTGAACTCGTCCAAGATTTTATTAAGGGTAACATTCTGACCAAGTTTCATTAAGACTGGTTTTTGGGAAAAAAGGTCAAGATCGCGAACACGCGAAAGCGGAGTCTTTCTTTCTGTGAAATTATAAATAATTTTTTGTGTTTAAAAAACAAACATAACACAGTGTTTTTGTTCAAGATGATAAAATAGGGGATGATGGACATGTTGGGCTTTTAACTTTTTAATTCTGTTGAGGAGAAGTGGAGTTAATTCAAAGTAAAGTGAGAACAATAGAAATGGATTAAATACGGGTGTGATATCTATAAATAGTTTTTGGATAAACCGGTTAAACTGGATTAGCAAACAGGTTTTCGTGAGTACGTTATTGTAAACATTTAAAACGTTATCAGCTGGTAATTTTTGTTTGAATCGATTTGCCAGAACCATGCCATTATAACGGGGTAGCAGAGCATCGTTGTCAGCGACGGCTAGTCAAAAGAAAGGAAAGCAAACTGAGGGAAACCTCGGAAACCTCGGTGATACTTCAATTGATAAATCTGTTGACTCTTCAGTGAGTAATTCTCCAACACCTAAAGCTTCACCTCTCCCCCCTGTCGAAACTCAGTCGAAAATCGACAAACATTTAAAACCTCTAGACAAGCAACCAGAACAAAGTTCTGATAGTATGGCCGAGATGATGAAAAATCTCTCAGAAAAACTTAATAAATAAGCATCTCAAGAGTATATCGAAACAAAGTTTAAACAAATGATCACGGAAGAAGTCTTAAGCAAGAAGCTAGACGAATTCCAGAAAGTCATTAAAAAGAGGTGAAAAAAGAGCTCGAGAAGATTAACACTCAAGTAGGGGAATTGAAATCCAGACTAGAGACGTCGGAACAAGCAGTGGAAAGCCTGAAGAATATAGTTTCTGATATGGAAATTTCTATGGAAAAAATGAGTGACGCTAATGTCAGTATTATGAGCGAGAATAAGAAAATACGTGAACAGCTTCAAGAACGTGAAACTATCCTGCGAAAACAGTCAGAGCAACTCAATGGCTTGGAGCAATATACACGCAGAAATTCAATTCGAATCTATGGTATTGAGGATACGGACATGAAGGAGACACCTCTAGAAACAACCAAGAAGGTTGTGAAGTTGGTTAAAGAGAAACTTAATATTAAGATTTCAATTGCAGATGTAGATATTTCACACAGAATGGGAAGATTTTCTAAGGATGGTAATAGACCAGTTATCTGTAAATTTCTGTCTCGGCATGCCAAACAAGATGTTGTTAAAGCACGAAAGCTTCTTAAAGGGTCTCATATCATTATTAGAGAAGACCTAACGTTGCAAAATGCTAAATTATTGGAAAAAACAAGCACGTCAGATCTTGTTCAAACTGCATGGTCTGACGAGGGAAAAATAATTGCCTTGCTGAAAGACGGTAGAAAGATCGTGGTCGATTCAACCACTGACATCAGACGATTTTCAACTCATGAACATTCAGGGCGTTAGCTGAAAGAAATGAACAGGAAACAGACATATATACATTTTTTTCTTGACATGTGCTCCTCCACGTGTCTTTGTTTTTGTTTATACTTTAAATTATGCATGACATGTAAATATCCGGGTAATCCTGGTTTTTAATTGGTCCATACCATTACTACGGTATCACGTGTGGTCTTTCGTTATGTTACGAGAATCATGTAACCTCGCTTTCAATCTAAAATGGCAGCGCCCATGTATTGGTAACAATTGCACAATATCATGCAGTTTTGAGTATTTTCATTTACGGTACGTTATTTGTTATTATTATTCTGCAGTTGAGCTATTTAGAACAGGTCAAACAAATGAAAAGACATTGCCTTGCACTAATATAAATCTGTATAAATAAGCTATGTTTAGAAACAGCGAGGACTGTTCAATTTGTAAACATCAACTCTATATTTAGATTTCATTAGAGATTTAAATCATTATAGTTTTCTAGGATTGGTAAATGTTACAAAATAAGTGCCATGGGCAACCTGTAACTAACAGTAACACTAGATAGAAATGAACAGTTTCTTTTTTTTTGTTTTGTTTTGTTAAGTTTACTGCACCCCTACCACCAGGGTATCATCTTTCATATATATATGCAAGTGATGTACAGTACTGTTAAGAATGGTTGGCCTTTTTAACCTGTTTGGCAACTTTAGCTTCTTTAGCCAGATGTGAGGGCTTCTACATGCGGCAGCTCTTAAGACTTAATACAATCATTATATTTTTCCATGTTTTATTACTACTACACTCTACTTATGTCAAATCTCTATTTATGTCAAAGAATGCGGTCCTTTGTGGTAAATTTTGCTGTTTCAGATGTAGGCCTATGTCCATGGTAGAAAGATTATGTCAAGCTCTAGAAGGGAATTTTTCATGGCTACTGCTTGTAAACTGTATGTAAAAAGACATTTTGAAGAAGTTCCAAGGTATGCTTTATAGAAGTTATAGTTCATTTCTAGTTTTTCCTTGAACTATCTTATTATGTTATATTGAATACATGATCCTCATCTCAAACTGTTAACGCCTTGTTCAGTTTAAAGAGGGGACCAATCCAACTGTAGTTTTAGAACCTATACTTGTAAACTTTGTTATTGTTTTTTTTTTTTTCTTATTAAATTTTGATATGTATTAAAAAAAAAAAATAACAAATAATAAAATATGAAGGGGTTCATAGTACCTGTCATGTAAGTTAAGCTCCACTATCTCTTCAACAGATATTTCTTTTTGCTTTTTCTTGAATGGAAAGTCTATACATCAAATTATACCATTCTGTTGGTGGACTGGTTAGGGGTTTTTTGTTTTCAACAGCAAAATTTCTTTCATTTCAGCCATTCAGTTGCTCATAGACAAATGTTAGTAAAATGTTGCTTGAGACATTGTCTTTATAAAAAATGCAAATGAATAAATCTAATATTATTTCGTTTATTTCAATGAATGTACAAGGTTTGGGCGACAAAGGTAAAAGGAAAGATGTTATTAATTTGTTAAAAAGTAAAAAGTATGATATATGTATGCTCCAGGATACACATTTCACTCAAGCAGAGGAAAAGTACATAAGATCACAATGGGGATATGAGAGTTATTTTAGCTGTTATAATAGTCAATCTAGAGGTGTGGTTATCTTTGTGAATAACACTTTTGAATTTAAATTACTGGGTATAGAAAAAGATAATGATGGAAATCTGCTGATTTTAAATTGTAAAATCTGTGATAAACAAATAACCCTGATTAATATATATGGTCCAAATCGAGACTGTCCAACATTTTATGAAAGTTTATATGAGAAAATGTCTAAATATGAAGATAATAGTCTCTTCATTCTTTCGGGTGATTTTAACTTGATTTTAAATCCAGATATGGATGCATATAACTACAAAAATCTAAATAACCCCAATGCTCGAAATATAGTTCTTAAAATTATAGCAGATTTTAATTTGATTGATTGCTGGAGAGAAAATAATATAGAGAAAAAAGAGTATACATGGTTTAGAAGAAACCCTATAAAAAAGGCAAGATTAGATTTTTTTCTTATATCCGATCGACTGTACACCGAAATTGAGAGGACAAAAATTTTGACAGGTTATTGCACAGATCACTCTTTAATTTATATCTCGTTAGAGTTTGGCAAGTTCCAAAAGGGTGTATCATATTGAAAGTTTAATAATTCATTATTAAAAGACTCTGTGTACGTAAATGAAGTGAAAAAAACTATAAGAGAAATTAAATCTCAATATGCTACAGATATACCAAATAGATATAATAATGAAATAAATGAAGTTCCCCTTCAAGACATTAAGTTTAGTATAAATGACCAATTATTTTTTGAATGTTTACTTCTTGCTATAAGAGGTAGAACGATTTTGTATTCATCCCACAAAAAGAAGGAAGAATTGGACAAAGAGAACAGATTACTTAAAGAGATTGAATTATTGGAAAAACAGCAAATGATAGATTTTAATAATATTGATATAAAAAAACAAGAACTTGTCGAATTAAGAAAGAAAAAAATGGCAGGTGTCTTTGTTCGCTCAAAAGCAAAATGGATTCAGGAAGGAGAAAAACCCACTAGTTACTTTTGTAATCTTGAAAACAGAAACTATATCTCTAAATTTATGTGCTCACTCACTACAGAAGCTGGTAAATGACTGATTTCTCAACAAGAAATTCTAAATGAAACTAAACTCCATTATGAAAAGTTATATAAAGTAAAAGAAACTGAGGATGTAACATTAAACGACCTTTTCACAAATATAGAAGTACCTAGATTAACCCAAAATGAAAAAGACTCAATTGAAGGGGATATTTCATATACTGAAATGCTAAATAGCCTTAAAAGGATGAAAAATAATACTAGCCCAGGTAATGACGGCTTTACTGTAGAGTTTTTTAAATTTTTTTGGAATGATATTGGAATGTTCCTGGTTAGATCTGTGAATCATGCCTTTTCAACAGGAGAACTCTCAGTGACCCAAAAACAAGGAGTAATAACTTGTATTCCTAAAGGATTGTTAAGTTTACTGCACCCCTACCACCAGGGTATCATCTTTCATATATATATGCAAGTGATGTACAGTACTCTTAAGAATGGTTGGCCTTTTTAGCCTGTTTGGCAACTTTAGCTTCTTTAGCCAGATGTGAGGGCTTCTACATGCGGCAGCTCTTAAGACTTAATACAATCATTATATTTTTCCATGTTTTATTACTACTACACTCTACTTATGTCAAATCTCTATTTATGTCAAAGAATGCGGTCCTTTGTGGTAAATTTTGCTGTTTCAGATGTAGGCCTATGTCCATGGTAGAAAGATTATGTCAAGCTCTAGAAGGAAATTTTTCATGGCTACTGCTTGTAAACTGTATGTAAAAAGACATTTTGAAGAAGTTCCAAGGTATGCTTTATAGAAGTTATAGTTCATTTCTAGTTTTTCCTTGAACTATCTTATTATGTTATATTGAATACATGATCCTCATCTCAAACTGTTAACGCCTTGTTCAGTTTAAAGAGGGGACCAATCCAACTGTAGTTTTAGAACCTATACTTGTAAACTTTGTTATTGTTTTTTTTTTTTCTTATTAAATTTTGATATGTATTAAAAAAAAAAAATAACAAATAATAAAATATGAATGGGTTCATAGTACCTGTCATGTAAGTTAAGCTCCACTATCTCTTCAACAGATATTTCTTTTTGCTTTTTCTTGAATGGAAAGTCTACACATCAAATTATACCATTCTGTTGGTGGACTGGTTAGGGGTTTTTTGTTTTCAACAGCAAAATTTCTTTCATTTCAGCCATTCAGTTGCTCATAGACAAATGTTAGTAAAATGTTGCTTGAGACATTGTCTTTATAAAAAATGCAAATGAATAAATCTAATATTATTTCGTTTATTTCAATGAATGTACAAGGTTTGGGCGACAAAGGTAAAAGGAAAGATGTTATTAATTTGTTAAAAAGTAAAAAGTATGATATATGTATGCTCCAGGATACACATTTCACTCAAGCAGAGAAAAGTACATAAGATCACAATGGGGATATGAGAGTTATTTTAGCTGTTATAATAGTCAATCTAGAGGTGTGGTTATCTTTGTGAATAACACTTTTGAATTTAAATTACTGGGTATAGAAAAAGATAATGATGAAATCTGCTGATTTTAAATTGTAAAATCTGTGATAAACAAATAACCCTGATTAATATATATGGTCCAAATTGAGACTGTCCAACATTTTATGAAAGTTTATATGAGAAAATGTCTAAATATGAAGATAATAGTCTCTTCATTCTTTCGGTGATTTTAACTTGATTTTAAATCCAGATATGGATGCATATAACTACAAAAATCTAAATAACCCCAATGCTCGAAATATAGTTCTTAAAATTATGGCAGATTTTAATTTGATTGATTGCTGGAGAGAAAATAATATAAGAAAAAAAGAGTATACATGGTTTAGAAGAAACCCTATAAAAAAGGCAAGATTAGATTTTTTTTCTTATATCCGATCGACTGTACACCGAAATTGAGAGGACAAAAATTTTGACAGGTTTATCGCACAGATCACTCTTTAATTTATATCTCGTTAGAGTTTGGCAAGTTCCAAAAGGGTGTATCATATTGAAAGTTTAATAATTCATTATTAAAAGACTCTGTGTACGTAAATGAAGTGAAAAAAACTATAAGAGAAATTAAATCTCAATATGCTACAGATATACCAAATAGATATAATAATGAAATAAATGAAGTTCCCCTTCAAGACATTAAGTTTAGTATAAATGACCAATTATTTTTTGAATGTTTACTTCTTGCTATAAGAGGTAGAACGATTTTGTATTCATCCCACAAAAAGAAGGAAGAATTGGACAAAGAGAACAGATTACTTAAAGAGATTGAATTATTGGAAAACAGCAAATGATAGATTTTAATAATATTGATATAAAAAAACAAGAACTTGTCGAATTAAGAAAGAAAAAAATGGCAGGTGTCTTTGTTCGCTCAAAAGCAAAATGGATTCAGGAAGGAGAAAAACCCACTAGTTACTTTTGTAATCTTGAAAACAGAAACTATATCTCTAAATTTATGTGCTCACTCACTACAGAAGCTGGTAAATGACTGATTTCTCAACAAGAAATTCTAAATGAAACTAAACTCCATTATGAAAAGTTATATAAAGTAAAAGAAACTGAGGATGTAACATTAAACGACCTTTTCACAAATATAGAAGTACCTAGATTAACCCAAAATGAAAAAGACTCAATTGAAGGGGATATTTCATATACTGAAATGCTAAATAGCCTTAAAAGGATGAAAAATAATACTAGCCCAGGTAATGACGGCTTTACTGTAGAGTTTTTTAAATTTTTTTGGAATGATATTGGAATGTTCCTGGTTAGATCTGTGAATCATGCCTTTTCAACAGGAGAACTCTCAATGACCCAAAAACAAGGAGTAATAACTTGTATTCCTTATACAAGTATTTAAACCCAATATATTTCTCTAAAATTGAAGAGTGGTTCGCAAAAATAAAAATGTTGAAAGTACAAACTACAATTTGACAGGTGACACTAAGATACTGCCCATGACTATAAATATTTTTCCAGTAAACATTTGCCTCCGGCATTACCAAAACAGGCAATTATCGGCTGGTATATATTCGCACATGATAAAATTTGAATATGAAAATTTATATATTGAAATTTTATAGCGCGGACTGCCACATACAATTTGTAATGGATGGACGAAAGAACTGTTCAGATATTTTACAGATAAGGGGCCTGGCAATAACCGTGTCACAGGCTAGGTATTGTTCAATCATATTATAAGGGATGTGAATTTAAAGTATACTTACTTTTGCGTTTAAAGATATGTAAATGTTGCCGAGTGTCAATATATAGTGTCATGAATGTTTACACTGACAGGAAAATTGCGCATTCGAAACTAAGAGAAGTTACTCGGACTAGCTACCAATTTCGGAAAAGATAACCAATATTAATAAATGCAGTTCTTTTTTAGTTAAAACCATCATTTATTCTATTTCAGACCTGTTAACCCCTTCAAAACCATGTCAGTAGTCCCCAAGTCTATGTACTTTCAATTATCCATGATCTACTTTCGATTTCAAAAACTACAAGAAAATATAATTTAATGTTTCGCCGATTTGTTTATTTCTCGAAAAATAAGAGTTAAAATCATTTTTAATATCTGTAGTAACTAAACAAACCAGTAAGAGCTTCTTCTTCCGATAATTTATCCGTTTACTGACTGCAAAATTCATGTGTGTGTGTAGAAACCCACGCAAAGTTTATAGAAATCATACGATGCATGTATACGTTCAATGTGGGAGAATTAAGGCTGATCGGGATCGGCTATGTTACCTAACGCATCCGGACGATTCAGATTTTGTTTTTAAAAAAGCATTGTGTGCATTTCTGTAATTTTATATACGTTTTTATACGCTTAGAAATTATTAGACATGCGTATTTGCATTATTTCTATACGTAATTTACGCTAATACGCATCTTATCTGGAGCCCTGTGGAACTATTTTTTGTCTTTCGCTGGATGTTACGCAAGCTTTGTAAGCCTGCGCAATTCATAAAATGCACATTTATGCTTAATGAGTTACATTCGAGTATTGCACAATTACAAGTCATAAATATGACAGATTACATCGTATATTGGTCATAGCACAGGGAATTCACACAACTTAACTTCATTCATGCAGTGAACTGTTTGAAGTTTGAGAAATCTAATGGAACTACATCCCTTCACTGTGTTATTTGGTCCATTTAGACTTAGAGAATCGCTGGATAGCAAGGACTCGTGAAAACGATTTCATCGTTTAGCCGACTCAAAAATTGAAGAAATCAAAACTTTACTGTCAAGCTGGTCAAAAAGAGTTATCTCACCTATGGGTAAACTAGTAGTTATTAAGAGCCTAGCCTTAGCAAAACTTAACCATTTGATATTAGGGATTCCAAACCCCTCACAAGAAAAAATTACTCTTTTACAAAATATGTTTTATAAATTTTTATGGAATAATGGCAATGATAAAGTTAAAAGAAACATAATTTCTCAAGAATATAGATTTGGAGGACTCAAAATGATTGACCTGAAAAGTTTCATGCATAGTTTAAAAGCAACATGGCTTAGAAGACTTCTAACAATGAATAATAAATTTAGTAATTTAGTAGAATTTATTTGTCCTGCTTTAAAATATACTTACATAAATGGAACAGATTTTACCAAAAGACTTTTACATCAAGATTTAAACCCTTTTTGGAAAGATGTGATACATAGTTATCACATTCTCTTGTGTAAGGTAATCCCTACCACTGGAAAAGCATACGCCTTAATAAATTTATGGAACAATCCAGATATAAAGGTTGGAGGCTCTAGTGTTTTTTATAAAAGATGGCAGACAGCTGGTGTTATTTTTATAGGTGATCTACTTAATGCACAAGATGAGTTTTACACATATAGAGAATTTTGCAATACTTTTAATGCTAGAACAAACTTTCTTGAGTATAATGGCCTTATCGCATCAATTAGACATTTTTTGGAAAGTAAGGGTGTTCATAATATACGAAAAACTTGCAATCCAATCATGCCTACCTGTCTGTCAAATATTACAAAAGACAGTAAAGGATGTAAAAATATTTACAAATATTTTAGATCAAAAGGAGTTTCCAAAATCACTGCAAAAATGGAAAGCTGATTTTTATAACAATATAGGTATTGTGCTTGATGAAATAAAATATGACAGAGTTTTCAGGATTACCAAAGACTCTAAACTCCACTGGCTGCAGTATAGAATTAATCATAGGATATTAGCTACAAACCATCTATTGAAAAAAATGAACATTTCTCAGGATAAGACATGTAGCTTCTGTAAAAATGAGCAAGAAACTTTAATTCATCTTTTTTGGAAATGTGATGTAATCAAACAATTCTGGTCACAATTATTGACATATATAAATAGTAGTTGTAATACAAACATAGTAGAATTGAGTGCCTCAGATATATTATTTGGCAGTGATAAATATGACAGAATAATGAATATGCTCCTTCTTTCAGCCAAGCAGTTTTTATACTACAATAGAGTTAAGGGTCAAATACCAATATTAGAAGTGTTCAAAAGACAAATAGTTTTGTTTTACCAGACCGAAAATATACGGCCTCTCAAGTACTTAACTTGACAAAATTTCAAACAGACTGGAAAAATATAAAAAATTTAGTAGAATAAACGTACTGTATTATAAGTAAAATTTATCTACAGCAACTGTTAAACATTGATTTTGTTTAACCTCCAATTACCATGCTGAAGTTAGATAAGGTTGGTCCATCCTTGATTTTTAGAGCAGTTCATGGCAAATCTAAGGACCATCACAATAAAAATGCAATTTTAGCAGCCCGAGGTGCAGATCCTGATCAGGCTGCACTGAGGCGCAGAACGACCTGGCTCTGCAAACCCATGGCAATCCTTTATAATTCAGTTTAAAGAAGTTAAAGGTTGATTTACATTGATAATAAAAGGAAAATGATATCTTTGAGCAACTGTTATAGGCAAATAGTTTTGGATTTTTCTCTTGCTGACACTTAGTTGAGTTTTTTGTCTTTTGTTTTGTCTTTTGTGTGTATAAGTAACCCTCTGGACAGTCCACAGGCAGAGTGTCTTTTCTTGGAAAATCATCAATATAATACAATATACTATATATATATATATATGTATAAGTATAAACAGGGTTCCGACTTCCACTTTGTCTCTTATTTTTAAACTGTTTCATAAAATCCTCGATTCTACATGCAATGACTATATAGTTGCTTGGGATACCCACTTTAAACCTTTTTCTTTCTTGGAACCCTGTAGACACTGAATAAGGAAGTAAGACAGTTTGGTTCGCACTTAGGCCTTTTTGTACTTTTTTCTTTCTTTTTTCTTGGCAGAGGCCCTTTTTTTCCTTTCTTTCTCTGTTTGGGACCTCTTGTTCTCTAATGAGAGGCTTATAGACTAAGAGAAATAATAAGACTGGCTTAAAATTACATAATGACATACATTTTGGTCTGTTTTATGAAAGATAAATAAGCTGCTTGATAATACCTCTCTCTCTATAAAAAAATCCCCTGTTTCTAGGATTGAAAATTTTTATAACTATTTTGTAAGATTAATCCTTTTGAACAAGGAATTAAATATATTGATTAACATGTGAACTAGGTATTGTAGTTAAACTGATTTATAAATCATTGTGAACTAGGTATTGAATAGTTTGATAACATTGTTACTACACTAAGTATATACTATGCTCTGATATTTGTTTAACTTATATCTATGTTTATATTATGTCTGTAAGATGTGATGCGGGATGGGTCCCCGACCCCATCACATCATGGACGGGGATAATAAATGGGCCCCCTGTGGGCTGAAATTAAAAAAAAAAAAAAAAAAAAAGTTTCATTAAGACTGGGCCAAAATTGTGACCTCTAGAGTGTTAACAGTCAAATTGTTGACGACGGACGGACGACGACGACGGACACAGGGCGATCACAAAAGCTCACCTTTGAGCACTTCGTGCTCAGGTGAGCTAAAAATTGACAAACCTGTACTTGTAAACGGCTAACATCCACACATAAAAAAATCAAATTATTTAGTGTATAAAGACACATGTTTGTCATAGTAAGGGTTCGGTCGGACCCCCCCTGAGAAAATTGGCTGGATCTGTGCATGCTATGTATGTTAAGTTAGTTTTCAATCCTTACATTTGTGCCACCTATAATATCTGTTAAGTTGATTTTCCCCTGACATCTCAGCTATTCAGCCATTCAAAATTTTAGTTTCAGCCTTACCTCATACAGCCCGCTGGCATAGTAGTCAAATTGTAGCTGCTCAATATCTGCCTCAGTCATATCTAACTGCCGGCACAGTCGTTTCCAGTCTTTACCAATCTCCACGGAAACCATGTCTATATGATCCATAGACAACTCGTCTGTACATGCTAAGTCAGAAAAATAGCAAACAGTATTGTTAGGCAGTATACAATCTCCTGTTACTTGCTCTGGACAACAAAATGAAATGGGAAAATATTTCAACAAGAGCTTGTAAACACGAAATGCCCCCCTTGATGCATTCAGTAATTGCACAAGGAACAGAAGTTATTTGGTCACTGTACACAAAAGTTCTACTGTTCTTGGCCAAAGTGACCTTGACCTTTGACCTATTGATCTCTAAATCAATAGGGGTCATCGGCTGGTCAGGATCAACCTCCCTATTAAGTTTCGTGATCCTAGGCCTAAGCATTCTTGAGTTATCATCCGGAAACCGTTTAACTGTTCTGGGTCACTGTGACCTTTACCTTTGACCTACTGATCTCAAAATATATAGGGGTCACCTGCTGGTCATGACCAACCTCCCTACCAGCTTTCATGACCCTAGGCCCAAGCGTTCTTGAGATATCATCCGGAAACCGTTCAACTGTTCTGGGTCACTGTGACCTTGACCTTAAACCTACTGATCTCAAACTCAATACGGGTCATCTGCTGGTCAAGATCAACCACCCTATCAACTTTCATGATCCTAGGCTTTAGCGTTCTTGTGTTATTACCCAGAAACTGTTTAACTGTTCTGGGTCACTGTAACCTTGACCTATGATCTCAAAATCGATAAGGGTAATCTGCTGGTTATGACCAACCACCCTATCAACTTTCATGATCCTAGGCCCAAGCGTTCTTGAGTTATCATCTGGAAACGGATTGGTCTACAGACCGGCCGACCGACATCTGCAAAACAACATACCACTCCTTCTTCGAAGGGGGGCATAATAATAATCTTTGACCTTAACGTGTGAATGACCTTTGAGTGAGCTGTCTGAGGCTTACACGAGACATAATGTGAATGTTTGTACAATCATATTATTTGAAAATCCATCCGTGCATATATTATACCAATTTTATATGTAAAGTTATTGACCAGATAAAGATGACCTAAACTGATGGACACTGCATGGCCTACAGCATCCAACACTGAATTTTGTGACTTATGGAAGCTGCACATAAACTCTATTTATACATTATGCAAATTTACTTTCATTTAATTAATGAAAATATACAGAGACTCTGCATTAATCATATTAGACAATTAATTACATGTGTATGCTTAAAATAGGGTTCACCTACTGTCCAGTGCCAATGACCACACAAAGGCTGAGGAGTGCTGGCATTCTCAAGATATTGAGCGGAAAAGGTTTTTCATTCACAGGTCATTCTTACCTTGACCTTTGTCTCCATGACCCCAAAAATGAATAGAGTTCATGTAATGTCTACTGAATATGACCAACAAAGCTAGCAAGTGCAGACATTATCAAGTTACTGAACAGAAACTTTAATTGGACAAATTCACAAAGGTGACCAAGGGAAAAGTGGTCATCAGCTATGCAGTCAACAAAGTAAAGAAAGATTAAAACAGTGTATACAATAAAGTAAATAACCTACTTGTAAGCTGAGATTTTTTACACTTTTGTTTCTTCTTTTCTGATTTTCTCCTGCTACCACTATCATTTACCACCATGACATTTTTATTACCGATCTGTAAGTTGGGAGGAAGTTCATTATCAGGATCCATGGTGATGGTTGTAGTTCCACCTCCAGCTGTATCCAAGCAGATAAAATGAGTATAAATGAGGCCATTTAATGCGAAAAGGGGCTTTTCATGTCAATTTACAAATTAAAGACATTAGATTTAGATTTTACATTTTAAAATACACTACTTTACTGGCTGAACAGGTACCGTTAATGTTCTGAAATCCTGACACACTAGACACTTATTGAAATCCTGAATGAAATCTAACATGTACACAAATTACACTGTAACCTCTACTGTTTATGCAGTAAGTTAACTTTGCTTACCATGCCTATGATATATGGTAACATGTACACAAATTACACTGTAACCTCTACTGTTTATGCAGTAAGTTAACTTTGCTTACCATGCCTATGATATATGGTAACATGTACACAAATTACACTGTAACCTCTACTGTTTATGCAATAAGTTAACTTTGCTTACCATGCCTATGATATATGGTAACATGTACACAAATTACACTGTAACCTCTACTGTTTATGCAGTAAGTTAAATTTGCTTACCATGCCTATGATATATGGTAACAGGTTGTTTCTGTCTTCCATTTTCACCAGGCTGTTGCGTTCTATCCTCACCTGGATCTGCTGTGCCAGTATGTGTCTGTAAAATTGGTGAACATTTTGTATATATCTGTATGAGTCATTCTGAGTAAATTTCTGTCTAAAATGGTGCAGTTACAGGATAGTCTAGTAACATATTGTTTACCTACCAATAGACAACCCCACCAAGTAGAGCTAACATTAGCTGAAAAGTATCTGGCAGACTAAGAAGGCCTAGAATGGTAATTCTTGCATGCATTTTTACTGAAATGACAGCTCTTTTGGTACTTAGAAAATAGGTATATTTTTGTAATGGTCCACTTTTACTGGCTACTATTTGAGTTCTAGCTTTAAAACATTTTTTATCATTTAATGTCAAGAACTTTAATGTAAGCCTTGGCACCTACAGGTGGTGCTCTTGTTAGACTTATTTCAATAACATCAAAATCTTGGTTCTTATCTTGTTGATTATATTTTTCCAAAAGTACACATAAAATGACCTAACATGGGAAAATATAAGAAAATGTTACTTAGCATTGAGGAAAAGTTTGTACCTGGTTAGCTGGCGGCTGATCTTGTCTGTTGAGTGTTTCATCTGACCTCAACTGCTCACTCACCTCAACAGGTGAACCTGGTCGCCTTGAGGATGCAGAAGTATTTGAAACTGGTGTTTGTGGACTAACTGTCTGCTGTTGTCTTTGTGGTTCAAATGGTCTTCTTTGTGACAGTGGAGGCTGGACTGATTGTGTTGGTTCTTGGCTTGCAGCCACCACACCAGCTGACGGCTTGACTATTGTCTGACCTGGAGTGCCACCACCTTGGTTTGTCCTTTGTTGCTGGCCAAATATTGAATTGTTTGCTGTCTGCTGGGAACCAGTGCTATGTACATTCTGCTGGGAACCATGAACAGTTGGGATTTGCGGAGCAGGTTGTCTTGACACTGACTGCCCAAATATTTGTCTTGGCTGGAAGGGTGGAACATTCTGCTTTACAGGATGTCTAAGTGTCGGCTGCAAAGAAAGTCTGACAGTTGGTGTAACAAAGGAAGGCACATGTGACGACGCAGCACCTGCACCTGTAAGTGGTTCACCTTGTACAACAGACTGACTTGTCTGAGATGAAATGGTAGATAAATGCTGTCCTCTATCAGGAGCAGGAAACATTCTCACAGTTGAGTCAGCTGTTGACCCAAGACGTGCTGTCTGCTGTCCTGGCACTGCATGCCTCTCTCCATTTGAAGTTTGTCCACTTAGTTGATCTACAGACACAGAACTTCCAGTAAGCAACTGCGTCCTGAAAAATCAAACAGTATTTAAAGCATGAAAAAAACTCAATGGTTTGCACAACTGTCTAACATTGTCATGCTTTTATTTCTTGGGGGGAGGGGGGAGGGAGGTGGGGATTAATGTCACACCAACCAAATTATAGGTCATATGGCAAATTTCCTCACATGAAGAATTCAACACCCTGAGTGAGACTCAAACCCACATTGGTGTGGGGCAAATGATTCAAAGTCAGAGACCTTAACCACTCGGCTATGGAGGCCCACCTCGTCATTCTGTGTTGTGAAATGTAACAACTGTAAATGTGAAACTAGATGGACATAAAAAGTTTTATAAAGATCCAAACAAAATATAACTTTGTTTTTTGTTGTTTTTTTTTGCCTCTTGTGTCTTCAACACCAGAGGCATAAGAAGGCCCATAATGCAAATTAAATCCCATCAAGAGTTACCTAACATACTTATTTCAATAGGTCTTATGACTAGGAAGCTTTGTGTGAAGTTTCAATCCAACACATTAGCTGCTGTGATATAGCCTTGTATGCAAAACTTTAACCAAGTGGTAATTCCAACGACAGTTACAATGCCTACTGTTACTGTCAACTTACAATGTTGCCAATGGCAACACAGATGCCTGGCTTAGTAGAACAGCTCTCCCTATTCTTCAAATTGCCAAACTAAAAAGAGCTGCTTAAACAATCCAATAAAATAAGCCCTCACTTCAAAATATTTGGGCAGTAAACAAATAATGACATACCCCTGTGTAAACAAATAATGACATACCCCTGCGTAACTTCCCTTGTACAGCTGTTAACTGGTCTCTGACTGGTTGCTGTAGCTTGCCGTGAAGGTCCGATCTCTGGTCTCAAATTGACTTCCAACTGACCGTCTTTTGACTTCAACAAATTGCTATATATTTTGAAAAAAAAAACGAAACATCCATATATATATATAGCAAAATAATTGTTCTATTTTGTGTTTGATGGTAAGTAAATACCGGTATTGAAATTTTTCCTAAAATATTCGGTAACCAATATAATATGCAGTCAAACTTGTCATATGTGACTTTCCACGGGACCATCCATAAAAGGTCACAAATGACAGGGAGTCTTTAATTCAGGTTCACTAAATAGCAAGGTCAATTAAATATAATAATGATACGTTTAGCAAACTCTTTGAAGAATAAACAATTATCACTAATTATCACTGACTACTTATACCTCCGCTGGCTCCAGAGTCAAGGTTATGACGAGATGCAAAATTACATTTTTCGCCAAGGGTCGTTGAAATCAGCCATATAATCGTCACGGGATGCAAAAATTACAGTCGTTTGTCGCGTCAGACAGGGAGTCGTTTAATTCAGTGACTTTTATATAGTGATTAATGTTGGGCGGTCTAGAACAGGGTCGTGACTCATACGACAGGAGGTCGTTTAATTCAGTGAGTCGCTATGACAAGTTTGACTGTATTGTTCTTTATATAAAAACTTTTATTATAAATATTTATGAGAAATTTTGCATCACTACTTAGGATCTACATAATTAGATATATTTTCTATTTTAGCTTCAGTATACATGTTTCAGATCATATATGAGAAGTAATGAAATGTGCAACAGCAACACCCTTCATGCCCCCTTGCACCGGCTTATTATATAAGTGGAATTCTATTAATTTTAAAAGTAAAATTGTATGTTCTTCAAGATTTCAAAGCCCAAAAAATATAACAACATAGAGTTCACTGTAAGTCTCATACAGTTTAGTACCATTATTTAATGTATGTTGCTTCATATGTTTGTTTTTTTTCATTTTCATTTGAAACCATATATCTGAAGACTATATATTCTAGTTTTGAAGGTTCAACATAGTGTTTCTGGTTTTATTTTTAAAGGCTATACTAATACATTTGTAAGATTACACTAGTCCATTCAGTGAGTCATCCAAAAAAGGAAGATACAGAATTAAAGGAAACCTTTCAAATGGACACACTGGTATAAAGTACAGGTACAATGAACTCTAATGATTGCCTTTATGGCCTAAATTAAAATGAAAATAAAACGAGGGTCATGACGACCCTGGATTGCTCACCTGAGTAATATGAGCTACATGATTCATATGTCAAACTGCTGCTAAAATATTAAGAAAGTAGTCAGTAGGTCACATTTATGGTCACTGAAAGTCAGTTTTAAGATTAGTGTGCAAAACTGTACATGTCATCCAAATTTCATGGCTGTATCTGAAACAAGAGGGTCATTGACCCTAAAGCACTCACCTGTGTACAAGGCTTCAAGTGTGTTTGTATAAGTACAGAGTTAGGCTTCTTCTATGTTAGCCTATATTATATACATGTCACACACACTTTTGAACCTAGGGCAATAATTTGAACAATTATGGTAGACATTACCAACCTGATATCACACGTCAAATATCAAGGCTCTAGCTATTATTGATTCAGAGAAGAAAAGTGACCACACCCCCTGGCAGCCATGTTTTTTGATGAATCGGAAAAAATTGAACAATCTTGGTAGAGGGTCACACAAGAACCATTTATGCAAAATCATTTTAAAATCAGGCCAGCAGTTTCACATAAAAATGATTTATAAAGTTTCCAATATATACATATAGGGAAAAGTGACCATGCCCTCTGGCGGCCATGATTTTTGATGAATCAAAATAATTTGAATAATCTTGGTAGAGGTCAGCATAAGGACCATTTGTGTGAAATTATTTCAAAATTGGACCATCGGTTTAGGAGGAGATGTCGTTTGAAGTTTTTTCTATTTTTAGCTCTGGCAGCCCCTATGTGCAACCAAGCGAAACTGTTTGAACAACTTTGGTAGAGGACCACCTAAGGTACATCATGGCAAAGTTTCATCAAAATCCATTCAGTGGTTTTGGTGGAGATGTCATTTAAATACAAATGTTGACGATGGGACGACTTGACGCACGCACGCACAGACGGACACAGCATGATCACAATACCTCACCATGAGCACTTCGTGCTCAGGTGAGCTAAAAACAAGAAAGTAGGTCAGTAGGTCAAGGTCACAGTCAAGTGACCTCTAATCACTTGGGGTCATCAGGTAATTATAATAAAACAGTCTTGGAAATACGGTCTGATAATTTTTGAATTATTTATTCCTATATAAAGACTCTATAGTTTTCACTCAGTTTTATTAACGTTTTGGCCTTAAGGCTTTTATCAAAATGACAAATTCCGAGAATTACTCTACATCATGGCGTCTCATAATACAACAACATTTGAAATACAAAACCGGAAGTGACGTAACGTTATTAAATGTCAACGTCAAATCCCGCTAAAAAGCGATACACATTTATGATTCACAAGGACTGTCTACTGGCCTCATGATGATATGATTAAAAAGTTAAAGACTTAATGTGCAGAAACACATATCAAGCTAGTGAAGTCCCAAGGCTATCATGGGAGACAATTTAAAATTATTATACTAATCAATTCGTTGGTAGGACAATGAAAGTTTATATACCATAGATATATTACAAAAAATAAGCTAACTATAACTCATATAACAAGTGACCCCAGGGCAGGGCCTCTTTTAATCCCAGGGGCATAATTTGAACAATTTTGGTAGCGGACTACTAGACAATGCATCATACCAAATATCAAAAGCCTAGGTCGTATGGTTTCAGATAGGAAGATTTTTAAAGCTTTTTCCTTTATAAGTCTATGTAAAACTTGGGACCCCCGGGGCAGGGCCATATTTGACCCTAGGGGGATAATTTGAACAATCTTGGTAGAAGAACACTAGCTGATGCTACATACCAAATATCAAAGCCCTAGGCCATGTGGTTTTGTACAAGAAGATTTTCAAAGTTTTCCCTATATAAGTCTATATAAACCATGTGACCCCCGGGGCGGGGTCATATTTGACCCTAGGGGGATAATTTGAACAATCTTGGTAGAGGACCACTAGATGATGCTTCAAACCAAATATCAAAGCCCTAGGTCATTTGGTTTTGTACAAGAAGATTTTCAAAGTTTTCCCTATATAAGTCTAAATAAACCATGTGACTCCCGGGGTGGGGCCATATTTGACCCTAGGGGGATAATTTGAACAGTTTTGGTAGAGGACAACTAGATGATGCAACACACCAGATATCAAAGCCCTAGGCCCTGTGGTTTTGGACAAGAAGATTTACAAAGTTTTTCCTTTCAGTTGCCATGGCAACCAGAGTTCTGCATGGAATTCAATTCTTTGAATAATTTTGAAAGGGGGCCACCCAAGGATCATTCCTGTGAAGTTTGGTGTAATTCTTCCCAGTGGTTTTCAAGAAGAAATTGTTTTTAGAAATTGTTGACGGACGATGGACAATGGCATACGCACGTCGCACGATGGACGACGGACATCAAGCGGTCACAATTGCTCACCTTGTCACTTTGTGACAGGTGAGCTAAAAACAAGAAAGTAGGTCAGAAGGTCACATTCATGGTCACTGAAAGTCAGTTTTAAAATCGGTGTGCAAAACTGTACATGTCATCCAAATTTCAAGGCTGTACCTTAAAAAACAAGAAAGTAGGTCAGTAGGTCACATTCCACATGACCCAGATTCAAACTTGATCTAAAGATCATCAAGGTTAACATTCTGACCAGGTTTCATGAAGATACAGTAATAAATATGGTCTCTAGAGTGTAAACAAGCTTTTCCTTTGATTTGACCTGGTGACCTAGTTTTTACCCCACCTGACCCAGATTTGATCTTTATCTAAAGAGCATCAAGGTTAACTGACTAAGATTCATGAAGATATAGTCATAAATGTGGCCTATAGAGTGTTAACTAGCTTTTCCTTTGATTTGATCTGGTGACCTAGTTTTTTACCGCACCTGACCCAGATTCAAGCTTGATTTAAAGATCATCAAGATTAACATTCTGACCAAGATTCATAAAGATACGTCATAAATGTGGCCTCTAGAGTGTTAACAAGCTTTTCCTCTGATTTGACCTGGTGACCTAGTTTTTGACCCCAGATGACCCAATATCAAACTCTTTCAAGATATTATTGAGGGTAATATTCTGACCAAGTTTCATTAAGATTGGGCAAAAATTGTGACCTCTAGAATGTTAACAGTCAAATTGTTGACAACGGACACAGGTCGAACACAAAAGCTCATCTTGAGCACTTTGTGCTGAGATGAGCTAAAAATTTACCTTGCTATATTCTGCAGTGCGTCTGGATTTCTCAACAAGCTGTTATACAAGCCTGGATTGCTGATGCTTAATTCTGAAAGTAATTCATCCACAGGATCTCCCTTTAACATGGTTTCTTCATCATCCCCTTCCTCTCCATTCCGACCTTCACCTTGACTACTGTCACCATTAGCAACAGTTTCACTTTGTATCACAGCAGAGACTGGTTGAGCTATTGGTCCGTGTGGGTGCTGGAGCTGGGCACCAGGAGTGTAATGTTTACTTTTCACTGAAACAAAACCTGACAAACCAATTTCCCTTGATTCCTGCATGCCTCTATGACCAGAATTGTCAATTTCTTTCTGTCCAGTCTCATTGATAGGCACATGAGCTTGACCATAGTTTCTTGATGATCCTGGTATATTCTGGACTGGCATACCCTTCACCATTGGTGTTTGCACTGTAGAAAAACCTAGTCTCTCAGATGGATAACCAGTCTGTGTATTCAAATGAGGAAATGCTTCTTTAGGAGGCCTATTAGAGGCAAACGCTGGAAATCTCTGATTTAAAGTGTCTGTATTGCTGTGTCCACTATTTCCACTGTCCTGTGATTGTATTTTGGGTGGAAATTTTATATCATCGCCTTTCTCTCCATCGGGTGATGTCTGCTCATTACATTGCCCATTTGCTTCCTGATTTGATGACACATTTTCTGCACTTGCCTGATTGTCAGATAACCTATTCTCAACACTTGAGCTTAAGTTAAATGACCAATTTCCTGTACTTGGCTGTGCATCAAATGACCCATTTCCTGCATTTGCCTGTCCGTTAGACAAATTATTCTCCACACTAGTTTGCCTGTTCTCTTTCCTCACTTGTTCATTAAACAACCCATTGTTTACTATTTGTTGCCCATTAGAAACTCCATTTTCAATACCCTCCCAATGCATAGTGCATTCATAGTGCTCGACGGCTTCTTCTGGCTGAAAATCAGATAAAATATTCAGAAATAAATACTAACAACCTCTAGATTCAAAGAACATTTAATTTTGATACAAACGCAAACTGAAAAGACACAAGTATTTATCTTTTGTGTAATCATGTGAGAAATTCAAAATCATTTTATATGATGCTACATTATACACTTGCTGCCTTTTAGTGAGGTAGTAGGATTTATTAAACAGGGTATAATATCCTCATATCAACTGAACCTAAAAGGCAACATTGCTTTATTTTCACCTGCAACCATTTACAGAGGTTTATAATTTGATCCAATGGTATGATATGTGAATGTGTATAGCACCACACTGTAAAGACATCACTATAAAATAGAACCCTACCTAGTTGGTTTGCACAGATTTTCACACAAGGTAATGCATGATTTTGGCTCCGCCCACAAGTCAATAAAATGTTTTATCATTGACCAACATAAACGGCTATAGATACAGATTTATATAACAATAACATCTTTCTCTTTAGAAAAAGAAACCCAAATGCTATCTATCTATTAGATGCTAAAATTTATCAACAACAGTTTTGATTTTTAGTTATTCTGATATGGCTTTTTATAATGAAATCTTACCTCCTTTTGGTACATTGTAACAATTTGTGCCCTGATGTACTTGAGGTGTTGGTGTATCGTATCCTTTACTGAATTGTACACTGGAGTAATTTTCTCATGAAGGTCTGAATAAAAAACAATTCCTCCAATAATACAATATAAAAATATCATGTCTCCTACACAGTATATGTAGTTTTGAGGAAAAATTACAATACTTCTGAAAGATACAAAAAATGATTTTGTAAACTAGAATGTGTCTGTAAGACACAGGGTGTGCCCCCACTGGTACATTTGTCACAAATAAGGGCCAATAATTCAAATGTTTGCAATCTAAAGGGGGTACAGCCTTAACAAACGTTTTATATAAAGGATTCATTATTCTAGGCCATATCGTTTTTGAGTTATGAGCATCACAAACAAAAGATCCAGTTTTTAGGCTATTTCAAGGGCCATAACTCTGTAATAAATGCTTAGACTCTAAAGAAGAATGCTAAGTGTGCAAGTCACATCATGATAAAGACTCATACAAGGTTTCATGAATTTACATCATATACTTTTTGAGCTAGGCACCTCACAAGGTAAAAATGTGCAATTTTGATTATTTCAGGGGCCATAACTCTAGAAATAGGGGGCAGAGCCAGATGAAAAATAGAAGGTGCACAAGTTCATATTATGACTGAGACTCACGCAAGGTTTCATAAATCTATATCAAATACTTTTTGAGCTAGGTACGTAACATGGCGAAAATGTGCATTTTGTACTATTTCAGGGGCAATAACTCTGGAAATAGGGGGCAGAGCCACATGAAAAATAGAAGGTGCACAAGTTCATATTATGAATGAGACTCATGCAATGTTTCATCAATCTATATGAAATACTTTTTGAGCTAGTCACATAACAAGGCGAAAATGTGCATTTTTTACTATTTCAGGGGCAATAACTCTGGAAATAGGGGGCAGAGCCAGACAAAAAAATAGAAGGTGCACAAGTTCATATCCTGACAAAGACTCGAGCAAGGTTTCATCAATTTATATCAACTGCTTTTTGAGCTCGGCAAATCACAAACTTCAGATGGACGGATGGATGCATGGACAGACAAATGGATGCATGGACAAGACCACATCTATATAGAATTAAATTAACTCACACAAGTAATGTTTTCTGTCATTAATCTCAGTAGTGAATTTGTAAATGAGGCTTGTTTTTTAAACAAAAACAAATTCCACAATTAACTGGGTATTTCATTTTCAGTCTTGAGTATACAGTGACATTTTTCAGCCTTTGACCTTATGTCCCTAACAAGAGGACAATTAAGGCCAAGTATAACTCAATGGAAAAAGTTTTGACCAAGATGACCAAATTTTAAACTTCATAAAGATAGAAATGTGGTCTCTGGTGCGTTAACAAATTTTTTTCTGTGGTTTGAACCTAGTGACCCTAGATGACCCAGTTTCAAACCTGACTAGATTTCAAAAAGACAAACCATCTGACCAGGCTTCATGAGGATCAGGTACAAAATGTGTTAAAAATACATCATCCCTTACAGAAGCAAGCCTCTGTGGCATACATGCTGCGTATTTGCTGTGTATATGCCGCGAACACAGTAGTACGCCAGAGGAGTACATTTTACATACACCGCATGCCGCGTACATGCCGTGTACTATTTCGACGAGTACACAGCATGTACGCAGGAGGTCACTAGTACACTTCAAGTACGCAGCACAGACTCTGAAAATTTAAGGAGTACACTGCATGTACGCAGGAGGGACTTGTACAAGAAAATAGTACACTGCATGTACACCGCAGATACTTTGAAATTTGTGCAGTACACTTCATATACGCGGGAAAGACTTGTACAATTTCTTTTGGCATTTATACTTAGTTTTTTTTTATAAGTTAAAGTCTGAAGTAAACTTCATATACGCGGGAGGGACTTCATGCAGGAAGGATTTGTACATTTTTTTTTTTTGGAAGCAAGAACTTGATTTCCAAGTAACTTTTATCTAAATAGCATAGAATAGTTCAGATTACCGGTATTCTGAACAATAAAAATTTGCCAAACTATTTGCAATGTTCATTTGTGAAGCTTACATCTTAGTGTAAAAATATATTCTTTTTCATTTTGAATTAATCCTGGAGCTTTCTAACTTGGATAATTGAAAAGCCTTATTTGAACTTCATTGCATTACATTTTGTAATACATGAAATAATTACCAAGATAATGCCTCAACAGCGCCCGAATGAGAAGAATTAATAGCTCTCACTGTTATTTGAATACTCTTAAGCAAAACACCACTCTATCATGTTTTATAAAGGCTTTAATGCTCATTATGTTAACTCATTAAGGCCTCACCAAATTAAAAAGTTGTTTATCGGATTTGCAGCTCGTATATTTTCAGAACGTTTTTGGCTAATTGCGCTTGCCCTATTGGAAAAAAATCAGTCCAAAATTTTTTGGTGCGCTACTTTTTACAGACGTAAAAGTGTATAAATGCTTATATAATTCCAGTCCTAGATTGTTCTCAGATGGATTTTAATCAAAATAAATACATACTACGCACACATCGTCTATAATAAATCATAACACTTATATTTAGTTGCATTAAAGTTGTTTCCCCTTGATGCAGTTACGCCATTTTCTTCAAATGTTTACCAAATTACATGCTACAAAAATTGATTTATTTCATTGAAAAGTGGATGGAGAAAAGCATACTAATTTATTTGATAACATCAATCTACATTATTTTCGTAAGGGTAAATACTTATTGATGCATGTCACTTATCTTTTTTCTGTTTTTTTCTGTCCAAATGATCAGCATTTGCATACGAAAGTTGGTGGGGTAAGGAATTTACATTATCACAGCAGTTTCGCCACAAGAGTACACAGCATGTATGCAGCAGGAGTACACAGCATGTACGCCGCAGGACTCGGGCCAGGAGTACACAGCATGTACGCCGCAGGACTCGGGCCAGGAGTACACAGCATGTACGCCGCAGGAGTACACAGCATGTACGCCGCAGGAGTACACAGCATGTACGCCACAGGGGTAGTACACCGCAGGCTCATTTGCATGTGAAAAGTGTATGTGCCGCGTACATGCTGCGTACTATTTCTCGCATACTAAATTCCTCCAGCGTACATCCTGTGTACTATGTAGTCCACAGCATGTACGCAGCAAGTAGTACGCGGCAGAGCTCATTTGCATGTCAAAAGTGTACTACAAACGTACTATCGGTGTATGTGCGGTGTATATCCTGTGTACTATTGATTTCAGTACACATCATGTACCCATCATATACGCTGTATGTACACAGCAAGAGTACGCAGCAGGCCTTTTTCTTCTGTAAGGGATATGATTTCACCCAGCGACCCAGTTTTAGTCCGAAGATGATCCAATTAATAACCTGACCAAGATCTTGTTCAGACGCAAAATCTGACCATATTCTATAAAGACCGGGTAATAAATGTGACTTCTAGAGTAAAAGATGGCTTTTCTACAATTTGTGCTAGTGACAAAAGTTTCAAGTTTCAACCTCAAATGACCCACATTCAAACTTGATCTTGATATCATAAAGACATACACTACGGCAAAAGTTATAACATGTTTTTCTGATAATTAACCTAGTCAATTAGTTTTAGACCCAAGATGACCCAGTTACAAACTGTATAATGAAGCAAAATTTCCAACAATGTTTCATGATGATCAGGTAAACAAGAGCTGTCAGAGGACAGCAAAGCTCGACTATTTAACAGGCTTATCAATGGATTGAATACTAAAGTCGAAAAAGGGGTATACATTTGTAAAAATGCAAAACAGATTTATGAAACCTGTAAAATGCATGTCAGCTCATCAAAATGGATAAGTGTGTAATCTTTGAAGTTTCAATACATTCAAATACGCGGATACTGAGATGCCAGCTTACATATAAAACCTTAACCCAAAATTGGTAAGCAGAAAAATGGGTATAATTTTGTACAACTGCAATGCAGGGTAATGAAACCTGTGCAACACATACCAGATTTTGACATTAATCAAGTGTGTGAAGTTTCGATCCATTCCCATTAGTGGGTTCTCTGATACCTACTTACATACAAAAGCTTAACCAAAAATTGCTAAGTCGAGAATAGTCGAGAATAGGACATTATTTATAAAAAAGCAAAACAGAGCCATAAAACCTGTGAAGTGTAAGTCAGTTTATCACAGTGAATAAGTATGTAAAGTTTCAATCCATTCCCACATGTGGTTACTGAGATATCAGCTTACATACAAAAACTTAACCTAATTGGGACTCCGATGCATGGGCGAGTCCAATAGCTCTACCTATTTTTTAAATAAACATGGCCTATTGTGCATATACAAAGTTAGTTTCTTTATGACTTGACCTTGTGATCTAGTTTCAAACTTGACCTACATGTCTTAAAGCATACATTCTGACAAAGTTTCATGGAGATCATGAATAAAATGTGATCTCTTAAGAGTGTTACAAATGTTTTCTAGTGACCCAGTTTTTGATCCAGATGACCAACTATCAAAACTTGTCCATGATTACATTGAGGCAAACATTCTGACCAAGTTTTATTCAAGTGTGGCCAAAATGGTGAGTTTAAACAGTAAAACTGGTGATAAAGTAGGACTGACAACTTTCCATGCAATGCATCCATTCAAGGTGCCAAATTTATCCTCTACTAGCATGGACAATAGAACAATCTGACCAGAGGGACAAAATGAGAGAAAGTCCCCAGATGAGAGAGAAATCCATTAGATACAGGTCTGTCCCACCATCTTAGCCAATCTCTTTGCAGACAGACAGTCTGGATTTTTAACTGATGGAAGGGATGCAATATTTCCTAGAATCAGTACTAGCCTCTTAGAAAACTTACAGCTTTCTTATATATATGATGACTCACAATACTTGTCACATACCTTTGAATGTTGGTCTAAATTCAGGGTTGCGATCCCATGACAACTGAATCATGTCTCGTATTTCTTTAGGACACTCTTTTACAAGAACCTGCAAACTGGGGCGCTGGTTGTTTATTACAGCTTCACGAATTAATCTTTCATTATCTCCACAATCTGGGAAAAAAAAAACACAATTCATACAATATTCATTATCCTGTAAGATCTCTTTTCTTTTCATTCTATTTTTGCTGGTCTGTATAATTTAAACTCTTAAAATAACAAGAGCTGTCCGTAAGACAGCCAAGCTCGACTATTCGAAATATTGTCCCAGAAGCAAGAAAATATTACCCAAAAAGGTTAAATATCAAAAGAGTTTTAAGTTCAAAAGGGGGCATAATTTGACCAAAATGCATATCAGTTATGGGACTTGCTGCTATCAACTAGTTTTATAACCCCGAAGGCACAAGTGAAGCTTCAATTCAATATCTGCATTAGTTTTGGAGATAGAAACTCACATGTAAAACTTTAACCAGAATTTTCAAAGTCCAAAAGGGGGCATAATTTGCCCAAAATACATGCCAGAGTTATGGGACTTGACCCAGTGAGGTTAGTATTTGATCTAGAAAAAGAAAAAATAAGTTTCAAATCTATATGCCTTTTAGTAATTGCTGTATGTACTTGCACGCAAAACTTTAACCAGGATTTTCTAAGTCCAAAAAGGGGAATAATTTGCTCAAAATACATGTAAGAGTTATGGGACTTGATCCAGTGAGGTTAGTAATTGATCTAGAAAAAGAAAAAATAAGTTTCAAATCTATATGCCTTTTAGTAATAGCTATATGTACTTGCACGCAAAACTTTAACCAGAATTTGCTAAGTCCAAAAGGGGGCATAATTTGGCAAAAATGAAAGTCAGAGTTATGGGACTTGATGCTATCAACTAGTTTTATAACCCCGAAGACACATGTGAAGTTTCATATCATTATCTGCATTAGTTTTGGAGATAGTAACTTGCATGTAAAACTTTAACCAGAATTTTCTAAGTCTAAAAGGGGGCATAATTTGCTCAAAATACATGTCAGAGTTATGGGACTTGACCCAGTGAGGTTGGTAATTGATCTAGAAAAAGAAAAAATAAGTTTCAAATCTATATGCCTTTTAGAAATAGCTGTATGTACTTGCACGCAAAACTTTAACCAGAATTTTCTAAGTCCAAAAGGGGGCATAATTTGGCCAAAATGAAGGTCAGAGTTATGGGACTTGCTGCTATCAACTAGTTTTATAACCCCGAAGACACATGTGAAGTTTCAAATCAATATCTGCATTAGTTTTGGAGATAGTCACTTGCATGTAAAACTTTAACCAAAATTTTCTAAGTCCAAAAGGGGGCATAATTTGCTCAAAATACATGTCAGAGTTATGGGACTTGACCCAGAGAGGTTGGTAATTGACCTAGAAAAAGAAAAAATAAGTTTCAAAGCTATATGCCTTTAATTGATGGCTGTATGTACTTGCATGCAAAAACTTAACCAAGGTGTGACGCCGCCGCCGACGCCAGGGTGAGTAGAATAGCTAGACTATTCTTTGAATAGTCGAGCTAAAAATAATTATAAGGAATTCAAATCTCAATATTTTAGATCATCTGCTTAATCTTGCAATCCCCTATATAACTCCTTCCCATTTTTCTAGAATTTACATATCATTTAGAAAATTACCCAATTCTTTTTCTTCCTTTAGAAAAAATATTGAAGACATTGTAATCAGTTATGCTTTTTTAATATTGTAAATTATTTTGAATGAAAATAATTTTATTTATTTTCGAGAATTCACGTTATTGGTTGCTACATGAAATAATAGCGATGAATAACTGGTTCCGTAGCTCTTCTTTCTTTATGATTTATCTTCTTGGTACCGGCTTACTTTTAACCGGTTTCAGGCAAATACGCATGAACAGATAGTTTTCTATAAATACCGCTAAACCCGTGCGCTTCGTTCACTTTGTATTGCTACACGGTTGTATCAAGAGAAAACTTACCTGCCCGCCACACTCCTGTACTAGAAATCATTTTTGTTAGATTGATAATGAGATTAAACATATTTCAGTTTTTGTGTGAATATATGTTCAAAATACAATGTATTAACCTTGTTACTGTAATATTTTAGACAAATAGACTGTTTCTCTGTAGTATTTATGCTTACAGGCAACTTCTCAGAATAGTTAACGAAAGGCCTTATAGAAGAATGCACAGTCAGTATACACAGGAACATTATGCCAGTAACGATCGCTGCGCGAAGGGATATCAGGCGATTCTAAGACATTCATACGAAGAAAATGTACGGTAACCAATGAACTCTTTTGAGATCACTTTAAGCATGTGAATTACTGTACCTGGATATTCTTGTTATAGTTACATGTGATTTGTGCAGTCATCTGAAATGTGATAAGTACTATTAAAGGTGAAATAGACAATCACTGAACTGTTCCTGGAAATTCTTGTTTAAATTACATGTGATTTGTGCATTCATTTAAAATGTGATGAGTACTATCAAATGTGACATGAACTTTTGATGGAAACAGATCAATGTGACTGTAAATATTCTCACCGGGAAATATTTGAATGCTATTTATGTAGATTTACTTGTGAACAATATTCTTTTCTTTGTTTTTCATAATTAACATCGCTCTATTTTCATATAGGAAAATTCTTAAAAAATAGAAGGTGATCAGGCGTGTCTGCTTACAAGTGTAATTTGGAAATAAATATTGTTTCATAAATACATCTATTGTCTGGCGAGAACTTACAAAGCACTGTATTTTTGGCATGTGTTATTCTTATGTGGTTACTCTTGTGTTGTTATGTGGCTAGGGTTGAAAAGGTTTTGCCCATACCGGTACTACCTGGCAAAATCTAGTATTGTATTGCATATTGCTTTGTATTGCGTATTGCTTTGTATTGTGTTATCAACCCTCTAGCATGCAACTTACTGGTTTCCTTCACGCAATGGTTTTGGTATGTGGTGACCCATCATTCCCGGATACCTGGCCGTGTCTGGTAACTATCATACCGTGACTACTGGCACCGAAGTTGTTGTGCATTGCCACATTATGTTTAAGTTAGTCAGTATTGCTACCTCGTTAAGTCCAACAGTGCAGAGTTACGTTATGTTGAAATTAGCCGGTTTTGCTACCACGTTATGAGTGTAAATTATACGTGACAGTGCAGAGTTTCGTTGTAATGGTTTGCAAATTTTAGCAACTTGCGCCTGGTCCCCTTCTGGTTATTTTATTCACATACTTGGGGAGATACCTCGTCAGGTACATCTTTGTTTTTGAGCGGCCAATATATACCCAACCTTGTATTCATTTAGTAAATATTTTATTTATTTGATTTGTAACATACTGAAATATTAACATTGCAATATAAAATCTTATCGTGTAGCAATTAAAAGGTACAAAGCAGGGTTTAGTTGTAATCTTTTCGAGTATTAAAATAAACAGTCAAACTTTTGCTAAAAAAATCACCCATAAACAGAGACCATCCATGAACAGAGACCACAAATGAACAGAGACCATCCATGAACAGAGACCACCCATGAACAGAGACCTCCTGTGCACAAAAATCATCAAAGAACAGAGACCACCCATGTGAATAGACCATCCATGAAGACAGACCACCGATGAACAAATAGCACTTATGAACAGAGACCACTCATGCATGAACAAAGAGCACCTATGAACAGAGACAGTCCATGAACAGAGACCACTCATAAACAGAGACCATCCATGAACATAGACCATCCATGAACAGAGACCACCCATGAACAGAGACAACCAATGAACAGAGACTATCCATGAACACAGAGATCACCAATGAACAGTGACCATCCATGAACAGAGATCACCCAAGAACAGGGGCCATCTATGAACAGAGACCACCCATGAACAGGGACAACCCATGAACAGAGACCACCCATGAACAGATACCACCCATACACAAAGACCATCCATGAATAGAGACCACCCATGCGCATAGACCATCCATGAAGAAAGACAATCCATGAACAGAGAACACCCATGAACAGAGATCACCTATGAACAGAGTCCATCCATGAACAGAGCTCACCAATGAACAGTGACCATCCATAAACAGAGACCATCCATAAACAGAAAGTATATTGTTTGAGTCTCACAAAGGTGTGGTTCTTATTGACAGGTTTGACTGCATTTAATTTCAATTTCACCCAATATTAATTTATTTTCACGCAGTATCTAAAGGTGTTAATTGATCAGTTTGTGTTGAGGAGTATGTCAAACATCTAATGGACAAGACTTAAGTTTAATGTGGTTTACCTGATGATGATATATATGCTGAAATATCCTGTAACAGGATCTGTCAGAAAACTAAAAGACATGAAAACAACATACCTGTGTACCTTAACTGAAGATATTATAGCAAACTGAAGGTTAAATATTTATCATATAAGCTTTATTTCACAATTTAATAGTGTTCAGACATACTACATTCACACAGTTTGTAGTATAAGGTACTGTTTATTTATGATTATTTCACCTTACCTAGCTAAAATGAACTACCCTGAGATTTGTTTACGGTTTTGTAGCAAACTTTTCAGAATTTAGCAGAAAGGGAATTTCAAAGGGGAATGAATGCTAATGGTCTGCCAAGTATTCTGTTTATTACGTGTAACACTTAGAACGTTAGTTTTGACTATTGCAACAATGGCATCACTGATTTTCTATCAAAAACAAACACCAAATATAAAATAAAACAAAAATTCTGACAACTAATCTTAGGATGTTACCCTGAACAGACTGTTTTATAGGCCTTAGATAATGAGCTTATTATATAAACAAGAGGGTCATGATGACCTTGGATCGCTCACCTGAGTAATATGAACCTACGTGTAAGGCGTGTTTCAGAAGTCAAACTGATGCTAAAATATTAAGAAAGCAGGTCAGTAGGTCACATTCATGGTCACTGACAGTCAGTTTTAAGATGGGTGTGTAAAACTTTATTTGTCATCCAAATTTTAAGGCTCTACCTTAAAAAACAAAAAAGTAAGTCAGTAGGTCAAGATCATAGTGACCCTTAATTACTTAGGGTCATCAGGTAATTATAATAAAACAGTCTAGGAAATATGATCAGAAAATTTTTCAGTTATTTTTTCCTATATAACTCATATAACAAGTGTCCCCCGGGGCAGGGCCTCTTTTCACCCAGGGGCATAATTTTAACATTCTAGTTAGAGAACCACTAGGCAATGCTACCTATCAAGTATCAAAGGCCTAGGCCTTGAACTTTCAGACAAGAAGATTTTAAAAACAAAATTCCTATATAAGTCTATGTAAAATTTGGGACCTTTGGGGTGGGGGACTTTTCACCCCTGGGTAGTAATTTGAACAATCTTGGTAGAGAACCATAAGGAATTGCTACATACCAAATATCAAAGGCCTAGTCATGTGGTTTCAGACAAGAAGATTTTTAAAGTTTTTTTGTCTATGTAAAATTGGGGAGGGGCCTCTAATAAATTGAACAACCTTGGTAGAGGACCACCAGGCAATGCCACATACCAAAATATCAAAAGCCTAGGTCTTGTGGTTTAAGACAAGAAGATTTTTAAAGTTTTTTTCCTATACAAGTCTATGTAAAACTTGGGACCCCCAGGTCCGGGCTTCTTTTTATCCCAGGGGCATAATTTAAATAATCTTGGTAGAGGACCACTAGATGATGTCACATACTAAATATCAAAGCCCTAGACCCTGTGATTTTTGACAAGAAGATTTTCAAAGTATTTCCTTATATAAGTTTATGTTAACCATGTGACCCCCAGGGAAGGGCCATATTTGACCCTAGGGAGATAATTAATTGATGCTAAAGTATTAAGAAATATTAAGTCTTGGTAGAGGACCACTAGATGATGCTACACACCAAATATCAAAGTCCTAGGACCTTTAATTTTGGACAAGAAGATATTCAAAGTTTTCCCTATGTAAGTCTATGTAAACCATGTGACCCCCAGGGCGGGGCCATATTTGACCCTAGGAGGGATAATTTTAACAATCTTGGTAGAGGACCACTAGATGATGCTATATACCAAATATAAAAGCCCTATAAACTGTGGTTTTGGACAAGAAGATTTTTAAGTTTTCCTTTTGGTTGCCATGGCAACCAGAGGTCTGCTTGGAATTCAATTCTTTGAACAATTTTGAAAGGGGCCACCCAAGGATCATTCCTGTGAAGATTGCTGTAATTCTGCCCAGTGGTTTTGAAGAAGATTTTTTTTAAATTAGAAATTGTTGACATACACTTGACGCACTAAACACGACAGACGACGGACATCGAGCGGTTACAAAACCTCACCATAAGCCTTTGGCTCAGGTGAGCTAAAAATGATTTTAATTCACATGTGGCAAATACATATCAGTGAAACAAGCACCGTGAATATTATTTAATATAAAGTAGTTTTAAATAACATACTTCGAAATGGAACTGTTCCAGAGAATATCTCCCATAGTGTTACTCCAAATGCATACACATCCTCTTCCACAGCTCCTTTTTTGTTGATATCCATGAAAACTTCAGGAGGAATATGTGAAAGAGTTCCACATCGAGGGCCTCTACCTATCACTGGCCCTGTCCTGCTGAAAGCCATGGTAACTGTTCTCCACTCTGACAGACCAAAGTCACTGATCTGTTCATAAAAGAAACAACTACAAGCATTTGTATAAATTATGCTTTGTTATATTAAATAGTGGCAGTAAACTTGTTTTGCAAAAAATAAACACATGAGCACTTTTCTAAAAGCTCAATGAAAAACTTCTGAACTCATTGAATTTAATAGTACCTGTGCACACTTTGGTTGAAAGATGAAAATAACATCATTTACCACTAGTTTACACTACCAAATATGTGGCTGCTTGTTATTAATATTGGTACACACCCTGTTTTGTACATCATTTCGAAAGTACCTGAGAAATTTTACTACAAAGGCCTTTGAATAAGTTCTTTTTAACCTTAATGGACACTTTTCAAAATATTATATGCTAGTATGTTTATAATAAAGGCCGCAATTTCTACCATATATAATTTATTAAAAAGATGTGATTTTTAACATTTTGCAGTTAAAGCTACTCACTTTCCATTGGGGTAAAAACTTTAGTATTTGTATTTTCACTGATTCTGATGTAATATGTTTATCATTAAGAAGTGAAAAGCAGAGTAATAAAAGATTTGTAAAATCCTGTTTAATCCAAGTTTAAAGGCAGTTGGCTAAAGGGTTCTTACGTTATCAAGCAGGATCTGTTTTCAGTGTCAAGGTCACAGTGACCTTTGACCTACAGGTTCACAAAACAATAAGGGTCATCTACAGACCACAGTCACTCATCCCATGAAACCAAGCTCTAATTATTTAACAGAAACTGTTACCTTGACCTTTGACCTACTGCTGACCATAGCCAATCACCCTATGAAGTTTGATGATTGTAGACTAAAGTGTTCTTTACTTATTTTGTTGAAACTTTTTTTCAGTCTCAAGGTCTCTGTGACCTTGACCTTTGACCTGCTGACCCTTAAAATAATAAAGGTCATCTAAAGACCACAAACAATTATCACAAGAAGTCTGACCATTGTTAGACCAAGTATTTTCTCCTGGCAAACTGAAGAACCAGGGAACCTTCTGTATTTTATACTTTACTCAAACTTTTAATTACAATCGTCTGAAGGAGTAACTCGTATGCCACTCAAGTGGCAACAAAAAATATGGTTAAATACATACACTGTAAAATATGCCCAGATAAAATAGTATCTGCTACTGGATACATTGTTGGTTGTATGTTTAATAAAGCTTACCTTTAAATTACCTTAACTTACCTTGGCAACAAAATTATTGTTGATCAGCACATTTTCTGCTTTTAGATCAAGGTGTTTTACTGGTGGTGTACGGGAGTGAAGCCATGCCATTGCTGATATTACCTGCTGAGCAAACTGTACACGCACAGGAGTCCCAACTATAAACATACAATGTACAACTACATACTGGTATAATCATGGTATTTCGGTGAAATCATTTAATTTTCATGGGCATGAAATTTTATGATTTCAGCCAAATCAGCTGTTTCATAGGATATTAATTTGCGGATTTAAACTTTTCCAGATAAAATGAATAGTTATTTTGTTTGTTTGTTTATATTTAACTTCATGGATTGACACAACTTCAAAATCCTCATAACTAAGTCCCCCACAAATTTAACAATTCACAATATGTAAATTAAATTTCACAATCAGTTAAAACAAAGTTTTCTTCCAAGCAACTAATACACCATAACTAGTGTACCAATACTAATTCTGAGTGTGCCAATACTAATTCTGATGAAATGATACTTTATTTCTTTCAAGACATTAGCATTTGTTGAAATGATCTCATTAGTGACAGCTAAATAATGCAGAAAATCAAATTTCATCAATTCTCCATGGCATACCAATGTAATTCTTTATAAATGAACTGCAAGTTCCAAAGTGCATATACTCCAAGACAAGGCTATAGTTGTTTGTTTCCATGACAACACCAATCAAGTCAAGAATATACGGATGATCACATGCATCTCTAAGTCGGCGTGCTTCTTTCTTCAGATCATTTCTTCGTCTGTAAAGTTAAATCAAATGTTTTGCCTATGTTTTAAATAGAACATTTACAAGCAAAAATTCTAGAAACCTGGGTATGAGTCATGGTAGGGACTGATATCCCTTGGAACTAGTTCAGCCCTGGGTGATAACATAAATGGATACAGTTGTTTCAGCTTAGACTGCATGTGTTGGGGAAATAAATAATATGAAATAAGGCACTGCCTCAATCGGGAATCGATCAGACTTCAACTCATCCCTTTAACATTTAAAAAAAAAACTGTCTACTAGGGTGTTTAATAACAAGCAAACTGTTGAGAAGCACAATGACAGACTTAAGGTGATCACAACAGCTCACACTGTGCTCAGGTGAGCTAAAAATCATACAAACTGAAAAGTTACTAGATTGCAACTCACTGTTAACAAGACTTAACAGACAGACACACATCAACAATGTATTTGCACCACGGCAGGTTAAGAGCTCAGTCTAGGGAGACATATTAGCCTTCTTGTGCAGGCTTGGTTTTATCTATTTGTGTTAATTGTAATTCTGAAATTACTGGTAAAAACAAATCCTAATTTTGTTTTTATATACACATCAAAAAGAATTGCATTACACTTTATTTATTGAATAAACTGTTCACATGTTTAAGTTTTATCTGTATACACATTTATAATGATCACAGATCACACAACTTGTTTTATCCATACATGAAATATAGCTGAACTGTGAATAACAACTTTTAATAACAGTACTGGATGCTTTTGTCAGGCTTTGAAATAAGTATTGTCAAAATAAAGAAAATGTGACTTGCTGTAATCTGTTTTCTAAAATGTACAATTTCTCTTACAACAAGAACAAATAAACAAGAGGGGCCATGATGGCCCTGTATCGCTCACCTGACATATTGACATAAAGATCATCAAGATCAACATTCTGACCAAGTTACATTAAGATATGATCATAAATGTAGCCTCTAAAGAGTTAACTAGCTTTTCCTTTGGTTTGACTTGGTGACCTAGTTTTTGACCCCACATGTCCCAGATTCAAACTTGACTGAAAGATCATCAAGATTAACATTTTGGTGAAGTTTCATGAAGATGCAGTCATAATGTGGCCTCTGGAGTGTTAACGAGCTGTTCCTTTGATTTGACCTAGTGACCGAATTTTTAATCCCACCTGAACTAGATTTAACTTGGCCTATAGATCATCAAGATTAAAATTCTGACAAAGTTTCATTAAGATTAAGATATGGTCATAAATTTGGCTTCTGGAGTGTAAACTAGTTTTTTTCCTTTGATTTGACCTAGTGACCTAATTTTTGACCCTACATAACCCAGATTCAAACGGGACCTTGAGATCATAAAGATTAACATTCTGACCAAGTTTCATGAAGATATAGCCTTTAATGTGACCTCTACGGTGTTAACAAGCTTTTCCTTTGATTTGACTTGGTGACCTAGTTTTTGATCCAAGATAACCCAATATCAAATGTGTCCAAGATTTTTTTGAGGTAACATTCTGACCAAGTTTCATAAAGATTAGGTCAAAATTGTGACCTCTAGAGTGTTAACAGTCAAATTGTTGACGACGGACGGACGCAGGGCTATCACAAAAGCTCACCTTGAGCACTTTGTGCTCAGGTGAGCTAAACGCTAGAGTTGTCACTGGAGTGACGAATTATACTCTACAATATGGCCTTATCACAGAACTAAGCCAATATCAAAGCAGCATTTTCTTGAGCTATGACCTAATGACCTCAAATTCAATCTCTATAGTTTCATGATCCTCCGCCAAAGTGTTCTCAAGTTGTTGTATGGAAAAGGTTTAAATGTTCCGGGTCATCCTGACCTTTGGAACTCTAAATCAATACAGGTAATCTGCTGGTCAAAACCAACTTTGTACTAAATTTTGTGTTTCTCATCCAAAGCATCCTGAAGTTATTGTCCAAAACCCGTTTTAAAGAACAGTTATTTATTTTGTTGAACTTAACATCACACCGACACAGGATAGGTCATATGGCGACTTTCCAGTTTTAATGGTGGAGGAAGACCCCATGTGCCCCTCCGTGCATCATTTTAAAGAACCGGGTCAGTGTGACCTTTACCTGTGACCTCAACATCATTAGGGTCACCTGCTGGTCATAATCAACCTCCCTAACAATTTTCATGATCCTAGGCACAAGCATTCTCAAGTTATAATCTGAAAAACATTTCACTGTTTTGCCTTATTGTGACCTTGACCTACTGACCTCAAAATAAAACTTGACCTGTATTTCATGATGTGACACCTGTGTACCAAACTTTATCATCCTAGGCTCAAGGTCTCAAGTTATCATTCAAAACGGCTCAACTGTTCAAGGTCACTGTGACCTTGACCTTTGATCTATTGACCTCAAATTCAAACAACCTGTATTTTATCATGTTACAACCTGTGTTACAAAAGCTATGATCCCGGGCCAAAGCGTTTGCAAGTTATCTTGACCTTTGACCTACTGACCCCGAAGTCGAACTTGACCTGTAACTATGTAAAAAAATATTTAAAGGGGTCAAGCTTTTCATGAGTTATCACCTGGAAGCCATGAAAACCTACTGACTGAAAGACAAACAAGCTTACTACATGGGGGTAAAACAGAACATTCTCTTTAAAATCTCATGAAAAATATGAGAACTAGATCCCCAGGGGCCCAATATGTCAAGCCCGCCAGCTGTCAAAAGGACTGGGAGTTGTGCATGACACTCCTTGTCTCATTGAGGCAAACATTTATGCCAAATAAAAGAGATTGCAAAAAGTTACAATAAAAGTTTTTTTACAGTAACAACAAAGGAACGTAAAATTTAAAAAAAAAATTAAAAAAAAAAAAATTAAAAAAAATCCGCACCAGCAGAGATAGGTCAAAATACACCTAAAAATTGGATGTAACATGCATGTTGTACTGCAGAAAAGTAGTCTTGATTTTTCCCTACGACCAGTAATAAAAAAGTTACAAATGTAAGCTATTTATAGTAACAACAAAGGGAAGTAATTCTAGGATCTTTTGCATGACATTCCGTCGCATGATGATGAACAATTGTGCCAAGTTACATCAAAATCCATCTATGCATCAAAAAGAAATGCTCCAGACAGTCATTTTTGTATCTGAATTTTGACCTCTAAGTGTGACCTGACCTTAGACCTAGGGACCTGGTTCTTCCGTATGAACTCCATCTCATGGTGGTGAACATTTGTGCCAAGTTACATCAAAGTCCATCCATGCATGAAGAAGAAATGCTCCAGACAAAGTTGTCATTCTTGTATCCTTTGACCTCTAAGTGTGACCTTGACCTTAGACCTAGGGACCTGGTTCTTGCGCAATACACTCCATCTCATGATGGTGAACAATTGTGCCAAGTTACATCAAAATCCCTCCATGCATGAAGAAGAAATGCTCCGGACAGTCATTTCTGAATTTGACCTTTGACCTGTAAGTGTGATCTTGACCTTTGAGATAGGAACCTGGGGCTTGCGCATGACACTCCGTCTCACTGAGGTTAACATTCATACTATACATAAACAAGATTGCTCCATGCATGTCCAAATTATGGTCCGGACAAACAAATCCGGATGGACGGACGCACGCACGCACATATGCCAAATAGACATTTGGACAACTATGTCTTCGCTTCCACAAGCGGGCTCGACAATAACAAAACCAATGTGATAATACATTATCTCTTAAAGTAACAGAGCGCTTTGTCAAACACTGCTCTTCTCAAAATAAATTTAGTTTCTAAATAAATCCTGAATTCCTATCCTTAAAAGTTTTTTTTTTTAAAGTTCCCTTGTTCTTCTGTCTTTTTATATTTTCTGGTGTTTCTTTCTTGCTTTTCAAGTATACTGGATTTGTTGACCTTCCATTTTGTAGCTGCCTGCTCTCAAGAAGTGAACCTGTAAAACAGAAATCAAATATTGTAAATTGATAAAAAGAGACCCTAACCAACTTTCATAAAGATCCCATGAAAAATGTGACCTACAGAGTGGTCACAAGCAAAAGTTTATCGAAGCACGGACAGACGACGGACGCCGCGCTATCACAAAAGCTCACCTTGTCACTTTGTGACAGGTGAGCTAAAAAATCAATATCTGAGAACCGCTTCCTCCTGTCACAAATTAAACCATTTGTTGATGTGATTTTTGGGAAATGTTACCTTTCATTTTGGGATGTTGGGGAAAAAATGCAATATTTTTGGATTGGGAAGTGGCCGAATACAGGCCTCTGTCATATAAGGATGAAAAGCCCTGCCAGCTAACAATTTCTGACAAGAAATCATTTTCAAAGTTTTTTTTTTCCCGGTCAGTTCTATATGGAATTAAATTCTTTGGGTAATTTTGAAAGAGGACCACCCAAAGAAACATTCTGTGAAGTTTGGTGTAAATCTGCCCCGAGGTTCTGAAGAAGATTTTTTACAAATTGTTGGCACATGACGGGCATCAACTCATGTTGTCACCTGTGACAGGTGATTGAGCTAATAATTGTTTAAATTGCATACATGTATTAAATTTTATGGTTTTGTCCAGAAATGCTTTATCATCAAGAAAATGAAATGGAGTCTTTACTTAAGTCTAAAAAAAAATTTTTTCCAGTAACAGCTAAAATAAATTAGGGTAGGTCGGTCGGAAAAACTTTTTCTTCGGATTTTTTAAAATATTTATAGGGAGACTTTTTGGAAATTAAATTTTTTTGTCAAAAAATGAATACAATAGGGGGGGTTATGCCTCTAGAGCATCAGTAAGTTGATTTATAACATCACTGTCCATGTTTAAAGCATAAAAAGTGCAGTTTTGCAACTTTTATCAAAAAGTTGAAAAAAATGTTCTCAAAGACAAAGGCGGACGGACCGTCCATTTAGGGTCGGGCCAATAATTTATGGTAGGTCAGGATACAGGAAACAGACAATTTTTTTATGCCTAATGTTCCTTGGTATTTGATTCTATGCACTGACTCAATCGCAAAAATCTGTTCACCCAAATACTAATTTGTATACAGTATATCATACTTTTTGAATGATTGAAACTGCTTCCCACAGCTGCAACTACATGATAAAGAAACAGAATGATAGAAATACCTTATGAGCCGCAAGCAAGTGGTTTCAGTCTGTCAACAAGCACTTTGGAGCAGTACAACAATACTCTGTATAATAGACCAAGATGCCTGAAAATAGTGAAAAGGGAGCAAATTAAGAAAACATGGGCAACCAGCTGTTTTGAAATTTCAAAGGTCTAAGAGCTAATATCCGTTTCGCAGTTTTTCAATTTCATGCCAATAAGATGACCCCAATTATATCATTGGCATGGCGGGAGAAATTTGTTAAAGTGGAATTATGGACATTTTTCAAATAAAAATCTGGCTGAAATAAATGTGTGTGTAAACATGGTGTAGAAAATTATAGCTTTTAACCCAATATACTAAACTATTTTGTTACCTGTACGAAATAATAACTTTCCAAATATGACTTTTCTTATTTGGACTGGGGCGGTCATTTTAAAAAAAGTCGAACTGCACGAAAGAGTTGCTTCCCTTCAACTTCAGAAATCTTTACCTATAGGTAAGGGAGATCACTTCGTAGAAGATTGAAGAAAATAACTATTATTTTATTAGTCCATTTCTTTATTTCTAAAGCATCAATTTCAAATGCTTATGCGGCATCATCGTTGATTTAACACATTTTAATGTACAGTAACCGAAAATTGCGTTTATAGAACATTCGCCCAAAACACACTATGTGCAGTAAGATGCGCATAATACCATTTAAATAAAACTTTTTTTAATGAAAATAAAACAGTAGCAAATTTTGTCAAAATGTATAATGAAACGAAGTAAATGCGGTTAAAAATTTCAGTTTTGAAAAAAGAAAAGTCACTGTATGAGTAGGTTTGTTTACACGACTGACCAGCCAGAACAGCCAAACATTACTTTAACCCAGTGAATTCCAGGTACCTTTCTGACTTGGTGGTCTATGACCTTCACTTTGCTCGGTATCATTAAAAGGCAAAAACAGACTGGTAATCAGCTAGAAGAATCTGTTCTGCCTTCCTCAGTTTAGTATGAACACAGGAGCTGACAAAATGCTACAATTGTTTATTGGTATCTGATGGTCATGATTCATAAACATATAACTTTAAACGTATTTGAGTATGTGTGCAGTGTACAAAATTCAGATTTCAACTAACCCATGCTGGCAACCAGATAGAAAATTTTCCAAGCCTGACACCAATTTCACATGCCTGAACTTAAAGCTGAATTTTGAACCATAAAACAACTGGTCTAGCTCATACCCTCAAAATACTTCATCATATTGTTGGGACATGCTCGACTGGGATTCCTAGGGGAACAGGAACTGAATGCATCGACCAAAAAGTAATGTGAGCGGCTTCAGTTTAACTTTTTTGACCAACATAAAAATTGTAGCATGTAGCTTTTTTTCTTGTTGCTTAGTCTGAAATCTATTTGCAAATTTAGACTTTCAATTAAGAATTAGAATATCCTAAAAAATCATGCTAGAACATCAATATTGTTTGCACGGTTTTCCTTGGCGTACAATTTTGTTCGTTATAACTCAAAATAACCTTCAAAGTAATTCGGAACGCATCATTGATGGCGTAACTTAACTACTGGCTGAAACTACGGCAAGGCAAATTTTCGTACCTAATATTATAAATAGCTATTCAACTGTATACATGTACGAATTAGTAAGATAGCCTGCATTCTAGATTTAATTATAAGATAGACCTCTACATTTCTTCATAATCAGTAATCCATTCAATAAAAAATGGCTAACCAAAAAAAGATGTGTTTTCTGTTATCCTCAAATGAAAGCGAATCTACAAACATTAACAAAAACCGCAACAATTTTGACTAAATTATTTGTATTTGCAAAATAAATTGTGTGAAATTTTGATTTTAACTTGCATTCCATGAAATTGACTTGCATTTAGCGAGTCCAAAATTTGAGCCCTGTGATTTGTGAAAGTAATTACATCTTCTGCATGATTATGGTTCTGACAAACTCTTAAACTCTTGCATTTATGGAACAGTTTAAATTCAATTCCTTCATAATTCTGACCAACTAATCGAGCATGCTTCAGAACTCCAGATTAAGGGCTGTAGTTTTGTAATTACAAACTTGTTAGGGATCAGATATGACTTTATTTTAAAATGTGGATGTATCAAGAAGAATTTATTTTAAAATGTGGTTGTATCAGTAGGACATGTAAACAGTATTACATATATTCCAAAGAAAGATCGAGCCGAATTGCATGTCTGCGCCAAGTTGCGCTTATCAACGCTATCCTGACTGTTGACAATTTGCACGGTGTCAAATAAGTGTGGAATAAATGAAACAAATGCCAATAGCATAATGTAATGCATTAACACAATTTTTTGGACTTCAAAAATTATGCGTCATAAAAATCTGAAAAGGGGAAATAATTCTACCAAAACTGAAGGCAACCAAGTTATTTTTATTTCAATTTGTGTCATATGAACAGATGAACCAAGTTTGAAAGAAATATCTTTACTATTTTTCAAAAAATGTTAGTTTTTATGTCGAAAGTCTGATCGGGCAATGTTTCCAGCCTGTTTAAAATCTATATTTTTTTCTATAAGCCGATCCGATTCCCTATATTTAGGCCGAGCACAGCTTATTGGCAGAATCATAAGCTCAACTTAAAACACTGTGTCAGTGTTCGAAATTCGCGGTAGTCTGACAGCCTGTGGCTACCAAATTTCAACTCGGGCTACCGATTTTCCGCAGGTACAAGCCCGACCAGGCTACTAAATTTTCCTATAAATTTGTTTTAAAAATCATGCTAATTAAACAAACTCGTACAGCATGGTGATTTCATATGATCTCCATTAATAAACACTAAGAAGGCATCACGCATAGTCCAGACTGAGGAATGCTTATTGAATTGTTGTGTTTTTTTTTTGCTCTCTCACGTGTTGACAATCAAATACGAAGTGTCAAAGATGTAACCACAGCGCTAATTGGCTGAATACAATCACCTCTCACAAGTACCTGCAGTAGGCAGAGCTTAAATTATGCTATCTGTCAGGGTTGTCAATAATTTTTTGTTGAACAGGCTGAAATAGAAAAGTAGGCGGCCAGCTAGGGGGGTCCGGGGGGCATGCTCCCCCGAAAAATTTTGAAATTCAGCGCTTCATTTCCTGCATTCTGGGGCATTTTGGAAGCATTTAAGAACATCTTTTCCACTGCATTTTTAAATACAATATACCCTTATTTTCACATTTTTATGAGCTCACCAGGTAAATTTGGAGATAATAATAAATATGAGTTTACCTGTTTACATGTTCATGAATGCATTTTTCAAGTCCTGAAATGCTAATATCTAATTTGTCACCACACTTCAACTCTTTGTTGTACTTTGCAAAATCAAATAGTTATTGCACTACTGTATATCTAAATTCAAAACTCTACTCAGAATTAAACCTGTACTCATATTTCTTTTGTGGGGAACAAGATTCCCCAGATGAATTTTTTACAATTGGCATGACAAAAATGTCACTGTTAAAACCATCAAAACAAAATGTACAGAGTTAGAAAAAACAAGTTTAGGCATAGAAAATTAACTGTTTGATTCTCATCCCCTGGCCTATCCCTATCCAAAACCCCTAGTCTCGATTTTTTATTGATCAAAATCCAGATATCCAAAATTGTATGTCGGGATACTGTTACACTTTCATAGACATAGACCAAATCTCCTGTTTAAAGGATGTGTTTGACAAATTATGATGGTGCAAAGACAGTTTAATAGCCTTTGACAGTATCTGATATAAAAATTTACCATGACATTTCCTCTTATTAAAATGATTTAAGAGAAATATTTATCAAAATCGGCCGACTGATACCGCGACAACTACTGTACTTTCGATTTCAAAAACTTCTAGAAAAAGGTAAAAGCCAATATATTTTCTGATCTAATTTGATTGTGTAAAATATTTTTTTATAGAAATAAAATATCCGTCTCAGTTGTGAGTTGTCACACATTTATAATCAACACCCTGGTTTTGTTATATAATGCAATAAACAGCACTCGACAGGGATAAATAGGTGTGAAATATCCGAAAATTGTTGTTTACAGATTAGTTATAAGCGATGTTGGATTATTAAATATAAAGGAGCTTGTGGATAATTTCTTTGTTTTGTTTTTTTGTTGTATTTTCCTTTTAAATCGGGGCCGTCACTCATGATTTCAAATTTTTTCGGAAATTAATGCGGATGTCACATCACTCCTTCCGAAGTTTTTTTGCACAAAATAATAATTTTGACACTAACGATAACTGATGAATATTTTTTCATGTAGATCTCTAATATTAATTCAGTCTGTGAAAACATGATTTTCTTCTCTTTGACGTTGCTCCGATTTCGTGAATTTTTAGTAGTATTCTTTCATTTGTAAAGGCGGAGCTTAAATAGTTTTGCCGATAAAATTTCGTCACGCATTCTACATCCAAAAACGGTCATTGGTTTATCGCGTGTTTTAACTCAATCAAAGATCGCAGGCACGTTTGGCATTGTATGGAATACGTGTACACTATGACATGTCGCTCGGCAATTAAGATTGAACATCACCCGTGATGACACGCTGTGTATTATGAACGGAACGGCCGCGGGTAATATCGATTTTTAGACTAGATGGAGAGTTCTTTATACAAATTATATTTTCATGGGCAGATCGTGAAAAAAACTTTAAAAATACTGTGGTCGGCGGGTTAAGCTTTAGGCCCGATTTTTTTTTTTTTTGGGGAATTTGAACCGGCCCAATGCCATTTGAACCGTCCATTTTTGGCCGGCGGCCGGTTTCTTATTGACAACCCCGATCTGTGTGTGTAATGTGTATTCAGCACTCGTTATTATATCTTGCAAATTGGTCAAAAGTCCGGAGTAGCAGTAATTGTCAAATGCCGATCTAAAAAAATCGGGCGTTATAGTTTACAAAATGTTTATGGTGCAAAAATTAAGTATTTTATATTTTAAGGTGTTAAAGTTCGGGGTAATGAAATTAGTGGGCGGGCTAGTCCAAATAATTGTACTCGAGAGTTGAAATTTTGTTTATTTTTTTGATTGTCGATATCCGCCTCCTCAGGTAGCAAAATATAATATCAAAAGGGAATATCGGTCTCTCGAGGTCTCATTATTTAGACTAAGTGTCAGGCTTGAAAAATTTCCTACTGGTAGCCCAAATGGGCTAGTGGATTCAAATCTGAATTTCGCACACTGCTGTGTATACATGCAGTGACGAGCCTTAAGAAATAATAATCTAAAAGGCCCATTTCAAAAATTTATGAATAAATAAAATGTAAAAAAAAAAGGAATTTCTATGCTATTTATGGGGGGGGTGTTTGTTTACATTATTTTTTAACAATGGAAAGTTAGTTACTCACGTTTCTAAAATTGTCAACAGGCCAACCATGCACATGCTGTACTGGAGTGCCGTCCATATTCTATATAAAAGTAAAATAATTCCATTAATCAGTCATGCCTGCAAGTAAAATCACGGATTTCTTAATTTTAAAAATTCAATATAGGCTTAGTAACAGAGAAGTTCAAAGAAATTAAAGTACTGGAAAGGAATTAAAATACGATCTGAAAAGCGACACAAAGGTGAATCTATTCTCTCATTCCCCGAGCTGAAGAACTCGTTGGAGAATGTTTTTGTTTCCTCAAATTTTCAAAATGTCGGCGCCAGTGTAACGTGTATCCACTCTCACTCTAAATATAAAAAAGTTCAAAATGTCGCCGTTTCAAAATGCTGCTCAGTATGGAATAAAGCATGTTTGTATCTCAAATTATATCAGTGTAGTCACGTTACCGGCTGATTAGCTTCTGACGCAACAAAATTAACAGCTTACTTTGAATATTCTTTCGGGTCGCAGACATGTTATTGTGCGGATATTGCGTTTCGCCTACTGATCTGACGGACGCTTATTAACATTAACGAAGACCGTGATATCCCGAATTTCATCGGGGTCGTCGCACGCCCATGGTCTAAACCGGAACTCCATATTTTTTTATTTGGATAGTATGTGTTGTTTGGATACCCTCGTATGTTACCGTAGTGGGATTCGATCCCGATTTTCGTCGCTTCGCGACGAAAATCGGTAAGATCGATTCCCTATTAAACATGTTGTTTGGTAGGCTGGAAGTATGTTGTTCCATCCATTCCAGGGAGAGATTTTTGCTGACTACCCATGTATATATGTTAAAGACAAACATTTTTCCTGTAGAATATCAACATCAACATTTCAAAATCTTTGAGGTTTTAACTTCGAATCTTATTCATGTTTCTACCATAATAAATCATTATTATTTATTATATTATTGTTTTTAGCTAAGTACTGTGCTTCACTGAAAGCATACAATCATGTACATAAGAATTACAAATCAAAGTTTTCACCATAACATAAGTTGCTGTATACATCTACATAAAAGCCTCCTTCCCTCACCACCCCCCAACAAACATCCCCTTTTTACCGAGACAAAAGTGAAAATTTAAAACTGTGTATCTATATGATTTAATCATAGATATATATGTCTTGAAGAATTGACAATGATTGATTTCATATAAAAGTAGCCTCACTTATTTGGCTTATTGTGATGACCTTTTTTATGATCTGTTATTTTATAGTTGTCATCTGCCTGACTGGACAGTGGAAGTCAAAAGTTATCATGCTGGCCCAAAATGTCCTATTATTTGACTAATATAAAAGCGACTTATAGCCGTAGAAAATATATATTTAAGTGCTCTTCTGTTACTATTTCTAAGAGTAACTTAACCCCATAAAAATACTATAGCTGTCTAATATATAAAAGGCAGTGGCTAGAGAACCGGAATCGGTTCCCTAGAATTTCCTGCGAACTTATTCGTCCGGAACTGGTTCTCTAAGCAAAACACTGTGCATAGGCTAGGGAACCGGAATTTTATTTCTATGCATAATACTGCCGAAATCCACTTTGTTTCTTGGTAAATGTCATGCATATTATTATCTTAATTAATTTTACCATGCCCTTGCATTTATCTGCGTTTACTGTCTCCCAGAGTGTACTCGCCGCATATATACCGTGTCTGCCGTATTCAAATGATATAAACTAGTACGAATGAATGCGTGAAAACTACTTTGCAGTTTTTAAATGTTATTTGCTTTAAACTTATATTATGTTTAAATTATTGAAATATAAAATAATATTGGTTTGTATTTGCGTCATTACATGTTTATAGATGAATAAACTAATTCAATTGCCCTTAAAACTTCATACATATTCTTTGATCACTTTAAATACTGGTTTGTAACACCTCGGCATTTCACATTCAAAGATATGTAATCAATACTGAAATTACTTATTTTGTTTTAATCGTTTCTTTTGTTGTCTTATACCTTTTAAGTTTAAATTTCAAGTTTATTTCGGCTCCAGTGTCGACGATTTCGCATTCATTCGCACTAGTTTATTTTATCATTCCAATATGGCGGACAGTATGCGGCTAGTACACTTCTGGAGACACAGTAAACACAAATAAATAAAAGGGCATAGCTTGCTGAAATGGTAAAATTAATTAACTATTTAAGATAAGAACATGCACATGATACTTACCAAAAGAAACAAAGTGGATTTCGGCAGTATTATACATAGAAATAAAATTCCGGTTCCCTAGCCTATGCACGGTATTTTGCTTAGAGAACCAGTTCCGGACGAATAAGTTCGCAGTCTAGGGAACCGATTCCGGTTCTCTAGCCACTGCCTATATAAAAATAGTAGATCTATATATACTGCTTGGGAATATCTCCATCATCACTCAGCATTTTGACTGCGACTTTCGTCCTCCCTCGATATAATCCTGTGTAAACCAAACCATAGCCACCTCTACCCAAAAGGCCATCTTCGCTTTTATCTATCAAAAGCTCTTTTGATGGAATCACTATATTAACATTACTTGGCACCCTGTGTGCCATTTCTTTCCTTTCACAATTAAATTGTCCTCTGTTCCTTTCTGGAAGATCAGTTTCTATTAGGCATTAAAAGCATACTCCTTTTGAAAATAGAACTTAATAAATAGTTAATACTGTTTTGACGTTTAGAGTCTTAGTTTTCTGTATATTTTACTCCAAACTCCAAATGAACCTGAAAAATTCCCTGTTTCTAAAAATAAATACTGTCCCAATGTGGAAATTCCGAAAACAGTGATGACTACCGATGACGAAATATTGAACGAATTTTATAGTTTCGTATAAGTAAGAATCAACAATGAATTCTAATGAGAAACAAACTATACACAATAAGTTGAATAATTTAATTAATATTAAATGAAATATCAAATTCCTGTTTACAAATGTGCACACTTTACTCGTATTTATTTTTTCGTCGAAAGCTGGAAAGGTCAAGGTTGCAAAAATGGCGACCTCCATCGAATTGAAAGCAAAAAGAAATTTAATTAATCCAAACTTTGAAGGATACAAGCTATCTTTGGATAAACTACCTATATATAGTACACAAGTTGATAATGGTATGTTGACTCGTTGTTTTTCAAAGACCATTCCCAACATGCTAAAAATGGACTGCTTTGTAATATATTTTCGCGACACAAGAATTGCTTCCACGTCACAATATTTGACGCTTTCGCGAAACGGGAATTACTTCCACGTCATACTATTTGACGCAAATGTTCATTGACTCTTGTTTAAAGCGTTGATAAATTCTTAGACATTGACAGGAATGAAAGAGCAGCTATGGTGATCTCCTTAAAGTTTAGTCCTATCAATAAGACCTGACATAACCAGGCTGGTAACATTGCCCGATCGGGCTTATGACACAAAAAGTAATATTTCTTGACAAATAATGAAGATATTTCTTTCAAACTTGGTCCATTTATTAAGCATTACATATAATGCTTATCAAGATAGAAATAACTTTGTTGCCTTCAGTTTAGTTAGAATTACTTCCCTTTTTCAGATTTTTATGATGCATAATTTTTGAAGTCAAAAAATATTATGTTTTAATGCAATGTTTAAAACAGAAAAGGGATCAATGGCTTTCTAGTGCTCCAAACTTGTGCGCCAATACCTTTATTCTATATATTTAGGGTAAATACTTTGTTTCTAGTGCAGATGTATGAGCAACTTTTTTAGGACTAACATTTCTCTATAATGTTGTAAGTGAAAGCAGAGTAAAATGTTTACATTCATGTACTAGCGCAATAATTTAGAGCATTAGAAAGCCATTTAACCCTTTTTTGTTTTAAACTTAGCATTAGAACATTGTTTTTTTGGACTTCAAAGATTATGCATCATAAAAATCTGAAAAGGGGAAATAATTCTACCAAAACTGAAGGCAACCAAGTTATTTTTATTCTAATTTGTATCATTTGTTATGCTTAACAAATGGACCAAGTTTGAAAGAAATATCTTCATTATTTTTCAAGAAATATTACTTTTTGTGTCATAAGCCCGATCAGGCAATGTTACCAGCCTGATAACATATTTTAACACTTTGACGTCTATCGGTTATGTCAGGTCTTATCGGATCGCCATTTATAACATGTAGTGAGAAGCGAACACACTTCTTGTCGCCTGTAATCTTCAAATTATGAACAACATAACCCAATCAGAAGTGAAAGAACACTACTTACACCGAAAATAATCCTTTTTTCAACTGCACATGTGAATAATTACAAAATAAAAGTTACTTTTCATATATAAATATCGAGTTGTTTCTTTCCACTGTATGTATCGCCGTGTATCTGTATTATGGTGTGCAACATTGCCGGTCTATTCCGAATGTTGTGTAAACACAGTTTATTTTGAGAATCAATTTTAGACGAAATATTTTCCCTCTAGATCAATTGGCAAATAGTTCACGTGGAAAATTGTTTTCGTCTAAGTCGATTCTAAATATATTATAACCTGCTGAATATGCTTGAAAAATGGCGGAATGTGTATTGAAAACTGTACACAATTGACATATATTGGATATGAGGGATTTTAAAGGTAAATTTAAACGATATATTACTAGAATATGATAAATAACGGTAGGCTGGACTGTTTAAACCTGCGTATATCGTATATTTTATGTGTGAGAAAATGCTACATTCTACTGATTAGGGCCCTTTTAGACGTTACAATGCAGATTGAAAATAAAATGTAAAATAATAAAATAATGAATGTTGAAGGTAAAATGAGCATGTACACGTCTAATATTTTGGACTACCTAAAGTTGAACTCGAACAGAAACATGATTAATCCAAACTTTGAAGGATACATTTTAACTTTGGATAAACTGTGTGATTATGCTACACAAGTGATAAGTGGTTTGTAAAATTGTAGAATCTCAGGGCCTCCTCTGGGTTTTCATACTTGCCGCCAACCTTTTCGCCAATTAGAAAAAGTTGGAGCCACTTTTGAGCCAAAGTTCTGAGCCACTCTGTGTATGCATAGGGAAATAAAATATTGTAAATAATTACATTAAGAATAATAACAAAGTGTATTAGATTATTGTAGAAGTGAAATCAATTTTTACCTGGATACAAATGACACAAATCATTTCCTTAGTTTTAGAATCATTTCTATCCATGAATTACCAATTTTCAAGGACTCATTTATTTTCGGATAGGAAAATTTGGAATTTTTGCTATTTTAAAAGGTCGAGTTGAACACTCATCTAAAGTTTTTATGCCCCCGAAGAGAGGCATATAGTTTTTGAACCGTCTGTCGGTCTGTCCGCAATTTTCGTGTCCAGTCCATGTCTTTGTCATCCATGGATGGATTTTCAAAGAACTTGGCATGAATGTGTACCACAGTAAGACGACATGTCGCGTGCAAGACCCAGGTCCGTAGCTCAAAGGTCAAGGTCACACTTAGACGTTAAAGGTCATTTTTCATGATAGTGCATTGATGGGCGTGTCCGGTCCATATCTTTGTCATCCATGGATGGATTTTCAAATAACTTGGCATGAATGTGTACCACAGTAAGACGACCTGTCGCGCGCAAGACCCAGGTCCGTAGCTCAAAGGTCAAGGTCACACTTAGACGTTAAAGGTCATTTTTCATGATAGTGCATTGATGGGCGTGTCCGGTCCATATCTTTGTCATCCATGGATGGATTTTCAAATAACTTGGCATGAATGTGTACCACAGTAAGACGACGTGTCGCGCGCAAGACCCAGGTCCGTAGGTCAAAGGTCAAGGAGGCACTTGGACTTTAAAGGTCTGTTCATTCAAAGTGCCATCGGGGGCATGTGTCATCCTATGGAGACAGCTCTTGTTTTTAGAAGCCATGGTAGCAAGTGTTATCTTCCAGTTTCTGAACATTTCAATGAAATTAATCAGGTCCAGTATACAAATTGAAGCTGTTGTGATTTTGTATTTGGATCCATCATTAGAATTATTTAAGAAAACTGAGGAATTACATAATTATCTAATATATTTGCAAAACGTAACAAATTAAATGTATCTTTTGTACTTGTAAAAAAAAAAAAAAAAAGATTCATCAGTCATACAACTGCATGCCACAAACATGTCGATCTTTTTTTAAAAATCGCAACACATGCTGTGCACCGTAATCGGCAATAATTTTGGTGAATTTTCAGCAGAGTTCAAACATACAAACTGGCAGATGTTTTGATTACTGATTAGCTATCAATTCACACGTTATTGCACAATTATCTTCTCAAAGAGTCAACCAACATCAATAGCCGAATTGTCAAATACACCGCCTAGACTGGTTATCGATTTTATTCACTACTAGCGCCTAGGTTAACACGTATATTGGGAACCAATTCTTGGACCGCTTATATCATTACGAAAAAGACAAATGACGAAAAAAATTATGCACCACTTATTTTCGCCATTTCGAAAAATTTAGCGCCAAATTCTTGAAATTTTCGCAAATGGTGACATTGGCGATCGACAGCGGAGGCCCTGAATCTGTTTTTGCGACTTTAAAACTACTTCCACATCGCAAGATTTCAATATTTATCACTGAAATTGCCTTGTGTTTATATGAAGTGTCTAGCCATCCGGTCACCAGACGCCTAGCCTGCGTTCTTGCCGTCCATTTATCAGACGGCTAGAAAATCCTCAGGAGATTTTCTAGCCAGCCAGTAATGGAATTCCTAATGAATAAGTAATGATACCTCAGGGATTCTTTTCCTTATATAAGTGTACCGAATATCGGACCAGTTCACAATTGTAGGCGGTCTTTCACAATTTTCAGATTGGGTCCGGACACATTCACAATTGGTGTAAAAGCCTCTAAAATAGTAGAAAACCGTTAATTGTGCGTTCAGTTGATCCGAGGGTCCGGTTTTTACCTGCGAAAATCGAGAAAAAATAGTATTTGACACGTTTATAATATGCCCTGTGTGTCTGCTTGACTCGCGGTAATTATCTTTGATGCATTTTGAGTTCGAAAGTTCTGCCCCTTGTCAATCAAAAGCCAAGTGAATTTCAATATTGTTTGCCGGCACAAGCGGAAGTATGGTAGTTGGCGGAGCGTTGTATGTTAATTAGCTACTGACAGATGTCAATCACAGCACACGCCGACTGACACGTTGTCATCGTCAATGTGTAAAAGTTAATTGATAAACAATGCAGCCTTAGATTACAGTGTTTGTACCACTTGTTAATTTAAGCAGTATACAGCTTATGTTTTGCCGATTTAAAATAAAAATGATCTTATCTACTGAATAGAACAACAAATTGAATAATTGAAATAATTATTTTGTGTGCATGATACCATTATATAAGCTGGTCAGCCGTTACGCAAATTTATTATCATTGCTTGGGCAAAATCAAATGAAATGCTTTACATAAACAGACGTCATAAGTATTGAATAGGTATGGTGAAACGATGACATTTAAAACAGGTATTTTATCAAGAATTTTAAATGTTTACTTTCGTTTTCCATATTTGTCATCCGTTTTCGCGATCTTGATTTTTTATCATCTCTTACAAGATTTTATAGGACAATCTGAATAAAAAGCCAATAAAAACCTTTATTTGATAAAAATATGAGAACTGCTGCAAAAGCAGCTCTTATTTTGAAACATGTTTCGAGAATAAAACCTGCAAAGGCACCAAACCCCACCCACATTTAGGCAATGTGCAAGTTAAGACAACTAAATTTAGAATTCTTAAAAAAATCCTGTAATGACTAACATAATTGTTTTAGATAAAGTCTGTGGAAGTTGCATTTATAACAGAACATCATTATCAATTTGTTGATGATGGCCATAAAGTGTTAGAATTTGAAGTATTGCTTGACCCTCTGAAAAGCTGATCTTGACTCTTGAAAATCTTATTTTGACCCTGAGAGTCAATACCTCTTAAGTTTCAGAACCTACCAAACACCCTGCTATTTAGGTACAAATCAAGTACAGATCATTTAAAAGGTGTCCTCATTATATTTTGGATAAATGTATGAATTTAAGTTTTAAATACCTGAGTGTCTTTTTACACTGATACATTCATATTCAATCGTTAAACATTCTGATTCACAAAGTATTAAACAATTCACAATAAAGGGGGAAATTTCACTATTTTGAGAAAAACGACGCTAATTTTCACAATTTTATTAGTACTGGACCAATTCACAATTTTGAGAAAAAATCACTGTACCTGTTATTTACAAAAGATATCGATACTTATCTGCAAACAAAATTTTGTATGAATGCATGCTAAAGATTTACTTTTAATTGTCTTGAATAAATCACTGCATTATTTCTTATCTGCAAACAAAATTTTGTATGAATGCATACTAAAGATTTACTTTTAATTGTCTTGAATAAATTACTGCATTATTCAGCCAATAAAATGAACTTCTATGCTTGTACTGCCAAGGGCTTTCACATCGCAGGCAAGTGACTGCTTCACAATGGTTAAAAGCTTCTATGTATAAGTTAAAAACAGAAAACAAACCTTGTAGTGTCTAGGCGGTGCAGGCAGTGACTGAAGTCATCTGCAGATGTGGCTTGCATGAGGTCTGGCTGAAGGGCATTCCACTCACGGTTAGTACGGGGCAGGAAGCTGTTCTTGTGCTGCTCATAGTTTGCACGGAGTTCAGTGTAGGCTTGGCTGTGTTTTCTAGTAACATGGCAGACAGGACGTTGGAGGTACTCCGGGATGATAACAGGAGACTTGTTGTTAACTGCCTTGTAGAAAGTAGTCAGTCATTTTTGCTGCCTGCGTTGTATGAGAGGAGGCCAGTTGAGGTCGTTCAGCATAGATGTAACGCTGTCTGTGTAAGAATAATTTCCAGTAACAAAACGGGCACCCCTGCATTGAACTTTGAGATGTGGTGGAACAAGAGATGTAAATGCTTTCTATTTCACTTCCAGGTTGCAATTGTAGAGATCATGTTGTCTTAAAAGGTTGAGTATTTTGTTAGCGCTGCGAGGATAATTGTTTATGTGGTGTTTCCAGGTACATGTAAGATCTGAGGTAAGTTCAACTCCGAGAAGGGATGGGAATCTACCTTCTGGAGGATGCTGCCTTTGATGTTATAGCTAGTTTCAATTTGTAGTTCTGTTTGGCGCCATATACATTTTTAGCTCGATTATACGAAGTATAAGGAGAGCTATCCTACTCGCCCCGGCGTCAGTGTCTTTCCGCATCCCCACCTTGGTTAAAGTTTTGGTGCACTTTCTCTTTTTAGCTCACCTGTCACAAAGTGACAAGGTGAGCTTTTGTGATCGCGGGGCGTCTGTCGTCCGTGCGTGCGTGCTTCCGTAAACTTTTGCTTGTGACCACTCTAGAGGTCACATTTTTTGTGGGATTTTTATGAAAGTTGGTCAGAATGTTCATCTTGATGATATCTAGGTCAAGTTCAAAACTGGGTCACGTGCCTTCAAAAACTAGGTCAGTAGGTCTAAAAATAGAAAAACCTTGTGACCTCTCTAGAGGCCATATATTTCACAAGATCTTCATGAAAATTGGTCAGAATGTTCACCTTGATGATATCTAGGTCAAGTTCGAAACTGGGTCATGTGCCTTCAAAAACTAGGTCAGTAGGTCTAAAAATAGAAAAACCTTGTGACCTCTCTAGAGGCCATATATTTCAAAGATCTTCATGAAAATTGGTCAGAACGTTCACCTTGATGATATCTAGGTCAAGTTCGAAACTGGGTCACGTGCCTTCAAAAACAAGGTCAGTAGGTCAAATAATAGAAAAACCTTGTGACCTCTCTAAAGGCCATATTTTTCATGGGATCTGTATGAAAGTTTGTCTGAATGTTCATCTTGATGATATCTAGGTCAAGTTCGAAACTGGGTCACGTGCGATCAAAAACTAGGTCAGTAGGTCTAAAAATAGAAAAACCTTGTGACCTCTCTAGAGGCCATATATTTCATGAGATCTTCATGAAAATTGGTCAGAATGTTCACCTTGATGATATCTAGGTCAAATTCGAAAGTGGGTCACATGTCATCAAAAACTAGGTCAGTAGGTCAAATAATAGAAAAACCTTGTGACCTCTCTAAAGGCCATATTTTTCATGGGATCTGTATGAAAGTTGGTCTGAATGTTCACCTTGATGATATCTAGGTCAAGTTTGAAACAGGGTCATGTGCGGTCAAAAACTAGGTCAGTAGGTTTAAAAATAGAAAAACCTTGTGACCTCTCTAGAGGCCGTACTTGTGAATGGATCTCCATAAAAATTGGTCAGAATGTTCATCTTGATGATATCTAGATCAAGTTCGAAAGTGGGTCACGTGCCTTCAAAAAATAGGTCAGTAGGTCAAATAATGAAAAAACGTTGTGACCTCTCTAGAGGCCATATTTTTCATGGGATCTGTATGAAAGTTGGTCTGAATGTTTATCTTGATGATATATAGGTCAAGTTTGAAACTGGGTCAACTGCGGTCAAAAACTAGGTCAGTAGGTCTAAAATTATTAAAATCGTTTGACCTCTCTAGAGGCCATATTTTTCAATGGATCTTCATGAAAATTGATCTGAATGTTCACCTTGATGATATCTAGGTCAGTTTCGAAACTGGGTCACGTGCGGTCAAAAACTAGGCCAGTAGATATAAAAATAGAAAAACCTTGTGACCTCTCTAGAGGCCATATTTTTCATGAGATCTTCATGAAAATTAGTGAATATGTTCACCTTGATGATATCTAGTTAAAATTCAAAACAGGGTCACGTACCTTCGAAAACTAGGTCAATAGGTCAAATAATAGAAAAACCTTGTGACCTCTCTAGAGACCATATTTTTCAATGGATCTTCATGAAAATTTGTCAGAATTTTTATCTTGATAATATCTAGGTCAAGTTCAAAACTGGGTCACATGAGCTCAAAAACTAGGTCACTATGTCAAATAATAGAAAAAACGATATCATACTCAAAACTGGGTCATGTGGGAAGAGGTGAGTGATTCAGGACCATCATGGTCCTCTTGTTTCAACTTATCTCTGTAATTACTTGATGGATTTGATTCAAACTTGAAATACTTATTCCTAATCATCATCCACATCATCTGACATAAGGGCCATAACTCTGGCACCAATATTTCATGAATTATCCCCCCTTTTCACTTAGATTTTCAGGTTAAAGTTTTGATGCACTTTCACTCTATCTCTGTTATTACAGAATGGATTTGATTCAAACTTAAAATAGTTGTTCAACATCATCACCCACATCATATGACACAAGGTGCATAACTCTGGCACCATTTTTTCATGAATTATTCCCCCTTTTTACTTAGAATTTCAGGTTAAAGTTTTGGTGCACTTTCACTCTACCTCTGTTATTACTGAATGGATTTGATTCAAACTTAAAATAGTTGTTCAGCATCATCACCCACATCATATGACACAAGATGCATAACTCTGGCACAATTATTCATGAATAATTCCCCTTTTTACTTAGAATTTCAGGTTAAAGTTTTATGCACTTTCACTCTATCTCTGTTATTACTGAATGGATCTGATTCAAACTTAAACAATTGTTCAACATCATTACCCTTATCATATGACACAATGTGCATAACTCTGGGACCAATTTTTCATGAATTATTTCCTCTTTTTACTTAGAATTTTAGGTTAAAGTTTTGATGCACTTTCTCTCTGTCTCTGTTATTACTGAATGGATTTGATTCAAACTTAAAATAGTTGTTAAACATCATCACCCACACCATATGACGCATGCATAACTCTGGCACCAATATTTCATTAATTATTCCCCCCCTTTTACTTAGAATTTTAGGTTAAAGTTTTGATGCACTTTCACTCTGTCTCTGTTATTACTGAATGGATTTGATTCAAACTTAAAATAGTTGTTCAACATCATCACCCACACCATATGACACAAGGTGCATAACTCTGGCACCAATATTTAATGAATTATGCCCCTTTTTGCTTAGGATATACTTATATAGTGTGTTGATACATTTTATCTTTACCTCTCTTATTACTTTAAGTTGATATTTTTGACATAGACTCAGGCTATAGTGCAATATCTTCATCCACAGTTGGAGTCATTAAACACTCCAGTGACAGCTCTAGTTTCCTCAGATGTGCCCAGTTTCACTATCCAGCATCGAAATAGTCAAGCGCGCTGTCTCCTGTGACAGCTCTTGTTTTGTAACCTATACTGTGTTGGTGCGCCGTAAAACCCAAATAAATAAATAAATAGTTCCAATATAATGTTTCCACGTAATCTTCAGTAGATCATCTACTAGATGACATTTAGCCACGTTAAAGTTCATGAACCAGGTGTGAGACCATTTGACCAGAGAATCCAGATCTTGCTGAAGTTTTAACATATCACTAATACTGTTGATGGTTCGGTACAGCAAACAGTCATCAGCAAATAACTTAATAACTGTCAGGGGTGATACTTTATTAGCTATGTCGTTTACATAAAGTAGAAACATCAGAGACTCTAACACTGTGCCCTGAGGAACCCTTGAGATAACTGGCGCATCAGAGGATGAGGATCTGTTTGTGGTCCCAGTGACTCCATAATGACGTATCTTGTGTAGAAGCCTTCTAAAGTCCAATATAAGAGTGTCAGTGGTTTTCCTATGATCAAGTCTACGAGATAAGTCCTCCACGGTGTTAAGGAGTTGAGTCTCGTATAAATGGTTAGATTGAAAACCATGCTTAAAGGATACCAGTGTGTCATTTTTGTCAATGTGGTTCATAATGCTACTGAATACTATGTGCTCCATGGTCTTACACAAGATGCACGTTAATGACACAGGCCGATAGTTTGCAGGGTTGGTCTTATCACCCTTTTTGTAGACTGCTGTCACGTTAGCATTCTGCCAGTCTGCAGGTACTTGGCCAGTGTCGTACGACTGTTGAAATATGACAGAGAGTAACGGTGCTATTTCCTTGGCCACCATCTTCAGTACACGAGTCGGAAGAAGGTCTGGACTGGATGCCTTTGATGGATTTAAGTTCAAAAGTAATTTCTCAATGCCAGGTGTTGTAAAGTTTATATCGGACAATGGTGGTGTTGGGTCACCATCTAATGCAGGAATTTTATCGTCAGGCTCTCCAGTAAGCTCTGAAGTGTATTGGTTATTCAAAGCATTGGCTTTGTCTGTTGGTTCACTCAAGATGTTGTTGTTTTGTTTGAGTACTGGGATGTTGTTCTGACCTGATTTCTTCTGTTTGATATATGAATAGAACTTTTTAGGGTTTTCAGTTACACTAGCGTTCTGTATATTGTCAAAATAGTCATGATGAGCACTTTCAGTGGAGTCTTTAACTTTTTTGCTTAACTGGATGTATCTTTTCCAATAATGACTCTTACGGTTATGATGATCAAGTTTCCATGCTTGTTTCTTCCTTTGACAAAGATGCCTTATTTCTTACGTGAACTAGGGGAGATTCCAACGAGATGTAATCTTTTTCTGGGGTATGTGATCCCTCCTTGATTTGCTTAATTTGTTCTTGAATAAGTTCCAGTTGTGATCTACTGAGTTTTAGAGATGATCACTAGATAAATATTCATCTTTAAATTTACACATATCATCTTTGATACTGTCGATATCACCTTTTTTATATCGATAGACGTAAGGGTCAGGCTTCTTCTGACGCTTTACTGCCAGGTCAACATTGTAGGCAACTGCACATTGGTCACTCATCGGTGATCAATGTTTTATTATTTCAAAAGAAATCAGTAATCTACTCGAGACGATGAAAAATATATTTTGGTATGTTTTCACACAATATTTTGTTTACAGATAAGGATTCATATATTAAGTAAATAACAGTTAAAACTACGTAAAATCATTACTTATTCACTAAGAAATCAATTACCGGATGGCTAAAAAGTCCCCTGAGGATTTTCTAGCCGTCCAGTAAGAGGACAGCGAGAACGCAGGCTAGGCGTCCGTTACCGGACGGCTAGACCCTTCCTTATGAATATGAGGTTACTGACTAAGTGACTTCAAATCACCTGCCAACACAGTCTTGAGTTCGAAACCTTGCATGGGAAGTAGAATTCTTCCACACGAGGAAGCTATCAGGCTGGGGTAAATAATTCCTGACATTTTACATTTTACTATGTCCTATAAAAGTATTACTTAGATTAAGGTGCATACATTTGTATATGCATGTGACAAATTTCAAATTGCATTATTTCAGGCAAGGGCGGCATCTGTTTTGAACCACGTGTACCAACCTATATTATAATACTTTACATTAAAATTTTTCCCATCAAAGTTTTTTTTGACGTTTAACTGTAGGGATTTTTTTCTGATAAAATGGGGAAAATGCATTGTAAGATATAAATCTGGGGAAAAACCTGTTGATCACCTGAGGCTGATTGGAACACTTGTTTTTGGTGTTTGAACAAGATGTTCACCCTTTTGCATGCAGATGCAATTCTTTTGTTGATTTTCTTTGTATACATTCATCAATTGTGCAACATTTTTGCCGTTTACTTTCGTACATAAAAGGTATGATGAATATTGTCAAGTACAAAACTGTACGAAAATCTCCGAATATAACTTCAATATATCCTCATTCCACATATTAGACAGTTTTCTGATGTCATTCACGAATACGATACTTTCACTATTAAAAATATCAACTGAATTTGGGGAATTTTTCCAATAGTATGGGGAAAAAACATACTTTTTCAGGTGGGGATAGACTCTGTTTACCAGAGTCAGGTTATGAAGAAAAAATCCCATGTCTAAACGGATACTCTCTAAGCATAAGATTTAAAGTCACTGACAGTTAAATTTGTACTCCGATGAAAAGAAATATCTTTGCTTCAGTTTTGCAAGGGTAAAAGTATTCACAATCCAGTATTATCCTGGAAATGTCACTTCATTATTTTACATTTGTGGAGCCATCATATCGTTTTTGTCTGTTGATATATCAGTACAAAATTTTCAACAAAAAACAGCTATTATGGCTTAAATGTTTTATTATTTCCAGGTACTTACAGTGTAACTCTCACAGATGAACAGTTTTCTTACCACCATGCCAAACTGTTTGGTATATACAACCATCTGGTTAAAGATCCATGGAACACAAATACAGTGTATTTGATAGATAATGACTGGAACATTAGAAGAGCAGTTGGACATGTAAGTAATTTATGTTTGGTTTATACTTTAAAGGCACTGAACTACACAATTTGGCTATAAAAAATGATTTTACTTTAAATTTGAAGTTTGGTTATATTATGAACATTAGAACGTCATGAGTTTTTAGCTCGACTATTCGAAGAAAAGTCTAGCTATTCTACTCACCCTGGTGTTGGCATCACACCTTGGTTTTAGTTTTGCATGCAAGTACATAGTTATGGCTATCATTTAAAGGCATATAGCTTTGAAACGTTTTGTTTTGCATGCAAGTTACTATCTCCAAAACTAATGCAGATACTGGATTGAAATTCTATAGATGTTTTAACATTAAGGGTAATATTTTCATGCTTCTGGGACAATAATTCGAATAGTCGAGCATTGGACAGCTCTTAATTTGTCTGAACTATCTTAAAAAATAACAGAAAAAAGACACATACTCTAGTCAGGAATTGAACTCGGTTCGTCATGGCAATAAACATTTTCCTCCAGTCTAGACTAACACACCACAAAGGAATAGGTATTTCATGGTCATTAAATATAAAGCTTTATAATTAAGGCAGTTTAATACCTCCTCACACCATTACAATTTTCAATTTTGAATGGAAAAAAGTAGTGAAACCAACTAATTCTTAAATGTTTCCATAATTTATAATATGACAGTCAGTAACTAAGTTTCAAGGCCTTCTTAAGAAATATAGCAATCATTTTCTGATCTCTGAAAAAAATCTCCTTTTTTTTGTTGTCGTACGATCTGGAGGTCAGTGCCTTTAAAACATAATCGGTTGTGAAGAATGCATGATTCTGTCCTGATCCTTAAGCCAACTTTCTTGGAAAAAGCAGTGCAGGTGTGATGTTCAGATATGTATATTTATTTCTGGACATAAAACTTCTAAGTGAAAAAAGGATAAAAATTTCATCTTTTTTTTCATTTTATTTTTTATATCGATTAAGATTGAACTATTTGTGTAAACTCTTGAATAAGCTTGGAAAATTTAGGAACGTTACATTTTGAGTCTTATTCTGTTTGCTTCATTTTTATCTTACACTGAATCTAACATGAAATAAGTGCCATTTCTTATTGTAGGATATGTCAGTTGACTGTGGGCCTATTGTTTATACAATACCAGATGCCAGTAACCAGCAACTGGTGCCAGGTAGATGTAATGCCAGACTCCATTTCCTGTCTGCTGATCTAGCTGTCGTTTGCGATGGATCTGGTCAAGTTTTTGTTGTCAGCACTGGTAACAGACAAGAAAATGGCACAGTAACTTGGAAGGTAAAGGTTTAACAAAACATTTAGCAACTTGTAAAAAGGGACATTAAGATAGTTTTAAAAGCTAATTTCTTTTAAGCACTTTACCAAGCTAAACTTGTATAGATAATTGAGGTTTTTGACCCCTGAGGTCCCTTTTCTCATGTTCCCTAATAATAGATTGTTTGTCATAAAATATTGAACATTCATGCTGCTCAAATTTTTTATTAATGACCCCCTGTCTTTTAATAATGTTAAAAAAAACAACATTTTATTATCACCATTAAAAATCATTGTTTGAAGAAACTACTCAAACAGTTTTCAAGTGCAACAAAAGTTATCCACTGTTACATGCTAAAATATCTTATATATATTCATAATCTCTGACATTTGCTTGTATACCAAAAAGTGCAACAAACAATAAATGAAGCAGGACTGATTGTTATATTCATTTAGACAGAATTATGATCCTAACGACCTTAAATAAAAAAAGTCTGTAACTTTATTTACTCCTTAAAATGTATAATTGATTTACAGTATTTTCTTAGCTTTAGCTTGTAGATATTGCTTTAGCTTTGTGTTGCATAGTTTTTAGCCTGTGTCTCATAACTTATGATTGGGTGTTCTGTTTTAACAATATTACATACTACTTTGTTTGTTCAGTCATGTATAAAATGCTGTTTCAGTGTTTGATTTCACGAACATTGCCAGAAGAGAAGACGCCATGTTTGTTGATTGATGCTGTGGAGTTCTCCAAAGATGAAAACCATAAAATTGAGTGTCTGTTGGTACATGTGATAGAATCTACACCAGAACAGAAGGACAAGTATAGGTCTCAGTATCTCACTGTACTGGAGTGGATTACTTTCACCTCAGGTGAGTTGAAATTGTAAGCTCTAATGGATTACTGTTAGCTTAGGTAACTGAAAATAGTACAGTACCTCACTGAGCTCATACAGTTACTGTTAGCTCTGGAAACTGGAAATGTTACAGTGTCTCACAGAGCTCATACAGATTACTGTTAGCTCAGATAACTGGAAATGGTACAGTATGTAATCAAAATGGATTTATATCAGTAAGTACTTATAGGACTCATTTGAAATTTCATTATTATTATTAGTTGGACTGAGACAGTCAGGGTAGATAACTATGGACTGATTTTATGTCAAATTACCTCCCTTTATTTCAAATTAAAATGGTTATATCTCTGTAACTAATGAAGATACCGATCTGAAATTTCATTTTTGTCAGCGGATTTATTTGGCAGATCCTTCTTTTGTTTACTTACAATATTTTTATTTTTTTTTAATTACTTCCCTTTTACGTTACTATAAATAGCTTATTTTTAGTAACTTTTTTATGCCCCCCTTTGAAAAAGGAGGGGTATATTGTTTTGCAGATGTCGGTCGGTCGGTCTGTCGGTCGGTCGGTCGGAATGTAGACCTATCCGTTTCCGGATGATAACTCAAGAATGCTTGGGCCTAGGATCATGAAAGTTGATAGGGAGGTTGGTCATCACCAGTAGATGACCCCTATTGATTTTGAGGTCTGTATGTCAAAGGTCAAGGTCACAGTGACCCTGAATAGTAAAACGGTTTCCGGATGATAACTCAAGAACACTTGGGCCTAGGATCATGAAAGTTGATAGGGAGGTTGGTCATCACCAGCAGATGACCCCTATTGATTTTGAGGTCAGTATGTTAAAGGTCAAGGTCACAGTGACCCTGAACAGTAAAACAGTTTCCGGATGATAACTCAAGAACGCTTAGGCCTAGGATCACGAAAGTTGATAGGGAGGTTGGTCATGATGAGCAGGTGACCCCTATTGATTTTGAGGTCAGTATGTCAAAGGTCAAGGTCACAGTGACCAGGAACAGTAAAATGGTTTCCAGGCAATAACTCAAGAACGCTTGGGCCTAGTGTCAGGAAAATTGATAGTTAGGTTGGCCATGACCAGCAGATGACCCCTATTGATTTTGAGGTCAGTATGTTAAAGGTCAAGGTCACAGTGACCCTGAACAGTAAAACAGTTTCCGGATGATAACTCAAGAACGCTTAGGCCTAGGATCACGAAAGTTGATAGGGAGGTTGGTCATGACCAGCAGGTGACCCCTATTGATTTTGAGGTCATTAGGTCAAAGGTCAAGGTCACATTGGCCAGGAACAGTTAAATGGTTTCTGATCTTCTTGTCCAAAACCATAGGGCCTAGGGCTTTGATATTTGGTATGTAGCAAAATCTAGTGGTTCTCTACCAGGATTGTTCAGATTATTTCCCTGGGGTCAAATATGGCCCCACCCCTAGGGTCACATGGTTTATATAGCCTTATATAGGAAAAAACTTTGAAAAACCTCTTGTCCAAAACCACAGGGCCTAGGGCTTTGATATTTTGTATATGACATCATCTAGTGATCCTCTACTAAGATTATTCAAATTATTCCCCAAGGATCAAATATGGCTCCGCCCTGTGGGTCACATGGTTTACATATACTTATTTACAGTGTGCATATAATTTCTGTTCCTTGTGCAATTACTAAATGCATCAAGGGGGGCATTTCGTGTTCGACGAGCTCTTGTTATTATTGGCCGTAGGGAAAAACCGAGACCACTTATCTGTGGTACAACATGGATGGTGCCTCTAATTTTTAGGTGTATTTTGACATATCTATACCTTGTTAGCATTTTTTTTTCTTTTTGGTTAAATTTCTTCCCTTTGTTGTTCCTGTACTTTGGATATTTTTTCTGAGGGCCTTCTTGTCCTCAAGTGCAATGATAACAGGTGAGCGATGATAACAGGTGAGCGATATAGGACCATCATGGCCCTCTTGTTATTATTGGCCATAGGGAAAAACCAAGACCACTTTTCTGTGGTACAACATGGATGGTACCTCCAATTTTTAGGTGTATTTTGACATATCTATACCTTGTAAGAATTTTTTTTCTTTTTGGTTAAATTTCTTCCCTTTGTTGTTCCTGTCCTTTGGACTTATGGCTATATAGAAAACTGATTTCAAAACAAGATTAGTGTTCCTTGGGTGACCCTCCACTATATTCCTTCAAATAATTTTGATTCAGCGAAAAACATGGCCCCCAAGGGGTTTTGCTTATTTTCCCCATGTGCCTATATAGAACTTTGAAAATCTTTTTGTCAGAAACTGCTGGTCCGTTTTCAAAATAATTTTTCACAAATGTTTCTTGGGTGAACCTCTACCAAATTCCTTCAAATAATTTTGATTCTTTGAAAAAGTGGCCGCCTGGGGGAGGGGCTCATTTTCCCATATGGCTGTATAGAAAACTTCTTGTATGAAACTACTGGCCTGATTTGAAAATAATTTTATTTGAAGTAACTTTAAGAAAATTTCAACTATATTTTCTCATAATTCTTTTGATTGGTCTTGATAATGATTTTTGACCTTCTTGTCCTTAAGTGCAATGATAACAGGTGAGTGATATAGGACCATAATGGCCCTCTTGTTTGAGACAGCTATCAAAGTAACCGGGAAGGTTCAAGCTTCAACAAATATGTTGTCTTTGGGCATTAACATGTCGACCCTCATTGAATGATTTCTAGGGCACTTTTGTCACTAAAACCATCTGACTATTCTGTATGTTTTAAGAAGTTTCATTTATAGAAAAACACTGATCTTTTTCCAAACTTCTGAGAATATGTCTCTTTAAGAAGCATTGTCATTTTAGGAAGACAACTCAATAATAGTTTTATTGTAAATGTGATTTTATTTATAGATTTGCATAATTCACAGAAAAATGGTTACATGCAAAGGAAACGTCAGTAAATTGTGAAGAATTCCGGTGGAGCCTAATCCCGCTATAATTCCTGCAGTACTTTATCTATAGATGCACTCCAGGTAATGCCTTCCAATAATATTTGATCACATTTATAGGTTCTTTTTAGCTCAAATTTTTGAAGAATAGGTAGAATTTTTGCACTCTCTTGTTTGTTGGCATCATGATTCAGTTAAAAGTTTTTGTATGTGAGCTGGTCAGTAATTCTAGCTGGAATGTATTGAAACATAATACTCTTGTCCACTGCGATGATCTTAAGTGTAATGTTTAGGTTTGATAACTCTTATTTTACATTTTTAGCTCACCTGAGCCAAAGGCTCAAGGTGAGCTTTTGTGATCACTTGATGTCTGTCATCTGTCGTCAGTCAACAGTTTCTAAAAAAAATCTTCTTCTTCAAAACTACTGGGCAGATTTACACCAAACATCACAGGAATGACCATTGGGTGCCCCCTTTCAAAATTGCCCGAAGAATTAAAATCCATTCAGAACTGTGGTTGCATGGCAACCAAAAGGAAAATCTTAAAAAAATCTTTTAAAAATCTTAATATTTAAAATATAAGAAAAATTTAGAAATATGTCTAAGTGACCCTCAACTAAAATTGCTTAAGCTGTTCTATTCCGGTAAAAAAACATGGACGCCAGGGGGCAGGACTTATTTTCCCACAATGGCTATATTGTAAATTTCAAAAACCTTCTTCCTCAAAATCACTGGGCAGATTTAAACCAAGCTTCACAGAAATGATCCTTACCTGGGCCCCTTCCGTAATTGCCCAAAGAATTGAAATCCATTCAGAACTGTGGTTGCTATGGCAACCAAAAGGAAAATCTTTAAAAATCTTATCAGAAACTGTTAGCCGGATTTCAAAAATATTTTGTAGAAATGATCTCTAGGTGACCAAAATTGCTTAAGCCATTCTATTTCATTAAAAAACATGTCCACCAGGGGGTGGGGCTTATATTCCTAATATGACTTTATTGTAAATTTCACAAGAAAAAATAACACAACGATGTCTAGGCATGACATTAAGAACTGCTATATTTTTCTGATAATTAAACAGTAAATTTGCACTGCACTACAATATCTCTGTATAAAGACTGGGTGTATTTCCAGTTAAATGAAAATAGTACATTGTACTTTTTGGTATAATTTGATATCTCTAATCAGTAACATACTACAAACAAACCAAGTTTGGTGTGATTCCAACCTGTAGTTTCTAAACAGTAGGTGTTTAAAAAATATGTAAAAGCTATTGTGGAAAATTAATAATCTGTGTGAATAAATTCTTAATTCAATCTACACATCACCATGGTTGCAGTCAAATAGGTATATTGAATTCTTTAATTTGTTTTGTTTCAGTAAATCTATATAAGTGACAGCCTTTAGTTATTTTACATTTCATTTGTTGTCATGCGTTGTACATATAGTGAAATTCAAAATACAGTTTTAGTTCATAAACCATTTCATCATTTGACCTAAATGTACTGCATGAATAATTTTAGATATGACTGAGATGATACTTGTACAGACTGTGTGAAATATAAAGTCTATTCCATAACAGTGAACTAATATATGCTAAGTATGTGTACAGTATGACCCATATACATGTGTGCATTCAGATATTTATTATCACTCAGTTAATATTAAATTTTGATGTTTTCTCCTATTAAACAGCCATATCTTTTGAATTGGTGTCATTTGAACAGTAGTTCTAACTATTTTCCTGTTTTTGCAAATATGAGAGTATTGTGAGGACATAAATTACTGGGAAATACCTTTAAGTAATTCATGCCCCTGCCGGGAAATCTGATTTTTTGACATATATATTTGTCTGTTTTCTCAAAGATTTTCAACTTTTCCATATTTATGGTTACATTGTAAAATGTGGTGAACTTCTACTTGTCCCTACTAGCTCTGGGTAAAGCTGTGCAAGTCAGACAATAGATTTTGCCACCCCTGCTCTGGCTAATAACGGCCAACTCTGAAAAGAAATCAGATTCTTATACATCCTAAAAATCACATTGCTTACAGGTAACAAAATACTTTATAACGTAGTGGGAGTAGTCAAAATTTTTAGCTCGACTATACGAAGTATGGAGAGCTGTCCTACTCGACCCGGCGTCGGCGTCCTTCCGCATTCGCACTTTGGTTAAAGTTTTGATGCACTTTCACTTTATCTCTGTAATTACTTGATGGATTTGCTTCAAACTTAAAATAGTTATTTCTCATCATCACTCACATCATATGGCACAAGGGCCATAACTCTCACACCAATATTTCATGAATTACCCCCACTTTTTGCTTACAATTTCAGGTTCAAGTTTTGCTGCACTTTCACTCTATCTCAGTTATTACTAAATGGATTTGATTTAAACTTAAAATATTTGTTCCACCTTATCACCCACATCATATGACACAAGGTCTATAACCCTGGTACCAATATTTCATGAATTATGCCCCCTTTTACTTAGAATTTCAGGTTAAAGTTTTCATGCACTTTCACTTCCAGTTCTCAGTTATTACTAAATGAATTTGATTTAAACTTAAAATAGTTATTCAACATCATCACTCACATCATATGACACAAGGGTCATAACTCTTGCACCAATATCTCATGAATTATCCCCTACTTTTACTTAGAATTTCAGGTTAAAGTTTTGATGAACTTTCACCCTATCTCAGTTATTACTAAATGGATTTAATTAAAATAATTGTTCCACCTTATCACCCACATCATATGACAAAAGGTTCATAACTCTGGTACCAATATTTCATGAATTATGCCCCCCTTTTACTTAGACTTTCAGGTTAAAATTTTGATGCACTTTCATGCTATCTCAGTTATTACTAAATGGATTTGATTCAAACTTAAAATATTGTTCCACCTTATCACCCACATCATATGACAAAAGGTCCATAACTCTGGTACCAATATTTCATGAATTATGCCCCCCTTTTACTTAGACTTTCAGGTTAATTTTGATGCATTTTCACTATATCTCACTTATTACTTAATACTTTTGACACAGACTCAAGCTATTGTCCAATATCTTCATTCTTATTGGAGTCATTAAACACTCTAGTGACAGCTCCAGCTTCCTCAGATGTGCCCAGTTTCACTATCAAGCATCGAAATAGTCGAGCGTGCTGTCTCCTGTGACAGCTCTTGTTATATTGCCCATAAGAAAAATATCTTAATATTTCCTAGAATTGCATCAAATTTGTTGGACTAGTAGTGTGAGGGGAATTAAACAATGTTTCATTCTAAGAAATAAACAACCAGGTCTAGAAATGCCATCCGTACCACAATTAAATTATAACTGCTGCTCTACCTACAGCCACCAGTGGAAATCATTATAATAGTTGGCTTGGCAATTTTGATTTATAATCAATGGACAGACACTTCTCAGTTATTACTAAATGAATTTGATTTAAACTTAAAATAGTTATTCAACATCATCACCCACATCATATGACACAAGGTGCATAACTCTGGCACCATTTTTTCATGAATTATTCCCCCTTTTTACTTAGAATTTCAGGTTAAAGTTTTGGTGCACTTTCACTCTACCTCTGTTATTACTGAATGGATTTGATTCTAACTTAAAATAGTTGTTCAGCATCATCACCCACATCATTTGACACAAGATGCATAACTCTGGCACAATTTTTCATGAATTATTCCCCTTTTTACTTAGAATTTCAGGTTAAAGTTTTATGCACTTTCACTCTATCTCTGTTATTACTGAATGGATCTGATTCAAACTTAAACAGTTGTTCAACATCATTACCCTTATCATATGACACAAGGTGCATAACTCTGAGACCAATTTTTCATGAATTATTTCCCCTTTTTACTTAGACTTTTTGATGCACTTTCACTCTGTCTCTGTTATTACTGAATGGATATGATTCAAACTTAAAATAGTTGTTCAACATCATCACCCACACTATATGACACAAGCTGCATAACTCTGGCACCAATATTTAATGAATTATGCCCCTTTTTGCTTAGGATATACTTATATAGTGTTTTGATACATTTTATCTTTACCTCTCTTATTACTTTAAGTTGATATTTTTGACATAGACTCAGGCTATTGTGCAATATCTTCATCCACAATTGGAGTCATTAAACACTCCAGTGACAGCTCTAGTTATGTCTCCCACCACACAGTGGTGTGGGAGACATATTGATTTACTCCAGTCTGTCTGTGTGTCCGTGTGTCTGTGTGTCTGTCTGTCACAAAGCTTGTCCACACTCTAAGTCGAACATTTCTCATCCGATTTTCACCAAACTTGAAGAAAATGTGTTTGACCATAAGACCTCGGCCAAGTTCGATAACTAGCCAAATCGGTCCAGGTATTTTGGAGTTACGGCCCTTGAATTATCGAAAAATTGGCCTTTTTACTCATGTCCGCACTCTTAATCAAACATTTCTCATCCGATCTTCATCAAACTTGAACAAAATGTGTTTGACCATGAGACCTCGGCCAAGTTCAATAACTAGCCAAATCGGTCTAGGCATTTTGGAGTTACGGCCCTTGAATTATCAAAAACTTGGCCTTTTTACTCATGTCCGCACTCTTAATCAAACATTTCTCATCCGATCTTCACCAAACTTGAACAAAATGTGTTTGACCATGAGACCTCGGCCAAGTTCGATAACTAGCCAAATCGGTCCAGGCATTTTGGAGTTACGGACCTTGAATTATCAAAAAATCGGCCTTTTTACTCTTGTCCGCACTCTAAGTCGAACATTTCTCATCCGATCTTCACCAAACTTGAACAAAATATGTTTGACCATCAGACCTCGGCCAAGTTCGATAACTAGCCAAATCGGTCCAGGCATTTTAGAGTTACGGCCCTTGAATTACCGAAAAAATCTGTCTGTTTACTCTTGTCCGCTCTCTAAGTCGAACATTTCTCATCCGATCTTCACCAAACGTGAACAAAATGTGTTTGGCCATAAGACCTTACCCAAGTTCGATAACTAGCCAAATCCGCCCAGGCACTTTTGATTTATGGCCCTTGAATTACTGATTGGATCCACTCATCCAGACCATCTAATTGGATCCACTTGTCTAAAACATCTAGAGAAACTAACATTTTTCATAGGGGCAGTTGTGGGAGACATGCGCTTTTCTCAAAAGCATCCCTAGTTTCCTCAGATATGCCCAGTTTCACTATCCAGCATCGAAATAGTCGAGCGCGCTGTCTCCTGTGACAGCTCTTGTTCATCTGGCTCCGCCCCCTATTTTCAGAGTAATGGCCCCTGAAATAGTCAAAAATGCACATTTCACCTTGTGACATGCCTAGCTCAAAAAGTATTTGATATAGATTCATGAAACTTTGCATGAGTCTTAATCATGATATGAACTTGCGCATCTCCTATTTTTCATCTGGCTCCGCCCCTTAGTTTTAGAGTTATGGCCCCTGAAATAGTCAAAAATGCACATTTTCTCCTTGTGACATGCCTAGCTCAAAAAGTATTTGATATAGATTCATGAAACCTTGCTTGAGTCTTTATCATGATGTGACCTTGCACACTTAGCATTCTTCTTGAGAATCTTAGAGCTTATTACAGAGTTACAGCCCTTGTGCACATTTGTCACACATGTGTCCTACAGACACATTCTAGTTTTTCCTTGTTTTCCTTTTTTAGCTCACCAGAGCAAGGTGAGCTTTTGTGATCGCCCTGTGTCTGTTGTCCGTCATCAACAATTTGACTGTTAACGCTCTAGAGGTCACAGTTTTGGCCCACTCTTAATGAAACTTGGTCAGAATGTTACCCTTAATAAAATCTTTGTCAGGATTGGGTCATCTGGGGTCAAAAACTAGGTCATCAGGTAAAATATAAGGAAAAGCTTGTTAACACTCTAGAGGACACATTTTTTACCCTATCTTCATGAAACTTTGTCAGAATGTTTACCTTGATGACCTTTAGGCCAGCTTTGAATCTTGGTCATGTTGGGTAAAAAGCTAGGTCACGCGTTCAAATCAAAGGAAAAGCTTGTTAACACTCTAGAGGCCACATTTGTGACCCTATCTTCATGAAACTTGGTCAGAATGTTTATCTTGATGATTCCTAAGCCAAGTTTGAATCTGGGTCATGTTGGGTCAAAAACTAGGTCACTATAGGCCAGATCAAAGGAAAATCTTGTTAACACTCTAGAGACCACATTTTAAGTTTGAAACTCGTGAGAATTGGTGAGAATGTTTGCCTTGATGACCTCTAGGTCAAATTTGAATCTGGGTCATGTGGGGTCAGAAACTAGGTTACCTGGTTAGATCAAAGGGAAAGCTTGTTTACACTCTTGTTCATTTGATGAATGTTTTTCTGCATGAAATATCCATGAAATTTTATCTGGGTCATGTGGGGTCAAAAACTAGGTCACCAGGTGAAATAAAAAAATAAGCTTATTTACACCCTAGGGGGGTACATTTTTTTATTTTATCTTCATAAAACTTGGTAAGAATGTTTGTTATCATGAAGTCTTGGATGATTTCAAATCTGACGTGGGATAAAAAACTAGGTCACTAGGTCAAATTAAAGGAAAAGCTTGTATACACTAGAGGCCACTTTTTTGCTCCAGTCTTCCTGAAACTTTGTCAGAATGTTTGTTTTCATGAAATTTTGGACAAGTTTGAATCTGGGTCATGTGGGGTAAAAAAACTAGGTCACTAGGTCAAATCAAAGAAAATGCTTGTTTACACTCAAGAGGCCACTTTGAAATGTGTCTGTACTTGAGCTTGAGGAAATACCATAAATAATACAAAATTAATAAAAAATGGCATGGTAAAAGTTGTTAAAAAATTGCAACACAGTGCAAAACATGGTTAGCTTTAAGAATATACCTAAGAATATACCAAGCAAATGCTATTTCTTAAATATTACCATTAGGGGTCCAATACCTTAAAACAGTTATTCAGTTAAAAAATATTCAGATACTAAGATATGAAAATTGTAAGTATTTCAAAACTGTTTTAATTTTGAAAATCCAGTAAAAAAGTTGTTAAAATTTAAAAATTCCGATCCCATTGCCCACCATCAGATGAACACATTTTAATGCGTGACGTCACAGCAATCTCGCCATTATTGATTTCTGCAAACTTTTGTTTTATCAGCTGAATAATGCAGCGATTTATTCGATTTATTCGAAACTATTAAAAATAAATCTTTAATATGTATTCACACACAATTTTATTGATATATTTACATCTTTAGTAAATATCAGGTATCATTACTTATCCATTGGGAAATCTATTACTGGATGGCTAAAAATCCCCTGAGAATTTTCTAGCCGTCTGGCTTCCGGTTACCAGACGGCTAGACTCTTCCTTTTGCATAAATACCTTCATAATTAAACTAGAATATATAATGCTAATGGCTAAACCAGCATGTCTGTCGTATAAAGTCTAGTATAGTTATGATCAATGGTTATGATTTGACTTGTCTGAATTATTAGTCTCCTACTGGTTGAAAACCAGTTTCGGGGACTATAGGAATGCGCTTTTTCGTCATTCCGTCATTCCGTCCGTCAGCAAATTCGTGTCCAGTCCATAACTCTTTTATCCATGAAGGGATTTTTAGCTCACCTGTCACGAAGTTATTGTGACCGCTTGATGTCCGTCGTGCGTCGTCCGTCAGCAATTTCTAAATAAATCTTCTTCTTGAAAACCACTGGGCAGAATTACACCAAACTTCACAGGAATGATCCTTGGGTGGCCCCGTTTCAAAATTTTTCAAAGAATTGAATTCCATGCAGAACTCCCGTTGCCATGGCAACCGAAAGGAAAAGCTTTAAAAATCTTCTTGTCCAAAACCACAGGGCCTAGGGCTTTGATATCTGGTGTGTAGCATCATCTAGTGGTCCTCTACCAGAATTATTCAAATTATCCCCCTAGCCTTAAATATGGCCCCGCCCGGGGGTCACATGGTTTATATAGACTTACATAGGGAAAACTTTGAAAATCTTCTTGTACAAAACCACATGGCCTAGGGCTTTGGTATTTGGTATGTAGCATCATCTAGTGGTCCTCTACCAAGATTGTTCAAATGATCCCCCTAGGGTCAAATATGGCCCCGCCCCGGGGGTCCCAAGTTTTACATAGTCTTATATAGGAAAAAAGTTTAAAAATCTTCTTGTCTGAAACCACAACACTTAGACCTTTGATATTTGGTTTGTAGCATTGTCTTATAGTCCTCAACCAAATTTGTTCAAATTGTACCCCTTGGGTGAAAAGAGGCCCTGCGCTAGGGGTCCCAAATTTTATATAGACTTATATAGGAAAAAGCTTTAAAAATCTTCTTGTCTGAAACCATACGACCTAGGCTTTTGATATTTCGTATGATGCATTGTCTAGTAGTCCTCTACCAAAATTGTTCAAATTATGCTGTGATCTAGGTTCATTAAATACTTCCTAATTGAAAATATACGAGGGTTGTCCCAGAAAATCGCGGTGGCCAAAATTAGTTTATGATCGAAATATTGCCGACTTTCAGTTATACCTTCAGTTAATGCCATTTCGAAATTTCAGTAAGATTACTAATATGTAATCATGTGATATATATTAACTTTTTACAAAATGCATAGAATGACGATAAATGTTTAAACACTTGCGAATGAGGCAAATACCAAATAAATATAATAATATTGATAAATTATGGGATGTGTCACAAAAAATAAATGATAGAGCAACATCATCCTTTCATATACTAATGAAAATTCAATGTGTTATTACTGACATGGATTTAAAAAATTTAGGTATGTGCTGTCAACATTTTAATAATTTGGCAAAATATATTTCTTTGCATTGGAAGAATTGTTCAGCTATCTAGGCCTAGTATATAGAAATTGAAAGCTATGAAAAACACATTCGTTTGATATGCATCAACTTGAAAATATATAAGGAAATAAATGCAAAATCTGTGATTTACTGATGCTAATTATCAGATCATATTTACTGTTTAATTATAATTTCCCTTGACTGTGACCTTAACCTACTGACCTACTTTCTTGTTTTCAGCTCACCTGAGCCAAAGGCTAGGGTGAGCTATTGTGATTGCTCATCGTCCGTCAAAATCTACAATGTAGAAAAAATTATATTTGCGAAAATGGTATGAAAGTTATGATTTTACCATAGAATTCCATTATGAAAAATTGCATGAGGCCCAAATGTTTCAAATCAGTCTAGCAAAAAATCAAGCACACGACCCTATCCTTTTTAGCTCGACTTTTCGAAGAAAATGTAGAGCTATTGCACTCGCCCGGCATCAGCATCGCCGTTGGTTAAAGTTTTTATAAAGTCAAATATCTCTGTTACTATCAAAGTTATTGACCTGAAACTTAAAATAGTTATTTACTATCAAAGTCTACACCAGGAGAAACAATCCCCATAACTCTGATTGAATTTTGACAGAATTATGCCCCGTTTTAACTTAGAATTTTTGGTTAAAGTTTTTGATTAAGTCAAATATCTCTGTTACTATCAAAGCTATTGACTTGAAACTTAAAATAGTTATTTACTATCAAAGTCTACACCAGGAGAAACAATCCCCATAACTCTGGTTTGAATTTTGACAGAATTATGCCCCTTTTAACTTAGAAATTTTGTTAAAATTTTTGATAAAGTCAAATATCTCTGTTACTATTAAAGCTTTTGACTTGAAACTCAAAATAGTTATTTACTATCAAAATCTACACCAGGAGACACAATTCCTATAACTCTGGTTTGAATTTTGACAAAATTATGCCCCTTTTTAACTTAGAATGTTTAGTTAAAGTTTTTGATAAAGTCAAATATCTCTGTTACTATCAAAGCTTTTGACTTGAAACTTAAAATACTTATTTACCATCAAAGTCTACACCAGGAGAAACAATCCCCATAACTCTGATTTGAATTTTGACAGAATTATGCCCCTTTTAACTTAGATTTTTTTGTTAAAATTTTTGATAAAGTCAAATATCTCTGTTACTATTAAAACTTTTGACTTGAAACTCAAAATAGTTATTTACTATCAAAGTCTACACCAGGAGACACAATTCTCATAACTATAATTTGAATTTTAACAGAGTTTTGCCCCTTTTTAACTTGGATTTTTTTTTTTACTGGCAAAGCTCAGATTCAGAGTCAAGCACTGAGAAAAGTCGAGCGCGCTGTCTTACGGACAGCTCTTGTTTAGCTCACCTGTCACATAGTGACAGGGTGAACTTTTGTGATCGCCCTTCATCCGTCGTCTGGCCCTGGTGAAAAAGCGGTGTCCGTGACAGTAGTTTGTTTTTTGAGGGCATGCTGCTTAAAAAGCAAATCTATCTTTGCGCATGTCGCCCCTGTTGCATCCGTGATCTTTTTACGGTATGATTTTGCATTATATGACATTTTTTTTCAAAGGGAAGTAACTTTGCATACACACATCCGGGGAACTGAAAAACGCGCGTATTATATGGATCAGTAAAACTTTATCAGGCCCATTAAGTTACGAGACACTCCTAAGACTATCGGGTATCGATTTTTTTCTTGAATTTTTTTTTTTTCTTTCGAGGGGGAATTTTTCTATACTTGGGGGGAAAAAAACATACTATTTCGAGGGGGGAACGGGGCCGAATTTCAGTCCCAAAAATCGGCAAACAAGGACCCTGTGGATCCATCCATCATGGCCATCGAGAGAAACTAGACATTTTTCAATGGGGTCCATTCATCAAGGCCATCGAGAGAAACTAGACATTTTTCAATGTTGCAGTTGTGGGGGACATGCGCTTTTCTCAAAAGCATCTCTAGTTTCTCATGATTCTTTTGACTGATCTTGATTATGATTTTTTGACCTTCTTGTCCTAAGTGCAATGATGACAGGTGAGTGATATAGGGCCATTATGGCCCTCTTGTATTTGCTGAATCTTCTAGGTATATTTTCAAGTTTTGAAAAAGCGGAGTTTAATCAAATTCTACATTGTTGAAAAAAATTTGATCCAAACATGCAAAACTACCTTAAACAACATCTCCTCCTAAACCACCAGGCCAGTTTTGATGAAACTTCACAGGGATGTGCCTTGGATAGTCTTCTTTAATTTTTGGGAAAAAAAATACAGAACTCTGGTTGCTATGGCAACAGAAAGGAAAAGCTTAAAAATTACATAGACTTATATAGAAAAAGCTTTAAAAATCTTCTTGTCTAAAACCACAAGACCTAGGCTTTTGATATTTTATATGTAAACATTGCCTTGTGGTCCTCTACCAAAATTGTTCAGATCATGTCCCTGGGGTGAAAAGAGGCCACGCCCCGGGGGTCCGAAGTTTTACTTAGACTTATATTGGAAAAAAACTTTAAAAATCTTCTTGTCTGAAACCACAAGACCTAGGCCTTTGATGTTTGGTATGTAGCATTGCCTTGTGGTCCTCTATAAAGATTTTTCAAATTATGCCCCTGGGGTGAAAAGAGGTGCCTCCCCGGGGGTCCCAAGTTTTACATAGACTTATATAGGATTTTTTGTCGAGCCCACTTGTGGAAGCGAAGACATAGTTGTCCAAATGGCTGTTCCGTGTATGTGCGTGTGTCCATCCAGATTTGTTTGTCCGGACCATAACTTTGACCTGCATGGAGCAATCTCGTTTATATTTGGCATGAATGTTAATCTCAGTGAGATGGAATTTCATGCGCAAACCGCAGGTTCCTATCGCAAAGGTCAAGGTCACACTTGGCGGTCAAAGGTTAAATTCAATAATGACTGTCCGGAGCATTTCTTCTTCATGCATGAAGGGATTTTGATGTAACTTGGCACAAATGTTCACAACTATGTGACTGAGTGTCATGCGCAAGAACCAGGACCCTAGGACTAAGGTCAAGGTCACACTTAGAGGTCTAAGGTCAGATACAAGAATGACTTGTTTGGAGCATTTCTTTTTCATGCATGGAGGGATTTTGATTTAACTTGGCACAATTATTCACCATCATGAGATGGAGTGTCTTGTGCAAGAACCTAGAATTACTTCCCTTTGTTGTTACTATAAATAGCTTATATTGTAACTTTTTTATTACTGGTCGTAGGGAAAAATCAAGACCACTTTTCTGTAGTACAATATGCATGTTTCATTCAATTTTTAGATGTATTTTGACCTATCTCTACTGGTAAGGATTTTTGTGTGGACTTAGATTTTTTTAAGATTTACTTACCTTTGTTGTTACTATAAATAACTTATATTGTAACTTTTTGCAATCATTTTTTATTTGGCATAAATGTTTGCCTCAATGAGACAGGGTGTCATGTGCAACTCCAGTCCTTTTGACAGCTGGTGGGCTCGACATGTTGCCCATGGGCATCTAGTTTTTAAATCTTCTTGTCTTAAACTGCAAGGCCTAGGCTTTTGATATTTGGCATGTTGCATTGCCTAGTGGTCCTCTACCAAGATTGTTCAAATTATGCCTCTGGGGTAAAAAGAGGCCCTAGCTTCCTTGGGGGTCCCAAGTTTTACTTAGACTTACATAGAAAAAACTGAGGCCCCCGAGGGTCACATAGTTTTTGTATGAGTTATATAGGAAAAAATAATTCAAAAATTATCAGATTATATTTCCTAGACTGTTTGATTATAATTACCTGGTGACCCCAAGTAATTAGGGGTGACTTGACTGTTTACCTACTGACCTACTTTCTTGTTTTTTAAGATACAGCGTTGAAATTTGAATGACAAATACAGTTTTGCACACCGATCTTAAAACTGACCTTCAGTGACCATGACTGTGACCTACTGACCAACATTCTTAATATTTTAGCATCAGTTTGACATTTGAAACATGTAGCTCATATTACTCAGGTGAGCGATCCAGGGTTTTGATCTACTTCCTCTCTGTTATTACCAAACAGGTTTGATTCAAACTTAAAATAGTTATACCGCATCATCAGTCACATCATATGATACAAGAGCCATAACTCTTGCTCCAATATTTACTTAGAATTTCAGGTTAATGTTGATGCACTTTCATTATGTCTCCCACCACACAGTGGTGTGGGAGACATATTGATTTACTCCAGTCTGTGTGTCTGTGTGTGTGTGTGTGTGTGTCTATCTGTCACAAAGCTTGTCCGCACTCTAAGTCGAACATTTCTCATCCGATTTTCACCAAACTTAAACAAAATGTGTTTGACCTTAAGACCTCGGCCAAGTTCAATAACTAGCCAAATTGGTCCAGGCGTCTTAGAGTTATGGCCCTTGAATTACCAGAAATCGGTCTTTTTACTCTTGTCCGCACTCTAATTTGAATATTTCTCATCCAATCTTCACCAAACTTAAACAAAATGTGTTTGACCATGAGACCTCGGCCAAGTTCAATAACTAGCCAAATCGGTCTAGGCATTTTGGAGTTACGGCCCTTGAATTATAAAAAAATTGGCCTTTTTACTCATGTCCGCACTCTTAGTCAAACATTTCTCATCCGATCTTCACCAAACTTGAACAAAATGTGTTTGACCATGAGACCTTGGCCAAGTTCGATAACTAGCCAAATCGGTCCAGGCATTTTAGAGTTACGGCCCTTGAATTACCGAAAAAATCCGTCTGTTTACTCTTGTCCACTCTCTAAGTCGAATATTTCTCAACCGATCTTTACCAAACTTGAACAAAATGTGTTTGGCCATAAGACCTTACCCAGGTTCGATAACTAGCCAAATCCGCCAGGCACTTTTGATTTATGGCCCTTGAATTACTGATTGGATCCACTCATCCAGACCATCTAATTGGATCCACTCGTCTAAAACATCTAGAGAAACTAACATTTTTCATAGGGGCAGTTGTGGGAGATATGCGCTTTTCTCAAAAGCATCTCTAGTTATATCTTTGTTATTACTTAATGAATTTGATTCAAACTTCAAAATAGTTATTGTACCACATAATTGTCCTCATCATATGATACAAGGACCATAACTCTGGCACAAATATTTTTTTAATTAAGTCACGTTCTTACAAAGAATTTCAGTTTAATGTTGATACCTTTTTAGCTCCACTATTCGGAGAATAGGGGGGCTATACTACTCGCCCCGGCGTCGGTGTGACCCTTCTTGGTTAAAGCTTTTCGGCAACCTTTGTTTTTTTGTCATATCTTTGTAACTATTGCTTATATCTTACTGTAACTTCACATAAACATTGTCCAGTATACAAACAATGTATGTATAGGGGCTGAGCCCATTATACCCAAGGTCAAGGTCACCAAGCTGTTATACTTAGGTTATTTTTAAGGTTAAAGTTTTTCGGCAACCTTTGTTTTTCTGTCATATCTTTGTTAATATTGCTTATATCTTACTGTAACTTCACATAAACATTGTCTAGTATGCAAACAAAGTATATGTAGGGGTTGAGCCCATTATACCCAAGGTCAAGGTCACCAAAGTGTAGTACTTAGATTATTTTTAAGGTTAAAGTTTTTCTGCAACCTCTGTTTTTCTGTCATATCTTTGTTACTATTGCTTATATCTTACTGTAACTTCACATAAACATTGTCCAGTATGCGAACAAAGTATGTATGTACAGGGACTGGGCCCAGTTTTATCCAAGGTCAAGGTCACCAAGGTCTTATACTTAGGTTATTTTTGAGGTTAAAGTTTTTCGGCAACCTCTGTTTTTCTGTCATAACTTTGTTACTTTTGCTTATACCTTACTGTAAGTTCTCATAAACATTGTCCAGCATACAAACATAGTATATGCAGGGGCTGGGCCCATTATACCCAAGGTCAAGGTCACCAAGGAGTTATACTTGGAATTATTTTCATGTTAAATTTTCTTCGAAAGCTTTATTAATAGACATATCTCTGGTACTTTAAAAGATAATGACTTGAAATTAAAAATATTTGTTTATAATCATCATCTGCATGTGTAGTTACATACCCCATAACTCTAATTGTATTTTTGACAGAATTATGCCCCTTTTGTACTTATATTTTTTTTTTGCAATCTTTGCTTTCTGGATATTACTTTAACACAATATAAGGTAATGACTTGAAACTTAAAATGTATCTTTATCTCCATCATCTGCATGTGTGGTAACAATCCCCATAACTCTGATTTGTATTTTTGACCAAATTATGCCCCTTTTACACTTAAATTTTTTTAACAAACTTCATTTTCTGGACATAACTTTGGTACTATATAAGATAATGACTTGAAACTCAAAATATATCTTTACCATCATCATCTGCATTTGTTGTAGCAATCCTAATAACTCTAATTTGTGTATTTGATGGAATTATGCCACTTGGTGTATCTTCCTTTTATAGTATAGATCTCTTATTCAGACATATATTCATTTTACTGTCATATCCCCGAATAGTGGAGCGCGATGTCTTACGGACAGCTCTTGTTTCCTCTGTTGTTACTCAGTTGATTTGATTCAAACTTGAAATAGTTATCACATAGCATCACCCGCATCAAGGTTCATAATACTGGCACCAAAATGATATAGTTATGCCTCCCTTTTTACAAGAATTTCAGGTTAAAATTATGATGCACATTTGCTCTATCTCAGTTATTACTAAACAGATTTGATTCAAACTTAGAACAATTGTTCCACATTATTAGCCACATGATATGACTTATGGTGCATTACTTTATTTTTTGCTCACCTGAGCCAAAGGCTCATGGTGAGCTTTTGTGACCGCTCAATGTCCGTCAGCATTTTCTAAAAAAAAAAATCTTCTTGAAAACCACTAGGCACAATTATACCAAACTTCACAGGAATGACCCTTGGGTGGTCCCCTTTCAAAATTTTTCAAAGAACTGAATTCCATGCAGAACTCAAAACGGAAAACATTAAAACAATAAAAACGGCAAGGTGTATCCTTCGATCATCTGTTTTGACGCTCATGAGTTTTGACGCCCTTATTTATTTTGCTGTCAAATAGGTATAAGTGACCTTTTATGATGCCAAATTACACACGTTTGCAAAGCAGGCAATATTTTACCTTGCTCAAATAAAACATTAATGCATTCAACAGATTTACAGTAAGATTATATTATTTTTTCATACTTTGGTGTATTTTTATGTCTTTTTAATAATGCAAAAATCTCCTATCCTTTAAAAACCTAACTCTTTTAGGAGCAACTGGTCAGGAATTCAGATCTTGGTTTTCTCTTTCCCTCAGCTATTTTTCAAAGTCACAAGACAGTTCTTTGACTGAAATTTTGAATAAATTTTAGATTTTTCACTCTCCTGTAGGCTATACACCTTGTATCATTTGAAAACATTAAATTAATTTAATTGAATATGGTTTTGCTGCTCTTTGTCAAATCTTGTTGTAAATAAAGAAGGTCATGTTTCTAATAAGTTTTCACTGAAAGTACCAAAGTTAGAGCTGTTAGAAAGGGTTATATATTTTTGTGTCCACACTGTTTTGATAATGAATGACTGCTATTAACAATATGTAAACTGAGTAAAAAAGATCACATTTTACAAAGAAATAGTAAAAAGTTCACTTAAAAAGATTAATATTAATTTGTTTATTGTCCTTTTAAGTTTCAGGTTTCGACTGCATTCACATAGAATTATACCAGCCAAATATGATTTTGGCCATACAGGCTCCAGAAAAGTGCAGTTTTGGTTAAGAGAGCCAGCCAATCAAAAGGCGTCATTTCTCATGAGCCTTAAAAATATGGATGCCTCGATGGTCAGTCAGTAATAATACAAATATTGACACCTTTTTGCCAAAAAAATTCACAAAACAGGAATAAAATAAAGGGAGACATGCCATAGTTTATAACAGCATTATTTATTTGTTTAATTTATCTATATCACTAATGAAATACATGTTAGACTGCTTAAGGGCGTCAAAACTAATGACTCTAGGATAGAGCCTTGATATTTGGCATGTAACATCATCTTATTTTGGCCCAATCTTAATGAAACTTGGTCAGAATGTTACCCTCAATAAAATCTTGGACTAGTTTGATATTGGGTCATCTGGGATCAGAAACTAGGTCACCAGGTCAAATCAAAGGAAAAGCTTGTTAACACTCTAGAGGTCACAATTTTGATCCAGTATTACTTAATCTTGGTCAGAATGTTACTCTCAATAAAATCTTGGACGTGTTTGATATTTGGTCATCTGGGGTTAAAAACTAGGTCACCAGGTCAAACCTAAGGAAAAGCTTGTTAACGCTCTAGAGGCCACATTTATGACTGTATCTTCATGAAACTTTGCCAGAATGTTAATCTTGATAATCTTTAAGTAAAATTCGAATCTGGGTCACGTAGGGTCAAAAACTAGGTCACCAGGTTAAATCAAAGGAAAAGCTTGTTAACACCATAGGGGCCACATTTATGACTGTATCTTCATGAAACTTAGTTAGAATGTTAATGTTGATGATCTTCAGGTCAAGGTTGAATCTGAGTCATGTGGGGTCAGAAAGTAGGTCACTAGGTCAAATCAAAGAAAAAGCTTGTTAACACTCAAGAGGCCACATTTATGACCATATCTTAATAAAACTTGGTCAGAATGTTAATCTTGATGATCTTTAGGTCAAGCTTAAATCTGGTTTAGAGGTGGGGGGGTGGGGTCAAAAACCAGGTCACCAGGTCAAATAAAAGGAAAAACTTGTTAACTTTCTAGAGGCCACATTTATGACTGTATCTTCATGAAACTTGGTCAGAATGTTAACCTTGATGATCTTTAGATCAAGCACAAATCTGGGTCATGTGGGGTCAAAAACAAATCTGGTTTAGAGTGGGGGGGGGGGGGGGGGGGTGGGGTCAAAAACCAGGTCACCAGGTCAAATCAAAGGAAAAGCTAGTAAACACTCTAGAGGCCACATTTATGACCATATCTTAATGAAACTTGGTCAGAATGTTAATCTTGATGATCTTTAGGTCAATAGGTCAGGTGAGCAATACAGGGCCTTCATGGCCCTCTTGTTTAAGATACAGCCTTGAAATTTGCATGTCATGTACAGTTTTGCATACCAATCATAAAACAGCCTTTCAGTGACCATGAATGTGACCTACTTTCTAATATTTTAGCGTCAGTTTGCCATTTGAAACATGTTGCTCATATTACTCAGGTGAGCGATTCAGGGTCATCATGACCCTGTTGTTGCAGAATTTATTACTAAATACATTTGACACAGACTTAAGTTATGGTCCAATATCTTCATCTAAATTGGAGTCCTTAAACACTTGAGTGACAGCTCCAGCTTCTTCAGATGTGCACAATTTCACTAACCAGCATTGAAATAGTTGAGCGTCATGTCTCCTGTGACAGCTCTTGTTTGTTTTGTTCATTCTGTTTGCTATTGTCAGTAAGATAGTATCTTAGTACTAATAAGGAACTTCACAAAATTCTTTCCCATCATAATACCAACTTAATTGGCATAGGTCCCAAAACTCATGCTTTCATTTTGGTGAAATTATCCTTTAGTGTACTTTAAAATAGCCATATTTATGATAACTTTAAAAGTATATAAGGAGTTTCAAGGAGTTCATAAATAGGGAGCAAAATGGACTTTTTTAGCTCACCTGTCACGAAGTGACAAGGTGAGCTATTGTGAACGCTTGATACCTGTCGTCAGTCGTGCGTCGTCCGTCTGCGTCAACAATTTCTAAAAAAATCTTCTTCTTGAAAACCACTGGGCAGAATTACACTAAATTTCACATGAATGATCCTTGGGTGGCCCCCTTTCAAAATTATTCAAAGAATTGAATTCCATGCAGAACTCTCGTTGCCATGGCAACCGAAAGGAAAAACTTAAACCACAGGGCCTAGGGCTTTGATATCTGGTGTGTAGCATCATCTAGTGGTCCTCTGTCAAAATTATTCAAGTTATCCCCCTAGGGTCAAATATGACCCCGCCCCGGGGGTCACATGGTTTATATAGACTTATAATAGGGAATACTTTGAAAATCTTCTTGTACAAAACCACATGGCCTAGGGCTTTGATATTTGGTATGTAGCACCATCTAGTGGTCCCCTACCATGTTCAAATTATCCCCCTAGGATCAAATATGGCCCTGCCCCAGGGGTCTCAAGTTTTACATAGACTTATATAGGAAAAAAGTTTAAAAATCTTCTTGTCTGAAACCACAACACTTAGACCTTTGATATTTGGTTTGTAGCATTGTCTTATGGTCCTCAACCAGAATTGTTCAAATTGTACCTCTTGGGATGAAAAGAGGTCCTCCCCTGGGGGTCCTAAGTTTTATATAGACTTATATAGGAAAAAGCTTTAAAAATCTTCTTGTCTGAAACCGTACGACCTAGGCTTTTGATATTTGGTATGTGCATTGTCTAGTAGTCCTCTACCAAAATTATTCAAATTATGCTCCTGGGGTTAAAAGAGGCCCCACCCTGGGGTCAGTTATTATGTGAGTTATATAGGAAAAATACTTTAAAAAATCATCTGATCCTATTTCCAAGACTGTTTAATTATAATTACCTGATGACCCCAAGTAATATGATGTCACTTGACTGTGACCTTGACCTGCTGACCTACTTTCTTGTTTTTTAAGATACAGCCTTGAAATTTTGATGACATACACAGTTTTGCACACAAATCGTAAAACTGAATTTCATTGACCATGAATGTGACCTACTGACTTTCTTAATATTTTATCCTCATTTTGACATTTGAAACATGTACCTCATATTACTCAGGTGAGCGATCCAGGGTCATCATGACCCTCTTGTTTATATAATTTACAATTTAAAAAAATTTAGAAAGGTTGATCCTGTGATCATAATGCTTAATAAAGTATAAGATTTTTAGCTTGACTATTCAAAGAACAGGTAGAGCTATTGGACTCACTCATGAGTCGGCATCCGCATTGGCATCGGCGTCCCGAATTGGATAAGTTTTTGTATGTAAGCTGGTATCTCAGTAACCACGTATGTGAATGGATTGAAACTTGAAACACTTATTCACTGTGATAAACTGACTTACATTGCATAGGTGCCATAACTATATTTTGCTTTTTAGCTCGACTGTTCAAAGAATAGTGGAGCTATTGGACTCACCTGTGCGTCCACGTCCTGATTTGGTTAAGTTCTTGTGTGTAAGCTAGTATCTCAGTAACCACTCGTGGGAATGGATTGAAACTTCATACACTTATTCACTGTGATAAACTGACTTATACTGCACAGGTTCCATAACTCTATTTTGCTTTTTTACAAAATTATGCCCCTTTTTCGACTTATAAATTTTTGTTTAAGGTTTTGTATGTAAGCTGGTATCTCAGTACTCACTAATGGGAATGGATTGAAACTCACTGACATGATCTGACATTCACTAAGCAGGTCACATAATTCTGTTTTCTTTCTTCAAAATTATGCCCTTTTTCCACTTAGCAGTTTTTGGCTCACCTGAGCCAGAGGCTCAGGGTGAGCTATTGTGATCACTCACCGTCCGGCGTCTGCCGTCCGTAGTCCGTCGTCCGTCCGTAAACTTTTACTTTAAACAACATCTCCTCATAAACCGCTAAGCCAATTTTATCCGAACTTCACAGGAATGTTTCTTGGGTGAAGCTCTACAAAAATTATTCAAAGAATTGAATTCCATGCAGAACTCTGGTTGCCATGGCAACCGGAAGGAAAAACTTTAAAAAATGTTCTTCTCAAAAACCAGAAACCCTAGAGCTTAGATATTTGGTGTGAAGCATCGCCTAGTGGAACTCTACCAAATCTTCTTCTCAAAAACCAGAAGCCCTAGAGCTTAGATATTTGACATGTAGCATTGCCTAGTGGACATCTACTAAAGTTGTTCAAATCATGACCCCGGGGTCAAAATTGACCCCCGCCCAGGGGTCACTTGATTTTACATTGATTTCTATAGAAAAATCTTCAAATTTTTTAAAAAAATAAACCAGAAGGCCTAGAGCTTAGATATTTGACATGTAGCATTGCTTAGTGGACCTCTACAAAATTTGTTCAAATCATGACCCCCGGGATCAAAATTGACCCCGCCCCAGGGGTCACTTCATTTTACATAGGAAAATCTTCAAAAATTATCTAAAAATAAACCAGAAGGCCTAGAGCTTAGATATCTGACATGTAGCATTGCCTAATAGACTTCTACAAACTTTTTTCAAATCTTGACATCCCCCGCCCCCCCCCCCCGCCCCATGGGGTTACTTGATTGTACAGAGAAAAATCTTCAAAATTTTCTAAAAATAAACCAGAAGACCTAGAGCTTAGATATTTGACATGTAGTCTTGCCTAGTGGACCTCTACAAAATTTGTTCAAACTTGATCCCCCAGGTTCAAATTGACCCAGCCCCAGGGGTTACTTGATCGTATATAGGGAAAACTTCATAAATTTGCTGAAAGTAAACCAGGAGGCCTATATCTTAGATATTTGATATGTAACATTGCCTAGTAGACTTCTACAAACTTTGTTCTAATCATGACCCCTGGGGTAAAATTGGCCCCGCCCCAGGGGTTTCTTGATTTTACATTGGAAAATCTTTCAAAATATTTGTAAAAATCATCAGTTTGACATTTGAAACATGTAGCTCATATTTCTCAGGTTTTATATGTAAGCTGGTTTCTCAGTACCTACTATTGGGAATGGATTGAAACATCACACACTTGTTCACTGTCATGTTCTGACATGTAATGCACAGGTTACATACCTTTAACTCTGCTTTGCATTTTCACAAAATTATGTCCCTTTTTTGACTTAGCAGTTTTTGGTTAAGTTTTTGTATGCTGGTATCTTAGTACCCACTAATGGGAATGGATTGAAACTTTACACCATTGTCAACTGTCATGAACTGATATGAATATTACAGGTTCCATAACCCTGTTTTTCAATTTTACAAAATTATTCCCCTTTCTTCGGGGGCATATTAGTTTTCAACTGTCCGTCCGTTCGTTCGTTAGTTAGTTCGTTCGTTAGTCACAACGTTAACTTTTTGCATGAAGGCACTTTACTCGCGAACCACTGCACCCAGGACCTTCAAACTTCACATGCTGATAGTACTTACTGAGTATACCACCCCTACTGACTGGGGTCACCAGGTCAAAGGTCAAGGTCACAGGGGCCAGTGTTAACTTTTTGCATGGAGGCCTTTTACTCGCGAACCACTGCACCCAGGACCTTCAGACTTCACAAGCTGATAGTACTTATTGCGTATACACCACCCCTACTGACCTTGGGGTCACCAGGTCAAAGGTCAAGGTCACAGGGGCCAACGTTAACTTTTTGCATGAAGGCACTTTACTCGTGAACCACTGGACTCAGGACCTTCAAACTTCACATGCTGATAGTACTTATTGAGTACACCACTTGTACTGACTTTGGGGTCACCAGGTCAAAGGTCAAGGTCACAGGGGCCAATGTTAACTTTTTGCATGAAGGCACTTTACTCGTGAACCACTTCACCGAGGACTTTAAACTTTACATGCTGATAGTATTTATGAGTACACCAACCCTACTGACTTTGGGGTCACCAGTTCAAAGGTCAAGGTCACAGGGGTCAACGTTAACTTTTTGCGCGAACCACTTCACCCAGGACCTTCAAGCTTCACATGCTGATAGTACTTATTCAGTACACCACCCCTACTGACTTTGGGGTCACCAGGTCAAAGGTCAAGGTGTTGCGGGGGCATTTGTCACCATTAGTGACAGCTCTTGTTCTTTTATTTTCATTCAACTGACAAGGCTGTTGAATAGTCAAGCATTGCTGTCCTCCGACAGCTCTTGTTTTTCATAAAAATCCAGTAGATAGAGGGCAATACAGAGAATATGCAGACCATTTTACTTTGTTTTTACAAAAATAACATTACCTTGGCTTTTTGTTGGTTTAAGTCTTTTATGAAGTAAAATATCTTTATTACAGAAGATATTCAAATGATTTACTTGCTGTACTTGCTCATAGTAACAATGTTCATAAGTGTGACAAGATATATATTTCTTGCATACCAGACGGGGATTTCCAGTATTTTTACCGGTGCTGGAAAAATCCATCTTACACCCCGGGGTGTAAGATGACTCTCGTGCTGTAAATGACGTATTAAGAACTACATATATGTAGAAGATTTATGTAGTAATTTATATTTTATTTAAAATCAGAATAAAAATTCAATACCTTGACAGTTCCTATTGGTTCCTGATAGTATATTTCTCGATTCAAATCACGTTATTTTATCAAAAATTCATAACGTTACGCTGCAACTGATAAAACAAAACCGGAACTAAACATTGTTATTTGTTTTGAAATTTCATATGACGTCTTTCCTGTTTACGGACGTTGGTTTCCCGCGCTTTGTTTAAATACACTGCTATAAGAAATAATTCTAAAAAGAAAGCCGTTCGATTGATTTTATTTTTATTATTATTTCTTGAAATCGGTATGCAAGAAAAAGATTCTGTCACTGGTTATAGGTGCAGATGGAAATATCTGGCTCTCGGGTAACTGTTTAGGCAGTAACTCGGCAGGGAGCCTCGTTACCGCCTAAACAGTTACCCTCGAGGCCGGATATTCCCATCTGCACCTACAGCCAGTGAAAGAATCTTATAATCTACCTGCAATATCTGCAGAATTATGCCTCTTTACAACTTAAAAAGTTTAGTTTTTATAAAGTCCATTATCTTCATTATTTCAGATATTCAGTTGAAATTTGCTATGCTTGCTGATAGTGACAGTAGACAGTGTGACAAGATACATAACTCTGCAGTGTTGTCAGAGTTATGCTCTTTTATGCCCCCCACCCCTCCACCACTGCCTTTTTCGAAGACAAAAAGGGACATAGAATTAGGCTGCGTAATTCCGCCTGTCACACTTCGTGTCTGGTCCATAACTCTACCATCCATAAAGGGATTTTGTAATAACTTGTCATAAATGTTCCCCATAATGAGTTGACATGTCATGCATGACTAAGACTCCTAGTTCCAAGATCAAGGTCACACTTAGAGGTCAAAGGTTAACAGGGTCTGTTTCATGTCCATTCTATTACTCTGCCATTCATCAAGGAATTTTGAAATTACTTGGCATAAATGTTCCCCATAATGACACGACGTGTCCAAGATGCAGACCCCTAGCTTCAAGGTCAAGGTCACACTTAGCGGTTAAGGTTAACAGGGTCTGTTTTACTCTGCCATTCATTAAGGGATTTTGAAATTACTTTGCACCAATATTCTGCATAATGAGATGATGTGTCATGCACAAGATCCAGATCCCTAGCTCCAAGGTCAAGGTCACCTTTGGAGATTTTTGGATTTTTTTTGTCTGATCTGTAACTCTTTTTATGCATTGGTTTATATTCAAATAACTTGGCATATATATTGACCATTTCAAGACCTTGTGTCATGTACAAAGGTCAAGACCATAAGCACCCAAGTTAAATTTCTTTTTTTTTTTTGTACATGAAATTACCTCCCTTTTATAAGAAAAAGTACAATACCTGTGTTTTATATAAGTTTTCCCACTAATTTGAAAAATGAAATTATGTTTTAAGTAAAGATGATTGGTATTGATAGATACATTAGGTTGATATGTAGTGCAGCTCTGCATTGGGCAACAGTAAAATTAACTTTTTCCTGTATGTAATTTCAAAACAAGTTGGTTTTTTTAGTACCATTTGTCATGCATTTCATTTATTTATTAATTACCTCCCTTTAATATGATAAACGATTTCATTTTTAGTATGTTTCTCTATTACTTAGAAGATGTTGTATTGGCATGCAGTATGTTTTATGAAAAATGTCCAAAGGTGGGGGATCTTGGTAACTCTGTTACAATTTCTTGTTATCCCCCAGTGAAGTCAAGGGATAACGTTTTGGCGTTGTCTGTCTGTCCGACCGTCAGGAGCCATATCTAGGAAGTGGTTGAGAATATTTAAATAAAATTTCATGTACATGTTCACTACTATGAGGTTATGTGGCCCGTCAAGTTTCAGTCAGATTGCCCAAGTAACACCAGAGTTATGGCCCTTAGAAGTTTCTAGTGTTAATTATATAGAGTACTATAAATATGGCAATTTCTGCTTCATAACTAAGTCTTGTGATATATTTGACATAGAACTTTGAAACTTAAACTGAATTTAGATCACCATAATGTGGTTGTGCACACACAATTTTGTCCAGATTTCTTTAGTAACTTCAGAGTTATTGCCCTTTAATTGTTTAAAAATCCACATATTTGTACATAACAAACTTACCATTTGGTAGAATTTCATAAAACGTCTTTCATTCTTTTCCATGAATATTTATTTTTATAACATGTGAAGTTGTGTTCCCACACCTGGTCACCCCCTTGCCTTGGTCACCGCACGCGCGCACACACACACACACACACACACGACACACACACACACACACACACACACACACACACAACCTCCACAAAAAAAAAAAAAAAAAATTTCAATCCTTGTAGATTTTTAGCTCACCTGTCACAAAATGACAAGGTGAGCTTTTGTGATCGCGTGGCGTCTGTCGTCCTTCCGTCCGTAAACTTTTGCTTGTGACCTCTCTAGAGGTCACATTTTTAATGGGATCTTTATGAAAGTTGGTCAGAATGTTCATCTTGATGATATCTAGGTCAAGTTCGAAACTGGGTCATGTGCGGTCCAAAACTAGGTCAGTAGGTCTATAAATAGAAAAACCTTGTGACCTCTCTAGAGGCCATACTTTTCAATGGATCTTCATGAAAGTTAGTCAGAATGTTTACCTTGATGATATTTAGATCAGGTTTGAAACTGGGTCACATGTCTTCAAAAACTAGTTCGGTAGGTCAAATAATAAAAAACCTTGTGACCTCTCTAGAGGCCATATTTTTCATTGGATCTGTATGGAATTTGGTCTGAATGTTTGTCTTGATGATATCTAGGTCAGATTTGAAACTGGGTCAACTGCGGTCAAAAACTAGGTCAGTAGGTCTAAAAATAGAAAAACCTTGCAACCTCTCTAGAAGCCATACTTCTGAATGGATCTTCATGAAAATTGGTCAGAATGTTCACCTTGATGATATCTAGGTCAAGTTTGAAACTGGGTGACACACCTTCAATAACTAGGTCAGTAGGTCAAATAATAAAAAAACCTTATGAACTCTCTAGAGGCCATATTTTTCATGGGATCTGTATGAAATTTGGTCTTAATGTTCATCTTGATAATATCTAGATCAAGTTCGAAACTGGGTCAACTGCGGTCAAAAACTAGGTCAGTAGTTCTAAAAATAGAAAAACCTTGTGACCTCTCTAGAGGCCATACTCGTGAATGGATCTTCATATAATTTGGTCAGAATGTTCACCTTGATGATATCTAGGTCAAGTTTGAAACTGGGGCAAGTGCCATCAAAAACTAGGTCAGTAGGTCAGATAATAAAAAACCTTGTGACCTGTCTAGAGGCCATACTTTTGAATGGATCTTCATAAAAATTGGTCAAAATGTTCACCTTGATGATATCTAGGTCAAGCTTGTAACTGGGTCACGTGCCATCAATAACTAGGTCAGTAGGTCAAATAATATAAAACCTTGTGACCTTTTTAGAGGTCATATTTTTCATGTGATCTGTATGAAAGTTGGTCTGAATGTTCATCTTGATGATATCAAGGTCAGGTTCAAAACTGGGTCACATGAGCTCAAAAACTAGGTCACTATGTCAAATAATAGAAAAAAATATTTTTCACGGGATCTTTATGAAAGTTGGTCTGAATGTTCATCTTGATGATATCTCGGTCAAGTTCGAAACTGGTTCAAGTGCAATCAAAAACTAGGTCAGTAGGTCTGAAAATAGAAAAACCTTGTGACCTGTCTAGAGGCCATACTTTTGAATGGATCTTCATAAAAATTGGTCAAAATGTTCACCTTGATGATATCTAGGTCAGGCTTGTAACTGGGTCACGTGCCATCAATAACTAGGTCAGTAGGTCAAATAATATAAAACCTTGTGACCTTTTTAGAGGCCATATTTTTCATGTGATCTGTATGAAAGTTGGTCTGAATGTTCATCTTGATGATATCAAGGTCAGGTTCAAAACTGGGTCACATGAGCTCAAAAACTAGGTCACTATGTCAAATAATAGAAAAAAACGATGTCATACTCAGTTCAAAACTGGGTCATTTGGGGACAGGTGAGCGATTCAGGACCATCATGGTCCTCTTGTTTTCAAACCTTCCATGAATATTTATCAACATGCAAAGTTGTACCGTTCTCCCACCTCGCTCCTCCACCCCCTACTCCCTACATTTTTTTTAGCTTACCTGAGCACAAAGTGCTCAAAGGTGAGCTTTTATGATCGCCCTGTGTCCGTCATCGGCACCGTCGTCAAAAATTTGACTGTTAACACTCTAGAGGGCACAATTTTGGTCCAAACTTAATGGAACTTGTTCAGAATGTTACTCTCAATAAAATCTTGGACAAGTTTGATATTGAGTCATCTGGGATCAAAAGCTAGGTCACCAGGTCATATCAAAGGGAAAGCTTGTTAACTCTCTAGAGGTCACAATTTTGGCCCAATCTTAATGAAACTAGGTCAGAATGTTACCCTTAATATAATCTTGGACGAGTTCGAATCTGGATTATCTGGGGTCAAAAACTAGGTCACCAGGTCATATCAAAGGAAAAGTTTAACACTCTAGAGGTCACAGTTTTGGCCCAATCTTAATGAAACATGGTCAGAATGTTATCCTCAATTAAGTCTTGGACGAGTTTGATATTGGGTTATCTGGGGTCAAAAACTAGGTCACCAGGTCAAATTAAAGGAAAAGCTTGTTAACACTCTAGACCTTACAATTTTGGCCTAATCTTAATGAAACTAGGTCAGAATGTTACCCTTAATATAATCTTGGACGAGTTTGAATCTGGGTTATCTGGGGTCAAAAACTAGGTCACCAGGTCATATCAAAGGAAAAGTTTGTTAACACTCTAGAGGTCACAATTTTGGCCCAATCTTAATGAAACTTGGTCAGAATGTTATCCTCAATTGAATCTTGGATGAGTTTGATATTGGGTCATCTGGGGTCAAAAACTAGGTCACCAGGTCAAATCAAAGGAAAAGCTTGTTAACATTTATGACTATATCTTAATATATTAATGAAACTTGGTCAGAATGTTAATCTTGATGAACTATAGGTCACAGTCAAATCTGGGTCAGGTGGGGTCAAAAACTAGGTCACTAGGTCAGATCAAAGGAAAAGCTTGTTAACACTCTAGAGGCCACATTTATTACTATATCTTCATGAATCTTAGTCAGAATGTTAATCTTGTTGATCTTTAGGTCAAGTTCGAATCTGGGTCATGTGGGGTCAAAAACTAGGCCACCAGATCAAATCAAAAGAAAAGCTTGTTAACACTTTAGATGCCACATTTATGTCCATATGTTAATGAAACTTGGTCAGAATGTTAATCTTGTTGATCTTTAAGTCAATAGGTCAGGTGAGCGATACAAGGCCTTCATGGCCCTCTTGTTTCATTTTTAATTTTCCATCAATATTTATAATCAGCGTGTGAAGTTGTGTACCCTCACCAGTTCACCCCCCACCCACCCACCCAACCATATATATATATTTTGTTTCCATTCCTTTTTAGTTCCACTGTTCGGTGTCGGCATCGGCGTGACCTTTCTTGGTGAAAGTTTTTCGGCGACCTTTGTTTTTATGTCCCCGGCATCTACTGATTATCCTGTCCGTTCGACCATCCGTCCGTGTGTTCGTCCGTCAGTACAAGGTTAACCAAATGGGACCGTTCCGTCTAGCATCAATACCCCTAACTAGAACGACTTGATACTGATGCAGATGTAACCTGTGACCATTCTTCATCTTCAAACATCACCTGACCTCAGTTTGACCTTGACCTTGACCTTGTTTTTGGACTTTGGATGCTTTGTATGGGCCATTTCTTGGTTAACCAAATGGGACCGTTTCGTCTAGCATCAATACCCCTTACTAGAATGAGTTGATACTAATGCAGATGTAACCTGTGACCATTCCTCATCTTCAAACATCACCTGACCTCAGTTTGACCTTGACCTTGACCTCGTTTTGGACTTAGGTTGCTTTGTATGGGCCATCTCTTGGTTAACCAAATGAGACCGTTTCCTCTAGCATCAATACCCCTTACTAGAATGACTTGATACTAATGCAGATGTAACCTGTGACCATTCCTCATCTTCAAACATCACCTGACCTCAGTTTGACCTTGACCTTGTTTTGGACTTAGATTGATTTGTATCAACAAGGATGCCACCGGGGGCATCAAGCGTTTATTGAACGCAGCTTCTTGTTCTGTCATATCTTTGTTACAATTGCTTGCTTATATCTTACTGTAACTTCACATAAACATTGTCCAGTATACAAACAAAGTATGTGTAGGGGCTGAGCCCATTATACCCAAGGTCAAGGTCACCAAGGTGTTATACTTAGGTTATTTTTAAGGTTAAAGTTTTTCGGCAACCTTTGTTTTTCTGTCATAGCTTTGTTACTATTGCTTATATCTTACTGTTACTTTACATAAACATTGTCCAGCATATGTACAGGGGCTGGGCCCATTATACCCAAGGTCAAGGTCACCAAGGTGTTATACGTAGGTTATTTTTAAGGTTAAAGTTTTTCGGCAACCTTTGATTTTCTGTCATATCTTTGTTACTATTGCTTATATCTTACTGTAAGTTCACATAAACATTGTTCAGCATACAAACAAAGTATGTGCAGGGACTGGGCCCATTATACCCAAGGTCAAGGTCACAAAGTTGTTAGTTAAATGTTTTCGAAAGCTTCGTTTATAGACATATCTTTGGTACTTTAAAAGATAATGACTTGAAATTAAAAATATTTCTTTATAATCATCATCTGCATGTGTGGTTACAAACCCCATAACTCTAATTGTATTTTTGACAGAATTATGCCACTTTCATACTTAAATTTTTTAACAAACTTCGTTTTCTGGACATAACTTTGGTACTATATAAGATAATTACTTGAAACTCAAAACAGATCTTTACCATTATCATCTGCATGTATGGTAACAATCTAAATAACCCTAATTTGTGTTCTTGACAGAATTATGCCCCTTGGTGTATCTTCCTTTTTAAGTAGAAGTCTCTTACTGAGACATATTTTCATTTTACTGTCAAATCGCCGAATAGTGGAGCGTGTTGTGTTACGGACAGCTCTTGTTTTAGAAATGTTCAAACTTCCAACACGTGAAGTTGTAACCACACCCACCCCGCCACCAGCCGTGTTCAAGATAACTTACTTGATTGTGCTCTCGTAGGACCATTCTGTTCTTTTAAGTTCAAATGTACATGTTAAACAGCAACACTTGGTGCCAAACTACTCGAAGACAATATTTCATTCTAGTTACACTTCAAGCTCACATTTCAAATAACTCCATTTAATTTTAAAAGCTAAGCTTATTAAAGTAAACATATTCCATTCAAAATAAATTCTTTAGTCAGGATCAATGTAACATACATTTATTATGTACACTTTAAACATTCGTTTTCTGTTAAATTGCTTTTGACTAATGAAATTATTTGCTTTTTAGTAACATCCTTAACTTTTTGCCATTCCTCACCACAAACTCTTGCGGCGGGGGATACCAATTCATTGAATTTACTTGTTAACCTAGAAATTTTGATTGAAATTTTTATAAAGACCAATATCTTCTTCATTGATTAAAATATTCAGTTGAACTCATAGTGACAGTTATTACATAAGTTTGCCAAGGTGTGTAAGGCCTATAAAAAAAATCTGTTTGTTTCTCGTATCCCGACCTACCCTACATTTTTGGCCCTACCCTATATATTTTTATGGCCTTGGAGGATATTTTTTAACTTTTTAACAAGATGTTGCAAAACTGCACTTTTTATGCTTTAAACATGGTCGATAACCCCCTTATTTGTATTGATTTTTTGATACAAAAATAAAAAAGTCTCACCTAAAAAAAAAAAAAAAAAAAAAAATCTACCCTAATTTTTTTAGCATGTTTCAGGAAACAGAGATGCTTACAATATTTTCAGAATTATGCCCCTTAACAACTTTGAAATTTTAGTTAAAGTTTTTATAAAGTGCATCGTCTTCTTCATTACTTATTGAAACTTGCTGTCACAGTGACAGTGTACATTAGTTTGACAAGATGTGTAACTCTGTCTGAAATGAGTTATGCCCCTTTTTAATGTGGAAATTTAAGTTAAAAAGTATTTATAAAGTTCAATAATTTATACATTACTTAAGATATTCAGTTGAAACTTGCTGCACCTACTCATAGTGACATTGTAAATTAGTGTGACAAGATGCGTTACTCTACCTACAGTATTTCTAGAGTTATGCCCCTTTTTTAACCATTGAAGATACTATGTTAAAACTTCACACTCATCTTTCAGGTAATAACACAAGATAACAGCATCAAGCCCCATAATACTTACATGAATTTTAACAAAATTATCTCCCTTCTTGAACTTAGAAAGTCAAGGTTAAAGTTTTAAATCCATTTTCCTGAAGAACCTTCAAGTAGTCAGCTCTTGTTATTTATTTCGTCACTTTGACCTCTAGTTGAAAATTTAGGTTTGAATTTATGCGGCCAGAAAGGATAAGCGTACATTATAATCATTACTTTGTCTGTTCATCATATATATTTCCTGTTTGTCACATCTGTCAAACTTTTGTATGGAGCATTTCAATGAAACCTGGAATATAGATAGGTTTGCAATGAGAGCAAGTGCAGAGCACAAGAACCATAAAATTATCTTCAATATTTCTCACATTTTCTCCTTTCTCCATAGGTCTGATATACATTTTGTCTGAATTATGGCCCTTAACTTTGATTTTTGTTGAGCTGGCTTGTGGAAACGAAGACATAGTTGTCCAAATGGCTGTTTTTGTATGTGCGTGTGTCCGTGCGTCCGGACATGCATGCCTGAATGCGTCTGACCGTATTTGTTTGTCTGGACCTTAAATTTGACATGCATGGAGCAATCTTGTTTATATTTGGCGTGAATGTTAACCTCAATGAGATGGAATGTCCTGCGCAGATCCCAGGTTCCTATCTTAAAGTTCAAGGTCACACTTAAAGGTCAAAGGATACAAGAATGACAACTTTGGAGTATTTCTTCTTCATGCATGGAGGGAATTTGATGTAACTTGGCACAAATGTTTACCACCATGAGACAGAATGTCATGCGCAAGAACCATATCCCTAGGTCTAAGGTCAAGGTCACACTTAGAGGTCAAAGGTCAGATACAAGAAGGACTTTGTCCGGAGCATTTCTTTTTAGCTCACCTGAGCCAAAGGCTCAGGGCGAGCTATTGTGATCACTCACCATCCGGCTTCCGTCCATAAACTTTTACTTTAAACGACATCTCCTCATAAACCGCTAGGCCTATTTCATCCAACTTCACAGGAATGTTCCTTGGGTGAAGCTCTACAATTTTTTTTTCAAAGAATTGAATTCCATGCAGAACTCTGGTTGCCATTGCAATTGAAAGGAAAAAAAAAACGAGGGGTCATATGATTTTACATAGGAAAATCTTAAAAAATCTTCTCAAAAACCAGAATCCCTAGAGCTTAGATATGTAGCATTGCCTAGTGGACCTCTACTAAAGTTATTCAAATCATGACCCCGGGGTCAAAATTGACCCTGCCCCAGGAGTCACTTGATTTTACATAGATTTCTATAGGAAAATCTTCAAAAAAATTTAAAAAATAAACCAGAAGGCCTAGAGCTTAGATATTTGACATGTAGCATTGCCTAGTGAACCTCTACAAATTTGTTCAAATCATGACCCCCTGGGTCAAAATTGACCCCGCCCCAGGGGTCACTTGATTTTACATAGGAAAATCTTCAAAAATTTTCTAAAACTAAACCAGAAGGTCTAGAGCTTAGATATTTAACATGTAGCATTGCCTAGTGGACCTCTACAAAATTTGTTCAAATCATAACCCCCGGGGTCAAAATTGACCCAGCCCCAGGGGTTACTTGATTGTACATAGGGAAATCTTCATAAATTTGCTAAAAATAAACCAGAAGCATTACCAACTTTTAGTAACATCGATCTATTGGAAAATCGATAAATTTGCCTATATAAACAAAGAAGGAAAAAAATACTTAAACTTAAATAGAAAAAGTTCTATTTGGAAATCAAAAATTCGATACCCCACAAATTAAAGTTTAATTTATTCCGGATATTATGAATATTTTTTTTTAAAAATATTTTAATATTTGGTTGGTCCTTTTTGACTTTAAATAGACCCACCTCAGTTCATATAGACTCTGAAGGAAACGGCTAAAAAAAACTTTTTCAAATATAACAGATAAAATATTTTCCGCAAAAAATCAAAAATTCGATACCCCTAAAAATGTAGAAAAATTATTCAATTTTCGTTATGTGTAATTTGTTTTAAATTTTATAATGGTTTGTTTGGTCCTTTTTGCATTTTAGTGTGTACAGTGAACATTTATTAAAAAATTCCGGCTTTTTCCGCCGTCATCCGTAAGTACTCGGAAGCTGTTACGGAAAATATTGTCGTCTGCTAGTCTGACTTTGTCGGTACAAATTGTTATAGCTCAAAGCCTATAAATTGTAGGCAACTTCACATTGCATTGACAAAACAAAATTGTAATTAGACAATTTAAAACAAATTAGTTGTTGAACTCAGAAACGCCGAAACCTAGATCCGCTGTCGTTTAAAATAACGCTATGGAGGATTTAGTGTTCAATTCGCATTAAATATACGAATGCTTTTAATTTTCATCGCAAAATATACTTAAAGCAACTAATTCTCATATGTTTCCGTAAAATATAGTCTGTCAGTAACTGAGTGTCAAAGCATTCTTAAGAAATATAACGATGATTAATTTATTAATTTCCAGACACCTGTATTACCTTTTGCCGAATGATCTGGAGACTTTTTTATTGCGGCAGCGGTCCGAGTCCGATCTCCGACGTGGTCATCTTTTTTTCTTCATATGGGATTTTTTTTTAAAAAATAAACAAAAACAAAAAATAATTTTCTATTATTCATAATATGACCAAACTTTAATTTGAAAGATAGCCTTGATGAACTGATAATTCTGTTTCTTTCCGAACCTCCTTTGTATATATAATTCTGTATTCTTAAATGAATGCATGTTTTTGGTACATTCTTTAATCATTCGTTTTAAAAAATTGAGATATCTATTATTTGATTTAATTGTAACAAATATCTTAAAATTACCCTTTGACTTTTATTGTGTATTACAATATTGCCTAGGGGTAAACAATATCCGGTCAGTGTTGTTTCAAGGCGGGTCATAAAAAATATGTTACTCCACTTACTATAAGTGATAGGTATTTTTATGGTTTTATGGTTTTTGCGTTGTAATATATGTCTTTCACTTTCTTCTGTCTTTATATAGTCTTTCCCCTTTCTTTCATGAAATTTGTTTTTACGATTTTTACCCTTATTTCATGAATCGTATGACAGTAGAAAGAATCAGTACAAATTTAGAATTCACATCGTTAACAGCGTTGTTCCGTAAATATTTACTGAGTAAAGATCCTGGCCCAAATTTCACGAAAAATCTTAAGATATTACTTAGTTAAGTCTGCTATTCTAAAATTGAGATATTGATGAAGTTATTGTAATTTAATGTTATTGTTTTTTTTTTCCTGTAACAATATATTTATAGTTAAAGTATACTATGGTAGTAGTATTTGTCACCAGTACTTATTCAAGTCACGCAAATATGATATTTCTATTTAGGCACGATGTAAGAAACTTAATCCTTACCATGCTAAATTACAATAATGAACTTGTCTATCTTTCAATTTGGACAGTACTATTAATTATGAAAAGGGTGCATAAAAAAAATGCTATATTTCTTATGAAGGCTTCAAAACTTAATTACTGACAAACTTTATGTTATGGGAATACATGGGAATTTGCTGTTTTTACTACCTTTTACGATGAAAATCGAAAAACGTGAGTGGTTTAGAATTTTGAAAATATTTTAGAATCAAAAGCTCATATTCTAATGTTCATAATATGTGAAAGAAAGCGCGTATAGAGGAAGTATATAACCTTTCTAAATATTTTAGATAACATATTCATATTCTTGAATATTTATTTTATTTACAGACAGTTTCTTGTGCGTAAATATCTCTTTTCTGTACATAGATTAATACGTTAGCATGATGTTTCATGTATTAAAAAGAAAGTAAATCTATGTGTTCGATGTATAAAATGTAACGATTTCTAAATATTTTAGATAACATATTCATATTCCCTTACAGAAGCAAGCCTCTGCGGCGTACATGCTGCGTATTTGCTGTGTATATGCCGCGAACACAGTAGTACGCCAGAGGAGTGCATTTTACATACACCGCATGCCGCGTACATGCCGCATACTATTTCGACGAGTACACAGCATGTACGCAGGAGGTCACTAGTACACTTCAAGTACGCAGCACAGACTCAGAAAATTTAAGGAGTACACTGCATGTATGCAGGAGGGACTTGTACAAGAAAATAGTACACTGCATGTACACCGCAGATACTTTGAAATTTGTGCAGTACACTTCATATACGCGGGAAAGACTTGTACAATTTCTTTTGGCATTTATACTTAGTTTTTTATTATAAGTTAAAGTCTGAAGTAAACTTCATATACGCGGGAGGGACTTGTTCATTTTCTTTTGGTGTTTATACTTTGAATTTTTTTAGGTAAAAGTCTGAAGTACACTTCGTGCAGGAAGGATTTGTACATTTTTTTTTGTTTTGGAAGCAAGAACTTGATTTTTGAGTAACTTTTATCTTAATAGCATAGAATTATGAATAGTTCAGATTACCGGTATTTTGAACAATGAAAATTTGCCAAACTATCTGCAATGTTCATTTGTGAAGCTTACATCTTCGTGATTTCTGAGCTGCACCTTGCATGCAGTGTAAAAATATATTCTTTTTCATTTTGAATTAACCCTGGAGCTTTCTAACTTGGATAATTGAAAAGCCTTATTTGAACTTCGTTGCATTACATTTTGTAATACATGAAATAATTACCAAGATAATGCCTCAACAGCGCCCGAATGAGAAGAATTAATAGCTCTCACTGTTATTTGAATACTCTTAAGCAAAACACCATTCTATCATGTTTTATAAAGGCTTTAATGCTCATTATGTTAACTCATTAAGGCCTCACCAAATTAAAAAGTTGTTCATCGTATTTGCCGCTCGTATATTTTCAGAACGTTTTTGGCTAATTGCGCTCGCCCCATTGGAAAAAATCAATCCAAAATTTTTTGTTGCGCTACTTTTTACAGACGTAAAACGGTAAAAGTGTATAAATGCTTATATAATTCCAGTCCTAGATTGTTCTCAGATGAATTTTAATCAAAATAAATACATACTAGGCACACATCGTCTATAATAAATCATAACACTTATATTTAGTTGCATTAAAGTTGTTTCCCCTTGATGCAGTTACGCCATTTTCTTCAAATGTTTACCAAATTACATGCTACAAAAATTGATTTATTTCATTGAAAAGTGGATGAAGAAAAGCATACTAATTTATTTGATAACATCAATCTACATTATTTTGGTAAGGGTAAATACTTATTGATGCATGTCAATTATCTTTTTTCTGTTTTTTTTCTGTCCAAATGATCAGCATTTGCGTACGAAAGTTGGTGGGGTAAGGAATTTACATTATCACAGCAGTTTCGCCACAAGGTACACAGCATGTACGCCGCAGGACTCGGGCCAGGAGTACACAGCATGTACGCCGCAGAAGTACACAGCATGTACGCCACAGAAGTACACAGCATGTACCAGGAGTTCTGGTTTGGAGTGGTCTCAGGGGTTCTGCATTGTAGGGGTTTCAGGGTTTTTTTTCTGGATGGGTTACAGTTTAAAGGGGTTTGAGGAGTTGTGGTTTAGAAGGGTTTCAGGAGTTCCTGTTTGAAGGTGTTTCCAAGGGCTCCAGCTGGGAGGGATTTCAGGGGCTGCAGTTGTGAGGGGCTTCATGTGGTCTGTTTTGGACAGGTTTCATGGCCTTTGGTTTTGAGGGGGTTTCAGGGTTCTGGTTTGGAGGGTTTCAGGGTTCTGGTTGGAGGGGTTTCAGTTTGGAGTGGTTTCAAGAGTTCTTGTTTGGAGGGGTTTCAGGGGTTCTGCATTGGAGGGGTTTCAAGGGTTCTAGTTTAGAGGGGTTTCAGAGGTTCTGCATTGGAGGGGTTTCAAGGGTTCTTGTTTGGAGGTGTTTCAAGGGCTCTAGCTGGGAGGAATTTCAGAGGCTCCAGTTGTGAGGGACTTCAAGGGGTCTGTTTGGACAGGTTTTGGAGGGGGTTTCAAGGTTCTGGTTTGGAGGGGTCTCAGGGGTTCCGCATTGTAGGGTTTCAAAAGTTCTGGTTTGGAGGGGTTTCAATTTGAAGGGGTTTAAGAAGTTGTGGTTTAGAGGGGTTTCAGAAGTTCTTGTTTGGAGGTGTTCCAGGGGCTCCAGTTGGTCAGGATTTCAGGGGCTCCGGTTGTGTGGGGCTTCAAGGGGTTGGTTTTGGACAGGTTTCATGGACTTTGGTTTGGAGGGATTTCAGGAGTTTGAGTTTGAAAGGGTTTCACGAGTTCTAGTCTAGACATGTTTCAGGAGTTCCAGTTTGGAGGGGTTTCAGGAGTTTTGGTTTGAATGGGTTTCAGGGGCTCCAGTTTGAAGGGGTTTCAAAGGCAGCAGTTTGGATGGGTTTCAGGAGTTCCAGTTCGGAGGGGTTTCAGGATTTCAGTTTGGATTGGTTGTTTCAGGAGCTCCAGTTTGAACTGGTTCCAGGAGTTCCAGTTTGGAGGGGTTTCAGGATTTCAGTTTGGATGGGTTTCAGAGACTCCAGTTTAGATGGGTTTCAGGAGTTTCAGTATAGAGGGATTTCAGAGACTCCAGTTTTGATGGGTTTCAGGAGTTCCAGTTTGGATGGGTTTCAGGGGCTCCAGTTTGGATTGGTTTCAGGGGTTCCGGTTTGGTTGGGTTTCAAGGGCTCCAGTGTGGAAGTGTTTTGGGGCTCCATTTTGGATGAGTTTCAGGGGTTCCTATTTGGGTTTCAGGGGATCCAGTTTGGATAGGTTTGAGGGACTCTAGTTTGGATGGGTTTCAGGAGTTCCAGTTTGGAGGGTTTCAGGAGTTCCAGTTTGGATTCCAGGGTTTCAGGGGCTCTACTTTGGATGGGTTTCAGGTGTTTCAGTTTGGAGGAGTTTCAGTTTGGGTTTCAGGGGTTCCCGTTTGGGTTTCTGAGGTTCCAGTTTGAATGAGTTTGTGTGTTCAGAGTTTATTAGTCAGTAAATTGATTTATTTAAACTATTGAATGTCACAAAGTGGGAAGAAATGTAATACTTTACCAACCTTTTTACTTGTTTGTCAGGTTAAATTAAATGAAAGGATAACCATGATTATGTTGTATTCTACAGCTTCACTTGTCAGGAACTCGAGACTCCGGCAGTCAACGAAGACACAATGCTTATTTCAACAGCCAGGTGCAACTTTATTTGTGCAAAAGCAGAAGTTATTCTGTTCCCAGACTGACCAGTCCAGTGATAATACCAACAGTCAACAGTTTGATGAACGTCTGCTTCAAGTACTTGTATGCCCTCTCTCAAAGCAACCATTAAGGTAAGATTTTTTTTCTTCCATTCAGTAGGATAGAGGGTATAGTCGTCGTTGTTGTAGGTATGTTACGAGTTTTTACTCATTTCTTCAGATATTGTATCGGGAACAGAAAATTTCCAGTATGCAACATTTAAGAAAGTATAAACTGCAGTCTTGGATTGCTTCAGCAGACCCTTTCGGTTTAATGCTTATACAATGTAAGGATTATTTTATGAGATCACTTGTGTTGACTTGACTGGCTATTGACGGGAAACAGTTGTGTTGAATTAAATACAATGACTATTTTATTATACCCCCCACAGACGAAGTTTGAGGTTGTATATAGGAGTGAGCTTGTTGGTCTGTCGGCCTGTCTGTCGGTCCGTTGGTTTTCTTGGTTTCCAGACAATAACTCGTAAAAGGCTTGGCAGATTTAAATAATTTTTGGTGTGTGTGCGTGTGTGTGTGTGTGTTCGGGTTTAACGTCTTTTTTCAACAATTTTTCAGTCATAGAAATGACGGAAATAATTTTTGGTACACAGGTGTAACATCATAAAATAAATGATAAAATACAGGTCAAGTTAGACTTTAGCTATAAACTACCAATTTTTTGACGTAGTTATGGCCCCTTTCCAACTTAAAATTTGCCATACTTTTGTGACAAGGCCGTATTATGGGGGTATTATTTGTCACTCCTGTGATAGTTCTAGTTTAATAAATCCTAGATTGGTTTAGTCCACACATCGTCACAATTTACCATCTGAAGTGTATTAAAATTTTCTGGAGATCTAATAACAGTGTGGATAAATGATAAATCAAGAACTATACTTCAGATATTAACATACAAATTTGTTTTAAAGAATCATCACCTTTGGATGTCAGATCAATAGACAAGAACATTAGGAATTTCATTAATTTCAGGTATGACAAGGCCAACAATGAGCTGGTGAGTGAAAGTATAGGAGTGGCTTATCCAATCAAAAATGGGATTCCAAACCTTGTACCTCAGGATGCAAGAACATTTGAAAAACCTACAGAAATTGACACATGACAGTGTAAAGGATTTGTAAAATAGAAATGGCATTTTGTGATATTTAAATTTGAGATTTGGGTGTGTTACAGTGCTACAAAAAGGCTCATGCTGCCTTGTAAATTTTAGAGTTTAACAGAAAGTTGAGTTCACAGTTAGGGATTAAAAACATCTAACTGATTAAATGGCAGTCAGGAAATAGGCAGTTTAATTTAGTGATTTAACCTTTTAAAGTTTTTAACGGGTGAGCAAATATGTGCAGCTAATGCTTGAACTGTTATGACAAGTAAATTTATGGGCATGTATAGAATTATTTATGTCTAATATGAAAAAGAATAGCTATACAAAATTAAGGATCTGTGGTTTTCTATGAAATTATCAATTACCAATGTTGTTGTTGAACTATTATTATGTCACTTTGACAGAATAAACATATTAACATCTTGTTTTGAATTGTGAATGACAGTAAGTGGCATGATTTACTTCACTGGGAAAGTGCTAGCTTATATTTGCAAGGATGGCTAAGGGAGTTATGTCTTCTATGTTTCCTGAGTGATTGGTATACAATACAGAAGATAGAATTTTATATTTTTTGGAAGACAAAATTTAAAGGCAGTTTTGTAAACAAGAGGGTCATGATGACCCTGGAACGCTCACCTGAGTAATGTGAGCTACATTGACAAGCGTATGAGATCAGGTAAGAAAGTCAAATGTAAGCAAGCATTGAAATCTTTTCCCAGTTGTGTGAACATGTTTCAAATGTCAAACTGATGCTAAAATATTAAGAAAGTAGATCAGCAGTCACTGAAAGTTTTAAGATTGGTGTGCAGAACTGTACATGTCGCTGTATCTTAAAAAAACAAGAAAGTAAGTCAGTAGGTCAAGGTCACAGTTAGGTGACCCCTAATCACTTGGGGTCATCAGATAATTATAATTAAACAGTCTAGGAAATATGATCTGATTTTTTAAGTATTTTTTCCTATATAACTCATATAACAAGTGACCCCCGGGGGGCATAATTTGAACAATCTTGTTAGAGGTCCGCTACACAATACTACATAGCAAATATCAAAGGCCTAGGCCTTGAACTTTCAGACAAGAAGATTTTTAAAGATTTTTCCTATATATGTCTATGTAAAACTTGGGACCCCCTGGGTGGGGCCTCTTTTCAACTCAAAGGCGTAATTTGAATAATCTTGGTAGAGGACCACTAGGCCATGCAACATACTAAATATCAAAGGCCTAGGCCTTGCAGTTTCAGACAAGAAGCCTTTTAAAGTGTTTTCCTATATAAGTATATGTAAAACTTTGGACCTGCAGGGCAAGGCCTCTTTTCACCCCAGGGTAATAATTTGAACAATCTTGGTAGAGGACCACAAGGCAATGCTACATACCAAATATCAAAGGCCTACATGTAGGTCTTATGGTTTCAGACAAGAAGATTTTTAATGTTTTTTTCCTATATAAGTCTATGTTAAACTTGGGACCCCCGGGGCAGGGCCTCTTTTCAACCCAGGGGCATAATTTCAACAATTTTCATAGAGGACCATTAGATGATGTCACATGCCAAATATCAAGGCTCTATACCTTGCGGTTTTGGACAAGATTTTTAAAGTTTTTCCTTTTGGTTGTTCTATGTGGAATTCAATTCTTTGAACAATTTTGAAAGGGGGCCACCCAAGGATCATTCCTGTGAAGTTTGGTGTAAATCTGTCTAGTGGTTTTCAAGAAGACAGGCTGTCAACTGATTCCTATATTCCTATATTTTCCTATATTTTGGATCAAAATCCTATATTCTGAAAAACCTCCTATATTTCCTATATTTTCCTATATTTTGAAAAATATTCCTATATTTTTTAGTAAAGTTCTTGCCGATGAATAAGAGAGTAAATCTTGGTTTGATACTGCTTTTGGATTCTTTATTTTATAGGTAGGAAAATTCCTATCTCTGTCACAGCATCACCATCCTTAAGATAATGTTGTTTTGCTCTTCTTCATTATCTGTATGGTCACTTTGCAAGGCAGTGAAACAGGACATGGGTCTTTCAGGTAAATCAAAGTCTCATTCAGATGTTTTCTTTCAGATACTCCCCAATGATGAAATACAAGGCAAATCTCTGAGATCTCTGACATCAAAAAAAGTAGGCACATAGGCAGACTGTTTGTGCTATTAAAACAATTTTTATTTTTAACAGCACATGTAGTCTGTTGACATGGTAAGATAAATATTTTCAAAATTTAAGTTTTGCAGGTGTGCCATAAGACCAAGATGTTGAAAAAAACATTCAGCCTGTGAGTGTGACTATCTTGTAATAGTAAGACAATGCCTGGAGGAAAGACACATTGGAATGACAAGTGGCTTGATTTAGAGGATGACAATGGTGTTAAATTGTTTAAATGGTGTAAACCTGTAAAAGGAAATACTGAAGTTGCTTAATGCATTTTATGCTGTAAGCAATTTTCTGTAAGCAACAGTGGTTTCACTCCGGTTAAACAGCACTGTAAATCAACAAAACACAAACAGATCTCAGATACTTGTTTTGGTAAAAACACTGCCCAAAAAGTGTTGACCAAGGGTGACGGTAAAACAGTGACTGCTACAGCCTCTTGAGCATCTAATAAACCAGCTAGTGTAGGTTCAAGCGATATTGAGCAGAGGCAAATACAACATGTATTCACAAGTCACCCTTTGAAACATCAAGTCACAGAATCTGAGCTGTTGTGGTGTTTTAAAGTAGCAGCTGCTGATTTTTCATTCAGATCATGTGATGGCCTTGACAAAGTGTTTCAGAAGATGTTCAAGTGTGATATTGCTGATCGGGTTTCTTTGTCAAGGACAAAAGCATCATACATAGTTTCAGCAGCCATAAGACCATTTTTGACAGAAGCAATTGTGAAGGAAGTGATAGATGGAAATTTAGGGTATGTTCTTATGTTTGATGAAACTACTACAGCACAGCAATATAGACAAATGGACATACTGATAAGATTTTGGAGCAATATTGAGGGAGAAGTGTCAGTGAGGTTTTTGAAAGCTTTTCATTTTGGCCATGCAACAGCTGACATTGTAAGTGAAGCTTTCCTTAAATTAGGGAATGATTTTGAAGTAGACCTACCCATGAAGAATTTGATAAGTCTCTCATCTGATGGCCCGAATGTCAACAAGTCCATTTACAGAAAAGTCAGTGAAAGTTTGAAAGCAGATGGCAACCCGGGTTTGCTTGACTTTGAACCCTGCAACCGCCATACAGTGCACAATGCTTTTAGAAAAGGTCTCATCTGTTTTGGAAGTGAGTCTTCTGTCTTGTCTGGATTGTGATGCTGTTGAAGAGAATGGTAGACATTCTAGACATCGATTAATGTAGAAACAGTAAGACAGTAAGTGTACAGGTAAGAGTTGATAGTATATGTACCAGTAAATGAAAATATATGTTGTTGAAAACTCCTATATTTTGCCTCAAAACTATCCAAAAACTCCTATATTTGTTGTGAAAATATTCCTATATTCTTCCTATATTTTGGAGAAGACCTGGTTGACAGCCTGAGAAGATTTTTTTAGAAGATGTTGATGGACGACGGACATTGAGCGGTTACAAAAGCTCACCATGAGCCTTTGGCTCAGGTGAGCTAAAAACAAACAATTGGGTTTATAACCTTCAAATAAAAAGTACATTTGAATCAATCAAGTACTGAAATAAAAGTAGAAAACTTATATTGTATTTATTATCATAATTTTTATCACATTTAACAATTTCATAGCAACATGTAACAGGTACATATTTGCAGTAAACATCAAATTCAACAGTTTTCTCTAGTAACCAATCTTACATTCAAGAAACTGACTTCAAAACATGCATAAATTCAAGGCATGCTACATACTACATTAATACTTCTTCAACACTGCATAAATAATGTCAGAAAGAAATAATTGTGATTCAAAATAGTTTTATCAACTTGGAAATCACAAATCTTGATGCCTATTTACATATTCGTACATACAAACTAACATTCACTAAACTCTTCTTAAATTCATGAAAACACTGATAGTAGTATCTGATGAGTTTTGCTGCATCATCTTCCAATTTTACAACAGTCAGGATATATAAAGACCGAATTTTATGCCAACGAAATAAAACAATTTCACAGTTTATCATTGTATTATTACACTGGAAGGCTATATAATGTTTGGTCATTGTAAAGATATTTAGATAAAACTTGCAGATTAAGATTCCTATTTTTCACAAACCCAATTTTACAAATGATGTGAATTCAAACCAAGTATTTCTGTAAATGAAAGTATCAAATACTACACAGGATAGCCAAAATTTTATTTGTTTGGCCCTACCTTTGTCAAAACTCATTTACAACTTCAAATCTACCACTCTCTTAAATGTATCCATATCAAAATGAAACCTGCTAAACTTTACAACAAAAGGACTATTGGTGTCATTGAATATTATCATATAAACTAAGCTTGTGCTGAATACCAGCAGTGTACAGAGATCACCGGCTGTAAACACCACTAGGTACACTCATTTCAAACATTTTCCATGTATTTTAATCATTTTGGCCATTCCATGGTGATCTTTACACACATACCATATATTTTAGAATGATAATTTATGTCCATTACAGGTCTGACCTGTAATAAATAATAAGTTACAAATCTTTATTACATGTACTGTGAAATCATTAATATTCATGGGGGACTAATTTTCATCGATTTCATGGTTGAGTCAATCCACGAAATTTAATCCCAACGAACAAGTAAAATTCCCATTCATTTTATGTTGAAAAGTTGGAATCCACAAATTCATATCACCACGAAATTGCTGTTTTGACCAAAACCATGAAATTTCATGCCCACGAAATTTAATGATTTCACAGTATTTCAGTGAATTATTGAAATATAAGAGTGAAATATGTTTGGTATTTTCACAAAGAAAAATATCAAATGTATTTTTCACTGGTAAGAAACTATTTTACATGGGTAAATTTATAGTCAAAACAGGAAATAAAAAGAAAAATTGATTTACATCATCAAAATATCTTTCACTCGTGAACATCATATCTTACATTTTCACTCGTGGCTATGCATCTGGTGTTCTCTTGTGAAAGATATTTCAGTCTTAAACTGAAACAAATATCCTCTATGTATTACATAAACTTAAAAAGTGCCATTTTATGGCACCTCACTAAATGGAACAGTATATACATAAATCATTACATACAATAGTATGCAAATACATTTTAAAATAAAAACATAAAGTTCCATTTAATAGTTGAAGAGCCTAAGTAGCAACACATCTGCTGAATTTGCAATTCTTTTTCTTTAGGTCTATGATTATTTAACAAGCGTCACATTTTATTGTCCAATCTCATAACTATATTATAAGGGAATCTTTATCATTTTTGACTACCGGATATTGTAAATGTGATGTAAATGTCTAAGGCACATGTTCTTACACGGTGTCAATCAATTCATCCTGAGGTTACTACCAGCCCTGTTAGTCTAGCTAAGAAAAGTTCTGCTTGTAATATTACAACTGTTGAAAATGAATAGCACTGTGTATTTTTCTTTGATGTAAACATTAATGTACTGTACAGTCAGAGATAATCATAAGGGACTAATTTTCATTAGTTGAGCATTTTTGATTTCTGTAAAATTATCTTTATGTGTATTAAACTTTTTGTGGGGACATGAATTCATCGACTTCAACATTTTAAAGATAAGATAAATAGAAAACTTCATGGATTGATAAATGCAAAACCCACGAAAATTAGTCCCCCACCAAAATTAATGACGTCACAGTTCAATCATGTATTTTATGAAAATTTGTATTTTAGTTACTCTTTAACTCAAAATTTATGGCTTATATGAAGATTATACAATTTCTGTCATGTGCACATATCTGACGATACACTATGTTACTCCTGTGACTGTCCACGAAGTCGAAGGGCTATATCATCCCTATCTATCTCCCACAATGCCTCTGCTATTGTTTTGATATTTGCTGCTCTCCCATTCCTCTGTATCCATCGCTGAATTCCTTGGTACATTATCTAAAGAAAAAGCACAAAGAGCATGAATATAAATGAAGAATTTTTTATACCTGCATGGATATCACTGACAAAAAGTCAAAATGGGTACAATGTCCTGAAAATCTGCTTTTTTATACCGTGTGCATCTGAAATTGTACTGAAATAATTTGATTTTGAAAAAATCTAAAAGTAACAAAACATCATACTAAATAAGTGTTACAGAACATGTGTGTCACCTGCCAGTACCACTACTAGGAGACAAAGAAAAAGGACACAGTGTATATATTATTAACTTGCTGAGTATTTATAGTAAGAGTCTTGTCCTTCTGCTTAAAGTGCTACAGTAATCACTCTTGTCTATCTTGTGTGTCTGCATCCAAACACCTTGCCTGGGCCATAACTTTGAAAATGTTCAAGGGATTTTTATTAAGTCCTTCAACAATGAAAGTTGACATTTAAGGGAAAGTGCAGTAGACAAGACCCATAACTCTATCATACTTACTTCTTAAATTATCTCCCATTTATTGAATTTACTATACCAGAGCATGCATCCAGTAAGTGCTGACGGGTTAGGAACTGCATACAAGGATAGAGGACATGAAGAAAAAGTACCATAACTCCACTCTGTTTCACTTGTCAGTTATAACCCCTAACACACCTTAAACTTGTCATAAAGATTACTCATAATCTATTCAAGGGGTTTTCACACAATCAGAGGAAATGTAATGTGCAGGTGTGCTGCCTACATATGTTAAGTTTATTTTCCCCCTGACATTAGTGCCATCTGTTTGTGTTGTATGTTTAATTGATTTTCCCCTAACATTTTTGCTGCCTTTGTCTGTTAGGTTGATTTTTCCCCTGACATCTATGCTACCTATGTATGTAAAGTTGATTTTCCCTCCTGACATTTGTGCTACCTATGTATGTTAAGTTGATTTTCCCTCCTGACATTTATTCTACCTATGTATGTTAAGTTGATTTTCCCTCCTGTCATTTATGCTACCTATGTATGTTAAGTTGATTTTCCCTTCTGACATTTATGCTACCTATGTATGTTAAGTTGATTTTCCCTCCTGACATTCATGCTACCTATGTATGTTAAGTTGATTTTCCCTCCTGACATTTATTCTACCTATGTATGTTAAGTTGATTTTCCCTCCTGACATTTATGTTACCTGACATTTATGCTACCTATGTATGTTAAGTTGATTTTCCCTCCTGACATTTATTCTACCTATGTATGTTAAGTTGATTTTCCCTCCTGACATTTATGCTACCTATGTATGTTAAGTTGATTTTCCCTCCTGAAATTTATGCTACCTATGTATGTTAAGTTGATTTTCCCTCCTGACATTTGTGTTGCCTACGGTATGTATGTAAAGTTGATTTTCCCTCCTGACATTTGTGTTGCCTATGTATGTCAAGCTGATTTTCCCCTGACATTTGTGTTGCCTAAGTATGTTAAGTTGATTTTCCCCTGACATTTGTATATCCTATGTATGTAATGTTTTTTCCCCCTGACATTTTTGCTACCCATGTATGTTAAGTTGTTTTTCCCCTGACTTTTGAGTTAGTTTTCCATCCTTACATTTGTGCCACCTATATTTGTTAAGTTGAATTTCCCCTGACATCTTGGCTATACAGCCATTCCAAATTTTAAATTCAGCCTTACCTCATACAGCCCACTGGCATAGTAGTCAAACTGTAGCTGCTCAATATCTGCCTCAGTCATATCTAACTGCCGGCACAGTCGTTTCCAGTCTTTACCAATCTCCACGGAAACCATGTCTATATGATCCATAGACAACTCGTCTGTACATGCTAAATCAGAAAAACAGCAAACAGTACTGTTAGGCAGTACGCAATCTCCTACTGTTCCTTGCTCAGGACAAAAAATGAAATGGGAAAATATTTTAATTATAATCCAGCTCCGTAAAGTTTGTTATTGGTGACAAGTTGTAACATCTTATTATGGTGAATGTTTATGAAAACTAACCAGATCCATCAATCAAAAAGTTATACCACGGATAATCTTGCACTATTAACATGTGAATGACATTTGAGCTAGCTGTCTGAGGCTTACACGAGACATATTGTGAATGTTTGTACAGTCAAGTTATTTGAAAATCCATCCATGCATATATAATACCAGTTTTATATGTAAAGTTACTGACCAGATAAAGATGACCTAAACTGATGGACATGCCCTGTAACACCCAACACTGAATTTTGTGACTTATGGAAGCCACATAAACTCTGTTTATACATTATGCAAATTTACTTTCGTCTAATTAATGAAAAATATACAGAGACTCCGCATATTAGACAATTAATTACATGTGTATGCTCAAAATAGGGTTCACCTACTGTCCAGTGCCAATGCCCACACAAAGGCTGAGGAGTGCTGGCATTCTCAAGATATTGAGCAGATAAGGTTTTTCATTCACAGGTCATTCTTACCTTGACCTTTGTCTCCGTGACCCCAAAAATGAATAGAGTTCATGTAATGTCTAGTGAATATGACCAACAAAGCTAGCAAGTGCAGACATTATCAAGTTACTGAACAGACAAACTTTTATTGGACAAATTCACAAAGGTGACCCAGGGAAAAATGATGTCATATTGCTACATTACAGCTACACAGTCAACATAGTACAGAAAAGATTAAAACAATGTATACAATAAAGTAAATAACGTACTTGTAAGCTGAGATTTTTTACACTTTTGTTTCTTCTTTTCTGATTTTCTCCTGCTACCACTATCATTGACCACCATGACATTTTTATTGCCGATCTGTAAGTTGGGAGGAAGTTCATTATCAGGATCCATGGTGATTGTTGTAGCTCCACCTCCAGCTGTATCCAAGCAGATAAAATGAGTATAAATAAGGTCCTTTATATATATGTTAATGTGAAAGGGGCACTACATGTAAATCTACAAATTAAAGACTTTAGATTACTTTGATTTAAATTTACAAGTACATTTTAAAATACACTACTTTACTGGCTGAACAGGTAATGTTCTGAAATCCTGACACACTAGACACTTACTGAAATCCTGAATGAAATCTAACATGTACACAAATTACACTGTAACCTCTACTGTTTATGCAGTAAGTTAACTTTGCCTACCATGCCTATGATATATGGTAACATGTACACAAATGACACTGTAACCTCTACTGTTTATGCAATTAGTTAACTTTGCCTACCATGCCTATGATATCTGGTAACATGTACACGAATTACACTGTAACCTCTACTGTTTATGCAATTAGTTAACTTTGCCTACCATGCCTATGATATATGGTAACATGTACACAAATTACACTGTAACCTCTACTGTTTATGCAATTAGTTAACTTTGCCTACCATGCCTATGATATCTGGTAACATGTACACAAATTACACTGTAACCTCTACTGTTTATGCAATTAGTTAACTTTGCCTACCATGCCTATGATATATGGTAACATGTACACGAATTAAACTGTAACCTCTACTGTTTATGCAATTAGTTAACTTTGCCTACCATGCCTGTGATATCTGGTAACATGTACACGAATTAAACTGTAACCTCTACTGTTTATGCAGTAAGTTAACTTTGCCTACCATGCCTATGATATCTGGTAACATGTACACGAATTACACTGTAACCTCTACTGTTTATGCAATTAGTTAACTTTGCCTACCATGCCTATGATATCTGGTAACATGTACACGAATTACACTGTAACCTCTACTGTTTATGCAATTAGTTAACTTTGCCTACCATGCCTATGATATCTGGTAACATGTACACGAATTAAACTGTAACCTCTACTGTTTATGCAATTAGTTAACTTTGCCTACCATGCCTATGATATATGGTAACATGTACACGAATTACACTGTAACCTCTACTGTTTATGCAATTAGTTAACTTTGCCTGCCATGCCTATGATATATGGTAACATGTACACGAATTACACTGTAACCTCTACTGTTTATGCAGTAAGTTAACTTTGCCTACCATGCCTATGATATCTGGTAACATGTACACGAATTACACTGTAACCTCTACTGTTTATGCAATTAGTTAACTTTGCCTGCCATGCCTATGATATATGGTAACATGTACACGAATTACACTGTAACCTCTACTGTTTATGCAGTAAGTTAACTTTGCCTGCCATGCCTATGATATATGGTAACATGTACACGAATTACACTGTAACCTCTACTGTTTATGCAGTAAGTTAACTTTGCTTCCCATCCCTATGATATATGGTAACATGTACACGAATGACACTGTAACCTCTACTGTTTATGCAATTAGTTAACTTTGCTTACCATGCCTATGATATATGGTAACATGTACACGAATGACACTGTAACCTCTACTGTTTATGCAGTAAGTTAACTTTGCTTACCATCCCTATGATATATGGTAACATGTACACGAATGACACTGTAACCTCTACTGTTTATGCAATTAGTTAACTTTGCCTACCATGCCTATGATATATGGTAACATGTACACGAATTACACTGTAACCTCTACTGTTTATGCAATTAGTTAACTTTGCTTACCATGCCTATGATATATGGTAACATGTACACGAATTACACTGTAACCTCTACTGTTTATGCAATTAGTTAACTTTGCTTACCATGCCTATGATATATGGTAACATGTACACGAATTACACTGTAACCTCTACTGTTTATGCAGTAAGTTAGCTTTGCCTACCATGCCTATGATATATGGTAACATGTACACGAATTACACCGTAACCTCTACTGTTTATGCAGTAAGTTAACTTTGCCTACCATGCCTCTGATATATGGTAACATGTACACGAATTACACCGTAACCTGTACTGTTTATGCAGTAAGTTAACTTTGCCTACCATGCCTGTGATATATGGTAACATGTACACGAATTACACTGTAACCTCTACTGTTTATGCAATTTGTTAACTTTGCCTACCATGCCTGTGATATATGGTAACAGGTTGTTTCTGTCTTCTATTTTCACCAGGCTGTTGTGTTCTTTCCTCACCTGGATCTGCTGTGCCAGTACGTGTCTGTAAAATTGGTGGACATTTTGTATATCTGTATGAGTCATTCTGAGTAAATTTCTGTCTAAAATTGTGCAGTTTCAGGATAGTCAAGTGACATATGTGTTACCTACATACAGGCAACCCTACCAAGTAGAGCTAACATTAGCTGAAGAAAAGTATCTGGCAAACTAAGATGGCCAAGAACGGTAACTCTTGTGTGCATTTTTTATTGAAATGACTGCTCTTTTGGTACTTAGAAAATGGGTATATTTTTGTAAAGGTCCACCTTTACTGGCTACTATCAGAGTTCTAACTTTAAAACTTTTTTTATCATCTAATGTCAAGAACTTTAATGTAAGCCTTGGCACCTACAGGTTGTGCTCTTGTTAGACTCATTTCAGTAACATCAAAATTTTAGTTCTTATCTTGTTGATTATATTTTTTTTCAAAAATACACAAAATTATATAACATGAGAAAATATAAGAGAACATTACTTAGCATTGAGGAAAAGTTGGTACCTGGTTAGCTGGCGGCTGATCTTGTCTGCTGGATGTTTCATCTGACCTCAACTGTTCACTCACTTCAACAGGTGAACCTGGTCGCCTTGATGATGCAGAAATATTTAAAACTGGTGTTTGTGGACTAACTGTGTGCTGTTCTCTTTGTGGTTCAAATGGTCTTCTTTGTGACAGTGGATGCTGGACTGATTGTGTTGGTTCTTGGCTTGCAGCCACCACACCAGCTGATGCATTGACTATTGTCTGACCTGGAGTGCCACCACCTTGGTTTGTCCTTTGTTGCTGGCCAAATATGGAATTGTTTCCTGTCTGCTGGGAACCAGTGCTATGTACATTCTGCTGGGAACCACGAACAGTTGGGATTTGTGGAGCAGGTTGTCCTGGCACTGGTTGCCCAAATATTTGTCTTGGCTGGAAGGGTGGAACATTCTGCAATACAGGATGTCTAGGTGTCGGCTGCAAAGAAAGTCTGACAGTTGGTGTAACAAAGGAAGGCACATGTGACGACGCAGCACCTGCACCTGTAAGTGGTTCACCTTGTACAACAGACTGACTTGTCTGCAGTGACATGGTAGATAAATGCTGCCCTCTATCAGGAGCAAGAAGCATTCTGACAGTTGAGTTAGCTGTTGACCCAAGACGTGTCGTTTGCTGTCCTGGCACTGCATGCCTCTCTCCATTTGAAGTTTGTCCACTAAGTTGATCTACAGACACAGAACTTCCAGTAAGCAACTGCGTCCTGAAAAATCAAACAGTATTACAGGCATGAAAAAAACTCAATGGTTTGCACTGAGTTATATGACCACAACTGTCTAACACTGTCATGCTTTTTATTTCTTGGGGGGAGGGGGGAAGGAGGTGGGGGTTAATGTCACACCAACCAAATTATAGGTCATATGGCAAATTCCCTCACATGAAAAATTTAACACCCTGAGTGAGACTCAAACCCACATTGGTGTGGGGCAAGTGATTTGAAGTCAGAGACCTTAACCACTCAGCTAGGGAGGCCCACCTCGTCATGCTGTATAGTTTTTTTTGGGGGGGGGGGGGGGGCGTGGGGGAGGTTTCTTCAACACCAGAGGCATAAGAAGGCCCAAAATGCATATTAAATCCCATCAAGAGTTACGTAACATATTTAGTTCAATAGGTCTTATGACTAGGAAGCTTTGTATGAAGTTTCAACCCCAATAGCTGCTGTGATATAGCCTTGTATACAAAACTTTAACCAAGAGGTAATTCCAATGACAGTTACAATGCCTACTTTTGCTGTCAAAATGGCAACACAGATGCCTGGCTTAGTAGAACAGCTCTCACTATTCTTCAAATTGCCAAGCTAAAATGAGCTGCTTAAACAGTCCAATAAAATAAGCCCTCATTTCAAAATATTTGAGCTGAAAACAAATAATGACATACGTCTGTGTAACTTCCCTTGTACAGCTGTTAACTGGTCTCTGACTGGTTGCCATCGCTTGCTGTGAAAGTCCCATCTCTGGTCTCAACTTGACTTCCAACTGACCTTGCTCTGACTTCAACAAATTGCTATATATTTAAAAAAAAAAAAAACAACATCCATATATATTGCAAAATAATTGTTCTATTTTGTGTTTAACGGTAAGTATATATTAAAAAATTTCCTAAAATATTCGGTCACCAGTATAATATATTGTTCTCTATATAAAAAACTTTTATTATAAATATTTATCTATATAATTAAATATATTTTCCATTTTAGCTTCAGTATACACGTTTCAGATCACAAATGAGAAGTAATGTAATGTTTAACACCCCTCATGCCCCCTTGCACTGGCTTAAATGGAATTCTATTAATTTTAAAAATAGAATTGTATGTTCTTCAAGATCCGAAAGACCAGAAAATATAACAACATAGAGTTCACTGTAAGTCTCATACAGTTTAGTATCATAGTTTAATGTATGCTGCTTCATATGTTTGGTTTTTTTTCATTTTCATTTGAAACTTTATATCTGAAGAATACATATATTCTAGTTTTGAAGGTTCAACATAGTGTTACTATGTTTTTCAAAAGGCTTACATTTGTAAGACTACACTAGTCCATTCAGTCAGTCATCCAACAAAGGAAGATACAGAAAGAAAACCTTTCAAATGAACACACTTGTACAAAGTAGAGGTACAATAAACTCTATAATGACTGCCTTTACGGCCTAAATTAAAATGAAAACCAAAGAATTTACTTTGCTACATTCTGCAGTGCGTCTGGATTTCTCAACAAGCTGTTATACAAGCCTGGATTGCTGATGCTTAATTGTGAAAGTAACTCGTCCACAGGATCTCCCTTTAACATGGTTTCTTCATCATCCCCTTCCTCTCCATTCCGACCTTCACCTTGACTACTGTCACCATTAGCAACAGATTCACTTTGTATCACAGCAGAGACTGGTTGAGCTATTGGTCCGTGTGGGTGCTGGAGTTGGGCACCAGGAGTGTAATGTTTACTTTTCACTGAAACAAAACCTGACAAACCAATTTCCCTTGATTCCTGCATATCTCTATGACCAGAATTGTCAATTTCTTTCTGTCCAGTCTCACTGATAGGCACATGAGCTTGACCATAGTTTCTTAATGATGATCCTGGTCCATTCTGGACTGGTTTACCATTCACCACTTGTGTTTGCACTGCAGACAGACCTAGTTTCTCAGATGGATGACCAGACTGTGTATTCAAATAAGCAAATGCTTCTTTAGCAAGTCTATTAGAGGCAAACACTGGAAATCTCTGATTTAAAGTGTCTGTATTGTTGTGTCCACTATTTCCACTGTCCTGTGATTGTATTTTGGGTGGAAACTTTATATCTTCACCTTTCTCTCCATCAGGTGATGTCTGCTCATTAGACTGCCCATTTGTTGCCTGATTGTCAGATAACCTATTCTCAACACTTGAGTTTAAGTTAAATGACCCATTTCCTGTACTTGGCTGTGCATCAAATGACCCATTTCCTGCATTTGCCTGTAGGTTAGACAAATTATTCTCTACACTAGTTTGCCTGTTCTCTACCCTCACTTGATCATCAAACAACCCAACTATTTGTTGCCCATTAGAAACTCCATTCTCAAGACCTTCCCAGTGCATAGTGCATTCATACTGCTCGACAGCTTCTTCTGGCTGAAAATCATATAAAATGTTTGGAAATTATAAATACCAACAATAAACATTAAATTTTCATACAAATACAAACTGAAAAGACACAAGTATTTATCTTTTGCGTAGTCATGTGAGAAATTCTAAATCATTATATATGATGCTACATTATACACCTACTACCTTTTAGTGAGGTCAGTAGCAGGGCTCGGGAAATTTGCTGGTTTGTCGATTTTGGACCGATTTTGGACTTTTCAGACCGATTCGTGAGTGAAAAAAACAAAAAACAAGAGCTGTCACTATTGGTGACAAATGCCCCCGAAGCATGCCCAAGAATGCCACAGTTGTATGCGCAAAAAAATCACACATCATTTCATGACCTTGACCTTCACCTAACAGGCCGAGTCATAAGCATGACAAACCTTCTCAATATGGTTAACATTTGTGTCAAATTATTTTCAAATTCCTTGATAAATGGCAGAGTTGTGGACCAGACAAGAAACACCTTTGACTTCTAAGTGTGACCTTGACCTTGGAGCTAGGGGTCTGTGTCTTGTGCATGACATCTCATCTCATTATAGGGAACATTTATGCCAAGTAATTAATTTCAAAATCCCTTCATCAATGACAGACTTATGGACCGGACAAGAAACAGACCTTGTTAACCTTTTAACCTCTAAGTGTGACCTTGACCTTAGAGCTAGGGGTCTGGATCATATGCATGTCATGTCGTCTCATTATGAAGAACATTTATGCCAAGTAATTTCAAAATCCCTTGATAAATGGCAGAGTTACGGAACAGACATGAAACAGACACTGTTAACCTTTGACTTCTAAGTGTGACCTTGACCTTGGAGCTAGGGGTCTGGGTCTTGCGCATGACAGGTCATCATTTAAGCAAAGTTATTTCAAAATCCCTTTATGGATGGAAGAGTTACAGCACGGACGGACGCGATCACCTGCCAAGCAGGATATTGTTGATCACACCCTCAGATAATCAATAAACGTGACGTTCTGATTGTCACGTTGTTAATCAGACACTACAATGCTCATGTGGCACATCCTTTAATGTTTGCAGACATCTGACAGCAATGCATTATTTTTTAAAAACGTTTTTGACTGGACCCAAATGCATCTGACTGCATCCAAATGCTTTTGACAGGGACTCACTTTTTTTTATTTAGACCATTAGCCGACGGATTGTTCTATTTCAAAAGGCTATGTTTGAAGACGGGTAAAAAAACAAAATGGTCATTGCATTTATAAGACATATCACACAGGAAACCAATATAAATATTTTTTTAATTACTTGATTTGTAACAAGAGGGCCATGAAGGCCCTGTATTGCTCACCTGACCTATTGACCTAAAGATTATCAAGATTAACATTCTGACCAAGTTTCATTAAGATATGCTCATATATGTGGCCTCTAGAGTGTTAATTAGCTTTTCCTTTGATTTGACCCAGTGATCTAGTTTTTGACTCGACATAACCCAGATTCGAACTAGACCTAAAGATCACTAAGATTAATATTCTGACTAAGTTTCATAAGATACAGTCATAAATGTGGCCCCTATAGTGTTAACAAGCTTTTCCTTTGATTTGACCCGGTGACCTAGTTTTTGACCCGACATGACCCAGATTCAAACTTGACCTAAAGATCACCAAGATTAACATTCCGACTCAGTTTCATGAAGATACAGTCTTAAATGTGGCCTCTAGACTGTTAAAAAGCTTTTCCTTTGATTTGACCTAGTGACCTAGTTTTTGACCCAACATGACCCAGATTCAAACCTGACCTAAAGATCACCAAGATTTACATTCTGACCAAGTTTCATGAAGATACAGTCTTAAATGTGGCCTCTAGAGTGTTAACAAGCTTTTCCTTTGATTTGACCTAGTGACCTAGTTTTTGACCCGACATGACCCAGATTCGAACTTGACCTAAAGATCACCTAGATTTACATTCTGACTAAGTTTCATAAGATACAGTCATAAATGTGGCCTCTATAGTGTTAACAAGCTTTTCCTTTGATTTGACCCGGTGACCTAGTTTTTGACCCGACATGACCCAGATTCGAACTTGACCTAAAGATCACCAAGATTAACATTCTGACTCAGTTTCATGAAGATACAGTCTTAAATGTGGCCTCTAGAGTGTTAACAAGCTTTTCCTTTGATTTGACCTAGTGACCTAGTTTTTGATCCGACATGACCCAGATTCGAACTTGACCTAAAGATCACCAAGATTTACATTCTGACCAAGTTTCATGAAGATACAGTCATAAATCTGGCCTCTACAGTGTTAACAAGCTTTTCCTTTGATTTGACCTGGTGACCTAGTTTTTGACCCCGGATGACCCAATATCAAACTCGTCCAAGACTTTATTAAGGGTAACATTCTGACCAAGTTTCATTAAGATTGGGCCTAAATGGTGACCTCTAGAGTGTTAACAAGCTTTTCCCTCGATTTGACCTGGTGACCTGGTTTTTTACCCCAGATGACCCAATATCAAACTCATCCAATTAAGATTTTATCGAGGGTAACATTCTGACCAAGTTTCATTAAGATTGGGCCAAAATTGTGACCTCTAGGATGTTAACAAGCTTTTCCTTTGATTTGACCTGGTGACCTAGTTTTTGTCCCGAGATGACCCAATATCGAACTCGTCCAAGATTTTATTGAGGGTAACACTCTGACCAAGTTTCATTACGTTTGGGCCAAAATTGTGACCTCTAGATTGTTAACAGTCAAATTGTTGACAATGGACGACTGACGACAGACGACTGATGGACGACGACGGATGACGGACACCGGGCGATCACAAAAGCTCACCTTTGAGCACATCGTGCTCAGGTGAGCTAAAAATTACAGGATACTTTTGGCAGTCCGTCCGAAACAAGTACAGCAAATTGTCTTTTCAAGTCGACTGTATGATGTATGAAGAAAATGGACTGGCAAACCCGAATGATAAAGAAAATCATATCAAATCGGTTTTAAGAAAAACAAGTTACAAAATAAAAATGAAATTTTGTTTACATCAGAAGAGACTAGAGATGCTTTTGAGAAAAGCGCATGTCTCCCACAACTGCCCCTATGGATAATGTTAGTTTCTCTAGATGTTTTAGACGAGTGGATCCAATTAGATGGTCTGGATGAGTAGATCCAATCAGTAATTCAAGGGCCATAAATCAAAAGTGCCTGGGCGGATTTGGCTAGTTATCGAACTTGGGTAAGGTCTTATGGCCAAACACATTTTGTTCAAGTTTGGTGAAGATCGGATGAGAAATGTTCGACTTAGAGTGCGGACATGAGTAAAAAGGCCAATTTTTCGATAATTCAAGGGCCGTAACTCCAAAATGCCTGGACCGATTTGGCTAGTTATCGAACTTGGCTGAGGTCTCATGGTCAAACACATTTTGTTTAAGTTTGGTGAAGATTGGATGAGAAATATACGAATTAGAGTGCGGACAAGAGTAAAAAGACCGATTTTGGTAATTCAAGGGCCATAACTCCAAGACCCCTGGACCAATTTGGCTAGTTATCGAACTTGGCCGAGGTTTTATGGTCAAACATATTTTGTTCAAGTTTGGTGAAAATCGGATGAGAAATGTTCGACTTAAGTGTGCGGACAAGCTTTGTGACAGACACATACAGACACACACACAGACTGGAGTAAATCAAAATGTCTCCCACACCACTGTGTGGTGGGAGACATAAATATATAAGTTTACAAAAACGTAGTTGCTTAATGAAGTACAACGTCAGTGAAATGAAATATCCACGTAGATTGAGCATACCATGATTAGGACGGCCAACCCACGTGACCTTTTGGTACCCTACACACGGGAAATTCGATCTCAGCGTTCACATAACCTACACATTTGGTCCAAGGCAGAGTACTCAAAAAGATACTGAGGATGTTTGGCAGAGGCTATGTGTCAAGTAAATCACTTTGAATCATTGTATTTTAGAAAAATCCGTCAAAAAATAAGGAAACATCTCAAAGTTCCTGCCATGTATACTGTACCGGTCACGTGCCAAACCACAAAAAATATTAAAATACTGAAGTGTTAAACCCTAAGATAGTTTAAAAGCAAGGAGAAATAGCTTGGTTAAAAGTAAAAGTTTAAAGCAGCTATCAGGCAGTTTAAGGTAAGACATGATCAACGCAGCAAATGCCTGCATTGAACTACTCAGGACAGCAGGAGGGAGATAATTCCAGTGATACACTGTTCTGGGGAAGAAAGAATACTTTAACGAGGTAGGTTACCTTGTTACCAGGGTAAATTCAAATTAGCTGAACCGCAGCATTTTTTTTGTATTTCGTGTAATATGATGTTTTAACTACTACCGGTACAATCTCAATTTCGTTTATCTCTGTCTCTTCAAGTTCAATTTTTATCCAGGTTTGAAGAACATGACCCTCCAAAGGTATTTTATATTGAAAGAAGAAGGAAAATATGGATATTTAACACTTTTCAGTGTATTTTAGTTTCACTGATATCCATAGAAGTCTGCATAATTGATAATTTTACTAGTATGCACGTTAGCTTTCTAATATGAGCTTAAAATGTATATGTCGCGGGACTCGTGTTTCCATGGTAACGCATTTTCTCTCATTTTTAAACAATTATCTATAAAAACGTGGTTTTTGACGGCTTCAGTGCCATTCTAGCTGTTAATGACAAACATATGGAATATTTGGGTAATATTTTTAGCAAAATACCAAACACTTTACATGGTATCCTATTTTTCTTAAAGTTTAAAGTAACCATGGCAACAGAGATGTTTAAAATAGCTTATATCTTGCTTTTTTGTCATAATTTCTTATAAAAAAATATTGAATAAAATTATCATTCTTGTTAGTGTAGCTTTAAAACATATTATTTCTAACGTAAGTTATATTGTCGTGTTATTTTCATTTATTCAAACAATTTTCACAGCTTAAAATACTTACAGCAGTACCCTTCGTCTGGCATTTTTCATGGGAAAATCGTTAAGCATGCTGCTATTACTCTCATGGATATTGTTGAAATGAAAATAAAAAGCCGAAGCTGTGTTCCTTAAATAAACCAGTGTCAACGCTTTTGAATTTTACATTTAGATATATAGGTCACAGGCTTTGTTTCCATGGTAACATCAATTCAATTCAAGAAACCACAATAATTTTCTACTGAAATTTGAACAATTTTAGATCTTAGTTTTAGTATATAAGTAATAAATTATCAACGGAAACTGAAAAATAGGTATTACAAATCAAACTGCCCAATTTTTATTTGAAAATGGCCGTAATAAGTAACCTATATTCCAAATAACATTGGTTACCATTTTCTTACATTCCGCATAACATTTCAATATATCTACATAAAAGAAGCAAAATATTGATTATTATTCAGAGCATAAGACTCATAAAAAATATTTCAGCAAATAATGGCTGTTTGAAAATAGTTCTAATAAAGAAAATGCACAGAATTACGTACTTTCAAAATAAAAGCGATTAATTTTGCGCGGTAACTGACACGTAACGTCATGACGTCAATGACGTTATTTTAAGGCAACATTGTTTTGAAGCGTTTCTGCAGCAATTTATGCATTATTTCTGCATTATTAAACCATAAAGCATCAGACTGGAGACAGGTTCATGATTTGTTTTCAGAAGAATGGATATACAAACAATTTAGTTTGTCGTAAACGTCGTCGTAAATAGTCATGTTAGCTTCTGGTTGGACATGCGCACATACAAATATTAAGGTAACCTACCTCCTTTAGTAATCTGTAGTTGCTGTGAATATCTTGTAACTGAGGGAATGGAAGTGATGTGCTGGACCAGTGAAGGGAACTAAGAAGCATTCTTTGGGGATGGCAACTAATTCATGCTGGACTTTGTACATAAGGGAAAGTCTACTATCAATACGTCTGAGATCAAGGCGACAAAGTTTGATGGATTGTAATATGTCTGTGACACTGGAGGTTTGACAGTAGTAAACCTTAATCCAGCAAGCTGCCCGTCTCTGGACAGCCTCTATCGGGTCTATGAGGGTTTGGGTATTGGGTGACCACACTTCGAAGCCATATTCCAGCTGGGGTTTAACGATCGTCTTGTAAGCCATGGACTTAATGGGTTCAGATTTGACCTTGATGTTTCTGTGCAGAAACCCTAACGTTTGATTTGCTTTCTTTGTTGACTTATTGATGTGGGTGTCCCATGAAAGATTATTTGATATATGTGTGCTAAGAAAACAATGCCTGGGCAATTTTATCCCTGCAAGTATTTTCTGAGAAAAACTTCAAAATTCAAACAAAATAACGATCACGTATAACAATTAATGACTTTTTTCATTGTATGGTAACTCGTGGTGAACGGTAAACGGCTATAGATACAGATTTATATAACAGTAACATCTTACAAAAAGAAACCCAAATGCTATCTATCTATTAGATGCTAAAATTTATCAACAAAAGTTCTGAATTTTAATTATTCTGTTAGGGCTTTTATGAATAATGAAATCTTACCTCCTCTTGGTACATTGTAACAATTTGTGCCCTGATGTACTTGAGGTGTTGGTGTATCGTATCCTTTACTGAACTGTACACTGGAGTAATTTTCTCATGAAGGTCTGAAAAAATAATAATTCTACCAATTATACAATATACAAATACACAGTAAATGTAGTTTTGAGGAAAAATTACAATACTTCTGAAATATATATAAACTAGAAGACGCTTTTGTAGAAAAGCACATGTCTCCCCCAATGCATAGTTGTACAGCAAAGAAGTTAGTAAGGGACAGGAGCACAAGTCAAAGAGACATTGAGGGTTGGCCGCAACAGCAATCATCTACTTGGCATGTCCAATCAAGTTTCAACATTCTGGGCCTAGTGGTTCTCAAGTTAGGAATTGGAAACGGTTTTCCATGTTCAGATCCCTGTGACCTTGACCTTTGATGGAGTGACCCCAAAAACAAAAGGGGTCATCTACTCTGTAAATCCTATCACTCTGTGAAATTTGAAGGTTCTAGGTCAAATGGTTCTCAAGTTATTGACTGGAAATGAATTTCCATGTTCGGTCCACTGCAATCTTGACCTTTAATAGAATTACCTCAAAACCAATAGGGGTCATCTATTCTGCATGTCCTATCACCCTATGAAGTTTCAACATTCTGGGTCAAGTAGTTCTCAAGTTATTGACCGGAAATGGTTTTCCATGTTCAGGTCCCTGTGACCTTGACCTTTAATAGAGTGACCCCAAAATCATTAGGAGTCATCTACTCTGAATGTCCAATCATCTTAAGAAGTTTAAACATTCTGGGTCAAGTGGTTTTCAAGTTATTGACTGGAAATGGTTTTCCATGTTCAGGCCCCTGTGACCTTGACCTTTACTAGAGTGACCCCAAAATCAAAAGGAGTCATCTACTCTGCATGACCAATCATCCTATGAAGTTTTAACATTTTGTGTCAAGTGGTTCTCAAATTATTGATCGGCAATGGTTTTCTATGTTCAGGCCCCTGTGACCTTGACCTTTCATAGAGTGACCCCAAAATTAATAGGGGTCATCTACTCTGCATGACCAATCATCCTATGAAGTTTAAACATTCTGGGTCAAGTGGTTCTCAAATTATTGATTGGCAATGGTTTTCTATGTTCAGGCCCCTGTGACCTTGACCTTTATTAGAGTGACCCCAAAATTAATAGGGGTCATCTACTCTGCATGACCAATCATCCTATGAAGTTTAAACATTCTGGGTCAAGTGGTTCTCAAATTATTGATCGGCAATGGTTTTCTATGTTCAGGCCCCTGTGACCTTGACCTTTATTAGAGTGACCCCAAAATCAATAGGAGTAATCTACTCTGCATGACCAATCACCCTATGAAGTTTTAACATTTTTGGTCAAGTGGTTCTCAAGTTATTGATCGGAAATGGTTTTCCATGTTCAGGCCCCTGTGACCTTGTCCTTTGATGGAGTGACCCCAAAAACAATAGGGGTCGTCTAGTCCATAAGCCCTGCCACCTATGAAGTTTGAAGGTTCTAGGTCAAATGGTTCTCCAGTTATTGATCGAAAATGAAGTGTGACGGACAGACTACGGAAGGACAGGCATGGCAAAAACAATATGTGGGGAGACATAATGAGTTTGTAAAAAACATTCCTTAAAGTTTACACTCAATGATTTTATAAGTACAACTAAAATCCACATTATGTCTTACCAGCAACTGGCAAATTAATGGCAGTTCACGAGTATATCAAATGATTTCACTGCTCGGAATGATAGAAAATACTACCTGACCAACTATACAGACAGAAAGAAATTAACTCGTGCAAGTAGTGTTTTCTGTCATTAATCTCAGCAGTGAATTTGTAAATGTTTTTTTAAGCAAAAACAAATACCACAACATTAAGGCTTCTTAAGAATATTAACTTGGTATTAAATTTTCAGTCTTGAATAGGCAGTAACCTTTTTCAGCATCTGATCTAATGGCCCTAACAAGAGGGCAATTAAGGCCAAGTATCACTCAACTGAGCAAGTTTTGACCAAGACAATCCAATTTTGAACTTCATAAAGATAGAAATGTGGCCTCTGGAGTGTTAACAATAATTTTCTGTGGTTTTAATCTAGAGAACCTAGATGACCCAATTTCAAGCCTGACCTAGAATTCATTTTAAAACAAACCATCTCATCAGGTTTCATGAGGATCAGGTACAAAATGTGTTAAAAATACATCTCTATGATTTACCTAGTGACCCAGTTTTAGTCCCAATAACCTAGCTCACCAAGATTTTATTCAGACACAAAATCTGACCATGTTCTATAAAGACTACATAATAAATGTGACTTCTAGAGTAAAAGAAACCTTTTCTTTGATTTGTCCTAGTGACTAAAGACCTACATTAAGGCAAAAGTTCATGAAGATCTTGTTGAAATGTGTCTTCTAAAGTTTTAACAATTTTCTTCTTATTATTTAGTATTTACCTAGTCAATTAGTTTTAGACCCAAAATGACCCAGTTACAAACCCTTTTATGATGCAAAAAAATTCAACCATGTTTCATGATGATTAGGTAAACAAGAGCTATCAGAGGACAGCAAAGTTGGACTATTTAACAGGCTTGTCAATGGATTGAACACAGAAGTTGAACAAGAGCACCTCCTATGGGGACCAACATTGTCCACTAATGATGATAAACAAGTGTGCAAAGAGTCAAAGGTGTACATGTACCTCTTATAGGTTTTGAGAAAAGTTTTAACCAAACAACTCAAATTTTTCTAAGTACAAAAAGGGCTATAATTCTGGCAAAATGCATATCAGAATTGTGGGTCTTGGCCTATATAGTCCCCTAATGATGGTTAACAAGTGCGCAAAGTTTCAAAGCTGTAGCTCTTACAGTGTTTGAGAAAAGGTTGACCTATACAAAAAATTTAACCAATGCCGACAATCAAGTGATATCAATTATGATTTTTTTAAAAATCTGACAAGCTAAAAAGGGGCATACTTTTGTAAAATTGCAAAACAGATTTAGGGAATCTGTCAGCTCACCAAAATGAACAAGTGTGTGAACTCTGTTTCAATTCATTCCCATATGTGTGTACTGAGGTACCTGCTTACATACAAAATCTTAACCCAAAATTGTTAAGCAGAAAAATGGGCATAATTTTGTGAAAATGCGAAGTAGAGTTATGAAACATGTGCACTGCATATCAGATTTTGACGTTTAAAAAAGTGTGCGACATTTCAATCCATTCCTGTTGGTGGGTACTGAGATACCTGCTTACATACAAAAACTAAACCAAAAGTTGCCAAGTCGAGAATGGGGCATAATTTGTAAACAAGAGGACCATGATGGTCCTGAATCGCTCACCTGTCCCCACATGACCCAGTTTTGAACTGAGTATGACGTCGTTTTTTCTATTATTTGACATAGTGACCTAGTTTTTGAGCTCATGTGACCCAGTTTTGAACTTGACCTAGATATCATCAAGATAAAAATTCTGACCAATTTTCATGAAGATCCATTGAAAAATATAGCCTCTAGACCTACTGACCTAGTTTTTGACCGCACGTGTCCCAGTTTCAAACTTGACCTAGATATCATCAAGGTGAACATTCTCACCAATTTTCATGAAGATCCCATGAAAAATATGGCCTCTAGATGTCACAAGGTTTCTCTATATTTAGACCTACTGACCTAGTTTTTGACTGCACGTGACCCAGTTTCGACCTTGACCAAGATATCATCAAGGTGAACATTCTCACCAATTTTCATGAAGATCCATTGAAAATATTGCCTCTAGGGAGGTCACAAGGATTTTCTATTTTTAGACCTACTGACCTAGTTTTTGACCGCACATGACCCAGTTTCAAACTTGACCTAGATATCAACAAGCTGAACATTCTGACTAATTTTCATGAAGATCCATTGAAAAATATGGCCTCTAGGGAGGTCACAAGGTTTTTCTATTTTTAGACCTACTGACCTAGTTTTGGAACGCACGTAACCCAGTTTCGAACCTGACCTAGATATCATCAAGATGAATATTCTGACCAATTTTCATAAAGATCCCATGAAAAATGTGACCTCTAGAGTGGTCACAAGCAAAAGTTTATGGACGCATGCACACACGACGGACACCGCGCAATCACAAAAGCTCACCTTGTCACTTTGTGACTGGTGAGCTAAAAAGCAAAACAGCGTTATAAAACCTGTGCAGTGTAAGTCAGTTCATCACAATATCAGCTTGTATACAAAAACCAAATCGGAACACCGACGCATGGGCGAGTCCAATAGCTCTACCTATTCTTTAAATAGTCAAGCTAGAAATGTGTACTTATACAATTTTTTTTTTTCTAACTTGATCTTAATGTCATAAAGACATACATACTGACAAAATTTAATGAAGATCAAGTAGAAAAATTGACCTACAGCATGTGAACAATGTTTTTCTCATATTTAACCTGGTTACTTTAAGATCCATGATGACCTAGAAACAGACTTTACCAAAATTTTACTGAGGCCAACACTGTAACCATGTTTCTTGATGACTTGGTAAAAGCTATGGCCTCGAGAGTTTACACATTTTCTTTCTATGACTATTTAGACCCAGTGACCTAGTTTTTAATCTCAGATGTCCCAGTTTCAATCTTTATCTACAAGTCATAACAGCATTACATCCTGACAAAGTTTCATGAAGATCAGGAATAAAAGGAGACCACTAGAGTTTTAACAAGAGCACCGCCTTGCGGGAGCAGACACTCATCTGATTTTTTTGTCTCTATATAACAGAAATATTGTCTTACCCATGGTTTTCTAAGTCAAAAAGGGACCATAATTCTTGCAAAAAGCAATGAAGAGTTACGGCACTTGCTGTGCAGAGTCAGTTTTTAATGGTGAATAACTGCTCCAAGTTTTAAAGGGATAGCTTTGACCATTTAGGAGAAAAGTTGACCTAAACGCAAAACTTAACCAAGAAATTTGATATTTTCTACGTCCAAAAGGGGCCATAATTCTTGCAAAAAGCAAGATGGAGTTACGTTTCTTGCTGTACAGAGTCAGCTATTGATGGTGAACAAGTGTTGCAAGTTTTAAAGCAATAGCTTTGATGGTTTAGGAGAAAAGCTGACCTAAACACAAAACTTAACCAAGAAATCAGATTTTTTAAGTCCAAAAAAGGGGCCATAATTCTTGCAAAAAGAAGGATGGAGTTATGTTTCTTGCTGTACAGAGTCAGCTCTTGATGGTGAACCAGTCTTGCAAGATTCGAAGCAATAGCTCTGATAGTTTAGGAGAAAAGTTGACCTAAACATAAAACTTAACCAAGAAATCTGGTATCTTTTAGGTCAAAAAGGGGCCATAATTCTTGCAAAAAACAGGATGGAGTTATGTTTCGTGCTGTACAGAGTCAGCTGTGGATGGTTAACAAGTGTTGCAAGTTTTAAAGCAATAGAAAACTTAACCAGGCAACGCCAACGCCGAAGACGATCAAGTGATGACAATAACTCATCATTTTTTTTCTTCAAAAAATCAGATGAGCTAAAAATGTTTTTTAGTGACCCAGTTTTAAATCCATATGACCCACTATCCAAACTAGTTCAAGATTATATTGTGGCAAACATTCTGACCAAGTGACCTCTAGAGTTTAAACAGTAAAACTGGTGATAAAGCAGGACTGTCAACTTTCCATGCAATGGCATGATATGGCATCCACTTTAGTTAATCCTCTACTAGCACAGACATTATCATAGAACAATCTGACTAGAGGGCCAAAATGAGAGAAAAACCCCAGATGAGAGAGAAATCCATTAGCTACAGGTCTGTCCAGCTACTTAAGACTACCTCTTTGCAGACAGGCAATCTGGATTTTTAATGTGCCAAGTGTATAGCTCTGACACAAGGGAAGCCATCTTTCCTAGAAGAACCAGTACTAGCTTTCTTCTTTCACAATATGATGAGTCACAATACTTTTCACATACCTTTAAATGTTGGTCTAAATTTAGGGTTGCGATCCCATGACAACTGAATCATGTCTCGTATTTCTTTTGGACAATCCTTTCTTAGAACCTGCAAATCGGGGCGCTGGTTGTTTATTACAGCTTCACGAATTAATTTTTCATTGTCTCCACAATCTGAAAAAAAAACACAATTCATATAATATTCAGCATCCTGAAAGTCCTCTTTGCTTTACATTTTATTTTTTTCCTGGTCTGTATAATTAATACTCTTAAAATAACAGGAGCTGTCACTATTAGTGATAAATGCCCCCAAAGCATACCTAAGAATGCTACAGTTGTCTGCGCAAAATATGCCGAAACAGTTTTGGTATTAATCATTTTGTGACCTTGACCTGAGAGACCCAGGTCATAAGCGTGACACAACTTATCAATATGGTTAACATTTGTGTCAAATTATTTTCAAATCCCTTGATAAATGGCAGAGTTATAGACCAGAGGATAACCACTGACTTCTAAGTGTGACCTTGACCTTGGAGCTAGGGTTCTGGATCTTATGCATGACATGTCTCCTCATTATAGGGAACATTTATGCCAAGTAATTTTAAAGTCCCTTCATCGATGGCAGTTATGGACTGGACAAGAAACAGACCATGTAAACTTTAAACCTCTAAGTGTGACCTTGACCTTACAGCTAGCAGGTCTGAATCTTGCGCATGACACATTGTCTCATTATGGGGAACATTAATAACAAGTAATTTCAAATTCCCTCCATGAATGGCAGAGTTATGAAACAGACATGAAACAGACCCTGTTAACCTTAGACTTCAGTGACCTTGACCTTGGAGCTAGTTGGTCTGGATCTTGTGCACGACATATCATCTCATTATGGTTAATATTTATGCCAAGTCATTTCAAAACCCTTTCATGGATAGCAGAGTAAAGGACCAGACACCTAGCTGAAACCCGCAACCCTGAGATTTGTTTATGGTTTTGTAGCAAATGTTTCAGAAGTTAGCAGAACTGAAATTTCAAAAAGGAATAAATGCAGATGGATTGCAAGTAATAAAATTCTATCTATTAAGTTTAACACTCACAACTTTAGTTTCAGGCCATTGTAAAAATGGCATCACAGTGACACTGATTTTCTATAGAAAAAATACAAAATTAAAACAAAAAGCCCAACTACTAATCTTTGGGGTGTTACCCTGAACAGACTAAGATAAGGAGCTAAATATTTAAAAATGTTTTGAATTCACATGTGGCAAAAAAAATTAGTCAAAAAAAAACACACCATGAATATCATTTCATCTACAGTAGCTTTAAATGACATACATTCAAATGGAACCTTTCCAGCAAATATCTCCCATAGTGTTACTCCAAATGCATACACATCCTCTTCCGTAGCTCCTTTTTTGTTGATATCCATGAAAACTTCAGGAGGAATATGTGAAAGAGTTCCACATCGAGGGCCTCTACCTATCACTGGCCCTGTCCTGCTGAAAGCCATGGTAACTGTTCTCCATTCTGACAGACCAAAGTCACTGATCTGTTCATAAAACAAACAACTACAATCATTTGTATGCTTTGTTTTATTAAAAAGTGACAGTGAACTTTTTTTGAAAAAAAAATAAGCACACAAGCACTTTTCGAAAAGCTCAATGAAAAACTTTCTTAACTCATTGAATTTAATGGTACTCGCACACTTTGGTTGAAAGCTGAAAATATCATCATTTACCATTGATTAGTTTGTACCACCAAATATGTGGCTGCCTATTATTAATACTAGTACACACCCTGTTTTGTACATCATTTCGAAAGTGTCCCGGAAATTTTACTACAAAGGCCTTTGGATAACTTTTGTGGACACTTTGCAAAATATCATATGCTAGTATTTTTATAATAAAAGCCACAATATCTACCATATATTTTCAGAAGACATCATTTTTAACAGTTTTTGGTTAAAGCTACTCACCTTCCATTGGGGTAAAAACTGTAGCATCTGTATTTTCACTGATTCTGATGACTATCTTTATCATTAAGAAGTGAAAAGCAGAGTAATAAAAGACTTGTAAAATCCTGCATTGAATGCTGATTTTGTTTCAGCATTTCAAATTCTCCTTGGAGACCTTATTCCTTTCAAAATATTGTTTTTGAAATGTTTTGCAAAAAATCATATATCAATTTATTAATATTGATATCTATATAGTACATTGCAATTTCACTATTCTTTTTAGACATTTCTGTATAAAAAATTCATTTCTTGATACATGTATCAAGACTCTGATTTCTTTATATCAAGAATTATTTTCTGATATCAAGAAAAACATTTTCTGATATTTAAAAAAAACCTCTCATTTCTTGATATAAAGAAATACATTTCTTGTAATCAGAAAATTGATTTCTTGATATCAGAAATACTTTTTTGATATCAAGAAATGATTTGAGACTTCAAACAAGAGTTGTTTATAAAACATGCATGCCCCCAGTGATGGCCTGTCCCATTTTCAGTCGCAAAATTACTATGACCTTGACCTTTCACCTACTGATGCCAACACAATAAATGTCATTTACTGACCACTATTAAGTTTTGGCACTATAGGCCGAAGCTTACTTTAAATATTGAGTTCAAACTGAAATTTGTCTCATGGTTGTGACCTTAACCTTTGACCTGAACCCCAAAATCATAGAGAATCAACTATTGACGCAGTCATCCTAAGAAGTTTAAAGGGTTCTTACATTACCAAGCAGAAGCTGTATTCAGTCTCGTCACCTTTGACCTACAGGCTCGAAAAACAATAGGGGTCATCTACAGACTCAGTTAATCGTCCCTTGAAATATGACGACAGTAGGCCAAAACAAGCTTTAACAAACAAGCTTTAATTATTTAACAGAAACTGTTTTCACTGTGACCTTAACCTTTGACCTACTGCTGACTGTTGCCAATCACCACATGAAGTTTGATGATTGTAGACTAAAGTGTTCTTTACTTATTTAGCAGAACTGTTTTCAGTATCAAGATCTATGTGACCTTGACCTCTACTGACCATTAAAATAATAAAGGTCACCTAAAGACCACAGGCAATTAACATATGAAGTCTGACCATTGTAATACCATGTATTCTCTTATTATCCCAAATAGTTCATCCACCGACAGACTGACAAAGAACAAAATGATAAAATTACCAACATTTAGATAAGAGTCCCACGTACGAGTGTTTTACACTTGGCAAACTGAAGAACCAGGGAACTTTCTGTATTTTACACTGTCCTCAAACTATAAATTATTTATAATCTTCTGAAGGAGTTGCTCGTACGGATTACCAGTGGCAACTATAAATATACACCCTGTATTTAAAAATATGCAAGTAAGTATCTACTACTGGATACATTGTTGGTTGTATGCTTAATAAAGCTTATCTTTACCATAACTTACCTTGGCAACAAAATTACTGTTGATCAGCACATTTTCTGCTTTTAGATCAAGGTGTTTTACTGGTGGTGTATAGGAGTGAAGCCATGCCATTGCCGAGATTATCTGCTGAGCAATCTGTACACGCACAGGAGTCCCAACTGTAGACATACAATGTACATACTGGTATAACCATGGTATTTCTGTGAAATCATTTAATTTTCATGGGCATGAAATTTTATGATTTTAGCCAAGCCAGCTATTTCATGGGATATTAATTTGTGGATTTAAACTTTTCCAGATAAAATGAATGGTTGCTAACCATTTTTTTGTTTGTGTGTTTATATTTTACTTCATGGATTGACACAACCTCGAAATCCACAAAATTAAGTCCCCCACAAATTTAACAATTCACAATATGTAAATTTAATTTCACAGTCAGACTGACAGTTAAAACAAAGTTTTCTTCCAAGCAACAAATACACCGTAACTAGTGTGCCAACACTAATTCTATTGAAACCATACTTTATTTCTTTTAAGACATTGTCATTGTTTATGCCCAGTATATTTTGTTGAAATTATCACATTAGTAATGGCCGTGGGTGGTCAGCTAAATAATGCAGAAAATCAAATTTCATTCTCCATGACATACCAATGTAATTCTTTATAAATGAACTGCAAGTGCCAAAGTGCATATACTCCAAGACAAGGCTGTAGTTGTTTGTTTCCATGACAACACCAATCAAGTCAAGAATATACGGATGACCACATGCGTCTCTAAGTCGGCGTGCTTCTTTCTTCAAATCATTTCTTTGTCTGTAAAGTTAAATCAAACACTGTGCCTATGTTTTAAATAGAATATTTACAGGAAGTCAGCAGACCAGTGTTTAGCACAATGGGACCAAAATGCTAGCAACCTGGGCTTGATTCATGGCTGGGACTGATATCCCTCAGATCAAAGACCTATAAAAATAAAAAGATCGGCAACTTGAAAGGCATATACTGAGCAAATCTCGCCAACATCATGTGGGAACTGAATGAGATCTCGTTTTACCGGTGTATGAAACAGACAGCAGAAGGATAAAAATTTGTGTCATGAAAAACTTTCTATCAGATCATTTGTTTATAATGATAATGGTGTTTTTTTTAATGTTTTTAGTATTTTCTCCACGGGGAAGGAATGAATTTATGATTTGAAGTCTGAGAAATCAACAGTAGTCCTTTGAAAATTGGACACAATTCAGTTTATTACGTGCTGGCCATCACCAGTGTAATACTTTAATAAACATCTCTTGATTTGATCACCAGTGATCACGAGTGATCAAATCAGCAAAGCTTCAATAAGATTTTATAACGCATTGACATAAGCTTACGCGAGATTATCTCATGTTGCCATTCTGTGTATTTATACTTATTTGCTCAGAACTAGTTTTCAGCCCCTGGTGATAACTTAAATGGGTACAGTGGTTTCAGCTTAGACTGCATGTTGGGGAAATACACATTACACCTCAGCTGTCGTTGGGTGGGCTGGAAGACCCGAAGTATGTTGTTCCATCCATTCCAGGGGGAGTTTTTTTGCTGACTACCCATGTATATATGTTAAAGAAGAAACATTTTTCCTGTAGAATATCAACATCAACATTTCAAAATCTTTGAGGTTTTAACTTTGATTCTTTGAATCATATTCATGTTTCTACCATAATAAATCATATTATAAATTTGCTATATTATTGTTTTTAGCGACTGCCTAACTGAAAGCATACAATAAGAATTACAAATCAGTTTTCACAAGTTTATAATATCATAACTGTATTCTGCTACATAAAAGCCTCCCTCCCCCACCACCGCACCAATAACCGAGACAAAAGTGAAAGTTTAAAACTGTGTACAGTATCTGTATGATTTAATCATAGTTATATCTGCCTTGCAGAATTGACAATTTAAGGTATTGGACCCGTAATAGAGTACCTCCTTTTTGAAGAGTATTAAATTCCTACCATAAACCTATTTTGACTGCAATTTTCAGGGGTGCGTAGGTTCAAGCCCCACTGGGACCAAATTTTTTCCCCCATATTTTCCTTTTTATCTAGTTAGGTTTTACTTATTTCAAGACTTATTATGGACGTTGTGTACAAAAGTGGAAAATTTTCAATTTATAAGCGATTTCTTGCTGTTCAAAGTGAATTTACCTCTGAATCAGAAGGGGTAGAGTTAGACATCTTTAAAAATACTGAGTTATTCGCGCTAAAAGTTCTCTATTTTGCCTTCATTCTTTAGATTACATATTGTGGAAGAAATGCAGGTAGGTTTTACTTCTGCCCCAAGGTTATTTTTGAATGAAGTGAGCATAATTCAAAACAGACCCACAGGATTCAACATAATTTTTCAATGTTGGGAGTTAGAATTCTATCTCATTAAATCTGTTTACTTGAGGCACCCTAGAAAAAAATGATATTTACAGTTTTATTTTGTGTTTTATATTTGTTTAACGATAGTTTGATGTTTCTTTTATCAAAATTAATGCTGTAATCAATTCTCTGCAAATGTTTTAGATAGTAGCCATAACATTGAAATCTTTCTCTACTTGAGCTTGAGGAAATACCATAAATTATACAAAATTAACAAAAAACGGCACAGTAAAAGTTGTTTAAAACTTGCAACACATTGCGAAACATGGTCAACTTTAAGAATATATCAAGCAAATGCCATTTCTCAAACATTACTATCAGTCAGGGGTGTAACTGTTTTAAGTTATGTAACCTACATGTACTTAGTTATTTTTTCAAGCCTTTAATAACCTGTATAAGTTATAAAATATAAGTTAACTCAGGTAAGTTATTCAAAAAAAGTCTTTTTGCTGTTCTCACAAAGTGACCAATAAAATGAAATAAGTAGCAATCTGTGGTTAATCAAATTCTCTTTTAGTCTGATCATGACCTGATAAGCATAATGGGATGCTAAGAGTTTTATAGCTTTAAACCTTCTGCGTAAATCTTTATCAGCCTTGCGTAAAAATTTTTACTGCATAGCTGGAAAGGTAAGAGTTCAAGGATTCAGGAAATAATTGCATTAGTCACATTCAAAATGAGGAATTGGCACAAGAGGGCTTTGTATTATTTTATGATAACTGAAACAAGTTATGAAAATATAAGCAATAACTCAAATGGGTTATAAACTGTGATAACTTGAAACAGTTACACCCCTGACTGACTATTAGGGGTCCAATACCTTAACGATTGATTTCAGATTGAAACTTAAAGCAGTGGAAAATATGTAAATGCCAGTGCTCTTTTGTTGCTAACTGTAAGTGTTACTTAACCCCACAAGAATACTATACCTGTCTAATGCACCACAACAATAAAAAAATATGTATAGGTTTATATAAAGGTAAAGGTAAAGGTCTTGTTTATTATAGTGTCACCCCTACTGAAAGGGCCAGCCAATTTGGCTTATGAGACACCTTTCTTGTGCGTACCAATTACCTCCCAACTCCTACCACTATGCCAGGCGGATAGAAGTCGGTAACCATTCATTTAACTAGCTCGCAGCTCACGAACCGGCCATTTGGGAACGAGTCCCATGACAAGCATCCCCCGGACGAATGATCCCCATGGGGCTCGAACCTTCGACCTCCCGATCCCAAGGCGGACGCCTTAACCACTGGGCCACGGTATACTCAGGGCGTTCGGTTGACCCGAGGTCCCGGGTTTTGACCCGCGAAAATCGAGAAAAACTCGTATTTGACCCGCATAAATTACGCCACGTGCGTCGGCTTGACTCGCGGAAATTTACTTTGATGCGTCTCAAGTTCGATAGTTCTGCTCCCTGTCAATCAAAATCCCAGTGAATTTCAATATTGTTCGTCGGCACAAGTGGAAATTTGGCAGTAGGCGGAGCGTCGTATGTTAATTAGCTACCGACAGATGTCAGTCACGCCACGCGCCCAATGACACGTGATTATCTCGCGGTTTGTATTTAGTACAATATGCCTTGTCATTATCAAAGGTGTTTATTGATCAATGTGTAAAAGTTAATTGATAAACAATGCAGCCTTAGATTATCGTGTTTGTACCACTTGTTAATTATTTTGTGCGCTCGATACGATTACATGAGCCGGTCGGCCGTCACGGTCTATAGCAAATTTATTATCATTGCCGAGGTTTTGTTTGGGCCAAAACAAATTCAATAAGCAGAAATTATACGTGGTATGATGAGAAAATGAAATTTAAAACAGTTATATTTTCAAGAATTTCAAATGTTACTTTCGTTTTCCGTATTTGTCACGCGTTTTCGAGACCGCCATTTTCGGATATTTTTATCATTTCTTACAAGATTTTTCGAGTACAATCTGAATAAAAAGCCAATAAAACGTCTGCATTTACGAAAAATATGATCACTGTTGCCAAAGTAGCTCTTATTTAGAAGAATTTGCTGATAATAAAAACATGCAAAGCACTAAACCCCACCCACTTTTAGGCAATGTGCAAAATAAGACAACTAAAATATGAATTGCTTAATTAAGAAAATCTGTTATGACTAATGTACTAGTTTTAGATAATGTCTGTGGGAGCTGCATTAATAACAGTATACATGTAGCTTGACCCCTGAAAAGCTGATCTTGACTCTTGAAAATCTGATTTTGACCCTTGAAAATTTAGGCTGAAGAGTCAATGACTCTTGAGTTTCAGAACCTACCGAAAGCCCTGGTATACTTACTGCTTGGGAATATCTCCATCACCACTTAGCATTTTTACTGCGACTTTCTTCCCTCGGTATAATCCTCTGTAAACCAAACCATAGCCACCTCTACCCAAAAGGCCATCTTTGCTTTTATCTATCAAAATCTCTTGTGATGGAATCACAATATTAACATTACTTGGCACCCTGTGTGCCATTTCTTTCCTTTTACTATCTAATACTATACAATTAAATTGTCCTCTGTTCCTTTCCAAAACTACTGATTAGTAAGATCATTACAAGCATAATCGTTCTGAAAATAGAACTTAATAAATATTTAATACTGTCTTGTCTCTTAGAGCCTTAGACTTTTGTATATTTTACTCCAAATTCCCTGTTTCTAAAAATAAATACTTGCCAAAGTGGAAATTCCGAAAAAAGTGATGACTAAATATTAAACGAATTTTATAGTTTGGTGTAAGTAAAAATCAACGATGAATTCTAATGAGAAACAAATTATACACAATAAGTTGAATAACTCAATTAATATTAAATGAAATATCTAGGGCCTAATTCCTGTTTACAAATATGCACACTTTAAACGCTATTTATTTTTTCGTCGAAAGGTCAAGGTTGCAAAAATGGCGACCTCCATCGAATTGAAAGCAAACAGAAATTTAATTAATCCAAACTTTGAAGGATACAAGCTATCTTTAGATAAACTACCTATATATAGTACACAAGTTGATAACGGTATGTAAACTTGTTGTTTTTCAAAGATCATTCCCAACATGCTAAAGATTGACTGCTTTGTAATATATTTTCGCGACACAAGAATTGCTTCCACGTCACAATATTTGACGCTTTCGCGAAACAGGAATTACTTCCACGTCACACTATTTGACGCAAATGTTCATTGACTCTTGCTTAAAGCGTTAACAAATTCTTAGAATTAACAGGAGTGAAAGAACAGCAATGGTGATCTCCATAAAGTTGAACTCTAACAGACAGGTCGGAGATCATCACAAATCGGTGTGTTATCTACAAATCTGTAGTTAACACATCAATCAGTAGTTATCAGTAACTACCGATCTGTAGATACACAATACATAAATCTAGAAATTTTCATTTTAAAGGTTTGTTTTCATCATCCGGAAAATGACTATCCTTCAACAAGTTTTATCGGAGGCAAGTCTCCGATAATACGTCTAAATTTAATTTCAACAACGAATATTAAAGATACAGAAGCAGAAAATAAATTGACGTTTCACTACTAAATGCATTTTACTTGTAAAAATCTCAAGCAAAAAGCTGTTATTTTAGTTATTTTCACTTTGCAATTTCCATTCCTATCCGATGTCCGGCATCTTGTAAAGTAAACAATGTAACACTGCTCGTGATTGGCTACTTTTACTGAAATCTTCAGGCTCACGTCAAAAGGTCGCTAAAGTACGGAAGACGGGTATGGGTAAAAATCGCGAACGCCTTTGTGACATTGAAAGTTTTGCATATACATATTTAACTGTTTCATAAAGCTTTTGCTAAAGATTGTCAGCTATATCTTTATGAAATAAATTGTCAATAGATATATCTTTAGTCATTAATTAATGATTTAAGCAATGGGGAGGACCTAGATAATGTTGGAATAACTTTAATTAAAATTATTAATACTTTGCACGATTTTTAATGAAAGGTTTAGATTGTTACTTTCTATAAATACTTGCTTAATATTAAGTAGGAGCATAGAATGGGGGAATATATATTATATGCCTTCCAGTCTCAAAAATTTTGGAAAAAGAAGAACTGATTACTTCAAATAAAGGGGATAGCCTGCTTGAAAGGTAATGTTAATGCATTGGTACATTTTGTAACTTGGTTCTTATACCATATTTATTGACAATAGCGTCTAAATTTTTCTCAACTGATAAACCATTTTTGCACCCCTCCCCACCCTCCATCAACAGTACTGGAAGATAGATAGATAACAGTGATTTTTAGTCCGTTTTGGGGCCGAAATTTGGCCCCTTTCCCATATTTCTCAAAGAAATTCCACTGAAAAAAATACATATAATATTCCAGCCACCCAAACCCTTTCCACCTTTCTAGATCGACACGATAATGTAAATTGTACCATTTAAAACATGAGGCAATGTACTTTTAAATAATTATCTTTCTTTGTGCAACATATCTATGAAAAATATTGCTTTTATCACGACGCAAGTTTTCCCCTATTTTGGTTACGGCGCAGTTTTCACCTCCTTACGGGCACAGCCACCATTCCCCCAAAACTTAAAAATACACAGTGGATAATACTGCATTGCAACTATTATATGTAAAACTTGTACATCAAATAAATGATGTATTTCATACTGTAAAGGTATTACTAATGTATGCTCCTGTTTGTACACCATACTTTTACTTGCAACAGCATCCAAAAATAACTCCTTACATAAAATGCATTATGGGAAAGCACTCAGGATCACTGCAAAGAATGGATCAACGGCATGGAAATGCTGTAGGTGTTTTAAATGCAAATTAAAGCGTTATAAAGTGGTTTCAATTGATTTTAATGGCTGCATTTGTGTAGAATTAAAATTATGATGTTTGAAAAATGCAAAAAACGGAAGATACTATTCCTCAGAACTGTTTGAAATAACTTTGTTCAGATAGCGGAAGTTGATACCATTTATTGCAAGCGTTCATCAACACCCGGATTTTCTTGTTTACAAAATTAAAAGGGTATTTTAATTTTTTATTCTTATTTATCTACAGATCGGTAGTTACTGAAAACTATTGATTGGTGTGTTAACTACAGATTTGTAGATAACACACCGATTTGTGATGATCTCCGACCTGACAGAAATTTGATTAATCCAAACTTTGAAGGATACATTTTAACTTTGGATAAACTGTGTGATTATGTTACACAAGTGATAAATGGTTTGTAAAATTGTAGAATCTATGATTTTGCGACTTAAAAATTACTTCCACATGGCAAGATTTCAATATAAAAAAACAAGGAAGAATATCCAACAGGGAAAGCCACGTTCAAAACACGCAGCCTCCCCAAAGACACACACAAACAACCCTCGCACACAACAATATAACACTGAAATGGCCGTGTGTTTATGAATATGAGGTTGCTGACTTAAGTGACTTCAAATCACCTGCCAACACAGTATTGAGTTTGAAACCTCACATGGGAAGTATCAGGTTGGCTTGTGATAGGTTAATGGTGGTTCAAACCAGATGCCCACCCTTGCCTGAAATAATGCAATTTGACACATGCATATATGCACCTTAATCTAAATAATAGGACATTTTACATTTTACTATGTTCTATAAAAGTTTTACTTAGATTAAGGTGCATATATGTGTCAAATTTCAAATTGCATTATTTCAGGCAAGGGCGGGCATCTGGTTTGAAGCACGTGTACCAACCTATATTTTACATTAAAATTTTTCCCATCAAAGTTTTTTTTGATGTGTAACTGGAGGGATTTTTTTCTGGTAAAATGGGGAAAATGCATTGTAAGATATAAATTTGGGGAAAAAACCTGTTGATCACTTGAGGCTGATTGGAACACATTTTGATTTTGTTGTTGGAACAAGTTTTCCACCCTTTTGCATGCAGATGCAATTCTTTTTTTTTTTATTTATTTTCTTTGTATACATTCATCAATTGTGCAACATTTTTGCCGTTTACTTTCATACATAAAAGGTATGATGAATATTGTCAAGTACAAAACTGTACGAAAATCTCCGAATATAACTTCAGTATATCCTCATTCCACATATTAGACAGTTTTCGGATGTCATTCACGGATACGATGCTTTCACTATTAAAAATATCAACTGAATTCGGGGAATTTTTTCAGTAGTATGGGGAAAAACATACTTTTTCAGGTGGGGATAGACTGTTTACCAGAGTCAGGTTATGAAGGAAAAAATCCCTGGTCTAAACGGATACTCTCAAAGCATAAGATTTAAAGTCATTGACAGTTAAATTTGTACTCCGATGAAAAGAAATATCTTTGCATCAGTTTTGCAAGGGTAAAAGTATTCACAATCCAGTATTATCCTGGAAATGTCACTTCATTATTTTACATTTGTGGAGCCACCATATCGTTTTTGTCTGTTGATATATCAGTACAAAATTTTCAACAAAAAACAGCTATTATGGCTTAATATGTTTTATTATTTCCAGGTACTTACAGCGTAACTCTCACAGATGAACAGTTTTCTTACCACCATGCCAAACTGTTTGGCATATACAACCATCTGGTTAAAGATCCATGGAACACAAATACAGTGTACTTGATAGATAATGACTGGAACATTAGAAGAGCAGTTGGACATGTAAGTAATTTATGTTTGGTTTATACTTTAAAGGCACAGAACTGCACATTTTGGCTATAAAAAATGATTTTACTTTAAATGTGAAGTTTGGTCATATTATGAACATTAGAATGTCATGAGTTTTTAGCTCAACTATTCGAAGAAAAGTCTAGCTTTTCTACTCACCCTAGTGTCGGCGTCACACCTTGGTTTTAGTTTTGCATTCAAGTACATAATTATGGCTATCATTTAAAGGCATATAGTTTTGAAACTTTTTTTTTTCTAGGTCAGTTACCAACCTCACTGGATCAAGTCCCATAACTCTGACATGTATTTTGAGCAAATTATGCCCCCTTTTGGACTTAGAAAATTCTGGTTAAAGTTTTGCATGCAAGTTACTGTCTGCAGAACAAATGCAGATATTAAATTGAAACTTCACATGTGCCATCGGGTTATAAAACTAGTTGATTGCATCAAGTCCCATAACTCTGACATGCATTCTGGTCAAATTATGTCCCCTTTTGAACTTAAAACTTCTGGTTAAAGTTTTGCATGCAAGTTACAATCTCCAAAACTAATGCAGATACTGGATTGAAACTCTATAGATGTTTTAACATTAAGGGTAATATTTTCATGCTTCTGGGACAATAATTCGAATAGTCGAGCATTGGACAGCTCTTGTTTTGTCTGAACTGTCTTAAAAAATAACAGAAAAAAGACACATACTCTAGTCAGGAATTGAACTCGGTTCATCGTGGCAATAAACATTTTCCTCCAGTCTTGACTAACACACCACAAAGGAATAGGTATATCATGGTCATTAAATATAAAGCTTTATAATTAAGGCAGTTTAATACCTCCTCACACCATTACAATTTTCAGTTTTGAATGGAAAAAAAGTAGTGAAACCAACTAATTCTTAAGTGTTTCCATAATTTATAATATGACAGTCAGTAACTAAGTTTCAAGGCCTTCTTAAGAAATATAGCAATCATTTTCTGATCTCTGAAAAAATTTCTTCCTTTTTTTTGTTGTCGTACGATCAAGAGGTCAGTGCCTTTAAAACATAATTGATTGTGAAGAATACATGATTCTGACCTGATCCTTGAGTCAACTTTCTTGGAAAAAGCAGTGCAGGTGTGATGTTCAGATATGTATATTTATTTCTGGACATAAAACTTCTAAGTGAAAAAAAAGGCTAAAAATTTCAACTTTTTTTCATTTTATTTTTTATATTGATTAAGATTGAACTATTTGTGTAAACTCTTGAATAAGCTTGGAAAATTTAGGAAAGTTACATTTTGAGTCTTATTCTGTTTGCTTCATTTTTATCTTACACTGAATCTAACGCAAAATAAGTGCCATTTCTTATTGTAGGATATGTCAGTTGACTGTGGGCCTATTGTTTATACAATACCAGATGCCAGTAACCAGCAACTGGTGCCAGGTAGATGTAATGCCAGACTCCATTTCCTGTCTGCTGATCTAGCTGTCATTTGCGATGGATCTGGTCAAGTTTTTGTTGTCAGCACTGGTAACAGACAAGAAAATGGCACAGTAACTTGGAAGGTAAAGGTTTAACAAAACATTTAGCAACTTGTGAAAAGGGACATTAAGATAATTTTAAAAGCTAATTTCTTTTAAGCACTTTACCAAGGTAAACTTCTATAGATAATTGAGGTTTTTGACCGCTGAAGTCCCTTTTCTCATGTTCCCTAATAATAGATGGTTTGGCATAAAATATTGAACATTCATGCTGCTCAAATTTTTTATTAATGACCCCCTGTCTTAATATTGTTAAAAAAAACAACATTTTTTTATCACCATTAAAAATCATTGTTTGAAGAAACTACTCAAACAGTTTTCAAGTACAACAAAAGTTAGCCACTGTTACATGCTGAAATATCTTATATATATTCATAATCTCTGACATTTGCTTGTATACCAAAAAGTGCAACAAACAATAAATGAAGCAGGACTGATTGTTATATTCATTTAGACAGAATTATGATCCTTACGACCTTAAATAAAAAAAGTCTGTAACTTTATTTACTCCTTAAAATGTATAATTGATTAACAGTATTTTCTTAGCTTTAGCTTGTATACTTTGCTTTAGCTTTGTGTTGCATAGTTTTTAGCCTGTGTCTCATAACTTATGATTGGGTGTTATGTTTTAACAATATTATACTTTGTTTGTTCAGTCATATATCAAATGATGTTTCAGTGTTTGATTTCACGAACATTGCCAGAAGAGAAGACGCCATGTTTGTTGATTGATGCTGTGGAGTTCTCCAGAGATGAAAACCATAAAATTGAGTGTCTGTTGGTACATGTGATAGAATCTACACCAGAACAGAAGGACAAGTATAGGTCTCAGTATCTCACTGTATTGGAGTGGATTACTTTCACCTCAGGTGAGTTGAAATTGAAAGCTCTAATGGATTACTGTTAGCTCAGGTAACTGAAAATAGTACAGTACCTCACTGAGCTCATATAGTTACTGTTAGCTCTAGAAACTGGAAATGTTACAATGTCTCACAGAGCTCATACAGGTTGCTGTTAGCTGAGGTAACTGGAAATGGTACAGTATCTCAGAGCTCGTACAGATTATTGTTAGCTCAGGTTACTTGAAATGGAACAGTATCTCACTGTGCTCAAATGGAGTACTGTTTGCTGAGGTAACTGGAAATGTTACATGGTCTCACTGAGCTCATACAGATTACTATTAGCTCAGCTAACTGGAAATGGTGCAGTATCCCAGAACTCGTGCAGATTACTGTAAGCTCAGGTAACTGGAAGTGGTAAAGTATCTCACTGAGCTCATACAGATTACTGTTAGCTCAGGAAACTGGAAATGGTACAGTATCTCAGAGCTCGTACAGATTATTGTTAGCTCATGTAACTGGAATTGGTACAGTATCTCACTGAGCTCATACAGATTACTGTTAGTTCAGGAAACTGGAAATGTTACAGTGTCTCACAGAGCTCATACAGATTACTGTTAGCTCAGGTTACTGGAAATGGAACAGTATCTCACTGTGCTCAAATGGAGTACTGATTGCTGAGGTAACTGAAAATGGTGCAGAGTCTCACTTAGCTCATACAGGTGACTGTTAGATCAGGTAACTAGAAATGTTACAGGATTTCACTGAGCACATACAGATTACTGTAGCTCAGGTAACTGAAAATGCAATAGTATCTCACTGAGCTCAGCTGAATACTAGTTAGCTCAACTAACTTGAAATGGTTCAGTATCACTCTGAGTTCAACAGGATTACTGTTAGCTCAGGAAACTTAAAGTAATACAGTGTCTCACTAAGCTCAAATGGCTTACTGTTAGCTCAGGTAACTGGAAAAAGTACAGTATCACTGTTAAGCTCAGCAGAATAAATGTTAGCTGAGGTAACTGGAAATGATACATTATCAAACTAAGCTCAGATGGCTTATTGTTAGCTCAGGTAACTGGAAAAAGTACAGTATCACTGTTAAGCTCAGCAGAATAAATGTTAGCTGAGGTAACTGGAAATGATACATTATCAAACTAAGCTCAGATGGCTTATTGTTAGCTCAGGTAACTGGAAAAAGTACAGTATCACTGTTAAGCTCAGCAGAATAAATGTTAGCTGAGATAACTGGAAATGGTACATTATCAAACTGAGCTCATATGGATTTCTGTTAGCTCATTTAACTGAAAATGGTTCAGTGTCACTCTGAGCTCATATGGATTACTGTAAGCCCAGGTAACTATAAAATGTTACAAACTCACTCTGAGCTCAAATGGATTGCTGTTAGCTCAGGTAACTGGAAATGGTACAGTATCACTCTGAGCTCAAATGGAATACTGTTAGCTCAGGTAACTGGAAATGGTTCAGTATCACTCTGAGCTCAAATGGAATACTGTTAGCTCAGGTAACTGGAAATGGTACAGTATCACTCTGAGCTCAACTGGATAACTGTTATCTTAGGTAACTGTAAATGGTTCAGTATCACTCTGAGCTCAACTGGATAACTGTTAGCTCAGGTAACTGTAAATGGTTCAGTATCACTCTGAGCTCAAATGGAATACTGTTAGCTCAGGTAACTGGAAATGGTTCAGTATCACTCTGAGCTCAAATGGAATACTGTTAATACTGGATAAAGCACAGTATTACACTGAGCTCAGCTAGATTTCTTTTACCTCAGGTAACTGGAAATGACACAGTTTCTCACTGAACTCATCTGGATTTTACTTTTAGCTCTGGAAATGCCTTTAGTATCTCATTGACCTTAGCTTGGCTACTGCAAGCTTATGTAACCGAAAAAGTACAGTATCACTCTGAGCTCAAATGGATTACTGTTAGCTCAGATACCAGGAAATAATACAGTATCTCACTGAGCACAGCTGATTACTGTTAGCTCTAGTAACATGAGATTCCATGGTATCTCTCTGAGCTCAAGCCAATTACTGTTAGCTCAGGTACCTGGAAATTGTACAATATCACTCTAAGCTCAGCTAGATTACTCTTAGCTCAGATACCTGGAAATTATACAGTATCACTCTGAACTTAAATGGAATAATGTTTCCTCAGGTAACTGGAAATTGAACAGTATCACTCTGAGCTCGTATCAATTACTGTTAGCTCATATAACTGGAAATGGTACAGAATTTTTCTGTGTTCAAATGGAATACAGTTAGCTCAAGTAATTGGAAATGGTACAGTATCCCTCTGACCTCAAATGGAATACAAGCCCACCCGCTTAGCTCAATAGGTAAGAGTATTGGTCTACAGATCACAGGGTCGTGAGTTCGATCCTTGGGCGGGGCGTATGTTCTCCGTGACTATTTGATAAACGACATTGTGTCTGCAATCATTAGTCCTTCACCTCTGATTCATGTGGGGAAGTTGGCAGTTACTTGCGGAGAACAGGTTTGTACTGGTACAGAATCCAGGAACACTGGTTAGGTTAACTGCCCGCTGTTACATGACTGAAATACTGTTGAAAAACGGCGTTAAACCCCACCCCAAAAAACAAAAAAAAAAAAAACAAAGAAATGGAATACTGTGAGCACAAGGTAACTGGAAATGTAACAGTTCCACTGTGAGCTCAAATGGATTTCTGTTAGCTCATATACCTGAAAATGTTACAGTACCTCATTGTGCTCAGCAGATTACTGTAAGCTCAGATAACTGGAATGGTACAGTATCTCACTGACATCAAATGGATTACTGATAGCTCAGATAACTGGAATTGATACAGTATCTCACTGACCTTGAATGGATTACTCTTAGCTCAGGTAACTGGAAATGGTACAGTATCTCACTGACCTTGAATGGATTAATGTTAGCTCAGATAACTTGAATTGGTACAGTATCTCACTGACCTCGAATGGATTACTGTTAGCTCAGATAACTGAAATTGGTACAGTATCTCACTGACCACGAATGGATTAATGTTAGCTCAGGTAACTGGAAATAGTACAGTATCTCACTGAGTTCATACAGATAAGTGTTTGCTCAGGTAACTGGAAATGGTACAGTATCACTCTGAGCTCAGATTAATTACTTTTAACAAGAGTAACTGGAAATAGTACAGTATTTCACTGAGCTCAAATGGATAACTTAGCTCAGGTAACTGGAAATAATGGTTAGCTCAAGTAACTTGAAATGGTACCATATTACACTGAGGTCAGCTGGATTTCTGTTCTGTTTGAGTTCAGTTAACTCGGGTAAATGGAAAAAGTACAGTACATGTATCACACTGAGCTCTGCTTGATTACTGTAACCCCAGGTAACTGGAAATGATGCAGTTTCTCACTGAGCTCAACTGGGCTTTACCTTCAGCTTAGGTAACTGGAAATGAACAGTATCTCACTGAGCTCAGCTTGGTTACTGTAACCCCAGGTAACTGGAAATGATGCAGTTTCTCACTGAGCTCAGCTTGATTACTGTAACCCCAGGTAGCTGGAAATGATGCAGTTTCTCACTGAGCTGAACTGGATTTTACTTTCAGCTTAGGTAACTGGAAATGACACAGTATCTCACTGAACTGAGCTTAAAGTAATTGACCCCAGGTCTGCTGAGCTCAGCTTGGTTATAACCGGAAAAAGTACAGTATCACTCTGAACTCAAATGGAATACTTTTACCTTATGTAATTTGACATTTATGCAGTTAAAGTAACCTGACAAGGATAATATTTTGGACTTATCAGAGTTATAGAATATATAAGCTTGCAGAATTACCCTTATTCATTCAGAGAATAATAGTTTTATTAGAAGCATCTTGTGTATTACTGAAGTTGGCCTTACACATATCTTACATAAGAGATATTTGCACATTATATCAGATTCTGTAGACTTTAAAAACACATTGTGTTGTCACTTTCATTTTATAGTGGATCGCAAGTCATGGACACTGGACAGAACTCGACAACTTTTGAGCAGGAAACCATTCTCATATGCTTGCTTAAGTAGAGAGGGTGAAGCCATTACAATAGCAGGGGAGGCAGACTATGTCTTTACACAGGACTCTGAGGTGCCTGTGGTCAGTGATGAGGAAAAGGAGGAAGAAAACTCAGGTTTTGTTTATTTGTGTTGTTTTTAAGGTATATCTTTGAGTGACGTCCATTCAGTGGCATTAGTCTGTATTACAAAATAGAAAAGAAATACTTGTGTTTAAGCTGGTGGTTTATAAAAGGGTTTCTTACTGGCTTATATTAGATATGTCAGAGGGTTCTGAACCTTGTATAATCCGAATTGCAAAGCTATAGCTCTCTACTATTTGAAGAATAGTCTGAACTATTCTATTCACCCTGGCATCGGCGTCACACCTTGGTTTAAGTTTTACATGCAGATACATATAGCTATCATTTAAAGACATATAGCTTTGAAACTTATTTTTAGCTCACCTGTCACGAAGTGACAAGGTGAGCTATTGTGACCGCTTGATGCCCGTCGTCCGTCGTGCGTCAACAATTTGTAAAAAAATCTTCTTCTTGAAAACCATTGGGCAGAATTTCACCAAACTTCACAGGAATGATCCTTGGGTGGCCCCCTTTCAAAATTATTCAAAGAATTGAATTCCATGCAGAACTCTGGTTGCCATGGCAACCGAAAGGAAAATTTTTAAAAATCTTCTCCTCAAAAACCAGAAGCCCTAGAGCTTAGATATTTGGTGTGAAGCATTGCCTAGCGGACCTCTACCAAATTTATTCAAATCATGACCCCAGGGTCAAAATTGACCCCACCCCAGGGGTCACTTGATTTTACATAGGAAAATCTTAAAAAATCTTCTCAAAAACCGGAAGCCCTAGAGCTTAGATATTTGGCGTGAAGCATTGCCTAGTGGACCTCTACCAAGATTGTTCAAATCATGACCCCGGGGTCAAAATTGACCCCGCCCCAGGGGTCACTTGATTTTACATAGGAAAATCTTAAAAAATCTTCTTCTCAAAAACCAGAAGCCCCAGAACTTAGATATTTGACATGTAGCATTGCCTAGTGGACCTCTACTAAAGTTGTTCAAATCATGAACCCGGGGGTCAAAATTGACCCTACCCCAGGGGTCACTTGATTTTACATAGGAAAATTTTCAAAAAATTTCTAAAAATAAACCAGAGGGCCTAGAGCTTAGATATTTCACATGTAGCATTGCCTAGTAGACCTCTACAACATTTGTTCAAATCATGAGCCCCGGGGTCAAAATTGACCCCTCCCCAGGGGTCACTTGATTTTACATAGGAAAATTGATTTTACATAGGAAAATCTTCAAAAATTTTCTTAAAATAAACCAGAAGGCCTAGAGTTTAGATATTTCACTTGTAGCATTGCCTAGTGGGCCTCTACAAAAATTTTTCAAATCATGTCCCCCGGGGTTAAAATTGACCTTGCCCCAGGGGTCACTTGATTTTACATAGGAAAATTTTCTAAAAATAAACCAGAAGAGCTTAGATATTTGACATGTAGCATTGCCTAGTGGACCTCTACAAAAAAAATTCAAATCTTGACCCCTCAGGGAAAAATTGACCCAGCCCCAGGGGTTACTTTCTTTTATGTTACTATAAATAGCTTATTTAGTAACTTCTTTATTATTGGCCGTAGGGAAAAACCGAGACCACTTTTCTGTGGTACAACATGGATGGTACCTCCAATTTTTAGGTGTATTTTGACATCTGTACCTTTAAGAAAATTTCAACTATATTTACTCATGATTCTTTTGATTGATCTTGATTATGATTTTTTGACCTTCTTGTCCTGAAGTGCAATGATAACAGGTGAGCGATATAGGGCCATTATGGCCCTCTTGTTTTCTTTTTTATAGGTCAATTACCAACCTTAGTGGGTCAACTCCCATAACTCTGAAATGTATTGTGGCCAAACTATGCCCCCATATGGACTTAGAAAATCCTGGTTAATGTTTTTGCATGCAAGTTACTATCTTCAAAATAATCCAGACATTGAATTGAAACTTCGCATGTGTCCTCTGGGTTATAAAACTAGTTGGTAGCATCGAGTGCCATAGATATGACATGCATTTTGCAAAATTATTTCTCCTTTTGAAGTTGAAAACTTATACATATAGTTAAAGTTTTGCATGCAGCTTACTATCTCCAAAACTAATGCAGATACTGGATTGAAGCTCTCTAGGTATTTTAACATTTAGGGTAATATTCTGGCTTCTAGGACAACAATTTGAACAGTCGAGCATTGGCTCTCTTAGGGACAGCTCTTGCCTACCTGAAGTATTCAAAGAATTTATTAAATATATATAGAGTTTTGTATGCAAGTTCATATCTCAATAACAATAATAACAGAGCATTGTATCTGATTGAAACTTCACAGAAAGCTACCTAGTACTCACACCTACTAAAATAAGCAGGTAAGATAACTGCTGGTTGAATTTAATATACATTATGACCCATTGCTTTGATGAACATTTTTAAAGTTGTTATCGTTGTCATAATAAAATTTTGATTTTTAATAAATTGTGATAAAATAAGTTAGTTGTGCAAGTCTTGCCTGACTGTAATGGAAGTTATGGCCCTTGTTTTATACTGACATTGACTAATATATAACATATACATAACTTATTAAAAGTTTAATATATCAAATCATATTTCTTGATATATTTGTTGATCTTTTCTGTCATTGCTGCCATTTCATTTTGACAATGTATAAAAAGAGTTGTGTGAATTTTGCAACATAGGTCCAAGACCTCCAGATTATACATGGCATCAGACGCCAGAGGATTTGAGCGTACAATTTACTGTTGCTGAGGGTGTTACCAAGGGTGATATTTACTTGACCATGTCTTATAACCGGATAGACTTTGGACTGAAGAACAAATCTGCATTGTTGAAAGGGAATCTGTGTGGCGAGATTGACACAGAATCTTGTACATGGACCATAGAGGGTCGGAGGTTTGTTTTAAGTTTAGCAAAATAGTGATAATACAATGTATATAAATTACTGATATTTAAAGGTAGATAATCATATTAATAAGAGGTAAATTTATGGCTGAGCTGTGCATTTTAGCTATAATGACATACCTAGTATTGTAATAGCACAAAGTCTTCAGCTGAAGGAACTTTATGAAAGTAGGTGCACCATTATGGCCACTTGTTCATATGGTACATTACAGTTTGTTACAATTTAAATGAATATTGATAATAACCTCCTAAGATGTTTCCATATTGTCAGGACATTTACTTCCAGTTATTATTTTTTGAGTTTTGCTCCTTACTTGGACTTGACCATAATGTAACATCATTTATGCCTTACCTACTCAACTCCTATTGTTTCCATCTTGAGATACATTATCTACATGAAGTGATTACGGTATGCTAATATTGCTAGAATTTATATCTGATATCTGTTTATTATTGTTTGAGTATAGACCAAACCATATTGCAACTACATGTGTACCTTGTGTACTGATCTCTTCCTATAGCTTCCATCTAACTTTAATGAACATTAATATTCAGCATCAACATGAAGTAGACATGGGCATATTTCTGATTGTTTTTAGCTCACCTGAGCACGAAGTGCTCAAAGGTGAGCTTTTGTGATCGCCCTGTGTCCGTCGTCCGTCTGTCGTCATCGTCAACAATTTGACTGTTAACACTCTAGAGGTCACATTTTTGCCCAATCTTAATGAAACTTGGTCAGAATGTTACCCTTAATAAAATCTTTGACGAATTCAATATTGGGTCATCTGGGGTCAAAAACTAGGTCACCAGGTCGAATCAAAGGAAAAGTTTGTTAACACTCTAGAGGTCACAATTTTGGCCCAATCTTGATGAAACTTGGTCAGAATGTTACCCTAAATAAAATCTTGGTCTAGTTCGATATTGGGTCATCTGGGGTCACAAACTAGGTCACCAGGTCAAATCAAAGGAAAAACTTGTTAACACTCAAGAGGTCACTATTTTGGCCCAATCTTAATGAAACTTGGTCAGAATGTTACCCTAAATAATATCTTGGACGAGTTTGATATTGGGTTATCTGGGGTCAAAAACTAGGTCACCAGGTCAAATCAAAGGAAAAGCTTGTTAACACTCTAGATGCCATATTTATGACTGTATCTTCATGAAACTTAGTCAGAATGTTAAACTTGATGATCTTTAGGACAGGTTCGAATCTGGATCATGTCTGGTCAAAAACTAGGTCACCGGGTCAAATCAAAGAAAAGTCAGTTAACGCTTTAGAGGCCACATTTAAGACCATATCTTAATGAAACTTTGTCAGAATGTTAATCTTGATGATCTTTAGTTCAAGTTCAAATCTGGGTCAGGTGGGGTCAAAAACTAGGTCATTAGGTCAAATCAAAGGAAAAGCTTGTTAACACTCTAGAGGCCACATTTCTGACTATATCTTCATGAAACTTAGTCAGAATGTTAAACTTGATGATCTTTAGGTCATATTTGAATCTGGGTCATGTCGGGTCAGAAACTAGGTCACGGTGCCAAATCAAAGGAATAGCTAGTTAACACTTTAGAGGCCACATTTATCACCATATCTTAATGACACTACGTCAGAATGTTAATCTTGATGATTTTTAGGTCAATAGGTCAGGTGAGCGATACAGGGCCTTCATGGCCCTCTTGTTTCTTAAGTTAGTCCTGTTTTTACTTGTCTATCAAACATTATCAGGGGACATATGTCATACAATGTTGACATCATTCTTGTAACTGTCAGTTTCTTCATATTGTTTCTTAGTATCCCAAATCATCACCTTCCCCTTCTGCTGCACACCTCGCACTCCTGTCCTGCCCTGCCCTGCCCTGCCCTGCCCTATTTCAAGTTTTTAATACCCTGTTGAAGTGTCCTGTCCCAGTCTGCTTTGCAAAAGGGTGTTTTGTTATATACTGTGTATGCACATGCAAATGAATGATTGCTTTCCTTCTCAAAAGAGCAACACCATTTTGACAAAAAGTACATGGCTGTTAATAAAAAAGTCACAACTTGATGTTGAGAAAATAATATTGCCTGTAATACATCTGATAGAAAGAAAGTTTGGCAGAAGAAGAAATCAAAAGTCGGATGTGTCCTGTTTGAGCAAGCAGACTAGCAAGCAGAGTGGACTAGTTTTAAATTTTTAGATTTTTATTGTACTGCATATTTGACTGCGTCAGTCACACAACAGTTGAATATTAATTATGCATGTATGTTTGTATAAAATATTGATGTATACAGATGACAGTTTGTCTATGTTTATTTCAGAGTGGACCTTTATCTTAGTAAGAAAACTGAAGGTAACTGGCCCCTTGTTGTAGAGGGAGACACTCGAGGAGAAATGCTGGCAGAACCATCGGAAGTTACAGCAATACATGAACGTTTAGCTTCTCTCACATCTGAGGGATGGGTAGGTTTTAACTGTGTTGTGATCTGAGCAGATATAATATTGATGAAATTAATAGTTAATATTTTATGATTTTAAATTCCTTTAATAGTTTTCACTGCATCTGAATTGCAGTGTCACTTGAACATTAAGTACACATCTCTGATAGAAACAGGCAAGTTTTCTTTTTATGCCCCCAGCATCTACTGATGCGGGAGGCATATAGTGATTGTCCTGTCCGTTCGTCCGTCCGTACAAGGTTAACCAAATGGGACCGTTTCGTCTAGCATCAATACCCCTTACTAGAATGACTTGATACTAATGCAGATGTAACCTGTGACCATTCCTCATCTTCAGACATCACTTGACCTCAGTTTGACCTTGACCTTGACCTCATTTTGGACTTGCTTTATATGGGCCATCTCTTGGTTAACCAAATGGGACCGTTTCGTCTAGCATCAGTACCCCTTACAAGAATGAATTGATACTAATACAGATGTAAACTGTGACCATTCCTCATCTTCAAACATCACCTGACCTCAGTTTGACCTTGACCTCGTTTTGGACTTAGGTGCAAAATCTACTGACAAGGATGCCACTGGGGGCATCAAGCGTTTATTGAACGCAGCTCCTTGTTCAGATTGTTCAGATATTTATTAGGCAAATCAGGACAACAAATTGTAGTATTTTATAATAGATACGGAAGATTCAGCAAATGTTATTTTATGTTCAGAATCCAGACCCAGACAAGTGTGAGAAGCCTTACAACACACAGCAGTTAGAGGAATGTGACATGTACCCTGATGATGAATCTGTTCTGCTACATATAGATGGAAACAGTCATAAGGTATCACACAAGGTATGTAGTTTAATAAGATAACAGCAGTTACATGAAAAAATGGATACACACTTTTGGAGTGTTTGTTGTTCTGCCGAGTTATAATTCTGACCATCTACCTACTTTTGCCTGAATTTCCTGCAGCAGGGTAGTCAGCATTTTATACAGTTCACCTTTACCATTGAGTTTATTTGTATGTTGTATAAAGACTATACACTCTGCTGTTTGCATCAAGAAAGGTTTTCAAAAGCAGCATTTTAGATTTATTGAAGTTAAGCAAATAAGGAGTTGAATAAAAATAATTTTATGAACATTTTTGGTATAAACTAATAACATGTTTGGATTAGGGAGAAATATGACCATCATAACTCTACCAATGCTTCCAACTCTTAGTGCATGGTGTGATCAAGGTTGCTGACCTCAGTTTACCTGCTCCCACGCCTCATCGAAGGTCGAAATCCTCCATAAGAGGAAGCTATCCATGGCAACTAAAATGCAGAATGTTGATGGCACTACCAAGTTCCCTACCAATGCTTGAAATAGAGGATACACACAATGTGTATGGTCTTCTTCCACATGAAATGTGGTAATTGGTGTCATTATGACTTAAAACAAGATGTAAACAAAACAGCATATTGATGTGTATATTGGCATTGTATGTTTTATATTCTTTACTGGGAAATTTATGGAGCCTTTTATATGCCTTAGAATTTAATGTTAAGCTTTACTGAAACTGATTAATTTGATTAAACGCCTAATTCTATACAATGACATATTCAGTGGTATTGTACATTAAATTTAACAAGCCTTAAAAATATAAATGATTAATGTAAAAACTCACAAAAATTTTAAAAACAAACACCTGCTGTTATCGCATTTATAACAATTATCAAAAAATTTAAAACAATGCCATAAAGTCTCTAAAATACAGTGTCTTAAGATTTTTAGCTCACCTGTCACAAAGTGACAAGGTGAGCTTTTGTGATCGCGCAGCGTCCGTCGTCCGTCCGGCAGTCCGTCCATCCGTAAACTTTTGCTTGTGACCACTCTAGAGGTCACATTTTTCACTGGGTCACGTGCGGTCAAAAACTAGGTCAGTAGGTCTAAAAATAGAAAAACCTTGTGACCTCTCAAGAGGCCATATTTTTCACAAGATCTTCATGAAAATTGGTCAGAATGTTCAACTTGATGATATCTAGGTCAAGTTCGAAACTGGGTCACGTGCCTTCAAAAACTAGGTCAGTAGGTCAAATAATAGAAAAACCATGTGACCTCTCTAGAGGCCATATTTTTCATGGTTATCTGTATGAAAGTTGGTCTGGATGTTCACCTTGATGATATCTAGTTCAAGTTTGAAACTGGGTCACGTGCGGTCAAAAACCAGGTCAGTAGGTCTAAAAATAGAAAAACCTTGTGACCTCTCTAGAGGCCATACTTTTGAATGGATCTTCATGAAAATTGGTCAGAATGTTCACCTTGATGATATCTAGTTCAGATTCGAAACTGGGACACGTGCAATCAATAACTAGGTCAGTAGGTCAAATAATAAAAAAACCTTGTGACCTCTCTCGAGGCTGTATTTTTCATGGGATCTGTATGAAAGTTGGTCTGAATGTTCATCTTGATGATATCTAGGTCAAGTTCGAAACTGGGTCAACTGTGATCAAAATCTAGGTCAGTAGGTCTAAAAATAGAAAAACCTTGTGACCTCTCTAGAGGCCATACTTTCAAATGGATCTTCATGAAAATTGGTCAGAATGTTCACCTTGATGATATCTAGGTCAAGTTTGAAACTGAATCACGTGCGGTCAATAACTAGGTCAGTAGGTCAAATAATAAAAAAAACCTTGTGACCTCTCTAGAGGCCATATTTTTCATGGAATCTCTATGAAAGTTGGTCTGAATGTTTATCTTGATGATGTCTAGGTCAGGTTTGAAACTGGGTCAACTGCGATTAAAAACTAGGTCAGTAGGTCTAAAAACAGAAAATCCTTGTGACCTCTCTAGAGGCCATACTTTCAAAAGGATCTTCATGAAAATTGGTCAGAATGTTCACCTAGATGATATCTAGGTCAAGTTCGAAACTGGGTCACCTATGATCAATAACTCGGTCAGTAGGTCAGATAATAAAAAAACCTTGTGACCTCTGTAGAGGCCATATTTTTCAATGGATCTTCATGAAAATTGGTCAGAATTTTTATCTTGATGATATCTAGGTCAGGTTCAAAACTGGGTCACATGAACTCAAAAACTAGGTCACTATGTCAAATAATAGAAAAAACAATGTCATACTCAGTTCAAAACTGGGTCATGTGGGAACAGGTGAGCGATTCAGGACCATCATGGTCCTCTTGTTATTTGAAATATCAAGTGATTCACTTTTGCGTAATGCTAACTGTAGTTCATTCCGCAGTTTTGGACCAACAGTACAGAAACTTCTGTCATTGAATGTTTTGCATTTTATGTATGATCCTGTTTACAGATTGGACTTGGAAGTCATCAGTGGCTGTTCAATGTTGAAATGGGAGAGAACTCTGCTCCTGGAATCTGTCTGAGACATGATGTTGATGGGTTGCTATGGAAACAAGAAGAAAATGAAGAGTCCCGATGGTCACACATAGCAACATTCAATGCATTTGGCTATGTTCAAGCATCAAAACAACAGAGAAAATTCTCTATGTCTCCTCCTGATTATTCCTATGCTGCGATATGTGATGGTAGCAGACATATGTACCTATATAGACAGTCTATTCCTGTAACTACACCCTTACGCAATAGAAAGACAGGTCAGCAAGTGAATGCTGTTGCTAAGCAACAAGTTATCTCCCTGGATACAACTGATGATATTCTTGGGTTGCAGACCATGAATGACAGACTATTCGTTTTGACAAGGGACAAACTGTTTATGATTAAAGTTGGATGAAAGATATTCATATTTCCTTGTTAAAGGGACCAAATGTTAACCTGTAATTTTTATCTGTAATTTTTATCTGTATTTGTTATATTCAATCACTTACCAATTGGCAATCAACTGACCAGTGTCTGTGGTTTATGTGTAAGAAATTCACAGTTCCCAAAAATGAGTCAGCAAATGAAATTGATACAAATAATGCAAAAGGTTTTGTTACAGTCCCGATTCCCTCCACAAAGAAATTTACTGTTCAACTATTTGTACAGTTTTGATATTAAGTTATTCAAGTTACAGAGTAGGATTAATTACCTGTGTAAAACAAAATACTAAATGTACATATAGTATTATGAAAAATATTGTAAAAAAAGGAATTTATTAGTGTAATAATATTTTATTTTTTTGATACATTTAGAAGAAGTAAATTAAATCGATTTTTACCATAACTTTTTATGTTCTCACTAAGTGATAGACACGTTTTTATTTGCAGAATAGTGTAGAAAATAGCCCTATGTTAGCAATGTCTTTTAAATCGCTAAAGTAAAACTAAGCTAAACAGTATTTTATATGTTGCTCTGTCAAAATACAAAATAAAACTTAAGTAAAAGAGAGTTTGCTGTTGTCTCTGTTATTTATTGCATGCATTCAGGGGAAATTCGAAACTTTGGAATGGAGGAGAATCAGTTCAATGTACAAGGATTAGATAAATAAAACTAATATTGTTATTAGCCTACTAAACCACAGAATACCTTATTTTCCCACACAACTTTAGAAATGTTTGTTAATATGCTAATCTCAAATTTTTGAAGTGGTTCAGCTTGACCCATTTTAAGGGCTGATGGACCTAAAGATAGAACCTTTCAACGGCTTCTCATGAACTGTCTGATGGATCTTCATCAAACTTTGTCTATAGCATCATTCTAATGTCCACTCCCAATTAGATTCAAATAAGTGCAATTGGCCCCTTTTAGGGGCTGCTAGAAAAATTGTAGAAAAACCTTTGTGGACGCATTAGTCAAGAGGGCTAAGACGCTTTCCTACAGAGGTGAAGGCCCCGAGTTCGATTCCTGGCTACTCCCATTGCATTGTGTCCTTGGGCAAGGCTCTTTTTTCAGATTTCCTCTATTGACCCAGCTGCAAATTGGCACCAGCAGATAAAGGTAAGATATAATTGGCTTTAACTGTTCTTAAAATGGTCACTCAAAAGCTCTATAGAGCCTATGTTTATTGTTAGACAAAGTGACAGTAAATAGTAAATAAAATTTACCTTTACCTACCTTTACCTTTAAATGACTAGCTTCTTCTCATTTACTGCTTAATGGATATTCATTAAACTTGGCCTGTAGCATCATTTATAAGGCCCTGTCTCAATTTTTTTTCAACTGGTGGACCCCTTTTGGCAACCAGTGGAAGTGAAAATAAAAAAGAAAACTTCAAACATCTTCTCTGGAACCACTTAATGGATCTTCCTCAAATGTGGTCTGTAGCATCAGGTCCTCTCGCATGTTTGTGTAAATTAGGTCACTTGATCTCTTTTAGGATCAGCTAGCACTAAAAACAGAATTTCCTTTAAATAACTTACCAGGAACTGCTTGATAGATCTCCGTCAGACTTGGTCTTTAGCAGGGCAACAGTTTATTTTTTAGCTCACCTGAGCAATGCAATGCTCAAGTGAGTTTTTCTGATCGCTCGATGTCCGGCATCTGTCTGTCGTCTGTCAACATTTAGCTTGTGTATGCGATAGAGGCTGTATTTTTCAACTGATCTTCATGAAATTTGTCAGAATGATTACCTTGATGAAATCTATGCCAAGTTCGAAAATGGGTCATCTGAGGTCAAAAACTAGGTCACTAGGTCAAATCAAGGAAAAACCTTGTGTATGCGATAGAGGCTGTATTTTACAATTGATCTTCATGAATTTTGGTCAGAATGATTACCTTAATGAAATCTAGGCAGAGTTCGAAAATTGGTCATCTGGGGTCAAAAACTAGGTCACAAGCTCAGATCAAGGAAAAACCTTGTGTATGCGATAGAGGCTGTATTTCTCAATTGGTCTTCATGAATTTTGGTCAGAATGATTTCCTTGATGAAATCTAGGCCGAGTTCGAAAATGGGTCATCTTGGGTCAAAAACTAGGTCACTAGGTCAAATCAAAGAAAAACCTTGTGTATGTGATAGAGGCTGTATTTTTCATTTGATCTTCATGAATTTTGTCAGAATGATTACCTTGATGAAATCTAGGACGAGTTCAAAAATGGGTCATCTGGGGTCAAAAACTAGGATTTCCTTGATGAAATCTAAGCCGAGTTTTAAAATGGGTCATCTTGGGTCAAAAACTAGGTCACTAGGTCAAATCAAAGAAAAATCTTGTGTATGTGATAGAGGCTGTATTTTTCAATTGATCTTCATGAATTTTGGTCAGAGTGATTGCCTTGATGAAATCTAGGCCAGTTACGAATATGGGTCATCTGGGGTCAAAAACTAGGTCACTAGGTCAAATCAAAGAAAAACATGTGTATGCAATAGGGGCTGCATTTTACACCAGATCTTCATGAAATTTGATCAGAATATTTGTCTGGATGAAATCTAGGTCGATTTTGAATATGGGTCATCTAGGTTCAAAAACTAGGTCACCCGGTCAAATTAGAAAAACGTTTTGTATGCAATAGAGGCTGTATTTTTCAACTGAGGTTCATGAAATTTAGTCAGAATGATTGCCTTGATCAAATCTAGGTCAAGTTTGAATGTAGGTTACCTCGGCTTAAAAACTAGGTCACTAGGTCAAATTGAAGAAAATACTTGTTTACACTTCAAGAGACCACATTTTCGGTCCAATCTTAATGAAAATTGGTCAGAATATTTGTTTCCATGAAATCACTAATGTCAAACATGTTTACACTGTTATGGTGTGTTTCTCAGGTGAGCAACCTAGGACCATCTTGGCCCTCTTGTTTCAAATGTGGGCACTTGGCCACTTTAATAGGACACTAGAGTTAAAGGGAAAAAGAAACATCTTTAAGTGACTTTTTCTCCAAAACTACTTGGCAGATCTTCATTAAACTGTGCTGGAAGCATCTTTGTACAGTCCTTTTTCAAACTGGTTCAAATAGGGGCATTTGACTTGTTAAATGCTTATAGCTCATCTGAACTTTGTTCAGGGTAATTTATTAGTATAGGTGGATGATGACATCTGCCATTCATCCATCTGTGTCAGCATCCTTATGTGGCCATCTCTCAAATGAATTAAAATAACTCAAATAAAATAACGAAAATAACTGTTTCCTTCTTGTACAATATCACCCTCTTTTTTTTTTACACCAACTCTTAATAAGGCTTGTGGATCTACTTTTGATCTCACTGGGCATGATCTGATTGATAGGTTCTCTTTGAACAGTTTTAGCCAAATCTATATTTAAATACAAAAAAAGGGTTTGAGATTAGTCATGAAGCTTAGTTCGCGTCAAGCTTTACTTGTGTGTGGTGGCATATTTTTTACAATGACATGACCAATGTAGAACATTTCCTTAAGCTATTCCACTTTAATAATTGGTTATCATCCGGCAAGTGGAAAAGTTTTGTGTTATCCATACAATTTTGTGTTACATGTGCCTGTCTGGTCAGCTGAATGATAAGCTTTTGTGATTTGCCATCGCCACCATAATTGAAAAATTACGCTCGTATTTTCAGCACAGCCAGAGAATCTTTGAATTCCCCCCTTTGAATTCTGACTTTTCTCATTGAATTCCCTCCTTTGAATTCTGACTTTCTCTCATTTCCTAAGCTGCACTGAGCATCCTCCTTTCTTCATAGCACTAGAATTGTCTGCCTTTTCTCATTGCAAATGCATCCTCTGCATGCCTTTCCTCATTGCACTAACATCCTCTGCCTTTTTCTTATTGAACATGTATCCTTTGCCTTTCCTCATTGCATTAGCATCCTTTGCCTTTTTACTGCACTGAGCGTCCTCCTTTCTTCAATGTAATAGCAACCTCAGCCTTTCCTCATTGCACTAACATCCTCTGCCTTTCCTTATTGCACATGCATCCTCAATCTTTCCTCAATGCACTAACATACTCTGCCTTTCTTCATTACACATGCATCTTCAGCCTTTCCTCTATGTACTAACATCCCCTGCCTTTCCTCACTGAACAAACATCCTCTGCCTTTCCTCATTGCATCAGCATCCTCTGCCTGTCCTCACTGCATTAGCATCCTCTGCTTTCCCTCATTACTGACACATCCTCTGCCTTTCCTGATCACTCTAGCATCCGCTGGCTTTCCTCATCATGCTAACATCCACTGCCTTTCCCTAATCGCACTAGCACCCTCTGCATTTCCTCATTGCATTTGCATCTTCCTTTTCTTACTGCACCAGCATCCTCTGCCTTTCCTAATTGCTCTAGCATCATCTGCCTTTATTCATTACAATAGCATCCTCTGTCTTCCTTAATTGCTCTAGCATCCTCGGCCTTTCCTCATTGCACAAACATCATTTGTCTTTACTCATTGTACTAGCATCCTCTGCATATCCTTATTGCACTAGCATCCCTAGCCTTTCCTCATTGCACTAACATCCTCTGCCTTTCCTAATCTCACAAGCATCCCCTGCATTTCCTCATTGCGCTAGTATCTTCTTCCTTTCCTCGTTGAACTAGCATCCTATGCCTTTCTCCACTGCATAAGCAACCTCTGCCTGTCCTAATCAAACTAGCATTCTCTGTCTTTCCTCACTGCACTAGCATCCTCTGCTTTTCCTCATCGCACAAGCATCCTCTTCCTTTCCTCATTGCAAAAGCATCATCTGCCTTTCCTTACTGCACATGCATTCTCTGCCTTTTCTCATTGCATTAGCATCATCTGCCTTTCCTAATTGTACTGAGCATCCTCCGTTCCTCTTTGCATTAGCATTGTCTGCCTTTCCTCATTGCATATGCATCCTCTGCCTTTCCACATTGCATTAACATCCCCTGCCTTTTCTTGTTGCACTAAGCATCCTCCTTTCCTCATTGCTCTAGCATCATCTGCCTTTCCACGTCACACTAGCATTGTCTGCTTTTCCTCATCACACTAGCATCCTCTGCCTTTACTCATTGCACATGCATCCTCCTCCTCTCCTCATTACACTATCATCCTCAGCCCTTCCTCATTGCACTTAACAGCCTCTGATTTTTCTTATTGCACATACATGCTTTGCCTTTCCTCATTGCATAAGCATCCTCTGCCTTTTCATGGCACGGAGCGTCCTCCTTTCTTCATTGTAATAGCATCCTCAGCCTTTCCTTATTGCACTAACATCCTCTGTCATTCCACATTGCACATGCATCCTCAGTCTTTCCTCAGTGCACTATCATCCTCTGCCTTTCCTAATGGATCATCTGCCTTTATTCATTACAATAACATCCTCTGTCCTTCTTAATTTCTCTAGCATCCTCAGCCTTTCCTCATTGCACAAACATCATCTGCTTTTACTCATTGCTCTAGAATCCTCAGCCTTTCCTCATTGCACTAACATCCTCTGCCTTTCCTAATTTCACAGGCATCCTCTGCCTTTTGTCATCACGCTAGCATCTTCTTCCTAATCAAAATTGCATCCTTAGTCTTTCCTCATTGCACTAGCATACTCTGCTTTTCCTCACCGCACAAGCATCCTCTTCCTTTCATCGTTGCACCAACATCCTCTACCTTTCTTCTTTGCACAAGCATCCTTAGCCTTTCTTAGGCTAATGGGACGTTCTCTGAATAACCCCGTGATGTTTGAGCCACATCATCTCTTCCTTGGATGTTTCAGATTCTGTCTGCACTTTAGTTAATTTGATTCATATTAAACTGACGTGGGATGGTAATTTGCTTTTTTTCTTTCGTCTATGATAAACATCTCCTTTGCGAATGTGCACTTATACATGTATTTAAGGACGAACAATGCTGAGATGTTTCTACCAACATATCCTTGTAGTGATATTTCTAGTATTGTATCTAGTCATTGTCTAGCGTGTCCCATACACATTCTCCCATTCTTACTTCCTGGCTACTTTGTCTTTCATATTCGTTGTTCATTAAATAACATTACTTGGAGGAGTGACTAGACGGGTATGTTGTGATGAAACTGAGAGCGATGACAGTAACTCAGGATGTATGAAGAGACACCTCTATTGCTTATTTCATCTGCCATGGGCACTTCATTGACGTGTTCGGCTTCAGAGTCAACGGGTTCATCAGAACTGGTGTGTTGAGTCCTGCCCACCTCCGCTGTCTCGACCAAAATACTTTGCAACCTATCTAGAGCAATCACCTTTGGTAGGACTAAATGTGTTTTTAGAAAAGAGGTTGTTGTTCTACCGAGGTCAACTTTTACAGTTTACTGAAAAATTCTTTCTATTGGGAAGGAAAGTATGTTTGTTTGTAGAGGAGACAAAATAATTCATAATGCGTTTACCTTGCTTCAGTTCAAGTTCGTAAACACGCTGTCGCCGACTGGTGACTTTTCAGCCCCACTTTGTTCTTGAATATTAGTAACTGTGACCAAAACCAAAAAGAGCCATTATAAAACACTGTTAATAAATGCCAAAAGAACCATTTTCAATAAGCCAGTTGTTAGTCCAGTAAACACCATAAAAAACATGTACCAATATCACATGCAACCGAGTCAATGTATCGCTAATTTATATAATTGTGTCATCAAAAATACACGCTAATGGAGCACATAATAAACTTCTAATTTAGCCCAAATTAGATGGCTGATGGATTGTATAATACATATAGATCCCAAAGAAATGCATAATAAACTGCTTAATGGAACCCTTAATTGATCGCTTAATTGATTGCTTAAGACACTTCCCTTATAAAAGGCTGTATTTAAATGAAACTACTTAGTTTGGGCAAATGCAAATTGTTTGTGTGAATCATTTTAATAAGAAGAAGGAGAAGAAGAACTATATTATGCATAATACAAATTTAGTGATCATTCAACAATTCGTGATATTTGTGGTCCAGTTTTACACAAAGTATTTAATAAATCGGCGTGTATTTAATAATGCTTTTAAGGTGGTTCGCGGGGTTCCTACGAAAATTTCGAAATATGAGATATAAGACTGATATCAAGTCTGTATGTACTAACATCTCCTGTCTTTCATTTGGAGAAAAAAGAAAATCGTTCCGAGTCCACATTTCCTTTGAAGAGCGCCACCTAGCGGCACATGTATTTGTCAAGGCCGTTTTTCTGTAATAATCTCATTAAAATTAACGTTATTACATTTTTTCAAACTCAGAAATATAGCTAAATTCAATGTTATTGTTTACATGTTGCATTTTGTAAATTATTTCATTTAGAAAATGCTTAAATAAAGAGATATCCGTAGTAGGGGGGAGGAAAAAAGGCGAAAATATTCAATGTGTTTCATGGCCGTTTAGCCGAAATAAAATAAAACGGAACGGTCAAAATTCTTGATTTTCAAATATATTCTTCTTTAATCATTTCTAAACAGGAAAATAAAATAAAAATAGGGGGTCTTCACGGCAGATTTTTTGTAAATTTACTTTTTATTTGTTTTGGTAATGTAAATATTGTGACGTTGATACGTCATTTATGGTGTTAACGTCACACAAACGTTTTGTTTATTATGTCCTTTAAAGATACATTTTTGTATATACAGGATGATGAAAGTACACAAAAATGAAATATTTTTACTAGAAATATACTTCAATGTGAGTTCAACAATTTCCTTAAAGACGCTAATTATTTTGTTTATATTATTATGTAAAATGTCATTTAAAAATGATGACCACGGACATCTTTGCCGTTTCTGTCAGGGTATTAAAATTTCAGCCTGTCTCAAATTCTATTAGACTAGCTGTCTGCAAGAAAAGAGTCTACATTCACATGGATTTCTGAATACTGGCATCGTAATTAGCATTGTGTGCCACTAATACGCATCTGCTAAATTGTTCTATCCATTTTTGAAACAGTTTTAGAGCTAACTTAATGTATGAAGACTTCACTGTAATCAATTCATGGTACATTTTTAAGCCGTGGATCTCCAACGCAATGATCACAGTAATTCATTAAGGAATATATCCAGTCGGTGGTTGCTTGTAGACTTCACTATAATCATTTTAATCATGATACATTTGTGATCCATGATATGCAAAACTGTGAAAATAAAATCAACAGAAAAATCTGACAACGCGCTTCAAAACGCATAAATGTAAAATCCCCATTTGATGCTTGCATATCGTAACTTCTGTTCACTTTGCGCCCAATGTCACGGACATTCGTTATGCGATGTTGCTCATTGCAGTCTGTCATAGCTGGAGCGGTCTTCTGCGCATGTCCTGAACTGATTACCAATCGGAGCGCACGGCAAAAATACGCATATTATTGTACGACAGCATGCATTTAGTGTATAATATGTATAATATACTGACAAAAGGTTAGGGTTAGTATTACAATGGTCACAAAATATATACATTAAAGATAATTTTCATTCAAATTGCTTGAATCCGGTATATACCGGGGTCTGTAATTTATACAGGCGTTCCAGGTCTGCAGTGAGTTGCAGTCCTGAAATATCCGAATTTATTCGCATCTGCGTCAAAATGCACTTTTACACTAAATACCAGTTAAATATTTTGTTTTCAGCATTCTGGCGAAAACATTTCAAAGTACATGTAAATGGTAGTTTAATTTATTTCTTAGTTTTATCAGTCTTTTAAAATTTTTGAAACACCAAAAGAAATGCACGAGATGAAATCATAGTGGTTACTTTTTTGATATTACATTCAGCACTGGAATACCATACTTCGATTTTGGAATAAAACCAAAAACCAATAAAATCAAATAAGAATGATCCCAATTCGCCGCCAAAAATTCTATAACGAAACTTTTTGTATGTACAACAGTAAACCATGTCGAAAGTGCGCTTCCTTGAAAACATCTGACAGAAACAGCGGGTCTGAACAACGAACGCATGCCTCTAAAGCTTTCGCAAGAGCAGCCTCAGTTAAACCACTCTTCTTCCATCTTTCCATCCTAAAATATCGTCTGCGTCGACTGTATCTATTTTATATTATTTTCTGAATGTTTTGAAGCGAAATGAGTTAGAGTTTTATTTTTGTTCTGTCATTTTGAAGCAAGTTTTCCCTCAATACAGTTTCCATTGTGCATTCACGTTATAAATTTAATGCACTAAGCGGCACCAAAATGAGCTTTATTCAAGTAACGGTTTCATAGACTGAAGTACATTTTTACCGTAAGAGGCATTATCTCATTTATCCATCATCAGCTTAAGATTCCATGATTTTATTTATTGAAAATATTCAATATAGGTTTAAAAAGCAATAAATATAATACACAATTAGAATTATAATGAAAATCAAAACCTCTAAATAAAGTTAAATATCATAACAAAAAAGAAACATATTGATGTTTTAGCCACCCTTCAAAATGTTCCTTTTCGTTAAAAATGTATTTCATTTTGTCTTGAAATCAGTTTCCCCACATTTCGTATCTTGTATCTTCGTTGTTAGCTAGTCACTTGAAATATTGAAAAACAATAAGGAATGTCGTTCAGTTTCGCACTTAAACATTTCATAAAAAAGAGGTAAAATGAGCCGCGCCATGAGAAAACCAACATAATGGTTTTGCATCCGCGCAGTCTGGTCAGGATCCATGCTGTTCGCTAACAGTTTCTCTAATTGCAATAGGCTTTGAAAGCGAACAACAAGGAGTCTTGACAAGACTGCGCGGATGCGCAGGCTCGTCTGGATCCATGCTGGTCGCAAAGCCACTATGTTGGTTTTCACATGTAAATTTGCAAATCACTCTTTTTTTCTATTTTCTTGTCGGGGAATAATTAAAGAAATCTATGTTTGAAAATAAAGAATTTTGACAGCTCCGTTTTAATTCATAGCGGATAAACTGATAAGATTATTTCTACACCCCCACCCCCGTCCCCCAACACTTTACTAACCCTTAAATACAGAGCCAGGTACGCGAGTTATGCAAGAATAAACATTTTCATAAAAATTCAGCCACTTATACCATATTCAGTAGTTATAGTACATGTTTTAGCGCGACATATTCACATTTTGTGCCAAACTTGGTGAACATGAACATGTTGAAAAATTTCACCGAAACTGTGGGCAAGTAGTTTTAACTGACTCTGATATATATTACTAGATAATAGATAAATATTGACTGCAAAATACGCAACAATGTACATCATGTGAATATATTCAAATAAAAAAGATTCTAAAGATTTTTGTGAACTCTGAAGGTCCTGTTTATATCAATGAAAGACATAATGAAATAGCGTTTGCGCGACGTTAACGCCGTCATTGTGTATCAATGTCACAAAATTTACATTACCAAAACAAATAAAAAGTAAATTTGCAAAAAATCTGCCGTGAAGACCCCCTATTTTTATTTTATTTTCTTGTTCAGAAATGATTAAAGAAGAATATATTTAAAAATCAAGAACTTTGACCGTTCCGTTTTATTTTATTTCGGCTAAACGGCCATGAAATACATTGAATATTTTCGCTGTTTTTCCCCACCCCTACTATGGATATCTCTTTATGTAAGCATTTTCCAAATCAAAGAGCTATAAAAATAAATGTATTTTTAGTTCTTTGTCCAAATGAAAATAATTTACAAAACGCAACATGTAAACAATAATATTGAATTTAGCTATATTCCTGAGTTTGAAAAAATGTAGAGATTATTACAGTAAAACGGCGATTTCCATTGAAAAATACATATGCCGCTAGGTGGCGCTCTTCAAAGGAAATGTGGACTCGGAACGATTTTCTTTTTTTTCCAGATGAAAGACAGGAGATGTTAGTACATACGGACCTAATATCAGTCTTATATCTCATACTTCGAAATTTTCGTAGGAACCCCGCGAACCACCTTAAGTAAAACAATTTAACTATTTGATTTTTATGGTTCTTCTGTACACTGCTTATACTGACACGCGGTACCACACGCAGGTCCATGCTTGACATTTTGATTTCATTTCATTCTTGTATACAATTTGGAAAAAAAAATGTAAATAGCCGCTGATATCTGGAAAAATGAGGTCCGTACTTCAAGATATTTCTTGATGTGCTGGTCTAGCCAGGTATGGATCCGTTCCTCTAGAACCAGATTCTGGAGGTAAGGATGTACCCTTTGACACTTCCTAAAATATATCATGATTTATTTGCACTCGATTTAATTCTTTATGGAACTTAGTACACACAATAAAACTACATTTGATGGTTTCTCTTTTTATCTAAATTTAAAGTGTGTTTTTTTTCTCTCTCTCTTTTGGTCCGAATGACTTTTTTCTTTTATTTAGAAGGACACTTTTTTTTTCAATAAAGACGTTGAAAATACCAGTGTAATAACTCTAGATCTATACATAGAGCTCCGAATTCGGCTATCCCTATCGAGCCTCAGTCAACAGCAGCATGTCAATACATTGGATCAGCTGTTTAGACGGAATACGAGCTATGACTTTAGTCAACTCCAGCCCTCGGAAGATTGTGCATTAAAGACAGTGCCTGTTTTACGTATAGACTACTATTCATTTGTCTTTTGTTATGTACATTCTGGACTAACATATGTTCATTCTGTTGTCATAGCTTTCTTTTTGTTTTATTTTCTTATTTTTTATTTATTTCTTATTTATTTTATCTCTCAAATTTAAATGAATCAATTGTGTATTTTTAATACGTTGGGTATGCCTAAAGTGCGAAAAAGAGCCCTTTATGTATAAGTATGCAAATAGTATGAATTAAAATTCAATGTTGAATTAAACTACGAAAAATTCTGTTACAAAAGGAAAATATCCTGGCTATATTTGATATCGTAATTTCTTTTCGCATATGTAAATTCTTCTTGGAGAGGAGTTATATTATTCAAATAACTGAATATAGTGCATTTTTAAAACTTAGTATGAATATTGCAATATAACCATATCGATAACAGAAAAAAACTACTTTGGTTTAATTCTTTGGCACTTTAATCTTAAGCCATTGGGTGCTCTGTGCTTCCGGGAAATCTACCCTTACCGTTTATCTTCCAAGGTATTGAATGTACTGATAAAATTGTATATTTATTAATTAGATTTTGGCAGTGGGCCAAGGGTTTTTTGTCTTCACCAGCACAGTTGGGGGCTAATGACCATCACAGTATGGCTCCAGTAAACAAGAGTCATTGTTTATTGGAGAGCCAGTCTACCTTACAAGTGTATCTATTAGTGAGAAGGGGAAATTATGTAATTTATTTTAAATTAATGCATAATTGATAACTTTTAAAGTTATACTAGTTATTTTTGGTATTTCTATGTAAAGAAAAATATTTGTTGATCAAACACAATAATAAAATAATCAGAAACTTATTTTCACAATAATGAAATAATGAGTAACTTACTAAATGAAATATGCAAGTTTTTATTTTTTCAAATTCTGTCTGGAGAATTGTGATATTTTAGAAAAATGTGACTTTCACTCATCTAAAGCTTGCAGAATACTGTAAATAACATTTGTCTAGAACTGAAAACAGAATGTGCATTTCAAAGTTACAAAGCAAAGCATGAAAAAAGTCACTTTTGGCAACATACTGAAAAGGAAAATTGAGTATAGATGGAACACAATAATTTTGTATTCAAATAATGTTAATTACATGAATACAATAAAATCAATTTCCAATTCGAAAAAAATTGTTTGTCAACACAAAGAACTCATGAAGTTTTCACTATACTTGTGTTTTATTATCATTATTATTTTCAATATTAATACTGTATCTTTTTTCATCCTATATGTAATATAATAATAATAATGATAATTAATAATAATGATTATGATTATTTTTATTATTATTATTATAACATTAAAGTAGTAGTTATTATTATCTATATAATATCAAAATAATCATAATAATTATTATTATTATCATTCCACATTTACTGAAGAAAAAATAATTTCTTTCAACTCCACTGCACACATCTTCATGGTCTAGTTGGGGTCCCTGCTGTGCTAATTGCCCTCTAATCAGTTACCGTTACATAATCGCTGATAAGCAGCAGATAAGATGGGAGTTGGGGGGGGGGGGGGGGGGGGGGGGACACTTATATAGTAGTGAATCTAGGCCTTTAAGAATGTTCCTGTAATGAACAGCTATATATGCTTATGGATCAACGACAAGAAAGAATTCTTAAAGCCGTTGATGCAATATCCATGAGGAAGAATTGACCTCATGACCGATATTGCAGAAAATCGATATCAGGGGAGACAACAGCTATATGGTATTGGTAACAGGTGACCGATAATGCGATGTTGATATTTATTGCCTCCGGGTATTGTCAACTGGATGTTTATTTCAATATCAAGTGTTATAAAAGAGAAGGTTTTCCATAAGATAATTAAACAAGCTTAATTGAAATGTCACTTTAGTTACAAACTTTGGACAAGGGATTCTTCATTAGAAATAAAACAAGTGATTTTTACGTAATTTTGTCTGAATCATAGCATTATAAACATGTTATTTTATGATAATTAAATTAAATTTTAATACTCCATATAACACATCTATCGCAATAAAAACCATGTTTTCATATAAAAATCATATTTTCATACATATTCTTATATAAGAAGAACGTATAATTCAACACTTAAATTGTAGGAAATCTAAAATAGGGCTTTACTGTATTACTGTTTTGACATCTATACTGTTTCAGTAATTCTTACAGTTTTTCTTTTTTTCTAAGTTTTATGTATATATCTAATTCATCCAATTTCTGTTTGATATCATTTACTAACGATTCATTAGCACCACACATAAAAATGACTGTTTTCTGGTACGAACAGTCTGCTTCTTTAATGTCACATCCATTTTTAAGTCATAAAAATACATACATAAGTTTATTTTTATTTTTTATTTTTTAAACAGTTGATCATCATCTATAACACAGGTTAACATATTGGCAAAAAAATTTTTTTTTTTTTTTTTTTTTTTTTTTTTTTTTTTTTTTTTTTTTTTTCATTTTCTTTTCCGGTTCCGGTGTAAACAAGACGTATTGTAACTTCAGTGATAAAAATGGAATAAAAACAGGGTTTAAAGGAATTATTTTTGGATAAAAGTTTACGTAGAGACAGCTAAGTGTGTATTTTTCTCAATATTGAGAGATCGTTGAAAAGAAAAGAAATATTTGATACTTTGGAACTTTCCTTTGTTTCGAACAAACATTGAAAAAACTTGACAAGTGTTCACCTTTCATGACTCTCAACTCGTCACGCTTGATTAGTGCGCACAAACTACCACAGTCGCTAGAGGGCGAGAAACGATTTAGACACCGGATCATTATACATTGTCGACTTTGTGCGAAATAGAAAGAACTGTGATGGTTATTTACTCACTGTTACTAACCAAAATTAAACTATGGCAAGTAACCAGGACGAATACGACTATGATGGGATTTGAGCACTGATCCCTTCAACAACGAAGAAGATGATGATATAACTTTATTGAAATCTGTATTTACTGCTGAAAAGATCGGGCCAGCAGTGTCTAAGGGAGGTAACATTGCTACCCCTATGCATGATACACTCCAGAGTTACACTTCTTCGATAGAATTCGAACTTGATAGCAGCATACAATGCGGTCAGCAAACCTCAACATATCGGGTAGATGACGTTGTCATAGATCGTTTAGATCTCGAATTGAGAGACTTGCCAAAAGACACATATATTCAGACCCTCCTGCAACTTGCAAACTCTTCGGAGGAAGTCTTATCCCAGTATAGAGACGTTCTTTCTACGAGGGCCAAGGAACAAGAGCACGGACCTTCTGGTATTCTACGGAGCCGTAGAAAGCCTGTAACATATGCAAAAGACTGTTTTGACATTCAGCAGTTCATTAATTATAATATTCCTGATATTCATATGTTATATCGTACAGTACAACCCACACCCTCGCAAAATATTCCGCGCACGTCTGTGATAGAGTCCGATGATAGTTCTTTACTGAGAGAAAATATGGCGAAAATGCAAGCAGATCTACTGTCACTGAGAGCTACAGTTACACAAAATCAAGATAAATTACAGAGTGTTTGCAAAAACTTAAGCTCAGAAGTTGAAAATATCAAATCCGATTTGCAACAGTGCTCAAAAGCTATATCTTCAAATATTCGCTCTATTAAAGATGATGATGGGAAGTTAAAGCTTAGTTCCTGTCTAAATGAAATATCTAGAGTGGTTTCAAAACTAGAGAATTCGAGAATAAACATAGCCGAAGATCTGTCTATTCTACATCAGTCCGTTAGAGATAACTCTGCGAATATTGAAAGAATAAATGACTTTGATGTTAATGAACGGCGCAACTGCAAAACCCGTACGAAAGAACTGAAAGAAACCTTATCCGAAGATATTTCGCGTATCAACAGTGCGTCGATATCAAAAACTGACCATGCGAAAGATATCAAGCAGCTAAATTCGCAAATGAAGAATATAAATACAAAATTTCAGGACTCGGAGTCACTAATTACTAAAACTGTTAATGTAATGAACACTGAATTAGACGCAAAATTTAGTGCTATTTGTGACAAAATATCCTTATCGATAAGGGACTCTTTTGAAAAACTCACCAGCACTCTTACCACAAATACGCAAGTCGGAGACTACAGTGGTATCTGCGTTGGTAACACACGTGAAGGGCAGCCGCCAATCGCGGCTTCCTTGCACATGCATGACCGAGCTCATTCGCGCGTTGCTGAAAAAATACAGAGAGAACCCACACATGTAACAATTGAGATTTCTGATAACACAGAAAATACAGACTGTCCTATAACGGACGTTACCAACACTCCGTTAATCTGTAACACTGATACGTTAGAACGTCAAAAGGAAAATGCGTCTGTTACAAATGTCCCTGACGACGGTTTCCGTGAACAAAGTAGGCGCAGGGGGCGTTTTAGAGCGGCTGCCCGGAAACGCTTTAAGTCTTTCGTTATCACTGGCATCCATACCGATAGCGACCAGGAGGGTCTTGAGGACTTTCTACAATATGACATGGATCTTACCTTCAAATCTGCCAAATTCTTAATCACAGGGCGAACAGATTGTAAAGTTGCACAAATTGTTGTCGATAATGAACAAGCCTCTTGCATAGATAAAATAACATGGCCAGAGGGAATTTCATGTCGTCCTTGGATTAAAAGGTCTGAATATATACAGCGTTATCAGAGTTATGAACAGGATAATTGAACCCAACTGAATTAATATGGACCTACGTATTATTTCTTATAATGTCACTGGAATAATGACCGCAATACCGTACATAATTAATGAATTGGTCGCCAAAAAAGTATCTATATTTGGTATATCGGAGCATTGGCTTCTTGATCACAACGCTGGTATTTTGAACAATATTGATAGGAATTATAATGCACATGTGGTCACTTGTGCGAATCCCAGCAGCTTGAATGGACGTTATATTGGCAAGGGCGGGGTAGCTATTATGTGGCATCGGAGCCTAGATAAATGCATTGAAATTATAAACACCGGAAGTGATAGAATTGCAGCTATAAAACTATGTCTCCACAATTTGTCGATTGTTATATTGCAAGTCTACTTACCTTCTGCGAACCACTGTCTGGAATATTTTAAAAACGTTGTAGACCAGTTGTTCGACGTGTGTGCATTATATTCTACAAACAACAATCTTCTAATTATGGGGGATTTTAATGCGAAATTTGCTCGGGACTTAGTTACCAACAACTTACGTGCACGTGATGTTTACGTCTCCAACCTTTGCCATACACTCAATCTTGTTGCTGTTACGGAAACTAGTTTTTGTACTGGCTCAGCTCATTCTTTCTATCCATATACTGATGCAAATCCAACAAACATCGACCATTTTTTACTGGATTCGACTCTTATGCAAAATTTGGTCAGCTGTTCCATTACACCAGACGCTCCATTGAACGTCTCGCGTCATCTCCCGTTGTTCCTACACTTGAAAGTTAATGCGAATTGTATTGAAAATGTGATATCCCCGTCATTTAAAAAGATTGTGTACAAATGGAACAAACCGAATGAAGTAAATGCTTATAAAACTAAAGTGTCGGAGCTACTAAAGTCAACCTACATCGATTATAACGACGTCGATAGTGCATATTCTGTTATAATTTCCTGTTTGTCAACAGCGGCCGACAGTTGTCTCTCTAAACGCGAATTCAAGCAGTTCTTAAAACCATACTGGTCACATACACTAAAAGAACTGCACCAACAATTAAAAAACGCTCACTTACTATGGACATGGTCTGGCAAATTGAAAAATTCACGTGAATGCGCAAATTATAAGGAAATGAAACGTAAATATAGAAAATCACTTCGAGCAGCGGCACACGCGTATGAACAGTCTGAAATTGAAACTATCGATGAGCTATGTGAAGTAGATCAAAATTCATTCTGGAAAATTTTGAACTCCAAGAAATCGCACAATAAAAAACAAGGCTGTGACTTAGTGTTTAACGGTAAAAGAGAGACAACTCTTGACGGAATGTTATCTGGTTGGTCATCTTACTTCAACGATCTATATAAATTTGGAGACAGTGAGAACTTTGACAGTGAACATAAACTATTTGTAGATCGCGAAGTAGACTCATACATCACATTAAATGGTGCCATACCCTCTGCTGATAATCTGTGCAGTTCTGTGTCTGCCGATGAGGTTCACCATTTAATCAAAGCATTACCAAACAACAAAAGTGGATCCAGTGATAACATTACTTATGAACATTTGAAGTATGGTGGCGATGAACTTGTTGAATGCTTGACAAAACTGTTCAATACCATTTTTCAAAAAGAATCATTACCAGCATACTTTAAATCTGGACTTACGGTGACTTTGTATAAAGGCAATGGTAAACCATACTCGGATCCTAACAGCTATCGAGCCATCTCGTTACTTCCTGTTATCTCTAAATTATATGAAAAACTGGTGATGAAAAGACTCGAAGAAAATGACCTTACAAAAAACCTTAATAATCTACAGCACGGATTTCAGAAAAACAAAAGTTGTAAAATGGTATCCTTCATTCTACAAGAAGCCCGCGACTACTGCTGTGAGCGTGGCAGTCCACTTCACGTATGTTACATGGACGCGAAAGCTGCGTTTGACCTCGTATGGATCCGAGGACTGATCTATAAATTGTACGGGATAGGTATTAGAGGGAAAATGCTTCGCCTAATTTGGAACTCGTTTCAGGGATGCTCGAGCCGTGTGCTACTGCATGGTCATCTCTCACGTTCCTTCAATATTGAGCAAGGCACAAGACAGGGGTCCATATGTGCTCCTTTCTTCTATACTGTATACGTGGATGCTCTTCTGAAAGCGTTACAGACATCTCCCCATGGTCTACACATTGACAAACTTATGCTGGCAGCGCCGACACAGGCTGACGATATAGTACTGCTGTCCTTGTCCCGAAAGGGCTTAAACAAACTCTTAGATATGTGTCACATATATGCAAACAAATGGCGCTACATGTATAATCCTAGAAAATGCGCCGCATCTCTCTTAGACCGGAAAAAACAGCGCTGTCGTGCTATAGCGCCTGCAAAATATGGAAACACTATCATTCCTGAAACCGAAGTATATAAACACTTAGGTATAGTCCAATCAACGTCAGGGAAACACCCAAATAACATCGACACGGTTAAATCCGGAAGTACAGGATCAAATCCTAGTACTGCCATGAAACTCTACAGAACATGTGTACTACCTCGAGCACTATTCGGTTGCGAATTATGGAACGACATAGCCGATACCAGCTACCAGCAATTGGAAGTTGCCCATCACTTCTGCTTGAAAAGAATACAGGGTCTCCCGTTCCTAACCCGGTCGGATATGGTTACAGGTCTGCTGGGTGCTACCTCACTACAAGCCCATATCGACACTCAAAAACTATTGTTCCTCGGTACTCTGTGCCGATTACCTCCCGATGAGCTATGTGGAAGGTATTTATGCTGCGATTATGTCAGCATGATATGTGTAAGACTAAAAACTTGGATTTATTCCTGACTTATTGCGTTTATTGTGCAAATACAATCTCACAGCGTATCTGAACCAGTTCAAAGCAGATGGTACTTTTCCACCAAAGATCACTTGGAAAAAATTGTGTTATCGAGCTGTATACGCATACGAACAGTCGTCTTGGCGTACTAGAATGGACTCGTCCGAAGACTTTGACAACTTCAAACGTTGTCATCCGAACCTTAGTATGTCAAGCATTTGGACCGTTGCTAAATTACGTCCAGCTAGTCTCTCCTTGATGAAATTTCTTGCTTGTATCTGTTGTAAGCGACCAACAGACCAACCGGAAGATTGCTTCCGCTGTTTCCGGAAGAGCAAAAATGAAACAGTGCACTTATTGTTTGAGTGTCCCTGTACTGACGGTGAAAGACTGCTAAATACGTTCCTTACCAATGTCAGATCATTGAGTATTACCCTCAGTCAAATGTTAAGTCGAATTTCAACTCATGAACTCATTGACTATATGCTTGGTAAAATTGACGAAAACTTAACTGAAGTGTTAACTGTCGATCTGTACCCAACATTCTTGATTCTATGTGCTGAACTTCTAAAACAAGTGCACATATAGTAGGGACTATATAATATCATGCACTTGTATGACTGTCTCATGAATGTAATTTAGGTGGCTGAGATTTCAATCCCATTCATGTACAATATTAAGACTCAATTAACATAGTTTCCTTTTCGTTTTCGAAGAAACTGAGTTTAAAGTCTTAGGCAGTACCTGTTATTATGTGTTTTATTACAATCGTACATTATTATTTTGTAACTGTGCATATTTTCTGTTTGTCTATCACATGTAAATTGACGTGTATTATTTTGCTATTTGCTTCACATGTATTTTGCTATGTACATCTTCAGAAAATGGAGGCAATAAAGATATATATATTTACTGAAGAAAAAATAATTTCTTTCAACTCCACTGCACACATCTTCATGGTCTAGTTGGGGTCCCTGCTGTGCTAATTGCCCTCTAATCAGTTACCGTTACATAATCGCTGATAAGCAGCAGATAAGATGGGAGTTGTGGGGGGGGGGGGGGGGGGGACACTTATATAGTAGTGAATCTAGGCCTTTAAGAATGTTCCTGTAATGAACAGCTATATATGCTTATGGATCAACGACAAGAAAGAATTCTTAAAGCCGTTGATGCAATATCCATGAGGAAGAATTGACCTCATGACCGATATTGCAGAAAATCGATATCAGGGGAGACAACAGCTATATGGTATTGGTAACAGGTGACCGATAATGCGATGTTGATATTTATTGCCTCCGGGTATTGTCAACTGGATGTTTATTTCAATATCAAGTGTTATAAAAGAGAAGGTTTTCCATAAGATAATTAAACAAGCTTAATTGAAATGTCACTTTAGTTACAAACTTTGGACAAGGGATTCTTCATTAGAAATAAAACAAGTGATTTTTACGTAATTTTGTCTGAATCATAGCATTATAAACATGTTATTTTATGATAATTAAATTAAATTTTAATACTCCATTAACACATCTATCGCAATAAAAACCATGTTTTCATATAAAAATCATATTTTCATACATATTCTTATATAAGAAGAACGTATAATTCAACACTTAAATTGTAGGAAATCTAAAATAGGGCTTTACTGTATTACTGTTTTGACATCTATACTGTTTCAGTAATTCTTACAGTTTTTCTTTTTTTCTAAGTTTTATGTATATATCTAATTCATCCAATTTCTGTTTGATATCATTTACTAACGATTCATTAGCACCACACATAAAAATGACTGTTTTCTGGTACGAACAGTCTGCTTCTTTAATGTCACATCCATTTTTAAGTCATAAAAATACATACATAAGTTTATTTTTATTTTTTATTTTTAAACATTGATCATCATCTATAACACAGGTTAACATATTGGCAAAAAAATTTTTTTTTTTTTTTTTTTTTTTTTTTTTTTTTTTTTTTTTTTTTTTTTTCATTTTCTTTCCGGTTCCGGTGTAAACAAGACGTATTGTAACTTCAGTGATAAAAATGGAATAAAAACAGGGTTTAAAGGAATTATTTTTGGATAAAAGTTTACGTAGAGACAGCTAAGTGTGTATTTTTCTCAATATTGAGAGATCGTTGAAAAGAAAAGAAATATTTGATACTTTGGAACTTTCCTTTGTTTCGAACAAACATTGAAAAAACTTGACAAGTGTTCACCTTTCATGACTCTCAACTCGTCACGCTTGATTAGTGCGCACAAACTACCACAGTCGCTAGAGGGCGAGAAACGATTTAGACACCGGATCATTATACATTGTCGACTTTGTGCGAAATAGAAAGAACTGTGATGGTTATTTACTCACTGTTACTAACCAAAATTAAACTATGGCAAGTAACCAGGACGAATACGACTATGATGGGATTTTGAGCACTGATCCCTTCAACAACGAAGAAGATGATGATATAACTTTATTGAAATCTGTATTTACTGCTGAAAAGATCGGGCCAGCAGTGTCTAAGGGAGGTAACATTGCTACCCCTATGCATGATACACTCCAGAGTTACACTTCTTCGATAGAATTCGAACTTGATAGCAGCATACAATGCGGTCAGCAAACCTCAACATATCGGGTAGATGACGTTGTCATAGATCGTTTAGATCTCGAATTGAGAGACTTGCCAAAAGACACATATATTCAGACCCTCCTGCAACTTGCAAACTCTTCGGAGGAAGTCTTATCCCAGTATAGAGACGTTCTTTCTACGAGGGCCAAGGAACAAGAGCACGGACCTTCTGGTATTCTACGGAGCCGTAGAAAGCCTGTAACATATGCAAAAGACTGTTTTGACATTCAGCAGTTCATTAATTATAATATTCCTGATATTCATATGTTATATCGTACAGTACAACCCACACCCTCGCAAAATATTCCGCGCACGTCTGTGATAGAGTCCGATGATAGTTCTTTACTGAGAGAAAATATGGCGAAAATGCAAGCAGATCTACTGTCACTGAGAGCTACAGTTACACAAAATCAAGATAAATTACAGAGTGTTTGCAAAAACTTAAGCTCAGAAGTTGAAAATATCAAATCCGATTTGCAACAGTGCTCAAAAGCTATATCTTCAAATATTCGCTCTATTAAAGATGATGATGGGAAGTTAAAGCTTAGTTCCTGTCTAAATGAAATATCTAGAGTGGTTTCAAAACTAGAGAATTCGAGAATAAACATAGCCGAAGATCTGTCTATTCTACATCAGTCCGTTAGAGATAACTCTGCGAATATTGAAAGAATAAATGACTTTGATGTTAATGAACGGCGCAACTGCAAAACCCGTACGAAAGAACTGAAAGAAACCTTATCCGAAGATATTTCGCGTATCAACAGTGCGTCGATATCAAAAACTGACCATGCGAAAGATATCAAGCAGCTAAATTCGCAAATGAAGAATATAAATACAAAATTTCAGGACTCGGAGTCACTAATTACTAAAACTGTTAATGTAATGAACACTGAATTAGACGCAAAATTTAGTGCTATTTGTGACAAAAATATCCTTATCGATAAGGACTCTTTTGAAAAACTCACCAGCACTCTTACCACAATACGCAAGTCGGAGACTACAGTGGTATCTGCGTTGGTAACACACGTGAAGGGCAGCCGCCAATCGCGGCTTCCTTGCACATGCATGACCGAGCTCATTCGCGCGTTGCTGAAAAAATACAGAGAGAACCCACACATGTAACAATTGAGATTTCTGATAACACAGAAAATACAGACTGTCCTATAACGGACGTTACCAACACTCCGTTAATCTGTAACACTGATACGTTAGAACGTCAAAAGGAAAATGCGTCTGTTACAAATGTCCCTGACGACGGTTTCCGTGAACAAAGTAGGCGCAGGGGGCGTTTTAGAGCGGCTGCCCGGAAACGCTTTAAGTCTTTCGTTATCACTGGCATCCATACCGATAGCGACCAGGAGGGTCTTGAGGACTTTCTACAATATGACATGGATCTTACCTTCAAATCTGCCAAATTCTTAATCACAGGGCGAACAGATTGTAAAGTTGCACAAATTGTTGTCGATAATGAACAAGCCTCTTGCATAGATAAAATAACATGGCCAGAGGGAATTTCATGTCGTCCTTGATTAAAAGGTCTGAATATATACAGCGTTATCAGAGTTATGAACAGGATAATTGAACCCAACTGAATTAATATGGACCTACGTATTATTTCTTATAATGTCACTGGAATAATGACCGCAATACCGTACATAATTAATGAATTGGTCGCCAAAAAAGTATCTATATTTGGTATATCGGAGCATTGGCTTCTTGATCACAACGCTGTATTTTGAACAATATTGATAGGAATTATAATGCACATGTGGTCACTTGTGCGAATCCCAGCAGCTTGAATGGACGTTATATTGGCAAGGGCGGGTAGCTATTATGTGGCATCGGAGCCTAGATAAATGCATTGAAATTATAAACACCGGAAGTGATAGAATTGCAGCTATAAAACTATGTCTCCACAATTTGTCGATTGTTATATTGCAAGTCTACTTACCTTCTGCGAACCACTGTCTGGAATATTTTAAAAACGTTGTAGACCAGTTGTTCGACGTGTGTGCATTATATTCTACAAACAACAATCTTCTAATTATGGGGATTTTAATGCGAAATTTGCTCGGGACTTAGTTACCAACAACTTACGTGCACGTGATGTTTACGTCTCCAACCTTTGCCATACACTCAATCTTGTTGCTGTTACGGAAACTAGTTTTTGTACTGGCTCAGCTCATTCTTTCTATCCATATACTGATGCAAATCCAACAAACATCGACCATTTTTTACTGGATTCGACTCTTATGCAAAATTTGGTCAGCTGTTCCATTACACCAGACGCTCCATTGAACGTCTCGCGTCATCTCCCGTTGTTCCTACACTTGAAAGTTAATGCGAATTGTATTGAAAATGTGATATCCCCGTCATTTAAAAAGATTGTGTACAAATGGAACAAACCGAATGAAGTAAATGCTTATAAAACTAAAGTGTCGGAGCTACTAAAGTCAACCTACATCGATTATAACGACGTCGATAGTGCATATTCTGTTATAATTTCCTGTTTGTCAACAGCGGCCGACAGTTGTCTCTCTAACGCGAATTCAAGCAGTTCTTAAAACCATACTGGTCACATACACTAAAAGAACTGCACCAACAATTAAAAACGCTCACTTACTATGGACATGGTCTGGCAAATTGAAAAATTCACGTGAATGCGCAAATTATAAGGAAATGAAACGTAAATATAGAAAATCACTTCGAGCAGCGGCACACGCGTATGAACAGTCTGAAATTGAAACTATCGATGAGCTATGTGAAGTAGATCAAAATTCATTCTGGAAAATTTGAACTCCAAGAAATCGCACAATAAAAAACAAGGCTGTGACTTAGTGTTTAACGGTAAAAGAGAGACAACTCTTGACGGAATGTTATCTGGTTGGTCATCTTACTTCAACGATCTATATAAATTTGGAGACAGTGAGAACTTTGACAGTGAACATAAACTATTTGTAGATCGCGAAGTAGACTCATACATCACATTAAATGGTGCCATACCTCTGCTGATAATCTGTGCAGTTCTGTGTCTGCCGATGAGGTTCACCATTTAATCAAAGCATTACCAAACAACAAAAGTGGATCCAGTGATAACATTACTTATGAACATTTGAAGTATGGTGGCGATGAACTTGTTGAATGCTTGACAAAACTGTTCAATACCATTTTTCAAAAAGAATCATTACCAGCATACTTTAAATCTGGACTTACGGTGACTTGTATAAAGGGAATGGTAAACCATACTCGGGTCCTAACAGCTATCGAGCCATCTCGTTACTTCCTGTTATCTCTAAATTATATGAAAAACTGGTGATGAAAAGACTCGAAGAAAATGACCTTACAAAAACCTTAATAATCTACAGCACGGATTTCAGAAAAACAAAAGTTGTAAAATGGTATCCTTCATTCTACAAGAAGCCCGCGACTACTGCTGTGAGCGTGGCAGTCCACTTCACGTATGTTACATGGACGCGAAAGCTGCGTTTGACCTCGTATGGATCCGAGGACTGATCTATAAATTGTACGGGATAGGGATTAGAGGGAAAATGCTTCGCCTAATTTGGAACTCGTTTCAGGGATGCTCGAGCCGTGTGCTACTGCATGGTCATCTCTCACGTTCCTTCAATATTGAGCAAGGCACAAGACAGGGGTCCATATGTGCTCCTTTCTTCTATACTGTATACGTGGATGCTCTTCTGAAAGCGTTACAGACATCTCCCCATGGTCTACACATTGACAAACTTATGCTGGCAGCGCCGACACAGGCTGACGATATAGTACTGCTGTCCTTGTCCCGAAAGGCTTAAACAAACTCTTAGATATGTGTCACATATATGCAAACAAATGGCGCTACATGTATAATCCTAGAAAATGCGCCGCATCTCTCTTAGACCGGAAAAAACAGCGCTGTCGTGCTATAGCGCCTGCAAATATGGAAACACTATCATTCCTGAAACCGAAGTATATAAACACTAGGTATAGTCCAATCAACGTCAGGGAAACACCCAAATAACATCGACACGGTTAAACAAACAATTCGCGGGACATTTATGTCTGTTACTGGAATGGTATCCGGAAGTACAGGATCAAATCCTAGTACTGCCATGAAACTCTACAGAACATGTGTACTACCTCGAGCACTATTCGGTTGCGAATTATGAACGACATAGCCGATACCAGCTACCAGCAATTGGAAGTTGCCCATCACTTCTGCTTGAAAAGAATACAGGGTCTCCCGTTCCTAACCCGGTCGGATATGGTTACAGGTCTGCTGGGTGCTACCTCACTACAAGCCCATATCGACACTCAAAAACTATTGTTCCTCGGTACTCTGTGCCGATTACCTCCCGATGAGCTATGTGGAAAGGTATTTATGCTGCGATTATGTCAGCATGATATGTGTAAGACTAAAAAACTTGGATTTATTCCTGACTTATTGCGTTTATTGTGCAAATACAATCTCACAGCGTATCTGAACCAGTTCAAAGCAGATGGTACTTTTCCACCAAAGATCACTTGGAAAAAATTGTGTTATCGAGCTGTATACGCATACGAACAGTCGTCTTGGCGTACTAGAATGGACTCGTCCGAAGACTTTGACAACTTCAAACGTTGTCATCCGAACCTTAGTATGTCAAGCATTTGGACCGTTGCTAAATTACGTCCAGCTAGTCTCTCCTTGATGAAATTTCTTGCTTGTATCTGTTGTAAGCGACCAACAGACCAACCGGAAGATTGCTTCCGCTGTTTCCGGAAGAGCAAAAATGAAACAGTGCACTTATTGTTTGAGTGTCCCTGTACTGACGGTGAAAGACTGCTAAATACGTTCCTTACCAATGTCAGATCATTGAGTATTACCCTCAGTCAAATGTTAAGTCGAATTTCAACTCATGAACTCATTGACTATATGCTTGGTAAAATTGACGAAAACTTAACTGAAGTGTTAACTGTCGATCTGTACCCAACATTCTTGATTCTATGTGCTGAACTTCTAAAACAAGTGCACAAATAGTAGGGACTATATAATATCATGCACTTGTATGACTGTCTCATGAATGTAATTTAGGTGGCTGAGATTTCAATCCCATTCATGTACAATATTAAGACTCAATTAACATAGTTTCCTTTTCGTTTTCGAAGAAACTGAGTTTAAAGTCTTAGGCAGTACCTGTTATTATGTGTTTTATTACAATCGTACATTATTATTTTGTAACTGTGCATATTTCTGTTTGTCTATCACATGTAAATTGACGTGTATTATTTTGCTATTTGCTTCACATTATTTTGCTATGTACATCTTCAGAAAATGGAGGCAATAAAGATATAATATTTACTGAAGAAAAAATAATTTCTTTCAACTCCACTGCACACATCTTCATGGTCTAGTTGGGGTCCCTGCTGTGCTAATTGCCCTCTAATCAGTTACCGTTACATAATCGCTGATAAGCAGCAGATAAGATGGGAGTTGTGGGGGGGGGGGGGGGGGGGGGACACTTATATAGTAGTGAATCTAGGCCTTAAGAATGTTCCTGTAATGAACAGCTATATATGCTTATGGATCAACGACAAGAAAGAATTCTTAAAGCCGTTGATGCAATATCCATGAGGAAGAATTGACCTCATGACCGATATTGCAGAAAATCGATATCAGGGGAGACAACAGCTATATGGTATTGGTAACAGTGACCGATAATGCGATGTTGATATTTATTGCCTCGGGTATTGTCAACTGGATGTTTATTTCAATATCAAGTGTTATAAAAGAGAAGGTTTTCCATAAGATAATTAAACAAGCTTAATTGAAATGTCACTTTAGTTACAAACTTTGGACAAGGGATTCTTCATTAGAAATAAAACAAGTGATTTTTACGTAATTTTGTCTGAATCATAGCATTATAAACATGTTATTTTATGATAATTAAATTAAATTTTAATACTCCATATAACACATCTATCGCAATAAAAACCATGTTTTCATATAAAAATCATATTTTCATACATATTCTTATATAAGAAGAACGTATAATTCAACACTTAAATTGTAGGAAATCTAAAATAGGGCTTTACTGTATTACTGTTTTGACATCTATACTGTTTCAGTAATTCTTACAGTTTTTCTTTTTTTCTAAGTTTTATGTATATATCTAATTCATCCAATTTCTGTTTGATATCATTTACTAACGATTCATTAGCACCACACATAAAAATGACTGTTTTCTGGTACGAACAGTCTGCTTCTTTAATGTCACATCCATTTTTAAGTCATAAAAATACATACATAAGTTTATTTTTATTTTTTATTTTTTAAACAGTTGATCATCATCTATAACACAGGTTAACATATTGGCAAAAAAAAGGAACTTTAATGAATCGGAAATTATGGTATGTCTGTAAATTTTTTTTTTTTTTAAAGATAGTGGCAATCAGCGTGGTACAGGTATTTTGCAAAAAAAAAAAAAAAAAAAAAAAAAAAAAAAAAGCCGTAATTAATAACGCAATTATAGCCTTATCAGTGTTGTAAACCTCTGTGTTGTTTTAACGCTCCTTATTTAAGGTGATTGGCAAATTTTATTACAGGTCCGATAAAAAAGGATTTACGCGTGTTGTATGTGTTGTATGTTTTATTACTTCTATAAACTATCATTCAATAAGATTACAGTATAGTAATGGTTTCATGTAAAATTATCTTGAATTGAACATGTACAATAAATTATGAAAGTAAGTAAATCACGAAGACTTTTATGATAAGTGAAAAGATCATGAAACCAGGTAAATTTTCACGAAAAATAAAAATAATTATAAAGTTACTGAAGTAAAAAATTAATTCTGTTTTAAATGCAGATACTTTATTTACATTGCAAAAACATATTCAATACAAGAATGTGGTCGTAACGAAGACGCCATTTCACATAGGCATGTGCTATTTGATGACAGAACTGAAAGACTTCTGTCTGTTTTACCTTTTTGTACTGTAACCGAGTAGAAAAAATACCGACAGTTTGCATTTGTGATCCAAGTACAGAAATCTTAGCAACTGTTTATTAACAGTAATATGTAAGCGAAAACACAGTCAGTTGTTGAAACACAATACAGACAATTTCAATTTATTTGATAAAATCAATCACTATAAAAAGAGATAATACGGGAAAACCGAAGGTTTTTCCGTCTATATAGATAATGTGTACGTGTATATGTCAAAGTAAACCTATATACAGTTCAACTTGGGAATATGTTCTATACCTTCACCGTTTTCGTTGTTGTTGTTTTTACCCATAATTCCCGGAACTGCTGCCGTGCTTGCGCAATAAATAATTTTCAGGACGACATTTGATAAAATAAAATTGCTTATGAACGATCCGGGGCCGCATTATCAAAACAAATTATTCTATCGAGTTGAAAATTCGCGGTATCAATAGAAATCGGTGTTATTCGGGTTTCTTCATGTAACGAGTTTATGGATGATTCAAGCGGCCCGCTTTTTGTTTCCAATATTGAATTATGATGTAAGCTACATTACAGCACTATTTGAATAACAAAATCATCGTTTATTTATTCTTTTTTTAATGTAGAAAAGCCAATAATTTGAAAAATGTCAAAGTAAAACGAATTTAGACACGCTGCCCTAACAAAATTTATTTGTATACATAATTTTATCACACAATTGTGTCACAATTCACCGTGGTCCAGTGGTTAGCGCACGTATATTCCATGCGCGAGGTCCGAGTTCGAATCTCGTAAGATGCTTGAATTTTTTTTTTTTTTTTTTTTGCTTAGGCCCATTTTTTCTATTGATATTTATCACATTTTTTTGCGTTTATTGGAACAGAAATCAATAATGAGTATAGTTAACCAATGTTCTGTCTGTAAATTTTGAACAAAAAATTCGAAGGCATGGAAAAGCATATGTCGATATTGCTTATCTCCCCTCCCTTCCACAGTCTTTCACATACATTGGCATTTGCAACTACTTCCTCAAAAATCAATTCGTTTTTACACTTGGAAAAATATTGGCTATAAACTTGAGAGGCCCCAACTACGACCCCTATCGAGCTATGAAATTAATCTTAATCATATTCAAAAAATGGCCCCAGACTGTAAGGAGTTAGGTAAATTAAATTGGATTTCTTGAATTTCGACCAGGAGTGTTTGTGTTATAGATAAAATTCTGGTCAAGAACTTTTTGGAATGAATTTGAAACAAGAATTTTACATGTAAATGGTTGTTTGTCATTCCCACATACAAGAGTTTTACCATAGCTGTACCACAATTTGTCCTAAAAGAGTGTCATTTGACAATAATGACATTTAAAAGAATTGAAATAGCCAGTGTTTAAGATAGCAGGATTATATAAGTTCCGGCATCTATACTAAAAAAGAATATCAGAAGAACATGAAGTTGAGCGTGATGTTACGCAGGCATAATGTGTAAATTGTTGTGTTTTATTTTTTGGATTTTTTTTGTCGTTTTTCAAAACTATTTGTAACAAATGAACTGAAAAGAAACTGTGCATTTCCGGATTCAGAAATGTGTATTAGAGAAACAAATTAATAGTTGAGGCGCATAGCGCCAAGTGTAGGTAATTACCGAAGAGGGTAATACTGAACAGTTTTAAAACTAAGTACGTATGTAATTCGTGGCCTACTGGTACTGATGATAAACCCGGACAGATGATAAAGTCGACCACCTTGGAATTATTTGATTGCAATCGGTTATTTATACAATGGAACACACCATCTAATAGCAACCACTTACAACACCAACTGGTGTAAACAAAAACAAAATTGATAATATTCTGTATAAATAAATGACTTACATTTATCTGTATAATAAAATATTTTTCCAAAACTACTGGGGAAGAGGGTGTTTTTACGCATGCTCACTGTCAACACAGGCCTGACATTGGGTCACTTTTGAATGACTGTTTCACCATATATAATACTATGAGGAAAATTTTGTAAATGACAAAGTGGTCGAATTTATCAACGTTCGTACAGTCCCCATTTTACATACCCGTTTCCGTCCCTCACTTCGTGTGAGTTAGAATTTGCTTACTAAATATAAATTTGAATTATGTAAAGTTTTCAGCAAATGTTAAGCATTATTTTGATAACAATAAATGATAACAATTTGCAGAAATAAAAAAAAAGTGACAGGTAAAAAGTCCCTCGTTATCTGTCCGGGTTTATGCAACAGTTTCGATTTTGTCGTGTTGAACGACCTGTGAAGTTTCCATTTTTCTCTATTTTATCATCAGTACCAGTATGGGTACATTTTGGGACTAGATTCTGTGCACCCAAATATCACTATTATCTTTAACTCATGAACACTATTTTCCATTGTCTGTCTAGTCTTGACACATTTGAAGAGATGATTAAACTATGTTCATTTAAACAAAACTTTTTAAAACATTTTCCTTTGTTATTTTTTATAACAATAGCAAAACCATCAGGCTTACTGTCAAAACTGAAAGCCAAACAGAAAATATCAGAAAGAACAATTTATGCAGAAAAAAGGAAAGAATCCGTATCACTATGACTAGGTTTTCCCGTCAGATAGGCAGCGCCTAATTTCATATAATAAATATATAAATAGAGAATCTATATTCTTATTTCAAACGATCAATAAAATTGGAAGGCAATACATTAATTGTTGAAATAACTTTATTGCTTACGTGAAAAGGAGTGCCTTTGGCACTTGAGACGTACCGTAAAGACGCGTACGGTATGGCACGTGTAAAACACATAAGCAAGTAATTTTCATGACAAGAAATATTAATTTGAGACCGCAAGCATGGTCGAAGGGAAAGTAAATTGTTAAATCTTTTAAAAGAGGTTGTGCTTGTTGTTAGAAACATTACAGAATGGTCATGTGGTAACTTATCTCGTTACTGAAAATAACTGTTTTTAATCAGGCCATTGTTAAAGTTGTACAGGTCTGCATTTCAACCATTTGCTGTCGTCGCCGTCGGTAAGTAGTGCATAAATAATTTACATAGACACCTGGGTAGTTTAACACTTGTCCTCCCCAGCCCTAACTTCAGAATCTCCCTTTCAGCTAGTCAAAATAATTTTAATTTCAGATTGTTTTATATTTGTGACTGGCAATCTAAACGTCTAAACTTTGAAGGACCAAAATAACGGAGGATGAATCACAGTACACAGTCGTGTAAAGTTATTGGTTTTATCACTTGCGCATATTTGCGTTTATACACGGTTAACGTCAATCGTGTACCAGTGTTCCAGCTAGTGCGGAATAGAAGGGCGCGGCACCCTGCCTCTTTCTCAAAGCACCCTGCCGTTTTTAATAGCGCCCTGTGCCCTTTTGAGTCCATTAAATATATGCCTTAGTGTAAAAAAGCCCCATGTGTCCTGTTTATTGTCCTCTCCCGCTGCGAGAGCTGCTTCCGTTATGCAATATACAACATCACTTTATTACACCTGTCACCAATCTTCAAGGTCGCTTCCGTGTACACACGTGACCGTCTTTTAGGTCCGCCCCACACGTCGATCAAACCAGTTTTGCGAATCACAGCAATTTCAAGGCATCATTTTGTTTTACATATGTCAAGCTAGACGCCACGAGGGCAGGACTGTGCACGTGCTACACTTTTGTCAACTTTTGAATTTGATAATTAACTCAAATATTTTCGGGATCTTTTTCGAACATCACTTTCGTAATTATCATTATTAGAGGTAATTAAAACTTTTAGCAGTTGTTATTTAGATGTAAGTATACTAATTATCTAAAATAAAAAAGGTGAGGCGGCTTTTCGCAAATGTTACAAACAAATAATACCATTAAACTTTGAAAATATTTGAATGCACATAAAGAACCCCAAAACATTTTGTTGAACACTATCAACTGATTAACAAAAGTTCATTCGAAGTCGTCTGCTGCAACATGGTTGTCCCTTCTTAAGAAAAAAAAGACAGAACAGTAATGAACCACAAAAATATATATACAGTACGTCCAAAATGAAAAGTTCCAATGGACACCCATCACAGTGACACCAGACTAGCGTGTTCAAAGAAATTTGATCACCCAGCTGGGTGATTTCACCGCAAATCGCGGTGAACAGCGTGTCCGGACACGGTGCTCGCCGAACACGCTGTTCCGCGGTGAAATCGCGGCGGATTGCGGTGTTCATGATATTGTTTTAAAATATGCTATTTTTCATTTTATTTTAACCAAAAATTAAAAGATATATTTATGTGTATGTTAACACGAAATATCATCGTAATTTTTCAGTTTCAATGTTCGTCTGCAAGGTAATTTTGGAAACTTTTCGTATTTTGCAGTACAGCACTTGACATGAAGCGTATACGACGAGACAGTGCTTAATAAACAATAAAACTTGTAAATTCAGTTGTTTTATTTAGAGTTCACTTTTGCAGTTTTGTATGTTTGTTGCAAACTTCTGTTGTTATACTAACAATTACTTTAATACGATTACCTTATTTAAAACCCTAACGATTAATCTTCGTTCACAGTTTGGCATGGAGTTAGATGATTATTTAAGAGGTAAGTTACCAGTTAAAATTAATAGTTTTTAAATAACTTGTTAATTTGTAACGAATTTATTTGCTTTTGTAAATATCAAAAAAGAATTTGAAATTTAATTTTAATACAACATAGAATATCGGCATTAAAGTTTTCGCTCGGGAAAGAAAACAGTGGTATTCACTTAAAGTAAACAAAGTAATTATCCATTTAAACATTTAGATGCTTGGCTACAAGTCTGAAACAACAAATTAATCGAATTATATCACATGACATTTCAAATTTCAGGAAACTATTGATGTGTAACATACAGCTGTTAAAAATTATGTTCTATCTGCTTTTTTTTTCAGGGCAAGATTACGAAAAATAGTGCTGAGTAAGAGCCTTGGAAGCAACAACTTACAATTTTATATTTTTTTAATTTTTTAGCTCGACTATTCGAAGAATAGTCTAGCTATTCTACTCACCCTGGCGTCGGCGTCGGCATCACACCATGGTTAAGTTTTTGCATGCAAGTACATACAGCCATCAATTAAAGGCATATAGCTTTGAAACTTATTTTTTCTTTTTCTAGGTCAATTACCAACCTCTCTGGGTCAAGTCCCATAACTCTGACATGTATTTTGAGCAAATTATGCCCCCTTTTGGACTTAGAAAATTTTGGTTAAAGTTTTACATGCAAGTTACTATCTCCAAAACTAATGCAGATATTGATTTGAAACTTCACATGTGTCTTCGGGGTTATAAAACTAGTTGATAGCAACAAGTCCCATAACTCTGACCTTCATTTTGGCCAAATAATACCCCCTTTTGGACTTAGAAAATTCTGGTTAAAGTTTTGCGTGCAAGTACATACAGCTATTTCTAAAAGGCATATAGATTTGAAACTTATTTTTTCTTTTTCTAGATTAATTACCAACCTCACTGGGTCAAGTCCCATAACTCTGACATGTATTTTGAGCAAATTATGCCCCCTTTTGGACTTAGAAAATTTTGGTTAAAGTTTTACATGCAAGTTACTATCTCCAAAACTAATGCAGATATTGATTTGAAACTTCACATGTGTCTTCGGGGTTATAAAACTAGTTGATAGCAGCAAGTCCCATAACTCTGACCTTCATTTTGGCCAAATTATGCCCCCTTTTGGACTTGGCAAATTCTGGTTAAAGTTTTGCGTGCAAGTACATACAGCTGTTACTAAAAGGCATATAGATTTGAAACTTATTTTTTCTTTTTTTAGATCAATTACTAACCTCACTGGATCAAGTCCCATAACTCTTACATGTATTTTGAGCAAATTATTCCCCTTTTTGGACTTAGAAAATCCTGGTTAAAGTTTTGCGTGCAAGTACATACAGCATTACAAAAAAGCATATAGATTTGAAACTTTTTTTTTTCTAGATCAATAACCAACCTCACTGGGTCAAGTCCCATAACTCTAGCATGTATTTTGGGCAAATTATGCCCCCTTTTGGACTTTGAAAATTCTGGTTAAAGTTTTACATGCGAGTTTCTATCTCCAAAACTAATGCAGATATTGAATTGAAACTTCACATGTGCCTTCGGGGTTATAAAACTAGTTGATAGCAGCAAGTCCCATAACTGATATGCATTTTGGTCAAATTATGCCTCGTTTTGAACTTAAAATTCTTTTGATATTTAACCTTTTTGGGTAATATTTTCCTGCTTCTGGGACAATATTTCGAATAGTCGAGCTTGGCTGTCTTACGGACAGCTCTTGTTTTTGTAAACATAATTTTATTAGCATTAAATGTCATATATGTTTATAGCCTCATATAAAACAAAAACCTGTGTATTGGTAATGCTTACAGAAATTATTTTGTGTTTATTATATAATTCATATTATGTATTCACTACTGACAAAAATTGTTTATTCTCCATTCTGTATTATTTTCGGCAAGATTAAGATACTTTCATATTCGTAATATTTGCATATTCGCAATAACGTATATGATCTTTTTCATAAAATTTTGTCTGTGTAATAGACTAAAGGGAACAGACACAAAATATGAAGTAGAATTATACTGTTTAGTTTTAACAACTGCACGTGTATTTGTCACGTTATGTGTGTGATTATTATATGATGATTTATAGAATATGTCTGTCTGTCTGTCTGTATTTTGTGTAAATAATCTTCGATTGTTGGTATCGTGTGTATCTATGTACATGTTATGAATAAGAAATACAATCAAATGGAAGCATTATATGAGAACGCAACATAGCAAAAGTATTTTTTTTCTTTCTAGTGTAAATCATTCTTGGCTTTATTTGTTTGAATTGTTTGTGCTTCCTAATAAATATTATATTCCGTTAAATTTCGTATAGAAAAAATGTGAATTAATAAAAGATATAGAAGCCCGATTTTCGTTTTCTGCTTCTTCCCTCCTCTGGTGTTGTGCTGTAATTTTCACTCTTGTTGAAAGTTTCTACCAGTACCCGTAAGTATAGATAACAACTACTTTACGCTTTCATTATTTATTATAAACCATATGGAAATGATACATATTTATTAGTGGCTTTAAAACATCCTGTAGTGGACAGTCCCGCACGACGGCCAAAAATCTAGTAGTATGTGATTATCACTACTCTTGCAGTCCAAGCAAGACTGTCTAGCTGAACGTGCCTCACGTATGACTAGCTACAACCGCGTCTTGCTCCGAAACTTCACTTCTGTTTCTTTTTCTTCTATTTTTTATATACTAGTAGTTGGTGTGTGCCTGAAATATAAAACAATTGCTTCGTAACTTTTGATTTATCTCTTGTTTCATTGTAAATTTTACGATAATAAATCATTGCAAATTGAAAATAAACTAGACTACATGTACAAGTGAAAATGATATTGATTTAAACATCGAACAATTTTCATGACTTGAAGTTAAAATTAGCTGTTTGAAACTGCATTTTATAGAAAGAAGTTTTACTCGAAAACTATAAAATTTAAATACTCTTTATGGATGTTGACAATTACCAAATAAGCACTTGTTATACCAACATGAACTTATTAATCATAAGTAACTTACCAAATAATTTCGCAACATGTGAAAATCGGCAAACATGCTAAACGAAAGAAAGATTTAGGCAGTTTAATTGCAACAGAGGTGAGTAAAACATTTATTCCAACATGTAATGTTAGTAGTAATTGTTAGTGGACGTTTTAACATTTTTTACATACAACTATGAACATAAACAAAAGAAACAAAACAGTTTATAATTACACATCTTGTAAGCTTAATGTTTACCTGAAAACAGAAAACAATATTGTTAAAACAAAATATAGGAGCAAAAATTATCTTTCTACAATAAAAAACGGGATTAATTGAGACGATCTGAACACGGAGAATCACCGCAATTGTACACCGCGACGCACTGTGTCTGCTGATTGCTAGGCAGCCGATAACGGACTCGGTGTCCATTTCGATGTGTAGCGTGTTCGGGACACCGCAAAAGGACACAGTCAATCGTTTTTTGTCACGGAGGTCGCGTGAAAAATTGACTTTTCATCTTGGACGTACTGTACAAAACTGCAAGAACCTCTTGTTTTTGTTTGTAACATCTGCGGATACTTTTTTTCATTGATTGTGCACGCTTGCGAAAATTATTACTTAGTGTACACGTTATTATGATTTCGGCGGGAAACAAGCACGTGCGTTTCATGACGGATATTGTGTTTGCAGAATGGGGACTCCAGTCTCACTCGTAGACGCTGCCACCGAAAACGTTTATTATGGATGCTGCCATTTTATTCAATGTCGCCGTGCAAAATGCATCAATTTATCGGATGTTAATATGAATATAGCTAAGAATCTTGCGTTTCACGACTTGAAATACAGACGGTAACAAATCCTGAACTCTGTATTATATTTTGGCGGGAAAATAAGACACATGCATTTCATGTCGTCTAATAATTCATTATTAAATGTGTGCATATTTTCCTCGTAACATATGCGAATAGATTTCAACATTTAGAGGCTTATTTAAATTACTTTAAGTAAAGTTTCTGAAATGCAGATTGTCTTTGCACAAAGTATTTACGGAAGGAAAGTTTAAGATCGACGTCCGGAGATTGGGAGTATGACCTTTTTAGGTGAATCATTTTAATCAAACCACATATACCATGGATCCGTAGCCTCATCAGATATCACTCTCTTCCCCTACATTAAGTTTGTCTGATAAAATCCCAATGAACAAAAATTAAATTTAAAAAAAAACAAAAAAACAACTAAACCCTACTGAATTGAAATACGTTTTACACCACCACACATCCTACCCAGACTGAGGTCCACCTCTCCCACATAAATGACTCATAGCTTATATTATACTATCAAGCACTGAGAATAGTCGAGCTCGCTGTTCACTGACAGCTCTTGTTTTTCTTGCTCTGTCCTCCTCCGGCATTTCCATTCATAATTTATTTTCTTCGGCCATAAAATTCATTCTCTGTGCTCTTTCTAGGCCATACTTAATGCAGCCTCCTGTTTGCTTTTGTAATGTCGGATGTTGGTTTCCTTTTTTCAGTCACATACATTACATGATGACTTTGTTGCTTCTGTGCACGTAACTGACTCTGTTGTTTCTTCAGATGCACGCTGCCTGTATCATCCCCTGGTTTTTACCAGGACTTCAGAAGGTCCACCACGTGCGCCACTGGAAGTAGAATTCATTGTGACCATTTTTACCTGTAACAGAATGGTCTTTTGAACATACGTTTTGAACTACTAGTCATCTGAATACGAGATGTGGCGCAACATACAGTGTTAAAATGTATTCCAAAATATTGTTTATCATTATTGTGCGCGACATGAGACAGAAACATAAGACAAATAAGTTATAATTGCAGATATGTTTAGATTAATATATGCAGTGTATTCTTTAAAGTATTTGAATTTGGAAGGGGAACCCTGGTGGTAAATGATAAGTGTTAGAACGTAATATAAGAATATTCAGAATTATTTTGTGGTGTTGTGATTTGTGCTGCTGATAGATTCGTCCTTTCTGAATTCAGCATGTAGTAAGAAGTGATTTAGAAAGTGTATTCCTTCCAATCCGTAGAATCATTTCGCATCCCAAATCATAATCCAGTACTGCTAGCTAGAAACATTAGAATGCAGTCTTTTGCGTTACAGTGTTGAGTTTTGATAGCTTGTTTGACGCACAGATGATAAAGTTTAGTTCAACGCTGTATTCAATACGTCCTTGTATATGTCAACTTCATATCAGTAACTGGCAACAATCATGCCTGAAAATTCGCCAGTCAGGGCTGCGTCACTTTTGGTTCTATTCCGCAACCTTTGCCTCTCAGTCCGTGGTTCTATCCATTGAGCTAGCCGAGTGGCTTCACAGACTGACAAAATAAAAACTTTAGTTATCAATATACCTGCTCATCCTGTTGGAACTTTGTATCTTCATCATATGGCTCTCTAAGTCTAACAGTTTTCATCCGATCTTCACCAAACTTGCTGAGGCTTTGAATTTGTTGTGGCAACATTGAAAATACTTCTTCTGTGAAAGTATCTACATCCTCAGCATTAGTTCCTCCACCAGTTTTAGCCATACTCCTTCTAACAGCGGCCACCTGTCCTTTTGCGCGGGCTTTTACATTTTTCCAAAGGTCTTTCAACTGTTTCACGGTTTTCTGTGTTACACCCATCCTGAAAAATTAGTATAATCATAGAAATACTAAACTTTACTTCAGCTTCGATTTGAGAGAATTTTAATAGCAAGAACATATGGCAACATGTAGACAGTATACCATTTTACCAGCAATTTCCTTGTAGTAAAAACAAAACTACATGTTTATTTATTTTTTATACACAATAACTTAATATCAAAATTCTCATTTAAGCAAATGAAATTTAACGCCCTGCTTTCAGCAGAATTTCATTTAGATCAAAGCGACAAGTTACCTAACATATTACCAGTACATGCCAGCTCCATGATAGTAAGCGGCAACTAACCCACTTCGGAAGGCGAAAGTGGTGAAAATCCACACATTACTGTTATTATTATTATTATTATACCAGATTTATATAGCGCGCTTTTCATGATAAACACGTTCAAAGGCGCTTTACATATTGTAAACGCAGCCATAAGGGGCGCGAAATTCATCCTCTACTAGTACAGTCACAGAGCGATCTGACCAGAGGGACAGAGTGAGATATAGCCCCCAGAACAGATAGAGAGAAATCCTTTTAAGATAAAGACTTGTCCGGCTAACTTAGCCTAGCTCTTTGTGAATAGACATTCTGGTTCTTTAACGTGCCCTGTGTGTAGCACCGATACACACGAAGCCGTCTTTCCTAGGAAGAACCAGCACAAGGCCTCTAAGTTAGGTGGGAGACACTCAAGAGCATCTCAGAAATTTCCAGTGCCTGGACCAGGATTCAAACCCCGGACCTCTGGATTGACAGTCAGGCGTGTTACAACTAGACCACCGGCCCAACTGTTAGTTGTACTGCACAGGACTCAAACCCAGGACCCTATGCAGTAGTGTCTGTGGCCCAGTCACAGTTGAAAATAACAATTTAGTATACATATTATACATAGTTTACTTATACTCTATCGCCAAGATTACCTTGGAATGAATCGTTTGCCAGAAACTTGGGTAAGTGGTATGAGAGGTTAGAAATGAAATGTATGAAATTTAGTAAACACATTTCTACTAAGATTAATAAAGCAAATAGTATTTTGCCACATAAGTAAATCTTTTGAATATCTTGACAAGTATGCATTCTTGAAACTGTATACAGCCTTGGTTCGACCACATGTGGAATTCGCTAATGTTGTTTGGTATCCATATCTTAGAAAAGACATAGATAGTTTAGAAAGACTTCAGAAAAGAGCTACCAAGTTAGTGCCTTCTGTTACAAACCTTACATATGAAAAACGTCTTAGGGAATTGAATTTACCAACACTTGCTCATCGTAGAATTGGTGGTGATGCTATCCAGACTTTCAAAATTGTTAAAGGTATAGATGACTGTTCCTTTGAAAAAATTTTCTGTTATTCATCATCTACAAGAGGACACAACTTAAAACTTCAAAAGCCCCGTTGTAGAACAACCTTTTGTCAAAATCAGTTTTCACGTAGAGTGATTGACATGTGGAATCGGTTGCCTCAAGAAGTAGTTGATGCCAAGGATGTCCATAGTTTCAAGATCAGACTTGACCATCACTGGCAGGGAGACATGCTGTACCAGTTTTGAGAACAGAATAGATGTTGTCAGGACAACTTTTGTAACTAAGTATTCTTTATCTGTTGCCAACACAAGTACCAAATTTGTTTTGAGAACTTGCAGTAATAACGTCATAAATAAAGTCCAAAAGGAGAGGGGCTTAAAAAAGACTTAGTCTTTACTTCAGAGCGCAAAATCATCCTACAGGTATTAGCCCTTGCAGGCAACTAAAAGAAGAAAGGTAATAGTACTCATTCATTCAGCTTTGTTCGTGACATTAGCCCTTGCAAAGTATATTAATTATATATGCGTAGTTGGCTTTTTTCTGAAAGTTTAAACCCTTGATATCTGGGTCAGTAAGTACTCCTGCTGGCACTGCTACTACTGCTGCCTTAGCCATTGTCTCTATTACAGCTGCTGCTGTCTGTAATCGGTCTCTATCCTGATGGTTAGTCCAAATAATTAGACGTGAAAAAATAATATCATTTGACGTTCGACATTTAATATCAAAGCCTTTTTCGACATAACATGGAAAATAAAAAATGAAAAATATCAATTAAAATGAACTTATAAAGTGATATGAGTTATGTCAGGTCTTATATTTAGGACTATCCTGATGGTAGGCAGTAAGAGGTATAGGTATGTGCTAGCGGTGGGGGAGGGCAATAATCGTTTAACTCGGCTTAAACCGCAGAAGTGAATAAAAAGGTTACACAATAGCTGGAGATTCAGTACAATATGAATTACAACCGTCGTGAGATGGAGATGTTTTGGAGCAAGGTTGTTGCACACATTGCATGTTTTATATATCTGCTGAGCGTAAATAAATAAAACTGAAACTACATAAGACTTTGACAAAGGAATAGAGAAAAACAAAACAAAACCTCTTTACCGACTGTTAAATGATGTTACTATCTTTTTCCAGGCCTCCTCCTTCTGAAGCAGTACGTATCTTCGCATTGTTGCATTATGGTTCTCTACAAGCTGTATTAAAACTTCTTTCTCATAAGCAGAAAATAACATGCCCTTTTGCCTGGGCATCTTCAATCTGATAATGCTGTACCGTGTATACACACACCTACTATACATGTGCATGTAAATCCTTCAATAAACATGATTTACCGATCATCCATTACTCAACTGAGTGAGACTTGAAATTTTCATGCACAACCCAGGGCTTTTCATTCTTACAATACAGAGGCCGAAATTCGGCCACTTCCCAATTGAAAATAAGGTCATTTTTAGCTCACCTGTCACAAAGAGACAAGATGAGCTTTTGTGATCATGCAGCGTCCGTCGTCCGTCAGTGCGTCCCGTGAATGCGTAAACTTTTGCTTGTGACCACTCTATAGGTCACATTTTTCATGGGATCTTTATGGAAGTTGGTCAGAATGTTCATCTTGATGATATTTAGGTCAGATTCGAAACTGGGTCATGTGCAGTCCAAAACTAGGTCAGTAGGTCTTTAATTGAAAATCCTTGTGACCTCCATAGAGGCCATATTTTTCATGGAGACCACATTTGTGACCCAATCTTTATGCAACTTGGTAAGCATGTTAGTCTTGATGATCTCTAGGTTAATAAGTTCGAAACTGGGTCATGATGGATGAAAAACTAGGTCATCTGGTCAAATCAAATGAAAAGCTTGTGAACACTCTAAAGGCCACAGTTGTGTCCCAATATTTATGAAACTTAGTCAGAAAGTTTGACTTAATAATTTCAAGGTCAAGTTTGAATCTAGGTCAGGTGGGGTCAAAAACTAGGTCACCTGATCATATCAAAGGAAAAGCTTGTGAACACTTTAGAGGCCACAGTTGTAACTCAGTCTTTATGAAACTGGGTCGAATGTTTGTCTTAATCATTTCTAGGTCAAGTTCGAATCAGGGTCATGTGGGGTCAAAAACTAGGTCACCCGGTCAGATCAATGGAAAAGCTTGCGAAATCTCGAGAGGCCACAGTTGTAACCAAATCTTAATGAAATTTAATCAGAATGTTTGCCTTGATGATTTTAGGTCAAGTTCAACTCTTAGTCATGTGGGGTCAAAAACTAGGTCAGTAGGCCAGATCAACTCTGGTGAGCGATATATAGGGCCATGATGGCCGTCTTGTTTAAAAATTATATTTCACAAATAGGAAGCAATGAACTCATTTATTATTAGGAAACCACCACATTGTGTCCTTTATTACACACCTCTTTTGCAGAAGGAAAAAAGGCCTTCTTTTCCCAAAATGAGCAATTATAGTGTATGAATTTCCCAATTTGAAAGGCCAGGGCCTCTTCCCAATTTCCTGATGAAAAGCCCTGCAACCCGTTTGACTCGGGATAAGCTCGAGATTATAGATAGAAACTCGACCCACCACTCAACGTTGATCCGCGAGTTATCGGGCGATCTGTCCCGCAACGGGCAAATAGTGTTTTCGCTTTATTAACGTGCATTTCTGTTATGTTTAAACCATAAAATTATTCAGTTTTATTTTTTTTATGATTTCATCCTTTAATTATATTGCCTGATCAGATCTTGATTTTACCTAAATCTATCCACAGAAAAGGTCCTTACTGATTTTGACGTAAAGAGAGGGATTCTGCTCTATCACGAAAATATCTCAGAATCAGTTCTGACGTCAAATTATTTGGACTAAAGTCGGGATAGAACAAGTGGACCTCGCTGTATACCCGACCGACCGGGTGAGTGCGTTTTACGTCGTAACTTTTCCAAAATTCAACAAAAAAGGTTTTGAATTACTTCGCAAAAAACGATCTTTGTGTCGGTAGACGCTTTAAAATTCAATCGCACAATGATAATGCTTAACAGGTGTGCGCTTGACTGCGATTATTATTTTTATCGATGCAGTTATTGCAATAAAAACATGTACCTGAAGCCAGTCCAGATAAAAATATTTTATTTGAGTTAATGTTATTATCATCACCGTTTATTTTCCCGTACTTTGCCAAAGCATCAACATCTCGCATACCAGAGGTCTACCGTGGTTCCCTGGATGAACCTCTGGCACATTTCGCCGATATTTGTGGTTTGGTTACCTTACAGGTAAAACGTTTCAGCCAATCAACGTCGTTTCGCGACAAAGTGTAGCAGACCAATCAAAATCGTCCGTAAAAAGCGTGACCGCATCCTTTCATATTGATGCCGACTTATGTGGAAAATATTATTATTTCTTGAGGGAAATTTCTTAACATCGAATAACAGAAATAAGTCTTTATTAATCGCAGTCATGAAATATCGCCTTTATCCGTCATTAGCAAGTACCTTGCTTACATATTGTTTGAAGTTTCAATTTGGCGTGCCAAATAGAGTTGAACATAGATTGGCTGTAACTACCCGGTAGTAATTACGAGTATGCATGCTCACTAAATAAACAATAGAAATAAATCAGAAGTTTGTCTTGGGATTTTGACCAACCTCTGATGGACGAGAATGAAACAAACCAACATCTATAGTTCATTAAATTTTAGAAAGTGGCTGAGTGGTGGATGACAAATAACGAAAAACGTCTTACCGAGAAAAGAAAATATCAAAACGAATATGATGAAATAAAAAGGAAATGTAGTGTACAAGAGAATATTATTTGTCTACTGTGTGTTCTATTTGCAATTTGTTAGTTGTTCATAATACTTCTTTCATAGAAGTGACAGTATTAAAAAGATGTCATTAAGATAGTTGTAATTTTGTTGTTCACTAAGGGTTAGTACATTTTACTTGCTACTAGTCCTGCAGTATGAGTGATGGGAAAACTTCTTTACACCCCTAATGGTACATCCTGACACAGACACTTGTCATACAACAGAGGTAAAATTTACATGAGCTAGTTTGAAAAAATGGAAGTGTCTAGGGGTACTGATCCGTACCTTTAGAAAGCTTATTAGGGGTTGTCTAGGGGTATGAACCTCCTTTTTATATGTCCGTCTCTGAGATAGCGATGCGCATTATGTCCAAAGCATGTCCTCTCTCTAAGTCAAACAGTTTTCATCCGATTTTCACATAACTTTTTGACAATGTTTGTGTGCATAACATCGCGGCCAAGTTCAATAACCACCCAAATCGTCCAAGGCACTCTTGGATTATGGCCCTTGAATTACTAAAAAAACTGTGAATTTAGCCTTGTCCGCTGTCTAACTAGTCTAACAGTTTTCATCCGATCTTGCTGACCATGTTTATGGGCATAATATCTCGGCAAGGTTCGATAACCAGCCAAATCGCCTTAGGCACTCTTGGATTATGGCCCTTGAATTAGGCCATGTTCGATGACAGGCATATTTTGTTGTTTGTTGTTTGTTTATTTGGGTTGTTTACAGCTTTAATTTGGCAGAAAATGAATAAAAATAAATTTTAACTGATATTCAACTAAACTTGAATCAAAATGGTTTACATATACTAGCATTCACCTTATTAATTACATTTTCTTCCGAAACGTAAAACACCAAGGAACTCCAAATGAAAATACTGTTTTGTGCCGATTAATTGTTAAAATAATTTCTCCTTGACTAATTTCATCATCATCAAACTTGGTCTGTAGCTTCCTAGTGGGGCTGGGGAGGGGGCAACTGCTAGCTGTTCCATAACTGACACACTGTTGAAAAATGGCACTAAATCCAGAAACAAAACAAAACAAAATTATTTCTGCCAGAGCTGAGAGAAAAATAACTAAACTCTGTCTCCTCCCTAACCGTTTTGAATTGTCAAATAAAACATAGCTACCATTTGGCTGGTTGTTTTCCCAACATGACTGAATGGAAAATCACTGAATTTACATGTGAGTTTCTTAGGTATTAACTCTTTCAAGATTGATACCAGTTTGAGCTGTGTAGTGTAGAAATCTAGGACCATCATGGCATTCTCGTAATAATTGTTTCAAAAACTAAGAGAGGTTGCAAATAGCAAAACCATTGTTTAACAACCAAAAGACCTGTCAGAATTTTGTGGAAGGTGCTGTTATTTCCTCCTTTTACCAGACCTTTATAGGAGAAAACAATCATGATGCAAAAACACTGGTCAGGTCAGTAGAGCGTCAGGTCTTGAGATGGCGTCTTGTTAGTAGAATTTTAAAGTTTAACAATATGAATACTTTGTTATAAACTATAGAATGAGTCTTTTTAAAAGAGAACCATTATCTTTAAAGAAGATTATGTCCATTTTAATATGTACAGTTCTTTTATGGTAGTTCAAAGAGTAAAATAAATTGCATGGATTCAGTTTGGGGCCAGAAAAGTATTATAAATTAGGATGCTGCCTCCAGTATGACTTTAAACCTCTTTTTCAGGGTCTTAACACTTGGTTTTGTTGTAACTCTGTGATTCCAGCAGGTATAAAAATTTTGATTCCATACTTCATGTTTTTAGCTCACCTGTCACATAGTGACAGAGTGAGCTTTTGTGATCGCCCTTTGTCCATCGTCCGTCCGTTCACAATTTCTTGTGAAGACGATAGAGACCACATTTTGCAAGCAATTTTCATCAAACTTGTACAAAACTTGAATTGGCATGATATCTCGGTTCCTTTCGAAAACTGGCCAGATCCCATCATGGGTTCTAGAGTTATTGCCCCTTAAAGGGCCAGAATTTGCGTGTGTGCGTGCGTCAACAATTATTTCTTGTCTGCATGATAGTGGTTTCATTTATGATTTTATTTTAACCAAACTTGCACACAACTTGTATCACAATAAGATCTTGGTTCCTTTTTTGAACTGGCCAGATTTCATTATGGGTTCCAGATTTATGGCCCCTGAAAGGGCCAAAATAAGCTATTTTGACCTTGTCTGCACAATAGCAGCTTCATTTATGATTTGATTTTTACCAAACTTGCACACAACTTGTATCACCATAAGGTCTTGGTTCCTTTCTTGAACTGACCAGATTCCATTATGGGTTCTAGAGTGATTGCCCCTGAAATGGCCAGAATTAGCTGTTTTGACCTTGTCTGCACAATGGCAGCTTCATTTATGATTTGAATTTAAACAAACATGCACAAAACTTGTGTCACCATAAGATCTTGGTTCCTTTCCTGAACTGGCCAGATTTCATTATGGGTTCCAGATTTATGGCCCCTGAAAGGGCCAAAATTAGCTGTTTTGACCTTGTCTGCATAATAGCAGCTTCATTTATGATTTGATTTTAACCAAACTTGCACACAACTTGTATCACCACAAGATCTGGGTTCCTTTCTTGAACTGGCCACATTCCATTATGGATTCCAGAGTTATGGCCCCTGATGGGGCCAGAATTAGCTATTTTGACCTTGTCTGCAGGATAGCAGCTTCATTTATGATTTGAATTTAATCAAACTTGCACAAAACTTGTGTCACCATAAGATCTGGGTTCCTTTTTGAACTGCCACATCCATAATGGATTCCAGAGTTATGGACCCCTGAAGGGTCCCAAATTAGCTATTTTGACCTTGTCTGCAATAGCAGCTTCATTTATGATTTGAATTTAATCAAACTTGCACAAAACTTATCACCATAAGATCTTGTTCCTTTTTAACTGCCGCCCATAAGGGTTCAAGTTATGACCCTGAGGTCAATTACTTTGTTGACACTGTCTGCACATCAGCTCATGATGAGAGTTTAACCACTTGAACAATATTTCATAAGATAACCTTGAACCCATAGACATATATGTATCGCCTCGTGTCTGTCGGTAGCAACCCTCCTGACCTGAACCCTGGGTTCAAAAACCTGACACAAAGTTCACTCATCGAAACGACCTGCAAGCACTGTCGTGGCTCACTTCAAGGTCAAGGTCACACTTAATGGTCAAAGGTCATATGACTTTGTTTTGTGTGTATATCGCTCTGCATTTGTGTTGCATTGCAATGCTCTTGTTTTTATTTGGCAGATCCTTCTTTTGTTCACTTACAATAATTTTTTTTATCCCCCCGCCAAAGGCGAAGGGGATATTAGAAATGCTCTCCGTTCGTGCGTGCGTCCGCAACAATCTTTGTCCGGAGCATAACTCCAAAAGTACTGGAGGGATTTTCTTCAAACTTCATACACTGATAGAACACATTGGGAGGAAATGCAGTGTGTAAGAACAATAACTCTACCTTGCCTATTTTTAGCTCACCTGAGCACAAAGTGCTCAGGGTGAGGTATTGTGATCGCTCACCGTCCGGCGTCCGTCCGTCCGGCGTCCATCCACACTTTCCTTTAAACAACATCTCCTCCTAAACCAACAGGCCAATTTTGATGAAACTTCACAGGGATGTTCCTTGGATGGTCTTCTTTAAAAATTGTTCAAAGAATTGAATTCCATACAGAATTCTGGTTGCCATGGCAACCAGAAGGAAAACTTTAAAAATCTTCTTCTCAAAAACCAGAAGCCTAGAGCTTAGATATTTGGTGTGAAGCATTGCCTAGTGGACCTCTATCAATTTTGTTCAGATCTTGACCCCAGGTCAAAATTGACCCCGCCCCAGGGGTCACTTGATTTTACATATAGGAAAATCTTAAAAAATCTTCTTCTCAAAAACCAGAAGCCCTAGAGCTTAGATATTTGACATGTAGCATTGCCTAGTGGACCTCTACTAAAATTATTCAAATCATACCCCGGGGTCAAAACTGACCTCACCCCAGAGGTCACTTGATTTTACATAGGAAAATCTTCAAAAAATTTCTAAAAATAAACCAGAAGGCCTAGAGCTTAGATATTTCACATGTAGCATTGCCTAATGGACCTCTACAAAATTTGTTCAAATCATGAACCCTGGGGTCAAAATTAACCCTGCCCCAGGGGTCACTTGATTTTACATAGGAAAATCTTCAAAAAATTTCTAAAAATAAACCAGAAGTCCTAGATCTTAGATATTTGACATGTCGCATTGCCTAGTAGACTTCTACAAAATTGGTTCAAATCATACCCCCGGGGTCAAATTGACCCCGCCTCATGGGGTTACTTGATTGTACATAGAAAAATCTTCAAAATAAATCAGAAGGCCTAGAGCTTAGATATTTCATTTGTAGCATTGCCTAGTGGACCTCTACAAAATTTGTTCAAATCATGACCCCCATGGTTAAAATTGACCCCACGCCATGGGTCACTTGGTTTTATGTAGGAAAATCTTCAAAAAATTTCTAAAAATAAACCAGAAGGCATAGAGCTTAGATATTTCACATGTAGCATTGCCTAGTGGACCTCTACAAATTTTTTCAAATCATGACCCCTGGGGTCAAAATTGACCCCGCCCCAGGGGTCACTTGATTTTACATAGGAAAATCTTCAAAAATTTTCTAAAAATAAACCAGAAGGCCTAGATCTTAGATATTTGACATGTAGCATTGCCTTATAGACTTCTACAAAATTTGTTCAAATCATGACCTCCGGGGTCAAATTTACCCCACGCCATGGTGTTACTTGTTTAGCTTTAGCGAAGAATATTTTTCAAGAAAGCAATTAAATTCAGGTGAGCGATATAGGGCCATCATGGCCCTCTTGTTTGAGTTATTCCCCTTTATCATATTTTCTTAAAAAATTTTGTCCAGAGCATAACTCCAAAAGTACTGGAGGGATTTTCTTCACACTTCATACTCTGATAGAACACATTGGGAGGAAGTGCATTGTGCAAGAACGATAACTCTACCTTGCCTATTTTTTGAGTTATTCCCCTTTATCATATTTTCTTAAAAAAAATTGTCCGGTGCATATCTTCTTCATGCATGGAGGGATTTTGATATATCTTGGCACAAATGTTTACCACCATGAGGCGGAGTGTCGTGCGCAAGAACCAGGTCACTAGGTCTAAGGTCAAGGTCACGCTTAGAGGTCAAAGGATACGAGAATAAAAACCTTGTCCAGAGCATTTCTTCTTCATGCATAGAGGGATTTTGATATAACTTGGCACAAATGTTCACCACCACGAGATGGAATGTCATGCGCAAGATCCAGGTCACAGAGGCCAAAGGTCAGAAACAAGAATGACTTTGTCCGAAGCATTTCTTCTTCATGCATGGAGGGATTTTGATGTAACTTGGCACAATTGTACACCATCATGAGACGAAGTGTCATGCACAGTTCCCTTCTTTAGAATTACTTCCCTTTGTTGTTACTTTAAATAGCTTTTATTGTAACTGTTTCATTACTAGTTGTAGGGAAAAATCGAGACCACTTTTCTGTAGTACAACAAGCATGCTAAACCAATTTTGAGGTGTATTTTGACCAATCTCTACCTGATAAAGATTTTTGTGTGAACTTGCAATTTTTTTTTTTTTTTTTTTTTTAAAGATTAACTTCCCTTAGTTGTTACTATAAATAACTTATATTGTAACATTTTTATAATTGACCCTAGGGAAAAAACAAGACCATTTTTCTGTGGTACAGCATAGATGTTACTCTCCAATTTTAGGTGTATTTTATTATATTTAAGGTATCTCTACCTGGTAAGGAGTTTTTTTGTGGACTTTAAAAAACAAAAGACTTACAATGATTACTAAACAACCACAAAATTAACATTCCATTTGCAAATACAGCTGCTAGAGTAAAGAAATTTGCTTTGACGGGCATATATTTTGACATTCTGGCACTCTTGTTCCCTGTTAGCTTTCCATTCCTTCTTTTTACAGTAGCCATATAGAAAAACATCATAGCTATACTGTTCATGAAAATTAATAAAATTTAGCAGTAAACCACCTCACTACTGACTTATTCTTTCTTCTACATCTTAAAACCCCTGATGCGGACCACAACTAAACAGTTCTTCAAAGCTTTCCCCAAAATTAATACTTCCAGACACTAACTTGCCAGGAACTTTAGCCTTCAATTATAATATGCCCGGCGGGGGGATTAGCCATGAGTAACATGGCTCTTGTTTTAATTACTTCCCTTTTATGTTACTATAAAAAGCTTATTTAGTAACTTTTTTATTATTGGCCGTAGGGAAAAACCGAGACCACTTTTCTGTGGTACAACATGGATGGTACCTCCAATTTTTAGGTGTATTTTGACATATCTGTACCTTGTAAGATTTTTTTTTCTTTTTGGTTAAGAAACTTCTTGTATGAAACTACTGGCCTGATTTGAAAATAATTTTATTTGAAGTAACTTTAAGAAAATTTCAACTATATTTTCTCATAATTCTTTTGAATGATCTTGATTATGATTGTTTGACTTTCTTGCCCTTAAGTGCAATGATAACAGGTGAGCGATATAGGGCCATTATGGCCCTCTTGTTATTTCGATGTAAATGAAATGTGAAACCAAAATATTTTTAGTCCTGTTTGGCGCCATATAACCTATACACTGTTGGTGTGCTGTAAAACCCAAATCAATCTTTTTCAGGCAAAGCAAGATGGCATTTAATTACTACAGAGTGGAGCAGTTGAAGAAGGATGTTATACATGTTCTGAAGCAACATCCTCGGGGTTTACGGAAGACTGACCTCTGGAATCGTGTGCATCGAGAAACAGGACGCGAAATTAATGCAAAGCTGTATGGGGTGAACAAAATGAGTCGTATACTGGAAAAATGGACAGATGAAATCACAGTAACTGGTCCAGGAACAGATCAATGTGTCATTCTGAAGAAAAGGACAGAAGATGGTGTTGCAACAAAAAGCAGTCCTTTAGCTACGGAGCCAGTGCCATTAGGACTACTTGCAGAAATTAAAAGGCGGACAGAAACGGCGGGAATAACACTACCTTTAACTTCTACAAATGATGTCTTAAAACAAGAAATGGAAGTAGATGAGGATGAAGGTGATGAAAAAAAGATACCAAAGGCTTATGAGGCAGATGTTGAAATTGTTGATAAAGTTGAATACAAGCATGTTGAAACCCATTATGACTTACTGGTTAAAAATTTGCCAGTTATTAAGTCATGGATAATGGAACATTTGAGACTAGAGCGAAGAAAAGGATCATGTAAGTTATCAAGTTTACGGGCATTTCTGAAAGGAAAGCTTAAAGAAGAATTAGCTGTATCATCCTTAAAACCAGATACATTAAAGAAACTCCTGAGTGAGCAATGTCAAGATATAGTGAATATGAAACAAACAGAAAAATCTCTTATTGTATTTCTGATTGAAGCAAATGAAGCTGGAGCAACAGAGAAACAATTAGAGGCACCAACAGCTATGTCTATAATGTCACAAATGTCTTCATTTAAGAATTCTTCAAGTAAGAACCAGGATACTTCAAAATCTGAGACTGTGTCTACAGCCAGTTACATCTCATTGTTAGATGATGATAAAAAAGACAAAAAGTCAAATGTTATTGATCTTACAGAGGATAAAGATCCAGATCGCCCTCTTTCTCATTTTAAAACACCTCCTCTTGGTTCTCTTCAATTTGGGGCTCCAGCAAATACTCCCCAGGCACCATCCACAAGCAAATTTGGAGCTTTTCCAGTGCCTTCAAATTTGCTGAAACCTTCACATGGAGGTGTTGAGCCAGTAAAACTTGGAAGCGAACAAATTGAAAGGGATGAAGCAGAAATAGGAAGGAACCAGTTCGTTGAAACCAGGCATGATCCATCTTTGCCAGGAATTCTTGACCAGGTCATAGATCTTACAGTTGTTCCTATTAATAAGACTAAGTTTGAAACACAAACAATAGATGTGAGACCAGTTCATGTTCCATATGGCAAAAGGCCTTCTAGAGAGCAGGTTGACGTTATAGCTAAGGAATGCATTGAAATGTTAGCTATGGCAAATGAAAGTGTAACTATGGAGCGTGTAGAGAAGCTTGTCTGTCAGCGTTACCGCTGTTACAACATTAGACAGCTTGGAATTCAATACACCGACCAGATTCCATGTATCAACGAACTCAATAGACTGTTGTGTAAAGTCAATCTTTATGTCATTGCTTTTGTGAAATCTCGATCTATGTGTACTTTACATGAACTGAAGGAGTCATTGCGAGATTATGCCACAGAAAATGGCGATTTTGAGTCTCTGAAGTTAGGACCTTTGCAGCGGTTCCCAGTTGTATTTCAGCAGTTCCATTTCCCGACAGATCTAGCAGAAATCCCAGAGATAACAAGCATGGATATATTAGATCATTTCCACAACTACCTTACAAAGTTTAAGTTGTGGTCAAAAAGGTTGGAACTTCAGCCATTCATGGACTATTTGGTGCACAAATATGAAGCGGATGATGCCTACATGTTAGGATGCAGAATACGATCCCTGCCACTAGCAGCAGCTGTAAGTAATACTTCCACTTTTTAGCTCACCTGAGAACAAAGTGCTCATGGTGAGCTTTTGTAATCATGCTGTGTCTGTCATGTGTCCGTCCGTCAAGTCGTCCATCGTCAAAAAGTGTGTTTAAACGACATCTCCTCCAAAACCACTGAATGGATTTTGATGAGACTTGGCATAGATGTTCCTTGGATGGTCCTCTACGAAAGTTGATCAAACAGTTCCGCTTGGTTGCACATAGGGACTGCCAGAGCTACAATTAGAAAATTTTTCAAACAACATCTCCTCCTAAACTGATGGTCAGATTTTGAAATAATTTCACACAAATAGTCCTTAGTCACTCTTTACCAAGACTGGTAAAATTATACTGATTCATCAAAAAACATGGCCGCCAATGGGCGAGGTCACTTTTCCCTATATGTATATAGTGGAAACTTTAAAAATCCTGTGTGAAACAGCTAGTCCTATTTTTAAATAATTTAAAGCAAGTGGTCCTTGTGTGACCCTCTACCAAGATTGTTCAGATTATTTTGATTTGTCAAACAACATGGCTGCCAGAGGGCATGGTCACTTTTCCCTATATATATATAGTAGAAACTTAGAAAATCTTCTTGTATAAAACTGTTAGCCTGATTTTAAAATAATTTCACAAAAATTTTCCTTTTGTGTCCTTCTACAAATACTTTTCAGATTTTTCTGATTCGTCAAAAAACATAACCGTCTGAGGGTGTGGTCACTTTTCATCAACAATTTCTTTAAACAACATCTCCTCCAAAACCACTGAATGGATTTTGATGCATTTTTACACAGAAGATATCTGGTTAGCCCTCTTTCAAAGTTGTTCAAATGGTTCTGGTTTATTGAACATATGGGTCTTTTTGGTTAAAAATAGGTTTTGAGCTATCAGACTTTAAAAATTCTTTTTTATAGAGCTTGATATTTGGCATGTGATATAAGGGTTTAATTCTCAACCATACTTGTCAAAATTATTATAGGATCAAAAAAATGGCCACGCCCATGTCTGACATGTACTTACTATAGGCTTTTATGTAAGAAACTTCTCTGAATCAATAATATCTAGAGCCTTGATATTTGGCATGTGATATCAGATTTGTAATGTCTACCATAATTATTCAGATTATTGCCCTGGGTGACATGTATATAATATAGGCTAATATAGAAGAAACCCAACTCTGTACTTAAACAAACACACTTAAAGCCTTGAACACAGGTGAGTGCTTTAGGGTCAGTGACCCTCTTGTTTGGTTAAAGTTCTTGTTTGTAAGCTTGTGTCTCTGTAACCACATGTGTGAATGTCACTTGTTTACTGTGCTTATCTGAAATGCACAGGTTCTATAACAGTTTCTCTGTTTTGCTCTCTCACAATGTTTTGCCTCCTTTTTATAGTCGCCCGTCTCTGAAAGAGTGGGTCGTATTATGTGAACGTATTATGTGGCAGGCAGGCGGGCGTACGGCATTCAAAAGCATGTCTGCTCTCTAAGTCAAACAGATTTCATCCGATCTTCACCTAACTTAATGACAAAAAATGTTTGTGGGCATAATATCTCGGCCGAGTTTGATAACCAGCAAAATCGCCCCAGGCTTTCTTGGGTTATGGCCCTTGAATTACTCAAAAATCTGCAAATTTAGCCTTGTCCGCCCTCTAAGTCAAACAGTTTTCATCCGATCTTCACCAAACTTGGTGACAATGTTTGTGGCCATTATATCTCGGCCAAGTTCGATAACCAGTCAAATCGCCCCCGGCACTTTTAGGATTATGGCCCTTGAATTACTGGAAAAACTGCGAATTTAGCCTTGTCCGCTCTCTAAGTCAAGCAGTTTTCATCCGATCTTCACCAAACTTGGTGACAATGTTTGTGGGCATAATATCTCAGCCAAGTTCGATAACCAGCCAAATTGCCCCAGGCACTCTTGGATTATGGCCTTTGAATTACTCGAAAAAGCCCCATGTGGTTCTGGGACGAGCTGTGTATGAAAAGAATTGGAACCACTGCCTTACCCTTGCATGATCGTAAAAGGCGACTAATAGGGTCTTAACACTTGGTTTTGCTGTAACTCTGTGATTCCAGCAGGTATGCAAATTTTGATACCAATATAGTCCTGTTTGGCACCATATAACCTATACTGGTGCGCTGTAAAACCCAAATAAATAAATAAATAAATATTACTCGAAAAACTGCAAATTTAGCCTTGTCCACTCTCTAAGTCGAACAATTTTCATCCGATCTTCCACAAACTTGCAGGTTATGTCTGTGGGCATAATATCTCAGTCAGATTCAATAATCAGCCAAATCGCCCCAGGCACTCTTAGATTATGGCCCCTGAACTACCCGAAATCGGTGAATTTAGCCTTGTCCGCTCTCTAAGGCGAACAGTTTTCATCTGATCTTCACCAAACTTGCTGACAATGTGTGTGGGCATAATATTTCAGCCAAGTTTGATAACCAGCAAAATCGCCCCTAGGCACTTTTGGATGATGGCCCTTGAATTAGGCCAAGTTCGATGACGGGCGTATTTTGTGACAGTCTGCCACTCCTGTTTTGCATGTTTTTTTCAATGACAAGGCTTTTAAATATTCAAGCGTTATATTGTTGTCTTCGAACAGCTCTTGTAAATGTGTCCTAGCCATCTAGATTACCATTAAATCATTTTATTTTATGGGCATGCAGTTTCTTTGGTTAATCTGAAACTGTTACTTCATGGTGATATGAGCTAATGTATTTAGGAACATAAACTGATATAAATATTGTTCTTTGGGGTTTAAGTTTGTAGATTAATGCAACCATGAATGCACTAAATATCTCAACGAAAACTAAGGAGGTAGTGTACCTTGCCACCAGGGTAGACTCAGATTCATCAAACCATACCAGTTTAGTGTATTTCGTGTACTTTAATGTTTTAGCTGTTACAATCTAAAGTTTGCTTTTCTCTGTCCCTTCAACTACAATTTTTATCCATGTTTGAGGCACATGACCCTCTAAAGGTATTTTATATTGAAAGAAGAAGGAAAATACTTACATATAAACTTAAGTACATAAAAGCTGCAAAATATTGATCATCATTCAAAGCAAAAGACTCATAAAAAATATTATCGCAAATAATAGCTGTTTAAAAATAGCTCAAATAAAAAAAAAAACAGAATTACATATGTTCAAGATAATAGCTATTAATTTTGCGCTGTAACTGACACGTAATGTCATTATCACGGTGCACAATCACGTGGTCTATGATGTCACGCCGTAGGTATCGCGCCGAGCATTTTTTGTCAACAAAGCGTCGATTCAAGAAGAAAATTTGTCGTAAGTATTTTGTTGCAAATTTTTGTAAAATGTCTTTAGTGTGTTGCAAGTCCGTTTATAAATGCGTACCTCCTATCACACAGCATCTGTCTGTGTCTGCTTTAGTTTGGCTGGAAAATGGGACAAACTGACCAAAATCTCAAAATCACTCTTGCTATCGCTCCAAGGTAATTTTAGAACCGCATTAAAACGAGCTTTCTCTTGCTGAATTCTCCAGATGGCCGTTTTGGTTTGTTACTTTTTGTCTCAAAACAGCTGCTGATAGATTTTTTTTCATGTTAAAAGTGTTATTTTCAGGTAAAACCAAAGATAAAAAGTATGAGATTATTTTTCATGTTAAAAGTGTTATATTTGATACTTTTATTTTGAGAAAATATGACATTGGATTATACGTGCTATTCTTATTTTACTGGTCATTTTCCTATCGAACTAGTCAGAAGACTGTTTTCAATCTGGTAGCAAATATTGAGCAACGAGCAGATGACAGATCCATACAACGTGCGCCCACTAATAAGCGTTGTACATTGGAAGACAGGTAATAACCTATATTCAATGATAATTATAATAATAAGATCATTATAATTATTGATAATGATAAAAATAGGGGAAATTCTAGTCTGTAAACTCACTGAAATAACCTTTATACCGGCAAAACAAACAAACTTCATAGGAAACACCGTCGTGTTACAAAATAATTGAATAAACTCTGAAGAGATCCGTAGAAAAAAAAGACAAACAAAAACAAAATTCGATTTGAGTCAGTTCATAACGAACTATGAGTAAAACAAAACTATCAATGGCCCTGGCAACGCCGTAAGCAGTTCATGTATGTATTCATTTGTTTTGGGATTAAATACGTAGCGACATGATATAGCAGGCACACAACATGTCACATCTGCATTTATAATAAGTCATCTTTGATCTTATATTAAGACTTTACCAGTTTTTGTCTTTTTGCTTGTTACAGGGACCACGACTTTGATCGCTCAAAGAGAACTAGGGTCTTGTGCATGAAAAAGGTAGCTAAAGTGAGCCTAGGCAGGAATGCAGTTAAAGGGGATCCCTTTGTGTTCAATGGGACAGCAGTGCAAGGCAGAATGAAAGCAAACTGTGATCCCTTCGAGCGTTAGAATTGGACTCGACAGCTGATGATACACAGCATGTTTGCGTGTTATTTGGCTGCCTTTTGACTAAAAATTCAAGGGTGCTGACATAGGACGTTTCTTTCAAAATTCTATTTTAGACATTGTCATGAGTCAATAGACCAAGTTTGAAGAAATTTGTATGTTGGAAATTTTAGTTATTACACAGTTCACTCTCGTAAGCCTTTAAGGTTATGTATCATGATGTAGACTGGACTTTTCCTGAGTCAGGTCGTTTAAACAGTTGTAATACTAACACATTCCAGAACTTTAATACTAACACATTCCAGAACTTTCAGCTTCATTTTTATTATTTTTAAAGACATGTAACTTCATGTATAATCATACTAAACAAGATAAAAGTCACACTTATCATATGATTGTAAAATAATGTATCATTTCCCGAAAATTCGTTCCTATGAATATTTGGTTTACATTTACCTTGTCTCTACATTGAAAGTAAGAAATCCTATTTTTCTGAAACAATAGTTCATAATGTGCTAAAAGAACGTTTACATTTGTAAACTTTAATGATGTGTTTATAGTATCTAAAACATGTGTATTATTTCTGTAATGATGGATTTCTGACAAAATTAGATGCTTACACCAGTTTTGCCAATGACTGTGAATGTAACATACGATATTAAAATTTTATATTTCGAAACTTCAAAATAATTTCTTCCAGTAACTGTTCCACATGTCGAGGCATAGTTGTATCAATTGCAAACTGTTTCCTCTGTATTACAATTCCTACAATTTTAAAGGTTGTGTATATATCCACTATATTTTTAGCTACTGAAAAAGTGGAATGAATTTTCTGAACATTCATTTTATATTATACGCCCGTTTGAAAAACGGGACATATTATGGGAACGCCCCTGGCGGGCGGGCGGGCGGCGTCCACAGACCTTGTCCGGAGCATATCTTCTACATGCATGAAGGGATTTTGATGAAACTTGGCACAGTTGTTCACCATCATGAGACGGAGTGTCATGCGCAAGAACCAGGTCCCTAGGTCTAAGGTCAAGGTCACACTTGGAGGTCAAAGGTCAAATTCAAGAATGACTTTGTCCGGAGCATATCTTCTTCATGCATAGAGGGATTTTGATGAAAGTTGGCACAATTGTTCATCATCATGAGAAGGAGTGTCATGCGCAAGAACCAGGTCCCTAGGTCTAAGGTCAAGGTCACACTTAGAGGTCAAAGGATACAAGAATGAAAACTTTGTCCGGAGCATTTCTTCTTCATGCATAGAGGGATTTTGATATAACTTGGCACAAATGTTCACCACCATGAGGCGGAGTGTCATGCGCAAGAACCAGGTCTCTAGGTCTAAGGTCAAGGTCACACTTAGAGGTCAAAGGATACAAGAATGAAAACCTTGTCCGGAGCATTTCTTCTTCATGCATAGAGGGATTTTGATATAACTTGGCACAAATGTTCACCACCACAAGACGTAGTGTCGTGCGCAAGAACCAGGTCCCTAGGTCTAAGGTCAAGGTCACACTTAGAGGCCAAAGGTCAGATACAAGAATGACTTTGTCCAAAGCATTTCTTCTTCATGCATGGAGGGATTTTGATGTAACTTGACACAATTATACACCATCATGAGACGAAGTGTCATGTGCAGTTCCCTTCTTTAGAATTACTTCCCTTTGTTGTTACTATAAATAGCTTATATTGTAACTTTTTCATTACTAGTCGTAGGGAAAAATCGAGACCACTTTTCTGTAGTACAACATGCATGCTACATCCAATTTTGAGGTGTATTTTGACCAGTCTCTACCTGGTAAAGATTTTTGTGTGGACTTACAATTTTTTCTTAGTTGTTACTATAAATAACTTATATTGTAACTTTTTTATAATTGACCGTAGGGAAAAACCAAGACCACTTTTCTGTGGTACAACATAGATGTTACTTTCCAATTTTAGGTGTATTTTAAGGTATCTCTACCTGGTAAGGAGTTTTTTTGTGGACTTAGAAAAACAAAACAGTTATTACTAAACAACCACAAAATTAAAATTCCATTTGCAAATACAGGTGCTAGAGTAAAGAAATTTGCTGTGACGGGCGTATATTGTGACATTCTTGCACTCTTGTTTACTTTGCAAAATAATGCCAGAATTGTTTAGCCATTGATTGCTTTTGCTTGTTTTTCTTAAAGACCCAATGTTTATCTGTAAATAAAGTGAACAAGGCTTAATATATTTACAGTACGTTTTCTTTTCTGAAAATCGAAAGACTTCATCAATACTTCTCAATCGCGTAATTCTGATTTTGCATTAAAAGAAGTATGACGTCAATTTGTTTGTTTGTTAAAGAAGGCTGAGTAAAGTAAATTTCAACCAATGAATTCCATCATATATTGCTTACACTTATGGACATTTCCGTTACAAAAATATTATATACCCGGAAATAAACTGCACTCATGGCCTAAAATGATATGCTTATATATAAATGGCGGCAAATAGGAGCATTTTTCTGTTGTTGTTGTTTGTTTGTTGTTTTTTTATCACATCACGTAAAAGATCTAATCCAGTTTTTAGAAGTTTTGATACCTATATGTATTTTGGGAGGTAGTGCAAGGGCATGGGTGATTTTTCAAGCGTGTATGTGTTCAAGCGTGCTTGTGAGTGGGCGATGTATTAGACGGATTGTTGACGCCTGGATTTAATGACTACTGCAACAAACATAGACTTTAAACTATAAAATACTGGCATTTATCAAATCGGTGTAAATCACAGATTAAATTACAAACATAAGAACTGTATATTTTTTATTAGTCTTCTTTGACGACTAACCTTTAATCTTGTAACATGATTATAATAGCCCCGCGAATATACCGCTCTACTTTAACACATAAACATATTTATTTTGTTTCAAAGCCTTTGATTTATCCTGAAAATCACGCTCAAACCTTTCAAGCCGTCGTCGCATATAAATGCTCCAGTTTGTTGCGATAGAATTTATCTTTTAAAACTACCTGCTAGAGCATACTTATTATCCCCCGACGAAAGTCGGAGGGATATAGTTTTGGCTCTGTCCGTCCTTCCGTCCGTCTTTCCGTCCGTCCGTCCGTCCGTCCGGAGCCATATCTAGGAAATGGTTGGGAATATTTATTTAAAACTTCATATACATGTTCACCACAATGAGTTCTTGCGGCCCGTCAAGTTTCAGTCAGATTGCCCAAGTAACACCAGAGTTATGGCCCTTAGAAGTTTCTAGTGTTAACTATATAGGGTACTATAAATATGGCAATTTCTGCATCATAACTTTTGATATATTTGACCTAGAACTATGAAACTTAAACAGAATTTAGATCACCATAATGTGGTTGTGTACACACAATTTCATTTGGATTTATTTGTAAATTAAGAGTTATTGCCCTTTAATTGTATAAAAATCCACATATTTGTACATAACAAACTTACCATTTTGTAGAATTTCATTAAATTTCTTTCATTCTTTTCCATGAACATTTATTGTAAACATGTGAAGTTGTGTACCCACACCTGGTCGCCCCCTTACCTTGATCACACACCTCCCCCTCTATCCCCCGCCACCCCCCCCCCCCCCCCCCCCCCCCCCCCAAAAAAAAAAAATTCATTCCTTATTTTAGATTTTTTTTCAAACAAACTTCATATACATGTTCACCACTATGAGGTTATGGGGCCCATCAAGTTTCAGACAGATTGCCCAAGTAACACCAGGGTTATGGCCCTTAGAAGTTTCTAGTGTTAACTATATAGGGTACTATAGATCTATAGATATGCCAATTTCTGCATCATAACTTTTGATATATTTGACCTAGAACTATGAAACTTTAACAGAATTTAGAGCACTATAATGTGGTTGTGCACAGACAATTTTGTACGGATTTCTTTTTGTAACTTCAGAGTTATTGCCCTTTAATTGTCTAAAAATCCACATATTTGTACATAACAAACTTACCATTTGGCAGAATTTCATTAAATTTCTTTCATTCTTTTCTGTGAACATTTATTATAAACATGTGAAGTTGCGCACCCACACCTGGTTACCCACTTGCCTTGGTCACACCCCCTCCCCCTCCCAACCCCACTCCCCTCCCCCCTTCCCCAATTTTTTTTTTTTTTCATTTATTTTAGATTTTTTTCGAACCTTCCAAGTTGTACTATTCCCCCACCTCACTTCTCCACCCAGTCATGCCCACCACTGATCATGCATCCTCTGCCCCCCCCCCCCCCCCCCACTCCAACTTCACCCTTTTACCTTTTTTTTTTTCATTTTTAACTTTCAATCAATATTTATAATCAGCATGCGAAATTTTGTTTCCTCTCCCGTTCCCCTGCACCCCCACCCCCTAAAAAAATAAATATATACATATATCTATATATAGATATATATATTTCCATCCTTTTTTTTTTTTTTTAAATGTTCAAACCTTCAACATGTTAAGTTGTGACTTGCACAAACCTTGCCCTCGGCCATGTTCAAGATATCTTATCTGTGTTCTCTTAAGGACATCTGATCTTTTAAAGGAGTTCATCACAATATTTTATGCACAGCTCAATCGCGCAGCAAGCGATAACCACTGTAAAGTTCAGTATTCGCCGCCGAAAGTGCACAATTGTCGGATATGCAGCGCACTCGCGCAAAAAATATCGTATGTACTGACAATATAGGTCGTGCATATTTTACCTTTAAAAGGGATGGTGTTTTATTGGAGGAGTAATCGTAGGAGGTGCTCGAATCGAATACACTGTGGACAGCCAAAGTAAACTATTTCGTCCAGCAATGATGCAGCCGACTCCAAGTCACATAAAATTCCAGAAAATCTTAACGTAGATCTATCTCCTTCAAGTTTAAATGTGACTTGCTAAAAATGTTCTTATACTTTTTGTGCCCCATCCCGCATTTCACGTAGTAAGACCAGAGTTATGGCCCTTGGCAGTCAAAGTGTACATAAAGGGTCTAAACATTTGTGTCGCATGTACCTCAAAAGTATATGCGCCAAGAGTCATGAAACCATACAAGCATTAAATTCAGCATGCGAAGTTGTGCACCAGTGCTTTTATTTGAGGTTTCACTCAGTAAAAACAGATTTATGTCCCTTGACGTGGTCAAATATATACGTAAATGGCATGTGAAAGCTTGTGTAGCACGTATCTCAATAAGTATTTGACATAGAGGCATGCATTCTTAAAAGAGCATTATTCCGCATGTGAGTAAGAAAACTGGTTATGAAACTGATAATAACATTGTGCAATTTGTTGTGTAAGAAAAAAAAATGTTCATAATTTTTAGGTGGGTGGGGTAATGAAAAAATACTTTTGTGGGTGGAGTGAATATTTTGTAATTTTTCTTGAAAATAAGCACGGGTTGATATTATTTTTTTCGTTTAGAATTTTTTGTCTTAGTTCTAGCTTATATAATATGAAATTTGTTAAAATTCTGTCCGCTAGATTTTTCATATCATTAAGAAATACTTCGTGTTTTTCTCAGTTTCAGATACTTTCGACATCTGTCAAGAGTAATTTTTCTGAGTTAATATATCTATATGTTGACATTTTATGCATAGTTATAGTGGTTTCATTAATTGTTACGCATAAACAGTAACATCAGAGTGAAATTCTAAGTAAATAGTTGTTTGCAGTAGTTTTATTATGACATGTATGTATTGTTTCTTCAGACAAAAATACCGATTTGGTGTTCTTGATAAACTTTGAATACTGAAAAAAGAAGCACGGGTACCTATTATTTTTATTTTTTATTTTAACTTGTCATACATCAATCTATAAATATGCAAAGTTATAGAAAAATCTGTCCGCTAGAAATAATTGTGAAAAACATCTTTAAGTTCAAATGTACATGTAAAACAGCAACACCTGGTGCCAAACCACTCAAAGACAATATTTCATTCCAGTTAAACTTCAAGCTCACATTTCAATTAACTGCATTTAATTTTAAAAGCTAAGCTTATTACAGTAAGCATATCCCATTCAAAATAAATTCTTTAGTCCGGATCAAAGTATCATACATTTATTGTGTACTCTTTAATTAAACATTTGTTTTCTGTTAAATTGATTTTGACTAATGAAATTATTTGCTTCTTATTAACATCCTTAACTTTTTGCCGGATATATCTTTTTGCCATTCCTCACCACAAACCCTTTCGGCGGGGGATACCAATTCATCGAATTTGCTTGTTAAGCTTGTTGCAATATCAATTATCTTCCAGAACTTGCCGCAATAGCATACTTTTTTAGCTCACATGTCACACAGTGACAGTGTGAGCTTTTGTGATCGCGCAGCGTCCGTCGTCCATCCGTGCGTCCGTGCGTAAACTTTTGCTTGTGACCACTCTAGAGGTCACATTTTTCATGGGATCTTTATGAAAGTTGGTCAGAATGTTCATCTTGATGATATCTAGGTCAAGTTCGAAACTGGGTCAACTGCGGTCAAAAACTAGGTCAGTAGGTCTTAAAATAGAAAAACCTTGTGACCTCTCTAGAGGTCATATTTTTCAATGAATCTTCATGAAAGTTAGTCAGAATGTTAACCTTGATGATATTTAGGTCAAGTTCGAAACTGGGTCACATGCCATCAAAAACTAGGTCAGTAGGTCAAATAATAGAAAAACCTTGTGACCTCTCTAGAAGCCATGTTTTTCATGGGATCTGTATGAAAATTGGTCTGATTGTTCATCTTGATGATATCTAGGTCAAGTTCAAAACTGGGTCACGTGCTATCCAAAACTAGGTCAGTAGGTCTAAAAATAGAAAAACCTTGTGACCTCTCTAGATGCCATATTTTTCAATGGATCTTCATGAAAATTGGTCAGAATGTTCATCTTGATGATATCTAGGCCAAATTCGAAACTGGGACACGTGCGGTCCAAAACTAGGTCATTAGGTCTAAAAATAGAAAAACCTTGTGACCTCCCTAGAGGCCATATTTTTCAATGGATCTTCATGAAAATTGGTCAGAATGTTCATCTTGATGATATCTAGGCCAAATTCGAAACTGGGTCACGTGCGGTCCAAAACTAGGTCATTAGGTCTAAAAATAGAAAAACCTTGTGACCTCCCTAGAGGCCATATTTTTCAATGGATCTTCATAAAAATTGGTCAGAATGTTCATCTTGATGATGTCTAGGCCATGTTTGAAAGTGGGTCACGTGAGTTCAAAAACTAGGTCATTAGGTCTAAAAATAGAAAAACCTTGTGACCTCCCTAGAGGCCATATTTTTCAATGGATCTTCATGAAAATTGGTCAGAATGTTCATCTTGATGATATCTAGGCCATGTTTGAAAGTGGGTCATGTACGGTCAAAAACTAGGTCAGTAGGTCTAAAAATAGAAAAACCTTGTGACCTCCCTAGAGGCCATATTTTTAAATGGATATTCATGAAAATTAGTCAGAATGTTCATCTTGATGATATCTAGGTCAAGTTCGAAACTGGGTCACGTGCGGTTCAAAACTGGGTCATTAAGTCTAAAAATAGAAAAACCTTGTGACCTCTCTAGAGGCTATATTTTTCCATGGATCTTCATGAAAGTTGGTCTGAATGTTCACTTTGATGATATCTAGGTCATTTTCAAAAGTGGGTCACATGCAGTCAAAAACTAGGTCATAAGGTCTAAAAATAGAAAAACCTTGTGACCTCTCTAGAGGCCTTATTTTTGAATGGATCTTCGTGAAAATTAGTCAGAATGTTCACCTTGATGATATCTAGGTCAAGTTCGAAAGTGGATGACGTGTGGTCAAAAACTAGGTCATTAGGTCTAAAAATAGAAAAACCTTGTGACCTCTCTAGAGGCCATACTTTTCATGAGATCTTCATGAAAATTGGTCAGAATGTTCACCTTGATGATATCTAGGTCAAGTTCAAAACTGGGTCATATGCCTTCAAAAACTAGGTCATTATGTCAAATAATAGAAAAACCTTGTGACCTCTCTAGAGGTCATATTTTTCAATGGATCTTCATGAAACTTGGTCAGAATTTTTATCTCAATATCTAGGTCAATTTCAAAACTGGGTCACATGAGCTCAAATACTAGGTCACTATGTCAAATAATAGAAAAAACGTCGTCATACTCAGTTCAAAACTGGGTCATGTGGGGACAGGTGAGCGATTCAGGACCATCATGGTCCTCTTGTTATCTTTGATTTTACCTGAAAATAACACTTCTAACGCGAAAAATAAGGCTTAAAAAAAAAATATGTTTGTTTCCTGTAACATGCTGAAAAAAATGGGGGTCGGTAGGTAGGAATTTTTCTTTTTTTTTTTTTTTTTTTTTTTAGTAGGTGTCAGAACATTTCAGTGTTTCTGCTTTTTTGATATAGAAGGTAATAGGGGTGAAATCCTGGCAATAGTTAATAAATTGTGCTAAATGTGACTTGAGATAGTTGATACTGGTAACTGAGTGAATATGTGAATCAGATAACATTTAGACAATTTATTTTAGATTACTGAACATGACAAGAATGGTGACAGAACCACAAAAAATATCTAAAATGGCATATGACTAGAACTGAAACACATCGTACAGTTTGACTGTAATCGACTGACACAATCACCTTCTTCTATTTATTGTCCATCTTTGGACAGGTGATTATTTATCTATTATTTAATCATTATACAGGGCGTTTGGTAGGTTCTGAAACATAAATCATAGACTCTTCTGCCTAAATTTTCAACAGTCAAAATCAGATTTTCAAGAGTCAAGCTATTCAGGGGTGAAGCTTTTCTGTTATAAACTTTATCTAAGACAAATACATTAGTCTCCATGCAAGTCTTCAAGAAAACAAAGCCATCCAGTTCTGATTGAACTTGTGTTTAATTTTAGACTTGGGTGTTTCAGCATCACTAACATCATCATTCTTTAATTGAATGTTTGGTTAGTACAGCACACACTGTCATTATCACTGTCATTAGAACCTTTCTGACCACCTATAAATCCTAAATCAAATAGTTTTCTTTGAGCCATAGTGTCATAAAATACTCAAGAACAGTTCATAAAGGTACAAAATAACCAGTAACAGTTGTCATATTTTTCTTAAAGCAGACTTTTTATTGGCTTAATATTAAGATTTGCACTAGAAAATCTCGTTGGAAATGACAGAAATGTCCGAAAATCACGGCCGTGAAAACGGGTGACAAATACGGAAAACGAAAGTTGGAGTTTAATTCTTGAAAATAAAATGCATCTGTTTAATTTATTTTCTACCATCATAGCTATTCACTACTTATAATTTCTGCTTATCAAAAGATTTTTTTATTTGTTTCTGCCCAAACTAAGCCTCGACAATACTGGAAAATGTGCTATACATTGTAACGTTCGATTATAATTATCCAATTTGTTATTTAGTAACCTTATTATCGCCAATTAACTGCCTAATCAGGCCTCGACCTTAACTTTTTTCAGCAGTTGCCAGCAGGTTCAGCAACTGCTAAAATCTAGTAGACCTGCTCAGACTTTAGTGGACCTCCAATTCTATCCAAAGAGCTATAAAAATAATGTATTTTATACTTCTTTGTTCTATCTCATAAATTGTGATGCTGTAGACGTCATAACTTCATATCACTCAAAGAAACGGGACTTATTTCTAAAATAATTAAAAATGGAAGACTGTAGCAATCTGTTATCCCGAAAAATAATTATTTTGAAAAGTGTCCCAAAATATGGACACAATCATCATCCTCCGACCAGTGTTGAAAGTGAAAAAAAAACATCAACAATTATCGGTAATCATTCTGATGATAAACTAAGTAATTGGCCTCGTTTTCATCATCAATTAACACCCCCTCAAAGAGCTAAAAGAAGTGTGTCGGTTATTGTGGCATCTGCAGTGGAGATCAAAGCAGTATAGTTTCCACGAGATTGTCAATTGCATTACGTCATGTTTTCGCGCCATGTGACACATCACTGTCTGATCTTACTTTCTCGATTCCTTTAATTGTTGAGAAGAAATCAGTAAAAAAGTTTTTTTCTTTAATTTTTTAAAAGCGAATGTGCAATATCCCGAATAAACTGACATGTAAAATGTGTCAGACCGTGAACGATGATGACCTATTTGCCCTCAAGAAATTTACATTATTGTTTGAGAAGAATATCTAACAAAGTGTTGTGTCAAAAAATATATGTACGAAGACTCATTAAAAACTTATTAAAATTCGCAACGACATCATACTGCTTCATTTTAAAACACATTTCTATTTACGTTCATGAGGTCACGTAACCTATTCTGCCGTGCTAACAGAAATCTGTTTGCCAAAAAATCGTTTTACTCCATGTATTTAAATTGCTGCCGCTTTTTCATTATTTAAGATTTTTTAATTGTGTTTTTTGTACTTTCTGGTCAAAAGTCTGAATTTTATTACCATAGTATGTACCGTTTATTTACTTTAAAAAGGAAATAAATAATCAAGATCGCGCTGTTTGAAATTTTACAAAACATTATATGAAAATTTGATCGTTTTTAAAGAATTTTGCCTACATTCCTGTCGATATCTTATTAAAATTGTTATAGAATTCAAACTGTATTAGTTCTCAAGCGGTGTTGAAAATCTGAAGCGATTATATTAAAAAATGAATGCACTACGCGCGTTTTTTGTGTCAGAAGTAACTGCGATGTAAATTAAGTATTACGATAGGGCGCACGTGCTTGTGGAATGGAAAATTACCAGCATGACGTTTTGATATTTTTACGATTCGCGGGTAAATTCCAGTCAATCCAGGTAATTTTGCCTGATGTAATTACTCAATTTGGTAAAGTTACCACGTAAAAACCACTCGCCCGATCGGTGTAGTAGTCCATTCGTGCTATCCTGACTTTAACTCGCCAATGCTTATAACTGTAGAATGCCGTACTTAAGGCAAAATCAACTTTCGTTTTGTGAATTCGCCGATATGGGTACGATTTTCCCCCCTATTTTTCACTTTTAAGGGTTTTATTTTATTTGCAGACCGTGACTGAAAATTGGTTGACCGTCGGTCTACCCAACTTTTGAAAGTGGACCTGCCGATATTTTGGTTGCGCCGGTCCAACGGTCCGCCGCTAAGGTCGAGGCCTGCAGTAATCAAATGAAATTGTTGAAAATTTGCTCCCGCCTAGGTCGGGTACAACTAAATTATCCCTATAATCAATAAAGATATGATCAGAATCTCGAATTTCGGCCCATAAAAAAATTGCGGTCGGCGGTAAAAACTTACGGTCGGTCGGGTTACAGGAAACAGACATATTTTTTTTTTAGGCCTAATCTATCAGCGCCTGTTTTGAGACAAAAAGTAACAAACCAAAACAGCCATCTGGAGAATTCAGCATGAGAAAGCTGGTTTTAATGCGGTTCTGGAATCAGCTTGGCGCGATAGCAAGAGCGATTTTGAGATTTTGGTCAGTTTGTCCCGTTTTCCAGCCAAACTAAAGCAGACACGGGCAAATGCAGTATGATTGGAGGTACGCATTTATAAACGGACTTGCAACATACTGAAGACAATTTACAAAAATTCATAACAAAATACTTACGACGAATTTTCTCCTTGAATCGATGCTTTGTTGACAAAAAATGCTTGGCGCGATACCTACAGCATGACGTCATAGACCACGTGATTGTGCACCGTGATTATGTCAGTGATGTCATTTTAACATAGCAATGTTTTGTAGTTTTTTTTGCAATAATTTATTTGTTATTTCAGCATTATTAGACCATTAAGTATCAGATCAGAAACAGGTTAATGAATTTGTTTCGGAGAAATTAATATAATTACAAACGTATTTAGTTTGTTGTAAATGTTGTCATAAATCCTCACGTTGGCTTCTGTTTAGGCATGTGCACATAAAAGTTTTAAGGTAGACTACCTCCTTAAAGATTTTACAGTACCTGTTTCCAGAGCTACTGTTATGAAAATTCTGCAGTTTACTGTGTAAGTTTTAAACATATATCAGGTCCCATAACTCTGACTGTTCTTTAGAAGGACAAAATTATTTCTCATTTTCACTTTGAGAATGGCCAAAAATTAACATTTAAATTGCTGAAGTATGTCTATGCATTTGATGGAAACATCACAAAAACTTTAATTCTAACACTTTTAAGATTTAATTTTATATAAACAAAGAAATATTTTGCCATGTATTGTCTTGTCGATTAAAACATGTTTCACAAAATGACCTACTTTTGGCTATTCCCCCTAAAAAAGGATTCCAGATCAGTATCCCTTCCTTGTGTAATTCGAGCGTGTTAGGATGGAAATAGATTTTAGTTTTGCATGCTTTGTTTGCAAATAAAACTTTTTTTTTCAGCCTTCATGACATCTGAACTCAAAACTCTGTTTTATTTGCCAACAAAGCATGCAAAACTAAAATCTATTTCCCAAAATAACATATTCTTACTTTACATATCAACTTTCATAACTCTGACAAAATTATTCTTCCATTTTAATTTGGCAAATTAAAATATAGGAGAATTATTGATTTTCAAAACATTGTTTAAAACTATTAAACATATTAAATTAAACTTCAAAACAGATTGTAAAAAAGTTCATGTCCAAAGTCCCATAATTCTGACTTTAATTTAAACAAAATTACATCCCTTTTTCCACATTGATTTAAAGTGTTCTTTCATGTAGTAAACCCTATACATCTTTACACAATGTTGAATCATGAAGCAATAATACACACTTAAAGTCAACATTCATTCTTTCTCAGTTGCATTCCTCCATATTGTTTCTTAGTATACCTCAAAGGCTCATCCCCGCCGCATGATGTACATGTTTTTAGTAAACTGTTGCATGAAAACATTTATTTGTTGATAGGTTCTGAAGAAAGCCCACAGAGACTCCAGGAACCATCACCGGCAAATTGTTCAACATTTCAAAGAGGAACTAAAAAATGAAATGGGAGATGCTTTCAGGTAATATAATGTCAGTTTACTGTTATTATACTCCCACCAAACATGTTTGGAGGGGGGTATATAGGAGTCAGTTTTGTCGCGTCACGTCCCGTCGCGTCCCGAAATCTATTATCTCAGTTATCACTAAATGGATTTGATGCAAACTTAAAATAGATGTTCCACCTTATCACCCACATCATGTGACACAAGGTGCATAACTCTGACACCAAGTTTTCATGAATTATGTCCCCTTTTATTTAGAATTTAAGGTTAATTTTGTTGTATTTTCACTATATCTAAGTTATTACTAAATGGATTTGATTCAAACTTAAAATAGTTGTTCCAACTTATCACCCACATCATGTGACATAAGGTGCTTAACTCTAACATCAATTTTTTATGAATTATGTCCCCTTTTTACTTTAAATTTAAGGTTGATTTTGTTGTATTTTCACTATATCTCAGTTATTACTGAATGGATTTGATTCAAACTTAAAACAGATGTTCCACCTCATCACCCACATCATGTGACACAAGGTGCATAACTCTGACACCAATTTTTCATGAATTATGCCCCTTTTTACTTAGAATTTAAGGTTAATTTTGATGTATATTCACTGCATCTCAGTTACTACTAAATGGATTTGATTTAAACTTAAAATAGATGTTCCACCTCATCATTCACATCATGTGACACAAGGTGCATAACTCTGACACCAATTTTTCTTGAATTATATCCCCTTTTACTTAGAATTTAAGGTTAATTTTGATGTATTTTCACTATATCTCATTCTGATTGGCTTAGAGCCAAAGGGAAGTAACCTTTTTTTAACTTTTGTACTGAGTTTCTTCCCCTTAAATTCCAGGAATTAGTCTATTTTTAGAAATCCTATTTTTAGATTTTCAATATTTTAGGTATTTTTCTAACTTTTTTATTATCTGTCCTATGTAAAAAGTAAATACATTTTTCTGTGGTAACAAGGGCCAGTAAGACATTTTTTTTGTATTCACTTTTAGTGTATCTCTAATATTAGAGATTTTATTTTTTATATTACCTCATCCCTCATCCAGGGCACATAATTATACTAGTATTACTTATATGTGGAAGCCCAGGATGAAGTACTCCAAAGAAGAGTAAACTTCTTTTTAAGTATTAAGCTTTTTTGACATTTTTATATTATTCTAAGTATTTTTAAGATTATGGTGGGTGTATGAGTCACTCCTGTGACAGTTCTAGTTTCTTTTAGTATGGAGTAATGTCTCCCACAGTTGACTTTTGCCAAACTAGTTATCTCAGTAGGTGCAAGATTGTGAACCCAAAACTTGCAAGTTTGATAGCAGGGAAATGTGTATGTTCTTTGTGACTCTTTGACAGAAAACTGTGTCTGTAGTCATTTGTCCTCCACCTCTGATTCATGTAGAGAAGTTATCAGTTACTTGTGGAGAACAAGCAAGTTCTGGTACAGAATCCAGAAACTCTGATTTGGGTCTCTATAAAATTGAAATGCTGTTGAAAATGGTGTTCAGTTCATCAAACAAACATTAGTTTTGCTGATACACATTTTTTCTGCCATTAATTTTGTTTGATCCTAATCAAGACTATACATGACTAAATATATATATATATATATATATATATATATATACACACGGTAACATTCAGTTGGCTAAGGCTGTGCTTGTGTTTTTTGAAAATTCAGTTAGCACAATTTATTTTGCTCATGCTTCTTACAATTTTAGATTTAGAATAATTCTGATTGAACTAAAAGTTTGCCCATACTCGTAACACTATTAAATGTTTCTGATAGAACTAAAATTACACTCTTTTTAAACTTAGCTGAAAATTTTTAATTGGTAAAAATTAAGTAAAACTTTCCCAGTGTGATAGAACAAAGCTCAATGTTACTGTGATATATGAATTGATATAAACTTTCAAAGACAAAATAAATGGTCATATCTTTGGTTTGTTAGGATTTTATTTTGTGTTTTGGCACAACCATGTAATCATTTTACTGTCAAAAACTGGCACTAGTAAACCCCAAACAATCAAACTCAATTAAATCCTTGAAAACTGGTTCCTGAGCAGTATTTATGATTTTACTGTATCTGCTATTTAATTTCTCTATGGTAAATAATAAAGTTCAGATTGGTGATATAAAACTAATAACTTTCTCGGAGTGTATATATTTATATCTTTCATCTTAAAAAAATGATTCCTTTTAACTGTCCTTTGTACATATTCAGAAAATTCCGAGCAAGCATCCTGCAGACTGGTGAAGGTGACGGCATGGAAGTAAGAGAACATTACATGAAGATGAGACCAGAACTGGCCATCATGGAAATTTTTGACAAGTTTAGTGTTCTTCTTATGGTCACACAAGTGGGCGATAGACAGACAGCCAAAGGTGCAAAGTTCAGGAGACAGATTGAGGTATTAAAGACCGGTTATAGTTATTCTGACAGATGTGCTTTTTAGCTCACTTGTCAGGAAGTGACAAGGAGGTGAACTGTTGTGACCACTTGATGTCCGTCGTGCGTCGTCCGTCAACAATTTGTAAAAAAATCTTCTTCTTGAAAACCACTGGGCAGAATTACACCAAACTGCACAGGAATGGTCCTTGCATGGCCCCCTTTCAAAATTGTTCAAAGAATTGAATTCCATGCAGAACTGTGGTTGCCATGGCAACCGAAAGGAAAAAAATTAAAAATCTTCTTCTCAAAAACCAGAAGCCCTAGAGCTTAGATATTTGGTGTGAAGCATTGCCTAGTGGACCTCCACCAATTTTGTTCAAATCATGACCCCGGGGTCAAAATTGACCCCGCCCCAGGGGTCACTTGATTTACATAGGAAAATCTATAAAAATCTTCTCAAAAACCAGAAGCCCTAGAGGTTAGATATTTGGTGTGAAGCATTGCCTAGTGGTCCTCTACCAAATTTGTTGAAATCATGACCCTGGGGTCAAAATTGACCCCGCCCCAGGGGTCACTTGATTTTACATAGGAAAATCTTCAAAAATTTTCTAAAAATAAACCAGAAGGCCTAGAGCTTAGATATTTCACATGTAGCATAGCCTAGTGGACCTCTACAAAATTGTTCAAATCATGACCCCTGGGGTCAAAATTGACCCTGTCCCAGGGGTCACTTGATTTTACATAGGAAAATCTTAAAAAATCTTCTCAAAAACCAGAAGCCCTAGAGCTTAGATATTTGACATGTAGGATTGCCTAGTGGACCTCTACTAAAGTTGTTCAAATCATGACCCCGGGTCAAAATTGACCTCGCCCCAGGGGTCACTTGATTTCATATTGGAAAATCTTCAAAAATTTTCTAAAAATAAACCAGAAAGCCTAGAGCTTAGATATTTCAGATGTAGCATTGCCTAGTGGACATCTACTAAATTTGTTCAAATCATATCCCCCAGGGTCAAAATTAATCCCGCCACAGGGGTCACTTTATTTTACATGGGAAAATCTTTAAAAAAATTCTAAAAATAAACCAGAAGGCCTAGATCTTAGATATTTGACATGTAGCATTGCCTAGTAGACTTCTACAAAATTTGTTCAAATCAATACCCCCGGGGTCAAATTGATACTTGATTGTACATAGAAAAATCTTCAAAAATTATTAAAAATAAACCAGAAGGCCTAGAGCTTAGATATTTGACATGTTGCATTGCCTAGTGGACCTCTACAAAATTTGTTCAAATCTTGACCCCCCCACAGGGTCAAATTGACCCAGCCCAGGGGTTACTTGATTGTACATAGAGAAATCTTCATAAATTTGCTTAAGATAAACCAGAAGGCCTAGATCTTAGATATTTGATATGTAATATTGCCTAGTAGACTTCTACAAACTTTGTTCAAATCATGACCCCCGGGGTAAAATTGGCCCTGCCCCAGGGGTTACTTGAGTGTACATGGGAAAATCTTCCAAAAAAATTTCTAAAAATAATTAGTTTGACATTTGAAACATGTAGCTCATATTACTCAGGTGAGCGATTCATGGTCATCATGACCCTCTTGTTCAAATTATGCAATATTTTAGCACATTAGTTATGTATTATGACATACTTTTACACAAGACACAAAAAGTATTGACACTAACACAGTGGTATTGGAAAAAATAATTTAAATTTAAAGCAGAATAAAGTACTGTAAAACGTGTACTTCAAGACCATACGTTAGAGTCATTATGTGTATTTATTAGCAGGTAGATTCTATTCAGAGGTTGTAATACACAGTCAATATTTAAGGTAGACCAGAAATGAAACTCGTAGTCTTCAGTCTAAGATGGTCTCTGTTTACATGTAGTTTTTACCGCAGGTCTCAATGTATTCCCAATTAAAGAAAACTTAAAGGAAAGCAGATGAATTTCTTAATTACTTTTTTCAAGATATTTGGCTCGGCATTCCAGTTTGGTTCAGTTTTTAGCTCACCTGTCACGAAGTGACAAGGTGAGCTATTGTGACCGTGCGTCGTGCATAGTGCATCGTCAGTCATGCGTCGTCCGTCAGCAATTTCTAAAAAAATCTTCTTCTTGAAAACCACTGGGCAGAATTACACAAAACTTCACAGGAATGATCCTTTGATAGCCCCCTTTCAAAATTGTTCAAAGAATTGAATTCCATGCAGCCATGGCAATAGAAAGGAAAACCTTTAAAAATCTTCTTCTCAAAAACCAGAAGCCTAGAGCTTAGATATTTGGTGTGAAGCATTGCCTAGTGGACCTCTACCAAATTTGTTCAAATCGTGACCTCGGGGTCAAAATTGACCCCGCCCCAGGGGTCACTTTATTTTACATAGGAAAATCCTAAAAAATCTTCTTCTCAGAAACCAGAAGCCCTAGAGCTTAGATATTTGACATGTAGCATTGACTAGTGGACCTCTACTAAAGTTGTTCAAACATGACCCCAGGGTCAAAATTGACCCCGCCCCAGGGGTCACTTGATTTTACATAGATTTCTATAGGAAAATCTTCAAAAAATTTTAAAAAATAAACCAGAAAGCCTAGAGCTTAGATATTTGACATGTAGCATTGCCTAGTGGACCTCTACAAAATTTGTTCAATCATGACCCCGGGGGTCAAAATTGACCCCGCCCCAGGGGTCACTTGATTTACATAGGAAAATCTACAAAAATCTTCTAAAAATAAACCAGAAGGCCTAGAGCTTAGATATTTAACATGTAGCATTGCCTAGTAGACTTCTACAAAATTTGTTCAAATCATGACCCCCGGGGTCAAAATTGACCCCGCCCCAGGAGTCATTTGATTTTAAATAGGAAAATCTTCAAAAATTTTCTAAAAATAAACCAGAAGGCCTAGGTCTTAGATATTTGACATGTAGCCTTGCCTAGTAGACTTCTACAAAATTTGTTCAAATCATGACCCTCAGGGTCAGATTGACCCCGCCCCATGGGGTCACTTGATTGTATATAGAAAAATCTTCAAAATTTTCTAAAAATAAACCAGAAGGCCTAGAGCTTAGATATTTGACATGTAGCATTGCCTAGTGGACCTCTACAAAATTTGTTCAAATCTTGACCCCCCAGGGTCAAATTGACCCAGCCCCAGGGGTTACTGGATTGTACATAGGGAAATCTTCATGAATTTGCTAAAAATAAACCAGAAGGCCTTGATCTTAGATATTTGATATGTAACATTGCCTAGTGGACCTCTACAAAATTTGTTCAAATCTTGACCCCCCCAGGGTCAAATTGACCCAGCCCCAGGGGTTACTGGATTGTACATAGGGAAATCTTCATGAATTTGCTAAAAATAAACCAGAAGGCCTTGATCTTAGATATTTGATATGTAACATTGCCTAGTAGACTTCTACAAACTTTGTTTAAATCATGACCCCCGGGGTAAAATTGGCCCCGCCCCAGGGGTTACTTGATTGTACATCGGAAAATCTTCCAAAAAATTTCTAAAAATAATCAGTTTGACATTTGAAAGATGTAGCTCATATTACTCAGGTGAGCAATCCAGGGTCATCATGACCCTCTTGTTGTTTATAAGCTGGTATCTCAGTACCCAGGTTCAATAATTCTAGGTTGCATTTTTTGAAAAAATATGCACCGTTTTTAGCTCACCTGTCACGAAGTGACAAGGTGAGCTATTGTGACCGCTTGATGTCCGTCGTGCGTAGTGCGTCATGCGTAGTGCGTCAACAATTTCTATAAAAATCTTCTTCTTGAAAACCACTGGGCGGAATTACACCAGACTTCACAGGAATGATCCTTGGGTGGCCCCCTTTCAAAATTATTCAAAGAATTGAATTCCATTCAGAACTCTGGTTGCCATGGCAGCCGAAAGGAAAAACTTTAAAAATCTTCTTGTCCAAAACCACAGGGCCTAGGGCTTTGATATTTGGTGTATAGCATCATCTAGTGGTTCTCTACCAAAATTATTCAAATTATCCCCCTAGGATCAAATATGGCCCAGCCCCGGGGGTCACATGGTTTATATAGACTTAAAAAGGGAAAAGTTTGAAAATCTTCTTGTACAAAACCACATGGCCTAGGGCTTTGATATTTGGTATGTAGCATCATCTAGTGGTCCTCTACCAAGATTGTTCAAATTATCCCCCTAGGATCAAATATGGCCCCGCCCCGGGGGTCACATGGTTTATAAAGACTTACATAGGGAAAACTTTGAAAATCTTCTTGTACAAAACCACATGGCCTTAGGCTTTGATATTTGGTATGTAGCATCATCTAGTGGTCCTCTACCAAGATTTTCAAATTATCCCCCTATGGTCAAATACAGCCCCGCCCCGGGGGTCCCAAGTTTTACATAGACTTATATAGGAAAAAAAGTTTTAAAATCTTCTTGTCTGAAACCACAACACTGAGACCTTTGATATTTGGTTTGTAGCATTGTCTTATGGTCCTCAACCAAAATTGTTCAAATTGTACCCCTGGGGTGAAAAGAGGCCCTGCCCTGGGGGTCCCAAGTTTTATATAGACTTATATAGGAAAATTTTAAAAATCTTCTTGTCTGAAACCATACGACCTAGGCTTTTGATATTTGGTATGATGCATTGTCTAGTAGTCCTCTACCAAAATTTTTCAAATTATGCCCCTGGGATTAAAAGAGGCCCCGCCCTGGGGTCACTTAGTTATTATGTGAGTTATATAGGAAAAATACTTTAAAAAATCATCTGATCCTATTTCCAAGACTGTTTAATTATGATTACCTGATGACCCCAAGTAATATGATTTCACTTGACTGTGACCTTGACCTACTGACCTACTTTCTTGTTTTTTAAGATACAGCCTTGAAATTTTGATGACATATACAGTTTTGCACACAAATCGTAAAACTGAATTTCATTGACCATGAATGTGACCTACTGACTTTCTTAATATTTTATTATCAGTTTGACATTTGAAACATGTAGCTCATATTACTCAGGTGAGCGATCCAGGGTCATAATGACCCTCTTGTTGAATTTTGTATTTATTATCCCACAACGAAAGTCGGAGGGATATAGTTTTGGCATTGTCCTTCCGTCCGTCTTTCCGTCAGTTCTTCCGTTCATCCGTCCGTCCGGAGCCATATCTAGGAAATGGTTGGGAATATTTATATATTACTTCATACACATGTTCACCACTATGAGTTTTTGCGGCCCGCCAAGTTTCAGTCAGAATCCCCTAGTAACACCAGAGTTATGACCCTTAGAAGTTTCTAGTGTTAACTATATAGGGTACTATAAATATGGCAATTTCTGCATCATAACTTTTGATATATTTGACCTAGAACTATGAAATTTAAACAGACTTTTGATCACCATAATGTACACACAGTTTTGTTCAGATTTATTTTGTAAATTAAGAGTTATTGCCCTTTAATTGTATAAAAATCCAGATATTTGTACATAACAAACTTACCATTTGGTAGAATTTCATTAAATTTCTTTCATTCTTTTCCATGAACATTTATTGGTAACATGTGAAGTTGTGTACCCACACCTGGTCACCCCCTTACCTTGATCACCCCCCATCCCCCCCCCCCCCCCCCCCCGCAAAAAAAAAAAAAATATGTATTCCTTATTTTATTCGCATTTCAATTAACTGCATTTAATTTTAAAAGCTAAGCTTATTACAGTAAGCATATCCCATTCAAAATAAATTCTTTAGTCAGGATCAAAGTATCATACATTTATTATGTACTCTTTAATTAAACATCTGTTTTCTGTTAAATTGATTTTGACTAATGAAATTATTTGCTTCTTATTAACATCCTTAACTTTTTGCCGGATATATTTTTTTGCCATTTCTCACCACAGACCCTTTCGGCGGAGAATACCAATTCATAGAATTTGCTTGTTTTTTTAACTTTCTATACTGACAAGGCTATTAAATAGTGGAGTGTTGCTGTCCTCCAATAATTCTTGTTTGTTTTATTTTTCAGGAATTCTTGCAGGCAGTGCGAGATGATGACCTGTGTAAGAACATTTTACATTTAGCATTATGTATGTCAAATACTGCAGTGGAAGAAACTGCAATGGAAATGCTTGTACCCAAAGAAGTTGACAGTGATGATGAGAAGGAACAGAAAACGACACAGAATAAACCCCCACCTCGTAAAGGTATTCTTGATTCCCATCATTAATGTCTCGGTCTATTGTGATAATGCACAAACTAATGCTGGCATTTCAGTTCATGCATTGAGGCTGATCTCTACTTGGGAATACGTTAAAATGGATGATGACAGTGATTTTTTTTGGGAAATAATAAAGGTGCCTATGCCCGCTGAAATGAAAACGTCCGAAATTTTTGACTATCCGAAAATCAGTTCATTTCGCCGATTTTGATCTAACTAGGAAAGATATTGAAATTTTTCATTATCATAAATGATAAACTGGCATAATGGAACATATTTAAACCCACTGCAGTCCATATTTCTCTTGAAAATTGCCAATGTTTTCTTAGTCACGTATTTTCGTGAGGGTAACCTTGATGCAATTTTGATCTCAAAAAGGACGTTTTTGATGTCATTTCTGCGAATTTCATGTTAGATATCGCGGATCTCACACCCGAATATATAAACTGTTACATTTTGGAAATAAAATCTTTTAATTTGAGAGGGGAAAATACCTCTTTTTGGGGGGAAAAATTGACGATTTTTGGGGGAAAAATAGCCTATTTTGGCAACGGGAAACTGCCGGTATTCGGCAGTAAAAATAGGCAAAAAAAAAACACTGGATGATATTCTGTTTACAGTCCCCTACCGGTGGATCACCTGAGAGACTATAGGAATGCCTCCATCTGTCTGTCTGCAAATCCGGATCCTGCAATTACTCAAAAAGTATTCAGGCTAGGTTCATAAAACTTGGTATGTGAATAGAGGGCAATAATGACATGCTTGTAGGTCAAAGGTCAAGGTCACTATTGAAGGTCTAGTTAAAATTGTTTCTGCTTCATAACTTTTATTTGCCTCGATGGATTATCTTAGAGCTACACAAAAACATTCCTCATGATGAGACAATTTGTCAACACATGATCTATGCTTGATGGTTAAAGATCAAGGTCACTGTCTCACAGTCTAAGGTCAAGTAAAAATTTGTTTCCACTCCATAACTTTTAAATGCATTGAAGGATTTTATTACTACACAGAAATATTCCCCATGATTAGACTATGTGTCATGCAGATGACCCATGGTTGTCGGTCAAAGGTCAAGGTCACTATTGAAGGTCAACTAAAATTGTTTCTGCTCCATAACTTTTATGTGCATTGATGGATTATCTTAGTACTATACACAAATGTTCCCCATGATGAGACAATGTGTCGCATACATGACCCTTGCTTGTAGATCAAGTTCATTATTGAAATTTAAGTAAAATTAGTTTTTGTTTCTTTGCTCTTAAATGCCTTGACGCATTTTTAGTCATAACACTGTTGCCAACAACCACAAGGGACGGACACTAACTAAGTTTTACATAGGTAGGGGACTTCTGTATTTCCACTGCAATACTCAGTCACTTGTTTGACATGGCTTAGAGGTAGAGTAACCCATGCAAGTTGGAGGTCTGGTTAGAGCCCAGGCTAGGTCATTCAAAAGCCTCAGTAGAAATGGTAATGTTGACTTTCTCATTTGGCTCGCAGCATTAAGTGGATAGTTCTAGAACTGTATGGTATTTCAGTGACGCAACACTTATAATATTATATAGTTTGGCATTGTGTTAATTGCTACCAGTAGACACTGTCCTTAATTAATTGTTAAAAAGACGCTAAATAAAGTCAAATTTTTGACAGAAATAATAAAGGAAAGTACAGAAAGGTTTTACGATATTTCAAATAGGCATATTCTTGGGACAATTCTCTTCTCTGAAATGAGTAAAGGAGTTCTTTTGCATGGCTTTTATTTGAAGATATAAGTTGTGTATGAAAAATCAATACATGTAAGAGAAGTGTAACTGTCAGAGAGGGGTCATCCATAATTTTGAAAATAAAAAGTTGACTAGGACAGCTGAGAGACACAATATTAATGTTTAAGCAGCCCTCTAGTATGCATCACTTGATGTATATTACATATATAGCACGTTTACCTGCCTCTTGAATTCCATGGAAGTGGTGGTCTTCTGGTTAGGATCTTTAATGACACAACCCGATTTGAGCCCCATTAGGGTCAAATCACAGTTTCTCATATGACACCCAGAAAGTGGATCCAGCAGTGGCTCAAATAAGCCTCAAGCTTTTATCACAGTTAAGCTAAAATATATTAGTATAAACTTAACTAAAATCAGTCTGTTCTGATCTAAAATTCTGATGACTTGGTTAAGGTTAAAGCAAATGCATGGCAAGTGTTTTTACTCTAAAATACTTTGCTGAATATTAAAAATGTTTAGACTTTGATGTCAGAGTGAATTCACTACTTTTTCTCACAGATGCCTTGATAGAGTCTTTAAAGACGTACATTGAGAGATGTTTGAATGCAGGAGCTATCAGTCTTGCTCACTTGGATCGTATAGAAGAGAAAATGCTGGAAGATTTTGGCTACTCTGCCTTCAGTATGATGGGATATGGAAGATTCATTGAATTCCTACTTATGGAAATGAAACAAGTACACTTCATGCTTTCTTCTCTTTTCTTTTTAGCTCACATGTCACAAAGTTACAGTGTGAGCTTTTGTGATCGCGCAGCGTCCGTCGTCCGTGCGTAAACTTTTGTTTGTGACCTCTTTAGAGGTCACATTTTTCATGGGATCTTTATGAAAGTTGGTCAGAATGTTCATCTTGATGATATCTAGGTCAGGTCCGAAACTGGGTCACGTGCGGTCCAAAACTAGGTCAGTAGGTCTAAAAATAGAAAAACCTTGTGACCTCTCTAGAGGCCATATTTTTCACAAGGTCTTCATGAAAATTGGTCAGAATGTTCACCTTGATGATATCTAGGTCAGGTTCGAAACTGGGTCACATGCCTTCAAAAACTAGGTCAGTAGGTCAAATAATAGAAAAACCTTGTGACCTCTCTAGAGGCCATATTTTTCATGGGATCTGTATGAAAGTTGGTCTGAATGTTCATCTTGATGATGTCTAGGTCAAGTTCGAAACTGGGTCAGCTGCAGTCAAAAACTAGGTCATTAGGTCTAAAAATAGAAAAACCTTGTGACCTCTCTAGAGGCCATATTTTTCACAAGATCTTCATGAAAATTGGTCAGAATGTTTACCTTGATGATATCTAGGTCAAATTCGAAACTGGGTCCTGTGCCGTCAAAAACTAGGTCAGTAGGTCAAATAGTAGAAAAATTTTGTGACCTCTCTAGGGGCCATATTTTTCATGGGATCTGTATGAAAATTGGTCTGAGTGTTCATCTTGATGATATCTAGGTTAAATTCGAAACTGATTCAGCTGCGGTCAAAAACTAGGTCATTAGGTCTAAAAATAGAAAAACCTTGTGACCTCTCTAGAGGCCATACTTTTGAATGGATCTTCATGAAAATTGGTCAGAATGTTCACCTTGATGATATCTAGGTCAAGTTTGAAACTGGGTCACGTGCCGTCAATAACTAGGTCAGTAGGTCAAATAATGAAAAAACCTTGTGACCTCTCTAGAGGCCATATTTTTCATGGGATCTGTATGGAAGTTGGTCTGAATGTTCATCTTGATGAGATCTAGGTCAAGTTCAAAACTGGGTCACATGAGCTCAAAAACTAAGTCACTATGTCAAATGATAGAAAAAAACGACGTCATACTCAGTTCAAAACTGGGTCATGTTGGAACAGGTGAGCGATTCAGGACCATCATGGTCCTCTTGTTTTTATATTTGAATAATGTAAATTTTAATTTAAAATCTAAGTTAAATGCTGATTTTTGATAAGCCTTTATTTAGCCTTTATTTATGTTAAAAACCAGAACAGCTGTGAATATTATATTATAAATATTTGTACTAGTTTTGAAAATTAGCTACCACAGTTCCAAACCATATTTATGCAATTCAGACAAATTTTGCTGTGCTTTATACCTGTAAGTTTTGTTTAAAGTAATGTAACATGAAAATGTTTATATCAAGATTACTGCAGTAGGTTTCTATGATTTATGGTATACCTGTATAGAGGATATTTGTTTCTATGTATTGAAGTATCTTTCATAGAATGAACACTAGATGCAAGATTTTCACAAGTAACGTTGTGCTGTATATGTAACATTATGATGTCACAATTTTTACCAAGAAAATACCAAATATATTACCCTGTAATATTTCATTATTTTTCTGAAAACGTGTAACAAAATGAATTATTAAATTGTAGATGCTAGAGGAAAGCGGAGGTTTGTCACTTGGTTCTGGAGGTAGTGACACGGATTTATCCTTCAAACCTCACCAGACTGACATACTTGAGTTCATCAAACAGTGCAGACAGTGTACACATACAGAGGTCTCCATTTGTGTCTCTTTTCTTCATTGAAATTATACCTGTGTGCCCAAATCCCACAAACTAGCAGATACAAAGCCGAAATAAAGCAAATGTCAACCATATTGTTATTATATCCGTATCTGCAAAGAAAGCTTTGAAACTTTAATTGCTGATGAAAACACATGAGAATTAGTTGTTAGCTTAGTTGTTAGCTGGACTATTCTATTCTACTCACACTGGTGTCGGTGTCGGCATCACACCTTGGTTAAAGCTTTGCATGCAAGTAAATATGGCTATCATTGAAAGGCATATAGCTTTGAAACTTATTATACCCCCACAAAACGAAGTTTTTGTGGGGGTTGGGGTGTATATAGGAGTGAGCTTGGCGGTCGGTCCGTCCGTTAGTTTTTAGCTCACCTGAGCCAAAGGCTCATGGTGAGCTATTGTGACCGCTCAATGTCCGTCGTGCGGTGTGCGTCGTCCGTCGTGTGTCCGTCAACATTTTCTAAAAAAATCTTCTTCTTGAAAACCACTGGACAGAATTACACAAAACTTGACAGGAATGATCCTCGGGTGGCCCCCTTTCAAAATTGTTCAAAGAATTGAATTCCATGCAGAAGTTCAGAACTCTGGTTGCCATGGCAACTGAAAGGAAAAACTTTAAAAATCTTCTTGTCCAAAGTAACAGGGCCTAGGGCTTTAATATCTGGTGTGTAGCATCATCTAGTGGTCCTCTACCAAAATTATTCAAATTATCCCTCTAGGGTCAAATATGGCCCTGCCCCGGGGGTCACATGGTTTATATAGACTTATATAGGGAAAACTTTGAAAATCTTCTTGTACAAAACCACATGGTCTAGAGCTTTGATATTTGGTATGTAGCATCACCTAGTGGTCCTCTACCAAAATTGATCAAATTGTACCCCTAGGGTCAAATATAGCCCTGCCCCAGGGGTCACATGGTTTATATAGACTTATATAGGGAAAACTTTGAAAATCTTCTTGTACAAAACCACATGGTCTAGGGCTTTGGTATTTGGTTTGTAGCATCATCTAGTGGTCCTCTAATAAAATTATTCAAATTATCCCCCTAGGGTCAAATATGGCCCCGCCTCGAGGGTCACATGGTTTATATAGACTTATATAGGGAAAACTTTGAAAATCTTCTTGTACAAAACCACACAGCCTAGGGCTTTGATATCAGGTATGTAGCATCATCTAGTGGTCCTCTACCAAGATTATTCAAATTATCCCTCTAGGGTCAAATGTGGCCCCGCCCCGGGGGTCTCAAGTTTTACATAGACTTATATATGAAAAAAAGTTTAAAAATCTTCTTGTCTGAAACCACAACACTTAGACCTTTGATATTTGGTTTGTAGTATTGTCTTATGGTCCTCAACCAAAATTGTTAAAATTGTACCCTTGGGGTAAAAAGAGGCCCTGCCCTGGGGGTCCAAAGTTTTATATAGGAAAAAAACTTTAAAAATCTTCTTGTCTGAAACCATACAACCTATGCTTTTGATATTTGGTATGATGCATTGTCGAGTAGTTCTCTACGAAAATTGTTCAAATTATGCCCCTGGGTTTAAAAGAAGCCTCACCCTGGGGTAACTTAGTTACTATGTGAGTTATATAGGAAAAAGTACTTAAAAATCATTTGATCCTATTTCAAAGACTGTTTAATAATAATTACCTGATGAACCCAAGTAATATGATGTCACTTGACTTTGACCTTGACCTGCAGACCTACTTTCTTGTTTTTTAAGATACAGCCTTGAAATTTTGATGACATACACAGTTTTGCACACCAATCGTAAAACTGAATATCATTGACCATGAATGTGACCTACTGACTTTCTTAATATTTTATCATTAGTTTGATCTTTGAAACATGTAGCTCATATTACTCAGGTGAGCGATCCAGGGTCATCATGACCCTCTTGTTTTGGTTTCCGGATGATAACTCCTGAAAGGCTTGACCGATTTAAATAATTTTTGGTACAGAGGTGTAACAGGAGAAAATACAGGTCAAGTTCAAATTTGGGGTCAATAGGTCAAAGGTCAAGGTCACAGTGACCCTGAACAGTTAAACAGTTTCCGGATGATAACTTGAGAACGCTTGGGCCTAGGATCATAATTTTTGGTACACGGATGTAACATTATGAAATACAGGTCAAAGGTCAACGTCACAGTGACTCGGGAACAGTTAAATGGTTTCCGGATGATAACTTGAGAACACTCGGGTCTAGGATCTTAAATTTTTGTACATTGGTATAACATGATTAAGTACAGGTCATGTTTGACTTTGAGGTTAGTAGGTCAAAGGTCAAGGTCACAATAACATGAAACAAGTTAAACAGTTTCCGGATGATAACTTGAGAACGTTTGGGCCTAGGATCATGAAAATTGATAGCGAAGTTGGTTATAACCAGCAGATGACCCCTAATGATTTTGAGGTCAGCAGGTCACAGGTCAAGGTCACAGTGACCAGGAACACTTAAACGGTTTTTGGACAATAACTTCACAATGCTTGGGACTAGTATCACGAAATTTAATAGGGAGGTTGGTCATGACCAGCAGATGACCCATAATTATTTTGGGTTCCAAAGGTCAAAGGTCATTTAAACCTTTTCTGGACAATCACTTTGAGAACACTTGGGCCGAGGATCACGAAACTTCATAGGGAGGTTGATCATTACCAGCAGATGACCTCTATTGATTTTGAGGTCAGTAGGTCAAAGGTCAAGCAAGTTCAGCTTTGACATTGGCTTACTTCTGTGACAAGGCCATATTGTGGGGGTATAATTCGTCACTCCTGTGACAACTCTAGTTTTTTCTTTTTCTAGGTAAATTACCAACCTGACTGGGCCAAGTCCCATAACTCTGACATGTATTTTGCCCAATTATGCCCCCATTTGGACTTAGAAAATCCTGGTAAAAGTTTTATATGCAAGTTACTTAATCTCCAAAACTAATACAGATATCGAATTGAAACTTCACATGTGTCTTCAGGGTTATGAAACGAGGTGATAGCATCAAGTCCCATAACTCTGACCTGCATTTTGGCCAAATTATGCCCCCTTTTGGACTTAGAAAACCCTGGTTAAAGTTTTGCGTGCAAGTACATATGGCTATCATTTGAAGGCATATAGCTTTGAAACTTATTTTTTCTTTTTCTAGGTAAATTACCAACCTCACTGGGTCAAATCCCATAACTCTGACATGTATTTTGGGCAAATTATGGCCCCTTTTGGCCTTAGAAAATTCTGGTTAAAGGTTTGCATGCAAGTTTCTATCTCCAGAACTAATGCAGATATTGAATTGAAACTGGGGTTATAAAACTAGTTGATACAATCTAGGCCCATAACTCTGACATGCATTTTGGCCAAATTATGCCCCCTTTTGGACTTAGAAAATCCTGGTTAAAGTTTTGCTTGCAGGTACATATAGCTATTACTTAAAGGCATATAGATTTGAAACTTATTTTTTCTTTTTCTAGATCAATTACCAACCTCACTGGGTAAAGTCCCATAACTTTGACATATATTTTGGGCAAATTATGGCCCCTTTTGGCCTTAGAAAATTCTGGTTAAAGTTTTGTGTGCAAGTTACTATCTGCAAAAGAAATGCAGATATTAAATCAATACTTCACATGTGTCTTCGGGGTTATGAAACTAGTTGATTGCATCAAGTTCTATAACTCTGACATGCATTTTGGCCTAATGTCCCCTTTTGAATTTAAAATTCTGGTTAAAGTTTTGCATACAAGTTACCATCTCCAAAACTAATGCAGATACTGGATTGAAACTCTATAGATATTTTAACATTCAGTGTACTATTCCTGCTTCTGGGACAACGATTTACGGACAGCTCTTGTTTTTACTAATTTTTACATTGAAAATTGAAAAGTGTTTGTAACGCTTTAGTCGAGGTAATCGGGGGCCTCGGTGGCCGAGTGGTTAAGGTCGCTGACTTCAAATCACTTGCCCCTCATCGATGTAGGTTCGAGCCTCACTCTGGGCGTTGAATTCTTCATGTGAGGAAGTCATCCAGCTGGCTTACGGAAGGTCAGTGGTTCTACCCAGGTGCCCGCTCGTGATGAAATAATGCACGGAGGAGCACCTGGGGTCTTCCTCCACCATTAAAGCTGGAAAGTCGCCATATGACCTATCATGCGTTGGTGCGACGTTAAATCGAACAAAGAAGTTGTGCACCAGGGGTTTTGTTTGAGATTTCACTCAGCTAGACAATCTTGCCGTTGGACTATTCAAAAATATGCTTAAAAGGGCATAAAAGTTTATGCTGTATCTCAAAAAGAATTTGACTAGTGGTGTATAACATTACAGGATTGTTACATAGCCTGTGAAGTTTGTGTCACATGTATCTCAGATAGTATTTGACCTTGGGTCATAAAACATTAGAGGTTTGTTATATAGCGTGTGTTAGGATTTCACTCTGCTAGACCAGAGTTATGGTCCCTGACTTAGTTAAAAATACTAGAAATACACTTGAAGTGTTTAAAAGTTCATGTTGCAGTTATCTAATAACGTATTTCACTTAGATTCATGAAACCATGTACGGTGTCAGGAAGGGTGGGGGGAAGGATGTGGCATCACTGTCCTATGGACACACATCTAGTTGACCACTTAAAGGAGACAAATCACATGACAAGTTTTCCCATACTTTGACAAAGAACAGAACACGGGTTAATGCACCCTTGCATTAACTTGAAGCAATATTGGGAGATAATTTTTTTCCAAAAGAAATTTCAAGTTAATAGCAACAGAATTTTAATTAATTACAGCCTGAGCAGATAGAAGATGCTTTATGCAAACAGTACAGTGTGAAGGAGGTGCGTCACCTTGGTTATGGTAACATTACACGCCTACTTAGCTATGCTGATAAACATGTTCGACATATATATGGGGAATGTACAGTGCTTTATGAATCTTCCTTAGTTCCATCTGCAGGGTATGTTTTCAGTTTTAGTTATATTTTTATGCCTCTTCGAAAAAGATAGGGTATATTGTTTTGTTCATTGTTCCAGCATAATAACTAAAGAACCTTTGTGCCAACTGCTTAAATATGCCTCTTTTGTAAAAAAATAGGATATATTATGTGATGGTTTATACAGCTGTCCATCTGTCAGTCATAACTCATGTCAGGAGATTAACTAGGAAACCATTCAAGGTATTGACTTTAATATTAGCATATAGACAGGTGAGATTAGATTATTTGTTGAGCACAAATACTGCGAAGGAAGGTCAAAGGTAAAGGTTACAGATGGAGCTGTAAGGTCAAAACTGTCTGATATTTGACTTCAGACTTGGCAATTAGGTAGTTGGCAATAAGACAGTGGGCAGAGCGCCTGAATTAAATCAGTAGGTCAAATTGTTAGGGACAATGCAGAGCACATGAACTAGGTCAGTAGTTTAAAAGTGAAGGTCACAAATTGATCTCAAATTTCAAAATTTAAACCTAGTCTTGCATTCTATGTTTCCAAAGGATTTTTTGGACAGGTTATACCTATTATCTTTTTTACTAAGTGAAGAATACAGCCATCCATTAACTGTTATTTGATTGGTAACAGCTGCTTTTGCTGAACTAAGAAGATATGTTAACAGTTAAGTTTTAATGTCTTCATTTTTGACTTGTTTCATAGAATTGTTAACAAAGTTGTTCAGTTGAAGTATTTGGAAATGTGTATTTGTTGGTAAAAGAACTATAATATTTACGATATTTTTTAGTTTAAATTCAAACTCTGGATCCAAGGTTGGAATTTTGGGCCATCAGACCAGAGACGCTGCAAAAATCTGCCTACACAACTGCCCTCTCCTGGAGAATATGGCTGACTGGAGTCAGTGGGGTCTTGTGTTTGAGCCAGAACTTGGAAAACTGAAAGATTTTGTGCAGAAATATGGAGGTGTGACAACAAAAACATTGGAAGGTAGATAGAGAACTTGAATGATTTTTATTCCCCCACAGAAAATTTAATGGTTAACCAGTTATCAAAATAACCAAATATTAACATCTCTGCTGTAAACCTAGCATAACAAAATAAATAAAAAAAAAAAAAAAATTCTGCTTACAGGTGGAAAGCTAGCTACATTTGATTTCCTAGCTCTAGAACTAAAGCCAGGGGAATATATCAAGGTTGTATCGACAACTTCTCCAGAACATGTAGCAACAGCCCTTGAGAATCGTGATATTTCAGCAACATCTGGTCACCTGGTTTCCATGGCAGTAGCATACAAGGGTGTTGAAAGTATGCCGCTGGCTCTGTTGTCGGGGCACGTGAAAACAGCACTGTTACTGATGCATGCCGAGGATCCATCAACAGATGCAAGAACAGGTCAGCATATACATCCCGCAGTTATCGTAGTTTATTTGATTTCTCTCATTTGTTCAAAACTCTGTATTGTGCTGTGAAATTTAAAAAAAGTAAAAAAAGGGTGTGTGCTTAAGTTTTTGTGTCCCCTCCCCCCTCCAAAAAAAACAACAACAAAAATTAGGGGTTAAGTTGTCTTTGTCCATCCTGCAGTCTGTCCACCAGTCCTTCTGTCCATCCAGATTTGTGTTGTGCATATTTAATTGGTGCTGTATACAAAAAAAAATGCAACAAATCAATATTTTTGGACTACCTAGGAAAGACATCAGATCCTGACCACCACAAGGCAGCCATGTTTGTTCTGCAGTGCTTGTTGCGTATACCCACCAAGATATGTGTGTCCCTGGCCAACCAGATATTCCTGGATCCTTTGGGGCAGGTTGTAGGTTCATGTAAATCCAAAGAGCTGCTTGTGCAACTGTGCAAGACTGTGTCAGAACAGAATCAACTTGTGCAGCTTGGGTGTCTACTTGGAATACCGGAATGGACAGACCTGATTCAGCAGAAATGTATACTTCCTGATTCAGCTATACAGATATTACCTCCAGATGCTGAAGAGCTCTTTGGGGAAGTAAATCCTGATCAGGTAAACACATTGCGTTTTGACAAATTTAAAATCCATTTGGATAGTTTGTTAGCATAAATTGCCATATGCATAGAAATAGGCAAGATGTGCGTCTAATGTGATTTTCCAGCTTTAATGCTGGAGAAAGACACTAGATTGACCAAAAAGCAGTATTTCAGACATAGATTGAATTTAAATAGTCTAAAAAATATAGGAATACAAGGTCAGTAACCTTTACTACTCTGCTATAGTTGATTGGAAAATTAAGTACAGTCAAACTTATCTGTTAAGATCATGCTTAAGAAATGAAAAATTGTTGACAGTTGCTCAGACAACATAGGTGGATTTATACTTTGGTAAACAGGAAGAGAAAATATTGGCTTTTATAGTAGAAGCCACTATTCCAAAGTTGTCTTTAGCACCAGTTGGATTACATGTGTAAACGGTAAAAAAAAACAGCAGGAATATGATAGTAATATAACTTGATATAATTTTTGTTATTACTATAAAGTGGGAGCAGCGGTTTAGTGGTTAAGAAATTGGCCACTTAAAGTTGAGGTCCTGGGTTTGAGCTGACTGAGGTCATTACGATATAATAACCTCTTATAATGAATCATGTTTTTTCCAGAAAAGGAATCTTAGTTAAGGTTGGTTCTAGTAAGCTTGGGTCTAGGATCATGAAAGTTAATAGGGAGGTTGGTCATCACAGCAGATAACCGCTATTGATTTTGTGATCAGTAGGTTAAAGGTCAAGGTCACAGTGACCCAGAACAGTTAAAAGGTTTCCGGATGATAACTCAAGAATGCTTTGGCCTAGGATTATGAAAGTTGATAAAGAGGTTGGTCATGACCAGTAGATGACCTCTATCGATTTGAGATCAGTTGGTCAAAGGTCAAGGCCACAGTGACCCATAACAGTTTAACAGTTTCTGAATGATAACTCAAGAATGCTTAGGCCTAGGCTCACGAAAATTGATAGGAAGGTTGGTCATTACCTATAGATGACCCCTATTGTTTTTGAGATGAGTAGGCCAAAAGGTCAAGGTCACAGTGACCTGGAACAGTTAAACAGTTTCCAGATGATAACTCAAGAACGCTTGGGCCTAGGATCTTGGAATTTGATAGGGGGCTTGTTCATGACTAGCAGATAGTCCCTATTGATTTTGAGGTCAGTAGGCCAAAGGTCAAGGTCAAAGTGACCCAGAACAGTTAAATGGTTTCTGGATGATAACTCAAGAACGCTTGGGTCTAGGATCATGAAAGTTGATGGGGAGGTTGGTCATGACTAGCAGATGACCCCTTTAGATTTTGATATCAATAGGTCAAAGGTCAAGGACACAATGACTCGGAACAGTTAAGAACAAGGTCAAGAACACTTGGACCAAGGATCGTGAAAGTTGATAGGGAGGTTACTCATGAGTGGTAGATAAGCCCTATTGGTTTTGAGATCAGAAGGTCAAAGGTCAAGGTCACAAAGACCTAGAACAGTTAAACGGTTTCCGGATGGGAACTCAAGAATGCTTGGGCCTAGGATCATGAAAATTCATAGGAAGGTTAGTCATGACCAGCAGATAAGCCCTATTGATTTTGAGATCAGTAGGTCCAAGGTCAACGTCACAGTGACCCGGAATAGTTAAACGGTTTCCGGATGATAACTCAAGAATGCTTTGGCCTAGGATCATGAAAGTTGATAGGGAGGTTGGTCATGACCAGCAGATGACCCCTATTGATTTTGAGATCAGTAAGCCAAAGCTCAAGGTCACATTGACCTGGAACAGTTAAACCGTTTCTAGATGATAACTTGAGAATGCTTGGGCCTAGGATCACAAAACTTAATAGAGAGGTTGATCATCACCAGTAGATGACCCCTATTGATTTTGAGGTCAATAGGTCAAAGGTCAAGGTCGCATTGACCCAGAACAGTAGAACTTTCATGTACAGTGACCGAACAATTTCTGTTCCTTGTTCAATTACCGAATGCATTAAGGGGGGCATTTTGTGTTCTACGAGCTCTTGTTTTAGTATTAACTAAATGAGAGCAAAAATGAATATTTCCAAGTGTCATGGTAAATTAAATGTTTAAAAGATATTGATGAATTGCAGAGATTGTTGAAGAACTTTATCCGGACAGTAGTACTTATATATGTAACTGGTATAATTAAGACATAGGAAAACAATTTAATGCCACTTCATTAAGACAGACAAACTACTAAAACAGAGAAATATAAAACATCATTGTTTAGAACCAAAATAGATTGCAGGAAATAAGAGTGAGTTTAAAATGTGACACAGAAAAGGGAATGAAACATTGAATGTTGAATCATTTGTGTAGGAAGAAGAAGAGGAGGAGGTGGAGATGTTTGAAGATGATGGTACAGAAGATGTAGATGAGATCTTAGCAGGTGATCTTGGTAAAGACAAAGCCACACAAAAAGATTCAGATACATCTAAGAAAACAGAGGATACTGACATCAAAGACAAGAAAACTGAAGAAAAAGAACTAGATGTAACTGAAGGTAAAGAGAATAGTTAAATATAAACAGAAAGGTATATGTTTAAAAAGTTCTCTGTAATTATTTACTGCAGTTTACCTAGAATAGAGAGTATACTACTAGCAGTGTTCTGGTCGAAGTCATGAAAGTACATTGTATGGTTAATGTAAAAATATGCAATTTTAACATTTAAAGGCACAAATGAGGATGTCACTCTCAATGAAGAAACAAAGCAAGATGTCGCTGATGAACAACTGCAGACAAAATTGTGTGAAGATGTTGTGAATCAGATACGTAGAGATGAGTTTGGTGTTGGTATTCATCTAAGTGAAGATGGACAAAGACTTATGAGGGTAAATAATTTCTGTCAAATAAGTAAGATTATGTTTAAACATCTGTTTTGGAAAAAAAACTGGTTTTATGGAATGGCATTGTCCATCCATCATCATTTTCTGTGTCCAGGCTCTAAAACACTTAAGATCTGTCAAGGTCACAGTGACCTGGTGACTAAATATGGTTTCAGGTCTTTCACAATAATGATAAACTGAAAGATAAAGACTTACTGCCACTAAAGGAAGATCCCTACTGAATTTAGGGTTAGCAGCTCAAAGGTCAAGGTCACAGGGACCTGACTTAATTTCTGCTAATTGTTTTGTTTTGGGCTCTAAGTCAAAATGTATAATAGCTTTAAGACTTCACACAATGGCTTAGTAATATTTGAGGAAGATCCCCCACATTTGTAATATTTTGGCTACTGTTTATCACATTCTTTGTTGCTTTCAGTTCAGTTTCCAAATACTGTATCTTGGTATCCACATCCCGTGCATCCCAAACATGATATCTGCTGAATCAGACCTGTCCCAGTTGACTTGCTAGAGTATGCCTCTCTAGGCAGAGCTCTTGTTTAGTAATTGAAGTTTGTGGGTCCCTTTTGTTTTGAAATGTGTTTGGACTATATATACATGTATAGGGATATATGTAGTTTGCCATTCAGTCCAGTATTTGTTTCTGACTCATAGCTCTGTTTTATTCCTTCAAAAGGTACAACAAGAAAGACTGGGTCGAAGTTTGGATCGTTTATCTAAAGACCTGTACAGTAAGGATACCCACTTTGTCCTAGAACTGGTACAGAATGCAGACGACAACAGTTACCATGATAGCCTGCTTAACAACACAACAGATGAATGTCCTTCTGTGAAATTTGTGATAGAGCATGATGGGATATATGTCCTAAACAATGAACTTGGATTTACTGAGAAAGATATTCGAGCGTTATGTGATGTTGGAAGGAGTACCAAAGGAAAACATAAATTTGGATACATTGGTAAATTTCTGTTCCTTACACTGTAGAAAAATAAGCAGTTTGAATATTTGAGGATTAAAATGTTAATTAGTTTTCAGTGTTTGGGCTAGAGAAGGCAAACTTTAAGCAAGTTTATCTACATTTGTCCACCATAGAGTATATATTACACCTCATGCCTGACCACCACAAAACTTCATCAACTGAATAACTTCTATACCAGCTAATTTTTAACCTCCTTTACAATACAGTCATCAATGAATCTGGTTTTACCACATTATTTATTAGAACATAGATGATGCAAGTTTTCCATTGGACTTTTTAACCATTGGCTAAAGTTTTGATGAGCTCGGTCCCAGAAGTTAATGATGTCTTTAAGGACTTGCTGCTTAAATGGAAATACTAAAACATGTATAAGACAGCAGGATGTTCTTTCTATTTTAGAGGAGATAATCCTAGCTGCAGTATAGGGGAAGAGATTGTTATATTTGTGATGTGCAGAGACCTTTTCAGTCACTAGATGTACTGTTATAGTGGAATCTTTTTTGTTTGCGCTGGACAAATTATTGTGTATTTTGAGCTTAGACCGATGCGCGAATTTAAGACCACGCTATCATTTAAGCATTTAGTTTATTTCCTGTCCAAAATATATGTGTTATAAGACTCATGTTTTTCAATCTTTCTCAAAATATCACAGTTTATTGGCAGTTAATTTAAAGTTGTCTTGACAGGAACTTAGTTGTTTTTGTACTAAAGTATAATATGAAATTTGATTATTATTTGGACTGTCATATTCTTTATTTAACAAGGTCATAAAACCGGCCAATTTAATTGACAGGCAGTACATGATAGCAACACGTGCGGTGCTGGCAATTTAAAAAAAATGCTGTCATGTTGAAAATGCGCAAATTAAAGCACGCGCGAAACTGTCCTTTTTGCCGTTTGCACGAAATTTCATGCCAGCAAATTAAAATGATTTCACAGTACTTAGAAAAAATGTCTATTTTTACTGAAGAAAACCTGGAATATTTGGTACCATAACTGTTTGTCAGAGGAAAAATTGGAATATTTTGGCTACTGTTTATTATGCCCAACTTCGAAGAAGGAGGGGTAATTTACAGAGGTCTTTTGGTCGGTATATCAGTCGGTCAGTCCCTATACCAATTGGTTTCCAGATGATAACTCAAGAACACTTGGGCCTAGGATTATAAAAGTTCATAGGGAGGTTGTTCATGACCAGCAGATGACCCCTATTGATTTTAAGGTCAGTAGGTCAAAGGTCAAGGTCACAGTGACCTGGAACAGTTAAACGGTTTCCGGATGGTAACTTGAAAACGCTTTGGCCTAGGGTCACGAAACGTAAGAAAGAGATTGATCATGAAGAGCAGATGACCCCTATCAATTTTGAGGTCAGTAGGTCAGAGGTCAAGGTCACAGTAACACTGAACAGTTAAGCAGTTTCAGGAAAATGATTTGAGAACGCTTTAGCTTAGGATCAAGAAACTAAATAGAGAGGTTGATCATCACCAGCAGATGACCCCTAATGATTTTGAGGTCAGTAGGTCAAAGGTCAAGTTCATAGTGACCCGGAACACCGTTTCTGGAGATAACTTGAGAATGCTTGGGCCTTGGATCACAAAACTTAACAGGGAGATTGATCATGACCAGCAGATGACCCCTATTGTATTTGAGGTCAGTAGGTCAAAGGTCAAGGTCACATTGACCCAGAACAGTAGAACTTTTTTGCCAGATAACTAGAGAAACCTTTGGTCTAAGGTCACATTTTATATGTGGGTCACTTATGACTGGTAAATGACCCATAATTATTGATTTGGGGTCAGTTTGTGAAATGTCCAGTGCACAGCAACCAAATAATTTCTGTTTTTTTGTGCAGTTACTGAATGCATCAAGGGGTACATTTTGTGTTCTACGAGCTCTTGTTAGAGGAAAAACTGGAATCTTTTGGCAAGTGTTTATCAGAGGAAAAATTGGAATCTTTTTGCTAGTGTTTATCAGAGGAAAAATTGGAATCTTTTGGCTACTGTTTATCATAGGAAAAATTGGAATATTTTGGCTACTTTTTATCAGAGGAAAATTGGAATATTTTGGCTACTGTTTATCACAGGATCCCTTGGAATATTTTGGCTAATGTTTATCAGAGGAAAATTTTGAACAGTTTGGCTACTGTTTATCAGAGGAAAATTTGTAATATTTTGGCTACTGTTTATCACAGGATCCCCTGGAATATTTTGGCTAATGTTTATCAGAGGAAAATTTTGAACAGTTTGGCTACTGTTTATCAGAAGAAAATTTGTAATATTTTGGCTACTGTTTATCAGAAGATCCGCTGGAAAATTTTAGCTACTGTTTATCAGAAGATCCCCTGGAAAATTCTGGCTACAGTTTATCAGAGGATCCCCTGGAATATTTTGGCTACAGTTTATCAGAAGATCCCCTGGAAAATTTTGGCTACTGTTTATCAGAAGATCCCCTGGAATATTTTGGCTAAAGTTTATCACAGGAAAGTTTTGAACAGTTTGGCAACTGTTTATCAGAGGAAAATTTGAATAGTTTGGCTACTGTTTGTCAGTGTAAAACCTGGAATATTTAATTTCATTTTCTTTTTGTTAGAAGAAGACTTGCTTGCCATAACAAATTCCAAAATTGTAATGCTGTGTCTTACAGGTCAGAAAGGAATTGGTTTCAAGTCTGTTTTCCGAATTACTGATGCACCAGAAGTGCATTCCAATGGATACCATATCAGGTTTGATGTAAACAGTGGACCTATGGGGTATATACTTCCACACTGGGTAGCAGAGGAAGAGAGAATCAGTCAGGATGAGTAAGTAAAATTTTTAAAAGAGTGACAGGAATTCCTACATAAAAAAGATCCAAGATATGTCTTTATGTCTCTGGTGCCTTAGACCTTGAAAGCATAGTTTATAGTTTTTGATCTGTCTGTCTGTCACACTGCCTTGTGTATTCAATTCTTGCAGTTTTCATCCAATTCCATTCAATCTTGGTGTACTACATTTGTTTTGTAGTTCTAGCCCTTTGTTAGACTTTGAAATATTACAACTACATCTGAGCATCTGTACTCAACTCCTACAGTTTCCATTCAGTTGAAATAAGACTTTGTTTACATCATGATCATGAACGGACATATGCATATTTTTGGACTTTCATGCCCAAGTATTTATTCTGAAAATGTGGCCCTTTTTGGACTTGGAAATATTACAGCTATGTCAGAACATAGTTTACTCAACTTTTCCTACATCCAGTTGTAATGAAACTTGGTGTATTACATCAATATGAAGTGGAGCTGTGCATGTTGTCAGGACTTCCATTTATGTTAGATTTTTTTTCGAGTTATGGCCTTTTTTTTTTACTTAGAGAAATATTACAACTACATCAGAGCATTGTGTACATAATATACAGAAATTCACCTAGTTTCAGTCCAATTGTACGTCATCCACATGAAGTGGACATGCACTTATACTCAAGACTGTCATGTTAAAGTATTTATTTTTGGAATTAAAGCCCTTTCATAGATTTTATATATTATTTTATGGGTCATACATGTTAACATCATTCTTCATGCTGTTTTCCTCTGTTGATTTAAATAAACTGATGCAAGTCAATCAATTTCACCAACTATTCTATAAAAGTGTTTGTCTTAAATAGCTGTTATGTCAAAAATAGAAAAGTACATACAGCTTGGAGACCCAAGGAGATAAGCAAAATTCCTAAGTTACCCAAGGTTCCAATTGATCCAGACTAAATGTATGGAAAACAGCTTAGGCTACATGAATTTCTTGTGTCAGCCCAAATATATGTGTATGTGAAAAAATGTGTCAAATAAAAATACTGAAGAAAGTACAGATTATTGGATATGATTTACAGAAAACTCTTATCAGTTTATCTAAGTATTCTTTCTTTTACATAATATCTCCTGAAAATTCACCTGAAAAAAATCAACAACAACTAAATTATGATCTTTCAGAATGTCATAATAAAACCTGTTTGTTCAGTATATAATTTGAAGTTTGGTTAATTTACAGATGGATGACTCATATAATACTGAGGTTAAAGCCAGACATGAGGGTACAGACACGAACGCTGGCTGCCAGGTTCAATGATATACATCCTTCACTGCTACTTTTCTTGCATCGCCTCAGAGAGATAACTATAGAAAACAAGGTGAGACAGATTAGGTCTGATACTCTTTACAGAGATTTCACTGTGAAACTTACTGTATTACATGTGTCCACTGTGAAAAAAATTGAGGGGTTATTTGACTTGGTCTCAAATCTGCTTCCAGTGGGAACTTGTATCTCTAGGTTAAGTAACAATTACCATGGTTCAAACTTGAACCTTTGGATAAAGCAGCAGTCACTTGGTTTCAGACTTGTACTACTGAATGTAACAACAGACATAGCCTCTAATCTCTGGGTACTGCTGCATGTACCAGGGTACAACTTACTGCTAAATAAGACACACAGGTTCAAACATGTACGTCTGGGCTGTATGGCAGTTATCATGGTTTTAACATTCATGTCTATAGGTAGATAGATATCAGGATTTGAAACTGTATAACCTATTCTAAAGGTGCAAACCATGTTTGAAAGTTGTACATGCAGATTAAGTGGTAGGCATTGGTTCGAACTTGTACCTCAGGTTTAAGCATCAGATGTCTGATCCAGAACTCTTAACTATGCTCAATATCTGCCTGGTTGCTTTGCTCAAGTTGTTAACTCAGTGGGTCAGTTGGTTGGGTGGACCATTTCTTGCCATTATCTGGACATATTGCCTGATTCTGTTATAGGTAGAGAAAAGTGTACAGACAATGAGAAGACGAGATGTAGGTGACAATGTAATAGAAATACAACACAGACACGGCTGTGAGAGGTGGCTTGTCATCAAAAAGATGCTGGATGCCAGAAAGATCTCCATGCAGGCCAAATCAGGGGCAGATGTTGAATCAACAGAAATAGCCCTAGCATTCCCACTCAAACAACAAGGACAGACAATAGCTCTTAAAGTAAGTTTTCTAACGATGTGTTTGTTAACATTACCAGTGTTCTTAGAATCTGTGCTTGCTCTGACTAGTTATGGGCAAGTAACTGACAAATGTCATGCATGAATCAATGGTGAAGGGTAAATTGCAGCAGAAAACAGAGGCTGTGCCAGGGTATCAAACTGACCACAGGCTGTGCCAGAGTATAAAACTGAACAGTGGCTTTGCACAGGGATTGAACTAAATATAGGCTTTGCCTGGGGATCGAACTGAACATAGGCTGGGCTGAGGGATCAGGTGCCAGTGTATTGAACTGAACATAGGCTGTGCCAAGGGATCAAACTGGACATAGGCTGTGCCAGAGGATCAAACTGAACATAGGCTTCTCTGAGGGATCAGACTGAACATAGGCTGTGCCAGAGGATCAAACTGAACATAGGCTGCGCCATGGAGGGATCGGACTGAACATAGACTTTGCCAGAGGATCAAACTGAACATGGGCTGCGCCGAGGGATCGGACTGAACATAGGCTGTGTCAGGGGATCAAACTGAACATAGACTGTGCCAGGGGATCAAACTGGCAACAGCTTGATTCATCTTGCACACTACATACTAACTAACAGGATGGCTAAAACAAATATTGAAGGAAAATAGAACTGAAATATGCAGTTACAATTAATGTAGAATTTAGATTTTATTGCATGACTGGTATTAGACCTTTGATATAATTTTGACATGTAAACAGCATTTTTTTTCCAAAATAACAGTTTTGTTCACCACAATATTTAAATATCAAGAAAGTTGATTTTATATGTTTTCAGGCAATGCCACCGAAGCAGCCAGTGTTTGCTTTTCTACCATTAAGAAGCTATGGATTCAGGTTTATCATCCAAGGTAAATGCTTCTGTTATTTTTAACAGTTTAGTGTTTGTCAACTTTTTGTCATGGCTACCACAGCTCAGTGGTTACTGACTTTGAATGAGTTTGTGGTTGTACCAGTATGACTGCCAGTGCCTGATGCGTGTGGAGAGGCCAGGATATTCCTGCTCTGCAGTGACCATATCATCTGAAATGTATCAGTTTCACATAGAACAATAGAAATTCCCACTCAGTTTATTTTTAGAATGTGAAATTTCATGAATTAATTTTCCCATAATATAGATATTTTGCCCAAACTACAAAATGTTACACTGTTGAAATTCAGTGATTTTACAGTATATTTATGTAACATTACGTTTTCAGGTGACTTTGATGTACCATCAAGTCGTGAAGACGTTGACCGGGACAGTCCATGGAATCAGTGGCTTAGAAATGAGATACATGTGGCATTTTTTGAAGCTCTAGAGGTTTTCAAGGTAAGGATTAAAGTACCATAGTCTAAAAGAATTTTAGCTGTTACATGGTTGTCACAATTGTATAAATCTGATGTTCACTTAGTGGAAGATATAATTATAGTCTTACAAAGAAATATCCTCTGTTACTTCAATAGTTAGTCATAAGGTCAAAGGTAAATCATATATTTTGCTATTATATGTAGTACACTTACAGAAAATATGTCAATTTACTATTTTTGCCATAAGTAGAGTGTATTACATTTTACAGTCTTGATCTGCATGTTTTTATCATTGCTTGTAGACCCATCCAGAATTCAACAGTATGGAAGCAGTATGTACATTCCTTCAGTTTGTTCCTATGGAAGATGAGGTTCTAGATTTCTTTAAACCAGTTGCCTCGGACATATTGAAGAAACTGAGAGCAAAACCATGTGTTCCAACACAGCCAAATAGTCAAGAATAGTCAAGGTAGTCTATACAAACTATATAGAACTGTTATAATTCAATCGATGACAAGGCCCCGTGTTCACAAAACATTTCCAGTCTCAGCTGAGTTTGATATTGAAACTTTATTTGTCATTTATATCTAAATAGCATGTTTAAAACTAAATTTTAAGTTAATAAATATCTTCAAGTAGCTGTTCAGTATTGATGGTTAGTCTTTGTTGGAATTTAACCTTGAAGTTTTAGTAAAATTTATATTAAAATTTCAAACGCAAACTCAGCTGAGACCGAAAACTGTTTTGTGAACACGGAGTCTGATCTGAAGCTCACAGGCACAAACCCCAGTTAGAGCATTATTTGACTGAGGCCCTAGAAGCAGTCATCATTGCAGTTAATATAATTTGAGAGAAATTTCCCAACAATCTGTTAGATGTTAGGAAAAAACAATGCTATATCAATAGACAAAACAGAATTTTTAGGAGATTTGGTATTACTATTCTATACATGTATGGATTAATAGTGTTTTCAATGCAAGAGAATTTATTTGAAAAGTAATTTTGTCTGTCTGTTTCATTTGTATCGGGCTCCAAGGTTATGAAACTCAAAGTGCAGCCTCTGATAGGTTTCTGAGCACAAATGAGCCAGTTAAAAGTTTCTATTGTGAGACTGGTCTGCAAGTCTTTAATAGACCTGATCTCTTAGAACAGTTTATTTTAGACTGTCTTAATATTTATACCTATGTCCTGTTTTTAGGTGTTGTAAGTTGGAAGATTCCCTCGCAAACCGTTAGAGTTCGAGACCCACTTGTCCGAAGTGTTATCACAGCTGACCAGCTACAAACTCACCTCAACCTGTTCTACCTTCATAGTGATGTAGCAGCGATGCTGAACCCAACCTTGACCTCTTGTCTAGGCATTGAGACCTTGACCTCTGACCATTTGTTCCAGCTAGGAAAAGCACTTGTAGTGAACATGGGGACACATTACAGTGAGTAGAGAACATTTCTGATATAACTGTTGTTTCGGATTAGAATTTTCGGAATCTTAAATTGGGAGCTGTTGGTCTTATTTACTTTAAAATCACTTGTTTTTGTGGCAACCTAATTTTCTTTGATTTCTAGGTAGTACTAATCCATGACATCAGCTCAAACAAACAAAATTCAGTTAATTTTCTAAAATGTGAAATTTTGCTAATTCATCTTTCAACAAATAGTTGTTGTAGCTAAACCAAAAAAAATGTTATGCTGTAAAATTAATTGATTTAAAAGAATAAGAAATTAGAGTTACTACATTTGTCTGCCATATTTGTAAATGACCAGAAATGTGGGTAAACTGGCAGCTAGAAACATGGGTAAACTGGCTGCCAGAAACATGGATAAACTGCGGCTAGGAACATGGGTAAACTGGCTGCCAGAAACATGGGTAAACTGACTGCTAGAAACATGAGTAAACTGCAGCTAGGAACATGGCTAAACTGGCTGCCAGAAACATGGATAAACTGCAGCTAGGAGCATGGGTAAACTGGCTGCCAGAAACATGAGTAAACTGCAGCTAGGAGCATGGTTAAACTGACTGCTAGAAACATGGGTAAACTGCAGCTAGGAACATGGGTAAACTGGCTGCCAGAAACATTGGTAAACTGGCTGCCAGGAACATGGGTAAACTGGCTGCCAGAAACATGGGTGACTGCTAGAAATACTGGTAAACTGCCTGCTAAAAAATTTTGTAAACTGGCCAGGCCGCCTCAGTAGGTAGAGCGAAGATCTATGTATCATGGGGTTTTGAGTTTGATCCCTGGGCAGGTGTATGTTCTCCTTGACGATTTGATAAAAGACTTTGTGTCTAAAATCATTCGTCCTTCACCTCAGATTCATGTGGGAAAGTTGGCAATAACTTGCGGAGAACAGGTAAGTACTGGTACAGAATCAAGTAATACTGGTTAGGTTAACTGCTCGTTGTTACATAACTTAGATAGTGATGAAAAACGCATTGAACCTAAATGTAGCACACGTTGGTAAACTGACTGTAAGAAACATGAAACTGACTGCTAGAAACTTTGGTAAACTGACTGCTAGAAGCATATGGAAACTGACTGCTAGAAACATTAGTAAACTGACTGCTAGAAACATAGAGAAACTGACTGTTGGAAACATGAGTAAACTGACTGCTAGAAACATGAGTAAACTGACTGCTAGAAGCATAGGGAAACTGACTGCAGGAAACATGAGTAAACTGACTGCTAGAAACATGAGTAAACTGACTGCTAGAGGCATAGGGAAACTGACTGCTAGAAACATAGGGAAACTGACTGCTAGAAACATTAGTAAACTGACTGCTAGAAACATAGGGAAACTGACTGCTGGAAACATGAGTAAACTAACTGACTGCTAGAAATATCAGTAAACTGACTGCTAGAAGCATAGGGAAACTGACTGCTAGAAACATGGGGAAACTGACTGCTAGAAACATTAGTAAACTGACTGCTAGAAACATAAGGAAACTGACTGCGAGAAAGTTTGGTAAACTGACTGTTAGAAACATTGGTAATCTGACTGCTAGAAACATGTGTAAACTGACTGCTAGAAACATGGGTAAACTGACTGCTAGAAACATGGGTAAACTGACTGCTAGAAACATGGGTAAACTGACCACTAGAAACTTGAGTAAACTGACTGCTAGAAACATTAGTAAACTGACTGCTAGAAACATTAGTAAACTGACTTCTAGAAACATGGGTAAACTGACTGCTAGAAACATGGGTAAACTGACCACTAGAAACTTGAGTAAACTGACTGCTAGAAACATTAGTAAACTGACTGCTAGAAACATAAGGAAACTGACTGCGAGAAAGTTTGGTAAACTGACTGTTAGAAACATTGGTAAACTGACTGCTAGAAACATGGGTAAACTGACTGCTAGAAACATGGGTAAACTGACCACTAGAAACTTGAGTAAACTGACTGCTAGAAACATTAGTAAACTGACTGCTAGAAACATTAGTAAACTGACTTCTAGAAACATGGGTAAACTGACTGCTAGAAACATGGGTAAACTGACCACTAGAAACTTGAGTAAACTGACTGCTAGAAACATTAGTAAACTGACTGCTAGAAACATAAGGAAACTGACTGCGAGAAAGTTTGGTAAACTGACTGTTAGAAACATTGGTAAACTGACTGCAAGAAACATGTGTAAACTGACTTCTAGAAACATGGGTAAACAGACTGCTAGAAACATTGGTAAACTGACTGCAAGAAACATGGGTAAACTGACTTCTATAAACATGGGTAAACTGACTGCTAGAAACATTAGTAAACTGACTTCTAGAAACATTAGTAAACTGACTGCTAGAAACATAAGGAAACTGACTGCGAGAAAGTTTGGTAAACTGACTGTTAGAAACATTGGTAAATTGACTGCAAGAAACATGTGTAAACTGACTTCTATAAACATGGGTAAACTGACTGCTAGAAACATTAGTAAACTGACTACTAGAAACATGGGTAAACTGACTGCTAGAAACATGGGTAAACTGACCACTAGAAACTTGAGTAAACTGACTGCTAGAAACATGAGTAGACTAGCCATTTTATGTCATTAACAGTATTACACTGAACAAATGCACTGAGCTTTGTACAAACAGCAAAACAAAGTTCATTTGTCTTTCAGCAAAAGAGGAAGACATAATTCTTATAGCAAAATGGATGGCATGTATGTACCGTAGTTTGGATGAGTTTCATCAAGACGATATGATACTGAAAAATCTCAAGTGCAGTCGTATATTACCTTTGGTAAATGGGGAGCTGGTTGCCTTGCAAGACAAAACAGTGTTTTATCCTATTGAAGATGCTAGCTCACAGAAAAACAAGAAAAACGGTATGTTTGTCTTGTTGTTTCTTCTCCTTACAGTGATGTAATCTATTGTATACATTTTTATGCCCCCGAAGGGAGGCATATTAGTTTTCAACTGTCTGTTCGTTAGTTTGTTCGTTCGTTCGTCACAACGTTAACTTTTTGCATGAAGGCACTTTACTCGCAAACCACTGCACCCAGGACCTTCAAACTTCACCTGCTGATAGTATTTATTGAGTATACCACCCCTACTGTCTTTGGGGTCACCAGGTCAAAGGTCAAGGTCACAGGGGCCAACGTTAACTTTTTGCATAAAGGCCTTTTACTCGCGAACCACTGCACCCAGGACCTTCAAACTTAACATACTGATAACACTTATTGAGTACACCAGCCCTACTGACTTTTGGGTCACCAGGTCAAAGGTCAAAGTCACAGGGGCCAACGTTAACTTTTTGCATGAAGGCACTTTACTCGCGAACCACTTCACCCAGGACCTTCAAACTTCACATGCTGATAGTACTTATTAATTACACCACCCCTACTGACTTTGGGGTCACTAGGTCAAAGGTCAAGGTCACAGGGGCCAACTTTAACTTTTTGCATGAAGGCAGTTTACTCGCGAACCACTGCACCCAGGACCTTCAAACTTAACATGCTGATAACACTTATTGAGTACACTACCCCTACTGACTTTGGGTTCACCAGGTCAAAGGTCAAGGTCACAGGGGCCAACGTTAACTTTTTGCATGAAGGCACTTTACTTGCGAACCACTGCACCCAGGACCTTCAACATTCACCTGCTGATAGTACTTATTGAGTACACCACTCCTACTGACTTTGGGGTCACCAGGTCGAAGGTCAAGGTCACAGGGGCCAACGTTAACTTTTTGCATGAAGGCACTTTACTCGCGAACCACTTCACCCAGGACCTTCAAACTTCACATGCTGATAGTACTTATTGAGTACACCACCCCTACTGACTTTGGGCTCACCAGGTCAAAGGTCAAGGTGCTGCGGGGGCATTTGTCACCATTAGTGACAGCTCTTGTTCCTGTTATTATTCTTTTCGTATCTCTGAAGAATCTTCACAAAACAGATGACATCGTAATATGATAAACTGTGTTTAAACTTTGCTAATTTTATAACATGGCCTACTAAGTTTTTTTGCCCCCGCCACTCAGTGGAGGGGGCATGTAGATTTGGTATTGTCTGTGTATCGGTCCATCCGAAGTTTATGATATAAATTGATGAAACCTTGCATTAGTCTTAATCATGATATGAACTTGGGCTTCTCCTATTTTTCATCTGGTTCCGCCCCCCCCCCCCCCCCCCCCCATTTCCACAGTTACAGCCCCTGAAATAGTCAAAAATGCACATTTTCACCTTGTGAACTTGCGCACCTTCTATTGTGTCTATTTTGTCTGGCTCTGCCCCCTATTTATAGGGTTATGGCCCCTGAAATAGGCAAAAATGCACATTGTCAACTTGTGACGCACCTAGCTCAGAAAGTGTTTCATATAAATTGATTAAACCTTGCATGAGATTTATCATGATATGAACTTGGGCACCTCCTTTTTTCGTCTGCCTTTGCCCCCTATTTCCAGAGTTACGGCCCCTTAAATAGTAAAAAATGCACATTTTCACCTTGTGACGCACCTAGCTCAAAAAGTTTTTGATATAAATTGATGAAAACTTGCATGAGTCTTTATCATAATATAAACTTGTGCACATATTTTTCGTCTGGCTCCACCCCCTATTTTCAAAGTTATGGCCCCTGAAATAGTCAAAAATGCACATTTTAACCTAATGATGTGCCTAGCTCAAAAATTTGATATAAATTAATGAAATCCTGCATGAGCCTTTATCATGATGTGACCTTGCACACTTGGCATTCTTGAGAATCTTAGCACTTATTATAGAGTTATGGCCCTTGAAATAGCCAAAATAGTGGATTTTTTGTTTGTGATGCTCATAGCTCAAAAAGTATATGGCCTAGAATAATGGATCTTTTATATAAAATATTTGTTGAGGCTATACCCCCTTAAGACTGTAAACAGTTGAATTATTGCCCCTTATTTGTGACATATGTACAGTGGGGGCACTACTTGTGTCCTACAGACACATTCTAGTTGTAAAATTTACATCTTTAGCTTTTAAGTTTGCTGAAAATTATGTAATGCTTAACAAATTTCATTTAAGTTAAAGTTGATTTGTTTTTCATAGAAAAGCATAATAGCCACTTTAATGTGGCACATGATTAAGTATGAAATTTTAGAAAGTTCAGAGACCATCCTAAAAAATAAAGGTTTATGTATATCACCTGTGGGAGCGGCATCTGCTAAAGTTGTCTACTCTCTATCTTGAACAGTTCTTATCCAGTGTTCACCAATCTTGGTCATAGTTCACATTTTGTATGGGCATAATGTCTCAGGCAAGTTTGATAGCCAGCTGGATCCTCTAAGTCTGCCTTGAGTTTAGCCCTTGAATTTCCACAAAAATTGAGTGTTCGCTCTCTAACTTCTGAAGTTCTTATCCAGTGTTCACCATTGTTTTCCAAAATGCTAATGGGCATAATATCTAGATTATCCCAGTCTCTATTGAGTTATGGCCCTCGAATTACTTAAACTTTAAAAAGATGACACTGTCCTCTTGATAACTTAAGCAGTTCTTATCCAATCTTCATTAAACTTAGGCGAATAATCATGGGCATATTGATTTGGCCAAGTTTTATAAGCAGGTGGATAGTCCTTGTTGCTCTGGAGTTATAACCCTTGATGCCCCTTGAATTAATTGAGGACATTTAACATCCAGTATGCTCAGTAAGTAGAATATGTCAAAAATACTTTGCTGTGATGGGCATGATATTATAACAGTTTGCCACTTTTGTTAAACGTAGAATTTGAAGTTTTAAGTGAAAAAACATTTTAGAGAGTTATGTAGCAGCTTAAGTGTACAATCAAACTTGCTGGAGAGACCACAGCTGTTAGGACCACTTGCATTGAGGCACCACTTTTTAAGTTACTTGTTTTTACGAAAATGGTACTTTTCTTCAACTTTTCAGTAATCTCATATTAAGGGTTAACAAACTTCCAAAAATGTAAATTTAATGTTCACTTATATATTTTTCATTTTGTTTCAGACACTTTAAACCTAATTCAGCAGGATATTAACAGCCTTCACCCCTTACTGCTCAACACAGATGATGATGAGGTGAACAGCCAGGTTCACAAACTCTTGTTGAGAATAGGAATCAAACAGTTATCTCCCTTTGATGTGATCAACCACCATATTATCCCAGTCATGAAGTCTGACATTTGGCAGGTAAAAGCATTTGTCTGTTCAAGGAAGAATCCAAGATGGCAAGCATCTCCCCTAAAAGCCTGCAAGCGGTTTTGATAGCTTAAAATAGAGACAAGGGTCATTTTAGTCAAAACTATAACTTAATAGATGGGAACTTAAAAAATTATCAGCTTTGTCAAATTGGTGTTTTTGAAATTTTGCAAATTTGAAAAGTGACATTTAAATATTTACACTCAAACCATGTCAGTTATATATCAGATTGCACCAATTTTCCAAGTGGATTATGCCTACAGACGCCTGTAGGAGCTCTTTGTAAAAACCAAAATGCTGGATACCCCTGCCAGTGACCTGAAGTCACAAGGGGATGAACAAAATGCTGGATACCCCTTCCAGTGACCTGAGGTCACAAGGGGATGAACAAAATGCTGGATACCCCTGCCAGTGACCTGAGGTCACAAGGGGATGAACAAAATGCTAGAGTTTTCCAGGATTTCTAGAAATCCAAGGAAAGAAAATATAAGGAAAATGACTAAGGGTTGCCTAAGTGGGCCAGGATGCTCAAGCCATCAATAATTGCACTGTTCATAACAGTAATATTTTTTTGTGTGCTCTCCCCAGCCCCACGCCCTACCCCCACCCCCGGAATATTTTATGGATGCACTGCCCTGTCTATATGTAAATCAGTCCACCAAATTTGTATAGTGCATATCTCAAAAGGTATTTGACAGAGTCATCAGACCTGACAGGATTGTCATTCAGCATGAGAAGTTGTGCACCTGGTGTTTTAATTGTGACGTAAAATGACCATACTTGAGTTATGGCCCTTGACAGTCAAAAATACGCAATAAAAGAGCCTTAAAATTGATATTGCATGTATCTCGAGAAGTATTTGATGTAGGACTATTAAACATTACAGGAATATTATTCAGCATGTGAATATGTACACCCAGGGTTTTGTTTGAGATTTCTGTCAGTCAGATAAGAGTTATGGCCATTGACATGACAGGATTGTTATATAGCATATGAAGTTTTTGCACCTGATTTTACTCAGCCAGGCCAGAGTTATTACCCCTTGACTTAGTTAAAATACACATGAAGTGCTGAGAAGTTTATGTTGCAGTTATCTTAGTCATTAAACCATGTACAGTGTCGGGGAAGTGGGGACACCAGTATTTTATGGACACACATCCAGTGTAAATCAAACAAAATTCTATATTAGATTTGTTGTAAAACATATATGAGACTAAAACCATGTTGATTTTTGCAGACCAAGTCAAATGAAATGCTAGTTGCCTACTTGATATACATCAAGGAACAAACAGAGAAACAAAATTCTGTCTGCAATATAGAGGAGATCAAAGACGTTGCTATGGTGAAAACCGATCAAGGCTTCAAGAATCCAACCAGAGAACCAGTCCATTTCCCACCAAAATATGGGAACTCAGTCAAGCTGCAAGAAAAGTTTTCTGGTAAGCATTTAGTTTGAAATAAATGAATAATAACATAAACTTAATTTTCAGTATATACAAGTTGGAAATGAGGCATGATGACGAATTACTAAAAATTCACTTGTTTCTAAATTCTGACTGGAAATTTCCACTCGAGATCAACAGTGTATTTAATGAGTCTGCAACCACTGAAATAAATATCGATAGTGTGGAAGTGAGATAAGATGGACTGAATATTTTAAATATCTGCGATGTCAAAGGCCAATAAGGTATATAATGTTTGAATTGTCCATTTGTCGCACTTCTTTGTGTACTTAACTCCCAACAATTTCCATTTAGTTGAAATAAAACTTGGTATACATTATATTTGGAGGGTATGGGCCTACTATCTGAACTTGCATGGCCAATTATTTTTCCTGGAGTTACAGCATTTATTTTGGACTTGATATAAACATGAGAACATTTTGTTCTCAACTTTCCCTACAGTGTCCATTTAATGAATATTAATGTGAATCCCCTGCCTGAAGTGGACATCCACATAAGATAAGGCCCTTTTCTGGAGTTTGAATCAGAACATACTTTACTCCTCCTTTAGTTTCTGTCCAACTGAAATGAAACTTGGTATACATCAACATGAAGTGGACAAAGCACATATTGTCAGGACTTTCATATACAATAATGATATGTCTAAAAACAATGTTTAGGTGGTATAAAGGATGCTTTTTACAGTTGGTTTGTTGATTGGTTGGTCTTTTTGTTGCAAAAAAGTTTATGGAGTGAACTACTTCCCCAGTTTTAAACGGGTTCCAATGAAACTTCATACAACTGATAACCGTGAAGTGCAGTTATGTGTGACTTTGACATTCTCTTTATGCTCCCAATCTTAAATATGTATAAATTTGAACTGAAGTGTTATTTAGAAAATTTGAACTATTGCAGGCTATGACTGGACACTGCTGCATGATTGCTATTTACCTGAGATTTGCTCACAGCCAATGATTGTTAGCTGGATGGAGTTCTTCAAGAAGCTTGGTGTGGAGGAATTCTTGTCTATCAGGCAAACAGAAATACATCTCACGAGAGAAGACGTGGTATGTCATAAAGATGTGATAATGATATAAATTCAGATAAGAACTTTGGTTAACAACCAGGGCTTGTGATTCAAATATGTTTGTAGTTAGTTTCATTGACATTGCAGGTGAATCGGATAGTGTCTTCTTAGTTTTCAAAGATTTGAGTTTACTAGAAATTGTGTTTTAACCCATATTTCCATGTGACTTGCTTTTCTTGACAACCTAGTTACATATTCATGATTTAGCTATGACAAAAATATTTCAGGTCTCCTCACCTTGGAGTGAATACAGTTCTCAGTGGCCAAATGATAAGACAGAGTTTGTCATACATGACTATCACTGTGCCGAGCTGGAGGGACTTATCATGAGGAACCGGATTCCTGCGGGAGACATGTATGCCGATCAAATGAAATATTTATGTACATATCTGGATAAAAACTGGGAAAGCAAATTCTCAAAATACTGTACTACCCATGTTCATGATAAAGATGGAATTCCTATTAAGGAAACATGCACTTCATTCAGTATTTTGCTAAAAACTGCAAAATGGTTGCCAGCAACACAAACCATAACCAGTCAGCGTTGTGACGGGACCCTGTCTCATAAATATGAGACAGTCATGAAGGAACCCTCATGCTTGTATTTACGGTCAGATGCTGTCAAGAAACTCCTCTCAGACAAAGTGCTATACTTGAATGTGCAGATTGCAGGGGAATCGTTTTATCAATTCCTTGGTCTAAAGAATACTGTTTCCATAGAAACGGTGAAGGAATATGTTTTGAAATGGTGTGAAAGAACAACAGAAGGCAGTGCAGCGACGTTATGTACATCACTTGAACACATGAGGAATGTGTACAGTTTCCTAGGTAAAGAATTGAAACGGAAAGAATTTCAAGACTTATTAAGAGAAAAGCCAGTATTCTTTGTGCCAGATAAAAGTTCCAGTCAGACTTACAATAAGTCAGAATGTGTGTCAGGTAAATTGTTGAATAGGAATGAAATTTGGTTTTCAGATAAGACTGGTTTGTTTGATAAATACAGACAAATACTGGAAGAGTTTCATTCTGATATTTGCCGTAAAAGAACTATTGAAGGCTTTTACAGTGATAAGAGTGAACTGGTGGAGCTCTTCAAACAGGAAGGTAAATTAGACCAACAGCCAAAGGTTGAAGAGTATCTGGAACTTTTGTGTCTGCTGTGTAGTACGAGTTCTCCAAAGGATGCAAGGATTTTATCTGATGTGTTGTACATTTTCTCAACAATTGGTCAGGCTCTTGTTACAGGACCAGAAGGTATGCCAGATGAGCAGACAGCAAATATGGCTCTTGATGCACTTAAATCAACTGTGAGGACAACTCTTCAGAAAAAGAAGGTATTGTTAAGTAGATCATTCTATGTAGATTCTTTTGTTAGAGGTTGTTTAAGGTTAAATATACAGTCATTGAAAAATTTAAACTTGTTATTGTTGTAAATTTGTTAACATTACACCTTGGTCTAGTGGTAAGAGTGCCGGCTTTGAGTGTGGGAGGTTGTGGGTACGCTTCCTGGTCCTGCCACACCAAAGACATGAAAAATGATGCCCGAAGGGATGTATTATGTTATACCGCCAGTGTCCGTCTGTCCATCCGTCCGTCCGATAGCAATTTCGTGTCCGCTCTGTAACTCTTGAACCCCTTGAAAGATTTCAAAGAAACTTGACACAAATGTTCACCACTCTGAGACGACGTGCAGAGCGCATGTTTTGGATGTCTCACTTCAAGGTCAAGGTCACACTTAGGGGTCAAAGGTCATATCAGTTTGTTTCGTGTCTGCTCTGTAACTCTTGAACTGCTTGAAGGATTTCAAAGAAACTTGGCACAAATGTTCACCCCACCGAGACCACATGCAGAGCGCATGTTTCAGATGACTAGCTTCAAGGTCAAGGTCCCACTTAAGGGTCAAAGGTCATATAGGACTTTGCTTTGTGTATATTGCTCTGCATTGCAGTGCTCTTGTTTTTATTTGGCAGATCCCTTTTTTGTTCACTTACAATAAATTTTTTGGAATTACTTCCCTTTTATGTTACTATAAATAGCTTATTTTGAAACTTTTTTATTATTGGCCGTAGGGAAAAACTGAGACCACCTTTCTGTGGTACAACATGGATGGTACCTCCAATTTTTAGGTGAGTTTTGACATACCTGTACCTGGTTAGGATTTTTTTGTGGACATAGAATTTTTTTTTGGAATTTCTTCCCTTTGTTGTTCCTGTACTTTGGGCTTCAACAGTCAAGTTCTTTAAATTTTGCTCCCATCCTCTGATGTAACCCTTCGGGCGTATATTGCCCCGCTTGGCGGAGCTCTTGTTTGCTTGCTGCTCAGCATAAAGAAGATAGTTTTAGGACTGGTCAGCCTGGTGTCAGTATTATGTGACCGAGTTTGATGTCATGCCACATGTCTTCAGTATGATATTCCAGTGAGGCAGCATTATAAAGTTGGGCATTGTGCTCTCTGCTACAAGTAGACACTGTCGTTTATATGACTGAAAAAATGTTGAAAAAGACACCAAACCTGGACAGAACACACAATACAACTGCATTTTAGAATTTATCATGCACTCCAATGAAATTTTACTTTTTAAAGAAAAGGAATGGGGCTGTAGAGAGTATCTCGGTACAGAGATAACCATGAGCTAAACCTGAAAGTCAAATACAAGTAATCTTAATCTTTGAGATCGTTGAATTGCAAACTTTTTGAAGAGTGAACCTAATATTAATTATAATTTCCATTCAAGAAGCCTTATTAACCGTGAAACAAATGTATTTTGTGCACTATACCACCCGAGATATTGTTTACCAGAAGTAATCAAAACATAAATTATGTAAAGCTAGTAGTCATTAGTTTTCGATTAGGTAATATCGAAATGCTTGAAAATTATTTCAATTGCGTCACTAAAATTTTTCAAAATATTCCAGTCAAAAATAAATGTTGTCATCTTACTTTCATCAAAGTTAAGTTCTGTAAGTTGAAAATTTGAAAAGATTCCAAGATAACATGACGTCATATTGACTATCTGCAAGTATTGCTGAACAGATATATTGAAATGTGCCAGTAAAATTTTCGCCTTTCTCTAGTGACCTGCATACCTAGACTGATTAGTTTTCAATTTTGCTGATGTTTTGATGACAGAAGTCCTGTTCTTTTAATGACTGTATTTTTTATTAGACTTGGGTACATGAGAACATAAAATACATTTACATTGGCATGAGCAGTTCATTGTTTATTACATTGATTGTGTATTGTTCTTTTAATGAGATTCATGGTTTGATCTGTGAATCGTTGACCCTGACTCATGGACTGGATCGGATTGCTGCATGCCTGACAATTTACAGCTCTAAAAAGGAAATAAGGAAAACTGGATATTAACATTAAAATAAAAGTTTATATTGTCTTGACAAATTATCATTTTGTTACAAGTACCTTGTTAGTATCCTCACTTTACAACATGTTGAAGGTTTTCCCAACAAGCAAACAAGTGTGGGTGAGTGTAGAGGATAAACCTTTGATTGGTGATAATAGAGAATTGGAGAAGATGTTCTGGGACAAACCAGGTGTTCATTTCCTTGATATGGAAGACCAGGCCACAAAGATCCTCAAAGCAAAGAAAGGGAAAGCTAAAGTTAAGAAAGGCACACTTAATGGTATGTTTTTCACTTCTTCTTTAACATTTATACTTGATATTATTGAATCATATATCACCAGAATTTTTAGCTCACCTGAGCAATGCTCAGGTGAGTTTTTCTGATCGCTCGATGTCCGGCGTCTGTCGTCCGTCGTCTGTCGTCTGTCGTCTGTCAACATTTAGCTTGTGTATGCGATAGAGGCTGTATTTTTCAATTAATCTTCATGAGTATTGGTCAGAATGATAACCTTGATGAAATCTAGGCCGAGTTCGAAAATGGGTCATCTCGGGTCAAAAACTAGGTCACTAGGTCAAATCAAAGAAAAACCTTGTGTATGCGATAGAGGCTGTATTTTTCAATTGATCTTCATGAATATTGGTCAGAATGATAACCTTGATGAAATCTAGGCCGAGTTCGAAAATGGGTCATCTCGGGTCAAAAACTAGGTCACTAGGTCAAATCAAAGAAAAACCTTGTGTATGCGATAGAGGCTGTATTTTTCAATTAATCTTCATGAATATTGGTCAGAATGATAACCTTGATGAAATCTAGGCCGAGTTTGAAAATGGGTCATCTTGGGTCAAAAACTAGGTCACTAGGTCAAATCAAAGAAAAACCTTGTGTATGCGATAGAGGCTGTATTTTTCAATTGATCTACATGAGTATTGGTCAGAATGATTGCCTTGATGAAATCTAGGCCGAGTTCGAAAATGGGTCATCTCGGGCCAAAAACTAGGTCACTAGGTCAAATCAAAGAAAAACCTTGTGTATGCGATAGAGGCGGTATTTTTCAATTGATCTTCATGAGTTTTGGTCAGAATGATTACCTTGATGAAATCTAGGCCGAGTTCGAAAATGGGTCATCTCGGGTCAAAAACTAGGTCACTAGGTCAAATTAAGGAAAAACCTTGTGTATGCGATAGAGGCTGTATTTTTCAATTGAGCTTCATGAATATTGGTCAGAATGATTGCCTTGATGAAATCTAGGCCGAGTTCGAAAATGGGTCATCTCAGGTCAAAAACTAGGTCACTAGGTCAAATCAAAGAAAAACCTTGTGTATGTGATAGAGGCTGTATTTTTCAATTATTCTTCATGAATATTGGTCAGAATGATAACCTTGATAAAATCTAGGCCGAGTTCGAAAATGGGTCATCTCGGGTTAAAAACTAGGTCACTAGGTCAAATCAAAGAAAAACCTTGTGTATGCGATAGAGGCTGTATTTTTCAATTGATCTTCATGAATATTGGTCAGAATGATTGCCTTGATGAAATCTAGGCCGAGTTCGAAAATGGGTCATCTAGGTTCAAAAACTAGGTCACTAGGTCAAATCAAAGAAAAACCTTGTGTATGGGATAGAGGCGGTATTTTTCAATTGATCTTCATGAATTTTGGTCAGAATGATTGCCTTGATGAAATCTAGGCCGAGTTCGAAAATGGGTCATCTCGGGTCAAAAACTAGGTCACTAGGTCAAATTAAGGAAAAACCTTGTGTATGCGATAGAGGCTGTATTTTTCAACTGATCTTCATGAAATTTAGCCAGAATGATTACCTTGATAAAATCTAGGCCGAGTTCGAAAATGGGTCATCTGGGCTCAAAAACTAGGTCACTAGGTCAAATCGAAGAAAAACATTGTGTATGCAATAGAGGATGTAGTTTTCAATTGATCTTCATGAAATTTGATCAGAGTGATTGCCTTGATGAAATCTAGGTCGAGTTTGAATATGGGTTATCTGAGGTCAAAAACTAGGTCACTAGGTCAAATTAAAGAAAAATCTTGTGTATGCGATAGAGACTGTTTTTTTCAATTGATTTTTATGAAATTTGGTCAGGATGATTGCCTTAATGAAATCTTGGTTGAATTTGAATATGGGTCATCCGAGGTCAAAAGCTAGGTCACTTGGTCAAATCAAAGAAAAAACTTGCGTATGTGATAGAGGCTGTATTTTTCAATTGATCTTCATGAATTTTGGTCAGAATGATTGCCTTGATAAAATCTAGGTCGAGTTTGAACATGGGTCATCTAGGGTCAAAAACTAGGTCATATCTAAGAAAATGCTTGTTTTATCGCAAGAGACCAATTTTTTGGTCCAATCTTAATGAAAATTGGTCAGAATATTTGTTTCCATGATCACTAGGTCAAACATGTTTTACACTGTTACGGTGTATTTCTTAGGTGAGCGACCTAGGGCCATCTTGGCCCTCTTGTTGGTAAAATGATTTCTTCTAAATGTGATCATACTGAAACATTAATCAAGTTGAACAATTAGTTGGTCAAACTTAGGTGAATAAAACATGAACAGTGTGCATCAGTTTGAGTCAGGTATTATTTTGCTTGATCGCATACTATGCATCAAATGCATCTTCTTCTAGCTTTTATTGGCTGTCATGTAAAACTATGTGGAATCTACACATATAATACCTTGAGACATTTTGAAAACATTCATTACCTATTTTAAAACAAAATTGATTTACAGTATTTGACAGTCAGAGACATCAAGAATGGATAGATGAAGTGGTTGAAGTTTGCGGTATCAAGAAGTTAAGTGAAGTTCTGGACATCGAGCCGACCCCCGACATGATAGAACCGTGTAAAGATCTACAGCTGTACTTCAGTAAGATTATACCATACATACAGCAATATTTGATGGCAAGATACAGTGACGTGTACCAGGAGCTAGAACAGATCAAAACAAAGGACATGCTGAAAGATGCAAAATTCTTTCAGGTGAGTTCGATAATTGTGTAGATTGCATAATTTTTAGTTTGGATTTATTTTGCCATTTGAAGGTTGTAATTCATTTGAAATAAATTTGGAGATGCTACAATCCATTTGAAATAGATTTGGAGATACAACCATTTCACTAAGACTTCCATGATGGGGTGGTTAAGGTCGCTAACTCTGAACCACTTGCACCTCACTGATACAGGCTGGAAACCTTGCCTGGGGTATAGAATCCTTTATTTGAGGAAGACATCCAGCTGGCTTATGGAAGGTTGGTGGTTCTATACCAAGGTGGAAGAGGGGCACCTGGAGTCTTTCTTCACCAACAAAAGCTGGAAAATTCACCATATAACCTTGTGTTGATATGACACAAAATCCAACAAAATAAACAAAAAAACAACAGTTTAAACATAAGCCCATGATATACTGTTTGTTGTCAGACTTTTTGCAAGAAGTTTGCATCTTCAGTATTTAGAAAATAAAAGAAAACCAGTCGGTTACCAAGATAAGATTTAGAAAAAATCCCATAAACTTAGAATTATTAGTCCCCTACTGGTTGAAAACCAGTTTCGGGGACTATAGGAATGCGCTTTTCCGTCATTCTGTCATTCCGTCATTCTGTCATTCCGTCCGTTCGCAATTTCGTGTCCGGTCCATAACTCTTTTATCCATGAAGGGATTTTAATATTACTTGGCACAAATGTTCCCCATGATGAGACGACGTGTCATGCACAAGACCCGGACCCCTAGCTTAAAGGTCAAGGTCACAATTGGAGGTCCAAGGTCAACAGGGCTTTTTTCCTGTCCGGTCCATAACTCTCCCATCCATGAAGGGATTTTAATATCACTTGGCACAATTGTACCTCATATAAGATGATTTTTCATGCACAACTTTGAGACCCCTAGCTCAAAGGTTCAAGGTCAAACTTAGAAAGTCAAATGTTAACATGGCATGAACAGGGTCTGTTTCGTGTCCGGTCCATAACTCTTTCATCCATGATGAAATTTTTTAATATTACTTGTCACAAGTGTTTCCAGATGAGACGACGTGTCATGCCAAAACCTGCACCCCTAGCTCAAAGGTCAAGGTCACAATTTTGAGGTCAAAGGTCAACAGGGTTTTTTTTCCTGTCCAGTCCATAACTCTCCCTTCTATGAAGGGATTTAATATCAATTGGCACAATTGTACCTCATAATAAGACGATGTGTCGTGCACAACTTTCAGACTCCTAGCTCAAAGGTCAAGGTCACACTTAGCAGCATATGTTAACATGTCTTTAAACAGGGTCTTTTTTCCTGTCCGGTCCATAACTGTGTCATTCATTAAGGGATTTCAATATTACTTAGCACAGGTGTTCCCCATGATGAGACAACATGTCATGTGCAAATCCCGGAGCCTTGCTCAAAGGTCAAGGTCACCATTGGGGGTCAAATGTCAATAGGGCTTTTTCCTGTCTGGTTCCATAACCCCTGCCACCATGAAGGATTTTGATATTATTTGGGCACAAATGTTTCCCCATGATGAGGCAACATTTCATGCGAAAAACCCCGGGACCCCTAGCTCAAAGGTAAAGGGTCACAATTTGGAGGCCAAAGGTCAATGGGTTTTTTTTCCCTGTCCGGTCCAGAACTTTGTCATCCATCAAGGATTACAATATTACTTGGCATAAATGTTCCCCATGATAAGACAATGTGTCATGCGCAAAACCCAGAACCCTAGCTTTAAGGTCAAGGTCACACTTTGAGATAAAAGGGCCCAATAGATTTTTTTTCCTGTCCGGTCTATAACTTTGTCATGCAAAACAGGATTTAAATATCATTGGCACAAACTTTTCCCCTGGATGAGACAACATGTTGTGCGCAAACCCCCGGGCTCTAGGTCTAAGGTCAAGGTCATACCTAGAGGTCAAATTCAAGAATGACTTTGTCTGGAGCATTTCTTCTTTATGCATTGAGGGGTTTTTAATGTAACTTGGCACAAATGTTCACCACTATGAGACGAATTGCCGCGTGCCAGAACCAGGCCCTGGGTCTAAGGTCAAGGTCATACCAGAGGTTAAAGGTCAAATTCAAGAATGACTTTGTCCGGGAGCATTTCTTCTTAAAGCATGGAGGGATTTTGATGTAACTTGGCAGAAAATTCACCACTATGAGGCACACTTTTTTTAGAATTATGTCCCTTTGTTGTTACTATAAATAGATTATATTGTAACTTTTTTATTACTGGCCGTAGGGAAAAATTGAGACCACTTTTCTGTGGTACAACTGTACGGTACCCCAAAATTTTTTAGGTGTATTTTGATCTATCTCTACCGGGTAAAGAGTTCCTTTGGGTGGGCTTATATTTTATAAAATTTTTTTTATTTTTTTTTTAGGGTTAATTTCACTTGTTGTTACTATAAATAACTTTTATGATAACTTTTGTATGATCGGCTAAAAAAATTCCAAATGAAAACAACTGTACGTTTTTTATATATGCAAATTTTAATCCAAGTGCTTTGTTATATTATATTGTATATATAGTACAATATTGTTTATACATCATTGACAGATATCAGTTCATTATGTTATACTGCAGTAGAGAAAATTAGGTGCCTTCCAGTAGGGGACTTTGTATTGCATGGCAATACTTCATTCACTTGTTTCTTCCTATTTCTTTAGGTATTAGTTGAACACTATACAATTCTCTTGTCTGATGTTTCATTTTGATTTTTTTGCAACAGGCCGGCAAGCTTGAAGTAAGTTACTGGTTAACATCAATGACCAAAGACACATTTGTTGTACAAGAAGTGAAGTGTAACATAACACCACCCGAGTTCTATTTCCATAAAGATCACGTCGCCGCTGTATCTGAGATAAATAAAGAAGTAGCTAAATATTTCAGCCGTGGAGATAGCGAGTGTAATACTGCTCTCAGGTTTGTATCTTCTACAACAATTTATTTCTGTAAAGATCACCTCACAACTATGTCTTAGGTAATTTGTTTTCATAGTGTAAAAAATCATAAGGTTGATTATAGACTGAATAATTAATGTCTTTACAAATGGAAACATATTTATTAATTAAATGGGTTCATTTATCCTGGTCATTTAAAACTTCTAATCAACAGTTACTGACTTATAGAAAAAATGTCTGTAGATAAGTTTTATGATATACAAGGTCTTGACATGGATGGATGTCAGATCAGAACAAGTTTGTCCAATGGTAGCTTCTCCAGTAGTTTAAGTTTTGAGCAACCCCAATGCAAGACAGTGATGCTCTTGGCTCTCTACCAATATATAAAGGAGGAGGGGGACTTACTGACTGGCAGGGAGATAAATATTCTATTAGCAAATTGAATGTGAAAGGGACATGTTAGGAAAAAATATAATATTTAAATGACTTGTTTTCAGATCATTTCTGTCAGAGTGTTCAAATATAATATCAGGAGTAACTGCAGAAACTATTGAAGCAGTTCTACAGAGGCATGAAGCAGATGGTATAGAGGTAGCAGATGATGAAAAATGGGTGGTAGAACCACCACTTATAGAAATACCAGTAGAAACACCACCTGAGCCAGGTAAATTAAACGTTTTTCTGTAATCATTCAAATCTTGCTTATTTGCTGCTCTGAAAAGCTATTTATCTTTTTCTTAATTGTTCAGTGCAGAATAGGATCTTTACGGAAATTTAAGGAAAATATGAATTCATAGTAATTCAGTTTATTGTAGCTTTGCAAGAAAAAGCAGTGAAATTGTCATTAATGTTTTTCGTTTAAGAATTTTATTCATTGTCAGTTTACAATAGCCATAGTTTAGTACTGACAATCAATAGATTTTGAATCCTGGTCTTGTGCGAATAAAGCAGTAGCAATTTGATCTGTGCCTCTATTTGAAGTGATCAGATGTCTTCAGTGAACCAGAACCTATAGAATCTATTAACTTCCTTTCATTGAAATATTAAATACTGATCAGACAACTTCCATTGATTTTACAGAAGAAGAAGAAGCTGTAGTTGAAACTGAAGTTCAGCAGGAGACAGGACCTGAAGTTAAACGAGAAGAGCCGTTTGAGATGAGACATTGGCCACCTGTAGGAGACCACAGGAACATACATCAAGGAGGTATAGGCTATTAGCAGCAACTGTTTATTTGTAATGTCTGAGACAGTTTTCATATTGTCAGCATTGCCATGTTTGTATAAGTTTGGATGCACAAACATATCCAGAAGCTATAGTATATTAGGTGTATATCCACTTTTAATACTCAAAATCCAACAGGATCATTACTGTTGAAATGATTTCCACACATTATAGCAATTGGAAAGTAAAATCATTTTTGTTGGGACATGTATCAAATTGAATCCAAGTTAGATAAAAAAAGTGTTGGTACTGTATTTATTAGGTACACAGGATAGAATCTCGAAAGGTCGGTTACCTAGGGAAGCGCATGAGTATAGACAGTCACTTAGGAATCTTCCGACAAACATCAGGCTTGTTGACAAAGAGGAATATGGGGAGACAGTTGATAGCACTGAATCAGGGACCAAAGATAATGAATCCAAAAACAAATTGAATGAGTCTGATGAAGACACTGATAGAATAGAGAGAAGTAAGACAGTTTTTAAAATGATTAAAATGTTTTTGTTCTTCTTCATAATGTTATAGTGTTAGAATGTTCAAATTTCATAGTATATATCTGTAAAAATGTGTTTTATATTACCATTTTGAGAAGTAGAGAAATAGAGAAGATATGCAAATTAAATTAGGTATTGAAAGAATACTAGGATATCAGTCAGAATCAAACTAATATCTTGATTTCATCAATTTGACTTATAAGTCCATCCAGTCATAGAGATTCTGGAGATTCTATGCTCTGTAAATTACCTGATCACTAGATGCTTTTGTTCTTTACTTATTATGTCTCCCACCACACAGTGGTGTGGGAGACATATTGATTTACTCCAGTCTGTGTGTGTGTCTGTCTGTCTGTCTGTGTGTCTGTGTCTGTGTGTGTGTGTGTGTGTGTGTGTCTGTCTGTCTGTCTGTCTGTCACAAAGCTTGTCCGCACTCTAAGTCAAACATTTCTCACCCGATCTTCACCAAACTTGAACCAAATGTGTCTGACCATAAGACCTTGGCCAAGTTCGATAACTAGCCAAATCGGCCCAGGCACTTAGGAATTATGGCACTTGAATTACCGAAAAATCCTCGGAGCGCATGCGCTTTCGTGCACCCAAACCGTACCCTATACTACTTTTATTAGTAGTATAGGGTACGTTTTGGGTGCAAGAAAGCGCATGCACAAGTAGTATAGGGTACATTTTGGGTCCAAGAAAGCGCAGACTGACTTACTATTTAGGTGATTAGGCAGTTGTGGGAGACATGCGCTTTTCTCAAAAGCATCTCTAGTTGACATTGATGTCTTTGTTACTTGAGGTTTGTAATATTGATCAGTATATTGGCAAGGTTTCTCTTTAGTTTTTTGTTAGGAAGATTATGAATGTGTATGTATTGTAATTGTGAGAATATTCTGTTAAATGTCGATACTTTTTCACAGGGAAAAGGAAGCTGTCAAGTTGCGACGAGGAAGGAAGTGTCAAGCGACAGTCTAAGGAAGGTCGAAGAGAATATATACATGATGGTACATGATTTCATACTCATTAAAAGATACTAAGCATTGTCATTTCTCTACAATATAAAAACTTCTCTTTCATATTTTTAGCTCACCTGTCATGTAGTGTCAAGGTGAGCTTTTGTGATCGCCCGTCGTCAGTCCGTCCGTCGTCTGTTCATAATTTCTTGTGAACACGATAGAGACCACATTTTGCAATCAATTTTAATCAAACTTGCACACAATTTGTATTGGCATAATACCGTGGTTTGTTTCGAAAACCAGATCCAATCATGGGTTCCAGAGTTACGGCCCCTCAAAGGGCCAAAATTTGCTATTTTGGCTTGTGAACACTATAGAGACCATATTTTGCAATTGATTTTAATAAAACTTCCACACAACTTGTATTGGCATAATATCTCAGCTCCTTTCAAAAAGTGGCAAGATCCCATCATGGGTTCCAGAGTTATGGCTTCATTTATGGTTACATTTGATAGAAACGTGCAAAATATCTTTAACAACAATAGATCTTGGATTCTATGCTGAATCTTGCAGATCCAATCATAGGTTCTGAAGTTACAGCCCCTGATGGACCCCTGAGAGAGCCAAAATTTGTTAATTTTTACCTTGTGAACATGATAGATGACATTTTACATTAGATTTTAACCACACTTACATACAACTTAAGTCACAATAAGATCTTGGTTCCTTTAGATAACTGGTTAGATTCCATCATGTGTTCTAGAGTTAATGCCCCTGAAAGGGGCAAATATTTCAATTTTGTCCTTTCAGCCATATAGAGGTTTCATTGATGCTTTGATTTGATACAAACTTGCACAGAATGTTTATCTTGATAATGTATAGGATAAGTTCGAAACTAGGTCATGTGGGGTCAAAAACTAGGTCACCAGGTCAAATCAAAGGAAAAGCTGTTAACACCATAGAGGCCACATTTATGACCGACCCTATCTTCATGAAACTTGGTCTGAATATTTATCTTGATGTTTCCTATACCAGTTTCAAAACTGGGTCATATGGGTTCAAAAACTAGGTCACGGTTAAATGAAAGGAAAAGCTTGTTAACACTATTGAAGCCACATTTATAGCCCTATCTTCATGGAACTTGGTCAGAATGTTCCTCTTGATGATTCCTAGACCAAGTTTGCTAGGTCACCCGCTTAAATCAAAAGAAATGCTTGTTAACACTCTAGAGGCCATATTTTTGACCCTGTCTTCATGAAACTTGGTCAGAATGTTTATCTTGATGATTCGTATGCCAAGTCTGAAACTGGATCATGTGGGGTCAAAAACTAGGTCACCACTCAAATCAAAGGAAAAGCTTGTTAACACTGTAAAGGCCACATTTATGACCCTATCTTCATGAAACTTGGTCAGAATGTTTATCTTGATGATTCCAAGGCCAAGTTTAACAGGTGAGTGATATAGGGATATCATGACCCTCTTGTAAAAATATCAGTTGTCTTTTTAAAAATGAGAACAATGAGCAAAAACAATCAGTAGCCGCGTGTCTAGAATGCAGCCTCTCCAAAACCTTACAACAGTCTATGTATGATTGGGCAGATGATTGTTTTTTTTACACAAAAATACATTGATGTAAAATAGTTAACAATAGAAACAAAACAGAGGAACACAGTGGGGCTCATTCTATGAACAGTCAAAAGCTAAAACACAACTGGCGAGTTTAAACTGGTTTTATTGTATGCAACAAACCTACCTTTCTCTGAAAACATTCTGCTCCCCCGCCCTCCCCCCTTCCCCCCACACACACCACTAAGTCACAGGACAGTGTGAACCACTAGGTAAATACCAGACACACAATGCTAACAGAATGAACAACATGTAAGACAGCTTGCATGAGCCTAAAACATTATTCCTGCCGGATAGCTAAGGTCATTTACTTCAAATCACTTCCTGTTCACCACTGTGTGATCAATTCCTGTTCACCACAGTGTGATCACTTCCTGTTCACCACTGTGTGATCACTTCCTGTTCACCACTGTGTGTTTGAAACTTCACTTGGGGTGTAGAATTCATTCATCTCACAGGATTATAGAATGCTTGTGGTTCTACCTATACTGTAAAATCATTTAATTTCGTGGGCATCAAATTTCGTGGTTTTGGTCAAAACGGCAATTTCGTTGGGATATGAATTCGTGGATTTCAAATTTTGAATATAAAATGAATGGAAATTTTACGTTTTCGTTGGGATTAAATTTCGTGGATTGACTCAACCACGAAATCCACGAAAATTAGTCCCCCACGAATATTAATGATTTCACAGTATTTGTGTTTGTGCTTAAAAAATGCACTCGCTCTGGGTTTCACCAGTCTTCATCATCAAAAAATAGAAAAATGCCATATGACAAATTGTGTAAGTGTCAAGTATCACATATTTTCTTGTGGCAGTCCATTTATGCAACATTTTCACATGCAACCCCTTTCAAAGAAGATGCATTTTATGGTTCTGCTAATTGTCTGCTTGTTTATAGACCATTTGATTTTCAAATAATTTAATCTACAGTAGTCAAAGGATGCCTGAGGTCAGTATTGTTTTGTTTTGTTTTGGGGTCAGTAGGTCAAAGGTCAAGATCACAATGACATTTAGACTGAAGACAGTTTCTGCTAAGTAAATAATGAATACTTTGGCCTATGATAGTCAAACTTGAGAGGAAGATGGCTTGTGGTCATTTGAAGATTGCCTGTATTCATTAGATGACTCTCATTATTTTTAAGGTCATTAAGTCATAATCACAGCATGCACAATTACTTACTCTGTTGCCATGGTTAGTGGTATATATATTTTAGAAGCAGCTTTTTTTCCCTTTAATCATTAAAATCTGAATTTTGGAAAGAATAGTTTACGCAAAATACTCAAACTTGCCATTATGCATATTTTAGAGTGCCAGTGCTATACAAACACGCTATGACTTTCACATATTTTACCTAAATGACATTATACTTGCATATATTAGTAACAGTTTTTAGACAATAAAAATCTATTATTAAGAGGGAATACCATTTCTTTCTGCTACTTTTGACTTATTTTGACATATGTATAAAACAGGAAAACACACAGAAGCCAGTGGTGATGAGAGGAGTACAAGAGGCAACAGAGGTGAAGGTCACTACAGGTCAGTAAATATGGAAGGTCAGTCTGGCAGGTTCAGGGATGAAGAAGCTGGCCCTGCATCTAGCAATGAAGAAAGTGGACACAAACCTAAAAATGATGAAGGTTTATTTTAATTTTTCAAACCTTTCAAATAAAACAATTCTTGACTATCAGTTGATGTTGTTTCTATTTTCCAATGTATTCAGACCCTGTAGGAGATAGCACCTGAGGCAATTCAAATTTTGTATAATCATGCCCCATTTCTTCTCAAATCAAAGATAACCAGAGCTGAGACAGACTTTGCTGAGTTAGTAAAAGCAAAAAAAAGTAGAAATTTGAAGAAAAAAAAAACACTTCCAACAAAAGAAATATATTTTGCAGCTAGACTACCAGTAATTCTTCACTTTTACCAAAGTACTCAGCAGAACAAACTTTCTCTAGAACTCTACGAGGATGAATTTGTCATGTTTCAAGTAGTAATTCCTTTTCCAAAATGTGAGTTTCTGCATCAGATATAAAATTAATAATTGATATTGTTACTTCAAGATGATAGTGACAGACAGAAGTTGAAACACAGACAGAATGAAGATGATGATCAACATGATGATAACTACCAATATCAAAGAAGACAACGGAGGAGAGGTTTGTAAATACTTGTATGTCACTTTGTCTGTCATACAGCAATATGAAATATATAAAGGATAAATATATGTACATAAAGAGCTCTTTAAACAAAACAAAAGTAAACAAAAGACTGCTAAAAATTTAGAACTGAAACTATTACTGTGAAATCATTTAATTTCGCTGGCATGAAATTTCGCGCAAACGTGAAAAAGGACTGTTTCGCGCAGGCTTTAATTCGCGCATTTTCAATTTATAAATGAAAAAATAAATTAAAAAATAATAATAGCTCGGTCTTAAATTCGCGCAATGGTTCTAGCGCGTAATACGCGAAAATTCGTCCTACGCGAATAAAAATGATTTCACAGTATACTTTTACTGACTAGATTTGATATTCGAAAATTAATTCATGTTCATTATTTCATTAACTTTCTCACAATTGCATATATATTGCAGTGTGTTTAAACTGGCTCCTTCCCTTATTATGCAAGTAAGCATTACATTCTTCACCTGTAGCAACAAACCAGTCACTTTCTTGAAAGAGGAAGTTTTATCAGTCGATATCAGAAACAAATTTATCAATTGTAGGTTTTTACACGTGGACAGGCTTACATGTAGATGTGCTGTGTAATAACTGTTATCCCTGTAGTTTTTCAAATAATGTCTTTATGTTGTTTAGTGTCTGATTTCCCACAGTTCAGAATTCTCATGCACAGGATACATGTCTGAGATGTTAGATATATTATAGAATATGAACTACGAGTCATGGTAAATCAGAAGATAAAGTACAAGTTTCATCCTAACATTCTCATTAAATTGTGATAAGATGTGCTGAATTTTCTTTGCGCTTAACTTTCTTCATTTGAGTAGTGATGAACCGGATGTCAAGCAACAGTTTGACATCATAATTGACTATGTTTGCTCTTAACTCTGTCATGCAATTTGCTCTTAGCTCTGTCATGCAACAGTTTGACATCATAATAGACATGTATGGTTGCTCTTAGCTCTGTCATGCAATGCACACTTAGCTCTGTCATGCAACAGTTTGACAGCATAATTGACATGAATGTTCACTCTTAGCTCTGTCATGCAACAGTTTGACATCATAATTGACATGAATGTGCGCTCTTAGCTCTGTCATGCAATTCACTCTTAGCTCTGTCATGCAACAGTTTGACATCATAATTGACATGAATGGTTGCTCTTAGCTCTGTCATGCAATTCGCTCTTAGCTCTGTCATGCAACAGTTTGACAGCATAATTGACATGAATGTTCGCTCTTAGCACTGTCATGCAACAGTTTGACATCATAATTGACATGAATGTTCACTCTTAGCTCTGTCATGCAATTCACACTTAGCTCTGTCATGCAACAGTTTGACAGCATAATTGACATGAATGTTTGCTCTTAGCTCTGTCATGCAACAGTTTGATGGCATAATTGACGTGAAAGTTCGCTCTTAGATTTGTCATGCAATTCACTCTTAGCTCTGTCATGCAATTCACTCTTAGCTCTGTCATGCAACAGTTTGACATCATAATTGACATGAATGGTTGCTCTTAGCTCTGTCATGCAATTCGCTCTTAGCTCTGTCATGCAACAGTTTGACAGCATAATTGACATGAATGTTCACTCTTAGCTCTGTCATGCAACAGTTTGACATCATAATTGACATGACTGTTCGCTCTTAGCTCTGTCATGCAATAGTTTGACATCATAATTGACATGAATTTCACTCTTAGCTCTGTCATGCAAGAGTTTGACAGCATAATTGACATGAATGTTTGCTATTAGCTCTGTCATGCAACAGTTTGACAGCATAATTGACGTGAATGTTCGCTCTTAGCTCTGTCATGCAGTTCACTCTTAGCTCTGTCATGCAACAGTTTGACAGCATAATTGACGTGAATGTTCACTCTTAGCTCTGTGCTTTAGCAGTTGTTTATCATCATCAATTGCCTGACAACATGCAGAGTTCCAAGTGGGACCTTGACTTTGGTTGAATGCTTTGTATGTTGTCCTGATGAGATAAACAACTGATGCTAGTTGTATAAAAATCTTCCATGTGGTTCAGACAATAAATTTTCTTGTATTTTGTAGGTGACCCAATTTGGAGCACCATGGCAACAGAGTACACATTTGATGAGCTTGGATATGGTGAAGATCTTCCAGTACCCTTGAACTTAGAAGAAGGTGCGGCTGACCCTGAGATAGGACGATGGGGTGAACAACTTGTTGCTCATTATCTTGAAAAACAAAAAGAACTTGGAAATATTATTGGTTATCTGTGGAGGAACAAAGAGGAGGAGGCAGGATTTCCATTTGATTTTGAAGTTCAAATCCAAGATGAAAATGGCACTCGTAAAGACTACATTGAAGTGAAGAGCACACAGTCCAGCGACAAAGAAGTGTTTCAGATATCAGTGCAACAGATAAAATTTGCAGATGAGAAAGGAGATGGATTTCATATTTATCGAGTTTTCAATGCTGGACATTCAGAAAAGGTGCGGTTGATACGTATCACTGACTTGAATATGCGTCTTTCAACAAAACAGGTTAAACTTTGTATGATGATCTGATGTGTACACATATCAAACCCGAGTATCAGCTAGAGTGTCTGTGAAATAAATGCATATTAAGCTGATTAAATGTTTTACCTGTCATTTTTGTTTAGTGTGAAGACTGAATACAATCTGTATTGGATATATTAAAATTTATCAATCAAAGTTCTTTAAAGCATAGTCAAGAAATTGGACTCGAGTCTTTTTACTTTTCTTTTTACACATTTTTATGCCCCCCCGAAGGGAGACATATTAGTTTTCAACTGTCCGTTCGTTCGTTCTTCACAACGTTAACTTTTTGCATGAAGGCACTTTACTCGTGAACCACTGCACGCAGGACCTTCAAACTTCACATGCTGATAGTACTTATTAAGTACACCACCCCTACTGACTGGGGTCACCAGGTCAAAGGTCAAGGTCACAGGGGCCAACGTTAACTTTTTGCATGAAGGCACTTTACTCGCGAACCACTGCACCCAGGACCTTCAAACTTCACATGCTGATAGTTCTTAATGAGTACACTACCCCTACTGACTTTGGGGTCACCAGGTCAAAGGTCAAGGTCACGGGGGCCCAACGTTAACTTTTGCATGAAGGCACTTTGCTCGCGAACCACTAAAACCCAGGAACTCAAACTTCACATGCTGATATACTTACTGAGTACACCACCCCTACTGACTTTGGGGTTTCACCAGGTCAAGGTCACGGTACAGGACCAACATTAATTTCTGCATGAAGGCACTTTTTCCGACCACTTCACCAGGACCTTCAAACTTCAGATGTGATAGTACTTTAAAGCAAGCCCAAAGAAATTGGACTCGATCTTTTTACTTTTCTTTTTACACATTTTTAGCCCCCGAAGGGAGAAAATTTAGTTTTCAAACTGTCCGTTCGTTCGTTCTTCACAAGTTAACTTTTGCATGAAGGCACTTTATTGTGAACACTGCACGCAGGCCCTTTTCAAAACTCACATTTGATAGTATTTTTAAAGTACCACCCCAATGACTGGGTACCAGGTAAAGGTAAGGACAGGGGCAACGTTAACTTTTTGCATGAAGGCACTTTATTTCGCGAACCACTGCACCCGGCCCTTTCAAACTTCACATGCTGAAGTTCTTAAGAGTACACTACCCCTACTAAATTTGGGGGTCCCCAAAGGTCAAAGGTCAAGGTCACAGGGCCAACGTTAACATTTTGCATGAGGCACTTTGCTCAAGAACCACGCCCCAGGAACTTCAAACTCACATGCTGATAGTACTTACTGAGTACCCCCCCCCTACTGACTTTGGGGTCACCAGGTCAAAGGTCACGGTCACAGGGACCAACATTAATTTCTGCATGAAGGCACTTTACTCCCGAACCACTTCACCCAGGACCTTCAAACTTCAGATGCTGATAGTACTTACTGAGTACACCACCCCTACTGACTTTGGGGTCACCAGGTCAAAGGTCAAGGTGCTGTGGGGGCATTTGTCACCATTAGTGACAGCTCTTGTTTGTGTCAAATTTGGGTTGAAAACACTTTATTTGATACACTCTGCATTTTATCATCTGCCGTAATGAGGCATAAATTGGAAAAAAACTGGACACCTTTTTAGCTCACCTGTTTCTGATCGCTCGATGTCCGGCGTCTGTCTTCTGTCTGTCGTCTGTCTGTCAACATTTAACTTGTGTTTGCGATAGAGGCTGTATTTTTCAACTGATATTCATGAAATTTGGTCAGAATGATTACCTTGATGAAATCTAGGCCGAGTTCGAAAATGGGTCATCTGGGGTCAAAAACTAGGTCACTAGGTCAAATCAAAAAAAAAACCTGTGTATGCGATAGAGGCTGTTTTTTTTAGTTAATCTTCAGGGAATTTGGTCAGAATGATTACCTTGATGAATCTAGGCCGAGTTTGAAAAGGGGTCTCGGGGATCAAAAACTAGGTCACTAGGTCAAATCAAAGAAAACCTTTGTGTATGCGATAGAGGCTGTATTTTTAGCTCATCTGATTTTTTGAAAAAAAAAATGATGAGTTATTGTCATCACTTGAGCGGTTGTCGGCGTTGGCGTCTGCGTTGGTGTTGCCTGGTTAAGTTTTATGTTTAGATCAACTTTTCTCTTAAACTATCAAAGCTATTGCTTTGAAACTTGGAATACTTGTTCACCATCATAAGCAGACCCTGTACATCAAGAAACATAATCCATCTTGCTTTTGCAAGAATTATTGCCCCTTTTGGACTTAGAAAATCAGTTTTTGGTTTAAATTTTTATTTTTTTGGTCGGGTTTTTTCTCCTAAACTTTTCAAAGCTATGCTTTAAAACTTGCAACACTTGTTCACCATCATAAGTTGGACCCTGTACAGCAAGAAACATAACTCCATCCTGCTTTTTGCAAGATTTATGGCCCCTTTTGACTTAGAAAATATCAGATTTCTTGGTTAAGTTTTATGTTTAGGTCAACTTTTTCTTAAACTATCAAATCTTTTGCTTTGAAACTTGCAACACTTGTTCACCATCATAAGCTGACCCTGTACAGCAAGCAACATAACTCCATCCTGCTTTTTGCAATAATTATTGCCCCTTTTGGACTTAGAAAATCATTTTCTTGGTTGAGTATTATGTTTAAGTCAATTTTTCTCATAAACTATCAAAGCTATTGCTTTAAAACTTACAACAGTTTTTCACCATCATAAGTGGACACTGTACATCAAGAAACATAACTCTATCCTGCTTTTTTCAAGAATGATGGCCCTTTTTAGACTTAGAAAATCATGGCTAGGACAATGTTTCTATTACACAAAAAAAATCAGATGAGAGTCAGCACCCGCAAGGCGGTGCTCTTGTTCAATTAATCTTCATGAATTTTGGTCAGAATGATAACCTTGATGAAATCTAGGTCAAGTTTGAATATGGGTCATCTTGGGTCAAAAACTAGGTCAGTAGGTCAAATAAAAAAAAAAACCTTGTGTATGCAATGGAGGTTTTATTTTTCAATTGATCTTCATGAATTTTGGTCAGAATGATTGCCTTGATAAAATCTAGGTCAAGTTATAATATGTATTATCTGGGGTCAAAAACTAGGTCAAATCAAAGGAAAAGCTTGTATATGCGATAGAGGCTGTATTTTTCAGTTGATTTTCCTGAAATTAAGTCCAAATGATAATCTTAATGAAATCTAGGCCGAATTTGAAAATGGGTCAAAAAGTAGGTCACTAGGTCAAATCAAAGAAAAACCTTGTGTATGTGATAGAGGCTGTATTTTTCAATTGATCTTCATGAAATTTGGTCCGAATGATTGCTTTGAGGAATCTAGGTCAGGTTTGAATATGGTCATCTGGGAAAAAAAATTAGGTCACTAGGTCAAATCAAAGAAAAACTTTGTGTATGCGAAAGAGGCTATTTTTGTCAGTTGATCTTCCTGAATTAAGTCAGAATGGTTGCCATGATGAAATCTAGTCAAGTTTGAATATGGGTCCATCTTGGTCAAAAAGTAGGTCACTAGGTCAATAAAAAGAAAAACCTTGTGTATGTGATAGAGGCTGTATTTTTCAATTGGTCTTCATGAAATTTGGTCAGAATGATAGCCTTGATAAAATCTAGGTCAAGTTTGAATATGGGTCATCTGGGATCAAAAACTAGGTCACTAGGTCAAATCAAAGGAAATACTTATACTCAAGATTTTGCTCCAATTTTAATGACAATTGATCGGGATATTTTTTTCCATGAAATCACTAGGTCAAACATGTTTACACTGTATAATATGTTGTGTTATTGGTGTGTTTATCAGGTGACTGACCTAGGGCCATCTTGGCCCTCTTGTATTCTGTGGACTATGTTTTAGCTCACCTGAGCATGAAGTGCTCGGAGTAGGGTATTGTGATTGCTCACCTTCTGCCAGTCAACGTCCATCTATACTTTTCTTCAGGAGACAACTCCTCTGAAACTACTGGTCGACATTTGCAATTTGCACCAAACTTGATCTGTAGCATTCTTGCATAGTCCTTATTAAAGTTTGTGCAATGTTTCAGCTTGGCCCTAGCCTGGGAATCCAGTCTGACAATTTCTAACTTTATTTGTACCTGCGAATTGACAATATCAGAAACTTTATGAATGCCAATTTACACTAATTAGTGCAAATTTAGTGGGATTTTTAAAGCATAGGTATTAGGTATGTTTTCGTCTGACAACGCAGGTATTATCAATGCCTTCTCAGGCTAGCTTTGCCCCTTTTAGGGGCTGTCACAGCTAAAAATAGAAAAACCTTAAAATGACTTCTCATGAACTGCTTGATGGATCGTCATAGACTTGGTTTGAAGCATCATTATTAGGTCCTCTCCTAAGCATGTGGGCCCTTGGCCTCTTTTAGGGGCTGTTAGAGCTGAAAATAGAGATACTTTTAAAAAACTTCTTCTGGTGAACTGCTTGATGAATCTTCATCAAACTTGGTCTATAGCATCCTTGTAAGTTCTTCTGCAATTTTTTAGCTCACCTTCCATGTAGTGACAAGGTGAGCTTTTGTGATCGCCCTTCGTCTGTCGGCCATCATTGTCAGTCCACAATTTCTTGTGAACATGATAGAGACCACATTTTGTAATCAATTTTAATCAAATTTGCACACAACTTGTATTGGCATAATATCTCGGTTCCTTTCGAAAACTGGCCAGATCCCATCTTCATGGGTTCCAGAGTTATGGCCCTTTAAAGGGTTTTGTGAACACGATAGAGACCACATTTTGCAATCAACTTTAATCAAATTTGCACACAAATTGTATTGGCATAATATCTTGGTTACTTTTGAAAACTGGCCAGATCCCATCATGGGTATCAGACTCATTGCCCCATTAAGGGCCAAACTTTGCTATTTTTGGCTTGTGAACATGATAGAAACCACGTTTTGTAATCAACTTTAATTGAACTTGCACACAAACTTGTATTGCCATAATACCTCGGTTCCTTTCGAAAACTGGCCAGATACCTTCATGGGTTCCAGAGTTATGGCCCCTTAAAGGGCCAAAATTTGCTATTTTGGCTTTAGCAGCCATATAGAGACCTCATTTAAGATTTGATTTGATACAAACTTGCAAAATATTTTTAACAACAATAAATCTTGGATTCCGTGATGAATCTGTCAGATCCAATCATAGGTTTGGGAGTTACGGCCCCTGATTGACCCCAGAAAAAGCTATAAAAAAAAATTTTACCTTGTGAACACAATAGAAGTGACATTTTATACTTGGTTTAAACCACACTTACACACAACTTAAGTCACAATAAGATCTCTCTTCCTTCAGAAAAGCAGCTAGATTCCATCATAGGTTCTAGAGTTACTGCCCTGAAATGGGAAAAATTTTTCTATTTGGGGCCCTTTCAGCCATAAGATGTTTATTTATTAATTTTTTTTGATAACAAACTTGCACAAAATGATTATCTTGATGTTCTAGGCCGGGATTGAACTGGGTCATGTCGGGTCAAAAACAGGTCATCGTCAAATAAAAGGAAAAGCTTGTTAAAACAGCCTAGAGGCCACACTTATAAACCCCAAATTTCATGAAATTGGTCAGAATGTTTATCTTGATGATTTCTAGGCCAAGTTTAAAACTGGCTCATATAGGGTCAGAAACTAGGTCATCAGGTCAAATCAAAGGAAAAGCTTGTTAACACTCTTTAGGCCACATTTATTACCCTATCTTCATGAAACTTGGTCAGAATCTTTATCTTGATGAGTCCTAGGCCAGGTTTGAAACTGAGTCATGTGGGGTCAAAAACTGGGTCACCCGGTCAAATCAAAGGAAAAGCTTGTAACACTCTTGTTCATTTGATGTGCATGAAGCTTGGTCAGAATGTTTGTCTGCATTGAAATATCACATGAATTTTTATCTGGGTCATGTGGGGTTAAAAACTAGGTCACCAGGTCAAATCAAAGAATAAGCTTGTTTACAACCTAAGGGGCACATTTTTGATTGTATCTTCAAAACTATGTCAGGATGTTTGTTATCATGAAGTCTTGGGTGATTTCAAATCTGGGTCATGTGGGGTCAGAAACTAAGTCACTAGGTCAAATCAAAGGAAAAGCTTTATACACTCTAGAGGCCACGTTTTTTGCTCCAGTCTTCCTGAGACTTTGTCAGAATATTTTTTTTGTATTAAAGTTTGGACAAGTTTGAATCTGAGTCATGTGGGGTAAAAAACTAGGTCATTAGATCAAATCAAAGAAATTGCTTGTTTACACTCAAGAGGCCACTCGTTTGATCCAATCGGTCAGAATATTTGTCTCCATGAATTTACTAGGTAAAACATGTTTACACTGTTACAGTGTGTTACTCAGGTGAGCGACCTAGGGCCATGGCCTCTAGACCTAAACATAGAAATACCTGTAAACAACATCTTTTCTTGAAAGGCAAGATGGGTCTTCACCAAACTTGGTTGGTAGAGTGATTGTAAGGTCCTCTCCCAAACTTGATCATATCGAAACACTCAGCCCTATATTAAGGACCACAAGAGCTAAATATAGAAATACCTCTAAACAACTTCTCATGAACCACAGGATGCAGGTAACCATTATTAGGAGCCCTTCTAAAACGCATTCATTCTGCTCCAGTGGTCTGTGTGTATTTTTTCCACCCAGTTTTAAAGCAAAGAATCATATAGTGTTTGAACTGTTTGTCATCTGTCACATTAATTTAAGTAATCAGCATCTACTGCCTCTGGAGTTTTCAACACCTGGAGCATTATATGGCCCTCTTCCACTTTGCACTATCTAGCCTATTTAAGCTCTTAAACTTAGGTGAGCAATCATGAACCATCATGGCCTTTTTGTTTTAACAGTAGTCCTGTGAGGATCATTGGCAACTGTTAACTGACAATATAGTCCTACTCCTGTAGATTGTGATTATTTAAAGAGCAGAAATATATGAGCTGCGCCATGAGAAAACCAACATAGTGGCTTTGCGACCAAGCATGGATCCAGACCAGCCTGCACATCTGCGCAGTCTGGTCAGGATCCATGCTGTTCGCTAACGGTTTCTCTAATTGCAATAGGCTTTGAAAGCGAACAGCATGGATCCTGACCAGACTGCGCAGATGCGCAGGCTGGTCTGGATCCATGCTGGTCGCAAAGCCACTATGTTGGTTTTCTCATGGCGCGGCTCATTTTGCTAAAGTGAAAATCTAGTAAGTATACCAACTAGATTTAATACTTAACCAAATAGTGTATGTGTTATTGATGTCTTACTTTATTAAAACAAAACATTATGTATGTTGATCTGATAAGCTAACAAACTTTTTTCCCTCAAACCTGAACCCAAATAGACATAGAAATTTATTGTAGGTGGAGAGTCCTGCACCCAATGTCCACAAATATCTTGTTCTATTAAACTACTGGTTACAGTTACACCAAACTTGGTCTGAAGCATGCTGGCATTGACTTCTCTCAACTTCCTTCAAATAGATCACTTGGTGCCAAAGCTCAATATAGATAACTTTTAAACAACTTCTCATGGAATGCTAGATGTATCTTTACCAAACTAGATGTGTAGCATCCTTGTATTGATCTCTTACAAGTCTCGTCACTTAGTTCCATGTGACCACTTTGATGGGCTGCCAGAAGTAAAAATATAAAAAAGAAATGACTTCTTATGAATGACTTGAAGGTACCTTTTATTTTAGTGTTTCATGATGTATATTCAAAACCAAATAGTCAAGGTCAGGTGAGTGACTTAAAGCTATCATGGCCCGCTCATTAATCCCCCGCCACAACTGCCCTGTATGTCCTAAACCCCTTGAAGGATTTTCATGAAACTTTGGTCATATGATCACCTCATCAAGATGATGTGCAGCGCCCATGCCTCAGCCATGTCGGCTCAGGGTCAAGGTCACAACTCGAGGTCAAAGGTTTGAGCCTTCCATTTTATGTCCACTTTGTATCTCCTAAACCCCTTGAAGGATAATCATGAAACTTGGGTCAAATGATCATCTCATTAAGACGATATGCAGAACCATGAGTCAGCTGTGCTGGCTCAAGGTCAAGGTCACAGCTCGATGTCAAAGGTTTGAGCCTTCCATTTTGTGTCCACTCTGTATCTCCGAAACCCCTTGAAGGATAATCATGAAACTTGGGTCAACTGATCACCTCATCAAGACAATTTGCAGAATTCATGAGTCAGCCATGTTGGCTTAAGGTCAAGGCAACAACTCAAGTTCAAAGGTTGAGCCTTCCATTTTGTGTCTGCTCTGTATCTCCTAAACCCCTTGAAGAATTTTCATGAAATTTAGGTAAAATGATCATCTCATCAAGACAATGTGCAGAAGTCATGAGTCAGCTCAAGGTCAAGGTCACAACTCTGGGTCAAAGGTTTGAGCCTTCCATTTTGTGTTTGCTCTATATCTCCTAAACACCTTGAAGGATTTTCATGAAACTTTGGTCAAATGATCACCCCATCAAGATGATGTGCAGAACTTTTGAGTCAGTCATGTCAGCTCAAGGTCAAGATCACAACTCTGGGTTAAATGTTTGAACCTTCCATTTTGTGTCTGCTCTGTGTCTCCTAAACCCCTTGAAGGAATTTCATGAAACTTGGGTCAATTGATCACCTCATTATGATAATGTGCAGAACTCATGAGTCAGCCATGTTGGATCAAGGTCAAGGTCACAGCTTAAGGTCAAAGGTTTGAGCCTTCCATTTTATATCTCCTAAACCCCTTAAAGGATTTTAATATGACTTGGCTATAATGTTCCCCTTATCAAGACAGTGTGCAGAATTCAAAATTCACCCCTGCCATGTTAAGGTTAAGGTCACAACTCGAATGTTTAATGGTTCCACTCAATACCATAAACCCTTTCACTATCCATAACAGTGGCGGATGATATAGCTGTGTTTCAGATTGCCTGTATTTTCTTTTGTTTGAGAAGCTATGACTACATGTATCACCAAAATGAATGTAGGACTTTAATTTTTATGCTCACCATCAAAGAAAAGGCATATTTTTTCACTGTGTTGTTCTGTCAGTCCCTGGAAAGACACTTTGGCTTCTGATCAATGACTAGAAAACACAGTGTCAAATTTCATAGGATTTTTTTTCAATAGATGGAGAATACATGGGACTAGGGCTATCAATATTCATGACATTTTGATATGGTCTATGGATGGCCACTATCGTTTTTGGGTAAGAGGGTCTGTGGTTAGTAGTATTTTGGGTCAGTAGGTCAAAGTCAAGGTTACAGTAACATTGAGACTAAAAAAACTTATGATCTTTAGCTCAAGAATGTTTGTGCTGACAGCTGTCCAACCTTATTTCATGATTTTTGTGGTCATTTGGTTAAAAGTCAGTGTCCCAACATACAGTTAATTATGTGCCCAGTTACCTCAAACAGGTCATCATGGTTTCCTCAAACAGGTCGTCATGGTTACCTCAAACAAACAGGTCGACATGGTTACCTCAAACTGGTCATCATGGTTACCTAAAACAGGTTGTCATGGTTACTTCAAACAGGTCGTCATGGGAGACATTTTGTGATTTACAAGCAGGTCTTGTTTAGCTAACAGTATGTCTTCCAGTTGTGACTGACTGTTAACATGGACAAGATATAGCTTGTTATCAGCTTTAAACTTTGTTATAATTTTCATTATTCTATCTATCTTCGTGTACATTTATATTGATAATGTTTGATAACAATCTTATTTTAGAAAATGTATGTGATCTACTCCACTTTCAATTTTATATAAAAAATAGACACTGCAATATACTTTGGTTTGCAGTGGTATTATATATGTAATGTATAAGTCTGACAGTTTTCTAAAGTGTTTAAGAATAGTCTTATGAGTTGAGTATTTCATAGATTTCAGTACTTTTGAAACTACCTTTATGTAGGAAAATGATCTTAAAACTTTACCAAATTTTGGGTTCACTATAATTACTTATAAATATGAATGATAATATAGTTGATTTGATTTAAAGGAAAAACAAGTAAACAGTTGAAATAATTGTCTGACTCGGACCCTTTTTTTCTTTCAACCAACTTGCCAAAAAGTGGAGCAATTGTATCTATTAGAATAAATTACAAAGTTTAGAGTGTTAAACAAACAAAGTAGATTTCTTACAAGGTTTACTGGAAACTGACCGCAAATCAATGCTCGATATTTCCCCAAATTACCCAAAAGAGAGCCTTTTGACAGTAAAACAATTTACGCAAATCATGAGTTGATATACCCCTTTCGCTCCACCTCTTTACGGCCCCTATCTACGTCCCTGCTTTATATACTAGCAAGCAGTTGACGTCTGCAGTACTTTCAAATATCAGACATTTGTACACACAAAAAATCCGTCAGTATGTCCTGTAACTAGTATCCACATTCATTCATAATCTGTACATGATAATCAATTGTTTCCAGTGAGTTTTCCATGAATATGAATCATAAATGTCTTCCTTGGAAAGTGATTATGATTTATATGAAAACTCATTATAAACACTTATTGTTACTTTATCATTAACAACATTTTGTTGTGGTAACAGAATAAAATCAATGTATTTCAATGATCCTTATTGTGCTAAGGTTTTGCTTTATCACCAAGTGCATTAAAACTCTTGCCTAGCCACTTTTAAGGTGATGAAGCAGTAAAAAGAACTAAATACACATCAACAACATCACATTGCTTTTAAGAAGTTGTAGAAATCTGAGAAAATCAAAGAAGTCAGGACTGTTAGATGCATGACTGTGTTACCCTGCATAGCATTTAACATAGATAGATTACTTTTCCATTGCACTGATATAATGGTGTTCATTCAACAACTTCACTCTATAAACAAGTTATTTCCCTTGTGTAAAGAGAGCTTAGGGTAAGTCTTTACAATACCCCTCAAAAAATAAATGACAAAATAATTTCACCTATTGCCACATTACATCAGAAAGATATATTGCTTCGATATGTATTTGGCTACATCCTAAGTATAAATAATCTCTTTTACTTAATAAATTGATATGGCTGTATAATGTAATAAAACTGGAAAATATCTCTCACTGAAATACGTAACAAATTAACCCTTATCATGCTGAACATGATTGATTCTGCCTTTGCGACCAGTGTAGATCATGATCAGCATGCATATCCGTGCAGTCTGATCATGATCTGCACTATTTGCCTTTCAGTCAGTACTTTTTTGGTATTCACCCCTTTTAACAGTTAATGGTTCTGGCTGAATTGGAAGATGGGCAAGTTCATTATAGAAATTTAGCAGGGTAAGGGTTAACTAACATTCGCTTTCTGCAAATTGCATTGTCCGCTAAACTTTCACTCTTACAATTGTAAAGAGTATGTTTCATTGTGTAAAAATATTTTGTACGTACTTTATTACTAAATCAGAAAAGCCACTCCCGCTTTTTTTTCCAAAATATAATCTTCGTTATTATCAAGCACATGAATGAAGTGTGATAGTTTGATATGATATCATTTGCATGCATTGATGTGCACTTTGAAATTTCATGTAACACTAAGTAAACACTTACTGTAAACAATATATTAAAGAAGTAAGGGTTTTTAATGGTTATAACTTATAAGAATCTTAAGTTATCCAAGTTTTTTACGTGTAAACTTTTATCAAGTTCGTCATGTCATGAAAAGGAAAACAGCATAGCATTACATAAACCAATATATTAAGACTGGAATTCTACAATATGTTTGTAACAAAACATAAATAGGTTTACAAGCATGTTTGTAGAAATTGTATATTATTAAGTTTGATTAATTGTTGTGTCAGTTTTGTTAATTTGTTTAGTATTTGCGAATAAAATCAATAGATTTCGAACTTGTTACTTTATTCTTATGCCTCAGTATAAAGGGATGTGCCTGTGAAATATCGAACTTCTCTTAAAAAGGGTCTCTGATACAACGGATCCTGAAAAATAACATTTTATTTTCTGAGGTCTGCAAATGTTACATATGTCATTTCCAAAGAGCACTAGACCTGACTGCATAGCTAATGATCCATGATTTGTAGCTTGCTGTGGACTGGTCACTACTAGCTTACTGGGAAAGGCTCTGTATTACAGACCCTGGATAGACACCCAGTCTGTCCTTATATGGGGAGAAACACTGATTCGGTGACCAAGGGTGACTCAGCCAATTTTTAAACAATGATTGTGTCAAGCCTGTTTGTTTATTTGTAAGCTTATTTATAGCCGCCACCGGTAACCAATATGGCCGACTCCTCCAGAAGTCTGTTCGTAATGTTAATGGGCGGATAGGGCATGATATAAAAGACGCTGCATTTACAGAAGCTTCCCTGGTTCTTTAGCGTGCCCGGTGTAAAAAACCCATACACGTGCACCCCGCCTCATCTAAAAACGGTTTTTTTCGGAAAAATAAAGCAATGCTTACATCACAATTAAACAGTTATTTATCGGTTTTTGGAAGCGTGCATATAAACTCACATTAAACTATAAAAAATGACAGCGATTATAAATAAAAATCCGAAATTCAATTTATTATAAATTTGCAAGAATATTTCTAATGAAAACTTTTTCGTTAGTTACTACTGTACATAATTACTGGGTAAAATTTGCGACTTTTAAAACAAGGGTTTCGTTGGATTAGTAATATAATCAGTTATTTTTAGACTTATTTCATTGTTCATTTTGTACCAAACGATGTCTTTATATATTGTTCTAAATTATCCTTTAAAAATTTATTCAGTTCTCTTGGTAGTTTTTAAAATTTTTGCGAAAAGGTTACGGGTAGCGTTAGAAAAAGTTGTTAAGTGTACAATACTGTGTAAATAACTCGTTCCAAAAGAAAGTGTGCACTTAGTTTTCTGTTATTTTTTCTCGGTTATTTTTATGAAAACTTATAATGTTTGGGGACCAAAAATTTAAAACAGTTCGTAAACAAACTGGTGTGCATTTAGATTTTGAGTTATACCTGAGAGTTAGTGTATGAAAAAATGAAACAAAAACTCGGGGAATTTTTTGAAATATTAAACTTAAAAAAGTGCACACTTTTTTTTGGAACTGAGTATACTGTAATTTAGGGGTCAAAAACGCATCAACCCAATAAACGATGAGCATACATATTGATAGCCTAAATTCAGACCCAAGGCCATTTTGCTCGCTAAAACTGCAAAACTTGGTATCAGTAGCATTTATAATAAGCAAAATCCAGGAGAGATCAGGCAACAGACCCACTGTTCGTTATACAACATACAAGGGCTCTTCAAAATAATGTAGACTGTTGCTGCAAAAAAGCTACATATTCGTATATTGCAATGCAAAATATATGACTGTAAATTTGCAATCTTTGTGTAAGTTGGTCATACATTTTTGTAGGCAATTTTGATGTTACGCGAAAAGCGTAGATCGTTCCAATATCATAAGTTAACTACATTCCAATATCATAAGTTAACTACACATAACCGGCGCAGTCGCTTTTTCAGCTCCCATGTTTTGAATTCGACCGCTAATTTTTGCACTGATAGTCCACTTGTTTACCTGAAAATATACCAAAGTGCAGCAATTCGTCAAGGCGATGTGCACTGGAAATATGGCGTAATTCGGACGTGGCTGTTTATAACGCTTAGATAACGCTTCATAATAATTTCAGTATTCTAACCAAACAGGTTATTATGACTTAGGTATTGTTTATAAAGTTTAATAAAGAAATTCACAAATATGAATTAATGCAAACTTAATGAAGACATCTCGATGAAGTCACGACATCGTTTTAACGTCGTTGAACTAGGGTTACCGTGCGCCGGATTCACGTGAGTGAATTGTTTTCGTGTTTTCGAGGAGGCGTAATTCCTACTGTATATGATCATAATCATGTCAAATTTACACTTGATGTAGTATAAAGACTACGAATTATGATGTTTTTTGTTTGTTTGTTTTTTGTTTTTTTGCTTCATTAAAGTATGTCAAAGCTAGAGACAAAGTCTACCCTATTCTTGAACAGCCCTCGTAGGTTGCTTCTTCTCCTTTTCTTTATTCGATCCTTTATTGCACTTGATCTAGAAAGTTATGACGTTTGTTTTACCTAAAGCATTCATTATTGAAAAATATAAACAAATTTTATCAAATATTTTTGCATGAATTGACATCTGATAAGCCACACAGGTGTATATAGAGTAGCCATCAGCTACCCATCAAGTTCAAAGGCCTGAGCATTTATTACATTGATAATTTCAAAATTGGGGGTAGATTATATCTCCAAATGTACTACATCAAAATGCACCAAGGCTGTTTTACAATTCAAATTTTTGCTGGGGAGCATATCCCCGTAATACCCTTAAACATCCGTGAACAACCAGTTTTGGTTGGCTATACCCCTCTTTTATAGATATCAATCGCATTGCTTTAATCAAGGATACTTGCATTATATACTTAAAGCAAATGACTCAATTTTGAATGTTTATATTATCTTTTGAACAGGAAGGTCTAATACGCATCAGTTGTTTCAGCTTTTGAATAACGAAAGTATAACTTGACAAAACTATTTTTGAAAAAAAAAAAACACAAAAAAACCTCAGAAACTATCTTTAGTTGATTCTGAAACAAATATCATTCCTTCAAGTTCTGATAGAGAAAAAAACGACTTTCATTGAAAGCAAACAAGAAATATCTTTAAAAAAAGATAAACAGCACAATTACATTAAAGACATTACGTAGTTTGGTATATTCAAAATCACAGTGGTACTAATACATGCTTTTCTTGCCCGCCCTATGCAGGCGTGCTTAAAACTGTGGTATTTACTGTTAGGATTTAACCCGGGGTATTTGAGGCCCACATCTGCAGTTGTGCCTTTACAATAAAGCCTTGATTTTCTATGCAATTGAATAGTCACAACACACTGGTGCGCTTTAATGTTATTTTAGCAGACGGGCCTCAAACTGTCAACGTCTTTGATAAAGGTTTGACCTTTAATCTCCTGTATCAGTTGTAAATATGTTAAGACAAAAAGAAGAAATAGCTTGCATGCGAACCAAACAATATTTTACATATGAAAATATGAACCTGAAATCCCGTAACCATATTATCTGAGAGCATTTGACCCATTTTAGGCTCGTTCTGCTTTTAGTATGGGACAGTAAATATATGGCACAATAGTCCTAAATTCCATAGTTGTTTCCCCTGTCAACACTTAACACCATTTGTAAAAATGTGAGCGGATTTCGTCATTTGTCTTAGGTAAGTGCATTCAATTTTAAAGGCGCGTGCATACTGCGACGGAGGGATGGAGACACTCTACTGGATTATTAGTGAAACAGGACTACTCTTAGACAGGTAGCCCACAGACCTTGTCCGGATCCCATAGCCCGCCAACCACCACGAAACATTTTGAGATAGATCTAGTTATAACTTTAAATCATGTTTTTTTTTCATAAGTGCATATTTATTATTTCAATTTAATGACATCTTTAATTAATTATTTACCCGATTACCACAAAATTAATGATCTTAAGATATGATAAAATAGAATTTAGGATCGATTTTTTTTTTTCATGTAATTTGATTCATTTTAGTTTTTGATGTAATTTGATGCATTATAAATTTTCACTATTTTGTTATGTAATCTAACATTAATTTCATGTTATGGATGTCACAAAATCAGTCTATGATATCATAAATTATCTGAAATGCATTTTAAGATATCACAAAGCAGTGTCACAAACATGCTAGGTCAGCTGAGATGGCGTACCCTTGAAGATAGGAGATCTGATTTACGCCTCCTTATGTTCTACAAGATAGTGAAAGGTTTGGTTGCTGTGCCACTCCCCCACTATGTCAGCCCCCCATCCCGTCTAACAAGACACATGCATCCCCACTCCTATACTCAGATCCTCACTCCCTGTAATTACTATAAGTACTCTTTCTTCCAAGCCACCATATTACTTTGGAATGCCCTTCCAGTACAACTTGTGCAAGCCCCCACCCTGAATCAGTTTAAACAGGGTGTGACCAAACTTGTACACAATGCTTAACATGATAGACCTGTTTTTAAACTGCTTTTATCTGTTAATCCTTCTTGTTTTTAACACTATCAACTGTATTTATACTGCAATACACACCGTGTATTACTTTTATCCTTCTATCCAATCTACTTTTAACTTCTTGTACAGGCGCGCAGCTGCACATAATACTCGCAGAGAGGAGCGCTGCAGTATAAATAGATAGATAGATATAAGAGATATCTAATTTTTGATACCTTTAAAATCATGTTTTAGTTTTTCATTAATTCTTGTATCTTATCTTTTTTACTCAATAAGTGGATTTTGATATCTCAAAAATTAAACAAATTTAAGATAACAGAAGTGGAATCAAGGATATCATTAAAGACAAATCAATTTTATGAAATTTTAAAAGATATTGAGGTACAATCGATGTTTGATATCCAAATTAAAAAATGGTGAAGAATCTTGCAATAAACATTTTATTTTCAAAGTATTAAATTGTTATATATCAATCGAAGTTTAGATATCACAAACTCACACACATATTTTGATACTTTAAAGTTTTACAGATGTCATTATATTTTTTCAGATGCATGTTTGAAAGTGAAATATCTAACTTAAGGATATATAAAACATTGTATTTGTAGATACTGAATTATATATACTATTTAATGATATCATTAGATATAATTAATGATGTCTTGAATTAAAATAAATGATATTATTTAAAAACATATTTTTTTTAAAAATATTACACATTACATTTAATTCTAACATGGCTCGATTTGATTTCCAGTTAAACAAAGAAGAAAACCCAGCTCTGTATATTCTGCAATAAACAACGGTTGACGCGCGAGAGCATTATGATGTCAATTATGACGTCAAATCGCCGCATGACGTCCGATACATTACTCATCGCGTAAATGAAGCCCAGCATAATATTTATTAAAATATATCAATGACCATGTCAGAATGGAAACAATCAAGGCCTTCTTGTGATTTATCGTCTAATTTACCACGGTTCTTCGTTCAGATGCTTCAGTATTTAACCACTCGGGCTAACGCCCTCGTGGTTCAATTCCTACGCATCTGAACTCTGAACTGTGGTAAATCAAACGATAAACCATTCGAAGGCCTTGATTATTTGTTAAGTATATCATAAATGAGTTAAAGATGTTGTAAAGTTTAGTGTGGTTGGTGTCTTCACCGCACCACCACAATAATGCATACACTTTCAGAAATTGGAAAAAAATTCGTAGTTTCTGTTACATAACCTATATCTGGATATGACTTAATGTAAACAAATGCACTCATTCAATCCAGGAAGTGTAAACATTGTAAACATGATTTTCAGAAAATTGGTGTCACTATTGATTAGAATGATTAACTGCTGATAACTGATTAGTAAAAATCATGTGAAAATCTAAAATACCTGATAAAATGTGCAGGGATAAACTATTGCTTCGATGCTGACACTATTTCATGTGCTTTAATTTCCATTACCAAGATTGAAAATTGTCTTGTGTGGTTTTGTTTTTTAGGAAAATGGTACAAATATTTCTAACTACGTAGAAAGGAATGTATCTGTGATAGGCTATTGTACAAGCCTGAACATGAGATAATGGCAGAAAGAAAAGTAAGTTGGATCTACTTTTAGCACTTAAATACCAGTATCATGTAATATAGCATTGTTATTTCAATCAAGGTCATTATTTGTTTATTAGTAACTGATAAAATACTGGAGGTTGCAGGATTGAATGGCACTGAGACATCGATAACATACAAAATGTACATGGGCATATGTAATATTGACATAATATTTATTTTCAGTATGGCCTTCAATTAACAACAGCAATATACATGTAAATACAAACATTCACAATTTTATGACTCATTTGCAGAAAAAAATATATAACAATGCTTTCCATTTATTCATTTGACAGATTCACATATATTAGTAAAAACAAGAAAAACAACAATAAAATAATGTATATAAATAGCATCAACAGAGTAACACTTAGATAATCCTCGTTATAGATAGAGTTTATGAAGTGAATATTCTTTGTGAAAAAGAAATAGATAGGGAGTGACCGACCGAGGTTCTTTTTCTCGAAGAATTCTCTTTATGGACTCTATCTTATCTGACATAGTGTGAAATCTACGTTTGACCAATCAGATTCTCCACCTACCTTTGAGTGACACCTTGAAGTAATAAAAATGTGTCGGCTTCCTTTGAAAAATGATGATGGGGTGGTTATTGGTATGCATGCGCTCTTCAGCATATAGAACCGTTCTTTGAAAATTATTGCTTAACAGTCACATTTGTCAGGAATAAGAATCAAATTTTTTTAAAAACAACTCGCTCTGATTGGTCAAAAAAGTAGGTTGCAATAGGGTTCTTTACTATTTATTGCATTGATAGTAAATGGGAACTTTTTTAAACTAACAAATCATGTTTAATGATTGCGACTTGTGTCCAGTTTGTTTGCTCACCTAAGCACGAAGTGCTTAAAGGTGAGATATTGTCATCAACATTTTGTCCGGCGTTGTCGTCAACATTTTACCTTGTGAACACTCTAGAGGCCACATTATCTATTTTATCTTCACGAAACTTCATCAGAATATTTGTCTTGGTGATGTCTAGGCCAAGTTCGAATCTGGGTCATCTGGGGTCAAAAACTAGGTCACCTGGTCAAATCAAAGGAAAACCTTGTGAACATGCTAGAAGCCACATTTTAAGTCCAGTTGTCATGGGAACTTGTAAGAATGTTTGTGTTGATGATTTCTCGTTGGAGTTTGAAAGTATGTCATCTGGGAACAAAAACTAGGTCACCAGGTCAAATCAAAGAAAAACCTTGTGAACACTCTAGAGGTCACATTTTAAGTCTGGTTGTCATGAAATTTGATCAGAAAGTTTATCTTGATAAAATCTAGGTCAAGTTCGAATATGGGTGATCTGGGGTCAAAAACCAGGTCACCCGGTCAAATCAAAGCAAAACTTGTGTGCAATAGGGTCTGCATTTTTCATTGGATATTCATGAAATTTAATCAGAATGATCTTCTTGATAAAATCAAGGTCAAGTTTGAATATGGGTCATCTGGGGTCTAAAACTAGGTCTTTCAATCAAATCAAAGAAAAACTTTGTGCATGCAATAGGGGCTGCATTTTTCACTGGATATTCATGAAATTTGATCAGATTGTTTGTCTTGATGAACCTAGGTTAAAGTGGCATTATGCGCATCTTACTGCACTTAGTGTGTTTCTGGCGACTGTTTTATAAAAGCAATTTTCAGTTGCTGTGCATTTAAATGTGTTACATTAACGATAATGCCGCATAAGTATTTGAAGTTAATGCTTTAGAAATAAAGAAATCAGACTAATAAAATAATAGTTCTTGTCTTCAATCTCCTACGCAGTGATCTCTCTTACCTATAGGTGGAGATTTCTGAACTGGAAGGGAAGCAACTCCTGCCTACGGTTTGACATCTCTTTAAAAGACTGCCCCAGTCAAAATAAGAAAAGTCATATTTGGAAAGTTATTATTTCATACTGGTAACAGGAAGAGCTTGATAGATTGGGTTAAAAGCTATTATTTCCTCCACCCTTTTTACACACACATCTATTTAAGCTAGATTTTTACTAGAAAAATGTGCATAATTCCATTTTAAGTTTGATTATGGGTCATATGGAGTCAAGAACTAGGTCTTTAGGTCAAATCAAAGAGAAACCTAGCTTGTGTATGTATAGGGGCTGCATTAAACACTGGATATTAATGAAATTTGATCAGATTGTTTGTCTTGATCAAATTAAGGTCAAGTTTGAATGTAGGTCATCTGGGGTCCATATGTATGGAAAATTAGAGGCTGCATTTTATTCCAGATGTTCCTCAGGTGAGCGACCTAGGACTATTTGGTCCTCTTGTTTTATCTTTTAACATGCTGAATTTCTTAAATGGACTGGTCTGTCATTCAATTTGGGCAGTACCATTAAAATTTTATTATTAGTCCCCTACTGACTATAGGAATGCGCTTTTCAGTCCGTCATTCTGTCCGTCCGCAATTTCGTGTCCGGTCCATAACTCTGTCATTCATAAAGGGATTTTAATATTACTTTACACAAATGTTTCCCATGATGAGAGAACGTGTCATGCGAAAAACCCGGACTCCAGGATCAAAGGTCAAGGTCACAATTGGAGGTCAAACGTCAACAGGGCTTTTTTCCTTTCCAGTCCATAACTCTGCCATCCATGAAGAGATTTTAATATTACTTGGCACAAATGTACCTCATAATTAGACGATGTGTCGTGCACAACTTTTAGACCCCTAGCTCAAAGGTCAAGGTCACACTTTGCAGTCAGATATTAACATGGCATGAACAGGGTCTGTTTCGTGTCTGGTCCATAACTCTGTCATTCATCAAGGGATTTAAATATTACTTGGCACAAATATTCCCCATGATTAGGGACGAGTCATATGCAAAAGCCGGACCCCTGGCCAAAAGGTCAAGGTCACTATAGGAGGTCAAAGGTCAACAGGGTTTTTCTCCTGTCAGGTCCATAACTCCATGAAGGGATTTAATATTACATGGCACAAATGTACCCCATAATAGGACAATATGTCATGCACAACCTTTAGACCCCTAGCTCAAAGGTCAAGGTTACACTTGGCAGTCAAATGTTAACATGGCATGAACAGGGTCAGGTTATACTTGAGACAACATGTCTTGCGCAACACCCAGAACCCTAGCTTAAAGGTCAAGGTCACACTTGGAGATCAAAGCTCAATAGGATTTTTTTCCTGTCCGGTCTATAACTTTGTCATGCAAAATAGTATTTAAATATCAGTTGGCACAAATATTTCCCTGGATGAGACAATGTGTCATGCGCAAAACCCGGGCCCTTAGCTGAAAGGTCAAGGTCACACTTGGAAGTCAAAGGCCAAAAGGGCTTTTTTCTTGTCCAGTCTGTAACTCAACAATCCTTAAAAGGATTTTTATATTACTTGGCACAAATGTTAACCACCATGGGATGGAGTGTCATATGCAAGAACCAGGTCCCTAGGTCTAAGGTCAAGGTCACACTTAGAGGCCAAAGGTCAGACACAAGAATGACTTTGTCCGGAGCATTTCTTCTTCATGCATGGAGGGAGTTTGATGTAACTTGGCACAAATGTTAACCATCATGAGACGGATTGTCGTGCACAAGATCCAGATCCTTAGGTCTAAGGTCAAGGTCACACTTAGAGGTCAAAGTTCAAATTCAAGAATGACTTTGTCTGGAGCATTTCTTCATCATGCATGGAGGGATTTTGATGTTACTTGGCACAAATGTTCACCACCATGAGGCACCCTTGTTTTAAGGAATTACTTCCCTTTGTTTTACTATAAATAGTTTATACTGCAACTTTTTTTATTACTGGCCAAAGGGAAAATCAAGACCACTTTTCTGTGGAACAACATGCATGTTACATAAAATTTTTAGGTGTATTTTGACCTATTTCTACCTGGTAAAGAGTTTTGTGTGGACTTATATTATGTAGATTTTTTTTCTTATTTCTGTTTTTTAGAATTAACGTCAACTATAAATAACTTATATTATACCTTTTTTATAAATGGGTAAAAAAAAATCCATATGAAAACACAGGTGCTAGTGTAAAGAAATTTGCTATGAAGGGCGTATATTGTGACATTCTGGCACTCTTGTTTATATTTATAGGTGTTATGAAACAATCAACAACTGTTTTTGTATATGCAAATTTTAATCATAACATTTGTATATATAGTACAATATTGTTTGATATCAGTTCATTATGTTATACTGCAGTAGAGAAAATTAGGTGCCTTCCAGTAGGGAACTTTGTATTGCATGGCAATACTTCATTCACTTGTTTGAAGGGGTGTTCACAAAAAATAGCAAACAGAGTAGACTATGATCCGTGCAGGTTGATCTTGGTCTGCACTGGTTGCAAAGGCAAAATCGCTTGCCACCAGCAGGCTAAAGGTTAAAAGACTAAAAGATATTGATTGACAGTTGGCAGAGGTGGATGAGGGGAGGGGGCTCACCCCCAGGTGTCTGTTAATGAATCAAGTTAATGGCAAAAGTTCATGTTGATTCACAACATTACACAGCTGGTGAATTATTTACCTTGAAATAGGGCCATCGGACATTGTTAATTGTGTTATCGATTTGTTGACAATATGGTCATCTCAATGATATATCGATACATCATTTTGGATTATCGGAACAATTAGAAAAGGAAAACTGATGAAAAAATTTCAAAGATTAATAAAAAAAATAGTTTCTTTGATTAGTCAAAAAGATGAATTCTTAAATTGTTATTTAATCTTGAAATTAATTTGAATCAGTCTGTTAAACTTCTGTGTTTTAGGTATTGTTATAACCGGGGTCCATTTTTCTCGGGGAAATTAGCTACTATTAAACAAGTGGTAGAGTTCTAATATTCTTTTATTCCATTCTAAATAATAATGTTATATCACTTCAATAATTCCAATTTATCAATTCATAGTACATCATAATTTATAATTCTCAAAGTTTCCAAAGTATTTCTTGCCTAAAATATTAAAATATCAATTTTGACTAATTTTGACTTTCCGGTGCCTAAAACAAAAACCTAAATCTAACTCCAATTCCAAACTCAAAACTGCCTTCTTTTTATTTTCCCTCCAAACTCTGCAACCTATTCATTCATGCCCACTTCATACTTCAACCAATCACATCACACATGCATCATACTTCAACCAATCATATCACACATGCATACATTAAAACTTGACCAGTACTTGTCTACTCCAGTGGCTTATTACTTTCTGATACTAATTAACACTTACTAATTAAATTATTACCATATCAAATTCTGTCTGGAATATCTTTTGAAGTAGCAGACCAAATCAAATGCACATATGTTTAGCTATAATTATTTCTAGATAAGTAATAAACTGTAGAAAGGTAAGGGCACTCTGATAAAATAATGACTTAATGTTATTTTAATGATTTTCATAATAAAAATATATTTAAAATATAGAACTGGTCACATTGTTGATATTTTGTCAGTTGATATAATATTATGACATACATGTGATCTCCCGCGCGGGAGGGTCAAAATCCCGATTTTTTCACCTTGCCTCCCGTCTCCCGACCGAAACCATATTTCTCCCGCTTTTCAAAAAAAAAAAAAAAATCAGTATTATGACGGGGTTGATAATTACTGAGGAGTGCCAACATATTTACACGGTAAATCAAAGTGTAACATAATTTATGTGGATATTTATTGAAATATGACAGTTCTACCTTGAAAGAGTCAAGTTCTAGTGTGTTGTATCATGTCCGATTAAAACAGATCTTTTCGTTCAGAAGCAGTTACGTACCTGTAAATAAAAGGTTATTATATCGATGTTAAGACATAATATTGTGATAAAAGCAAGTGATGTCTTTATAATTTGGTGACTACACTTCCTGATCAATTCATTAGATCTTTGAGGATTGACCTAATGACCTCTTTTTTCATAACCCAATATACCTTACATACACACTACTGCACACACACTCATGCAAACCTAAGGAAGGGACCGACACGTCCTGTAACATTTTTTTTATTTTAGGATAGAAAAGCTGGTAGCAAATATGAAGCCAACGCTGAAAGCAGTCCAGGGACAAAACCTTCTGAAATGTTGGAAAGTCAAGGTATTTGATTTTAAAACCTTCTTTAGTCTCATCCAGTTTTAGTTAGTTACTTTCAGATTTGTATGAGTGTTAAAGTCAAAATTAATTGTGCCAAATGACACTTCAGAATCAGGAGGCATTTGTCTGTGAACTTTTAATCTAAAAACTCTGTGGTTGATTTTGTTTATTAATATTTTATGGTAGGTGGATTAAAGCACTAAACTAAAAGCGTGTTGAACTTCTGAAGATAATTAAGACGTTTTATTTTTAAGACTATGATAGATTGGTTAATGTGTCTGCCACTCAACCCAATGTTCAGGAGTTCAACCCTCTAGGGTTATGATAGCACCTCATACAAACTGTACATGCCAGATTATGTCCATTTCTGCCAGAGATAAAGTAAAAGTTAATTGAGGTACAAACTGTATATACCAGATTATGTCCATTTCTGCCAGAAATAAAGTATAAGTTAATTGAGGTACAAACTGTACAGACCAGATTATGTCCATTTCTGCCAGAAATAAAGTATAAGTTAATTGAGGTACAAACTGTACAGACCAGATTATGTCCATTTCTGCCAGAAATAAAGAACAAACTGTATATGATTCTAGATTATGTCTAGTTTACAAGAAATGAAGTATAAGCTTACTGAGATACTAACTATATACTAGATAATGTCCAGTTTGCTAGAAGTGAAGTACGGTTTAGCGAAATACAAACTGTATATGCTAGATTATGCCCAGTTCTGCCTGAACTGAAGAATAATTTTATTGAGATATAACTAAATATACTAGATTATGACCAGTATACAAGAAATGAAGTATTAACTTATTGAGATACAACTTGTATATACTAGACTATGTCCAGTTTGCAAGAAGTGAAGTATAGCTTAGAGTGATGCCCTGCAGATGCTATACTGTATATAAAGGGTATATCTGTCCTTATCTGTTGCCAGATTATATTGTTACAACAACGTCATGTTGTTTTTGTCTTATAGGAAAGATGAGATCAAAAAAATCGAATAAAGGACATCATGAATCAAAGCTAGAAAAATTGAAGAATGTTGTTATTAGAATTCTGAAGAAACATCCAGATGGTGTTTTGAAAAATGATATCTGGACACTTGTTCATAAAGAGACAGGACTAAGAGTCAGTGCAAAAGATTATGGAGTATCAAAAATGGGCCGTGTGTTTGAGAAGTGGACAGATGTTATTCAGATGAATGCAGAAAAGCTATTCTTAGTGAGTTCTCAGGAAACGTTAAATGAGAATGATTTTTCACCAACAGAGTTGGAAGGGTTTGGTGAGGAAAAGGAATCTGTCACACAAAGTTTTTGTCTGAGTTCAGTGTCTGATATACATACTGCTCAAAAAGAAAATATTCTGTATGAAACAGATCTAAAAAGAGAACAAAAAAGACATGATGACAATAACCGTGTTCAAACAGGGTCTGACCATGATCTAACAATGTTGCCAGATGTTTTTAATACAAACCATAGGAGAAACAAGAAAACCAAAGATCACTTTGCTGACTTTGTGAAGCAAAACAAGAATATTGTCACATTTGGGTTCTTATCTGATTCAGATTTATCGGATGAGTCTGATGTTGATACTGATGACGAAAGAAAAGAAATTAAATCAGTTATAGATGAGCTTATAGATGGTCAGAATGCTGAACCACCAAAGCCAGTGAATGGTCAGAAAGCACCTTCAATGCCAAGTTGGATGCATATTGCCGATGCTTCAAAACCACCTGAAATTACAAAACTGGAAACTTTACAAGCTAGAATGCAATTACCAGTAAGAGAACAACTGGGAATGCCTGCAGTTATAAGAGAAGAACAGAGAAAGTTAGCAATACAAACAGAACCTGTTATTGCACATGGACAAGGCCATGCACAGGGTATAATGTCAAAACCTTTAAAGGAACCACCAGGACTTTCATTGTCAGTTAATAAAGAACCTGCTGTGCAAGGGTTAGGTTCGAGTCAGTCAGAAATACCATCCCATCAGTTTGGTGTAACAACTCCAGGACTAGGCAACATGGGATTTCCTCTACAAGGTATGGTGAATAGATTTTATATGCCAGTGCAAGGCCATAATCAATTAGGAATGATGTTTCCAACCTATGGGCAAACTGGGATGTCCTTATTTGGAATGCCAATAACATATAGACTACCAGTGCCTGCTGATGGTCAGTTCGGAATGGGAACTTCACAGAATGTAGTGAATCACACCACACCTATGCCCCAAAACATGCATATTGTCGGACAACCGCCCAAAGCTACAGAGTTAAGTGGAATACCAACAACTGGGACAATACCACGTGAATCCCCTTCACTGATTTCTGCATCTGAAAGTTTCATGTCAACAACCCAAGGTAGCCCAGTGAATACAAAAACCTGGAGTCATGTAGTAATGTCTAAATCCATGTCAAAAAGTCCGTCTCCTATTTCAAGTCCTAGTGTTGAACCAAATTCAGACAACACTAATTTAAAAGCAGGAAAACCAACCCCAGCCTGGACGAAGGTAGATGAACGAGAATCTTATTTGAGCCAAGTGAAAATGCCGTCACCTGCACCTAGAATGACACTGACACCAGTATCAAATTTTACAGAATTGTCATCAAAACAGGACAATGCAGGAGATCATGTTGGAATGTCGTCTGCTGGTATTTCATCTTTATACAATAATATATACAAGAATCAAGCGGTCAGACCATCAACTAGAGTCAGTCAAATGACAATGCCGATGCCTTTGACCGTACCTGGGAGAAACCCACCTGGAGCACCAACAGTACCATCAACTAGAGTCAGTCAAATGGCAATGCCGATACCTTTGACTGTACCTGGGAGAAACCCACCTGGAGCACCAACAGTAGACTGGGGACAATACAGTCTTCCAAAACAACATATGCAAGTGGGCTATGAAGGAATAATACCCCAAAATCATACAGCTTTGATTGAAAACAAGAAGGAGCAGCAAACAGTAATCAGTCAATTCAATAGATGGGATCTTGACCAGTGGCAACCATTTGCAGATGATATTAAAGATTTTGCAGTAAAGCCAATAGATAAGGAAGAATTTGAGGCAAAGATTATAGAGGTCAGGCCAGTTTATGTCCCACTAGGCAGAAAACCATCAGGTGAACAAGTGGACAGTGTTGCAAAAGAATGTATTGAAATGTTGGCTGATGCAAATGAATTTGTCACCCAAGAAAGAGTGGAAAAACTTCTTCTTCAGAGATTTGGCTGCAATGTTATTCAAGAGCTTGGAGTATACAATGTCGACCAAATACCATGTGTTTTTGAACATAAAAGACTTGTAAGCAAAATCAACACTTACATCACAGCTTTTCTGAAAACAAGGTCAATATGTACTCTTCATGAGCTAAAGGAAGCCCTAAGAGACTATGTTCCTGACAAGGGAGACTTTAGCATATTGAAAACTGGACCTCTTCAGAGATTCCCGGTTGTATTTCAACAATTCCGTTTTCCACCGGATCAAGCAGAAATTCCTGAAATTACAAGTATGGATATTCTTGAACACTTTAACAATTATCTGTCAAAAAACAGATTGTGGGTTAATAGTAAACTAGAACTAGAGCCGTTCATGAACTACCTAGTGCAAGAATATGATGCTGATAATGCTTACATGCTCGGAGTAAGAATTAGGTCACTGCCACTAGCCATTGGAGTAAGTAATAACCACCTTTTGTTGAATATGTAATTCATTCCTAGATTTTTTCCCACAAATTTCAAAGTATCATCCCCTTTTGTTCCAGAATATCATCAGTGTACATTTTCAATGCACTGTTAGTCTTCTGCTTATGGACATATTGTTAGTAGAATTTTTTAATAAAAGTTTAACATTAGTCTGTACACTAAACTCAGTAGAGAGAGTACAGATCTAAGGACTGTGAGGTTTGATTCCCATTCCTTCACCATGATGAGTTTATAGTAAACATATCAGGAGTCTTTTCATCCTACATTTCATGTGGAGAAGTTGGCAGTTACTTGCGCAGAACAGGTTAGTACTTGTACAGAATCCAGGAAAATTGGTTAGGTATTACATGTTGAAAAACTGCACGAAACTCAAAAACTGACAAATAAAAGTTTGATAAGATAAAATAAAGATCAAAAGTCATTAAGACTTACATGGAGACCTGCTATTTCCAACTACATGTACATTGAATAAGTTACCAATAACATAACTAAACAAGAGTGCATGTATGTAATTAAGAACAATTTTTTGTGAAATACTTCAAAGACAATTATCTTTAAGAAATAATAAATTCCCATTGTGGTTTATCATAAAATAACCCGTGTTTTGAGTTCTTATGCATAAGAATATATCTCGAAGGCCGTAGGCCTGAGTGATATATTGTTTCGCATAAGAATGAAAAACTTGGGTTATTCTACAATAAATCACACTTGGGAGCTTGTTATTACAATTCTAACACGACATACTAGTATCAACAGTGTTAGAAAAAATATTAACTACTTTTTATGGCCGTGCTATGCACCTGGATGGGATGACGTCATGCACGCGCATGGGTTATTGCAGAATAACCCGAGATAGATTTTGCTCTACATGCATGTAGGTTATTTGCTGGTCGTGTTAGAATAATGAATAATGAGTAAAAAGTATATGGATCAGTAAAAAACTGACACATAAGCAAACATTTATCCATATTTTGAAAGTTATATAGTTTATTTTATGATATACACCACCATTCTGTTTTAGGTATTGAAGAAAGCTAAAAGAGATTCTGCAGCCAGTCACCATGAAATCAAAGACCATTTTGAAGAAAATTTGAAGACTGAAATTGGAGATGCTTTCAGGTAGATATATTATAAAACATAACGTGTTCAATTCAATATAAGTCTCAGTCTCTTTCTTTGATGCTTCAATAAATGTGATATATTTTAGGAAATTTCGAATCAGTATTTTACAAACCGGAGAGGGTGATGGACTGGAAGTACGCAGGCATTATTTAAAGATGAAACCAGAACTAGTCATCATGGAAATATTTGACAAGTTTAATGTACTCCTTATGGTGACACAGGACAGGAGACTTACAAAACCTACAAAGTTCAGGAGGGTCGTTGAGGTAATAGCATAGTATGTTTTGTAGTAGTAGTTGTAGTCTTAAAAGTGTTTGAAATTTTTTAATTTATCTGCACATTTGGCATAATACTCAAAACTGCGACCATTTGGAATAATTTATGTACAGTCTAACCTGTACTAACGGTCACCTCTGATCAGCGGTCACCTCCGTTCAGCGGCCATTTTATGACGCCCTCGACGGATTTTCCTCTATTTTATCACTTTATCCAGTGGTCACCTGCCGTCTGCGGCCAGCAGCCACAGAAATTGCCTCCCGACCGCCGTATTTGACCCCTTTCAGTGGCCATTTTTCTTCCAAAACCAATTATTTTTAGGCAATAATCGCCGAAGATACCCAATTTTTGAGAAGCACGTGATTGCTAAGTTTCGCGTGACTTGACCACAAGAATGACAAAATGACATGAGCTTCTCAATTAAAACTGATAACCAAAGGTGTAATCCTCTTTTTGTTATGATCAAATGGCCAGTAATTACTGGCAATTAGCGTGTCACCTCGTGTCAGTTTTGTTGTTCACAATTTGACCTCGGTTAAAGTAATACTTGATAACTAATTAGTAGCATAATATTTGTGATTTTTTTATACTTCTGTTATTAAGGTACTATTAAATTTATACGAAATTAATTGTGTTTGAAAAAAAAAACCACTATACCTTTTACAGAATGTAACGGCAATCTTAGATTTAGTGTAGACAATAAGCGCGGAGAGTAGCTTCCCTTAGCAAAATGGCGAAAATTGTAAAGGCTGATCACTACCAAATAGAATGTAAGCCTCCGCAGGTCTAGTCACAAGGAGTCCAAATATAAATAGTACTAATCTTTTTTTCTTTCCTAGTGCATTTTCTCGGCAGCAACGTGCTTACTTTTACCCTACCGCGTTTCAGTATGTATCACTTTGCATTCTATTGAAATCGGCATGTTCCTATCGCATGCTAGATAAAAATGGCGGCGTAAGAATTTAATGTCACGAAAAGAGAAATTGAAAGAAGAGTAAGGTGTAAATTCAGCGGGTTGTATTTAACGAACTGTAGTTTTCTTATATAAAAGTTAACACCCCATTTTCTTTTTGTTTTTCTAAAGTAGCGATCTAGTTCTTTATGGGAGTATAAGTCTCTGAAAATCTGATATGCTAGAAAATGTCGAAAAACCTTTATGAAGTGAGTGAATTTTATATTAAATAAAGAACAGCTGGATTTAGTGGTGTTCAGCCTATAAGGGGCAATACATGGTATTTTCTGAAACCCCTCGAAATGAATGGAAATGCCATTAATCTATTCTTTATGATGTAAAACAGTAACAAATGGCTAAAAACGCTTAAATTTCTTGTGTTTTTGGAATTTAGATCAAATTTTCGACCAGGTGGCACTATTTTGGTTCGTTTTAAGACCTAGTAAATGTCTATTCTCGCATTTTAGCACTTCAGTTGCCTAAATAATATTGAAATTAGCATGTTTCTGAATGAAAGTGACAAACATCGTAACGATTAAATGGATGTTAAATGTAAATTCCACGAATAAGGTAAAATAAATTGAAATATTGCCTGCACAGGGCTAAATTTTGCATATTTTTGGGGATGGGGGTGACCTGTAATGAATTGTCATTTCTCTACATTTTCTCAATATTTTGCACCAAAACTAAGCAGAATCATAGTAAAATAGGTGTACCTTGAAAATGAATGCAAATTCATGGAAAAATCAAACAAAAATTTTCTCTTATAGGCTGATCACTACCAAATAGAATGTAAGCCTCCACAGGTCTAGTCACAAGTAGTCCAAATATAAATAGTACTAATCATTTTTCCTTTCCTAGTGCATTTTCTCGGCAGCAACGTGCTTACTTTTACCCTACCGCGTTTCAGTATGTATCACTTTGCATTCTATTGAAATCGGCATGTTCCTATCGCATGCTAGATAAAAATGGAGGCGTAAGAATTTAATGTCACGAAAAGAGAAATTGAAAGAAGCGAAAAGTAGTAGATTCAGCGGGTTGTATTTAACGAACTGTAGTTTTCTTATATAAAAGTTAACACCCGTTTTTCTTTTTGTTTTTCTAAAGTAGCGATCTAGTTCTTTATGGGAATATAAGTCTCTGAAAATCTGATATGCTAGAAAATGTCGAAAAACCGTTATGAAATGAGTGAATTTTATATGAAATAAAGAACAGCTGGATTTAGTGGTGTTCAGCCTAAACAAACTTGTTTTGAAGATGGAAAATTGTCTGTAACAATTTTTGTAGTAAAATAAAACCACGCCGGAGTTTTAGATTGCTAAGAAGACCATTCGTATTGCGAAGGCAAATGCACGTCATTGTATCTGGTAAAATTATAATGGAAAACCCAAAAAGAAATGTGCCTAAAGGCTAAACTGGTCAGAAGTCTGAAAAATACATATACTGGCTGCACCTCCGATCAGCGGTCACCTGGCTTAAGCGGCCAAATTGTCTGCTTCTCTTGGCTGACTGCTTAAGACAGGTTAGACTGTACTGCCATTGTTAAAGGAGGCATTTAATTGCATATTTATATCAGAATTTGAAGAGAAAGGCAGTTTTACAGGTAAGATATTGAGAGATGAATGGGAAAGGGGTCTGGATGCATATGAATAAAGAAGCACGTATTTCCCATTCACCACTCAGTACTGTAAAATAGAAATTTTCGTGAGGGTTTGTTTTTCGCTATATTTGCGAGACCCTACATCTCTTCAAAATTAATCCTTGCATAAATATTCACCATTAGTATAATTAAGAAATAATGTATAGAAAAACCGCGTTTTAACGTTTTTAATACACGTCCACGGAATGATTTCACAAGTGCATAGTCCAAGTGAATTATTCTGGCGATGTATAACCGATTTTGAGTGTATTAATTTAGGTGAAACACGATTTTGCTATACATTATTTTTATTCTAATATGCCCTTAATCTAAAATAGTAGATAAAATATAGTAGCCCTCTTTCTTGGTGGCAACAAAAACATTGACGTCATCACGTGTTAACATAACGTCATTTTAGTGTAAGCGTGTTTTAGCAGAAAAAAGCCTATTAGAATTCTAATTAAAGTATGATACTATTTTTAAAATTTTGCGAATATTAAACCTCGTGAACATATTCAAAATTCTAAATTCGCATAATTTTGACCCAGCGAAAATATGTGCTTTTACAGTACTCTTATCCATCCCTTTTTGGAATGGTTCGAAAAATGATTACCAAATATTGCGCTTTACTGTTAAATCACATACTGCTAATAATCGACTATTCGAAGAATAGGTCAAGCTATTAGACTCACCTGTGCGTCAGCTTCGACGTCAGCGGCGGTGTCCCAATTTGGTTACGTTTTTGTATGTAAGCTGGTATCTCAGTACCCACTAATGGAAATGGATTGAAACTTCACTCACTTGTCCACTGTGATGACTTCACATGCATTGTACATGTTCCTTAACTCTGATTTGCATTTTTAGCTTACCTGTCACATAGTGACAAGGTGAGCTTTTATGATCACCCTTCGTCCGTCGTCAGTCCATTCATGCGTCCGTCCGTGCGTGCGTGCGTCCGTGCGTCAACAATTTCTTGTCTGCACGATAGTGGTTTCATTTATGATTTTATTGTACCCCCCGACAACAAAGTTGTAAGGGGGGTTATACTGCTTTCAGGTTGTCTGTTTGTCTGTCTGTCCGTCTGTCCGTAGACGCAATCTTGTGCGCACCATCTCTCCTTATCCCCTTGACAGAATTTAATGAAACTTCACACAAGTGATCAGTACCAACAGTAGTTGTGCATGGGGCATGTTAGGTTCTTTTAGAAAAAAAATTTGCAGAGTTATGGGACTTTGTTTTTTTGTTACTATACTATACACATAGACACAATCTTGTGCGCACCATCTCTCCTCATCCCCTTGACACAATTTAATGAAACTTCACACAAGTGATCAGTACCAACAGTAGTTGTGCATGGTGCATGTTAGGTTCTTTTAGAAAAAAAAATTGCAGAGTTATGGGACTTTGTTTTTTTGTTACCATACTATATACATAGACACAATCTTGTGTGCACCATCTCTCCTCATCCCCTTGACACAATTTAATGAAACTTCACACAAGTGATCAGTAACAACAGTAGTTGTGCATGGGGCATGTTAGGTTCTTTCAGAAAAAAAATTTGCAGAGTTATGGGACTTTGTTTTTTTTTGTTACTATACTATATACATAGACACAATCTTGTGCGCACCATCTCTCCTCATCCCCTTGACACAATTTAATGAAACTTCACACAAGTGATCAGTAACAACAGTAGTTGTGCATAGGGCATGTTAGGTTCTTTCAGCGACAAAAATTGCAGAGTTATGGGACTTTGTTTCTTGTTAACATACTATGAACATACAGTCTGCATATGCAATCTTGTGCATGCCTAATCTACCAAACCCTTGCATGCAATTTAATGAAACTTCACACAAATGATCAGTACCAACCCTAGTTGTGCATGGTGCATGTTACATTCTTTTAGATAAATATTCTGCATAGTTATGGGACTTTGTTTTTTGTTACTATACTGTATACATACAGTCTAATAGTCTATATACATACAGTCCACATAATTATGCAATCTTGTGTGCGTCAAATTGCAATGTACTGTGTCAGTGCATGCGGGGGATACATTCATCACCTTTAGTGATAGCTCTAGTTTTAACCAAACTTGCACACAACTTGTATCACCATAAGATCTCAGTTCCTTTCTTGAACTAGCCAGATCCCATTATGGGTTCCAGAGTTGTGGCCCCTGAAAGGGCAAAAATTAGCTATTTTGACCTTGTCTGCACAATAGCAGCTTTATTTATAACTTGATTTTTACCAAACTGGCACACAACTTGTATCACCATAAGATCTTAGTTCCTTTCTTCAACATGCGAAATTCCATCATGGGTTCCAGAGTTAAGGCCCCTGAAAGGGCCAGAATTAGCTATTTTGACCTTGTCTGCACAATAGCAGCTTCATTTATGATTTGAATTTAATCAAACTTGCACAAAACTTGTGTCACCATAAAATCTCGGTTCCTTTTTTAAACCGGCCAGATCCCTTAATGGGTTCCAGAGTTATGGCTCCTGAAAGGGCCAAAATTAGCTATTTTGACCTTGTCTGCACAATAGCAGCTTCATTTGTGATTTGATTATAAACAAACTTGCACACAACTTGTATTACCACAAGATCTTGGTTCCTTTCTTGAAGTGGCCAGATTCCATCATGGGTTCCAGACTTATGGCCCCTTAAAGGTCCAAAATTGCCTATTTTGGCTTTTGCAGTCATATAGAGTCTTCATTTATGGTTTTATTTGATACAATACTCAGATCCAATCGTAGGTTATTTTATATCTGATTACCTCCCCTGATTGTGATCAAAATGGATTTATATCAGTAAGTACTTATAGGACTTATTTGAAATTTCATTATTGTCATTAGTTGGACTGAGCCAATCAGGGTAGATAACTATGGACTGATTTTATGTCAAATTACCTCCCTTTATTTCAATGGGTATATCTCTGTAACTAACGAAGATACTGATCTGAAATTTCATTTATGTCAACAGATTTATTTGGCAGATCTTTCTTTTGTTCACTTACAATAATTTTTTTTTTTAATTACTTCCCTTTTACATTACTATAAATAGCTTATTTTTAGTAACTTTTTTATTATTGGCCGTAGGGAAAACCGAGACCACTTTTCTGTGGTACAACATGGATGGTAACTCCAATATTTAGGTGTATTTTGAGATATCTGTACCTTGTAAGATTTTTTTTTTCTTTTTGGTTTAATTTCTTCCCTTTGTTGTTCCTGTCCTTTGGACTTAGATATTTTTTCTGAGGACCTTCTTGTCAATGATAACAGGTGAGCGATATAGGGCCATCATGGCCCTCTTGTTACAAAATAATGCCCCATTTTTTAGCTCACCTGTCACATAGTGACAAGGTGAGCTTTTGTGATCACCCTTCGTCCGTCGTCAGTCCGTCCGTGCGTCTCGTGCGTCCGTGCGTGCGTCAACAATTTCTTGTCTGCACGATAGTGGTTTCATTTATGATTTTATTTTAACCAAACTTGTACACAACTTGTATCACCATAAGATCTCGGTTCCTTTCTTGAACTGGCCAGATCCCATAATAGGGTCCAGAGTTATGGCCCCTGAAAGGGCCAAAATTAGCTATTTTGACCTTGTCTGCACAATAGCAGCTTCATTTATGATTTGATTTTTACCAAACTGGCACACAACTTGTATCACCATAAGATCTTGGTTCCTTTCTTGAACTGGTCAGATTCTTTTATTGGTTCCAGAGTTATGGCCCCTGAAAGGGCCAGAATTAGCTATTTTGACCTTGTCTGCACAATAGCAGCTTCATTTATGATTTTATTTTAACCAAACTCAGTGCCGTAGCCAGACACAAATTTTAACCGAGGCAATCTAGGGGGTCCGTGGGCATACCCCCTCCCCCTGGAATATTTGTCCTCAGGAAGGCTCTGGTGCGTTCCGGAGCCCTCTCAGATTGTGTTATATAACAATAAAAATCGTCTTTTTAGCCGTATTTATCAGAGTTCTACTTTCATATTTTAAGAAAGAAATATATTGATAACAATGATATTTGGGGATTTATATGGTCGGATACAATCATTTTTGTAACTAAAAGGCAGTAAAATCAGAAAGCCACCAATAAAGACATACAAGAACATGCTATTCATCAGTTTACTAGTAGTTTATTAGTTTATATAGGCCGAGATAGGGAAGGTATGGGAGGGAGCTCTTGCCGGTGTGGTGGGGGGGGGGGGTCAGGGGATCTCCCAGTAGAAATTTTTGAAATACAAGTAGGAAATGGTGGCCTCTGGTGCATTTTTCGGTTTAAATTTTAAGGTATGGCGGGGATTTCCCCCTCATTTTAGTGGGGCCAGTGGGCTTTCTTCCTGGAAAGTTTTGAAATACAGATTCGAAATGATGGCCTATGGTGTATTTTTTTGTCTTGATTATGAGGTACTGTGTGAGGGGGGCGGGGCATTTTAGGGGCCTCTCTCTCGAAATGGTGGCCTATGGTGCATTGTTTGGTGTAAATGTTTAGGTACTGAATGGGAAAGCCTCTCGTGTTAGGGGTGTTAATGGGCTCTCTCAATGGAAAAAATGAAATACAGATATAAAGTGGTGGCTTCTTGTGCATTTTATGGTCTTAAGTTTCAAGTATGGGGGTTCCCTTATTTTAGTGGGGTCACGGTGATTCTTCCCCTGGAAAAATTTTAAATATCGGTATGAAATAGTGGCCTCTGGTGCGTTTTGGGGTTTAAATGTGATAATGATAATAAACAATTGGGTTTGACTTTGATGAGTATAAGTCACTTGTAAGCAAACTGGGGGTGGGGCAAGGGCCTGGCAAGGCTATTAATATGACTGCTAGGATTTCTACCTCACCTTGCCTCAAAGATGTAATGAGGCAAATGATATTCTAATATATTCTATTCATATTTATATACTTTTCTGAATTTTTGTAACTGAATTTTTCATCAGTGTGATAGGCCTACTTTTCACTCTTTTTTTTTTTTTTGGCTCCTCAAATTTTAACCGAGGCAGCTGCCTCGGTTTGCCTCAGTGTGGCTACGGCGCTGAAACTTGCACAAAACTTGTGTCACCATAAGATCTCGTTTCCTTTCTTGAACCGGTCAGATCCCATAATGGATTTCAGAGTTATGGCCCCTGAAAGGGCCAAAATTAGCTATTTTGATCTTGTCTGCACAATAGCAGCTTCATTTATGATTTGATTATAACAAAACTTGCACAAAACTTGTATCATCACAATATCTTAATTCCTTTCTTGAACTGGCCAGATTCCATCATGGGTTCCAGAGTTATGGCCCCTTAAAGGTCCAAAATTTGCTATTTTGGCTTTTGCAGCCATATATTTGACGTAGAGTCACAATACTTTACAGGAATGTTGGTCAGCATGTGTAGTTGCGCACCTCGGGTTTCGCGTCCGGATTCATTCAGTCATGTAGAAGTTATGGCCCCTGACTTTGTAAAAATTGGTCATTTTAGTGTTGTGTCGTGCCTAGCTCCAAAAGTATTTGACTTAGAGTCACCAAAGGTTACAGGAATGTTGGTCAGCATGTGCACTTGTGCACCTGGGGTTTCGCGTCTGGATTCATTCAGTATTGTAGGAATTATGGCCCCTGACCTGGGATAAATTTGTCATTTTAATGTCATGTAGTGGGGGCATCTGTGTCCCATGGACACATTTCTAGTTGTTACTGGCCATAGGGAAAAACCTAGACCACTTTTCTGTGGTACAACATGGATGGTACCTCCAAGTTTTAGGTGTATTTTGAGATATCTGTACCTTGTAAGATTTTTTTTTTCTTTTTGGTTAAATTTCTTCCCTTTGTTGTTCCTGTCCTTTGGATTTAGATATTTTTTCTGAGGACCTTCTTGTCCTCAAGTGCAGTGATAACAGGTGAGCGATATAGGGCCATCATGGCCCTCTTGTTTACTTTTATATTCATTCAGTTGACAAGACTGGTGAATAGTCGAGCGTTGCTGTCCTCTGACAGCTCTTGTTATTCCTGACATCACACACATAAACCATATCAATGGCTGGATAACATTTATATATACAGGATTTCTTGACAATGCTGAGGGAAGATGATCTGGGCAAGAATATTCTACACCTTGCTATATGCATGTCAAACACTGCTGTTGAAGAGACAGTTAGAGAGATGTTTACTCCAGCTGATGATGATAGTGATGACGAAAATGAGAATCAGATGCATCATAAACCACCTCCACGAAAAGGTGTTTTTGTTTAAACACTTATTAAAAGTTCTTTTTCAGTATGTGTAGAGGAATGTGACACAGTCTGTCATGATTATTAAGACATTTCTTATACAGTTACAAATATCTGTAGAGGAATGTGACACAGTCCATACATGCCATATTTTCAGACGGTCAATAAGGGAGTTTTGCCTCAGCAGGGCTTTTTATGCCCCCCTTCGAAGAAGGAAGGGTATATTGTTTTGCAGATGTCGGTCCGTAGGTCGGTCGGTCGGTCTGTCGGTCGGAATGTAGACCAATCCTTTTCCGGATGATAACTCAAGAACACTTGGGCCTAGGGTCATGAAAGTTGATAGGGAGGTTGGTAATGACCAGCAGATGACCCCTATTGATTTTGAGGTCAGTATGTTAAAGGTCAAGGTCACAGTGACCCTGAACAGTAAAACGGTTTCCGGATGATAACTCAAGAACGCTTAGGCCTAGCGTCACGAAAGTTGATAGGGAGGTTGGTCATGACCAGCAGATGGCCCCTATTGATTTTGAGGTCAGTATGTCAAAGGTCAAGGTCACAGTGACCAGGAACTGTAAAATGGTTTACAGGCAATAACACTAGAACGCTTGGGCTTAGTGTCAGGAAAATTGATAGTTTGGCTGGCCATGACCAGCAGATGACCCCTATTGATTTTGAGGTCTTTAGGTCAAAAGTCAAGGTCACATTGGCCAGGAACAGTTAAAACGGTTTCTGATCTTCTTGTCCAAAACCATAGGGCCTAGGGCTTTGATATTTGGTATGTAGCAAAATCTAGTGGTCCTCTACCAAGATTGTTCAGATTATTTCCCTGGGGTCAAATATGGCCCCACCCCGGGGGTCACATGGTTTATATAGACTTATATAGGAAAAAACTTTGAAAAACCTCTTGTCCAAAACCACAGGGCCTAGGGCTTTGATATTTTGTATATGACATCATCTAGTGGTCCTCTACTAAGATTGTTCAAATTATTCTCCTAGGGTCAAATATGGCTCCGCCCTGGGGGTCACATGGTTTACATAGACTTATATAGGGAAAAACTTTGAAAATCTTCTTGTCCAAACCACAAAGACTATGTCTTTGATATTTTGTAATTCAACATCATTTAGTGGTTCTCTACCAAGTTTGTTCAAATTATCCCTCTAGGGTCAAATATGGCCCCGCCCCAGGGGTCATATGGTTCATATAGACTTATATAGGGAAAAACTTAGAACCTTCATGTCCATAACTTACGTCATTCAAATTTGGACCACATGTATAGTTTTGAGTGGCAAGATGAACCTTGACATGAGTTGACCTTGATCTTGACCTAGTGACCTACTTTCACATTTCTGTAACTACAGCCTTCAAATTTGGACCACATGCATAGGTTTGTGTACTGAAAAAAACTTTGACCTTCTTATTGACCTAGTGACCTACTTTCACATTTTTGAAGGTACAGGCTTCAGATTTGGACCACATGCATAGTTTTTTGTTCCAAAATAAAATTTGACCTTGATTTTGACCTAGTGACCTACTTTTACATTTCTCAAGCTACAGCCTTCAAATTTGAACCACATGCATAGTTTTGTGTATCGAAATGAACTTTGATCTTGAGATTGACATAGTGACCTACTTTCACATTTCTCAAGCTACAGGCTTCAAATTTGGACCGCATGCATATTTTTGTGTTCTGAACTGAAATTTGACATTGATTTTTACCTATTACCTACTTTCACATTTCTCAAGCTACAGCCTTCAAATTTGAAGCACATGCATAGTTCTGTCTACCGAAATGAACTTTGACCTTGAAATTGATCTAGCACAGCTTTCAAATTTGGACCACATACACATTGTTTTGTACCGAAATGAAATTTGACATTGATTTTGACCTTGAGCTAGTCTTGAAATTTGGAACATTCAAAAATGGCTCAGTGGATGGCGCCAAGATCACTCTGTAATCTCTTGTTAGGTTAATAGGTTAAAGGTCAAGGTCAGATTAAACCAGAATGGTAGAACTTTTGTTTAAAGTGAGCATATAATTTCTGTTCCTTGTGCAATTACTGAATGCATCAAGGGGGGCATTTCATGTCCGACGAGCTCTTGTTTTAAGGGAGATTTGGGTAAAAATAAGGGAGACTTTTATTCGCTCACATTTTACGCGCTAAATAGCCGTTTTCATGAAAACATCATCAAGTTTTTTTTTACATTTAATTGATGAGTGGAGCTAACAGTTGTGTACAGAATGCATGATTATTACTTATAGCACTCAACTTAATCCAAGGAAGTTCAGAATTCCATGAAAGATTGAACCAGGAGCTTTGTTTTTGCTTTATGTGTTGATGCTTCTGCATCTGGGGAAAGTGATCTTTTTGACATGTTTAAGCATACAATACTCAAAAGATTGCGGAGATATCATGTCAAAACAGTCTTTTAAGGGCAGTCTTTACATGTATTTAACCTGGGAATTTTTCTCCTGTTAACTATTGCAACATGACAATATCACAAAGGAATGACAGGCAGTTATTCGGGCAATATGAATTGCAATTTATTTCATAAAATTCACTTATCCGAATTCATGTTTGTCCGAAATTCTGTGTAGTGTGACATTAACTCGCCAATTTTGTTAAGTTGTTGTCGATTGTTTGCATGTTGTGCAAGTATTTAAATTGAGAAACATAAACTCGGTGTTAGCACTAACCTGTCTCATCCTCTGATGGCTCAATAAATAAGGAAAAAGTGTTTCCCGATAAATATTAAGGTCAGCGAAAACGAAAGTACACTTTGGCAGGTGGCGGTAAAATGATGTAATTTTAAGACTGGTTTACATATTGTTTTGAAAAATTATGGATCAGTGGCTTTGATGTTATTGAATCAGTCTAAAATCTTGCATGTTGACAATTGCCTACGGGTAAGATTAAATGGTTAATTGTTTGCAGATATGGTGACAGTAGGTGGTAAGATAATTAATGCCTCAGGCGTGTATCTCTCGATAAGCAAGCTACTGGTTGGCGACCCAGATTCGGACAATTTTACAACCTTTTCAGCTGTCATATTTTCATTTTCAATGCAAGATCCATGAAATGTTACCTGAATCAAGTTCAGTTCTTCGGTGACGCAAAACGCCAATTTGTTTGTATATAAAAATAAACTGAACACGTCACTGAGGCCCGAAAGAGGGTACGTAAATCTAACTTTTTTAGCGTGTTGCAGGACCCAGAAATTGGACAGTAAGAAAACGCTAATTATCATCATTTTTGTCTCGCAGAATCACGTTTAGGTCGGTGTTAATGATAAAAAGACATGTTTACCTTGTTTACATTCAACTATTAATGTTTGATATAAGGCTGTCAAAAGTTTAAAATATCCGGCTGGCCTATATACGACACAAAATTTAAGGTAAAACAACTTGGTTTAAACACATTGAACTCGTGTTATTATCGGGAAAACCTTGACACTTGTTTTAAAACACGCAATTTTCTCGTCTGCATTTAGCAGATTGTAGATGAGTACCCCTTGAATAATGTTGGGGCCTCAAAACAAGTATGCGCATGCGCACTGAAAGCACATGCAGCTTCCCCCCAGCGAGAGCTGACACAACATTTCGTGAACAAATGTAAATATTCAAATTTTGTAAGTTTTACTTACCGATTTGCAATTATTGCAGATGATGTTGCACATAATGCAAGCGTCTTTGTACTTGTCAACAAATGATCAAATATAACACAAAAATAAGCGTTTACGCGACTGTCCGATTTCCTGGGTCGCCCGAAATTCTGGGTCGCCAACCAGTAGGGATTATAGACAACTATGAAAATTATGTTTGAAGTGTATTTCCATGCTACTCAATATTGAATTTCAAGGGTCTACATTGGGTCCGAGATATGATTTTTCGACAGAGGACTTTTTTTCCGAATTAACGGGAGGTTTTCATGTCCCGGCGGGAGACCGGGAGATATACTGGAAATACGGGAGAAAAAGCCTCCCGGCGGGAGATATGGCATGTATGACAGTCTGTCATGATTATTAAGACATTTCTGGTACAGTTACAAATATCACACTGGCCATAGCTTTATCAGATCAAGTGGTTCCAACGTTGTTTGAACGGTGAATTTTACGCCAATCAGATGAAGAAATATGGCCGATGCTACAATTTTCCGGAATTGTAAATATGATTTAAAGGAATTTCTACCTGTTAAATAATGAATCAAATGAAAACGATGGGTGCACCTGGAGCACAAATGTGTCTATATTTTAGCATGTGTGTCTATTTAGCTGAGATTTGTGCCGTTTATTCAAACACTTCTGTACAGTCCGGCGGGGGAAGGAGATTTTTGACAGTTTTTGACAATATCGCCTCAAATTTAGTGTTTTTCGGGAGCAAGTAACTGTTAAAACACTTTTTATGTAAAGGGCTGCCTCCTAAAACAAATTGTATGTATTTTCATAGAATTATTCAGGGTTGTTTCTGAACAATCAGCCGAAAACCTAATGCAACGCCGTTTCGAGTGGGTCGCTATGCAACGCAATCAAGTGGATACCGTTCTGTGTCTTACTTGCGAAGTCTTATCCATCTTAAAAACAGTCATTATTTAAAAAAGCCTAACAATGAATAAATTAATTTGGATAGTTTTATATCATCATATTGATCCCGCAATTTCTAATATATTGTACTTTTACATTTTTATGCTCGCTTAACATTCAACATATTTTTGCGGACATTGTCAAAAAACATCAACACATAAACATAAAGCAAGGATGAACATCGAACAATATCATTAAGTAAATAATAGTATTAGTTCGTAAAAATAAGAACCAGTTCATGGATATTTTTCTCCTCCACGAATAGTACTGAACAGCATGCCAAACTCGGGTTGACTCTTTAAATCAGTATAGTTACAGTTGGTTACTTTTAGTCCCTTAAAACCAATACACTGCCATTTCATTACTGATTTATTGTGCATTTAAGCTGTTCATACAATTTAAAATAAAGTTTGGTCCATGATAAAAGTATTGATCAGTTGTTTGTATATATTTTCATTCATATTCCTGGTGAAACGTTCATTTATTTTCAGAGAGATAAATCACAGAGACCGTTAAAATTGGCCAGGGAAAAGGCAAGATTTTATTTGTCCTCCATAAAACAGAAACGATGTAATAAAACTCTATGGTCGCCGTTTAAAAATCAAAATACAAATGAAATACAGACACCAATGAAAAAAAGTTTTGTTGGAAACAGTTAAATAGTACAAGTGTAATACGTCTCTCTTAGTATTGCTAGTCCGTTTATTTTCTTTCATTGGTGTCTGTATTTTATTTGTTCATTTATACATTGATACCACACCCATTAAAATCTGTTCACTTTAGCTGTGTCTATCGCTCGCTAACATTGCCTACTCGTGTATACTAATACAAAAATTGTTGGAAGAAGGTCAGCGTACGCCGTACGGTCCTGTATTAAGAACCGTTGTGTTCTTGGCATAGGGTGTAAAGACATTCTTGATGATATATGTTCTGTTTATGGACATAATGAAATATATTTTTCGACAGTTATTCGTTCAAATGTTGGTTAGTTTCAACAGAAGATGAACCACATGGCCGTCGACCGAAAACAGCAACGTCTGCCAAGATGGTTGCTAGAGTGAAAGAAATAGTTGCTACTGATGCAAGATACACCGCTAGACAAATAGCTAGTATGGTTGGCATCTCATAAGAGCAGTTCATACAATTCTGAAACGTAATTTGAAAATGAGAAAGATCTGTGCTAGATGGATTCCCCATCTGTTGACAGATGAGCAGAAAAAGGCACGCGTGCAATGCGCAGACTTGTTGCTTAAACAGTTTCCAGATTACAGTGCACAATCTTTCGCAAATGTCGTCACTGGTGACAAGACATTGGTTCACTTTTTCTGAGCCCAAACGAAAGATTCAGAACAAAATATGGGCAACAAAGTCTGGCAAAAGACCATGCATTGCAAAGCGGACCATGAGTGTCAAGAAGGTAATGTATGCCATATTCTTCACAACTCAGGGTCCTGTCATTCAGGTTGCTGTACCTAAAGGCAAGTCCGTAAATTCGAAGTTTAACAAGACTAAAGTTCTTCGAAAACTAAAGAAATATTTCAAAACTCGAAGACCCGCAACTGGTTTGGCTAATGTCAGATTGCTACATGAAAACGCGTCATCGCACAAGGCGTCTATTGTACAAGACTTTCTGAAGCAGGAAAAGGTTGTTGTGCTCCCTTCATCACCCTCCTTATTCGCCTGTCCCTGCCCCGTGTGACTTCTTTTTGTTCCCAAGGCGCAAAAATACCTTTCTGGTCGAAACTTGGTGCAGCGCAAACACCTCGGTTCTGCAATATTCCAGTGTCTTCATAGTATACCTAGAAAACACTATGAAAAAGGCTTCAAGGATTGGATTAGAAAACTGAAATTTTGCAAATCTGTTGAAGGTGAATACTTCCAGGGGATCAATTAAAATTTTCATTGAAATCTGTCAAGGATACATTTTATGTGCTCAGATGCATTCGTATTTGAACAATCCTCATAAAGAGTCCACCCGCTTTTGGCATGCTGTTCAGTACCATTCGTGGAGGAGATAAATGTCCTTGAACTGGTTCTTGTTTTTACGAACTATTACTATTACTTACTTAATGATATTGTTCGATGTTCACCTTGCTTTATGTTTTTGTGTTGATGTTTTTGACAAGTCCGCAAAAATATGTTAAATGTTAAGCGAGCATTAAAATGTATTATATATATTTAGTACAAGATATTAGAAATGGCGGGATCATTATAATGATATAAAACTCTCTAAATTTAATCATTGTTAGGCTTTAATGACTGTTTTTAAGACGGATAAGACTTCGCAAGTAAGACACAGAACGGTATCCACTTGATTGCGTTGCATAGCGGCCCACTCGAAACGGCGTTGCATTAGGTTTACGGCCGATTGTTCAGAAACAACCCTGAATAATTCTATGAAAATACACACGCTTTGTTTTAAGAGGTAGTCCTATACAAAAAAAGTGTTTTAACAGTTACTTGCTTCCGATAAACACTATATTCGAGGCGATATTTTCAAAAACTGTCAAAAATCTCCTTCCCCCGCCGGACTGTACAGAAGCGTTTGAATAAACGGCACAAACCTCAGCTAAATAGACACATGTGCTAAAATATAGACACATTTGCGCTCCAGGTGCACCCATCGGTTTCATTTGATTCGTTATTTAACAGGTAGAAATTCCTTTAAATCATGCTTACAATACCAGAAATTTGTCGTATCGGCCATATTTCTCCATCTGATCGGCGTAAAATTCACCGCTCAAACAACGTTGGAACCACTTGATCTGATAAAGCTATGGCCAGTGTGAATATCTGTAGAGGAATGTGACACAGTCTGTCATGATTATTAGGACATTTCTTGTACAGTTACAAATATCTGTAGAGGAATGTGACACAGTATGTCATGATTATTAAGACATTTCTTGTACAGTTACAAATATCTGTAGAGGAATGTGACACAGTCTGTCATGATTATTAAGACATTTCTTGTACAGTTACTAATAGCTAGAGTATAGTGTTTTGTTAGTGTATTCTTCATAGTAGGGCGGGAAGTCAAAATGCTGCAAATGATGTTACAAACACAAAACTTTCAGGCAGTCTTCACCGGACCATTGGGAAGCCTCAAAAGTGAAGTAGGCCCTAAAATATCTCCATGCTTTCCAGGTGGCTGCCATTTTTAAAATGGCCACCTAAAATAAGTCCAAACTTATATATACAGATGAGATATAGTTATCAAAATGTACTTGAATTTACCTTATAATGGAGTAAACATGTCAGATTGATTGTAGAATAGACAGGTTTGTTAAAACGATAAAAAAACAAAGATGACGGCTGTTTTCAGAATAGCCACCAGAAATAACAAGAAACTACTTTTGAAAAAGTGCATGCCCCCACACACCCCAATACTGCTTCATTTGAATGGAAGTGGTAACTGATATGTAATATCTAAATCAATGTTTGGTCTAATATTTGGTAACCTTTATGATATGGATCGGACAGGGAAAAGCCCTATTGACTTTTGACCTCGAAGTGTGACCTTGATCTTTGTGGTAGGGATCACGGTGTTGCGCATGAAAAGTTCTAGGAAACAGTTGTTACAAAAAAAATATTAAAATCCCTTGATAGATGGCAGAGTTATGAACCACACAGAAAAAAACCTACAGAACTTTGACCTAATATGACCTTGACCTTTGAGTTAGGGGTCTGGGTCTCAAGAAATATTAAAGTCCTTGGATGGATGACAGTTATGGGCCAGATAGGAAAAAGAAGTTTTGACCTTCGCCCTCTGAGAGAGGCCTCCATGGCCAAGTGGTTTAGGTCGCTTACTTCCTCCACAATCAAAGCTGGAAAGTTGCCAAATGACCTATAATTGTGTTGGTGTGATGTTAAACCCAACAAAATAGATGAATAAATTGCCCTCTGAGTGTGACCTTGAACTTTTGGCTTGGGGTCTTTGTGTTGCTCATGACACGTCATCTCATTATGGGATACATTTGTGCAGTGATATATTAGAATCCCTTCAAGACTGACAGAGTTTTGGACCAGACAGGAAAAAAACACTACTGACATTTGACCTCAAAATGGGACCTTGACCTTTGAGCTAGGGGTCTTGTTTTGCGCATGACATGTTGTCTCATTATGGGATACATTTGTGTCAGGTTCTATTAAGTCATTATGGACTGGACAGGAAAAAAACACTATTTCCTTTGACGTATGAATTTGACTTTGACCTATATGCTAGGGGTCTACTGTTATGCATGACACATCATCTCGTTATGGGATACATTTGTGCTAAATGAATGACAGTGTTATGGACAGGACAGGATGAAAACACTACTGGCCTTTGACCTCAAAGTGTGACCTTAACTTTTGAGCTAGGGTTCTGGGATGTGGGCATGACGCATCGTCTGATTATGGGAAACATTTGTGCCATTTAATATTAAAAACCCTTGATAGATAGTTGAGTTATAGACCAAAGAGGAAAAAAGCGCCCAGTTGACCTTTGCCCTCTAAGTCTGACCTTGACCTTTGACAGGGGTCCATGTCTGTTTCCTATATGTAAAGCGCCTTTGAACGTGTTTATCATGAAAAGGGCGCTATATAAATCTGGTATAATAATAATAATGCCTTGCGCATGACACATAATCTCATTATTGGGAACACCCAACCTCTTTCAAAAATCAAATGTTACTGCAGGAGAAGATCAGAAGATTTAATGTGTGTATTTTAAAGACATATCGGACAGTTTTCTATATGTAGAGAATTTCTTTAAACTTTTTGTACTGACTGAGAGTCAAGTTTAAAACGGAAACATGTATTAAAAATAATAGGTACCCAGGCTTGATCTTGAATTATCCAGAATCTTCTAACTTGGTAGCATGATTGGGCTATGAAGTAGATGACCACTATAATGTTTGGGTCAGTGAGTCAAATGTCGAGGCCACAGGAGCCTGTACCTTGAAAATGGTTTCTGCTCATTAACTTTAGAACCACTTGATCCAGAACCTTCAAACTTGATAAGTTGATTGGGCTTATAAAGTAGATGACCTCTATTCTTATTGGAGTCAACTGGTCAAAGGTCAAGGTCACACTGGCCTGAACTTTGAAAACAGTTTCTGCTCAATAACTTGAGAACTAGTTGATCCAGAACCTTCAAACTTGACAGCTTAATTTGGCTTTATGAAATAGATGACCCCTATTGTTTTTTGTGTCAAAAGGTCTAAGGTCAAGGTCACATGGAACTGAATATTAAAAGCTATTTATGCACTGTATTTTGAGAATGACTTGACCCAAAACCTTTAAACTTGATAGCATGATTGGGCTTAATTAAGGCATACAGACACTAAATAGAAAAATGGCGCGAAAAATAGCACTTTCATAATGAAATAACAACATGACAAATTTTTTCATGGAAACTTAGATCATACACCACCAGTATAATTTGGAGTCTCATTTTTTAGCTGATTTTGCAGTTTGTGTGTTTGACTGCAATTATTTTTCTTGCATCAAACATGACCCCCACTTTTCTTTTGATTTTTAGTTAACACTGACAATATTCTTTCAAGAAAATGTAAGTTACAGAAATTTAAAATGGGTCCTGATGTGTGCTGCGGTCATTGGAAATAGGTCAGTTTTATGTAGAATAAAGAACAACAACTATTTAGTGTGTTATAACCTATAAACATAAGGCATACAGACACTAAATAGAAAAATGGCGCGAAAAAAAATGGTAGTCGCATAATGGCGGACACAAATAGTCCTCAGTTTTTTTGCTCTGTAGAGCTGTTTTCCTTATTTTCTTTGCAATTTTTTGGCTAAAATCACATGACAGATCTATGCTTGACATGTAGGTAGCACTTTCATAATGAAATAACAACATGACAAATTTTTTCATGGAAACTTAGATCATACACCACCAGTATAATTTGGGGTCTCATTTTTTAGCTGATTTTGCAGTTTGTGTGTTTGACTGCAATTATTTTTCTTGCATCAAACATGACCCCCACTTTTCTTTTGATTTTTAGTTAACACTGACAATATTCTTCAAGAAAATGTAAGTTACAGAAATTTAAAATGGGTCCTGATGTGTGCTGCAGTCATTGGAAATAGGTCAGTTTTATATAGAATAAAGAACAACAACTATTTAGTGTGTTATAACCTTAATAATGAAGATGACCCATTTTGTTTTTGGTCAGTAAGTCAAAGGTCAAGGTCACAGGGTATGAACCTTGAAAACAGCTTCCGCACAATAACTTAAAAACATAATAATAAAAATGTTCCCACTGAATAACTTGAGAACCACTTGACCCAGAACCTTCAAAACTTGATAGCATGGTTGGATGTGATGAAATAGATGACCCTTATTATTTTAAGGGTCAAGGTCAAGGGGACCTGAACATTGAAAACTATCTCTGCATGGTACTTGAGAACCAGTTGACCCAGTACCTTCAGATTTGATAGTATGGTTGGGCTTTATGAAGTAGATGACCCGTATTATTTTTGGGGTCAGTAAGTCCAAGGTCAAGCTCACCGGGGCCTGAACCTTGAAAAAGGTTCCCACTGAATAACTTGAGAACCACTTGACCCAGTATCTTAAAACTTGATAGCATGATTGGGCTTTTAATTAGATAACCCCTATTGTTTTTGGAGGTAGTAAGTCAAGGGTCAAGGTCTTAGTGATCACAGTACTGGAAAAGGAACAACCCATCATGGGGGACATATGTGTTTTACAAACACCTCTTGTTAGTCCCCAACTGGTTGAAAACCAGAACCAGTTTTGGTGACTGTAGGATTGCACTTTTCTGCCCCTCCATCCGTGGTAACATTTGGATACTTAGGTGGCTATAGGAACAATAGGTAACTGTAATTTTTCTTTGATGTCATTCATTCCGTACGCTCTTATGTGGCTATTCTTTCTATTAAATGGCTAAAAGAACAATGGAGAGATCAAAAGGGTAGCCACATAAGTATCCATTTGTAAAGATGTTCATCATTCCATCTGTCTGTCTTTCGGCAATTTCGTATGGTTCATATCTCTGTCATTCATCAAGGGATTTTAATATTACTTGCCACAAATGTTCCCCATGATTTGACATGTCATGTGCAACACACGCACCCCTAGCTCAGAGGTCAAGGTCACACTTTGAGGTCAAAGTCAACTGGGCTTTTTTCCTGTCCAGTCTGTAACTTGACAATCCATAAAGGGATTTTAATATTACTTGGCACAAATGTACATCATAATAAGACAATGTGTCATGCGCAGCACCCAGACCCCTATCTCAGAGGTCAATGTCACATTTGGAGGTGTTTTTTTTTCTGTCTGGTCCATAACTCTGTATAATTTGAAATAGTGGTTTTCTTGAATAAGGAAGTATATTTTTGGACCCACTTCACATTTGAAGTTCCCAAGGTCATATGAAGAATTTCTGAAAGATTCATGCTTGTATTACCATTTGCACTATTTTCCTAACTTTCTTCCCACTATCATGACAGGTGATATTTTTACAAGTTAATGCCATAGTTACTAACCAAAGTGTTAAATTATCAGTATAGTAAAGTTGTTTTAAACTAATTAAATAGTTCATGTCACAAAAATGTAGCTTTTCCTTGTTAAGAAGATGATTTTCCTTACTTTTCTGAAACTGTTTATGAATTGATGGTTGCCATATTCAGACGCCTTGGTAGCATCGCTAAAGACATACATAGAACGATGCTTGAATGCTGGTGCCGTCAGTCTTACACATCTGAACCGCATTGAAGAGAAAATGCTCGAAGAGTTTGGATTTCCTGATTTTGGTATGATGGGTTATGGAAGATTTCTAGAGTTTCTTCTGTTAGAGGAGACAAAACAGGTAGCTGACAGTTTAGTTATTCTAATGCAATAGATGTTTTTGAATTCATAAATATAACAAAAAGTTATTAGGAGGTATAATTATGTATTTTTATGGCTTTTAGTTTCTATGACTTACCAATTCTGTAAATATATATATATATAGTACTTTGATTTATTGTCTTAAACTTCTTTATGTTACTTGATATGCATGTACACAGGTTATGCCCTTTACCCGTTAAGGCATAAACCATGTCTGTCAGTTCAGGCCCATAGCAACCTTTGCATGATAAATAAATGAAGCACCGTGTATGTTTCCGCTAGTAGGTATCTTTGTTCCCTCACAGTTTTATTTTACCTCTAATATTTATCTGTATGATCATATGCAGCTGAAGTAAAAAAAAATATCATATTACTGCAAACTGTAAATACAAAACACATCAGATAGAGGCTTTCAGTGAAATCTTTTAATAACTGTTTCATCTTAGATACTGGAAGAAAGTGTTGGGTTACTTCTTGGTTCTGGATCAGGAGGTGGGGACTGCGAATCATCATTTAAACCCCAACAGATGGACTTGGTGGATTTCATTAAGCAATGCAGACATCAGGAAGATAGTCAGGTGTGGCATTGTAAATAATCCAGATGTTACTATACTTCCAAAAGATCTTACAAATTGTATTATCCTTTACAAAAGCAGTCTGATGTTATTATATCAGGTCCTTGTGGGCCATGAAGTCCATTCAGTGTTATTAGTTTGTTTGTTGTAAGTGTTGAGATAGTGTGAGTTAGGTTTTATGCAACAGTCTTTTTTTTTTTCAGATAATACAGAAATGTAATATAATTGGCGTTACTTATATCTCATCTTTTACATGTTATTTTCTGCTTTAATTCTTTTTTTTTCTGTAATGCATATAGTACAAAAAAGAAATGTTAAACAAAATGAAAAACAAATGTTTAACAGATAGATCTACTTATGGGTCAGCAAATATGCTTGTTTTGGTCTTTTGGAATTATCCTTTGTTCATTGTACGGAATTAACTCATCAAACTTGTCATGATTATTTCCACTTCTTCAGCCTGACCATGTAGAGGAGGCCTTATGTGCACATTACAGTGTGAAGAACGTGCGAGACCTTGGTTACGGTAACACCATGAGACTATTAAGTTATGCAGAGAAACATGGAAAACACATGCTGGAACAATGTTGCGTATTTTATGAGTCAGCACTTGCTCAGTCTGTCAGGTAGGACTTTTATTCACGATTTTCGATTCGTGAAAAAAAAAATGAAATTCTACTAGAAAGATGTTTATTTTGTTAAAGTAGGAGCAATCCCATATAAGATGCAAAGCATGGATTTTCACATACCTTTTACATATTAAATAGGAATTAAAAAGTATGGTTCTATTTTATACAAAGGTTTTCGCAGAATTCCAGTTTGAAGGTTGGAATTTTGGGTCATCAGACCAGAGATGCTGCAAAAATCTGCCTACACAACTGCCCTCTCCTGGAAAATATGGCTGACTGGAGTCAGTGGAGTCTTGTGTTTGAGCCAGAACTTGGAAAACTGAAAGATTTTGTGCAGAAATATGGAGGTGTGACAACAAAAACGTTGGAAGGTAAATGGGAAGTACAATATTGCTTTTAACATTAACTGATGTGTCCTATTTTATATAAATGATGTATATTACTAAGTTAACAGCTATATGTGGTAAACACTAATCTCGCAAAGTAATTCAGTGTAAAATGAGTATTTCTCAAAGTTGACAGAGTTTGTTTTAACTGCTCATATGAACCAACTAGATCTTTTCAGGGGGTAAAATTGTAACCCTTGACTTCCTGGCTTTGGAGAGAAAACCTGGAGAACTTGTCAAAATTGTGTCATCAACAGCAGTAGAGAATGTTGCCATGGCTTTGAAGAATCGTGATGTTCAGTCTACAACAGGTCATTTGGTTTCCATGGTAGTTGCATACAAAGGTATTGATAATATGCCTCTTGCTCTGATTGCAAGACATATGAAGACTGCACTTATACAAATACATGCAGAGGAACCTAGACTGGAAATGACGGGTAAATTTACATCTTGTATAGATTAAATCTGAACTATATACACTCTGAACTATATACACTCTGAACTATATACACTGCTAAACTATATACACTGCTAAACTATATACACTCTGAACTATATACAATCTGAACTATATACACTCTGAACTATATACACTCTGAACTATATACACTGCTAAACTATATACACTCTGAACTATATACACTCTGAACTATATACACTGCTAAACTATATACACTGCTAAACTATATACACTCTGAACTATATACACTCTGAACTATATACAATCTGAACTATATACACTCTGAACTATATACAATCTGAACTATATACACTGCTGAACTATATGCAATCTGAACTATATACACTTTGAACTATATACACTCTGAACTATATACACTGCTGAACTATATACACTGCTGAACTATATACACTGCTAAAATAATGACAAGATGTCCCAATGTGTAATGAGCATTTCTAGTATAAACAGGTAGACAGAATAGATTTCTTTTCACTTCTTTTGTAAACCTTTTGCTGGTAGTAAAGTTTAAGTGTTTTAATGGAAGGAGAAATGCTAGGTGTCTCAGAGCTTAATTTCTGGCACTGAATTAAATCAAATGTAGGGTCAGTCGTTGATGGGATATGTATGTACTATGCAATGTTTCTGTCTTTTGATGTAGAAGGCATCTATATAAAAGAATTTAATTGGCATTTGCTGTATCTCATAAGTGATGTATACATTTAATTATTTTTTTCAAATGCTGTACCATGATATTCATGCCTTGTTTTGTACTTCTAGCTGGTCTCCCAAGTCAGAATACTGCTGCTCTGTTTACTCTACAATGCATTTTGCGCATACCCACCAAGATATGTGTCTCACTTGCCAACCAAATATTCCTGGAACCTTTGGGACAAGTTGTAGGCTCAACCAAGTCCAAAATATTGCTTGTACAGTTGTGTAAGACTGAGACAGAGCTAAGTCATTTGATACAATTAGGGTGTTTACTAGGAATTCAGGAATGGACAGACGTAATGCAGCAAAAATGTCAACTCCATGACTTAGTTGTACAGATACTTCCATCAGAAGTTAAAGAGTTCTTTGAAAATGACCATTGTGAGGTAAAGTAACTGTAATATATGATTTACACAAAAATATTGTAAACGGTCTACACATTTAAAGGGTCATAGTTTATTTTCATGAAATGACATTTCGCTTGTAAAGAAGTTATGTAACTAATGTTAACAAGGCACAGTTACTGCTTTCTTGGTTTCAATTCCCACTATTTACATCTTCTGTTATATAACCATTGCAGTGGGATGGTTAAATTAATAGGTTGTATATCTACTTAATGTAGTATTTGAAATACCAGAAGAAATGATAAAACATGGAACATTTACCAGTACACCTAGTTCAGAACTAACCTTTGTTTGAAAATATCCTGTTGTATATGCTATTGTACATCTGCATATACTTACAATTCAAGGTTTCATACCCCCACAAAACGGGGTGGGGGGGGGGGGGAGGTACATAGGAGTGAGCATGTCGGTCAGTTTGTTGGTTTTCATGGTTTCCTGACAATAACTCATAAAAGGCTTGACAGATTTAAATAATTTTTGATACACAGGTGTAACATCAGAAAATACAGGTCATTTTCGACTTTGAGGTCAGTAGGTCGAAGGTCAAGGTCACAATGACCCTGAACTGTTAAACAGTTTCCAGATGATAACTTGAGAACGCTTGGGCCTAGGATCATGAATTTTGGTACATAGGTGTAACATGATAAAGTACAGGTCAGCTTTGACTTTGAGATAAGTAGGTCAAAGGTCAAGGTCACAATGACCCGAAACAATTAAATGGTTTCTGGGTGATAACTTAAGAACGCTTGGGATTAGGATCATGAAAATTGATAGGGAGGTTGGTCATGACCAGCAGATGACCCCTGTTGATTTTGAGATCAGTAGGTCACAGTTCAAGGTCACAGTGACCCAGAACGGACCAGCAGATGACCCCTATTTATTTTGAGTTCAAAGGTCAGAGTGACCTAGAACATTTAAACAGTTTCCGGACAATAACTTGAGAACGCTTGGGCTGAGGATCATGAAACTTCATAGGGAGGTTGATCATGACCAGCAGATGATATTGATTTTGAGGTCAGTAGGTCAAAGGTCAAGCAGGTTAGGCTTTGACATCGGCTTAGTTCTGTGACAAGGCCGTATTATGGGGGTATGATTTGTCACTCCTGTGACAACTCTAGTTGTCTGTACTAAGGACTGAAATACTGTTGGTATGATAGACTTGATTCTAGTGCTTGTTATATCTCCCCCATAGGTTGGGGGGACATATTGTTTTTGCCTTCGCTGTCTGTCCGTCAGTCCGCATTATGCTTGCGCGGCTTTCAGAGGTCAAACTGCTGGCCGGATTTTGACGAAACTTCACAGGAGTGATCAGTACAAAGCCTTGTTGTGCATATTGCCGGCAAGTTCAGCTTCCCTGCACAAAATGGCCGCAAGCGCTAAAAATAGAAAAATCTTGTCCGGCTTTTACAGGTCAAATTGCTGGCCGGATTTTGACAAAACTTCATAGGAGTGATAAGTACCAACCCTTGTTATGCATATGGCTGACACGTTCCTCTTTACTGCACAAAATGGCTGCCAGAGCTAAAGATAGAAAAATCTTGTCCCACTTTCACAGGTCAAACTGCTGGCTCGATTACAATGAAACTTAACAGGAGTGATCAGTACCAACTCCAGTTATGCATTTCGCTGGCACGTTCCGCTTCGCTGCACAAAATGGCCGCCAGAGCTAAAAATAGAATACATAGGAGGGAGACATATGTTTTTGTGACAAAAACACCTTTTAGTTATTGTATTATAAATCACACATTTTTAATTTTAAATTTTAATAACAGATAGATCCTATTAGCCACATTAAAAGTTATTTCTAACAGAGAGCTTCAAATAATATTAAATATTTAAATCTGGTTCACTTGTGTATTTCTAGGAAGAGGAAGAGGGATATATTGAAGTGTCAGATGATTCTGATACAGAAGATGTTGATGAAATTTTAGCTGGGGAACTTTCTGTTGATGAAGTGAAAGTGACAGGGGAAAGTAACAAAATTATATATGAGCGTGAAGCTCAAGACAAAGAGAAAAAGATCACCATCCCTTCAGCGGAAAGTAAGTGGTGGATACATCATGGACTTTAAATAAATATAAATAGTTGTAAGAGAAAAAAATTCCAGCAGTGTTTTACTTCATGCAAATTTTTGCTAACTCAGTTTTTAACCGAAAGGTTGAGGATGTGTTCATCATCCTGCAATTGTCATCCGTCATCCTGTGTCAACATGCTTACTAACACATTACTTTCTCTGAAACTACTGGTCAGAATTACACTAAACATAGTCTGTAGCATCCTTGCATCGACCTCTAGAGTAGAACTTTAAAGCAGTTGGAAAAAATAGAATTGACTTCAGATTTGTCATATAGATAGATTGGGATTTGGTGATATGTGGAGCACATGAATCAAGTGGGTAGGTCAAAGGTTAAGGTTACAAATTGGTGATGAGACAATGCCCAAAGTGCCACAACCCGCACTGATCACTGACTCTAACCCATCCAAACATTAACACCTCCCCCCCCCCACCCCCCCCCCCCCCCCCCCCCCCCCCCCCCCCCCCCCCCCTTAAAAAAAATCACATTTAGTTCCTTATAACTTTTTATCCTGGCACTGCCACCGCAAACTCACCCCTCCAACCCACCACCTCTTTACCCTCCCCCCACTCATACTTGATGAGAGATATTATTTCCCATAATGTTTTTAAGGTTTATGAGTATATTATCAAAATACAGAAATGTTTCATAAACAAACAACATCTTTACCAACAATCTTCTGCTGTAATGTCCCATAAAATGAGACTTAAAATATTCTGAAAAAGGTAACAAAAATAAACAACTGCTGAACACTATGTTCCACCTAGTTACATGGTACGTTATTTTTTCAAATGCATCAAAATGAAGATGCATAACAGTTCATTGAAAATGGTGAGTTTTTAAAGGTGAAGTGTGGCCCCTTTATGCAGTTTTTTTTCCTGGAATTCAATGTACAGTCGAGACTGTTTTAAGAGACCGACTTTGGGAAGCAGCGAAAAAGGTCACATATGACAGGGAGTCTCTTAAAACAGTCTCACTAAACAGGATGACGCTGGTTTCATATATTTTTCCAATTAAAGTACATGAATATAGGATACTTATATATTGGCCACTTTTAAGGTTGGAGTGGAAAATGATTAAATACTATTTCTTTAATTGCATATTGATAAAATATAAATTTCAAATAATTTGCATCATTCGTATGATGTTGATAAAACAAATTAAAGCTCATGATCTGGCAAGAAAATAAAGGGGAGCAGTAAAATATAAATGTTCCATTTGAACTATTTACACACTGAGGTTTATGATATTTATATTTTTGTGTACTAATTGTTCATTGACATTTATTCGATTATTGATTGCATCTTTAATCTGTGTTTGCTTCGTCGTTTCCTGTTAAATACCACCATATTTTTGTTTCACCAGGAATAAAGTTAATTTATGCACCGACCCCGAATTCTTCAGCGACTTTATACGCTGGTTTTCCCTAATCGAGCAATTCAAGTGCCTTAACACGCTGTTCTAATGTCAAAACAGTTCTTTTTTTATGTTTTTCTTCGGCCATTTTTTGTAAACAAATAAGTTCTCGTCTCAAACAACTTCACGCGAGATAAAGAAGAGTAACTCTGTTGTGTAAAATCTTGCGAGGGAGCGTCTCAAAGTCGCTGAAAACGGTCTAAATATCGATTCGGGAGCCTGATTTCACAGTCGCTTGTCACGTAAGGCAGGGGGTTGCTTAATTCAGGGGGTCGTTAAGGCAGTCTCGACTGTATATGTCAGTATACTGACACTTGGTTTATGGAGTTATGTACATGCTTTATATGCTGTTCAGTTTTCATGTGAAACTATGATTTGGTGTTGTTTGAAATTTTTTTCTCAAAATGTAAGGTTAAGTATTAACTGATTGGTTAAATTAATCTAAAACAATTGATTAAACTTTGCTTATATACATTGTATATAATAACATCCTTGAAGTGGAGTTGTATCTCAAGGAGGGTGTTCAATTTAACTGCATTTAGGGGCCACCTGAGTTAATAATTTGAAACTACAAAGAATTACCAACTGGATATACACCAAACATGACAGAGGAAAGGTCAAAAGGTTCTTTCTTAGGTGAGCGGCTTAAGCCAGTTTGGGCCTTTCATAAAAGATAAAGCAAATTAAATGTCTTTGTTCAAAGAAATGAAGTCTTTCTTTTATGTGATACATGTATATAATATTGTTGGGAAAATAGTTTGATGTTATCTTAGGGATATGAAATTAATTGATATCTAAACAGTAAGGAATATTTTTTTTCACATGTAGCTGTATTGATTTCTTTGTATATTGTCTGTATCTTGCAGCTGCAAAGGAGAAGAAAGATATTGAGGATGATACAACGAAGGAAATATCATCATGTGAAGCAATTGTTAACCAGATACGCCGAGATGAGTTTGGTGTGGGTGTTCAGCTCAGTGAAGATGGACAAAGGCTGATGAAAGTGAATAATTTTTAAATCTCAAGAGGTGTTATTTCCCAACATGATTAATTTATATTGCTTTAAAAATCTTAAAATTAAAATTTGTTTTTTAGCTCACCTGAGCACGAAGTGCTCAAGGTACTTTTGTGATCACCCTGTGTCGGTCTTCCTTCGTCATCAGCCATCCGTCTGTCCATCGTCAACAATTTGACTGTTAACACTCTAAGAGGTCACAGTTTTGGCCTAATCTTAATGAAGCTTGGTCAGAATGTTACCCTTAATAAAATCTTGGACGAGTTCGATATTGGGTCATCTGGGGTCAAAAACTAGGTCACCAGGTCATATCCAAAGAAAAGCTTGTTAACACTAGAGGTCACAATTTTGGCCCATTCTTAATGAAACTTGGTCAGAATGTTACCCTCAATAAAATTTTGGACGAATTCGATATTGGGTCATCTGGGGTCAAAAACTAGATCATCAGGTCAAATCAGAGGAAAAGCTTGTTAACACTCTAGAGGTGACAATTTTGGCCCAATCTTAATGAAACTTGGTCAGAATGTTACCCTCAATAAAATCTTGGACAAGTTTGATATTGGGTCATCTGGGGTCAAAAACTAGGTCACCAGTTCAAATAAAAGGAAAAGCTTGTTAACACTGTAGAGGCCACATTTATGACTGTATCTTCATGAAACTTGGTCTTGATCTCAAGTTCCAGTTTGAATCTGGGTCATGTATATTCAAAACCTAGGTGACCAGGTCAAATCAAAGGAAAAGCTTGTTAACACTCTAGAGGCCAGATTAATGACCATATCTTCATGAAACTTGGTCAGAATGTTAATATTGGTGATCTATAGCTCAAGTTCAAATCTGGGTCCAGTGGGGTCAAAAACTAGGTTACTAGGTCAATTGGAAGGAAAAGCTAGTTAACACTATAGAGGCCACATTTATGATCATATCTTAATGAAACTTGGTCAGAATGTTAATCTTGATAATCTTTAGGTCAATAGGTCAGGTGAGCGATACAGGGCCTTCATGGCTCTCTTGTTTTTTCCACTTTCAGGTACAACAAGAACGACTGGGTAGAAGTTTAGACCGCCTTTCCAAAGATCTGTACAGCAAAGACACACACTTTGTACTAGAGTTAGTTCAGAATGCAGATGATAACAGTTATTCTGATAATCTTCTTAATGACACAACAGACAATTGCCCTTCAGTGAAGTTTGTAATAGAGCATGAAGGAATATATGTCCTGAATAATGAACAAGGATTTAGAGAGAAAGACATCAGGGCTCTCTGTGACGTTGGAAGAAGTACCAAAGGAAAACATAAATTTGGATATATTGGTACAAACATATCACTCTCCTTGTCTTGCTTGCATCTAGTTTACGTTCACTCCAGTTTTTCACCTGGGTTTCTGGCAACTCTTGTATACTCAACAACTTTCCTAACTCCACATCTGGTTTTTAGCTCACCTGAGCTTGTGATCACTCACCATCCGTCTGTCCGTCCGTCCGGCGTCCATCCACACTTTCCTTCAAACAACATCTCCTTCTAAAACACCAGGCCAATTTCGATGAAACTTCACAGGGATGATCCTTAGATGGTCTTCTTTAAAAATTTTCAAAGAATTGAATTCCGTACAGAACTCTTGTTGCCATGGTAATGAAAAGGAAAAACTTTAAAAATCTTCTTGTCAAAAACCACAAGGCCTAGCGCTTTGATATTTAGTATGTATCATCATCTAGTGTGCCTCTACCAAGATTGTTCAAATTATCCCCCAGGGTCAAATATGGCCCGCCCCAGGTGCCACATGGTTTATATAGACATATATAGGGAAAAACTTTGAAAATCTTCTTGTCCAAAACCATAAGGCCTAGGGCTTTGATAATTAGTATGTAGCATCATCTAGTGGGCCTCTACAAAGAATGTTCTAATTATCCCCCTAGGATATAATATGGCCCCACCCTGGGGGTCACATTGTTTGTATAGATTTATATAGGGAAAAACTTTGAAAATCTTCTTGTCAAAATCAAAAGGGCCTAGGGCTTAAATATTTGGTGTGTAGCATTGCCTTGTGGTCCTCTACCAAGATTGGTCAAATTGTTCCCCTGGGGTGAAAAGAGGCCCTGCCATGGGGTTCCCTAGTTTTACATAGACATATATAGGAAAAAACTTAAAAAATTTTCTTGCCTGAAACTGCAAGGCCTATGCTTTTGATATTTGGTATGTTGCATTGCCTAGTGGTCTAATACCAAAATTGTTCAAATTATGCCCCTGGGGTGAAAAAGGCCCTGCCCTGAGGGTCCTAAGGTTTACATAGACTTATATAGGAAAAAACTTTAAAAATCTTCTTGTCTGAAAGTTGAAAGCCTATGCCTTTGATATTTTGTATGTATCATTGCCTAGTTGATCTCTAACAAGATTGTTCGAATTATGCCCCTGGGGTTAAAAGAGGCCCAGCCCCAGGGGTCACTTGATGTATGAGTTAATAGGAAAAAATACTTCAAAAGCTATCAGATCATATTTCCTAGACTGTTTAATTATATTTACCTGACGACCGAAGTGATAATGGTAACCAGACTGTGACCTTGACCTACTGACCAACTTTCTTGTTTTTTAGCTCGACAAGTACATACAACTATCATTTAAAGGCATATAGCTTTGAAACTTATTTTTTCTTTTTCTAGGTCAATTACCAACCTCACTGAGTCAAGTTTCATAACTCTGACATGTATTATGAGCAAATTATGCCCCCTTTTGGACTAAGAAAATTCTGGTTAAAGTTTTACATGCAAGTTACTATCTCCAAAACTAATGCAGATATTGAATTGAAACTTCACATGATTGTGTCTTCGAGGTTATAAAACTAGTTGATAACATCAAGTCCCATAACTCTGACCTTCATTTTGGCCAAATTATGCCCCCTTTTGGACTTAGAAAATCCTGGTTAAAGTTTTGCGTGCAAGTACATACAGCTATTACTAAAAGGCATATAGATTTGAAACTTATTTTTTCTTTTTCTAGATCAATTACCAACTGCACTGGGTCAAATCCCATAACTCTGACATGTATTTTGGGCAAATTATGCCCCCTTTTGGACTTTGAATATTCTGGTTAAAGTTTTACATGCAAGTTACTATCTCCAGAACTAGTACAGATATTGAATTGAAACTTCACATGTGCCTTCGGTGTTTTAAAACTAGTTGATAGCATCAAGTCCCATAACTCTGACATGTATTTTGAGCAAATTATGCCCCCTTTTGGACTTAGAAAATTCTGGTTAAAGTTTTACATGCAAGTTACTATCTCCAAAACTAATGCAGATATTGAATTGAAACTTCACATGATTGTGTCTTCGGGGTTATAAAACTAGTTGATAACATCAAGTCCCATAACTCTGACCTTCATTTTGGCCAAATTATGCCCCCTTTTTGGACTTAGAAAATCCTGGTTAAAGTTTTGCGTGCAAGTACATACAGCTATTACTAAAAGGCATATAGATTTGAAACTTATTTTTTTTTTCTAGATCAATTACCAACTGCACTGGGTCAAGTCCCATAACTCTGACATGTATTTTGGGCAAATTATGCCCCCTTTTGGACTTAGAAAATTCTGGTTAAAGTTTTACATGCAAGTTACTATCTCCAAAACTAATACAGATATTGAATTGAAACTTCACATGTGCCTTCGGGGTTATAAAACTAGTTGATAGCAACAAGTCCCATAACTCTGATATGCATTTTGGTCAAATTATGTCCCCTTTTGAACTTAAAACTCTTTTGATATTTAACCTTTTTGGGTAATATTTTCCTGCTTCTGGGACAATATTTCGAATAGTCGAGCTTGGCTGTCTTACAGACAGCTCTTGTTAAGATATAGCCTTGAAATTTGGATGACATGTACAGTTTTGCAAACAGATCTTAAAACTGACTTTCAGTGACCATGAATGTGCCCTACTGGCCTACTTTTTTATTTTTTAAGATACAGCTTTGAAATTTGGATGACATGTACAGTTTTGCACACTAATCTTAAAACTGACTTTCATTGACCATGAATATGACCTACTGACGTACTTTCTTGTTTTTGAAGCTTTAACAAAGAAATTTGTTCAAGCAAGCAACCTAACTCAGGTGAGTGATATAGGGCCATCATGGCCCTCTTGTTTGTTTGTTTGTTTAACAAAAATAAGGATGGAATAGTTTGACTGGAATAATTTGCCAGATAGTGTAAAGGGTATCAGAAACCCGTCCTTGTTTAAATCTTCTGTCAAAAGCCACCTTGCAACTAAATGGAAAGCTCAGACTGAAGATTGCTTTTTATATTTCTAATTTTATGGCTGTTTGACACTAGCTTATTAACTTAATTATGATATTATATAAACATTTTGTGATAGTGTTTCTAGTCTGTAGTACTAAAACATCTCATACCTAGAGAGCATATATATATATTTTTTTTATATACATACTAAGGTTTTATTTTTCTTATGACTTTAACTGTCGTAGGTATATGATTTATGATTTACTAAATTAGATTTCTTTACTTCTCAGATTCCATCTTATTTTTTTTTTTTGGTAAACTGGACCCCATTGGAAATAAGCTTTCGAGCTTAATGGGTTATCCATGCAACCATAGATCATATTTGTATCACCTAAGTTTATCAAACACAATACGAAAATATGCTCTTAACCTATTTACTGCTCTTAGTAGTTATTCTCTTATTTATTATGTCTCCCACCACACAGTGGTGTGGGAGACATATTGATTTACTCCTGTCTGTGTGTCTGTCTGTCTGTCTATCACAAAGCTTGTCCGCACTCTAAATTGAACATTTCTCACCCGATCTTCACCAAACTTGAACAAAATGTGTCTTACCATAAGACCTCGGCCAAGTTCGATAACTAGCCAAATCGGCTCAGGCACTTTGGAATTATGGCCCTTGAATAATGAAAAATCCTCATTTCGCATGCGCTTTCATACAGGCAAAACGTACCCTATACTACTAATTAGTAGTATAGGGTAGTATACCCTTACAGAAGCAAGCCTCTGCGGCGTACATGCTGCGTATTTGCTGTGTATATGCCGCGAACACAGTAGTACGCCAGAGGAGTGCATTTTACATACACCGCATGCCGCGTACATGCCGCATACTATTTCGACGAGTACACAGCATGTACGCAGGAGGTCACTAGTACACTTCAAGTACGCAGCACAGACTCAGAAAATTTAAGGAGTACACTGCATGTATGCAGGAGGGACTTGTACAAGAAAATAGTACACTGCATGTACACCGCAGATACTTTGAAATTTGTGCAGTACACTTCATATACGCGGGAAAGACTTGTACAATTTCTTTTGGCATTTATACTTAGTTTTTTATTATAAGTTAAAGTCTGAAGTAAACTTCATATACGCGGGAGGGACTTGTTCATTTTCTTTTGGTGTTTATACTTTGAATTTTTTTAGGTAAAAGTCTGAAGTACACTTCGTGCAGGAAGGATTTGTACATTTTTTTTTTGTTTTGGAAGCAAGAACTTGATTTTTGAGTAACTTTTATCTTAATAGCATAGAATTATGAATAGTTCAGATTACCGGTATTTTGAACAATGAAAATTTGCCAAACTATCTGCAATGTTCATTTGTGAAGCTTACATCTTCGTGATTTCTGAGCTGCACCTTGCATGCAGTGTAAAAATATATTCTTTTTCATTTTGAATTAACCCTGGAGCTTTCTAACTTGGATAATTGAAAAGCCTTATTTGAACTTCGTTGCATTACATTTTGTAATACATGAAATAATTACCAAGATAATGCCTCAACAGCGCCCGAATGAGAAGAATTAATAGCTCTCACTGTTATTTGAATACTCTTAAGCAAAACACCATTCTATCATGTTTTATAAAGGCTTTAATGCTCATTATGTTAACTCATTAAGGCCTCACCAAATTAAAAAGTTGTTCATCGTATTTGCCGCTCGTATATTTTCAGAACGTTTTTGGCTAATTGCGCTCGCCCCATTGGAAAAAATCAATCCAAAATTTTTTGTTGCGCTACTTTTTACAGACGTAAAACGGTAAAAGTGTATAAATGCTTATATAATTCCAGTCCTAGATTGTTCTCAGATGAATTTTAATCAAAATAAATACATACTAGGCACACATCGTCTATAATAAATCATAACACTTATATTTAGTTGCATTAAAGTTGTTTCCCCTTGATGCAGTTACGCCATTTTCTTCAAATGTTTACCAAATTACATGCTACAAAAATTGATTTATTTCATTGAAAAGTGGATGAAGAAAAGCATACTAATTTATTTGATAACATCAATCTACATTATTTTGGTAAGGGTAAATACTTATTGATGCATGTCAATTATCTTTTTTCTGTTTTTTTTCTGTCCAAATGATCAGCATTTGCGTACGAAAGTTGGTGGGGTAAGGAATTTACATTATCACAGCAGTTTCGCCACAAGAGTACACAGCATGTACGCCGCAGGACTCGGGCCAGGAGTACACAGCATGTACGCCGCAGAAGTACACAGCATGTACGCCACAGAAGTACACAGCATGTACGCCGCAGGGGTAGTACACCGCAGGCTCATTTGCATGTGAAAAGTGTATGTGCTGCGTACATGCTGCGTACTATTTCCCACATACTAAATTCCTCCAGCGTACATCCTGTGTACTATGTAGTCCACAGCATGTACGCAGCAAGTAGTACGCGGCAGAGCTCATTTGCATGTCAAAAGTGTACTACAAACGTACTATCAGTGTATGTGCGATGTATATCCTGCGTACTATTTAAAGCCCTTGATTTCAGTACACATCATGTACGCATCATATACGCTGTATGTACACAGCAAGAGTACGCAGCAGGCCTTTTTCTTCTGTAAGGGTAGGGTGCATTTTGCCTGCACGAAAACGCATGCGAAATTAGTAGTATAGGGTACGTTTTGGGTGCACGAAAGCGCATGCGCAAGATGATTAGGCAGTTGTGGGAGACATGCGCTTTTCTCAAAAGCATCTCTAGTTACTCTTGTTTTTAAGAATGCTGAATTTGCAATTATCAAATTTAATCCGTGTAATATCATAGGATGATTGCTTGTGGACAATATATGACCCATATTGTTTGGGGGATCAGTAGGCTGAAGGCCAAGATCACGGTGACCTCATGACAAAGAATGAAAGAATGCTTATAGTTGTCAAACTTCATAGAATGACTGCTTGTGGTTGGTAGATGACCAGTATTGTTTTAGGAACCAGTAGGTCAGAGGTCAAGGTCACGGCGATTTTGAGGCTGAAAATGGTTTCAGCTCCATTGCTAAAGAATGCTTTGACCTACAGTCGTCAGACTTTATAGGAAGATGGCTTGTGTTCAGTAGATGACGCTTACATTTTGAGGGTCAGTAGCTCAAAGCTCAAGGTCACAGTGACCTTGAGACTCAAAACGGTTTCTGTCTATAACTAAAGAATGCTTTGGCCTACTGTCATTAAACTTTATAGGATAATTGCTTGTGATCTGTATATGATCCCTATTGCTTTCAGAATCAGTAGATCAAAAGTTAAGGCTTAGTCACAGCAACACTTTAAACAGTTTCTCCTCTATAACTGAAGAACACTGGGCTACAGTCATCAGACTTCATTAGAGAACTGCTTAAGATCAGGAAAAGACCCTAATATTTTGGGTGTTAGTAGGTCAAACGTCGCAGTGAAAATAAGTCTGAAAATGGTTCCATTCAATAACTAAAGAATACCTCAGCCTACTATCATAAAACTTTAATGGATAATTGCATGTGGTCAGTAGATGACCACTATTAGTTTGGGGATTGGGGATCAGAAGGTTGAAGGTCAAGGTCACAGTTATTTCAAGACTGAAAATTTCCCCTCCATAACAAAGGAACGCTTTGGCCTATAGTCATAAAACTTCATAGGATGATTGCTTGTGGTCAGTAGGTAAACCCTATCACTGTGGGGTTGGTACATAAAAGATCAAGGTCAAAGTGACACTGAGGTTGAAAACCAGTTTCCGTACAGTTGTTATAGATTGCTTTTTCTGTGATCAGTATATGACTCCTATTCTTGGTGTCAGTAGGCCAAATGTCAAGTCACAGAGACCTTGATCTTAAAATGGTTTCCATTCAGTATCTTAAGAAATGGTTGCCTGTGGTCAGTAGATGACTCTTTCTGTGTTAGGGTTCAGTAGGTCTAAGCTCAAAGTCACAGAGACCTCGAAACAGAAAATAGTTTCTGCTCCATATTGAAAGAATGCTTTGATGTACAGTTATTACACTTCATAGGATGACTGCTTTCTGTCAGTAGATGACCTGTATTGTTTTAGAGATCAGTAGGTCAAAGGCCATGGTCACAGTGACCAACTGAAAACAGGTTTCCACACAGCCAGTGAAGAAAGCTTGTCCGTTGTCAACAGATTTATTTTTTGGTGTTAGTAGGCCAAAGGTCAAGTCACAGAGACCTTGAGACTTAAAATGGTTTCTTCTCAGTACCTTAACAACACTGACATAGTGACATACTGCCTTTAAAGTATGATTACCTGTGGTCAGTAGATGACTCCTTCTGTTTTGGGGGTCAGTATGTCTAAGGTCAAAGTCACAGTGTCCTCAAGACAGAAAATGGTTTCTGCTAAGAACACTTGGACCTACTGCCTTTAAACTTCTTAAAATGATTGCCTGTGGTCAGTTGACAACTTCTTTTGTTTTGATGGGGTCAGTAGGTTAAAGTCAGAGAGACCTTGAGACGTAAATGGTTTCTGCTGAGAAATTTAAGAACACTTAGGCATACTGCTTCAAAGGATTATTGCCTGTGGTCAGTAGATGACCCCTATTGTTTTGGGAGTCAGTAGGTCAAAGGTTAGTCACAGAGACCTGGAGATTGAAAATGGTTCCTGCTCTATAACTTTCATAGACACTACAGTCGACATCGTACTTGTGACCCCCTCTATTAAGCGATTTTTGTATTAAACGACCGGTCAAAATCCCTCCCGGACGTTTTCAGTACAGTCAAAAATGTGAACAAAGACCACTCTTCGGAACAAGCAAAAGTGGTCTTTGTATTCGGGGGGAAGGGTCACTTCTCAGTTAGCCATTATCATGCTGATAAAAAGTATTTTACAGGTTCTTGCTCTCTTTATGTTCTATGTATTAATTCGGCCAGTGCAAACTTGCAAATTTTCATTCAAGCAGTAATTATTATGTTTGCTATAAGGCGAAAGTCGTGAAAATTCGGCGGATTTCAAATATTTTCATGCCGAAACGGTCCAGCTTGGTCGTTATTGGGAGGCAAATATGACCCTTGGGAATGAATTAGGCCGGTCGCTGGTCGCGGGCGCCAGGTGGTCGCTATTCACGGCCTTTTTATGAGCATTTTTCTATAGGGGGACCAGAGACCGGTGGTCGCTATTCACGGGTGGTCGCTAGCACAAGTTTGACTGTATATAGATTCATTCCATTAAACGACTAGCGCCACATTATTGTAGTCCCGACATATACAATATTTGACAAAAGTATCTATTAAGCCACCGGTTACCAAAATTCTACCGGACATTTCTTCATCTGTGTAATTAGCGAGTACATTTTGCACGTGACTGAATGAAATTAACCTTTATATCAGTCGAATTGACAAACAGTCTAGCCATAATTTTCACGGTTTGTGGACTTAGAAATGTGTTCACGATGTTAAAACAGATTTTAAAACCATACATGTATGTTCATAATGAATACAGTTACATTAATAGTTAAAAGTAACTTTTCTTTTCATCTGACTGAAATTCATTAAGAGACCATTCCATTAAGAGACCACTTCTTTGCAGTCCCTTAGGCGGTCTCTTAATACAATGTTGACTGTATATGCCTTGGGGTAACTGCTGATAATGTTCATCACATGTTTCCTTTTTTAGGACAAAAGGGAATTGGTTTCAAATCTGTTTTCCGAATTACTGATGTGCCAGAAGTGCATTCCAATGGGTACCATATCCGGTTTGATGTAAACAGTGGACCTACGGGTTATATACTGCCACACTGGGTACCAGAGGAGGAAAGAATCAGTCAGGATGAGTGAGTTTTACACATTATGAGTCCCCTACTTGTTGAAAACCAGTTTCGGGGACTATAGGAATGTACTTTTCCGTCCATCATTCCATCCGTCTTTCCGTCCATACGCAGTTTCGTGTCTGGTCCATAACTCTGTAATTCATTAAGGGATTTTAATATTACTTGGCACAAATGTTCCCCATGATGAGACGACGTGACCCCAGGCTCAAAGGTCAAGGTCACAATTGGAGGTCAAAGATCTGCAGGGCTCTTTTCCTATCTGGTCCATAACTCGGCCATCCATGAAGGGATTTTAATATTACTGTAAAATCATTTAATTTCGTGGGCATGAAATTTTGTGATTTTGGTCAAAACTGCAATTTCGTGGGGATATGAATTCATGGATTTCAACTTTTGAACATAAAATGAATGGGAATTTTACTTGTTCATTGGGATTAAATTTTGTGGATTGCTCAACCACGAAATCCACGAAAAATAAGTCCCCCACGCATATTAATGATTTCACAGTACTTGTCACAAATATACCTTATAATAAGATGATGTGTCATGCACAACTTTCAGACCCCTAGTTCAAAGGTTAAGGTCACACTTGGCAGTCAAATGTTTACATCGCGTGAACAGGGTCTGTTTCTTGTCCGGTCCATAACTCTGTCTTTCATTAAGGGATTTTAATTTTACTTGTCACAAATATTCCCCATGATAAGACAACGTGTCATGTGCAAAACCCGGACCCCTAGTTCATAGGTCAAGGTCACAATTGCAGGTCAAAGGTCAACAGGGTTTTTTTCCTGTCCAGTCAATAACTCTGTCATCCATCAAGGGATTACAATATTACTTGGCATAAATTTTCCCATGATGAGTTGATGTGTCATGTGCAACACACAGAACCCAAGTTTAAAGTTCAAGGTCACACTTGGAGAACAGAGGTCAATAGGATTTTTTTTCTTGTCCGGTCTTTAACTTTTTCATGCAAAACAGGATTTTAAATATCAGTTGACACAAATATTTCCCTGGATGAGACAACATGCCATGCGCAAAACCCGGGCCCATAGCTGAAAGGTTAAGGTCACACTTGGAAGTCAAAGGCCAAAAGGGCTTTTCTCTTGTCCAGTCTGTAACTCAACAATCCTTAAAGGGATTTTAATATTACTTTGCACAAATGTTCACCACTATGAGACTGAGTGTCATGCGCAAGAACCAGGTCCCTAGGTCCAAGGTCAAGGTCACACTTAGAGGCCAAATGTCAGCTACAAGAATGACTTTGTCTGGAGCATTTCTTCTTTATACATGGAGGGATTTTGATGTAACTTGGCACAAATGTTCACCACCATGACGCACCCTTGTTTTTAGAATTACTTCCCTTTGTTTACTTCCCGAGGTTACTATAAATAGCTTATAATGTAACTTTTTTATTACTGGCTGTAGGGAAAAATCGAGACCACTTTTCTGTGGTACCACATGCATGTTATATCCAATTGTTAGATGTTTTTTGACTTATCTCTGCCTGGTAAAGAGTTATTTGTGGACTTAATATATAGAATTTTAGATTTTTTTTTCTTTTTTATGATTAACTTCCCTTTGTTGTTGCTATAAATAACAATAGAGAAAATTAGGTGCCTTCAAGTAGGGGACTTCGTATTGCATGGCAATACTTCATTCACTTGTTTAATATGTTAATTATCTGTACATATGAATAGTATTACTTACATTATGACTGGTTGCCTATGGGTGAATTTGAATGTGTAGGATTCTGTGTCCTTATAATTGCCAAACTTTGTACCATACAATAAAAATTTGTCCTGGTAATGGGTAGATATTTTCTTGTTTAGGGTCAAGTACCCTAAAGAGCAAGGTCAGTAAGGTTAGATATTGAAATAGTGTTGGTTAAACTGTTGTATGGTTCTCAATTTCACTGTTGCATCTACATTTGTGAACTGGGGGAGACATATTGTTTTTGCCATGTCCGTCCTTCCGTCCGTCACACTTCATTTCCGATCAATTACTGGAGAACCATTTAACCTAGAACCTTCAAACTTCATAGGGTGGCAGGGCTTATGGAGTAGATGACCCCTATTGTTTTTGGGGTCACTCCATTAAAGGTCAAGGTCACAGGGGCCTGAACATGGAAAACCATTTCCGATCAATAACTTGAGAACCACTTGACCCAGTATGTTGAAACTTCATAGGATGATTGGTCATGCAGAGTGGATGACCCCTATTGATTTTGGGGTCACTCTAACAAAGGTCAAGGTCACAGGGGCCTAAACATGGAAAACCATTTACAATCAATAAGTTGAGAACCACTTGAACCAGAATGTTTAAATTTCATAGGATGATTGATCATGCAGAATAGATGACCCCTTTTGATTTTGGGGTCACCCTGTTAAAGGTCAAGGTCACAGGGGCCCAAACATGGAAAACCATTTCCGGTCAGTAACTTGAGAACCACTTGACCAAGAATGTTGAAACTTCATAGGATGATTGGACATGCAGAGTAGATGACCCTTATTGATTTTGGGGTCACTCTGTTGAAGGTCAAGGTTGCAGTTAACAGAACACGGAAATCCATTTCCGGTCAGTAACTTGAGAACAACTTAACCTAGAATGTTGAAACTTCATAGGTTGATAGGACTTACAGAGTAGATGACCCCTGTAGTTTTTGGGACCAATCTGTGAAAGGTGAAGGTCACAGGGGGCTGAACATAGAAAACTCTTTTCAATCAATAACTTGAGAACCACTTGACTGTGAATGTTGAAACTTATAGGATGATTGGAGTAGATGACTCATGCTGATTTTGGGGTCACTCGATCAAAGGTCAAGGTCACTGGGGCCTAAACATGGAAAACCATTTCCAGTTCATAACTTGAGAACCACTAGGCCCAGAATGTTGAAAGTTAGTGGGATAATCGGACATGCCAAGTTGATGATGCCTATTGCAGCCAACCATCAGTGTCATCATTTAATTGTGAGCATGCTTTAATAGAAACAAGCATATTAGCATTAAAACTTAATTTTCTTTGAATTTGAGAAATAAAAAACATATATCTGTGTTTTAAATGGCAGAGGTGGCATAATGTGACATTCATTTCATTTCATTATTAGGAACTTTTGAAATTGTGTTTAACTTCAAGTTACAATGTGTGTGATTATAACATTTGACTAGACTAAAGTGCATCTTAGGAAGATTGACAGATTCATAAACAGTTTAAAATTCCACAGATCAAGGAACACTTAAGAAACAGATGTATGCTTTCACAGAGTCTGCCTTTCCATCTGGACCAACTGTGGCCAAAATCTAAGCAAATATTGTACTTAATTATTATGTTTGACTGTTTTAGATGGATGACCCATATAATTCTGAAGTTGAAGGCGGACATGAGACTGCAGACACGAACCCTGGCTGCAAGGTTTAATGATATACACCCTTCACTGCTTCTTTTCTTGCACAGGCTGAGACAAATTACTGTAGAAAACAAGGTAATATGTGGAATGATTTCTCCTGAACATTTGGAAATTGATAATGTCTTTTAGCTAATGTGAACTTTTCTGAAGGACAATAACAGTATAACAGACAAACTGTTTGCATACTGAACATGCTACGGTACTGTACAAACATGTAGAAATGAAAAAGTGTAAGTATGCATAGCTGATAAATGCATTGTTTTTCTTGAAGGATAGTAATAGTAACTGGTTACATACTGAATGAAGGATGTCTTAAATAATTGAAATACTGTTGAAAAATGGTGCTAAACCCACAAACAAACAAAAACATAAATTCTAGATATTGAATTCAGTGCATAACCTTAGAAAACTGTGTGTTTACATCTGTAGGTTGAGAACTCTGTTCAGACTATGCGAAGGCGGGACATTGGTGACAATGTTGTCGAAATACAACATGCACACGGCAGTGAAAAGTGGCTGGTTGTAAAGAAAATGCTGGATGCCAGTAAGATATCTATACAGACAAAATCAGGGGCAGACGTGGAATCAACAGAAATAGCCCTAGCTTTCCCACTAAACCAGAAGGGCAAAAAGACTACAGTCCAGGTAAACTTACATCTTCAGTCCAATAGAAAAAGTCTTCTTGTGTAACGTTATTTACACCATTGTTTTAAAAACTTGGTTGGTAGCATCATTGTAAGGTCAGATCCAAAGTTTGTTCAAATGGTGATGCTTCGACTCTTTTTAGGGCCACTAGAGTAAAAGAATAGAAATACCTTTAAAGGAGATCTTCCCATCAACTGCTTGATGGATTCTCATCAAACTTGGTCTGTAGCGTCATTTTAAGTTTTGCTCCCAAATTTATTTAAATAGGGCACCTGTCCTTTTTTAGGGCCACTAGAGCTAAAAGTAGAAATACTTTTAAACAACTTATCATGACAGATTGATGTATCTTCACCAGACTTAGTCTGTACATCATTATGAAGTCATTTTCGCAAATTTTTCAAATTGGGGCACTTTGTCCCTTTTAGATCTAAAACTAGAAATACCTTTAAATGACTTCTTCTCATGAACTGCTTGATAGATCGTCATCAAACTTGATCTGTAGCATCATTATAAGGTCTTCTCCCAGACTTGTTGAAATTTGGGAGCTCAGCCCCTAGTATTGGCAACTAGAGCTATAAATAGAAGTACCTTTAAATGACTTCTTCTCCTGAAATACTTGATGTATCTTCATCAAACTTGGTCTGAAGTATCTGTCATGGTATTTGGCGCCCGACGTGAGGCCATGACTTAATATACTCCGAGATCATGTTTATCTTGTTCTCTATCCCATTGGAAATTCGAGGACGAATTTCATATGACAGGGGAGTATGTCATGGTATAGGACTTGAATATTAAAATGGGGAGAAAATGTGTAGGCGGCTGGGAGGCTCAGTCGGTAGAGCATCGGAACGGTATTCCGAGGCCCCGGGTTCGAGTCCCAGTCTGGCTGCACATTTTTCTCACCCTGTGACATATCATTGTTAGGTTTGCTCCCAAATTTGTTCCAATTGGGGTGCTTTTGCCCATTTTAAGGGCCACTAGAGTTAAAAATAAAAATACCTTTAAACAACTTCTCATGAATTGCTTAATGGGTCTTCATCAAACTTTTTCTGTAGCATCATTGTAAGTTTTGCATCCAAATTTATTCAAATTGGGGCATCTCGCCCCATTTAGGGGCCAGTAGAGCCAAATAAAGAAATACCTTTAAACAACTTCTCATGAACCGCTGTATGCATCTTTATCAGACTTGCTCTGCAGTATCATTGTATGGTCCTCTCCCAAACATATGCATATGAGGGCAGTTGGCTCCTTATTGGGGTTGCTAGAGTTAGAAATACAACCTTTTTAAGAGACCTTACAAAATACCTTCAGTCTGCTCCAGTTGTCTGTGTGTGTTTTGTCCACCCAATTTTAAAGGTCTAAGAAGCATTGTTAAACTGTTTGTCATCTGTCACATTAATTTATGTAATCAACTTCTGCTGTCTCTGAAACTTCGGACACCTAGCTGGAGTATATTGTGGTCCTCTTCCAAAGTTGCTCACTCTAGCCTGTTTAAGCTCCGAAACTCAGGTGAGCAATATAGGGCCATCATGACCCTTTTGATGGGTAAATAATAAGACTTCCTATTGTGAAATATGATATGCATTGTTTACTTTTCAGAGAATGCCCCCAAAACAACCAATATTTGCCTTCTTGCCTCTCAGAAGTTATGGATTCCGGTTCATTATTCAAGGTAACCATTATATGAATGTGCAAGAAGTATTACATGTATTTATGTGGAAAATAATATATTTAGTTTAATGTTTCAAGAAGATGTGTTGAAATACATTTTATCCATCAATTCTATGTATGTTATAAGTTACTTATATATGTTACTTAGAACAACAACATACATTACTTTTGGCTAACTGCATTAATATCACACCTATTGAATTGGCCAGCCATTTTGACTTACTAGTATGAGATACATATGCTCTGTGCACATTTACCCACCGAATCCTTTCTTTTAATGCAAGATATCAGACAGAAAGCAGCCATGACTGTTCTTTAAATAGCCAGCGGCTCCCCAAGCAGCAATATAGGAACAATCCAGCAGGATTTGAATCTTCAACATCATGTTTCTGAGGTGTATGCAATAACCACTAGGCCACATTGTTCGTTCTTTTACAACCATTTCAAAATTTTGATTTAATGTTTTGGTAAGCATTAGCAGCAAAGTAGAGAGAACAGGCTGTACACATTACTGTACGTTTATATTCTTCTGTTTGCAGGTGACTTTGATGTTCCATCAAGTCGGGAAGATGTAGATAGAGACAGCTCTTGGAACCAATGGCTTAGGAATGAAATACACAACGTCTTCATAGAGTGTCTTGATATTTTTAGGGTAATATAGGCAGTTTAGTTTGACTGATTTTAATTAGCATTATTAATACATTGATTGAAATAGTTTTGTGAATGAATTCCTTTGACATATGTTACCTTGTTCTGTCCATTTGTTTGATTAGAAAGTTTGTGATGCCTATCTGCTAAATCCTACAAAACAGACGGAGTGTATTTTTGTCTTACAGAGTGCTGAGTCATGCCCTTAAATGCTCTGACATCAGACAAGTTATAAAGTACATTGGTGTACTGACACCTTGGATTGACCCTGTTTATATGTTTTTCTTTATACAGTCTGATATTTTGTCACTCTGTCTCCCCATATGTTGGGAGATATATTGATTATGTGCTGTCCATCAGGTAGTTTGGCTGTCCATAAAAGTTTATCCAGATTACTCCTCTGAACTACTGAAAATATTTCAGCCAAACTAGTACCTAGGCTAGTTTTGCATATGTATGATCATTTCACAGCTGAATGAGTTATAACCCCTTAAATGTCATTTTTAAAGGGGAGTATGCTATGATGCTAGCTAAGGTGTCCCCTATAAACTTTTCAGTAGTATAAGGAAAGCTTTAGCCTCACAAGATGCACTTGTACCATAGCTCCCCAAAGCAGTCTTAAGGGTCATCAGCCATTAAACATCATAGAGTGATTGCCTGTTGTCAGTTGATGACCCATACTGATTTGGGGATCAAAGGTCATGGTCATGGTGATTTTTAGACTAAAATGGAATGGAATAACCATTTGTCCTGTAGCTGTAAAAATGCAAAGGATGATTGCTTGGGTCAGTAGTCACCTATAGAGAAAAGGTCAAGGTCAAAATGATCTTGTGAATGAAAGGTGTTTTAGTTACTAAAGATCACATAGGCCTACTGCCTTTAAAATCATAGAACTATTGCTTGTCTTGAACTGATCTCAGTAGTTAATTGTTGACCTATATTATTTTGGGGACAATGGTCGGGGAGACAAAATTTGTGTTTGCTACATAACTGAATTACCATTGGGCCTACAGCTGTCAGAATTTATAGGATGATTACTTGGATCTACCTTATTTCCAATCAGTATTGGCTGACAGCTTTCAAACTTCATGGGTATGATTGCCTATAGTTATTTGATGATTACTGTTGTTAAAGAAGTTACAGTTACGTTAAATTAAAAGTGACCTTGAGATTGTAAATAGTAACTGGTCAGTTACATTGAGCATGTTAGGACCTACAGCTGAAACTTAATAGCATTATTGCCTGTTGCCAACAGGTTACTCCTTGCAGTTTTGTAGTGATTTGGTCAACAGTGACCTTGAGGTGGAAAATTGTTTCTCATCAATGACTGGAATATTCTTAACCTACAACCTTTAAACTTCACACTGTGATTGCCTATGATCAGTAGCTAATAATACTGAAAACTAGAAGGTGTTTTTTTTTTTCACAAAAACATATGTCTCCCCTCTATGTATACCTTAAGCTCTGGCAGCCATTTTGTGCAGTGAAGCGGAACGTGTTGGCGATATGCACAATTAGGCTTGGTACTGATCACTCCTGTGAAGTTTTGTCGAAATCTGTCCAGCAGTTTGACCTGTGAAAGCCGGACAAGATTTTTAAATTTTTTTTAGCTCTGGTGGCCATTTTTTTGCAGTGAAGCAGAACATGCCAGCAATGTGCACAATTAGGCTTGGTACTGATCACTCCTGTGAAGTTTCATTGAAATCCAGCCAGCAGTTTGACCTGTCGAAGCCAGACAAGAATTTTCTATTTTCAGCTCTGGCAGCCATTTTGTACAGCAAAGCGGAACATGTCGGCAATATGCACAATTAACTAGGGTTGGTACTGATCACTCCTGTTAAGTTTTGTTGAATTAACCAAACTGCACAAAATAGTCATTACCAAACCTTCTTGTACATATCTTCTGCTTGTTACAGTTTGATGGTTTTTAGCAGAGTTATGGCCATTATACATCAGATTTTATGATGTTTTGGCCACATTTCTTATCTGGTCTGGTTCATTGATTTTAAGCTCGACTTTCAAAGAACCCCCACCCCTGACGCCGGCATTGGTTAAAGTTTTTGATGAAGTCAGATATCTCTGTTACTGTCAAAACTATTGACTTGGAACTAAGATATTTATTTACTATCAAAATCTACACCAGGAGAAACAATCCCCATAACTCTGATTTGAATTTTGACAGAGTTATGCCCCTTTTTAATTTAGATTTTTGTTTTAGTTATAAAAGTTTTTGATAAAGTCAAATATCTCTGTTACTATCAAAGCTTTTGACTTGAAACTTAAAATAGTTATTTACTATCAAAGTCTACACCAGTAGAAACAATCCCCATAACTCTTGATTTTAAATTTGACAGAGTTATGCCCCTTTTTAACTTAGAACTGTTTGGTTAAAGTTTTATAAAGTGTTTACTGGCAAAGCTCTAATTCAGCGTCAAGCACTGAGAAAAGTCTAGTATGCTGATTTATGGACAGCTCTTGTCAGTTGAGCTATGGCCCTTCATTTCTTGTATTTTACATTGTTTTTACTACTTGACATATACCATTAGGCTTAAGTTCACCAAACCTCATGAGTGATCAGTGTGAAACGTAGTTTTTGCATGTCATCAGCATGTCCACTTGCTATTCTATACATTGCAGACCCACCCTGAATTTGGCAGTATGGAAGCTGTGTGTGCCTTTCTTCAGTTCGTGCCTATGGAAGATGAAGTTCTCGAGTTCTTTAAGCCTGTTGCTTCAGATATACTTAAAAAACTGAAAGCAAAACAGTTTGTTCCAACTCAGGCTAATGCTGAAGGTAAGCATTATCAAAATCTAGAGCTTAAATTTAGAAACTAGATCCATTCAGGCAGGATTTAGGTTTGAACATCTTGGATTAATTTGTGCATGTACAGTGTACTAAGTTAGTCTAACAAAGGAAAGTGCATTTTTATGGGCCCATTTTTTAATCAAAGCCTTGAGATGTCTGGTGGTTGCAGGTTTTGCTAGAGTTATTTTCATTTTAAATGCCAATCTATAAATATACATGTATAAGAAACAAATACTAATGTGCCTCATATCTAAGATAAACTCTGCCTGACCTTACATGAACAGATGGAAGTCAGTGATGTAACCATGGGCTGGAATACCTAATCATTGACAGATCTTATATAATCTAAATGGCCAGTGTGAATGGATAGAGGATGAATAAGAACTGCTTGATCATTGATAATTCATCCGCATTGTTCAAGAATAGGACTACTTTGTGTAGCACATGAACAAATTCCTTTGGATGTGATTTGGAATCAAATAAAGATGCTACATGATTGTCAGAATTACACTTAACTTTGGTATAAACCCGCAACTAAAAAATGGATATATTTGTCTGTCTGCCTGTCTGTCAGTCATATTTTGTATCCAGAGCATAACTCATTAACCATCAGGTATTGACTGTAAACTTTGTATATAAGAAAGTGGCGATGAAACGATAATCAGAGCGCATGAACCAGATCGGTAGGTCAAAAGTCAAGGTCACAATGAAGGTAAAAGGTAAAATTTGCCACTCATATTTCATGTCTGGAACAAAGCTTAATTACTATTCAAGATAATTATTGACTTTAAATTTGGCATATATAGTAAAACTTTCTTATAGCAAACTCTGGTATAAGGAACTCATTTTTCTGGCAAAATTTTTTCCTAAATGTATTGTATATGAAAACAACACAGATATATCAAACTCAGATATAAGGAAGACATTTCTATGTCACAATGTGATATTTCACTCGTTTATAACTAATTTAGTTCGTAATTTCAAGATTAACTGTCACTTGTAACAAACAAAAAGTATTCAAATGTATATGTTCATGGCTAAATATGTGACTATGATCAATTCATGTATAATTTGAATAATTACAATCATTTATCTAAATGCCATTATCTCTAATGACAAAAGTTATTGTCATTGTGCGATATAGTACCTAACAGTGCATTTATAATAAACATATACATTAACATCAAACATTTAATTCAGTGAGATAAAAGTAACTGTAACATGAAAGTACATAGTTGTAATTGGTCATGTGTTTTAATGACAAGTGATAGGCATCTTAAAACAAATTCCAGAATTATCAAAGCAGTTAGTTCCATTGATACTCTTAACACAGAGGTAAAGAATTAAACTAAAAATAAATAGATTCTATGTTTTTGGTTAGACAAATACTGAAAAACTGAATTGGAATAAAAATATCATAACCAAACAGTGACAGATAAAAATAAAAAAAAAATTAATAAATATAAATACTTAAGTAAAACTCTATTTTGATAAAACAGCAATTAAACATGTCAAAAATGACTCAAATCACAGTTTTCTATGTTTGCTTTATGTCAGTCTCGTGTTTGTTATACAGTTCATTTATAGTGAACTATGTCCGCTTTATGGATATAGCATATCTCAAATATAGCAAACACTTTCTTTGTGACCCTGACGAGTTCCTTATAACTGAGTTTTACTGACGATGTGCAGAGTGCATGTACCAAGTTAGTAGGTCAAAGGTCATGGTCACAAATGGAGCTCAAAGGTTAACTTTGTCCTCAAGAGCATAACTTAATAACCATTAAAGATATTGATTTGGTAGGTCAAAGGTCAAGGTCACAAATTGAGTTCACATCTGCCCTTTGAATTTTGTGTCCAGAGTGCAATTTTAAAACTTAAAAATTTTGAAGAGTTCACATTACTCCCCCGCCTCCCCCCACCACCCACATATAGCCCCTCCCATTTAATTAGCTCAACTGAGCACAAAGTGCTCATGGTGAGGTATTGTGATCACGCTGTGACCGTCGTCCATCTTGCGTCCCTCCGTCAAGTTGTCCGTCATCAACAATTGTGTTTAAACGACATCTACTCCAAAACCACTGAATGGATTTTGAAGAAACTTGGCCAAGATGTTCTTTGTGTGGTCCTCTACCAAAGTTGTTCAAACGGTTCCACTTGGTTGCACCTGCCAGAGCTAAAAATAGAAAAAACTTCGAACAACATCTCCTTCTAAACCGATGGGCCGATTTTTAAATAATTTAGTACAAATGGTCCTTATATCATCCTCTACCAAGATTGTTCAAATTATTCCGATTCGTCAAAAAACATGGCCGCCTGGAGGTGTGGTCACTTTTCCCTATATGTATATAGTGGAAAATCTTCTTGTGTGAAACTGCTAGCCCAATTTTAAAATAATTTAACAAAAATGGTCCTTGTGTGACCCTTTACCAAGATTATTAAAATAATACCGATTCGTCAAAAAACATGGCTGCCAGGGGACGTGGTCACTTTTCCCTATATGTATATAGTAGAAATTTTAAAAATCTTCTTGTGTGAAACTGCTGGCCCGATTTTAAAATAATTTTACACAAATGGTTCTTGTGTGACCCTCTGCCAAGATTGTTCAGATTATTTTGATTTGTCAAATACATGTAACATAGGTGTCAGAGGGCATGGTTACTTTTCCCTATATATATGTATATAGTGGAAACATTAAAAATCTTCTTGTGTGAAACTGCTGGCCCAATTTTAAGATGATTTTACACAGATGGTCCTTGTGTGACCCTTTCCCAAGATTGTTCAAATTATTCGTCAAAAAACATGGCTGCCAGGGGGCGTGGTCACTTTTTCCCATATGTATATAGTAGAAACTTCTTGTATAAAACTGTTAGCCCAATTTTAAAATAATTTTACATAAATGGTCCTTGTGTGACCTTCTACAAATAATGTTCAAAATTTTGATTCGTTAAAAAACATAGCCGCCAGAGGGCATGGTCACTTTTCATCAACACATCTCCAAAACCACTGAATGGATTTCGATGAAACTTTACACAAATGATCTCTGGGTAGCCCTCCTTAAAAGTTGTTCAATGGTTTTGGTTCATTGAACATATGGGTTTCTTGGTTAGAAATAGGTTTTCAGCTATCAGACTTTAAAAGTCTTTCTCTCTAGAGCTTTGATATTTGGCATGTGATATAAAGGCGTGACTCTCTACCATAATTGTCCAAATTATTGCCCTAAGGGCCCCTGTGTGTGACATGTACTTACTGTAGGCTTATAAATAAGAAACATTTTGAAAATCTTCTTCTCTGAATCAATAATAGGTAGAGTCTTGATTTTTGACGTGTGATATCAGAGTTGTACAGTCTATCATAATTGTTCAAATTATTGCCCTAAGTTCAACAATGTGTGTGACATGTATATAATATACTTTTATTAGGCTAACATAGAAGAAATCTAACTTTGTACTTGTACCAGTATGTTACATAAACACGCTTGAAGCCTTGTACACAGGTGAGCGCTTTAGGGTCAATGACCCTCTTGTTTTTCGTTTCTTGTGCCTTTGCCACTGCTCAAAAAACCCTAACCACACAACACCATATTGGATCCTCTCTCAGATACACACACCAGAAAAATATTTATTATTCCCCCCACCACTGGGGGAGACATAATATTTGTTTTTGCCCTGTCCGTCCATCCGTCACACTTCATTTCTGATCAATAACTGGAGAACCACTTGATCCAGAATGTTGAAACTTCATAGGAAGATTGGACATGCAGAGTAGATGACCCCTATTGATTTTGGAGTCACTCTATTAAAGGTCAAGGTCACAACTGACAAAACATGGAAATCCATTTCCAGTTAGTAACTTGAGAACCATTTGACCTAGAACCTTCAAACTTCACAGGGTGATAGGACTTACAGAGTAGATGACCTCTATTGTTTGTGGTTTTACTCCATGAAAGGTCGTCACTGGGGCCATCTGTCCATCACACTTCATTTTTGATCAATAAACAGAGAACCATTTGACCTATAGCCTTCAAACTTCATAGGGTGATTGGGCTTACAGAGAAGATGACCCCTATAATTTTTGTGATTACTAGATCAAAGGTCAAGGTCACAGGGGCCTGAACATGGAATACCGTTCTGATCAATAACTTCAGAACCACTTGACCAAGAATGTTGAAACTTCATAGGATGATTAAACATGTATCTCGTAGATGACCACTATTGCTTTTTGGGTCACTTGATCAAAAGTCAAGGTCACAGGGACCAGAACATGGAAAACAGTTTCCGACCAATAACTTGAGAACCATTTGTCCAGAACCTTCAAACTTCATAGGATGACAGGACTTAAAGAGTAGATGACCCTTATTGTTTTTGGGGTCACTTGAGCTAAGGTCAAGGTCACAGGGGCCTGAAAATAGAAAGCTAATTCCAATCAATAACTTGAGAATCACTTGACCCAGAATGTTGAAACTTAATAGGATGATTAGACATGCAGAGTAGATGACCCCTTCTGATTTTGGGGTCACTCGATCAAAGGTCAAGGTCACAGGGGCCTGAACATGGAAAACTGTTTCCAGTTCATAGCTTGAGAACCACTAGGCCCAGAATGTTGAAACTTCATAGGATGATTAAACATGTATCTCATAGATGACCACTATTGTTTTTTGGGTCACTTGATCAAAAGTCAAGGTCGCAGGGACCAGAACATGGAAAACAGTTTCCGACCAATAACTTGAGAACCATTTGTCCAGAACCTTCAAACTTAATAGGATGATAGGACTTAAAGAGTAGATGACCCTTATTGTTTTTGGGATCACTTGAGCTAAGGTCAAGGTCACAGCGGCCTGAAAATAGAAAGCTCATTCCAATCAATAACTTGAGAACCACTTGACCCAGAATGTTGAAACTTAATAGGATGATTAGACATGCAGAGAAGATGACTCCTACTGATTTTGGGGTCACTTGATCAAAGGTCTAGGTCACAGGGGCCTGAAGATGGAAAACTGTTTCCAGTTCATAACTTGAGAACCACTAGGACCAGAATGTTGAAACTTGATGGGATGATTGAACATGCCAAGCAGATGATCCCTATTGCAGCCAACCATCAATGTCTCTTTGACCTCCGCTCCTGTCCCCTATTGACTTCTTGCCTATACAACTTTGCATTGAGGGAGTCATGCGCTTTTCTACAAAAGCATCTTCTAGTTTATTTATATTTTACTTCCTCCTCCTGTGATAAAAAATTTCGGGTGTATATTGTTATTTTGGATTTTTTTGATACATGACCAGGAGTCATAAACTGGAAAATGCCATCTCAGACAGTGAGGGTTCGAGATCCACTAGTACGGAGTGTTATCACAGCTGACCTACTTGAGGAACATTTGAATCTGTTCTATCTTCATAGCGATGTTGCTGCCATATTGAATCCTGCCTTGACCTCTTGCCTAGGCATAGAGACCCTGACATCTGACCATTTGTTCCAGCTAGGAAAGGCCCTTATACTGAACAAGGGGACACATTGTAGTAAGTTTTAATATTGCACATTGATATAAAAATGTTTACTTTAGAAAAAATAAAGATGTAACTTTAAGATAATTTTATTTCTTAATCAGTTGAATTACAGAAATATCTTTATTCTTTATTATTCTGCTAAATTACATTACAAATGACATCACAAAAATTATTACAACATTTTGTCACATTTTGAATAGGCAAAGAGGAAGACATAATCCTGATTTCAAAGTGGATGGCATGTTTATATCGTAGCTTGGATGAATTTCACCACGACGATACGATACTGACAACACTTAAATCACATCGTATGTTTCCTCTCTCTGATGGAGAACTTGTCTTGCTGCAAGACAAAACAGTGTTCTATCTAGTAAAAATATCCAATGCTGACAGACAGAACAAAAAAGGTTTGAATTTTGATAAATATTGTAGTTTATTTGACAAGCTAATACCTCTTTGCTCTTTCATTTTCTAGCCAGTTATATTGTTAATTTCTTATTGCTCTTTATATACCCTTAGGACACAATAAAGGTGTATAGAGTTTTCTTATTTTACATTTGCTTGCTTGATATACTAGAAGCATTGTTTGTCTGTTCTGATGTTTTTTACGTCACGCCAAAACAGTTTGTGTCATAGGGTGACCTTAGCGATTTGGGATAATATCCCAGGCATTATTTCCAGCACGGACAGGCACTGACTATCTACAGTTAATCAGTTCACTGCCAGTAGTGATTCCATATCAGTAATTTTGATTTATATCAACATGCTGCTGTAATGCAAAAAGTTACCATCATTGTATATGGTTACCTTTCAGATCCATTATGTTATTTACAACAAGATGTGAAAAGCATACACCCCTTATTGCTGAACACAGGTGATGATGAAGTAAACAGTCAGGTTCAGAAACTCTTACAGAGACTAGGAATCAAACAGTTATCTCCCTTTGATGTGATAAATCATCATATATTACCAGTTCTTAAGTCTGACTTGTGGAAGGTAAGCAGGATAACCACAAAGACTTAATAAACAACTGTTATTTTCTGATATCAGTGTCATTAATTCATGGTATAAATAATTGAATGTTGGTTCATGTGAAATTTTTGCTGATATTTGTAGGATTTCTCTGAAACAAACCAGAAGACTACCTGGTCTGAATGACATATATTTGTAGAAAAAATGTGTAGCATCATAGATGTTTAAGGAATCAGTTTAAGAGTTGCACTACCTGAATTTTGAAAATGTTATCAGATAACTCAAAAATGCTTGGGCCTAGGATCATGAAAGCTGATAGGGAGGTTAGTCATGACCAGCAGATGACCACTATTGATTTTGAGGTCAGTAGGTCAAACGTTAAGGTCACAGTGACCCAGAACGGTTAAATGTTTTCTGGATGATTACTCAAGAACGCTTTGACCTAGGATCATGAAAGTTGATAGGGAGGTTGGTCATGACCAACAAGATCACCCCTTTCGCTTTTGAGATCAGTAGGTCAAAGGTCAAGGTCACAGTGACCCGGAACAGTTAAATGATTTCCTGATGATAACCCAGGAGCGCTTGGTTCTATGATAATAAAAGTTGGTAGGGAGATTAGTCATTATCAGCAAATGACCTCTATTGATTTTGAGATCAGTAGGTCAAATGTCAAAGTCACAGTGACCCGGAACAGTTAAACAGTTTCCAGGTGATAACTCAAGAACGCTAGGGCTTAGGATCATGAAAGTTAATAGGGAGTTTGGTCATGACCAGCAGATGACCCCTATTGATTTTGAGGTTAATCAGTCAAAGTTCAAGGTCATATTTACCCAGAACAGTTATACCATTTCCAGATGATAACTTGAGAACACTTGGGCCTAGGATCACGAAACTTGATAGTGAGGTTGATTATGGTCAGCAGATGACACCTATTGATTTTGAGATCAACAGGTCAAGGTCACAATGACCTGGAACAGTTGAACAGTTTCTGGATTATAACTCAAGAATGCTTGGGCCTAGGTTCATGAAAGTTGATAGTGAGGTTGGTCATGACCAGCACTTTTGAGTCTAGTAGGTCAAAGTTCAAGGTCACATTGGCCGTAACAGTTGAACCATTTCTGGACGATAACTCAAAAACGCTTGGGCCTAGGATCATGAATGTTGATATTGAGCTAGATGACCCCTATTGATTTTGAGGTCAGTAGGTCAAAGGTTAAGGTCACATTGACCCAGAACAGTAGAACTTTTGTGTGCAGTGACCAAATAATTTCTGTTCCTTGTGCAATTACTGAATGCATCAAGAGGGGCATTTCGTGTTCTACGAGCTCTTGCCATACTATATTTTAAACTTGCAGGTCTTTTACTAAGACAAGTTGGCATATTAGTCATAAAAGTAAAATGTTTTTATATTGGATTTTTGCAAAAATGTATTTGTGTTTTGCTTCCTGATAATGAAAAGGTCTAAATGTTTTTTGTTGATACAGTCAAAACAGCCAGAAACACTGGTATCCTATTTAGTGTATGTAAAAGGTCAAACAGAAAAACAGGTGTCTGTTTGCAACTTTGATGAGTTCAAGGATGTTGCTGTGGTAATGACAAACAAAGGCTTTAAAAATCCAAGCTTGGAACCAGTGCATTTCCCTCCACAATATGGGAACCAAATCCATCTGAAAGAAATCTTCAGTGGTAAGCCATGTTCTTAAACTTGAACAGATAAAAAGGGAGAACTTACTTATTAAGGCCAGAGAAAGTAAATCTATAGATTCTATAGTGCTCATGTGAGATACTGATTTTAGGGGTGGGGAAGGTAGGGGGATGGGGGCGGGGAATGGGGTGTGTCGGCACTTTTTATTTTCATTATTTATTATTTTTGAAACAAGGGCAACCAGAGGTCAAATCATGCTTAAAAGTTGACAAATTACATAAAAATTGCTAATTTGATAATATCAGTGTATGTTGTTGTGTCTTTTAACTGCCTACTCTTTAAACCTCTCACAAACTTACTGAAACTCCATACAGTAACTGTTGTAAAAAACATACGGGCTAAAATATAGTGAAATTAAATGTGTAGGTCCATATCAGGGTTGCCACTTACCTTGAAAAGTCAGGAATTTTTTTTATTTTTTTTTTCAGTGTCAGTGAATTGTCAGGGAAATCTTGATAATGGTCAGTGAAAAACGAAATTTTAGAAAAGTCAGGGAAAAATGAAATTCTGGTTCAATGTTTAAAATGTTCAGTGGCTTTGGCAGTCTTCAAGCAGTATTTATAAGTATTTCCAAACACATTTTGGTGTAATTGTTTATAAACATAATTTAAATGTGTTTGAATCAATTTCGTTTTTATGTTAACTCTGGAATTTTGAAGATTGTATATATTTTTGGTATTTGTTAATGAAAGTTTGTTATATCTGAAACAAAATAATATAAAAGGGTGGATTGGATGGCTGTAGGGGCGGAGGATGCCGGAAAAATGGTGGTATTGGTCAGTGAAAAGTATGGTTTAGTCAGGGAAAAGTAAGGGAATTTCATTTTCTCAACAAAGTGGCAACCCTGCATATGTTTGTTTTTAGCTCACCTGAGCAATGCTCAGGTGAGTTTTTCTGGTCACTCGATGTCCGGCGTCCCCACCGTCTGTCATCCGTCAACATTTAGCTTGTGTATGCGATGGAGGCAAAAATGGGTCAACTGAGGTCAAAAACAAGGTCACTAGGTCAAATCAAAGAAAAACCTTGTGTATGCAATAGAGGCTGTATTTTTCAACTGATCTTAACGAAATTTGGTCAGAATGATTGCCTTGATAAAATCTAGGCCAGGTTCAAAAATGGGTAATCTGGGATAAAAAACTAGGCCACTAGGTCAAATCAAAGAAAAACCTTGTGTATGCGATAGAGCTTGTATTTTTCAATTGATCTTCATGAAATTTGATCAGAATGATTGCCTTGATCAAATATAGATTGAATTCAGATTTGGGTCATCTGGGGTCAAAAAGTAGGTCACTAGGTCAAATCAAAGAAAAACATTGTGTATGCGATAGAGGCTGTATTTTTCAATTGATCTTAATGAAATTTGGTCAGAATGATTGCCTTGACAAAATTTAAAATACATTTTCGAATATGGTTCATCTGGGGTCAAAAAGTAGGTCACTAGGTCAAATCAAAGAAAAACCTTGTGCATGCGATAGCGGCTGTATTTTTCAATTGATCTTCATGAAATTTGGTCAGAATGATTGCCTTGATAAAATTTAGATAGAGTTTGAATATGGTTCATCCGGGTTCAAAAAGTAGGTCACTAGATCAAATCAAAGAAAAACCTTGTGTATGCGGTAGAGGCTGTATTGTTCAATTGATCTTCATGAAATTAAGCCAGGATGATTGCTTTAATGAAACCTAGGTCGAGTTTGAATATGGGTCATCTTGGGTTAAAAAGTAGTCACTAGGTCAAATCAAAGAAAAACTTTGTGTATGCCATAGAGGCTGAAATTTTCAATTGATCTTCATGAAATTTGGTCAGAATGATTGTCTTGATAAAATCTAGGTCACATTTGAATATGAATCATCTAGGGTCAAAAACAAGGTCATTAGGTCATTTCAAAGAAAATACTTGTTTAAACTCAAGAGACCACATTTTTAGTACAATCCTAATGAAAATTGGCCAGAATATTTGTTTTCATGAAATCACTAGGTCAAGCATATTTACACTGTTATGGTTTGTTTCTCAGGTGAGCGACCTAAGGGCCATCTTGGCCCTCTTGTTGAGATATTCCCTCTTGATTAAAGAAATCCACATTTCAAGCTTTTTTAAGACATTACTTAGAATTATTTAACATGTCAACATTTGTAACATCATATATTGTCTTTAGAAAGATAGTAGTATTGTTGTTTTAATATCTTTACAAATGATTTTCCCTTTATGTATACTGAATCCATGCTTTATTCTACTACCCGGATAAATGACATTACGCCATCACTTCTGGTTTATTAAACATGAAGAATTACCTTAAGCAATTCCAGTGGGACTGATAATGGTGCAGTTAATCTCACTTAAGGCTTATGTTGAATATATATATTGTGATTGACTCATGAAAATGTTGACCAACTGTTGATTAAATAGTGCGGTATTACTGCCTGCTTTGTACGTGAAAATGGCTTGTCAGTTTATTTTTTTTTTTTTTTTATTTTTTTTTTTTTTAACGTCGCAATGACACATGATAGGTCATATGGCGACTTTCCAGCTTTTAATGGTGGAGGAAGACCCCAGGTGCCCCTCCGTGCATTATTTCATCACGAGCGGGCACCTGGGTAGAACCACCGACCTTCCGTAAGCCAGCTGGATGGCTTCCTCACTGTCAGTTTATTGACAAGCGTAAATACCCCTGTTGTTAAGTCTAGACAAAAATCAATGAAGATCTATGACAATCAAATTTAGGTAAGAAATATATTTTCTAAATGTTTCTGAGAATGAAAGGTTTGCTAATAGTGTCATATACTGCCAATTTTTTCATGAACATTTCTCATCTGTTTTAATAAGATGTAATATCATGGTAATGTATAATGTCACAAACTGTAAAAAAATGTTAATCTGTCTTTGCATCATCATAATTTATCAAACATACTGTTTTAATAAGAGATTTATGCAATTTTAAGAAAGATATAAAATTTTGGATATCTGGAATTTGTTATATTTTTTTAACCAATAAAAAATTTGAGCGGGGCTTTTAGACAGGGGCGGGCAGGGATGTGAATCTAACTGGATTAACTCCTATACTTGTACTAATGCATATCACAAGCAGCTGGTAAGTGGTAACAATTATTTCGAACCACAGTTGTAACAGTTTGATTTCTGAGGAAATGTCATAAGTCGTGCAGAGTTCATTCTACTCAAATATTTTCAAACAGATTTTCATGCACAATGCTCTCATCCAGCTAAACTGACATAATCCTGAACAACTTTCATTTTAACACATTAATTTAAAGTTATTCATCAGAAATAATTTACAGATATTATAGACTATTTATAGAATTAAAGTTGTATTATTGCAGGTTATGACTGGACGCTGGTTGATCCTTGCTACCTTCCTAACCCATGTACTCAGTCTGTGGTCATCAGTTGGCAAAATTTCTTGAGGAAGCTTGGGGTTGAGGATTTTCTCTCATTCAGGAAGAAAGACATACACATTAAAAGAGATGAACTGGTTTGTAAGATTTACTGTTAAATTTTGAATCTAAACACAGTCATTATCATATACTCATCTTTTTATTTTAAAATCTGTTATAATGTTGTACTACTTCTGCTTGCAGTGTTGGATGTTCTTCAGACTTTTACCCCATTATATTACAGTATTGTTTGAAAATTTATGCAAATGTCTTTGGTGTATGCCTTTTGGTGTGCAAATGGATTTTATGGTTTACACATTTAAATATATCTGACAGGAACAGTCATTATGGAAAAGTCAGAGTGTCTTATGGCCAAAAGAAGAGCACGAGTTTATTGTACAAGATTATTACAGTGCTGAGGTAGAAGGCCTTATAAAGAACAACCGTTATGGAAGCGATCTTCTGTTTGCAGATCAAATGAGGTACTTGTTCACATATTTAGACCGCCACTGGGATAGTCGGTTTTCAAAATATTGTAAGGTACAAGTTTTAGATAAAGATGGAAACAAGTTAAAAGAGACTGACTCCTCCTTCAGCATTTTGTTGCGTACTTCTGATTGGTTGCCGGCTGTGGAAACCATGACAGCACAAGATGTAACAGGCTTCTTGAAGCGTGAGAAGCAGATTGTGATGAAACAACCTTCTGGTTTATACATTGAATCTGATGTTGTACAGAGTCTTCTGTTTGACAAAGTTCTTTATTTGAATGCTAAAACCATCGGAGGATCATTCTGTCAGTTTCTTGGCATCAGAAATTCTGTTGAAGTGAAAACAGTAAAAGATCTGTTGTTGCAGTGGAGTGAAAGAAAGGATGAAGATTTACCAGCTGTGTTTTGTACAACACTTGAACACATGAAAAATGTCTACCGATATCTAAGTGCCCAATTAACACGACAGGAATTTCAGAATTTGTTACAAGAGAAACCAGTGTTCTTTGTACCAGATAAAAATGCTGTGAATGTTGCAAGAGATATAGTGGTACCTGGGAAAATGCTAAACAAAAATGAAATTTGGTTGGTTGATAGGACAGGACTATTTGCTAAGCATAGACGGGTTCTTGAAGAATTCCACTCGGAGATTTGTAACAAAACGACCATAGCTGAGTTTTACAGTGACAGCACAGATCTCATCGAAGTCTTCAAAGTAGAGGCTAAATTGGATGTGCAGCCAAAGCTTGATGAATATATAAAACTGCTGAGCCTACTTTGTGGTACAAGTTCACCAAAGGAAACCGATGTTTTAAATGATGTACTATATATCTTCTCTACAATTGGTGAAATGTTGGTTACTCCCCCAGTCGGTATACCCGGTGGACAGGCAGGCAATAATGCCCTTGACGCACTTAAAGTCTTTGTAAAGAGAAAGCTGAAAAAACAAAAGGTATATGGAAATACACTTTCATCTTTAAATGTAATATTTGGTAATAACTTAACAGTTAGAAAATAGTATAATTATAATAATATCAATGGTGAAATTGTCTCCATGATGAAAAGTCTTATATATTAACATTTCCCCTTAACAGTATTGTCAAATATACAAAATAATAAGGTGAATGGAAAATTGTGAAATATTCTACAGCAGTATTCTAGCTCATCATTTAGTTTTCATATATCCCATCCCATTTATGTAATGGGGAAAACTGACGAAATTACGCTTTACAACCGATATTTCAAATAAACAAGTAATGGATACAAATACAAACATTTTTAATGCATATACAGGTGTTTCCAACAAACAAACAGGTTTGGGTGAGTCTAGAAGACCAACCAATGATCCCTGACAATAGGGAATGGGAGAAAATGTTTATTGATAAACAGGGTGTTCACTTTCTGGATATGGAAAATAAGACAAACAGAACATCACGGACAGGTAGAGGTGGTACAGTGCAGCGTGGACATAGGAGTAAAGGTGCAGTAGGATTTGTGTTGAAGCTGTCAGATAGAATGAATTTTCCTAACTATCTCTGGTGTTAGTTTTGTCAGTAAAAGTTGCTCTGTACTGAGATCATGGTGTCCATTTCATGTTGTATTATCATCGAGTTCCACTTCAGCTAGTGCTAGTGGGATGAAAGTGTTGCACTTTTCATTACCTCTAACAAACTTGATCGAACAAAGTCAGCTATTAATTTGCTTTGGTTGCATTCTGGGGTTCTTCCGACAAATATTCTTACAGACATATTTTGCTACAACCTGATTGCAAAGCATTCAGTATAAATAGTGTTGTTTTATATGTTAAAACTATGAAACTTAAATTTGCTAATATTTATTTACTTGTGTGTCTTTTAATCAGTCTAAACATGGTAAAGGGACCTCCGTGGTTAATGTCAATTGGTGTTTGCTCTCACCCCTGTGGTTAATGTCAGTTGGCGTTTGCTCTCACCCCTGTGGTTAATGTCAGTTGGCGTTTGTTCTCACCCCTGTGGTTAATGTCAGTTGGCGTTTGCTCTCACCCCTGTGGTTAATGTCAGTTGGCGTTTGCTCTCACCCCTGTGGTTAATGTCAGTTGATATTTGCTCTCACCCCTGTGGTTCTCACCCCTGTGGTTAATGTCAGTTGATGTTTGCCCTCACCCCTGTGGTTAATGTCAGTTGGCATTTGCTCTCACCCCTGTGGTTAATGTCAGTTGGCGTTTGCTCTCACCCCTGTGGTTAATGTCAGTTGGCGTTTGCTCTCACCCCTGTGGTTAATGTCAGTTGGCGTTTGCTCTCACCCCTGTGGTTAATGTCAGTTGATGTTTGCTCTCACCCCTGTGGTTAATGTCAGTTGGCGTTTGCCCTCACCCCTGTGGTTAATGTCAGTTGGCGTTTGCTCTCACCCCTGTGGTTAATGTCAGTTGATGTTTGCTCTCACCCCTGTGGTTAATGTCAGTTGATGTTTGCCCTCACCCCTGTGGTTAATGTCAGTTGGCGTTTGGTCTCACCCCTGTGGTTAATGTCAGTTGATGTTTGCTCTCACCCCTGTGGTTAATGTCAGTTGGCGTTTGCTCTCACCCCTGTGGTTAATGTCAGTTGATGTTTGCCCTCACCCCTGTGGTTAATGTCAGTTGGCGTTTGCTCTCACCCCTGTGGTTAATGTCAGTTGGCATTTGTTCTCACCCCTGTGGTTAATGTCAGTTGGCGTTTGCTCTCACCCCTGTGGTTAATGTCAGTTCATGTTTGCTCTCACCCCTGTGGTTAATGTCAGTTGGCGTTTGCTCTCATCCCTGTGGTTAATGTCAGTTGGCGTTTGCCCTCACCCCTGTGGTTAATGTCAATTGGCATTTGCTCTCATCCCTGTGGTTAATGTCAGTTGGCGTTTGCCCTCACCCCTGTGGTTAATGTCAGTTGGCATTTGTTCTTACCCGTGGTTCAAAAACTTGCTTGGGATGTATTATTCTTTCATTATGAGGAAGCCATTCAGCAGGCTTAGGTAATGTTGATGGTTCTACTAAGGTCCCCACCTGGGCATGAAATAATGCAAGGAACAGCACATAGAGTCTCCTCCATCTTTAAAAACTGAAAAGTTTCAGTGTGAAAAAACTGACTTGTAAGGGAATTATGTAGATCTCCGTTAGGTTCTACCCAGGTTCCCGCTCGTGATGAAATAATGCACGGAGGGGCACCTGGGGTCTTCCTCCACCATCAAAGCTGGAAAGTCACCATATGACCTATAATTGCGTCGGTGCCTTGTTAAGCCCATCAAAATAAATAAATAAAATAAAACTTAAGTTTGTACTTCCCTCAGTAACACATGTTTTGCCAAGTTATGGCCCTTGTTCCACTAAGAAATTGTAAAATAGTAAATTGTGCTGTCTTATTGACAGGTCTTGTTTCTCTTTTAATAGTTGCAGATTGTCATATACAGCCGGAAATGATAAATGTTGTGGTTGAAGTATGCAGTATCAAGAAATTAAGTGAATGTGTGGATATTAGACCAACTCCAGAAATGATATCACCTTGTCCACAAATGCAGAAGTATTTCAGCCAAATAGTTCCAGTTCTTCAGCAGTATTTAACTGCAAAGTTTGATGAAGTTTACCAAAGTTTGGAACAGACTAACATCAGAAAAATATTGGCAGATGGAAAGTTTTACCAGGTCAATATTTATAGTGATTAATGTTACTTGATGATGAAAACACTAAAAGTAATATCCTTCTTTCTTACAATAAAGACATTATACAGTGAAACACCGCTCGCTCGAGGTCGCAAGGGGATGAGCAAAATGCTCGAGTTATCCATGGTTTCGAGCGACCCAAACATTGACCAACATACGAAGAAAATTGAAGTTTGTTTTACCAATTGTCATCGAGACCATTTGCAGAAGAAATGGTGATGCTTAATAATAACACACTCGTGACGTTTTCACAAAAACATATTGCAAACGTTATTTATGATAGATCGTAAATGGCACATGTGAAGAAACAGCTAAGACATTTTATTTTCATGTTTTTTTTTTTGTTTTTTTTTTATTTATTTTAAATACTGAAATCGAATTCGCAATTTTCTTCTCCAAATTAAGATCTCATAATTATTGTCTCAATTTTATGAAAAGGCTATCTTATTTCCTTTATTTGCGTGCAAACAACTGTTGATTAAAATATTAAGACCTCATAATTATCTCCTCGATCCCGCAGAAAAAAGTAATAATTAATAACAATTTTGATCAGTAAAAATTTTCTTCCACCTTTCGTCAGTAATTGATCTCATTATCAGGTCAAATATACCGACAAATATACATTTAAGATAGTCGGGGAATAGACCATGCAACTCTCACAGCTTGCGAAAATTTTAATATAACCGATACATTCTGGCCGCCAAAGGTGTGAAAAATTTTGACACCTCTGCTCGAGTTTGCCATAAGCAACAAAAAGTAAATTAATACACAGGGACCAGGTGTCATGCTCGAGCGATCGAGTTATCAATGCTCAACCCAGCCATGGTAATTTCACATAGAAAATAGAAGGAAATCGGCCGGGACCACATGAATTGCTCGAGCGAACCCGGGTGCTCGAGTCATCGATGCTCGAGCGAGCAGTGTTTCACTGTACATGTATATGAAACGTATACTTGGAATTGATTGTCCGTCAGATTAACCATTAATGAAATAAATGTGGTCCTGTAAGCAAAGAAAAACATCTGTTGGGGTTGGCATTTATGATGGGAATTCAAAAAGAATTTGAGAGTACTGTCCTTAAATACAAACAGGTATACAAGTACAATGAATGTCTTGGGAGGTTCATGTACATAGGAAATTTCAAGATAATTTGTTTTGATATAGCTGACTTACAAGCATTTTAACACACCACACTTGTATACACTGGTATTTTATTGTAAGCATAGAGGCTCCAGGCAGGAAGGAAATTAGGTCCTACAGAAAGATGCATTGCTCTCCTAATATACCAGTCAGGCAGAGTCTGCAAGAATTTAAAACATTATGGTGATTATTCCCCACCCAAAGCCACTGTCCATGGATGGATAAGAATATTATTAAAGGAGAATCTAGAGTCCAAGATCTACCTGGTGTAGTGGGCCCTAAAACATCAGCATCCTTTCATAAACCTCACAGGATTGTTATTCAGCATAGGAAGTTGTGCACCAGGGGTTTAATTTGGATCTTACACAGCCAGGCCAGAGTTATAGTCCTTGACTTAGTCAAAAATATGCATAAAAAGGCCTAAAGTTGTGTCGCATGTATCTCAAAAGTATTATGAAACATTACAGGAATATTATCCAGAATGTGAATTTGTACAACTGAGTTGTTTTTTTAATCCCCAGCCACGAGTCGCCACAAGTGGTGGGGTGTTATAGGAATGGTCCCCGTCCATCTGTCCTTCCGTCCGTAACATTTTGTGTCCGCTCTGTATCTCATAAATCCCTCGAAGGATTTTCATGAAACTTTGGTCAAATGATCACCTCATCAAGATGATGTGCAGAGCTTATGAGTCAGCCATGTCAGCTCAAAGTCAAGGTCACAACTCTTTAAGTCAAAGGTTTGAGCCTTCCATTTTTTGTCCGCTTTGTATATCCTAAACCCCTTGAAGGATTTTCATGAAACTTGGGCCAAGTGATCACCTCATCATGATGATGTGCAGAACTCATGAGTCAGCCATGTTGGCTTAAGGTCAAGGTCACAACTCAAGGTCAAAGGTTTGAGCCTTCCATTTTGTGTCCACTCTGTATCTCCTAAACCCCTTGAAGGATTTTCAAATTCATGGATGTTGTCGTACATGGACTATAAAATCTAATAAAAAAAACATCAATGCTTCCGCCCAGTACAATCAACCCTTTCACTATCCATAACAGTGGCGGTGTCTTTTAGACTGCCTTGTTTTATTTCACTTTTTGGCCCTTGGCATGTTAAAAATGTTTGTGCCCCATGTATCTCAAAATATACTTGAGGATCATAAATCATTAGAGGATTGTTTTATAGCATGTGAAGTTGTGCAACTGGTGTTCTATTAGGGTTTCATTCAGCTAGGCCAGAATTTGGGTCCTTCACTTAGTGAAAAATACACATAAAGTTCTTAAAAGTTTGTGTTGCAAACATCTTAAAAAATATTTCACCTAGAGTCATGAAACCATGTACAGGAAAGGGGGGGTGGGGGGCACCTGTGTCCTATGTACACACATCTAGCTTTCCTTTAAAAAAAATTTCTTCCTCCTCTGATCTAAAACTTGTTTCTCTTTCCTTTGCTGAAAAAAAATGCTTGCTGGGTGTTGCTACAGTTCCAGAAGTGCCCCTGGTAGTGTAGTGTATCAGTGTCTGTATAGTATACTAAAGGGCAGAGTACTTTGTGGCTTTCAGGTCATAGATAGCCCAGGTGGAAAAGTGCATTTCTGTTATGTGTGAATATATTGAGGGTCTGGAGTAAACAATATGCTTAAATATATAGCTTTTTCCTTTGTTTTATATGGACAGTGTCAAAGTATTCTGAATTATTCATACTATGTTTTAAAGGTGCAAGAAGGAAGTACTAAACAGTGATGCAAGATATCAAAATGAATGGAAAGATTTGATCAGTAAAAGTCCTATTTAGACTTAAGTAACAGTTTACTTCATTTTCATCATCATTATCAATTATGTATGCCATTCAGATATAAACATGTTTTTTTTAAAGACTTTTATTGTCAAAACTGTATGTTTTGCTCAAAACAAAATGATATCATTTGAAATTACAGTAGGTCTAAATATGAATTTATTTGATTTCACAGACGGGCCATCTAGAAGTGAGCTACTGGTTACCAAACTTGTCAAATGACACATTTGTCATCCAGCAAGAGAAATGTATAATACATCTTCCAGAATTCTACTTCCACCGGGAACATCTGACTAACTTCAAAGAGATTGTAAGGGAAATTGCGAGATACTTCAGTTGGGGAAATACAGATTGTAACAATTTACTCAGGTTTGTGTTAAATATATCTATTTAGTAAGTATTTAATGCTTTAAAGCCTGCTAGGCAATCTATTTTTTTTTTGTGATTTTATCAAGCATCATTGAACTCTGGGTTTTTAGCAGGTAGTGTTTGCTGTCAAACAAGTGCTGTTATTAATGTTGCAAAGGCTTCTTTAATCTATGAGTCCCCTATGAAAGGCTTCTTTAATCTATGAGTCCCGTATGAAAGGCTTCTTTAGTCTATGAGTCCTGTATGAAAGGCTTCTTTAATCTATGAGTCCCCTATGAAAGGCTTCTTTAATCTATGAGTCCCCTATGAAAGGCTTCTTTAATCTATGAATCCCCTATGAAAGGCTTCTTTAATCTATGAGTCCCGTATGAAAGGCTTCTTTAGTCTATGAGTCCCCTATGAAAGGCTTCTTTAATCTATGAGCCCCCTATGAAAGGCTTTAATCTATGAATCCCCTATGAAAGGCTTCTTTAATCTACGAGTCTCCTATGAAAGGCTTCTTTAATCTATGAATCCCCTATGAAAGGCTTCTTTAATCTATGAGTCCCATATGAAAGGCTTCTTTAGTCTATGAGTCCCGTATGAAAGGCTTCTTTAATCTATGAGTCCCCTATGAAAGGCTTCTTTAATCTATGAATCCCCTATGAAAGGCTTCTTTAATCTATGAGTCCCCTATGAAAGGCTTCTTTAATCTATGATGAAAGGCTTCTTTAATCTATGAGTCCCCTATGAAAGGCTTCTTTAATCTATGAGTCCCCTATGAAAAGGCTTCTTTAATCTATGAGTCCCCTATGAAAGACTTCTTTAATCTATGAGTCCCTTATGACTGAAAACCAGTTTCAGGGACTGTGGGATTGTACTTTTCCATCTGTCATTCCATCTGTCCATCTGCAATTTTGTGTCTGGTAGATAACTCTATCCCCTGTCAACCCCTGTCAATGGATTTTAATATTACTTGTCAGAAATCTCCGGATCCATAGCTCAAAGGTTCACGCTTGGAGGTGAAAGGCCAAGATGGCTTTTCTCCTGTCAGGTCTGAAACTGAACCATCTATCTAGGGATTTTAATATAACTTAGTTTAAACATATTTTATTTAAACATTTATAAAACATTAGTTAAGGAATTGGACAGAAAGCTATGATAGCTTATTGTTGTCTTCTCATTAATATTACTTGACACAGATATTCCCCATAAAGGTGACATGTCTTGCTCAACTTTCAGACCCCTAGGTTAAAGGTAAAGGTCACATTATGAAGTCAGATGGTAACATGCTATGAACTAACAGGGTCTGTTTCATGTCCAGTCTAGAACTCTGCCATCCATTGAGGGGTTACAATATTACTTGGCACAAATGTTTCTCATACTTAGAGGACATGTGGTTCACAATACCTAGACCAATAGCCCAAAGGCCAAGGTCACATGTGGTGGTCAAAGGCCAATAGGTTTCCTGTTTGGTCATACCAGTCATCCATAAGGATTTTAGTATTACTTGGCACAGATGTTTCCCATAATAAGACAAATGTGTCTTGCACAAAACCCAGACCATTTGCTTAAAGGTCAAGGTCACACTCAGAGGTCAAAAGTCAACATTGATCTTTTCTGTCCAGTCTAAAATATTTTAGGTCACTTTTCTTGTCCTGTATATAGCTTTTTCGTCCATGTCTGGATATTTAAGTATAGAACATGACAATATTATATGTACATCATTGACAGATATAAGATCATTAGATTATACTGCAGTTGAGATAATTGATCACCCTTCTAGTAGGGGACTTTGTATTGCATGGCAGTACTTCATTCACTTGTTAAATGTATAAATTAAGCCAACAATGAATGACATATTTATGCTCAGGTTTTTGCCCTTACAATGATTCCTTTAATCAGCTGGTTGAACTCATACTTAAACCACCATCAAGTTGTAACTGAATCTTGTATTATCACTTAAGAGGAGTTGTTGAAGCTAAAGAAAGTTATATGATGGAAGAAGTTTTCAGGACTTAGTCTAGGTATGTATATTTTAGGTCTTTCTTGTCTGAGCTGTCTGATATAATATCTGGAGTATCAGAGGAGCCAGTAGAAGGCCTCCTTCAGAGATATGATGCTGATGACATTGATATTCTTGAGGAAGATAAATGGAATGTGGAAGCTCCTGTTTTACCAGAAGAAGACAAGCTGGAAGAAAAGGAAGCAGGTAAGTGTATCTTACTTTACATGGAAGTTCTTTTTCCAACCAGTATCAGTCTGTAAAACAACACACATTTTATAACGATTAAATTAGACAATTGATTCATTTAGTAAAGAAAACAATTACCAAAAGAAGTTATGCATTGTGAAAATAACCAGGTTTGATTGTAGTTTAAGAGGAATAATACAGATTATTTATACGTGTTGTTTACATGAAGAAAACCTAACTGACGCAGAAAGTACACCAGAGAAGGCAGGTCAAGAGGAAGGACCATTTGAAATAAGGGCTTGGCCTCCAGTAGCTAATCCCAGCAGGGTCCAGTCTAGAGGTTAGTTAAATTAATGCTTTTTAGCTCATCTGAGTACAAAGTGCTTAGGGGTGAGCTATTGTGATCATTCACCATCTGGTGTCCGTCTGTTCACACTTCTCTTCAAACAACACCGCTACTGAATCCATGTGGTGGAAGTTGATGAAACATGGCCTGGATGTTTCTTGTGTGGTCTTCCTCCAATTATTTTCAACCGTTTTGCTTGATTGCACATTGGACCACCAGAGCTAAAAATAGAAAAATCTTAAAATTACATCTAAACCACTAGTTTGGTTTTGAAAAAAATTCACACAAATTGTGTATGTAACATTCTACCAAGATTGTTTGAATAATTCCGACTCATTAAAAACCATGGCCATCAAGGGGGCATGGTTACTTTTCTAATTGAGGAAACTTTAAAAAATCTTCTTGTATGAAACTGCTTGCCTGATTTTAAAATAATTTCACACAAATGATCCTTGTGTTACCCTCTACAAAAGTTGTTCAAATTATTCCGATTCCTCAAAAAAGATAGCCGCCAGGGGGTGTGGTCATTTTTCCATATATATATATTTTGGAAACTTTGGAAAATTTTCTTGTATGAAACTGTGGCCCCAATTTTGAAATAATTTTATACAAATGTTTCTTGGGTGACCCTTTACAAACACTTCCCCAACACACACAATACCTGTCTGTATTTATTTAGTATTCTTGTCAGAAAACGCCGGCACTATTTTCAAAATAATAACTCTGACATTTTCCTCACATAACCATCTATCAAAGCTGTTCAGGCAAACAACAAAACTCAGGTGAGCAATCTAGGACCGCCATTGCTCTCTTGTTTATATCAGAATCTGAAAACAATGTTTATAAATTGTTAATTATTGAGAATGTTAACAGTTTAAAATTAACTTCAGTTCATTGTAACAACCAGAAAATTAAAGAAGGGGCTGAAAACTCTTAGTCTCAGAATTACTTCCTATTTGAACCCTTTTTAATATTCAAGCTATATAGGAAGAATTTTGTGTGAAAAGATATGGAGCAGTCCTGGTTACTATGGAAATGGGAATACTACATTATTTTTTTTGCAAAAAAATGGCCATTTCTGAATCAAATTTGGCAAAATGTGACATTTTTTTCACTCATTGTGGTCTTTGTGTCAATAGTAGAGCAACATTTACATATCAGTTGCAGGCTATTACTAAGTAATACAATATTATAGTTGAGCTATAGTATTTATCAAGCACTATAATGTATATACAAAAATGCTAAAGTACATGTAAATGTGGTTATTACATTACGGCAAAATACAGAATTTTACATTTCAGCAGCATCTGAGATGACGGCATCCAATATATGGCCTCCACCTCAAGGGAAGGAATATATGAAGTCAGTTAAGGATCTTCCGGCTAACATCAGAATGGTAACCCCAGAACATGATTCTGATGGCAAAATGGTGAAACTTGGAGCTGGAGATAATGTAGATAGTACTGATGTTATTGCAGCTACTGTACCTGTACCAGGACAAATAGACCTCGGCCAAAACTTTGGAATGTTCTCGGTCCAGGTTGGATCTGGAGACAATGCTGTACAAAGTGGACAAATTGGACCAGTGTCTGCAGGTGGACTGTGCAAGGACGGTAGTGGACAAGCCAATAGATCTGGTGAAATCCGAAACTTTGAAGCACAGTCAAATCAAGCTGCGACTCACCCAACATCAGAAATAGGCCATGACACTAACGGTAAGAATGTTAGCTAGTTCTTTTTTTTCATCTTTGTCTCGTAAAGTGATACAAGCCTGTTATTTTCATACTAACATTTTAAATCTCTCCCTATATATATAGTTGAATTCTAAGGGATCGAGGGTTTACTTTGAGATAAACAAAATTTGACTTAAAATGATATTTTATCACATTTTTTCAGGATTGGACTTAAAAATGTCTTCGAGAATTGAGATAAACAAGTTTGAGATTTATACAATCACTCAAGCAAGACTAGGATATACAACAACACTGTGTTAATTTTTGATAACTTAGTTTTCTTTTATATTATCTTAGTTACTTGTATGTAGTAAAATTCATTGTGGAAGATTAAAAAAGGTTATATTACAGGGTTATCCGTAATATCCCCACTGAGGGAGACATTGTTTTTAGCTCACCTGAGCAATGCTCAGGTGAGTTTTTCTGATCGCTCGATGTCCGGCGTCTGTCGTCCGTCGTCTGTCGTCTGTCGTCCGTCATCTGTCGTCTGTCAACATTTAGCTTGTGTATGCGATAGAGGCTGTATTTTTCAATTAATCTTCATGAATATTGGTCAGAATGATAACCTTGATGAAATCTAGGCCGAGTTCAAAAATGGGTCATCTCGGGTCAAAAACTAGGTCACTAGGTCAAATCAAAGAAAAACCTTGTGTATGCGATAGAGGCTGTATTTTTCATTTAATCTTCATGAATATTGGTCAGAATGATAACTTTGATGAAATCTAGGCCGAGTTCGAAAATGGGTCATCTCGGGTCAAAAACTAGGTCACTAGGTCAAATCAAAGAAAAACCTTGTGTATGCGATAGAGGCGGTATTTTTCAATTAATCTTCATGAATATTGGTCAGAATGATAACCTTGATGAAATCTAAACCGAGTTCGAAAATGGGTCATCTCGGGTCAAAAACTAGGTCACTAGGTCAAATCAAAGAAAAACCTTGTGTATGCGATAGAGGCTGTATTTTTCAATTCTTCTTCATGAATATTGGTCAGAATGATAACCTTGATGAAATCTAGGCCGAGTTCGAAAATGGGTCATCTCGGTTCAAAAACTAGGTCACTAGGTCAAATCAAAGAAAAACCTTGTGTATGCGATAGAGGCTGTATTTTTCAATTGATCTTCATTAATTTTAGTCAGAATGATTGACTTGATGAAATCTAGGCCGAGTTCGAAAATGGGTCATCTCGGGTCAAAAACTAGGTCACTAGGTCAAATCAAAGAAAAACCTTGTGTATGCGATAGAGGCGGTATTTATCAATTGATCTTCATGAATTTTGGTCAGAATGATAACCTTGATGAAATCTAGGCCGAGTTCGAAAATGGGTCATCTGGGGTCAAAAACTAGGTCACTAGGTCATATCACGTAAAAACCTTGTGTATGCGATAGAGGCTGTATTTTTCAATTGATCTTCATGAATTTTGGTCGGAATGATTACCTTGATGAAATTTAGACCAAGTTCGAAAATGGGTCATCTGGGGTCAAAAACTAGGTCACTAGGTCAAATCAAAGAAAAACCTTGTGTATGCAATAGAGGCTGTATTTTTCAACTGATCTTCATGAAATTTAGCCAGAATGATTACCTTGATAAAATCTAGGCCGAGTTCGAAAATGGGTCATCTGGGGTCAAAAACTAGGTCACTAGGTCAAATCGAAGAAAAACATTGTGTATGCAATAGAGGATGTATTTTTCAATTGATCTTCATGAAATTTGGTCAGAGTGATTGCCTTGATGAAATCTAGGTCGATTTAGAATATGGGTTATCTGAGGTCAAAAACTAGGTCACTAGGTCAAATTAAAGAACAATCTTGTGTATGCGATAGAGACTGTTTTTTTTTCAATTGATTTTTATGAAATTTGGTCAGGTTGATTGCCTTAATGAAATCTAGGTCGAGTTTGAATATGGGTCATCTGAGGTCAAAAACTAGGTCACTTGGTCAAATCAAAGAAAAAACTTCTGTATGTGATAGAGGCTGTATTTTTCAGTTGATCTTCATGAATTTTGGTCAGAATGATTGCCTTGATAAAATCTAGGTCGAGTTTGAACATGGGTTATCTAGGGTCAAAAACTAGGTCATATCTAAGAAAATGCTTGTTTTATCGCAAGAGACCAATTTTTTGGTCCAATCTTAATGAAAATTGGTCAGAATATTTGTTTCCATGAAATCACTAGGTCAAACATGTTTTACACTGTGCCGCTAAACTTGGTTTGCGGGCCATTTTAGTGCCCCACAGGTGACCAGAGGGCCAGTCTACAACAAGAGGCCATGGCCTCTTGTTTTTTGCTGTAAATGAATCATAGGGCCTCAGAGGAGGTAAAAAATTTGTTTTCAAGAAATGACCAATTACACAATGTGTCTAAAACTAAGGGGGTGGACCCTTAAGGGGCCATTTTGGTTGTTCAGCAGATTATTGTTGAAACTTCATAGGATGATTGGACATGCAGAGAAGATGACCCCTATTGATTTTGGGGTCACTCTGTTAAAGGTCAAGGTCACAGGGGCCTGAACATGGAAAACCATTTCTGGTCAGTAACTTGAGAACCATTTGACCCAGAATGTTGACACTTCGTAGGATGATTGGACATGCAGAGTAGATGACCCCTGTTGATTTTGGGGTCACTCTGTGAAAGATCAAGGTGGCAGCAGACAGAAAATGGAAATCCATTTCCGGTCAGTAACTTGAGAACCATTTGACCTAGAACCTTCAAACTTCATAGGGTGATAGGACTTACAGAGTAGATGACCCCTTTTGTTTTTAGGGTCACTCCATCAAAGGTGTCTGAACATAGAAAACTCTTTCCGATCAATAATTTGAGAACCACTAGGTCCAGAATGTTGAAACTTAGTGGAATGATAGGACATGCCAAGTAGATGATCCCTATTGCAGCCAACCATCAGTGTCTCTTTGACTTTCGCTTCTGTCCCCTATTGACGTTTTGCCTAAATGACTATGCATTGGGGGAGACATGCGCTTTTCTACAAAAGCATCTTCAAGTTGTGTTTGGCTCCTTTTAGGGACAGCAAGAGCTAAAAGATAGAAAATAGCTTTAAACAATTTCTCATTAACCAGTTGATTGATCTTCACCAAATTCGGTCTGCATCATCCTCATATGAACATTCCTCAAGCTTATTCAAATGTTTGCGCCAAGAATACAAACAAATCTTTTCACAACTTCTCATGAAGTCATTAAACAAAGTTCTTGCATTAATGATACATTGTGTCATGACATTTATGAAAGGTCAAAAGGTCAATGTCAGGAGAGCATCTTAATGCAATAATGGCCCTTTTGTATCTATTATGATATTTGAAACTTTACAAAAACTGTAAACTTGAAGTGTGAAGCTAAGTACAAAAGAAGCACGTCTGTACCAGCATTTCCTGAGTTATTTCATGTATATTCAATAAAAAAAACATACGTTGAAAATGTTGAATTTCTGCAATATTGGAAGGTGTGCATAATAATCCTGTCATGCTATATATAATATTTATAGACAACATACATGTATGAAATGGTTATCAGCCTATTTATATACACCAAGTAAAGCATGAGCATCCGTTGCCTAATATACCTAGAGTCTTTCTATGCCATGAAAATAGGAAAGGCAACTTGGGTTTTAATCTAACAGATATGCCTATATTTCTGTGTAACTTTGCAGGCCAAGACACCAAAACAGATCTTTCAAATGCTAAAAATCAAACAAGAGAAAGTGCAGTTTCTGGTACAGAGGATCAACATAGTTTAGTTAATGGTCTGGAAGAGCGGCCACACATCAGTTCAAGTAAGAGCATGTCATTTAGTATTACATTTTGAAAAAGATGCAAACATATGTTTCTTATGCATGACTTAATTTTGTACTGTCCTGAGCAGAAAGTTTAGTTATGGAAAATGTGGCTATCTGACCAGGGGCTGTGAATACGATCATTCATCTGACTACATTTTGCTAAATGGTTATAAGAAAGGCTATACATTCTTTAAATTTTGCTGCTAGTAAGTATAGTGTATGAGATTAAGGTATGGACATAAGCAGTATAAACGTTCCGTTATCAATTCTAACCTTTGCTTACATTTTGTCAAGAATTTTTCTGATGAGCTGGTTTGACATTATTTATTCTCCGTTCTTGTGTTAACACATCTGACTTAGAGTCTCTAACAACACTGAAAAGAAGTAAACTTTAATTAGAAAGTTTTATTGTAAAAACCCTGCATTTACTTGAAACTTTCTTATTACTGGTCCAGTGCCTAAATCCGGACACTTTTGTTGGGTTTTTGACAGTAACTTTGCATTATGAAACCACACGTGCATAAAATTTTAACTGTATAATTTTAGGTTCTTTATAAACCTCTTTGCAAAACAATAATTTCGTATATTGCCGATTTCATCATAAAAATGTCATCCGAATTGGGACAGTAAAAGCTGTCAAAATTGACCTTCAGAGTGCTTAAATATTCGGACACTATTTGGGTATAAAATGCAACGAATATGTGCACCCAAAAATAACAATAAACATGACCTCGTTTGAAGTAAAGCAGTCAAATACAGTCCTGTAAATATATACAAAAATCTCCGTCCGAATAAAATTTTATTATCTGTTCATCACGTGATCATATGGACTAGTTTCTAACTTACAATAGATCTAATATAATAAAATTTATCTGAGCAAAAACTAATGTTTAAAATTATTCTTTCTTACATGTAGATTCTGCGGCTGTCCGTTATACATTTTGACACAACTACGGAGATCATTATGATGACACTGCGCCGATTTTATCTAATAAACTGCTTCCCTTGGCTGCAAAATGTTGGCATTTTTTCTCTATTGTATTAATTGGTATGTGACAGAAATTGGTTAAATCTTTTAAATAAATACTGAGGGTAGTACAGAATTCTAAAACATGTTTTTTACATCTGTTTCGATCAGCAAACAAAAAGAGTCGTCTGCAATAGGCAGAATATTTTTCTTATTTAATCTGTACCTCGTCGCACTTCAAATAACTGGCGTGCGCTGTATGACGTCATCCCCCAGCACACACAATGTTAACTTTTTGCGGTGCGGATATTTGAAAGCAGTTTTCTCTGGAAAAGCTTACATTCGTACACTGTTGTTTACAGCTGGTCATCAAAGTTTACGTTTGCGTCAATCCTGTTCATTTCAGTAAAAAATCATGATCGTAAAGCATTTTTAAATGGTGTCCGAATAATTAAGCACTGTCCGGATTTAGGCACTGAACCAGTATAACATAAAAGGCTTTATTGACTCCAGGTACAAATTTATTAGCCCACCATCATCAGATGGTGGGCTATTCAAATCACTCTGCGTCCGTGGTCCGTCGTCCGTCCGTCAGTCCGTGCGTGCCTGCATAATGATGGTTAAGTGACTGCATAACGGTACTTTCTCTTTGATGTCATTCATTCCGTTCTGTTTATGTGACTATTTTTCTTTTTATGTGACTGTTAGAACAATAGAGAGAACAATGGGGGAGTCACATAAAGACCGTTTCGTTAGAACGTCCGTCCTTCCGTCCGTTAACTATTTCTCGTTATCGCATCTCCTCAGAAACTACCAGGGGGATTTTGACCAAACTTTGTCAGAATGATGTATTCGTACCCTAGTTGTGTCCCGTTGAAAATCAGACTGGTTCAACAATTTTTTAGTAAGTTATGGCCCTTTGTTTATTTCTATAATTTACATAGATTTATATAGGGAAAAACTTTGAAAATCTTCTTGTCCAAAACCACAGAGCCTAGGGTTTTGATATTTTGTATGAAGCATCATCTAGTGGTCCTCTACCAAGATGATTCAAATATTTCCCTGGGGTCTAATATGGCCCCGCCCTGGCGGTCACATGGTTTATATAGACTTATATAGGGAAAAACTTTGAAAAACCTCTTGTCCAAAACCACAGGGCCTAGGGCTTTGATATTTTGTATGTGACATCATCTAGTGGTCTTCTACTAAGATTGTTCAAATTATCCCCCTAGGGTCAAATATGGCCCCGCCCTGGGGATCACATGGTTCATATAGACTTATATAGGAAATTTTTTTTAAAAACTTCTTGTCAATAACCTACAACATTCAAAGTTGGACCACATGTATGGTTTTGAGTGGCAAGATGAACCTTGACATGAGTTGACCTTGATTTTGACCTAGTGACCTACTTTCACATTACTGTAGCTACAACCTTCAAATTTGGACCACATGCATAGTTTTGTGCACTGAAAAGAACTTTGACCTTGAAATTGATCTAGTGACCTACTTTCACATTTTTGAAGGTACAGGCTTCAAATTTGGACCACATGCATAGTTTCTTGTTACGAAATGAACTTTGACCTTGATTTTGACCTAGTGACCTACTTTCACATTTCTCAAGCTACAGCCTTCAAATTTGGACCACATGGTTTTATGTACCGAAACAAACTTTGACCTTTACATTGACCTAGTGACCTACTTTCACATTTTTGAAGGTACAGGCTTCAAATTTTGACCACATGCATAGTTCTGTATTCTGTAATAAAATTTTACCTTGATTTTGACCTAGTGACCTACTTTCACATTTCTCAAGCTACAGCCTTTAAATTTGGACCACTTGCATAGTTTTGTGTACCGAAATAAACTTTGACCTTAAGATTGACCTAGTGACCTACTTTTAAATTCTCAAACTAGAGCCTTCAAACTTGATGCACATGCATAGTTTTGTGTACAAAGAACTTTGTCCTTGAAATTGATCTAGTGACCTACTTTCACATTTCTCAAGCTACAGCTTTCGAATTTGGACCACATGCACAGTGTTGTGTACAGAAATTAAATTTGACCATGAGCTAGTCAATAAGTCTTGAAATTTGGAACACTCAAAAATGGCACATTGGTGGGCGCCAAGATCACTCTGTGATCTCTTGTTTGCTGTACAATTGTTTTTTCATGTAGGAAAATGGTAATCCCAGGTACTACATAATGTATATATTTGTTTGAAATACCTTACAGCTTTATACACAGCTTCTCATCATATCACATTTTACCCTAAACTATCACTGCAGATTCACCTGGGCTCTGTGAGGCAAAGAAATACCAGGAAAAGCAGAACCTTGGCAGAGGACAACACATAACAGGTTTGTTCATTTAAAATTCATCATAGATACCGGTATGCTTCATTTATTTTATGCTTGATACAAATGTTCTACACTCCTATAATTTGTGAGTGTTTTTAATGTAAATATGTGCCAGTATTTCACTTATTTTGTAAGATCATTTATTAGTTATATCATTCTTCAGTCTGTGTCATATCAACAATGTTTTTTGCACATTATTCCTTGTTTACTTTGAAAATAAAATAAATCTGATGTTGACATCTTTCCATTATAAGATACCATGTTAAGTATTAAGATCATTTAAAGATGAGAAATGTTTACAGGTGATCCTTTCTGGAGTAACATGGCAACAGAGTACACTTATGATGACCTTGGGTCTGGGAAAGACATTTGTGTCATTGATAGCATGACCTTGAAAGAAGGAATTGGTGAAAATGATGTAGGACATTGGGGTGAAGCCCTTGTAGCCCAGTATCTGCAAAAACAGAAAGAACTCGGAAACATACAGGATTACTCATGGAAAAATTGTGAGGAAGAGACAGGATTTCCATTTGATTTTGAGATTCAACTTAAAGGTGATGATGGTGAGCACAGAAATTACATAGAGGTGAAGAGCACAGTGTCCGAGAGTAAAGAAGTATTTGAAATATCAGTGCAGCAGGTCAGATTTGCAAACCAAATGAAGAGCAGTTTTCATATTTACCGTGTTTTTAATGCAGGGAATCCAGAGCGCGTGAAGTTGATACGTATCAGTAACCTTGATATGAGACTTTCAACAAAGCAAGTCAAGCTATGTATGCTAATATAAAAAGCAAAATATCATCTTATACTACAGGGTTGTTTCTACTAAAAACACAATTTTGGGATGATTAATGTTATCATTTCTGATACACAGTTTCTACAAATTGTATTGGTTTTATCTAAAACCAGACTTAATGTAGTTATGACTGTTATTACATTGCACATTTTAGTTTAGCTATACTATATCCATACCACTGTGTTAGCATTGGTTAAAATTTTGATGAACTTTCCCTTTATCTCTGTTATTGCTTTATGGATTTGCTTTTAACATACAATATTTGTTCCTAATCATCACAATATCATATAACTCAAGTGCCATAACTGCCGCACCAATTATTCATGAATTATGGCCCCTTTATACTTACAATGAAAGGTTGAAATTTGACGCATTTTCATTTTATTTCTATCATTTCCAGATGGATTTGATTCAGACTTAAGTGACACAAGGTCCATAACACTGGCTCAAATATTTCATGAATTATGACCCCATTTATACTTAAAATTTCTGGTTCAAAATTATATACTTTCGCTCTATTTCAGTTATTAATAAATGGACTTGATTCAGTTTTAAACTAATTGTCCAGTGTCATCACCCACATCATGTCACAAGGTCCATGACTCTGGCAGAAATATTTCTTGAATTATATACCTTCTTTATACTTAGAATTTCAGGCTGATGTTTTGATACACTTGTATAGATGTGTGCGACTTATTTTTGATGAGAGGTGTGTGTATGTAGGGGGGGCACTCATACTCCTCACATAAATTTCTTCACTTAACACATGTTTTGTTTCCTCTGACAAAGCATTATGCATCGAGGTGGTGGAGCGCGCAGTCTCTTGATAGCTCTTTTTTACAAGAGGAAACAGACGTTTGCTTCCTGGACAAATCAGTTTTGCAGAGGACAGTTGCATGTGGTTGATTTGCCAGATGTGGTTTTAGTTTTATGAAATCCAGGAAAGTGATGGCAGTTTTAGAGCTGAAAAAATGTCAGTGAAAGCCACTAAATCTATTGATTGTATTCTGCTAATTAATCCCATAGTTTGAAATTGTTTTAATTATTTGAAGTAAAGCAAATACAGTGTTGGCTGTTTTAAGATGAAAACACAGCCAACATTCATATTATGTAAAAGACTGGCTTGTTTTAAATCTTATGTCTTTGAATGTATAGCTATTGAATCATTATTTACTCATTTTGTTTGTACTTTGATTTTTGTTTTAAGATTTTTTTTTTCATTTTTACTTGTTTTATGGTTTTAAGAAATTGTTTTAAAGACAATGTTGTTTATGATACGATAGTAAAATATCTCATCATATCTTTTAATATCTGTTTAAGTTGTAGATATTAATTGTTTTCATTTTTCATTTGTATGTCTGTTATCATACAACTCGGCGTTCATTTTCCATTATTAAGTTCTCTGACCCGTAATTATTTTAAAAGACCAATGTATCTTCACTTAAAGCTGAAGTTTCAATTCAGTACTTTGATTGTTATAACAACTGAACAATAACCACTAGGCCACTATGTTTCTTCAACTTTTGTGCTTTTAGTTTAACTATGGTTCCACATATGGGCAGGTATATTGATTTGTCTTGTCTGTCTGTCTGTCTGTCTGTCTATCATAAATGTTTCTTATTGTCCATTTAAAGGCATTGACCTCCAAATACTACAACAGAGTGAAATCAAAGCCTTGAAATGTCTGATAGTTGCGGGTTTTTGATAGATTTATTTTTGTTTAAATGCCAGTCTATGAATATACATGAATGAGAAACAAATACAAATTTAATGTGCCTCATATCTAAGATGAACTCTGCCTGACCCAGCTTGTGATGTAACCATGGGCTGGAATACCTTATCATGGATAGATCTTATATAATCTAAATGGTCAGTGTGAGTGGATACAGGTTGAATAAGAACTGCTTGTTCATTGATAATTCATCCGCATTGTTCATGAATGGGACTATTTTGTGTAGCACATGAACATCCTTTGGATATGATTCGGAATCAAATAAAGATGCTATGATTGTCAGAAATACACTTTAAACCCGCAACCAAAAAGAAAATATTAAGATACTGGGAAATTATTGCTACATTTCTTAATAAGGCTTTGAAACTTGATTGTATGTTATGGAAACTCATAAGAATTTTTTATTGCTGAAGCTACCCTGGTTGGATTCTGACTCTGACATAAATTTTGTCTTGATTTAGCATTTTATTAAATAGTTAACAAGAAAACTTGTGTTCTAATGTTCATATAAATACGAATAAACTTCAATTTTACAGAAAGATCATATTTAGTTAAATCTCAAGTTTAGTTCCATTATGTTTTTTTGGATATAGATTGTCTGGATTGCTATAATATTACTTGGTACAAGGTTCCCTATAAAAAAACGATGTTTCATATGTTTGACCTTAAGTCCTCGGCCAAGTTCGATAACTAGCTAAATCGGTCCAGGCACTTCGGAATTATGGCCCTTGAATTATCGAAAATTGGCCTTTTTACTCTTGTCTGCGCTCTAAGTTGAATAGTTCTGATCCGGTCTTCACCAAACTTGAACCAAATGTTTTTGACCGTAACTCCTCGGCCAAGTTTATTAACTAGCCAAATCGCCCGAGGCACTTCGGAATTATGGCCCTTGAATTACCCAAAATCGGCCTTTTTACTCTTCAAAGGTATAATTGTAGTGAGTAAACAGTATATAAAGACTGACTTACTATTTAGATGATTAGGCAGTTGTGGGAGACATGCACTTTTCTCAAAAGCAGCTCTAGTTTTCCCACCAAACTGAAATGTTAATAAAAATGTTTTGATATTATAAGTAATTAGCAGTTGTATATATGCAAATTTAGATACTGTTAAATATATAGCACAACTGAAAGCGCTTGCAGTGAAGAATTAAAATGTGAAAAAACTCAAAAGTCTACTGCTGTTATTCCTTGGAAATTGAACTTTTATATAGCACAATATTGTATAAACACCATGATATTAGTTTATGTTGCAGTTAAAACTGCCAGTAGGAGACTTTGTGTATTGCTTGACAATACTTTATTCACTTGTTAAATGACTTTGGTGGTTTAAGGGCTTTGCTATACAACATGTCTTATATTATGTTTACACCCTTGCATCTTTCCCAGTTCTGCTACAGTATTCATATTTACACAGATTGTCTCTACAGTAGTGTTCCTATACAGTTTTGTTCAAATGCAATTATGAACCGAATCCAGATTCTAGGTTCAGAGTTATTTGCCCTGAATTTGTCAAACTATGCCATATTTCACTATGTTTTTAGCCTACCATCATCAGATGGTTGGCTATTCAAATCACTCTGCATCCATTGCCCGTCCGTCCGTTAACAATTTCTCATTATCGCATCTCCTCAGAAACTACTAGGGGGATTTTGACCAAACTTTGTCAGAATGATGTATTGGTACCCTAGTTGTGTCCCCCTGAAAATCAGACTGGTTCAACAATTTTTGAGTGAGTTATGGCTCTTTGTTTATTTTTTTAATTTACATAGATTTATATAGGGAAAAACTTTGAAACACTTCTTGTCCAAAACCACAGGGCCTAGGTCTTTGATATTTTGTATGTGACATCATCTAGTGGTCCTCTATTAGGTTGTTCAAATTATTCCCCTATGGTCAAATATGACCCCGCCCTGAGGGTCACATGGTTTACATAGACTTATATAGGGTAAAACTTTGAAAATCTTCTTGTCTAAACCACAAAGCCTAGAGCTTTGATATTTGTAATGTAGCATCATCTAGTGGTTCTCTACCAAGTTTGTTCAAATTATCCCTCTAGGGTCAAATATGGCCCCGCCCCGGGGGTCACCTGGTTCATATAGACTTATATAGGAAAAAAACTTTTAAAATCTTCTTGTCCATAACCTACAACATTCAAATTTGGACCACATGTATAGTGTAGAGTGGCAAGAGGAACCTTAACATGAGTTAACATTGATCTTGACCTAGTGACCTACTTTCACATTTCTGTAGCTACAGCCTTCAAATTTGGACCACATGCATAGGTTTGTGTACCGAAGCAAACTTTGACATTGACCTAATGACCTTTCACATTTTTGAAGGTACAGGCTTCAAATTTGGACCACATGAATAGTTTTGTGTTCCAAAATGAAATTTGACCTTGATTTTGACCTAGTGACCTACTTCGACATTTCTCAAGCTACAGCCTTCAAATTTTGACCACATGCATAGTTTTGTGTACCAGAATGAACTTTGACCTTGAGATTGACCTAGTGACCTACTTTCACATTTCTGAAGCTACATGCTTCAAATTTGGACCACTTGGATAGTTTTGTGTTCTGAATTGAAATTTGACCTTGATTTTTACCTAGTACCTACTTTCACATATTTCTCAAGCTACAGCCTTCAAATTTGAAGCACATGCATAGTCTTGTATACCAAAATGAACTTTGACCTTGAAATTGATCTAGCGACCTACTTTCACATTTCTCAAGCTACAGCTTTCAAATTTGGACCACATGCATGGACCACATGCACAGTTTTGTGTACTGAAAAGAACTTTGACCTTGATTTTGACCTTGAGCTAGTCTTGAAATTTGGAACATGCAAAAATGGCTCAATGGTGGGCGCCAAGATCACTCTGTGATCTCTTGTTACTCCAATACATTCATTTTCTCCAGCTAATTTTCTCACTATCCTAATTATATTTACACATGTGTATAACTATATAATCTCATAATTTTTTTTATAGTATACTACAGTACTGGAATAATTAGGTTCAGATTTAATTGCTTTTGATATATCAAAAAAGACAAATTTCACTGTCTTTACACTAAAGCACCTTCATTTCTTCATCAATATTAACAGTGTGCATAAGCACCTTCATTTTTCACTTATACTAATAATGTGTAATTAGCACCTTAGTTTTAGTTCACCTGAGCACAATGTGATGGGGGTGAGCTATTTTGATCACTCGCCGTCCGACTTCTGTCCATCTATCCACACCTTTCTTAAAAAAGACATCTCCTATGAAACCGTGTGACAGTAGTTGATGAAACTGAGCCTGGAAGTTCCTTGGATGGTTTACTTCCAAAATTGTTTATAACATTCAGCTTGATTGCACATTGAGGCTGCCAGAGCTGAAAAAAAGAAAAATCTTCAAACAACGTCTCCTATAGCTAGTGCGATTTTGAAATAATTTCACACAAATGGTCCTGATGTAACCCTCTGTCAAGATTTTCAAATTGTTCTAGTTCATCAAAAACATTGCCACCAGTGGGCGTGGCCACATTTCCCAATATGTATATAATGGAAACTTCAAAAATATTCTTGTCAGAAACAGTGGGCCCACTTTTAAAATAATTTTACACAAATGTCTCTTGGGTGACCATTTACGAAGATTGTACAAATTATTCTTTTTTGTCAAAAAAAACATGGCCGCCAGGGGGTGTGGTCACTTTTCCCTATGAGTATGTAGAACTATGTAGTGGAAGCTGTTTGATACTGTCTCCTAGTAAACGGAGTCATCATTCCCCCAGTGTCTTACCACTCACCAACACATACCTGCACATGCACATACACGCACACAATTACCTGCCTGTATTTATTTAGTAGAAACTTTTCTTGTCGAAAAACACTTGCACTATTTCAAAATAATTTTAGAGACATTTTCCCTACATAACCATCTACCATAACTGTTCAAACAAACAGCGTAACTCAGGTGAGCGATCTAGGGTCATCACCAGTACTAACAGTGTGTATCAGAACCTTCATTTTTCCATACCTCATGTTTTTATTTCGATGTAAATGAGATGTGAAACCAAAATTTGTAGTCCTGTTTGGTGCCATATAACCTATACTGTGTTGGTGCGCCATAAAACCCAAATAAATAAATAAGAACCTTCATTTCTTCACCAATATGTGCATTATATTTCCACAAAACTTGCTCAGGGTGTATTATTGGCCGAATAGGACAGATGTAAAGGGATGCTTTATTTTCTCACATGTCATTGTCAAGACACATTGTTTCTTGACTAGTGTATTATTTATTGTTGTCTTTTTCTCCGCACATAATAGATATTTCACTCTTCCATTTGAATGAAGTGGTTTGAGGAGACATTGACTGGAGTTATTTTTTTGAATAATGGTAATCATTGGCAGTCAAGTATAATGTGAAATCTGAACATTAATATCATTATACATTTTTTGTTAATCATCCAGTCCTTGTTAAATATTTTTGTAAAAATGTCGGTAACTTTTGATTTTTATAAATTGATTTTTAGCATACTGTTTTTGTTATTTACTTTATTCACTCTTTTTACATTCAATTTGGTAATTAAATATTCTAATTATATGAGTGTTGTTTATTGTGCAATGCTCAATGAGTATACTGTTCACTGGGGGTATTATTAATCGAGGCATATTCAGTGAACACTACTGGAAGCGTATTGCTATATTAACCCAGTAAAACTGAACATTACTGTGAGCAGTGAGTGCTGTTCGTTTGTAATATTCTTTGAGCATCAGTCACACTCCAGGTACACTGTGAAATATTCTATTGCTGCTACTTACATATTACATTGAGTCTATGATTACCTGGCGAAAATGCTTTTAACAACACACATCAGTATTGAAAAGGAGTACATGGACCAAAACTATAAATATTCCATATGATGAAGTGTTAATCTTCATACATGGTTACGATTTTTTCGGCAGTATGAACTGGCACTGTATCGTACATAGTTTCTAGATCACCTTTGCACAAAGTGCTCAAGATGAGCTGTTTTGATACCTCTGTATCACGAAGTTGTCCATTATAGTTAACAATTCTACTGTTAACACTCAAAGAGATTACAATGTTTTGCCCATCATGAAACTTGATCAGAATGTTTCCTTCAATAAAGTCTCGGACGAGTTTGAAACTCTGTCATTTATGATCAAACACTAGGTCACACCATTTTCCACTTGACCATCGTAAGACTTTGTCAGAATGTTTGTCTTCGTAAAGTCTAGAAAAAAATCAAAATTAAGTTACAGGAGGTCAAAAACTAAGTTACCAAGTAAAAGTATTATGTACAATCTATAGAGTAGAGGCCATATTTCTACTTGTAGGGTAGTTTACATGGTTACGATTTTTTCGGCAGTATGAACTGGCACTGTATCGTACATAGTTTCTAGATCACCTTTGCACAAAGTGCTCAAGATGAGCTGTTTTGATACCTCTGTATCACGAAGTTGTCCATTATAGTTAACAATTCTACTGTTAACACTCAAAGAGATTACAATGTTTTGCCCATCATGAAACTTGATCAGAATGTTTCCTTCAATAAAGTCTCGGACGAGTTTGAAACTCTGTCATTTATGATCAAACACTAGGTCACACCATTTTCCACTTGACCATCGTAAGACTTTGTCAGAATGTTTGTCTTCGTAAAGTCTAGAAAAAAATCAAAATTAAGTTACAGGAGGTCAAAAACTAAGTTACCAAGTAAAAGTATTATGTACAATCTATAGAGTAGAGGCCATATTTCTACTTGTAGGGTAGTTAATGTAGTTGACTAAATCACTTGCCCTCAGTCACCGATTAGGGTTCGAGCCTCACCTGTGGCGTTGAATTCTTCATGTGAGGAAGCCATCCAGATGGCTTACGAAGGGTCGATGGTTATTCCTAGGTACCAGCTCGTGGTAAATAATGCACGGGCTGTACCTTGAGTCTTCCTCCACCATCAAATGCTGGACCTACTATAGTTTCGGTGTGAGATTAAACCCAGCAAAATATTTTTTATGTACTTGATCATCATGTATATTTATCAGAATGTTTATGGTTTTGAGATGAAGCAAAATTAGGCCAGCAGTTTCCTGAAAAGAAGATAAAATTTTAAGTTGTTTTTTTTAATCTGAAAGGAATATTCACCAAAGGAATATTCCGGTGAAGTTTTGTTGAAACTGGCTTGGTGGTTTAGGAGACGTTTTTTTTTATAATATTGTAGACGATGGACATTCAACGATCCTGAAAGTTCACCATGGGCATGTGGTTCTGGGACGATCTGTGTATGAAAAGAATTGGAACCACTGCCTTACCCTTGCATGATCGTAAAAGGCGACTAATAGGGTATTAACACTTGCTTTTGCTGTAACTCTGTGATTCCAGCAGGTATGCAAATTTTTGTTTGGCGTCATATAACCTATACTGTTGGTGCGCCGTAAAAGCCAAATAAATAAATAAAATTCCCCATGGGCACTGTGTACTTAGGTGAGCTTAAAGGTCATGCATTTCTTATACTCCTAGTTGGTAATCGTAAAAGACATTGTTTCATGATTGTTAACATTATTACGATGATCAGGCGCAAAGGGCCGTCCTTGATATTACAACACCAATGTTGTTTATACGGAAATAAAGTTTAAGTTTTCTTCTATCATGTAAAATGTAAAGTGAAAATAAATATATAAAATTATCGCCTTCTTGAAATTAGATAATCTAGGTTGAAATTTTGCATACACATTATGCTTTTTCCGAAGTCAGTGCAGATATTGACTTCAAACTGTACAAAAATGAGGTGGATAAAACATGGTGAAAGGTGCATGTCACATAACTCTGAATATCATTTTGGTAAAGTATATGTATACTTTCTCCAAAAAAATGAGATATTTGGTTGTACTGTTACACACATTTAGAGTATAATACATCAAATTCCATAACTCTTACATGAATTCGGACAATGGAACCTATTATTTTACTGACAAACTTTCAAGTAGTGTGCTGTCCTGAAACAATTGTCGTCTTCAGCCTCGTGAACTTATTCTGATTCACGGTCGGTACTATTGAAGAGCTTCTGATGGTTGTTCATTTTTATGCCCCCGGCTCTACTGATGCGGGAGGCATATAGTGATTGTCCTGTTCGTTCGTCCGTTCGTCCATACGAGGTTAACCAAATGGGACCGTTTCGTCTAGCATCAGTACCCCTTACTAGAATGACTTGATACTAATGCAGATGTAACCTGTGACCATTCCTCATCTTCAGACATCACCTTACCTCAGTTTGACCTTGACCTTGACCTCGTTTTGGACTTAGGTTGCGTTGTATCGACAAGGATGCCACCGGGGGCATCAATCGTTTATTGAACGCAGCTCCTTGTCTCTTCATACCATAGCATTATTAGTACTTTGTGTCGTCTGCGTTAACGTGCTTTCATTTACGTTCTCATTAACCACTCCTCCAAACTCGGAACAGAACAGTTTCGATTTTATTTTCTGCATTCACACATGCACAACATGGCATCAATACTAATAGAGTTGCTCAGAATTGTTCTGTTCTCACAGGTTTTGTTCAGTACATATATTTATAATATCTATATCAATCTATTACCTGGTCGTCGATGGTAAGATTTTGGTATTGAAGAAGAACTACCGTTCCCTTTGAAATAGCTGCCTATCACATCATCTTTTTCAGTACTTTTTCACGCATCACAGCATTTTTAGCTCACCAAGGTGAGCTTTTGTAATCGCCCTGTGTCCGTCGTCATCCGTCTGTCGTCGTCAACAATTTGACTGGTAACACTCTAGAGGTCACAATTTTGGCCCAATCTTAATGAAACTTGGTCAGAATGTTACCCTCAATAAAATATTGGACGAGTTTGATATTGGGTCATCTGGGGTCAAAAACTAGGTCACCAGGTCAAATCAAAGGAAAAGCTTGTTAGTCCCCTACTGGTTGAAAACCAGTTTCGGGGACTATAGGAATGCGCTTTTCCGTCATTCTGTCATTCCGTCCGTCCACATTTTCTTGTCCGGTCCATAACTCTGTCATCCATGAAGGGATTTTAATATTACTTGGCACAAATGTTCCCCATGATGAGACGACCAGTCATGCACAAGACCCGGGCCCCTACCTCCGAGGTCAAGGTCACAATTGGAGGTCAAAGGTCAACAGGGCTTTTTTCCTGTCCGGTCCATAACTCTCCCATCCATGAAGGGATTTTAATATTACATGGCACAAATGTACCTCATAACAAGACGATGTGTCATACCCAACTTTCAGACCCCTAGCTCAAAGGTCAAGGTCACACTTAGCAGTCAAATGTTAGCATGGCATGAACAGTGTCTGCTTCGTTTCCGGTCCATAACTCTGTCATTCATAAAGGGATTTTAATATCACTTGGCACAAATGTTCCCCATGAGAAGACGACATGTTATGCCCAAGACCCGGACCCCTAGCTCAAAGATCAAGGTCACAATTGGAGGTCAAAGGTCAACAGGGCTTTTCTCCTGTCTGGGGCATAACTCTCCCATTCATGAAGGGATTTTAATATTACTTGGCACAAATGCACCTCATAATAAGACAATGTGTCATGCCCAACTTTCAGACCCCTAGCTCAAAGGTCAAGGTCACACTTAGCAGTCTAATGTTAACATGGCATGAACAGGGTCTGTTTCGTGTCCGGTCCATAACTATGTCATTCATTAAAGAATTTTAATATCACTTGGCACAAATGTTCCCCATGAGGAGATGACGTGTCATGCGCAAGACCCGGACCCCTAGCTCAAAGGTCAAGGTCACAATTGGAGGTCAAATGTCAACAGGGCTTTTTTCCTGTCTGGTCCATAACTGCCATCCATGAAGAAATTTTAATATTACTTGGCACAAATGTTCCCCATGATGAGATGACGTGTCATGCGCAACACCAATGACCCTGGCTTAAAGGTCAAGATCACACTTTGAGATCAAAGGTCAATAGGATTTTTTTCCTGTCCGGTCTATAACTTTGTCATGCAAGGCATGATTTAAATATTAGTTGGCACAAATATTTCCCTGGATGAGACAACATGTCATGCGCAAAACCCGGGCCATGAGTCTAAGGTCAAGGTCACACTTAGAGGCCAAAGGTCAGATACAAAAATGACTATGTCTGGAGCATTTCTTCTTCGTGCATGGAGGGATTTTGATGAAACTTGGCACAAATGTTCACCACTATGAGACGGATTATCGTGCGCAAGGACCAGGTCTCTAGGTTTAAGATCAAGGTCATACTTGGAGGTCAAAGGTTAAATTTAAGAATGACTTTGTCCAGAGCATTTCTTCTCCATGAATGGAGAGATTTTGATGCAACTTGGCACAAATGTTCATTGCCATGAGGCACCCTTTTTTTAAGAATTACCTCCCTTTGTTATTACTATAAATAGATTATATTGTTACTTTTTATTACTGGCCGTAGGGAAAAATCGAGACCATGTGGTACAACATTTTTCAACTTTTCTGTGGTACAACATGCATGTTACATTGAATTTTTTTGATGTATTTTGACCTATCTCTACCTGGTAAAGAGTTTTGTGTGGACTTGTAATATATTTTTTTCTAATAGATATTTTTTTATTATTAATTTCCCTTTGTTGTTACTGTAGATAACGTATATGAGAACTTTTTCATAATTGGCCAAAATAAATACATATGTAAGCAACTATAGGTTTTTCATGTATGCAAATTTTAATCCAAGTGTTTTGTTATAACATATTGTATATATAGTACAATATTGTTTATACATCATTGACATATATCAATTCATTATGTTATACTGCAGTAGAAACAATAAGGTGCCTTCCAGTAGGGGACTTTGTATTTCATGGCAATACTTCATTCACTTGTTAACACTCTAGAGGCCACATTTATAATAATATTTCTATGAAACTTGGTCAGAATGTTAATCTTGATGATATTTAGATCAGAATAAAATCTGGGTCAGGTGGGGTCAAAAACTAGGTCACCAGGTCAAATCAAAGGAAAAGCTTGTTAACACTCTAGAGGCCACATTTATGACTGTATCTTCCTGAAACTTGGTCAGAATGTTTGTCTTGATGAATTTAAGGCCAAGTTCGAATCTGGGTCATGTGGGTTGAAAAAATAGGTCACCAGGTCAAATCAAAGGAAAAGCTAGTTAACACTCTAGAGGCCACATTTATGACTATATCTTAATGAACCTTAGTCAGAATGTTAATCTTTAAAATATTTAGGTCAAGTTTAAATATAGGTCAGGTGGGGTCAAAAACTAGGTCACCAGATCAAATTAAAGGAAAAGCTAGCTAACACTCAAGAGGCCGCATTTATGACCATATCTTAATGAATCTTGGTCAGAATGTTAAACTTGATGATCTTTAAGTCAAGTTTAATTATGGGTCAGGTGAGTTAAAGAGCTAGGCCACCAGGTCAAATCAAAGGAAAAGCTTGTTAACATGCTAGAAGCCACATTTAGGACAATATCTCTATGAAACTTGGTCAAATTATTAATCTTGATGATTTTTAGGTCAAGTTTAGATCTGGGTTATGTAGGGTCAAAAATTAGGTCACCAGGTCAAATCAAAGGAAAAGCTTGTTAACACTCTAGAGGCCACATTTATGACTGTATCTTCATAAAACTTGATCAGAATGTTAACCTTGATGATCTTTAGGTCAAGTTCGAATCTTGGTCAGGTGGGATCAAAAACTAGGTCACCAGGTCAAATCAAAGGAAAAGCTGGTTAACACTCTAGAGGCCACATTTATGATGTAACTTCATGAAACTTGGTCAGAATGTTAATCTTGATGATTTTTAAGTCAAGTTCAAATCTAGGTCAAGTGGATTCAGAAACTAGGTCATTAGGTCAAATCGGAGGTAAGGCTTGTTAACACTCTAAAGGCCACATTTATGACTATATCTTAATGATACTTGGTCAGAACGTTAACCTTGATGATTTTTAGGTCAAGGTCAAATCCGGATCAGGTGGGGTTAAAAACTAGTTCACCAGGTCAAATTAAAGGAAAAGCTTGTTTACACTCTAGAGGCCATACTTATGACCATACCATAATGAAACTTGGTCAGAATGTTAACCTTGATGATCTTTAGGTCAAGTTTAAATCTATATCAGGTGGGGTCAAAAACTAGGCCACCAGGTCAAATCAAAGGAAAAGCTAGTTAACACTCTAGAGGCCACGTTTATGACCATATCTTAATGAATCTGGTTCAGAATGTTAACCTTGATGATCTTTAGGTCAAGTTTGAATCTGGTTCATGAGGAATGTGACCTACTGACCTACTTTTGTGTTTTTTAAGATACAGCCTTGAAATTTGGATGACATGTACAGTTTTGCACACCGATCTTAAAACTGACTTCAGTGACCATGAATGTGACCTACTGACCTACTTTCTGCAGGTGAGCGATACAGGGCCGTTAGGGCCCTCTTGTTTTTTTAAAAATCACTATTTTAGTACAAATAACATATTGTAAGAGAAATGTTAATGGCGATCATTATGTAGCAGTAAGGCTGTAATAACACAATATTATGGAAAAGTAAATTGTAGTTCACTGTCGCAATTTCTCCGAATAAAATCAAAAATGCAATTGTCACAACGGAACTACTGTTGATAATAGTAAGAAATGCCTGGAACACCCGAAAATGCCTGAAAAAATGCCATACAATTCGAAACAGGCACAAATGAATTAACAGGATTAGCAAATTGCTTTGTTGACTTCTTCGCAACCTATTTTTACAAATGACCACGAGGCTGATGACGTAGTATAAACAATAAACAGAGTAGTCTATTACACATACCTGGTACATTTAGTTTGAAGATATCAGCTGAAAGGTATAATGCAAAACAATATTAAATTGGGTGTTAGTTTTTTCCGCGTTATTTTTTTTTTAAAGAAAATAACGTGTTGAAAACTTTAACGTATTTCAATTTGTACCAAAAGTATTTTCCCGTTTTGATTGGTTCACGCAATTTATAGAGAATAAATAAATTGAATTATTGATACGGTTTTGTAAAGGTATAAATGTTTAAAAACAAGCCTTTTTCATATAACGTCAGAGTAATTTTTGCTAAATACTCGGTCATAAGTCGCTTTACTAAAATAGTATTCAGAATATTAAATCCTATTTTTGCATGTCACAGGAAAACATCTCATGAAAAGTGATACAACACATTGAAAATGTTGTAATAAAAGTGTCGAAAACACATCTATACAGAAAAATATTTTTCTCAAACATTTCAGTTTTCCATAAGTCGTTTTGCATTTAGATAGCATTAAGAATATCACATTTTTGCACGTGCTAGGAAAAGAATTAATTGATCAATGATATAAAACACTGCAAACATTGTAGAAAGAGAACTGGTTTTATGAAATGGTCTTACTACTAATAAGTGAGTCTTAACTATGAATATATGCTTAAACATGAATAAAGAGGAAAGTCTCTTTTGTACTAAATATGATAAGTTATACAGCTGACCCCAGGAATTTGTTTAAGATTGAAAGTATAGAAATTATTATCTTATTGACATACAGATATAACGAGGTAATAGAAATATGAGCAGTTCAGAAGAACAAGACGAGGCTCAGGCAGAAGGCCATATTTACCTTGGACCATCTCCATGTAAGCGTTCACGAGTTTCGAACAAGTCTCACTAGAACAATAGATCGTTTATATATTTTCCAAAACCTAAGAAAAAGGGAAAACAAGCCCTATTTAATCAGTTAAGAGAGAAATATGAGGACAATGTTCAAAGATATATTTCTACAAGGAGGTGCTTATGATATGTCATTCTTGTTGGAGCGTTATAAATTTGCTTTTAGCTGATTATTGATGTTCAAATCCAGAAGCAAATCATTCTGAGAGACACAAAGCAAAACTTAAAAAGTACTTTTAAGGAAACAATATTTTTCATAGAGTGGGTTCACAGAACCAACCTGACTTTGTATACAGCAACGCAATTAATCTGAGGACACGAATCAATAAATTATCGAGCTGCATAAGAACAAGCTATTAAATCTGATCTACCTGATGCTAGTGATCTTTACGAAGCGTTTAAACTAAGAGCACCAGGAAGAAAGGGAAAATGTATACAAACGAGCCCTTATTTAAACAATAATAATATTTTCTGCAAACAAAGCTGATTCGTAAGGATTTATATGCATTTTTATGCCTCTTGTTGAGAGGCAAATTAGTAGATCATGTATGCCAAAATGAAAAAGCAAACAGACTAGTTCTTTCAGTTACCCAAGATATTGCATGTATTGCATCAACCGCAAGATGTAAGACACCGAAGCATGTTGGTCTTGCTTTCTCGCTCAAACACTTGACAGGCAGCAGACAAGTCATAGTCTGGTTTATAGTCAGATGAATGATCTTTGCCCGAATGTGTCCAACAAAAAATACTCGAACTTGACATCACACAATCTGCCCCAGATGAACAGAATGTTCCGAACTGGAAATGAGTCAATACAAATCTAAACTATAATTTTATTGGCCAGACTAGCCCGACTACGTTAGGATATAACCCGACTGTACAAGGTAAACCTACTTCAAATGGAATACAGTATACACAGGCTTGAAACTAATATAGCAGCAAATGAGATCTATCGGGCAAGATGTTCCTATTACCACATTGGATCTGCAGCTTTATATTACTGCACAGGGAATTCGTTTACGAAACTGGGATGAACATGGTCATCATGTAATTCGATAAGGCGGATTTCATTTAACGAAGCTTTTGTGGAAAAAATAGGTAAACGGGCATTAAAGATGTGCTTGTAGAATCCGAAGTATTTGGTCCGAATGCGATGTCTATTATTATGCAAGGTGGTTATTACATCACAGTATTTTTTGCTCACAGGTTTATATATCGGGTAATGTGCTGTTTACAATTTAAAGGATTTCTCACCTGGCTGATCAAAGAAGACAAATTGTACTACATTGATGTGTTAAATCTTGAGCAGTTGAGTTCAGCAGTGCAGCTTGACATGAAGAATTTGCTGTCCAGTATAAGTATGACTACTGATATTCATACTGCTGTTGTAAATAGTTTCCAGACCCTTCAAACAAAACTGAAGAGTTATTACCAAATGTACAAAAGATAATAATACCAAATTAACATCTGCATTTTGGCAGCAGTATATATATGATGTAGGACTCGCGTTCGACTTCATAACAGCTGAAAAGACTAGAGAATGGCAAAGTCATTTAAAATGCTTTGCCGAAACACTATGCTATGCTTTTGCATACGATCGGCAAAACTATGCTAGACGGGATGGGGAATTGTTTAGTTTACCTGTCAGAAATGATTCTACTTCCAGAATCAGCACCACAGGTAAGTCTCGAGTTTGACTGCGAAAAGATAGGTAACAGTGTTTAATGTCTGGTCTGATCTAGGACTTGAAAGGAGCCGTGAAGGATACAAAGTCCAAGCAAGGAGGTATTATTGGATTGGATTCAGCCGTCAACAAAGTGTAACGCTCAAATGGTATTTGATTTTTCATGAATGTAGTTCAATATTAAGAAATTTTAATCGGTATATCCGATGAATACTGTCGATGAAAACTTACACTGTGAGATCAGAAAATCTTCCATCTTACAAGATCAAGTTTTTGTCTGCACTAATGGATCATCTTGGCAACCCGTTTCTGCTTGATATATACACCCCAAAAGAGGAAGCAGAGCCACTGACAAATATTGCTACCGGTGTTGTCAGTTTAGGGAGTACACCATTGGATGCTCCTATCATATCTTGCGAAGACTAACAAATCACAATCATTGCGAGATATGGAGAGCCTTGTGTGTCTTCGATGTACACGGCATACTTCTTACACATGCAACGGTGGGGTGGGGGAGCAATCACAGCAATCTTCATTGACCATATGGCATGTGTTCATAGATAAAAATCAAGAGTAGGCGTCAATACCGGATATTGTAGATGGACTTCAGCAGTTCATAAGATCTGCTTTTGTGGAAGGTAATACTGTCCGTGTTGTGTCTGACAGATATGACAAAGATAGCTCAATTAAATCCGGAGAAAGAAATCGGCGCGGCAAGGGGGTGGTTCTCCGGAAATCGTTATAAATTCCAGGCAACAAATTCTGCCAAGAAAAATGAAAACATATCTTGGAAATCCAAACAACAAAGATAACTTGAATGTTTTTACTTTCAAAGAATGGTTGCAAAATATGTCGCATAAGCCAGATAATAACCAAAGTATATTGTCAGGTGGATTTCAGAATCACGAGAGGGTTATTCTAATGTTTGCCAATAGGTTTGAGGTACTGAGTGACATCTCATCTACTTAGGAAGAAGCTGATACAGGACTGATGTTAATGTTCTGTACTCAAAGACACGGTTTAGCCCCAAAAAATCTGAATACTATGTGGTCTCCAGACACTGCTGTGCTCATTCTCTAAACTAGTTTTCGTGTGTAGACATCTACAAATAAACATGTAACAGCAAATTGGCTCGAAATGGCCTGATATGACTCACGGAGGTCGAGAAAATGTAAATATTATGCAAAATAGGTTCGAACCTCGCTCGGGATGTTGAATTCTTCATGTGAAGAAGCCATCCAGCTGGCTTGCAGAAGGTAGGCGGTAAATCTACCCATGTATAATGCACGGAGGGGCACCTGGCACCATCCTCCACCATCAAAAGCTGGAAAGTTGCCATATAACCTATAATTATTGTGCCGGTGTGACGTATCAAACCAAACAAACAAACAAACAAACGAAAACTGATTCGGAATACGCTAGTTCACTGTATTGCTTTGTTTAAAGTACGAGTGGAGACTTCCGGCCTCCACACTCTTTAAATTATCTCCAGATGGTAACCACATAACCGCATTGTAGCCAAAAATCCTTGGTTTCTGCCATTTATTGCAATTTGCACCAGCGCAGAAAGAAAATGCCATTATACACGTTATGCCCTACCCCTAAGCATACTATAACTATACGGGGAGGGATAACACATAATATGGCAATTTCTTTCTGCTCTGGTGACAGCGGCAGAATCAATGAGGGAGGTTCATTTGTGTACAAAAATCAACATATATAGTCGCTAGCGGGCTTATTTCCGAAAAAAAGGAGTGTACTTTCGTTTTAAGTTCTCGCGATATCTCGCAGAAGAAAAAAATAATAGTTCCTAGTGTCCATTTAAATTTGATGTGATTTAGGAAAACATATTAATGATTAAAATCTACTTTAATCTATATAATGGACCAAAGATTGTAAACTTTCGGAATAATAAATATTTTATTTATATCGATTTCCTATAAGACGACGAAGAAAACTAAAACAAAAAAATGTTTTAAGGACGTCAGCTTTGGATTTCAACAAGGTTCTAGGTAAGTGTTTACTAACCTACATACCAATATGCCTACGGCTTTGTGCAGTTTCGGTCTGGACGGTGTAAGCTTAAATAGTTTTATTACCCAATCCTCATATAAACTAGGAAGTGGACTTACTGGTATGCGAGTTCCTAGATAATTAAGTCATTCGGGTAAATCCATCCAGAAAGATATATATGTTTTATGTTGTGTTTAATTATGTAACGATTACTGAATGCATAAAGGGAAGTAATTCCATTAATATGCAAATTTGCAAACCTGTCAGTTGTCATTGGAGTAAGATGACAGTATATAAGAGCGATAAATCACCTTTAGTGATGAGCTAGCTTTTCACCGACGGGATTTGTGTGGCACTAAAAACGTTACAATTATTTTGTAAAACGACGTTTTCTATGATTTTCATGTAAAAACGTTTATGCATTTTGACAGTATCTGACATGGATGGATGGTATTTTTAAATTTCATAATTTGATATATTAAGACATTGACGTTAAATGGCAAAGTAATTGATATTTACGCCGAATAGATTTAGCTTTAAACAATGTTTTGTCACTGACTGAACAATAAAAATACAAATTATGATATTCAATTGTTCACGTCAACTCAAGTATTTGATGCGTTGTCGAATTACTGTGAATTCAATTGTTCAGAAAAAAAAAACAAATACAGTCAAACCTGCTTAAGAGAACACTTGCATTAAGCAAAAACCTGTATCATAAGACCATTAATTTTAGGTCCCTCTATAGTGCATTTCATATAGATTGAACCTGTATTAAAATACCACCTGTCTTATGAGACCAGTTTTTTGCTCTCCCTTAAGTGGTCTCTTAAAACAGGTTTCACTGTAACCAAATTTGCATTAGTTTTATGAATAGTCAGTTTTATGACAGGATACAATGAATTTCTTTAGTCTAGTTAATGCAATTTACGTTTGTTTATTATTATGATTTATTTTCAGTGGGTTTAGGTCGGTATTTCATCAGTTAGCATAAAATAAATATATTTAACAAATTTGTTAAGCAAAAAATCTATGTATTTGATAGACTGTGAGATAACTTACAATTCGTATCGAATTTTGAAAAGATAAGAATATATCGAGTAAAGTGTGCATTTATAAATGTTTGAATGAACTGATAAATAGATTGTGTATAACAACAGAGACGTTTCAAATGACGGAAGTTAAGTATTGAGTTAAATTGTAAGAAGAATAACATTTTATATATTAAAGGAAGTTTTATTATGAATGACTGTCCGTATCGTATTAAATGAAAAAAAATCTGTTTAGATACTTGAAAAGAACTGACAGGCCTGACGGATCATGTAATATAACTGAAATATTTTTTGAAAAAAGAAAGTGCACCGACTTCACATGATAGTATGCACGGCAAAAATGGATGTCTTTTCTCTTGGTTCTTAGAGAAAAAATAGGGCATTTAGACTTAAATACAGGACTTATTTCATTGTAACATACCCGATCATATGACCATTGTCTTCCGATTATCTCCTATGCTTGATACTTTTACCAGTTTTCTGCACTTTTCAAAAACACTCGGGAAGTTTGAATTCACGAGTCGCTTCCACAATGGTTAGATGTAGTATTTCTTTTGAAATCTTACTTGTAGTCAGGCCCGGATCCAGAAATGTTTTGACTGGGGGATTCTTCCCCTGGATTATTTTTTGAAATACAGGTATGAAATGGTGTCCTCAGGTGCATTTATTTGTGGGTGTGCTCCCCTCATATTAGGTGGCCTCTGGTGCATTTTTAGGTCGAAATTTTGAGGTAATGGAGGTGTACGTAACTCCCCTCTTGATTGGGGGGTCAGGTAGCTTTCCCCATGGAAAATTTTGAAATACAGGTATGAAATGGTGACCACTGGTGCATCGTGTCTGGGTCTAAATTTTGAGAAAAATATTCCTTTGTCAAAATAGTAGGGTGTATCTTTGATGAGTATAGATCACTTCTCAGCGAACTGGGGGTGGGGGTGGGGGCTGGATCCGGGCCTGCTTGTAGTTGTATCAAAATAAAGATACAACATACAAAATGGGTTTTGAATCAGTATCAGTTGAGAATCGCTCGCCAAATTCATTATTTTGTCAAATACTTCTTTCATAATGGCAAACCGAAAATAGATTTTCAAACGTATATCATGTGATTTCAGTTATGCTAGGAAGAAATCTTTATACTAGAAGAAGTAGATCTAGGTCAAAATAAATTATCTCTTCAATAAAATTTGAAAATAGGTACATTTGTCTAAGTAATTATTAAAATATCCTTCCTGCAGCACGTATCCGCTATTTTTGCCGGTATGCTTTACAAGCCCCCCATCTGAAAAGAACATTTACATGATTTAGGAACGATCTGGCAATAGGGTGTCATGACTTTTGCAATATAACTGTTAATGGTGTCACTCGTGCAGTTCAGTATGTATCAGGAAAGAGTGTTTTAAAGCGACTAACCCACACATCGTGGTGTCAGAGTTTAAAAAAAATCTTTTGCAATACTCACCTATATGCTGCATATTCGATGTTCTAACGATGTATTTTTCATCAAATTCTGTTGAAAATCGTTGTTTTTTCTGATAAGTGGGGCTTATAAATCAAAGTACTGAAAGTACAGAAAGGCTGGCTACCATACAAAACACTGGATGAAAATTGTGCGGGAAAGATGTGTATAAAATCTTAAATATTATGGGGTTTCCATATCAAACTAAGGCGAGCATAGGGTACTGTTGTGAGGAATCATCTTGATTAACTTGAAAAGGTAGTGTAAGGATATTACAGACTATAGATGGTGAAAAAACATTATCGTTTGCTCCATTGGGGGTAACACAGTAAGTGAGGTAAACGGCACATAATTCTCACGTGAGAATCTGAAAAACGCAAAGATTAATATCTAACAGAAAAAGTCAGGTTTTGAGAACGCAGTCCAATCAAACAACAATCCCGTAACAGTGTATGTATTGATGTGTACACATAAACATATCTACACAATATAAATGATGTAAAAATTATAGATAAACAAGGGCAAAATGAACAATGAAAGGTACATAGTCGGGCACCTTCTTGTAAATGTCAGTGGCAAACACACCACAGGTTAATTTAAACCGGTTTATGCTACGCTTTTAACCTTATTCTTGGCCCCCACCATGGTTAAAAGCTAAGTTGATTCACGGACTTTAATATAGCATTGGCTTGCTTTTAGGAAACTATCCTAAGGAAAATGAAATTGCTTACAATGTGTAAGTTGTAAGGGGTACAAACAAGAAAATATTGCAGAGCAATACAAGACTTCCTACTTGTTAACAAAATTGATGTATTATAAAGAACAATAACAAGAAACGGGGGAACTAAAAAAGAAGAAATAAAGAATGTGAAAAATACCCTACGTTGCCGGATTAAAACTTTATGAAAAACTGTCGGCTTTTACTCTTGAATTTGATAACGATTTTGCATATTTTGATAGTCAACGTTAATATATGTTTATAAAGAAGCGATAACATAATGATATTTTACTTTTTGAAAAAAACAAAACAATTGAGGGACATAATATCAAATATCATATAAAGGTAACAAACACAACAACTATACTTCGATATGCAATCCCCCAAATTATGTATTAACATTAATCAGGTTGAAAAGACTTGCATTTTTTATCAAGTTTTAGTAAATTCTGGTGAATTGAATGCTAAAGTAATAAATTCCTATGAATATATATACATATACTTAGCACAGTAAGACAGAAGAAACATAACTGCGGTACGGCTTTTATCATGAGTCGCAAATAGCCTAAACTAGAACATATAAAATCAAAGCGCTGAAGGCATAGAAAGGTTCAGACCTTTCAATATGCTGTTAACAACTCAAAATCTGAAGAAATATATGTTGTTCTGGTAAGAAGTGTGAGTGTAGTCTTCAGTGTCACAGGAGTTGGTATTAAAGGCATGAAGGTAGTTATTTGCCGGATATGCCTCTGCGGTCCACTCGAATGTAGTCCATATCAATATAGTGCAATTTTCCCGTCCAGTAAAGCCATTTTCATGCCAAATATAAGCTTTATTGAGGCTTGATTATAAAGAGGAATGTCTGCTGATCATTTTAAGCTACGTTATATGCTTCAAAAAGTGAATCGAAGCTGTTTGATAAAATGAAAGTGAAAGTAGGTATTTCTTGATGTCTACCTACGCAGAATTAGCGTTTTCATCACGTTTATCAGTCACGTGACCATGGTTTCAGTGCATTACGGTCAACCCCATAAGTGGTCATGTGCATCCTTTCAGATCTTTTTCTATACGAAGAGCGAGTTTAACATGTAATAAAGTAGTAAAATATCTCCCCAATATCTATCTGGATTCTGACTGACGACATCAAGATTATATTTCAATGAAAATAATAGAGGGCTGGTCAAAGTCTGTGCACCCTGAACAGTGAGAACAATGAAGGGTAGGTCAACGCATCCTAGACAATGGCACAGATGACGGACTCGCTTAGGTATGATTTGATCAGTAGCAGACGATGTTTTAAATCATGTTTACTACTCACCAGGGTATCAGACGCTATTCTCCAAGTGACCAGATCTCCAACAGTTTAACTCCAATATCATTTATGTTTGCTATGTGTCATTTTTATACGATTGTAAATTGAAGCATATTACCAAGAATTGCTAAATTGTGGTGATAAATCAGTAAATTAGTAGGATTTTCAAGCGTAAACTAGAAGGATCTGAAAATAATATCGTAGAGTCAGACGACCACAGGCAATGCACTCTGTACAGAAAAAGAATGCGCTTATTGCACCCAGAAAAGTTCAACTCTAAGAATTTAACACCTCAAAAGTTCAACTCCAAGTTCATTCTCCAAGTTATCAGATCTCAAAAAGTTCAACTCCAAGATTATAAATATGAATTTGCTCAACTCCAAAATTATCAATGTTTGCCAGGTTTCAAGTTTTTTTGTTCAATTGCTAAATTGTGAGGCTTAATCGGTAAATTAAACGAGGATTATCAACTGTTCTAGTTGGGTTTGCATAAAAGTGGGAAATATTCGTATTTCTCAGGACTGATCTAGAAGGGCTGAGTATTCAGAAGCTATATATCATCTAGGATGAACCTCTGCGTGTCTGGATTACAGTATTTTATAACGTTTTACAAACTTACGAACAAATCTACATTTGGCAGCGGGCATGACGTAATCAATAATACCAAATGTTTAAATTGTACATGCCCACAAGTCAATAGTACACATATGAGTGAATGGTTTCTTCACAAATCGTTATGTACTAAGTAAATAAGGTTACTTATTAAGAATAGCTCATGTCACTCCACAAAGCAAAACAAACAAAAAACAGTTTTCAAGTTTTCAGATAAAAGAATAATGTTTTGACAAATAAGAATCATGGGTCCCTTCTCTTCTTCTTAACTAGAAGATATGCTTTATCAAAATGAAAAACTTCGAGTCAATTTCTACATTTTGGCTTCAATTCAACAACTATTGAAATACAAATCCGGAACTGACGAAATATTGTTAAGTCCCGCTAAAAATCGAAACATATTTACGATTCACAGGGAATAACACATTGAATGGTAATTATTGTAGCATAAATGTTTGCAGATGAAAGACGATTGCATGTAGATTCTAAATCATCCCATGTTTTATGCAAAGGTTGGGTAAGATATATGCCACAAGGGTAATGTAGCAATATATACTACAATTATATTTCCAAAAAAAATAAAAAATAAATAAAAAATAAAAAAAATAGATAAACTTAAACAAAAACTTTGACTCAACTTTATTTCAATCGTTAAAATATTATTAAAAAAAAAGTTAAATAAAGGAAATAAATAATATTTGACTGTCATTGTAAAAACTCTAAAAAATAAGAAAAGTTAAAGAATAAAGGGAAATAATTCAAAAAAACATATTTTTAACATAAGAACTAATCTATTTTAGACGAAATCATAGACGGGGACAGGCAGGGAGAATCGCATGTCTATACAAGTACCACAAGTAAAATTTTGATGCAGAGCATCAGATCGCCGGAGAACGGAATTAATAATAAAGTAAAAAAAAAATCACGAAATTTAATGATATACATATACTCCATATCGACATTTATCACGTTATTCGAAACAGGTAAACAGAGAGTTTCCCAGCCACTGTGTTTATATACATGTACACATTGCAAAGATTACCCAGTAGTATCTGAATAAATAGCACACAAAAAATTAACTAAGTTTCAATTGTTGAAATGAAAGTACATATCTTTTCCCAGCTGCATCGTCCGTCAAGAACGTTTGATCCTTTTAGACAAATGCATGTGTTACAATGTACTTTGTACCGTGCGACGGCTTTCTCTCATCATTGAACTCCCGGATATCGGTCGAGGACGTTAAACATGATCGTGTATCTACAAAGCAACGAAAGTAATGACTATTTTCCTGACAATAAACCATACCGATTTAAAAAACATCTTAAGACACCACTCATATTGGATGGAAATTATTCCGTTGCGTCATTAGAATTTTAAGTATTTGCGTCTAGTACGAAAACTTTATATCGCTCAAATGAAACTGTATTATATTTATAATATCTGTGACGAAAGTATTGTAAATGGCGTGACAACACCACTTTTACGGCGCGTTACACCTGTCAAAGGAAACCGTTGGGATGCATGTTACGATACACCGATATAATATTATCTCCGAGTGAAAGAAAAGGTGTTGCTAGAACTTGACATCTATAGTAAAGAATTTGAAAGGAAGCGACGCATTGTTCTTACAAGATCTCGTGTTGCAGACTTTACATTTTGTAAGGGAATCATGAATTCCAAATCCAAATGATATGTAGTCCTACATCCTGGAAAAACTAATACGGGGGAACTGTCTTTGAGTGACCTAAACCATAGAATATTGTCTGTAAAGACCTCAGTGAGCGATTTTCGATTAACGCTTTTCATTGATTTGTACGTCCTGTCTCGAGCTTCTTCTTCTGAAATGTGTTCCCGATTCATTAAAGCCAGAACTTCTTCATATTTTGTTTGGTACTGTTCGAACACTTTATCCACAAGTCGATCCATAGGATCATCGCTTTCCGATGTCTCTAACATATTCCATATTTTCAATATCAAAGTTCTCTTGATGATGTTTAGTTTGTTTATGTCTCATCATCGAACATGGAGCTGTTTATTTGAATAACAATATAATGTATAATATATTTAATACTCTAAATAAAATAGGAAAACGAACGTGTTATTTGTATTTCATTGATATTTATATTTTCGTTTTTCTTGGGGATTGAAATGTATGGATTTTAAAGTTTCAGTTTTGTATCTTTAATTACGTATCACTCTTGCATACAACATATAATTACAGCGTACAATTACAAATAAACTATTGCAAGACCATTCATTCTATTAAAGAATTATAAGAGACTGCATGCAATATAATTTCTGTACATATCACATAAATATTTTAATAAGTTACAAATAAATAAGTTACAAATAAAAGTAAAAACTATGTGTAAAAACCGAGAAGCTGGCATTAATCTGGGCCTAATTACTCTTTTCAGTGCAACCTTGTAGTAGTTGCTCTTTTTTCTGAGTAACTTTAGAGAAATTACTCTTTTCACTGAGTAACACTGCAGTGATTACTGTTTTCGCTGAGTAACTCAATTCAGCTCAAAAAGTTTATTGCATTAAACATACAATTAAATGCTTATAGCAAAAACATATATAGAGTTAAGAAGAAGGCGAAAAGGAAATATAATTTTAAGGGAAGAGGGGAAACGTATAAATGATATGGCGGCATCAAACACACGCATGTTTTGGAAAAATATTAAAAATCTCTTTAAAAAACGGAAGTAAACCTGATTCACTCATAATAAACAATCTATTTCAGCATTTTAAAACAATCACGAAATAATGAGGGCATGCATGTATATGAGGATATGCCAAATGTTACAAATGTAGATCTAGATAAGGATTTTTCGGAGCAAGAAATCAGAGCGGCAGTCTTTTCACAGAAAAACAATAAAAGTCCCGGTATTGATGACATCTCAGCAGTAATGATTAAAGGTTCTTTTGAAATTATATCCCCATTACAACTGAAACTATACAATCGTATATTTTCAACTGGAGATTATCCTCGTACATGGGGTAAAGGTATCATATCGCCAATCTTCAAAAAGGGAGATCCAGACGATATGCAAGTAACTACAGAGGAGTCACATTAATTAATGTTCTTGCCAAAATATATTAGCAACTTTTATTGAACAGATTAACTAAATGGTCAACGGAATATGAGAAAATATCTAATAACCAGTTTGGTTTCCAAAAGGGTAAATCTATTGTCGACTGTATTTTTATTTTTCATTCTGTGATATCAAAAATGCTAGCCTCTGGCCAAAAGTTATACTGCATTTTTATTGATTACCAGCAATGTTTTGATAGAGTAGACAGAGCATTTCTTTGGCAGAAACTCATAAATGAAAATGTTAGTAGCAAACTAGTTCAAGCAATTAAGTCAATGTATACCGTGGTAAAATCATGTGTCCGGTATAAATCAGAATATTCCGAATTCTTCGCGTCCGAAATAGGCTTAAAACAGAAAATATTCCGAATACTTCGCGTCCGAAATAGGCTTTAAACAGGGAATATTCCGAATACTTCGCGTCCGAAATAGGCTTAAAACAAGGAGACCTGAGTTCTTCTCTACTCTTCATGTTATTCGTGAACGATATCTCAGAAAATATTAATTCTGATCTAGATGGTGTATTCACATATAACGAAATAAAGTTTTTCCACTTGTTACATGTTGATGACCAAGCACTTTTCGCGAAGTCACCAGAAACGCTACAACTCGTGCTTACAGATGTTGAAAATTTTTGTAATGTTTGGGGTCTTAAAAAAATACAACAAAAACCAAAGCAATGATATTCGAGAAAGGGCGACATACATTTGATTTTTACATAGATAATACAAAAATAGAGGTTGTTAATTCATTTAAATACTTGGGAATTACCTTGTTTAAAATGGTTACTGGTCTAGAACCCCAAAAAAGTATTGCTCAGCATGCATCATTTGCGTTGTACAATTTATTAAAAGCATTTAGAAATATAGAATTACCTGTGTCACAGAAATTTAACCTATTTGACACCCTAGTTGCATCAGTTTTAAATTTTGGAGCTGAAATATGGGGTTTTCATCCTGCAAAAGAGGTAGAATTAATACACACAAAATTTATAAGAAGTATACTTGGCGTTAAGAAGTCAACAAACTCGTCGGCACTGTATGGGGAAACAGGGCGGTTTCCATTGAAAGTTCTAAGAAAGATGTTAATGCTGCGATATTGGATGAAAATACTTAGCCACAATAACACTTCACTAGTAAAACAAGCGTATTTCTTACTTAGGCAAGATGCTGATTTAAACAGTAATTATAATAACAATAATTGGGCATATCAACTCAAACATTTCTTAGATTCTCATGGATTCTCTCAAGTGTGGATTGATCAAGATTTTGTAGATATCCCATATGAAATTATTAAGCAAAGGGTTTTTGATATTTATATGCAAAATTGGTATTCTGATATAAATAACTCCGGTAGAATGCAGTCGTATGCTTTGTTTAAACATGACTTTGATTTAGAGAAATATTTAAGGATTGTTCCTGAAGGTAAATACAGAAATGCACTGTGTAAATTTCGGATTTCATCACATAAACTCCGTATTGAAACAGGAAGGTATGAAAACGTATTAAGAGAAGATAGAATATGCACTTTTTGTAATATGAGTAAAGCTGAAAGTGAATATCATTTCCTACTTGTGTGTCCATTTTATAGGGAACTTAGAAGGAAATGTTTAAAACCATATTTTTGTCATTGGCCAAACACAAATAAATTCGTAAGTCTTATCTCGTCAGCTTCTAGTAAAATCTTAAATGATTTAGCAAAATTCATTTATCTGGCAATGGAAATGAAAAATTGATAATATATTGGATTGACAGTACATATACCCCAAACACAGGTTTAACTGTTTGATAGTTAAGTAAAGGTACATAGAACACATGTTAAAGGTTCGACTTAGAGTGAAAATATTATATAATATAACTTTTTTTGTGACAACATTGTGAAATATTGTCTTATTACTTTATTGTCTCTTCTAAAAATTATTACGTACTCTCTGTGCTCCATATTATATTGTTTGTACTTGCTATAGGCATTGTATTTACATGCTTTATGCAATAAATTGAAACTGAATTGAATTGAATATAGACTAACACTAGAGTAATTCTTTAAGAGATACAACTTAATAGTTTGTTTCAGAGAAAATAGGAAACATGCCTTGGTATGGTTGTTTTGAGGTTTTATGTAGCTTTCAACAATATTTCCGTCATATCTCGACGGTTATTAATGCAGAAGTATGCATTCGCTATTCTCATATGCATGAGATCGAATGAACCGAATGGTTTGATTGGATCGATCGTATTTCATTTTTTAACAGCTACAGTTATCTGCTTGAGACTTTTGTTTGCTTAAAGGCTTATATTCATGAAATGGGTAAAAGTCTCAGCTGTCATCGCCCTCCCTGGGTGAAATATTTTATTCTTTTGAAGAAAAAAGACCAGCTGTTTTTGCATTGTAACATTGTTTTATTAAACTTTATTTGCAAACCAGAAATCACAGAATCTACATGAAAAAGCATATAGAAGTATCTTTTAGAAAACTACAAAATTAAAAAATATACACTCTTAACAAACCAGAAATCACAGAATTTACATGATGAAGCACATAAAAGTATGTAATACTGTTGTAAAAATAACTAAATCTGTTGACGATTCATTATTTCACTAAACTTTGAAAACATTTGTTGCAAACTTTATACTATTTCAGGCAGATCTGTGGTAATTAAAGATGTAATTGTAATTAATTACAATTAAATTACATTTCCTAAGTAATTGAATGCAATTTGTAATTGGGTCATTTGTCAATTACATGTAATTGTAATTTAATTAAATCAATTTCATAGCAGTTTTGGGGTCTAATTGACAATTACATTTCAATTACTTTCCAATTACATGGCACATGCATTAATTCAGTTTGTTGAACAAGTAGTTTATAAGTTTATCACCAGTGACACTTCCCTTAAACATGCTAATTTGCATTTTATAGCTGTGAAAAAAAAAGAGAATATCTTGTAGGTGTTAATCCCTTGGACATAGCTCCTTTGTTCTGATATATTTTTTTATTAGAACCAACTGGTAATCTTTGATAATGTTTGTCACTATGTTTTTGGAGAAAAGGAATACAGGCAGGAAATGGCGGCCTCTGATGCAGTTTAGTTAGATAGAATTCTTTATTACCTCCACACAGGAAGAGTACATGCGTTTATATACAGTTAACATAAAGTAATTATTTAAAGTACAATACATGCAACAATTTAGGTTATACATATATCAATATACCATAAATATATTAAGCACTCTGAGTATTTACAATATATACAATGACATAAGCATCTTAAAGAACAAATTCAATGACAGTAGGCAAATATCAACTTGCATAAGTTTGCAAAATGTGTCGGGAAAACTTACACCACTGACCCAAAAACTTGCCGAAACGAAATACAAGTTGGATGGGCTATGGTCAAACATCCCACAAAGAAATTTCACAGATACTATTACATGTACTGAGGACATCCTGTTGGTTCAAAATGTTTGAGTGTAAAAAATGTTTTTAGATATATCTGCAATATAACAAATTGCTAGTAAATCAAATTTGTGACATTTATAGTATATCAACAAACATAAAATAAAGTGCTTTACTGACAATATGTAGGCATTCCAGAGATTCGTTTTCAGACAAATGCTGTGGCATACCAGAAATAAGATGAACTAATTGCTCATTAGGTTGCATTTTCATAAGTGCACTAAATGTTGTAATACCATATTGATTCAATATTTTTGTCCACAATATTTCCCTTTTCATGGAGTTCATACAACAAAATAACACTGTATGATGAGACAAATTGTCGGTCGCTCCTGATGAGGTGGGCGTTGGGGGATTTGAAATATAGGTATGAAATGGTGGCCTCTAGTGCATTTCTGTGTAAAAATTTTGAGAAAATATCGTTCTTTTCCCAAAATAGTAGGGTGCATCTTTGATGAGTATAGGTCACATCTCAACCAACTGGGGTGGGGTGGGGAATTCAATAGTTTTTCCACGAGTGTTGTTATTAGAAGATGGCCGCATTTTTCAAAATTGCTACCCGAAATTAGACAGCTATCCGTATATTAATTTTGCTTTTAAAATCAACCAGGACTACGTAAATAGTTAAAACAAGTCAAAGTATTGTTAGAATAACAGATCATTGTATTCAAGGTGACCACTTTTTAAAAAAATGGCCGCCAAAATTTATACATCTTATATATAATTAATTTTAGCTTGTCATATTTTTGACGGTCATTTTATATAATATGGTAGATGCTGTTTAGATATTAATTGTAATAATGATAAATTCCTGATATTGATTTTAACAGAAAAGAAAACCAATTTGGTTAACATGCAGTTCTTTCTAAAAATATACGCCCAACATTTCAAAAAGGCACATTGTTAACTAACCTGTCTGAAACCGTGTACGAATGACAGCTCAGTTTTAATGCACTTTCGGTCAGTTTCGAACTGAGACCTCGCACAAAACATAGGAAACCTTGCTGATAAAATTGTACTATGTAAACTTATGTTATCAAATCAAAACACTTCACTAATCGGTCACCTAACATGTGCACAGGCTTCGTAACGTATGCATAGAAATAAACGCTGCAGAGAGAAAAACGTACTTCAAAAAGAACGAAAAATGATGCCATTCTATTATCATAGTTCAGTAAATTAAGTATATATTGCATTACGTTTTATATTTTTTTCAGGTACCTGTTCAGACCGAAAGAGCAAAGACTAACACTTACTCAGTCAGGTCATTTTAATCTTGGGGACTCACAAAAAGCAATTAAATTGGTAAGAACGCTTTATATTTTTGTCAAGTTTCAAGTTTTGTTTAAAAGTCAAGGCTCATTTACACAACTCCGAACAGTCATTATTGAATATAGTTTGTATAAAAAACGATACGGATAATGCAAAGTTAATTTACAGTATCAGCTTAAATGCATTTTTGTAAATACTCAAATTAAATAATTTAAATTCAAATTATGATAATTTATTTCTTTCAACCATGAAAGCAATATTAAATTATTGCAATGACCAGAAGATATATCATTTATACTGAATACTCCGTATTTTAACCCATTCTGACACGACAGTTCAACTTTGAATTGAATCACCAGGTACTGTTATAATGTTGGATGTACACATCCTTTAAATGAAGAGAGAGAGAGAGAGAGAGAGAGAGAGAGAGAGAGATCAAATGTCAGACGAAATTGTATGGAAACTTTAATTTGTTTAATGCAGGTCTAAGTTTTTTTAACAAAACTTACTTCTTACAAATGCAGTCAGGTTTCTTCTGACGATAATCTTGGGTACACTTCAGATACCATGGCAACGAATGAAGAGACTGATCTAGGTTCGGATGATAAACAGTACCCGTTAATGATAATACACGAAAATGTGGATCGACCAGTAGAACAACGGGAACCAGCAAGTTATCGTGGGTTAGCAAATCAACGCGGTAGATCACGAGGATTTCCTGTTCCGGCAGACCAGGATGAATCCATAGTTCGGGTAAACAGCGGATTAGGAAGAGGCAGGGGAAGAGTTCGAGAAAGAGGTTCTTACAGGGAAAGACCACGTGGATCGAGATATCAGAGTTCAGACAGAAGGTATGAGGAGTTTGATAAAAGTATTGGTCATAGAGGTAATGCGAGTAGGCATCGAGGTCGTTTTCAAACTACGTGTAATGCATCTATGAGAGAAAGGAAGCATGATAAAGTTTTATATGATAGAAGAGCACATTTTTGGGAACGTCAAGGAGGTAATAGAACTAACGACAGTGCCACAAATGAGGTAAATACTTCAGTACACAAAATAACACCTACAAGAGTAAAAAAACTGTCAGAATCAAATTTGATAACCCTATCAAAATCTAAAGAAGAACCAGACGAACTTTTACTAAAAGTAGATAAACTTTCAACAGGCTTTATCGATATTCTTAGAAAACCACTCGACCCACATTTAGTTTATTATGTAGTACGAATTTTGAGTATCATCGTTCATTCCACACAGACAGCTCATTTAAGAGATATCATGAGAGAAGTTGAATCACATATGTTAAACAACCTTTCAGTTCTGCTTCATGATTTAAGCATGAAGGATCAAAATCTGTCAAATTTATGGGAAGTTCAAAGTAACACAGAAAAGTTTCTTTTGAATATTATAGAAATTTTAAAAGTCATTCTCACAATCATTAGTCCATCGCTAGGTAAGTGTTCAGCTTTACTTAGTGCAGCTAGGAAAGTTAAAGAAGAGCTTAATTTAGATAGTATAGAAGCTGCACTTGAAGACGTTGAAACCCTTTTAAAAACAGTTAAAACAAACAAAGAATTAAAAGAAAAGAAACAAGTTGATGTACGTTCTAGCACAAAGACACAGACAGAGCCTCCAAATTCTTTTCGTGAAATACCTGTATTCCCAGAGCTTAAAGATCTTCAATTAGATGAAAAACCATTTCTTAGGGCAAATAAAGTTCAAGGCAAGTATGACAACCTTGAAACTTACCTGGACATACAGTACCGCCTGCTACGCGAAGACTACATGCAACCTTTGCGTAAAGGCATTTCTGAATACCGTGAATGTATGAAGTCGGGTGGGTCGGTCAGAAAAATTAAAGAGCTGAAACTGTATCAGTCTGTCAAAATTATGTATCCAGTCTGTTCTCGACAAGGAATTAACTATGTTTTACAGTTTGACGTATCAAATCTCAGGCATTGCAACTGGACAAGAAGACTGATACATGGCTCTCTTCTTTGTTTGTCTAACGACAATTTTGATACTGTTTGGTATGCGACAGTCACAGACAGGGACGAATTGCAGTTGAAAGACGGAAACCTTACAGTTCACTTTGAAAATGCTAATGAACTTTCCGATAGTCAGAGAAATGCAGAGTTTGTTATGGCTGAAACTTCTGCTTTCTTTGAAGCGTATAGATTTATTCTCGAGGGACTTCAGGAAATTGAAGATCACATACCTTTTGAAAGATATTTAGTTAACTGTGAAACGTCGGTCAAGCCTCCAAGATACCTGCTAGGTGATGGAGGACCGTATTTTGACTTTACAAACTTACTGCACGAAAAGCTTGATACGCCTACATTCCCAGTTTTGAACACGCGACAGTGGCCAAAACCTGCCGAACTTGGCTTAGATCAATCACAGTACACAGCCCTGCAAAGAGCGATAACAAAAGAGCTTGCAATAATTCAAGGTCCACCTGGTACTGGAAAAACATTCGTCGGCTTGAAAATAGCTCAGCTGTTGTTGGATAACCAAGCTGTCTGGAAAGGAAAAAGATGTGCCCCAATTCTAATTGTTTGTTACACAAATCATGCTCTTGACCAGTTTTTACAGGGTCTGATAGAAATTGGAAAAACAAACATTATTCGCATCGGCGGCAGGTGTAAGAACGAATCAGTTGAACCGTATGTTCTGCGCAATGTCAAACACAGACGAATAGAGCACGGACAGATGCATCACCATTTAAACGAAAATGAGAGAGAATGTAAAGCAGATCTGAAAGACTGCGAACAAGAAATAGAGAAAATCAACAGTAGAATAAAGAAATCTGAAACAAGGATTCTTCAGTACGAAGCTGTTAAGTCTTTTATGACTGAAGAGCAGCAGGATGCATTTGAATCGTCGCATACGGAAGATGAGTTACAAAATTGTTTGACAAAATGGCTTAATGTTTATGAATCACAGCAAACAGAAATTGGTTTGTCGCACGAAGAGCGAATAAAAAAGATTTGGCAAGAATACATTTTGAAACAAGTTGAACCTATGACAGACACAGAAAGGCAGTATGTTGACGATATTTTTTCACTTGAACTTTTGCAAAGAGCTGCATTATACAAAGCATGGATTTTAGAATTTGAATCAAATGTTCGCAGACTTATTGAAACTGACCAGGTACAACAAGATCCAAAGATAAATGATGAATTGATAGATATCCTTTCTCAAGCAGAAATCTCCATTTTGAAATTAGATCAGCTTAATACTTATGTAAGCCGATCGAACACAAAAAAGCAACTAAAGAAATTGTTGAAAATGAAACTCAAACATGAAGGTAATTGTTTATCCCAATGGCTGTGTGTGACTACTTCAAAGAAATCAATTTCAAAAATTAAAAAGGTTCTTGAGGACAATGTTTACCGCTATGGCGACAGTTCGGCTGCATACAAGAACTTTATAACTGATGGGGACGATATGGAGGAAGAACGGGAACTTGATGAGGAAGATCCATACCTCTTAGACGCATCAAATCTGAAAATGAAAATAAAGAAAGCAGAGGCCAACCGCTCTCATGAAAAGCAGGATGGAGAGTGGATTCAGATTTGGAATGAGAAAACACGTTCTCATTTGATTAGAACAATGTTGAGAAAATCAACAGTTCTAACTGCACAAAAAGCGGAGAAAATGACTCATCTGTGGGGATTACCTCTTCAAATGCGCAGAAATTTGTATGCTTACTGGGTCGAAAGTTACCGCACATATTGGAAAGAGAAGGTTCAACAGTACGAAATGAAGTTTAATGAAGCAACAAAAAAGCTTCAAGAGGTAAGGGATATGGAAACAATTGAAACTTTAAGAGATTCTGATATAATGGGGATGACAACCACTGGCGCAGCTAAATACAGAAATATACTTCAACGTATTTGTCCACAAATAATTATTGTTGAAGAAGCCGCTGAGGTATTAGAGTCACACATAGTTACTACACTAAACAAATCCTGCCAACATCTAATACTGATTGGGGATCACAAACAACTCCGACCATCAACAACAGTATATGCTTTGGCCAAGAAGTTTAATATGGATATTTCATTATTCGAAAGAATGGTACGCAACGGCATTCCTTGTGTTACACTAAATGAACAGCATAGAATGCGTCCCGATATATCTATGTTATTGACCCATGAAAACCTATATCCTGGACTTCGTAATCATCCTAGTGTTTATGACTATGATAATGTGAAAGGCGTAGATATAAACGTTCAGTTTATAACCCACGAAGAAGAAGAAACAAGTTTATTCGAATCGACTACCTATACAAATCCGCATGAAGCGAAATTCGTTGCCAAGCTTTGTAGGTATTTGCTCAATCAAGGATATCGTCGTGATGAAATTTCAGTTATAACACCCTATATGGGACAAGTCCTGCTAATTCGAAATGAAATGCCAAAGTCAGACTTTGAAGGGGTTCGCATTACAGCAGTCGACAATTTCCAGGGCGAAGAAAATGAAATCATCTTGCTGTCTTTAGTAAGGAGCAGATCCATCGAAAATATTCCACAAAAGAGAAACCCTATTGGATTCGTTGGAATAGAAAATAGGATATGTGTTTCCTTATCGAGGGCGAAAAGGGGATTTTATGTTATTGGAAACTTCAAACTCCTTGAGGAATGTAGTGATATGTGGGCCTGTATGATTCACAAAATGAGACAGAAAGGATTGGTAAAAGAAGGTCTTGAACTCAGATGTCAAAACCACCGAGATACTGTGATTTTCGCAAAATCCGCTGCAGATTTTAGATATGTGCCAGAAGGTGGATGCAACCTTTCATGTAATGCAGAGTTATCATGTGGTCACTTCTGTCCAAAAAGTTGTCACCCAACGGACAGAGATCACCAGACCATCCTCTGCATGAAACCATGCGAAAAGATAATTTGTAGTGAACAACACCAGTGTACGAAGCATTGTTACCAAGACTGTGGTCAATGTGAAACACTTGTGGAGAAAGAGATCCCAATGTGTGGTCATAAAACATTAATGTCCTGTCATAATGATCCATTTAAATGGGAGTGCAAACAGAAATGTGACTTTGAGTTGCCTTGTAAGCATGCCTGCAATAGACAATGCTCAGAATGCACCAAAGATAAACATCATGAAACATCATGCAAGTTTGAAATAGTCAAAATTTTGGAATGCGGACATGAAAAATCGATGATGTGTCACGAGGATCCCAAAATAGTTGACTGTGAAGAGATGTGTGAGAGTACGCTTGATTGCAAGCACAAATGTTCAGGGCGGTGCGGGAAGTGTTTTGGTGGAAGAATTCATCAAGGCTGCAGCGCATCATGCGGAAAGATTTTACCATGTGGTCATCAATGTACATTTCCTTGCAGTGAGTTTTGTCTGCCATGTACAAAACCGTGCGAGTTCACCTGCTCTCATGGTACCGAATGTAAACGAAAATGTTACGAAAAATGCGAGCCTTGTATTTATGACTGCCACTTTAGTTGTGACAGACACAAAATAAAATGTACCTTGGGATGCAATGAGTTATGTGAAGTTCAGCCTTGTTCTTCTGTTTGCGGAAAGGAACTAGAATGCAATGAAGGCCACAAATGTAGAGGAATATGCAGGGAGAAATGTTTTTGTATCGAGTGTCAAAAAGAAAAAGTTAGAATCGATCAAGGAGAAGTGTTTGATAAAAATACAGTTTTTATACAGCTCCCAAACTGTTTCTGTATCTTGGAAGCAGGAAAATTTGGTCGTCATATTAGAAAGGACATATTGGAAAGACAAAGGGGCTTTTGCAAACGATGTCCCTATTGCAACAAGCCAATTACCAAGCACATCAGATCATTTACAAATGTTTTGAAGGAAACTAGAAACAAAGTTGTGAAAGAATTTGAAAGACTAACAGGAACAATACAGGAACGTCGAATTAGAATAGCGACTCTTTCGAAAGAATTCAAACTGCTTGAGAGGAAAGGCCTTTCTAAAAAAGATACTGATATTGTTTTAAGACAACTTTTGCCGTATAATTTTGGGTTTTTGCATTATGCCGATACTATGAAAGGCAGAATAAGAGAGTTGTTAGAAATCTTAATTTTCATGAAAGGTTCATCTGCATCAGTTGCAGTTCAGTATGTTGAAGGGGTTGTTGATCCATTGAAGCTAAAAGATATGTTACTGAGAGGTAAACGTTTTACAACTACGCAGTTCTGGCGAGAAGTTGACCAAGAACTACAAAGACTGCGCCTATGGGCTCATTTCCACGTTCTTAATGAAAGAACAGAAACTCTGGGAAAGGTACCAGAAGAAATAGATGATATAATAACACAAGTTTTTCAGCTTATCTCAAGGAGAGAGTTCAACCAATCCATAAAAACGACGTTATCGACCATTTACAAACGAACAAATGCCTTACTGAAGGAAGGACAGCTTAGCGGCTTTAACAATGTGAGCTATAGGCAGCAGATAGGAGAAATTAAATCACTGTTGGACGAAACACTATAAATCCCGTGAATTATAGTCAGAATGAGATGCACTGTAAAGAACATACATACATTTTCTTGAAAATATAATAAGTAAGAGTTTTTAGAACTGAACTTTTGACATCTTGATTACTTTTATTGATGAAACGTTATTGTAACACAACTCTTTTAGAATTTGACATATTACATGTCTAATTATGTTTCATTATCTTATCATAATAAAACTCCAGATGAGGTGAGCATTTTTTAAGAAATTTTAAGAAATTACTGAGCAAAATCATTTTGAGATTTTACATTTTTTAGAAAACTACTGTATCCCATGATCATTTACATTACAGATACCAACGACTGAATTTATGAGGCATTCTTTTGTACATGTTGTAGGTCATTTTATAGTTGTTGCTGTCGTTGTTTTTTTACTCAAGATTTTAACAATCGATGCGAATTTTTATGTTAATACCAGTCTATATTGCTTTTACTCTAATGAAAAGTAATGTATTAAAAGTATTTAGTAAGTGTTCATTTGCTTTTATGAAGTTTGCATAACGTGCGTTTGTGATGAGAATTATTTGAATCCTTCATGCTTAATCACTGTGAATTATACTGATGTACAGATTATATTGGATTAAACATTATGTCTCTTTTTATTTTAGTATAATATATCCTTGTGTATATATTATCACGTTACATTACTTCTTGTATAAGTTGCCGGTCCACAGGTTGTGTATATGACTGGTCTGTATTTAAAATGTTTGCTGGGCTGAAAAGCGGTGAAAATATATTCCTCATATCACGTAGTAAAACTCTTATAGATTTATTGTTGCTTGGGACAAATAGTTTTGACTGTTTACTGGCAAACATTCAAAGTGTGCGTGCGTGCGTGTGTGCTCAAATGACGTACTAATTATCTGCTATTGAAATTAGCTTCATTGATAATCATGCGATATACTGTACAACACATGTGGTAGTCTGTGCAACATAAGTGGTAAAGGAAAAATTTTGCCAGAGTACATCCACAACTGCCGCAAAAAACGCATGACCTAGACATTTTTACTAATCTGTTTGTGTTAACAGTTTTTCTTTGATGGCGTCAAAAAGTTAGGAATACGAATCGGATTTATTGTAAATAGTTATATTTTTCAGACTGGGTTTGATAAGAATTTACTCGTAATGTTTTAATGTTTATGGTTATACTTAACGTATCAACGATAATTAAGATGCTATTTCTGTACCTAGAATTTGTATAAACATTTGTTGTATACATTACAGATTAACGTGTTAATATCATATTTTAATGCGAATAGATTTATCTAATTCTCTGCAATTAAAAGAAATCGGGTATATTTGACGGAGACTTACTACAAATCCTTTTTACACAATCTGTTTATAGAGTGAAATTGTTGAGTGAACACCGCTTGTCAATCTTGTCCATGTTATATCAATGCAATGAAAAAGTTATCTATCTATGTTACCTGCATGCTATACAGGATAACACAAGCATGCATCTAACATACTTATTTTTTCATACTTCTAAATATTTTCCTCATACTTAGACGCATATATAGGTAGCAGAGATTTTTCTCTTTCCAGCAGTAGTATTCTCAACAAATTTTACCTTGAGAAATTCTATGTGTTTTAACATTTAAAAAAAATCGCCTGTTTGTTGACAAATTTCACAACAAAAATGTTACATGTTCTACAGGGCATTTCTTGATTTGGTTTTACATATTTTTCTTTTCATATTACAGACTATTTGAGAAATACTGCATGCTTTTTCTCATTCATAGAGACAAAGAGTGCATGGTTAGCAGGAATTAATAGCTATGTAGTCACTAAAGTCACCATTTCTTTCCAAATACATTACACTGTATCATTTATAACCTTAAGAATGAGTTTTAGTGCCCTTAATTATAACGACAATTAAATAAAGCAATAGAAATTATTATGCGATTCAGTGAGCTCAACTAAACAATTTCAAGCACAAATATTTATTGTTAGATTACACACTACAATGTACTAGCAAGATACTTGCACAGTCAGTGAATGTGAAAAATTGAAAGATAAAACTTATTTTGTCAGATCGTGAAAACAAAGGACAAAATTTGACAGGTGGAAAATGACTCATGACCTAATTAAAAGTTTGCTGTCATTTATACCTTCCAGTTAGATATTCTTTAGAAGGATATTCTATACTCTGGTTTACTTTTCATAAGTTAAAACAATAAAAGTATTGACGATAAACTTACTGTCGTTTTCCCTATCAAAATCCTATAAGGATTCCTATTGTTTCAAGCAATTTACACTAAAAGAGTCATTGACCATATTGTATTTAGTCAAAATAGATCTCTCTATTTTCACATATATATTGGCAATAAAATTTCAATACCTATTGTGTATTACAAGAATGCTAAAATATATCATCTGTGTGCGTCCTTGTTTTTTTCAGACTATGTACTTTGGTACAGTTGACTACACCTATATATCTTGAAATATATAACTTGAAATTTGTATTTTTTGTTCCACTGCCTATATTTGAGAACAGGACATAGTTCTTGTCACCTGAGAAAAACAAATTTGAAGAATTTATAAACTAGAAGCCGTTTACTACTTTTACATTTTCTTAGTAGTATAAAAATGTATTTGGTGTTAATATTTGATAAGTGTTATTTGTCATAATTTGCCGCATTTTGTTATTGCAGTTTTATATCCTGAGTTGCAATTTATTCAATAGAATTTTACTGTCATATTACCATAACTGGCATCATTGCCATGACTATGCATATTGTTTAACTATTTGTTTGATATTGATGTTTTATACTTATCTGCTGTATAGTGGACGCAACTTGACCCCGATGGTTGACCTTTGCATTATAATACATAATGAGGCACAACCTATTATTGAAAAGGAGTGTACGTAAAACAGGAGCTGCACGAAAAGAAGGAAATATAAATTTATGTAAATATAAATCAGTGTATTTGAAAGTTTTAACTGATCAAATGTAAGTATATATACTTTGATACTGCAATGTATACACACTTATTCAATATAAATATACATGGCTACCCTAAGCACCCTTGAATACCATAATGAAATAACCGATATGAATAATCAGCCTAAGGTCAACCATTGCGGTCAAGTTGCGTCTACTATACATTAGGTCACCCCTTACAGAAGAAAAAGGCCTGCTGCGTACTCTTGCTGTGTACATACAGCGTATATGATGTGTACATGATGTGTACTGAAAACAAGGGCTTTAAATAGTACGCAGGATATACACCGCACATACACCGATAGTACGTTTGTAGTACACTTATGACATGCAAATGAGCTCTGCCGCGTACTACTTGCTGCGTACATGCTGTGGACTACATAGTACACAGGATGTACGCTGGAGGAATTTAGTATGCGGGAAATAGTACGCAGCATGTACGCGGCACATACACTTTTCACATGCAAATGAGCCTGCGGTGTACTACCCCTGCGGCATACATGCTGTGTACTCCTGCGGCGTACATGCTGTGTACTCCTGCGGTGTACATGCTGTGTACTCCTGGCCCGAGTCCTGCGGCGTACATGCTGTGTACTCCTGCTGCATACATGCTGTGTACTCTTGTGGCGAAACTGCTGTGATAATGTAAATTCCTTACCCCACCAACTTTCATATGCAAATGCTGGTCATTTGGACAGAAAAAAACAGAAAAAAGATAAGTGACATGCATCAATAAGTATTTACCCTTACCAAAATAATGTAGATTGATGTTATCAAATAAATTAGTATGCTTTTCTTCATCCACTTTTCAATGAAATAAATCAATTTTTGTAGCATGTAATTTGGTAAACATTTGAAGAAAATGGCGTTATTGCATCAAGGGGAAACAACTTTAATGCAACTAAATATAAGTGTTATGATTTATTATAGATGATGTGTGCGTAGTATGTATTTATTTTGATTAAAATCCATCTGAGAACAATCTAGGACTGGAATTATATAAGCATTTATACACTTTTATGTCCGTAAAAAGTAGCGTGCCAAAAAAATTTGGATTGATTTTTTCCAATGGGGCGAGCGCAATTAGCCAAAAACGTTCTGAAAATATACGAGCGGCAAATCCGATGAACAACTTTTTAATTTGGTGAGGCCTTAATGAGTTAACATAATGAGCATTAAAGCCTTTATAAAACATGATAGAATGGTGTTTTGCTGAAGAGTATTCAAATAACAGTGAGAGCTATTAATTCTTCTCATTCGGGCACTGTTTAGGCATTATCTTGGTAATTATTTCATGTATTACAAAATGTAATGCAACGAAGTTCAAATAAGGCTTTTCAATTATCCAAGTTAGAAAGCTCCAGGATTAATTCAAAATGAAAAAGAATATATTTTTACACTGCATGCAAGGTGCAGCTCAGAAATCACTAAGATGTAAGCTTCACAAATGAACATTGCAAATAGTTTGGCAAATTTTCATTGTTCAGAATACCGGTAATCTGAACAATTCTATGCTATTAAGATAAAAGTTACTCGGAAATCAAGTTCTTGCTTCCAAAAAAAAAAATGTACAAATCCTTCCTGCATGAAGTGTACTTCAGACTTTTACCTAAAAAAATTCAAAGTATAAACACCGAAAGAAAATGAACAAGTCCCTCCCGCGTATATGAAGTTTACTTCAGACTTTAACTTATAAAAAAAAAACTAAGTATAAATGCCAAAAGAAATTGTACAAGTCTTTCCCGCGTATATGAAGTGTACTGCACAAATTTCAAAGTATCTGCGGTGTACATGCAGTGTACTATTTTCTTGTACAAGTCCCTCCTGCGTACATGCAGTGTACTCCTTAAATTTTCAGAGTCTGTGCTGCGTACTTGAAGTGTACTAGTGACCTCCTGCGTACATGCTGTGTACTCGTCGAAATAGTACGCAGCATGTAGGCGGCATGCGGTGTATGTAAAATGTACTCCTCTGGCGTACTACTGTGTTCGCGGCATATACACAGCAAATACGCAGCATGTACGCCACAGAGGCTTGCTTCCGTAAGGGACGTGTTTGTTCTGTTTCTGCTCACGTATTGTAAATTTTTAATCTGTTTATAATCACCATTACATTCAATTTGTCTATGTTACTTTAGTTTTTTCATAGTGTACAAGATCGGAGAATAGCTAGGAGACAATAACGTCAATAAGTCTACATTCTTGGCGTTGTCCACATTATGTAATGCATTCTGTGTATTGTACATATATATGTATTTGCCTCATGTTTTTTGCTTTGTATACAACCCGAGAATGTGAAATGATTTGTCCTGTGGTTTGCGCACGATAGAAGTAATTTCATGCGTAAGAAAAAAAAAATTTAGCACGTAGTTTTCCAATGAAATCATCAGTCCGTTGTTATACCAGACATTTCAGGGCTACGGGTTAAATTGACGGGGAGGGGATAATGGTGATGATTGGGTGGTGTATACGGAGTTAAAAACAAGAACTGTCAAGAGGACAACAACGCGCAACTATTAAGCAGTATTGTCGTTTGAATGAATACGGGCATGATTTTATAAAACTGCAAAGCAGAGTTATGGAACCTGTACAGTGGAAGTCAGATCATTGCAATGAGTAAGTGCGTGAAGTTTCACTGCATTCCCGTCTGTGGGTTCTGAGATACCAGCTTACATACAAAAACTTAACCAAAAATTGTTGTGTCGAAAAAAGGGCATTATATCGCATAATAACATAATAGAATTATTGAGCCTGCGCAGTACAAGTCCATTCATCGCATTGGATAAGTGTATTAAGTTTCAATTCATTCCCATCCGAAGGCACTGAGACACCAGCTTACATACAAAGACTTTGCTAAGTCGTAAAAGGGGCAAAATTTTGTAAAACTGCAAGGTACAGTTGTGAAACCTGTTTACTGTATGTCAGTTTCAAGCCATCTCCATCATTGGGTATTGAGAATCCAGCTTACAAAAAAAACTTGACCAAAGTTGAAAGGGGCAAAATTTTGTAAAGAAGCAAAATAGTTATGGAGTTATGGAACATGCGCAGAATAAGTCAGTTCATCACAGTGAATAAGTGTGTGAAGTTTAAACCATTCCCGCATGCCAGCTTACATGCAAAAAATTAACTAAATCGGGACGCGAACGACGACAAATGGACGACAATAGCTCCACATATTCTTCGAATAGTCGGGCTAATAAAGTTATCATTAATCAAATGATGCCATATTGGTCTTATTATATGTCCTCTTGCCTGGGACCAATAGACCAACCTTGGACAAATAACAAGGCCAATATGAAATTATTTATAAACATTATATTCCTATTTCTAGACGTTTATATATTATTATATTTGATTATTATTGAGTTTTGTGATAGTACTTAGATTGATATGTAGCTTATATGTAAGTATGTTAAGTATCTTTAAACGACTTCTTTTTATTAACCGCTAGATGGATCTTCATCAAACGCGGTCTGTAGTGTAGGATATGTATGCTATCTTAAAATGCTATAATGATTTATTTCATTCAATGTTTAAATGATGATAATATAATGTAAAAAATTACATCATAAACATCACCCTGTCACAACTGTCATGCACGTTTTATCCGATGTTCATGAATTTATGTATATCTTACGTCATATTTCCAAGGAATTTGTCACCTTTTTTAAACTTACTTCATGCATTCATCTATATTCAATAATCTTCACGACTTGTTCACCACAGAGTTTTAATTTTATTTGAAATTGCTCCTTGTAAGATCAGTTAATCTTGATCACACCCGTGTTTTATTACATCAGTTCCAGTCTGTCGCTTAATGTGTTCAGAAGTATTTTAAATAAAAGAGTTTATTTCTGTATTTTCTAAATCTAAACTGGAACAACTGATACGGGGACTGGAAACAGGCATTTATCTTATCTGATGCTGTCGTCCAATCGAAGCGTATGCCGTAGGTTATTCTGCTATTACTCAAACACTTACGCCTTACAGTTTAACTCATCCTTTCAGTGAAAATCTGGGAAAGCATTTGTTGAATTTTTTGTTGAAAACAAAAGTTCTGCCATGAAATTATTGCCTGCATCTGTTTTTAAATGGAAAATATCTACATTAATGTTACTTTTCGCCCTGTGAAAATGGCTAAATCTAGACTTGTCTTACCCAGAGAGAAAGATGTCGTTTTTTACATGATATTTGCCTTGTTGATTCAGAGTATTTAGAATAAAAAAATTAGGACATATTTTAATGAAAATAGCAAGTCAAAACTGTAAACTGTTGCTTGAAAATATTTGTTTATGATATTGCTCTGTTCTTCACCATTTAAATGCGTGTTAAACCTAGATGATTTTCTGCAGTTTTATCTAAAAGTTCGGAATACTAAATGTAACTTCGTTGTCGGCCTTTTTTAAAAAAAAATATTGTTATTTTAATTTAAATACATTGTATTTTTCACACATCAGTTTTAAGATTAAATTTATTAAACTAATTTTTGGAGTTTAAACAACAATTTCGTTTGAAACATTCCCTACGTTCAAGAAGAATGTTTGTTTCTGTATGTAGAAATCTGACATTAAAAAAAATAATTATAATTAGGGCCCTACAAGATTAAGAAAATTTTCACTTTCTTTTATTTTTTCCATTTTTTTATTTCAAATCCAAAAAAAATCGGCCCTTTGAAAAAGGGGTTTGAATTTACGGGGTAAAATATTTTTTTAGGGAAGTGAGCTCGAGTTAATTCAAAAATAATTAAGCATATCACCACATGGCATTTCGCAGCTTTTTTTTGCTCAAAATCCCTTTAAAATTCAATCTTGATCACTAATTAACGCCACTTCCCCTTGTACGGGAAACCCCCTTTGGGAACAATAATTTTATAGCCCGGGGGATTAACATGGGGTAATAGGGCAAATTAAACGCGCTAATTTTTTGGGGCGAAAAAAAAATATCGATCGCAAAACGGGGGGCGTATTTACAGGTATGGACGACAGCATTTCCCCAGAAAAATGTATTGATTTAAAAAGGAGTTTTTACTCCCCCGTTTGACCTTCCGGACTAAAAAAAAAGATTTTTAAAAAAAAGCAACGCTAGGGTTCCGTAAAATTCCATGGACATTTTTAAAAGGTTCTTTTTTTAAATTCTAGAGTTCCCAAGGGGAAGATTGTAAAAAATTTTCGACAGTTCTGTATTATGTAACTTTCCAAAAAATAAATTTTTTCCATGAATTTTTAAAAAATTTGCCAAAAAAGTATTAAACAAAATTGTAAAAAAATTTTTTCCCCCGGTCCTGTAACAGATTGTCAATGGAAAAGTAAATATTTTTTCCCATAATTTGTTTAAACCCCTTGGACTTTTTAAATGTCTTGGGGAACCAAAAAATAAGTTTTTTCTTTTTTATACACCCGGGTTTTGAAAAACGGGATTATTTGGGAAGGGCCCCGGGCGGGCCCGGGTGGGGGGCCCGGGGCCCGCGCCCCCAACTTTGCCCGGGACAAAAACTTCTACATGGCATGGGGGTTTTTGATAAAAAACTTCACAGTTTTTTCACCATCAAGAGGGATTGCCCATGCGCAAGAACCAGGCCCCCTAGGTCAAGGTCAAGGTCTCATTTAAAGGGGTCAAAGGATAAAAGAATGAAAACTTTGCCCGGGAAAATTTCTTCTTCAGGGCATAGAGGGATTTGATAAAACTTGCCCAGAAATTTTCATCCCCCGGGGGCGGAGTGTCGCGCAAAAACCGGGCCCCCGGGTCTAAGGTCAATCACACTTAGGGGTAAAAGGATAAAAAATGAAAATTTTGGGTCCGACATTCTTTCTTCATGCATAGGGGGAAAATTTTTGGATAAAACTTGTCAAAAAATTTTCCCCATCAGGAGGGGGAGTTCATGCCAAGAACCGGGCCCCCTAGGCCCAAAAGGCCCGGGTCCCAGGGGAAAGGTAAAAAGGATACAAAAAAAAACTTTGCCCGGGGACCCTTCTTTTTTTTTTTTAGCTTTTTGAAATAGAGGGTTTTTGATATAACTTTCAAAAAATTGTTCACCATCATGAGGCGGAGGGGCATGCGAAGAACCGGGACCCTAGGTCAAAAGGTAAAAGGTCACATTTAAAGGGGCCCAAAGGCCAAATACAAAAATGACTTTGTCCGAAGCTTTTTCTTTTTTCATGCTTTGGGGGGTTTTTGTGTCCTTGGCCCCAATTATACCCCACCCATGAGAGGAAGGGGGCCATGCACTTTTCCCTTTTCCTTTAGAATTATTTTCCCTTTTTTGGGTTACTATAAATAGCTTATATTGTAACTTTTCTTCTATCGTAGGGAAAAATCGGACCACTTTCCCTGTATACAACTGCATGCTACATCCAATTTTTGGGTTTTTTGCCCAAATCTGTACCGGAAAGGGGGTGGGGACTTATAATTTTTTGGGAATTTTTTTTTTAAAGATTTTTTCCCCTTTCCTTAGTTTTTTACTAAAATAATTTTATATTGAAAACTTTTTAACCCGGGTTTTTCAAACAAAAACCTGAGTTTTTAAATTTGGGGGTTATTCGTTGGTCGGCGGGGGGGGCGGGGGGTAAAACCTGGTTTTTTCCGGGTCAAAAACTTTTTTTTCGGAAAAGATTTTGAATAAAACTTGGTACGAAATGAAGCTTATTAAAAGACAAAGGCTGGGTTTTGATTTTAGGTTTGGGGTAAAGGCAAGGTAAATGTTACTTAAAATGGGAAAAAAGGGTTTTCCGGTCAAAACTTAACTTAGGAATGACATCATGAAAAATTTAGTGTATAAAAAAACTTAATAAATTGACTTGGGATGATTTTGGGGTTTCGGGGATAAAGGGTAAAGGGTCATTTTACTAAAAAAGGGGTTGGGGTTAGGTTGGGGTTTTTGGGGTTTGGGGGTTAGGTTTCTTTAAAGGGGCCCCTGTTTTCAGTAACTTTTTTTTTTCTTTTAAAAAGGGGTTAAAAACCCCGGGTTTTCGTGGCTTTGGGGCCGCGTTTTTGTTTAAAATTGCCATGGGGAAAAAAACCAAAAAACCCCTTTTCTTTTTTTTACCCCAAATGTTATTTTTAAAATTTTTTAGGTGTTTTTTCAAGGTCCTCTACCCCTTTTAAGAATTTTTTTTGTGGTTTGGGGAAAAACCCAAAAAAACCCCCTGAAAAAAAATTTTTACTAAAAAACCCAAAAAATTAAAATTCTTTTGCAATACGCACAAGAGTAAAGAAATTGCTTTTAGGGGCGTATTTTTGGGACATTCGGGCACTTTTGTTTTTTAAAATCTTACACATAGTTTAACACTTTTTCACTGAATTTTTAAATTTTATATAAACTTCTCCCTTTCTTTAAAAATTTTAAATCTTCCAAAAAAATTCCTTAACATAAAAACAAACATAAACTTAAAGGGGCCCTTTTGTACTCCCCGAAACTTTTTCTGTTGAAAAATTTCGGGCCCCTTTGAGATCAGGACCCTTTTTCAAAAATTTATTTAAATAAAATTTCCGCTTAAGCCGGTCCCAGGGGCGGGAGGGGTGTTCCCAATTTCACAATTTTCTCGTGAATGGGGGTCAAAAAACCCAGTCTTTTAATTAGTTGCTGGTTGCATTCTTTTGCGCCCAAAAGGGATCTTCCTCAAATTTTTTGTTTAAAAAAAAATTTAAAAAAAATATAATTAAAAATTTTTTAACCAAAATTTAAAATAAAAAATTTTTAAAAAAACCTTTTTTTGGGTAACGCACATTTTTGGTATTTGAAATTTAACATATAAAAATTCTCTAATCACCCCCTTTTCCCATTTTTAAAATACCTGAAAAAACCCACTGGAAAACCAGATCAGAAAAAAAAGGGCCTCCAAGTTTAAACCCTCCCCCTAGGAAATTCTAAAAGAACCAGGGCCCGTGAACGGAAAAAATACAAACCCTTTCCCAAATCCCATTTCATACCTAAAACACCCCAGTGTGTAAATGTGTACTAGGGAAATATCAAAAAAGGGTAGAAATTTTTAATTTTCCCTTGTGTACCCTTCACTTTTTTTTTCCATACTTTTTTAATCTTGAAAAACAACGCAAATTTTAGAAAATTTCAACTTTCCCACAAAAAACTGTTTGGGAATTTCCCGGGTTTGAATTTTCCGTTCAAAGATTAAAAAACAATCTGTTTGGCGGTTGTGAAAAGTTGTCAATCGTCTTTTACTACACTTGGCTAAAAGTGAAAATGAAAGCAAAATGGGGAAAAAGGAAAAAATATACAAACGTTTGCAGCCCAAATTTTACGTTTTCCCAAATTAAAGATCATATACAAGATGAATTTCATTCATCATTTCAGTTTTAGTGAAAAAATTGTGTTTTTTTTTTAAATCTTTTTTTTGTTTTTTTATTTTTCCCCAAACATGGGGCGCACTCCGTGACCTCTAGACCGATGTTCATTAGGGAATTCAAGAAATTTTTTTCTGAAACGTTGACGAAAAAAAAAATATGTTATAATCTCAGCAATATGGAATATTGATACAATGTGCCTGGTCCCGATTAAGAAAAAATTATCGCTTTTTCAATATACTTACCCTTTCCCAACCGAACTGCGGGGTTTTAAGTTGGAAATTTACATTAAAACGGGTTATTGCACTTTCCCGTTCAGACCAGGGTTTCTTAAAAAGAATACCTAGGGTTGGGGTATAACACGTACGGGGCTTTTTTTTTTGGGAATCGGGTCCCCATGGATAAAACCCGGGTTTTAGGGTTTTTCAAAAATTTGGGAAAACAAAATTCAGGAGATGTGTGTTATTTTTAAAATTATAGACTAAATAAATTGAATTTTTTAAACACTTTAAAATTTTTTTCTGTTTAAGAAATTTAAAAGGGAAATTCGGGACATGCCCATAAACTCGGTTGACTAAATTTACAGAAACACTACTTTACCTGATGTTATTATAACATGCAAAAACTTTTTTCACCCCAAATTTTAAGACACTGGGTATTTTATTTGTTTTAAATTTTTAAATTAGATTGTTTTTAATTTTGATACTAGACATTAGTTAAACAAAAAATAATTCGGGAAAAATTTTAAGAAAAAAAAAACTTTAAAAAATGGGTTTTTTAAACCTAAATTATCAAAAAACCAAAGACATTTTGTAAAAACAGATGACCCCGGGTTTTAACGAAAAAAAAAAACCCAAATCTGTTTTTGGGACCTTAGATTGAAATCTATATCAAAAAAAAATACTTTAATATGAAATTTTACAAATGTGATTTTCAGTAAAAAAAAAATTTTTCCCTTTTTTTAAAAAAACCAGAGTGGGGAATAAATAAACCTGTCTTAACTTTTTTTTTTTAAAAACTAAAAAATTTTCATATTTTAAAAGGGCCAACTCAGTGTGACCAATCAAGATTTTTCGATTTTTGATCTGGGTGAAAATTTTTCCCTAGAGGAGTAAATCAAAAAAATTTTTTGTTCGGGACCCAAAATTTTGTAGGGAAATTTTTGTATGACAGTTTCCTTATTTCAGAGACTCATGATACATACCCCTAAATAAACAAAAAAGATAAAAATGTTTAACCAAAAAACCCGAAAAAAAAAAAAAGTGAATCTGCAAACCCCAAAATTTAATGTTACAAATATATTATTTAACAAAAATTAAAAACGATAATATTTTTTTTTGCTTTTTTTACTATCATTCAAGTTTTAAAAAAATAATTTTATTTTGTAATATTTTAAAAATTAAAATTTTTAATTTTCCGTTTTTAACAAAAGCGAGATTTTTACAAAATACAATTAACAAATACCCAAAATAACTTCGGGGAAAATAATAGTTTAAAATTTGTCCAGTACCTTTACTGGGTACAAAATTTAATAGTTTAAAAAAATGGGCATAAAATTACAACCCTTTAAATTTTTAATTTTAAAACTATCGATATATATAAATTTAAATGCAGATTTTTTCTGTTTTTAAAAACTGCCCTTTTTCCCCAAAATTTTTTAAGACTTTTAAAACATTTTTTTTACAAGAATAACCTAAATGATATGTATACTGTAAATTTATTACAGTATATTCCATTCATGTTTAAAATTAAAAATATGAAAAAAAATCTCCAAAAAAATTAAACCCAACTCTTTAAAAAAAACGTCCCTTTAAAATATAAAAAAATTTTTTTGCAACACGGCCGGGTAAAATTCTTTTATGTGAGATAAAAATGGGCAAATCCCAACCCTTTAACAGTTTTTAACTCTTTTGGGCTATGAATTCTATTTTGCCCCGAAAATCTCTCTGCCCCGAGTTTTTTGGGTTACAATAATGGGAGGACCTTTTTTAGTGGGGGACGTAGTGTTTACTTAAAAACTAAAAAAATGGGGCTCTTTGGGAATGTAAGGTAAAAATATAAACTGCCAAAAAAATAATTGTTTAAATTTTTTTTTGAATGATCCCCAACTAAAATACTTTCAAAAAAGTATAGTGTAAAAAAAATTTAAAACCAGAATGTACATTTGGGGAATTTTATAATAATTTAAAAAAATTTTGTTTAAACGAAACACTTCCGTTTTGCCCAAACAAGAACTGTTTTTTTTTTCCCTTTTAATTTTTCCCCAAAAATAGATGAAAATTTTGGGTGTAATTTTAAACCATTTGAAACCCAAGAAAAAGGGGGGGGCCAATCAGTATTTTCCTAAAAAATATTAATTGAAAGGGAAAAAAATGACAAAACCCCGACCGCCAAAAGGGAAAATTTTCGGGAAATTTATCCCTGTACTCGAAATTTTTCAAAAATTAAATTTTGAAAAAATGGGGCGAGGCAAAAAATCACCAAAAAAAAAACCAAAGGGAAAATTTAACAGCTTTTGGGATGGGGGCCCTACTATTTTCCCTTTAAGGGCAACTTTTCCCATTTTTGAAGCTGGAAACACCGTTAGGAAAAAAATTTTGAATTTTTTAAAACCCTTCCCCTCTGAAAAAAATTTACATTCAAACCCTTTAACTGACGCTGAATACATTTTTTTAAATTTAGCCGGGGGTTTAAAATAAAACCAAAACCAGCCTAGATCTTATATGATCAAATGGCCCATGCAAATAATGACAACCAAAATTAGGACTTTTTTAAATAAATTGAAATTCATCCGCGACGGGTTCAAGGGAAACTTTTTGTGTAGCCCCTGAACATTTTTTTTGATGTTTTTGGGGGAAAAAATAAAGTTTTTATGATTGGCCCAAATTTAAAAACTGAATACAAAATATCCAGTTTCTGGGGAAACTATTTAAGTGGTAACTCAGCGTCGCCTCGTTACCACCAAAACAGTTCCCCCCTTGGCCGGATTTTCCCCCTCGGGCACCTAACCCCCATTAAAAAGAGTCATAGTCTTACTTTAAAGGGGGGAATTTTTTGATAAAAATACCTTTTAAACCTATTTTTCGTTCTTGGGAAATTTAAAAATTACTTCGTGGGGCGAGGGTTTTTGCCCTGAAATTTTGGAGTTCAACTGTTCAAACAAAATGACCCGAACCAAAATTCAGTATAAAAAAGATTTTACAGTTCGTTTGCAAAGTTTTGACAAATAAACAGTGTAAAATTTAAATGGCGCCCGACTTATTTTTTTTTCCCTGTACCCGGTGGTCGAATTTACCACAAAATATATTTAGAATTACCATAACCTTCTTTCTAAACCCTTTTTTATTAGAGAAAAAACGGTTTTTGTCTTTTTATATTAAGGAAAACCATTTTGGGGCTGATAGGGAATGGGGCGAGGTTTACCAAACCCCCTTTCCCCCCAAATTGCTGCCCAACGCCTTACATTGATACAAAGCCCGTAACTAGTATTTTTACTCTAATTTTTTCATGTAACTATATAAGCTTTCTTATTTTGTAAAAAATTGTTTTAAAAAACCAAAAAATAAAAAAAATTCAAAATACCGGTTTTTCCTAAAACATCGGGAATTTGAAAAATTCGAAAGCCATGTTGAAATTCTTAAAAAAACCAAAAATAAACCCGTCCTCTTAAAAAAAATCAAACATCTCATTTCTACATTATTTTAATATTTGACTCAAAACAGAAAACCTGTCCAAAATCGCGAAGTTTTTAAAATTTTTTAAATTTTCCCACTTTTTCAACAAAAAATAAAAAAATACATCCCCTTTGGGCATCTTTTTAAAACTGACTTAAACAAAGGCATTTTGAAGGGTGAAACCAAAAAGTATTTTGTCTCTAATGTAAAAACCCTTTTTCCAAGAGAAATTGGGTGAGTCATTTGTTCCTTTTAAAACAATGAGGGTCAATTAAAAAATTAAAGTTTTTGTCTTTTTGATAAAAAGGAAAACAGATTTAAAAAAAAATACTAGCTGAGATTAAAAAATCTTTTTTTAGAAAAAAAAATCAAAAGAACATTTGGGAAAACTTTATAGAAAAATAAATTTTGGAAAGGGAACCCAAAAAAGCAAAAACATAAAACAAAAAAGGGTTTTCTTTCCCAAATAAAAATTTTAAAAAAAAAATCTGGATTTTAAAAATTATACATTGTTCCCCTGGGGGATATTCCAGGTATAACCCTTAATAAACGGGGTTCCTTAAAATTTTAAAACCCTACTGAAATTCTAACTTGATGTTTTTCCATTTAAAAAAATTGTAAATTTGTTTGGGGTTTTGGCATTCACATTTCCTAAAAAGAACTTTTTTAAAATTTAAATGATCCCATTTTCCTAAGAAAGAATTTTTTTATCATCAAAAAAAGGGGTAAAAAAAGTAAAAACCGGGGGATGATATGTTTTTTTTTTAAATCCTTTTACCCATTGTTTTTAAAAATTCATTTTATTTTCCCAGTAAATTTTTCAAAACTATTTTTTCCCTAAAATTTGATAAGTCGGTGTTTAAATTTAAAACTTATGGTGTTTTGGATAAAAAAAATTTGGGGAAATTGGTAAAATAAAAAAGTTTTAAAGAAATGATCGGGAAATTTTTAAATAGGAAAACAAGTATTTTTTCCACCCCGGTCGCAAAATTTTAATGTAAAAATTTAAAAAATTTTTCATGAAATTTTTTCCAAAAAAACCGGTAAAATAAACTTGCTTTTGGTAAAAAAATGGCCCAAATTTTAAAAAACCCTTTGAAAAACGGGTTTAGGAAAAATATGGACTGGTTTAAAAAATTTTAAACTGTTTTGGTGAAATTTAAATGTTTTTCAAAACCTTTTTTTAAATAATTTTTAAAAATTTCAAAAAACCAAAAAAACCCACCAAGCAGTTACTTAAAGAACAAAACACATTTTGGCCCACGCAGAAAGAAAATTTCAAAAGGAAAAAAACATCAGCCCCTAAAATTTTCAGCAAAAACATTCCACCCAAAATTTTTTTATACTTTTTTATAAAGTTGTTTTTGAAAATTTTTTGTGGTTTCTATTTATTATAGACAACCTATATAGGTATTATTCCCCAAAAAATAATTTTTCGATATAAAAGTTTTTTCTTCTTAAAAATTTTGTAAAAAGGGTTCTTTTTTTACATATGTCTACCCATAATAAAAACCGTTAAAAAAATTTTAATAGCTAAAATGTAAGGTAGCCTTTTTAAATTTAAAAATTTTAAAAAAAAAGACAAAAATCTAATATTTCCTTTTATCTTTTTTCCCTTCCTTTGTGAAATTTTTTTTTTTTAATAAAAACAAGACTTTTTTCTAAAGGGTATCTTTTTATATTAATTTTTTGGGGAAAAAGAAAGATGGGGGGTGTTATTTTACAAATATGAAAATTAAACAGAAATATAAAAAAATGTAAAATAACTTTAATTAAAACATTTTTAAATACTGTCATGGGGTTTAAAAATCGATAGAAAAAACCGCCCCCTGGCACCTGCGCTTTGGCCCGGTAACAATTGGGGTAAACACATCCCTGATATTTTTCTTGGCTGTCCTATACTTTAACTTTTTTTTTTCAAAAAGATAATTATGTATACCATACCAAAAAAATTATAGTGCTAGTTTAGAAGTGCTTTGAACACTCTTTTTTATCCGAGTAGCACAAAAAGGCATGGGAAAGAAACGCCCGTAACCCAGATGTGATTCATAATGTTTCAGTGTAGCATGATAGCAAAGTTCCACTTTTGTTTTATTTGTAACGTACATTATGTTCTTACCGTAAATTTTTGTTTTCCAGCCGAAAACTTTGGGTTTTTTTACAATAAAATCTGGAAAGGAAAATCCTCGGAAAACACCGAGAACAAGGGAAAATGAAAATTGCAGATTGGTTTGAACGAGTCCTGTTTTATGAGAAAATTTTTGAAAATGCAAAACTGCCCATGCCCCCCAGCACCGGCTTTAAACCAAAATTTTCAAATTTCAAAATTTTAAAGATTGAAATCATTTAAACGAGAAGGACCGAAAAAAATAACAAATACCCTGTAAAACACCCGCTGGGTTTTCTGTTTTTTATGTTTTATAATTATTATGTTCCCTAGCATCAAACACATAACATGCTTTGGAGAAAAAACAAAAGGCAAAAAATCTATTTTATGGACGGCATCGGATATCCCTTTAAAAAAGGGCCAAGAGGCCCTTTTTGGGTTTCGCTGACCCGTGTAACAACCATAACTGCAAAAAAGTTTTTCCTAGTGATTACCTGGAAAAAAAAATATTTTGACCAATTTTTTAAATAAGATTGGGCCAAAAAAACACGGCATCTTGGAAATGTAAAAAAAACCCTTTTTTTGTTTGACCTATGACCTAGTTTTTGACCCCCCCGACCCCTTAAAGAACTTGTCCCAGACTTGGGGAAAATTTTTAAACCAAAAATTAAAAAAAAATAGAAAAAAAAAAGTTTCCCCTAGGGTGTAAACAAACTTTTTCTTCGATTTTTACCTGGGGGTCCCAGTTTTTTACCAAAATGACCCCAAAAAAAATTCATACGATATTCAAAGCGACAAACATTCGACCAATTTCATGCCATCAAAAGAACAATATTTTTAACACTTTTTTCCCTTTTATTTTACTGGGGACCTAGTTTCAAACTTGGCCCCAGGAAAAACAAAAAACCTTCTGAGAGGAAAAATTTTGGGCCAAATTTTAAGAAGATAGGGTCTTAAAAGGGGGCCTCTTTGGTTGTTTTTCAACCCCTTTTTCCCTTTTTTTGACCTGGGTTAACCCCAGTTTTTTTATCCGACATAACCTATTTCGATCCCGGCCCAGAGATCATCAAAATAATCTTTTTGTGCAATTTTTTAAACAAATCCAAAAAATAAAAAGAAACCCTCCCAAAATGGCTTTAAAATGCCAAAATAAAAAATTTTCTCCTTTCAGGGGCAGTAACCCCTCGGGCCCATGATAATCAGGGCCTTTTCGAAAGGAACCCGATTTTTATTGTGGGCTTTAAAAAGAAATTCCCATAACTTTTTTTCCCTTTTATAGATTTTTTTTTCAAAACACATATATGATAGGAAAATGTGTGCCGAAAAAAAATGGAAAAAAAAAATCAATGGTCAAAACTTGTTTTTGGGGAAAAAAATTTTTTTGAAACCCCCATTTTTGCGGAAAAATGCCAGCTATTTTTCAACATTTTCATAATTTTTTGCTTTTTTTAAAAAATACCGACCAAAATATACAAAAGCCCGCCCAAAGGTTTATTTTTATTACAGATTTTATTAATAAATTTTTGATACAATCCTATTTGTAAAACTATATCCCCTTTCAAAAAGGGTACAAAAAGAAAAAAAAATATTGTTTTTTAATTTACTTTGGGGAAATTTTTTTTAATTTAAAAATAAACCCCAAAGGAAAAATATATTTTTTTAAACTTGGGAAAAAAACCCCTTTCCCTTAAAAAATTTTCCCTTTTTTTCTTGGTTTAAAAAATTTTATTGTGAGCATAAAAAAGGCTTTAAAAAGTATGGGCATCAGGCCCAAATTTTATTTAAAAAAACCGCTTAATTTCACACCGTTTTCGGCCAAAAAAGGCGCGAACCGACCAAAAAGATTACAAGGGAAATTTTAAATTTTAAAACAAAAAATTTTAAAGGTAAAATTGTCTTATCAGTACTAAGTCAATTGTCTTTCATTTTATGGGCCAAAACTGTCTTTGTACTAAAATTGGGGACGTTGGGAAAACAACCACAAAAAAGGCAAATACCTGTCAGGCATGATCTTGTCGATACAAATAAAAAACCCGTACAACCTTGATTAAATGATAAAAAATTTTCAAAAATGGTTTTTTCATTTTAAGAATTTCCCCATATTTCAGTTTTCTGCACTGTTTCAACAAATGGACCACTTTTAGTTTTCCATAAATGTTCGGGTGCGCAGAAAGATTGCATAAAAAAATATAGGAATTCCCTTTTAAATTTTGTGTAAGTTGGTTAAAATCAAAAAAAATTCCACTTCATCATGTTCCCTAAGGTAAAAAAACCAAATTCCCGGCCCTTTAAAGGGGCCAAACAGGGGCCGTAAAACTAGAATTATTAAAAAAAATTGGGGGTCGACAGATTTACCCTGGAAACCAAAATTTATTGTTGTTGCAAAAACCTTTTGGGAAAATTTGTATCAAATCAAAACATAAAAACTGTAAATTTTCTATAAGGGTGCAAAAACCCAAAAAAGCAAATTTTTGATTTTAAGGGGCCCTAACTCTGGAAAAATCATGAGGGGGTCTGGAAATTTTCGAAAGGAAAAAATAATTTTGCCCGTTACAAGTTGTGTGCAAGTTTGATTTAAAAATTTTATTTCAAAAAAGTTTTCCCCCATATTTTCACAAACAAAAAATAGCCTATTTTGGGCCCCTTTTGGGGGGCCAAAAAACCCGGAAACCAAAAAGGGGTCCTGGGCCCGTTTTTTTAAAGGAACTGGGTATTATGCCAATACAATTTTCTGTTTGTTTTATTAAAGGTTTTATTGCAAAATGTTTGGGACTATCTTTTTTCCCCGCAAAAATAGCAAAATTTTTGGGCCCCTTTTGGGGCCATAACTCTAAAACCCTGAAGGGGGCTGGCCATTTTTTCCAAAAGGAAAACCCAGAAATTAGGGCCAAAACAAAATTGTGCGGGAAGTTTATTAAAGTTGATTACAAAAAGTGGTCTCTTCAAGTTTTACAAGCCCAAAAATGGCAAATTTTTGGGCCCCTTTTAAAGGGGGCCCCTAAATCTGCAAAACCCAAAAGGGAAACTGGCCATTTTTTGAAAGGAACCGAGCCCTTTTCCCATACAATTCTGTGCAAGTTCGATTTTAAAAAAAAAACAAAATTTTTGGGCTCTATCGTGTTTTTACAAGGGAAAAATTTTGAACCGGGCGGATGAAAGGATGAAGGGTGACACAAAAAACCCCCCTTTCCCCACGTGGGCAATGAGCTAAAAACCTTGTAAAAGTGTAATCTGAATCACTTTTAAAAATGACCTAATTTTTTTTGAGACAAAAAATTTTTTTAAAATTTTAACTATTCTGAGCCTCACTCGGGGCTTGAATTCGCATTTGAGGAAGCCATCCCGCGACTTTTGGGAAGGTTTGGGGGTTCTAAAACCCGGTGCCTGCCATGATGAAAAAATGGGACAAGGGGCACCTTGGGTTTTTTCCCCCGCCATCAAAGCTGGGAAAATCCCATTAAAACCAAAATTTTTGTTTTTGGGAATGTAAAAAACCCAAAAAAAATACAAAAGGAAAAACAACCCAAAAGTGCAAGAAAGTCGCAAAATACGCCCCACAGCAAAATTTTTTTACTCTAACACCCGTATTTTTCAAAGGAATTTTAATTTTTTTGGTTGTTTATTTTAAAAACAAATGTTTTTTTTTTTCTAAGTCCACAAAAAAAACTCCCTTTCCCCGGGAAGATACCTTAAAAAACACCTAAAATTGGAAAAGTAACCCTCTATGTTGTAAACCCCAAAAAAGTGGGCTTGGTTTTTTCCCACAGCAATTTAAAAAAAATTACCAAAATTAAATGATTTTTTTTGTAACAACTAAGGGATTTTAAACTTAAAAAAAAAAAAAAAAAAAAAAAAAAAAAAAAATTTTAAAATCCACACCAAAAAAATTTTCCCGGAAGGGGCGGTCAAAATACACCTCAAAATTTGGGTTAGCATGCAGTTGTACTACAGAAAATTTGGGCTCGATTTTTTCCCCCCCATAGTAATGAAAAAGTTACAATATAAGCTATTTTTTAGTAAAAACCAAAAGGGGAAGGGAAATTTTAAAAAAGGGAAAGCGCATGAAAACTTTTGTCTCATAATTTTATAATTTGTCAAGTTACACAAAATCCCTCCCTTCATGAAGAAGAAATCTTCGGGCAAAGTCCCTTTTTTGTATCTGACCTTTGGGCCCCAAATTTGGGCCTTTAAACCCTTTGACCGGGCCTGGTTTTTTGCGCATGACACTACGGGCCTTGTGGTGGGAACATTTGTGCCAAGTTATATCAAAAACCCTCTATCCTGAAAAAGAAATGCCCGGACAAGGGTTTTTTTCTTGTTTCCTTTGACCTCTAAATTGACCTTGGGCCTTAACCTAGAGACCTGGTTTTTGCGCAAGACCCCCCTCAGGTTTTTGAACATTTTTGGGCCCAAATTATATCAAAATCCCTCTATGCCTGAAAAAGAAATGCTCCGGACCCCAAAATTTTTTATTCTTTTTAAACCTTTGACCTCTAAAGGGGACCCTTTACCTTGACCAGGGCCCCGGTTCTTGGGGCATGAAACTCCTTTCATGATGTGAACAATTGTGGGCCCAACCCTTTTATCAAAAGCCTCTATCAGAAGAAAAAATAGCCCGGACAAAATCCCTTCTTAATTTGGGGCCTTTGACCCCCAAGTGTGACCTTTACCTTTTGACCTAGGGACCTGTTTTTTTGCGCATTACAAATCCGGCTCTGATTTTTTTAAAAACTGTGGGCCCAAATTTCCCTCAAAAAAACCCTTTATGCATGTAGAAGAAATGCTCCCCCCCAAGGCTGTGGACGCCCCCCCCCCGCCAGGGGGTTCCCTAAACGCCCCGTTTTTTTCCCAAGGGGGGGTATAAAAAAGGTTTTTAAAGGAAAGGGAAAATAAAAAATTTTTTTAAAAATTCAAAAACAAAACAAAAAATAAGACTTTGTAAATTTTTAGACCAAAATTTTGGGTATCTTGATAAAAATTTTAAAGTGATCAAAAAATCGTCTTTAAAGGTAATTAAAAACGTCATTTTTGATTATTTTTTAAAAAACTTTTTTGAAAAGTTGTGGGCATTTTTCAAAAATTAGACTCTTCAAACCCGGGAAAAGGTTTACAAAACCCTATTTTTTTACGTCTATCGACGTTCAAATTGTTTTCTAAAAAAAACAAACCCAAAAAACAGTATTTTTTTTGAAAATTTAATAAACCCAAAAGGTGGGTTTTCCCAAAAATTTTTTATAATACCGCCTCTTTATTTTTACTAAAATTCCAAAAAAAAAATACCAAAGGGTTTGCCTGTAGCCTATATAAATGGATTTCTATGTTAACAGTTTTTTTTCAATAAACCCAAAGCCTTTCATTTAAGAACGGGAAAATTTTGGTTCTTCCCAAAGAGCACTGTTCGTTGAAGAACGTATTATTGGGTTTTTTTAAATGCTTTTAAATACAGTAAATGAAGTAATTATAATAAATCTGCTCTTGACTGAAAAACACCCACAAAAACCCAGAAAAACGGGATTCGGGGTTTAAATTTTAAAATTGTTAAACGTACCCTTTTTTGAAATAATTTGAAACTCGTTTCTGGTTTTAAAAACCCGCAAAAAAGGGACCTTTTCTCATAACCCCGCAGGGAACCGCTTTTAAAGAATTTGGGCCCCCTTTTTGAGGCAAAAGGAAAATTTTTTACCCCTTTTTAATACGCTACAGGTTTAAATTTGCTGTAAATTGGCCAGGTGCCAAAGGGTTTTGACCCAAAAAAAAAAGGTTTGGGCCCAAAAAAATTAACCCTAAAAATAACCAAATATAACAACCCGGGGCCCCTTTACCTTGGGGTTAATGGGGTCAGCCCCACAAAATACTTTTGGGGGGTAAAACTGGACAATTTTTTATGTTTTTTTTACAGTAAAAAAAACAAATTTAAAAAAGAAAAAAAAAAAAACAAAGGTTGCCGAAAAAATTTAAAACCCAAAAAAGGTCTCAGCCGACGCCGAATGAAATAGAAAACCCCCCCCCCCCCCCCCCCCTATTCCCCCAAAAATGAAGCTAAAAAATTTTCAAATCCTTTTCTTTTACTTTAAAAACAAGAAAATAAATCCCCAAGGGCAGGGGTAAGAAAATTAAAAAGGGTAATTTAAAAAAATTTATCGAAAGTTACTGATGTGGCCAAATTTTTTAAGCTGTTTGATCGGGGGGCAAAAAAACCCTTTCCGTTATCCAAATTTTCAAAAGGGTGTATCTTAAAAAAACAGAAAGCAGGCAGTAGGCCAAGGTTCAAACAAAGACCCCCAATCACTTTGGGGGCATCGGGGAATTAAATTTAAAAAAGGGGCTCTCCCAAAACGAAAGGGGCCCCCTTTTGCATTTAGTAAATTTCCCCCAAAAACAGAAATTTATGCTCACCCGAAAAAAAAAGGTTCTACCATTCTGGTTTAATCTGAAACCCTTTACCTTTACCTAAAAAGAGATTACCCAAAATGATCTTGGTGCCCTCCACTGATTTATTTTTTTAATGTTCCCCCAAATTTTTAATACTATTTAAAGTCAAAATCAAAGTCAAATTTCATTTCGGGAAAAAAATTTAAAGTGTATGTTTGGGCCAAAATTTTTAAAAACTGTGGGTTGACAAATGTGAAAGTAGGTCACTAAATCAATACCCAAGGGCAAAATTAATTTCGGGAACAGAAAAACTGCATGTCTTTAAACCCTTTTTGGCTGTAGCTTGAAAATGTTTAAATAAGTAGTGGTAAAAATCAAAAGTCAAATTTTAAATTTAGAACCAAAAAAAATCATGGGTCCAAATTGAAGTCCCGTCAATCAGAAAGGGGGAAAAAAGGGCACGGTCAATTTCCAAAGGGCAAATTTTTTTTTGGTTTAACACAAAAAAACATTTGGGCCAAAATTTTAAAACTGTAACTTGAGAAATGTGAAATTTGGGCACTAGGGCAAAATCAAGGCCCAAAATTTTATTTTGGAAAACAAAACTATGCGTGTCCAAATTTGAAACCTGTACCCAAAAATTTGAAAGTAGGTCACTATCGAAGTCAAGGTTTAAAATCTTTTTCGGTGCACCCCAAAAATAAGCATTTTGGGCCAAAAATTGAAGGCTGTACTACAAAATGTGAAAGGGGGGTCACAGGTAAAGGGGCAACTCAATGTCAAGGTTTATCTTGGGCCCCTCAAAAACCAAAAAAAGTGGTCAAAATTTTTTATTTTTTTAGGGTTTTTGACAAAAATTTTTAAAAAAAATTTTTCCCCATATAAATCAAAAAGAACCCCTTTGAACCCCAGGGGGGGCCCTATTTTAAACCCCAGGGGGGAAAAATTTTAACAAACTGGGAGAGAATCACTAGATGATGCTACATTAAAATACAAAGGGCCCCAGGCTTTTGGGTTTAACAAGAAAAATTTCAAAATTTTTTCCCCATAAAAGGGCTAGTAAACCAAAGTGACCCCCGGGGCGGGGGCCCCCCTATTTGGGCCCTGGGATAATTTGAACCCAAACTTTGTAAAGCCCCTAATGATGTCCCATCAAAAAATCAAAAGCCCTAGGCCCTTGGTTTTGGGGCAAGAGGGTTTTTCCCAAAATTTTTCCCTATATAAATCTATATAAAAACCCTGTGACCCCCGGGGCGGGGCCATATTGACCCCAAAGGGGAATAAATTTTAAACATCCCCTTTGGGAGAGGGCCACCCTTTTGATATGCTTCATACTAAATTCAAAGCCCGGGGGTTTGGGTTTTTGACAAAAAGATCCAAAAAAACCCTTTTAAATGTTCCTTGGGCCCAAAGTGAAACCTTTAAACCCTTTTACCTAAAACCTTCAAAATCATAGGGGGCATCTGCTGGGCCCTGACCCAAACCCCCCCCATCAAATTTTGTGACCCTAGGCCCCCATGCAATTCTTTATTACACCCCTAAACCCTTTAAACTGTTCCAGGTTCACTGTGACCTTTTCCTTTAAAATAAATTTATCTCAAAATCAAAAGGGGGCCCTCTGCTGTTTAGGGCCAACCTTTTTATCACTTTCATGGGTCCTAGGGCCCCCCGCGGGGGCCCTTTAGTTATCATCCGGAAACCGTTTTACTTTCAGGGCACTGTGACCGAAACCCTTTTACCCACGACCTCAAAAAAAAGGGGGCATCTTCTGTGATTACAACCTCCCCAAACAACTTTTATGAACTAGGCCCCCAAAAACCCTTTTTGGGTTTTTCATCCCGGGGAAAGGATTGGTCAAAATTCCGCCCCCACCGCATCTCAAAACAATATACCCCACCTTCTTTGAAGGGGGCATAATAATCTAGGGAAAAATGATCAGTAAATTTTTTTTTTTTACATAGATTTAAATCATATAAAAAGTGACCCCCGGGAAAGGAGGGCCCCTTTTTACCCCCAGGGGGTTTTAATTTTAACCAAACTTATTAGAAAACCATTAGGGAATGCTACAAAACCCCAAATTTTCAAAGGGTTAAGCCTTTAACTTTTAACAAGAACTTTTTTAATTTTTTTTTTTCCCCCCAAATGCCCATGTAAAAAAATGGGGGGGGCCCCCGGGGAGGGCCCCTTTTGCCCCCGGGGCTTTAATTTTTCAATGCAAAATACCAAATATGAAAAGCCCAGGCCCCTTTCAGTTTCAGGCAAAGAAATTTTTTTTTTTCCCCATATAAGTCATGTAACATTGGGGGCCCCCCTGGGGGGGACCCCCTTTTTACCTTTTGGGGCACAAAAAATTTTAAAAAACTTTATTAAAAGGGCCACTAAAGGGATCAAAAATGTCAAAAATTGAAAAAACCAAGCCTTGGGGGTTTCAAAAACAAAAGTTTTAAAAAAAAATTCCTATGTAATTCCCATTTAAAAATTGGTAAAACCCCCGGGGTGAACCTTTTTCACCCCAAGGACTAATTTGAATAAAATTATTTTAAAGGCCCCCAAGGGAATGGGACATACCAAAATCCAAAAGGGTAGGGCCTTTTGGGTTTTAAAACAAGAAAATTTTTAAAACCCCCCCCGGGGGGGGGCCCCTTTTTAAACCCCCGGGTTTTAATTTGAAAAAATTTTGGGGAGAGGACCAACAGACCAACTACATACCAAATAAACAAAGGTCTAAGTCTTTGATTTGACAAAAGGTTTTTGAAGTTTTTTTTTCTATATAACTCTATATAAAATTGGGACCCCCCGGGGCGGGGCTTCTTTTTACCCCGGGTAAGATTTGAAACCAAACTTGGCAAAAGGGTCACAAAGGGAATTCTACACTAAAAAATTTCCCAAAGGGCCCATGGCTTGTGGTTTTTAAAACAAAAATTTATAAAGGTTTTAAAGGGGCCCCTTTTTTTAAACCCCGGCATAATTTTAACAAACCCTTTGGTAGAGCACCCCTAGATGAAAGTCAAATACCAAATATCAAAGCCCCCATGCCCCTTTTTTTTTTGGGAAAAAAAATTTTCAAAGTTTTTTTTTTCCCATATAAGTTAATATAAAACCCTGTATTTCCCCCCTTGGGGCCAAAATTTGACCCTACGGGAAAAATTTGAACAATTTTTGGCAAGGGGGACTAGATTTATGTTTTCATACAAATAAAAAAGCCCAGGCCCAAATGGGTTTTTGGAAAAGAAGATTTTCGAAGTTTTTCCCTGTAAAAATCTAGTAAACAATGTGAAAAAAACCCCCCCAAAAGGGGGGAGCCCAAAATTTTAACCTAGGGTATAAGGGGGCTTTTTTACACTATCTTTTTTTCTACCACATTTTTAATGCAAAAAATTTTCATTAAATAAAATTTAAAAAAATACCCCAAAACGTTTTTAATCATAAATAAACCAATTGTTAGTTAACATATTTCAGCAAAAGTTTTTTTGAAATTTTTTTTTCTTTTTTAGATGAATTTTTTTTAAATTTAACTAGGGCCCCCCCCCGGGGGGGGGGGGGGGGTGGGGGGGGAAAATGTTGTATAAAAAAAAAAAGGGTTTTTTATGTAGGTTTTTTTATATAAAAACAGGTAAAGTAATTCCATTTTGAGCAAAAAATCACCAATTTTTTGAAACAAAAAATGAAAAAATTGACTTTAAAAAATAATCCCCAAGTATGTAATTTTTATGGTATTTGTTTAATTAAAAATTTAAATTTCTAGTGGTTTATTCTTCCCCTTTAGAAATTCTATAAAAATGTCCAAAGGGCCCCTTTTAAAAAAACTTGTTAAAGGACCATTTAAAATGCCATAACCAAATATCAAAGCCCTAGCTGCTGTGGTTTTGGACAAGAAGACTTTTTTTAAGTTTTTTCCTTTCGGTTGCCATGTTATTGCTCGGAAATGAAGTGTGACGTACGGACGGACAGGGCAAAAACAATATGTCTCCTGGGGGAGACATAATTAACTCAAAGATTTTAATGGAACAAAAAAATTAAAATCAAAATAATTTTTTTAATGAGGCCAGATTTTAAAAGAACACAAAGACTCAAATTTAGAAGGAAGTATTTTAATGAAACCAAAGATTCAAAATCAAAATTTTAAATGAAGCCAAAGATTGAAATTCAGAAGGAAGTATTTTAATGAAGCCAAATATTTTAAAGGAACACAAACATTCAAATGTAGAATAAAGAATTTTAATGAACCCAAAGATTTTAAAGGAACACAAACATTCAAATTTAGCATAAAGAGTTTTAATGAACCCAAAGATTCAAATAAAAATAAAAATTTTAAATGAAGCCAAAGATTGAAATTAAGAAAAAGTATTTTAATGAAGCTAAAGATTTTAAAGGAAACAAAAGATTTTAAAGGAAACGAAAGATTCAAATGTAGAATAAAGAATTTTAATGATCCCAAAGATTCAAAATAAAAATTTTAAATGAATCCAAAGATTGAAATTTAGAAAAAGTATTTTAATGAAACTAAATATTTTAAAGGAACACAAAGATTCAAATGTAGAATTAAGAACTTTAATGAACCCAAAGATTCAAAATTTAAAGAAAAATTTATAATGAAGTCAAAGATTGAAATTTAGAAGAAAGTATTTTAATGAAGCTAAAGATTTTAAAGGAAACGAAAGATTCAAATGTAGAATAAAGAATTTTAATGACCCCAAAGATTCAAAATAAAAATTTTAAATGAAGCCAAAGATTGAAATTTAGAAAAAGTATTTTAATGAAACTAAATATTTTAAAGGAACACAAAGATTCAAATGTAGAATTAAGAATTTTAATGAACCCAAAGATTCAAAATTGAAACAAAAATTTATAATGAAGTCAAAGATTGAAATTTAGAAGAAAGTATTTTAATGAAGCCAAAGATTTTAAAGGAACACAAAGATTCAAATGTAGAATAAAGTTTAATGAACCAAAAGATTTTAAAGTAACACAAATGTAGAATAAAGAATTTCAATGATCCCAAAGATTCAAAAACTAAAGATAACACAAAGATTAAACAAGAGAGCCATGATGGCCCTATATCGCTCACCTGAGTACCATTGCTCAAAATGATATGATCAAGTTTTGCCATAGAGCACACATTAAATATCATCAGGATTAAACATTTTCTTGTAACAGTCCCTTCTGACCTAGTCAGGGCCAATTTCAATACCAAGTTTGAGGGTCCTAAGCTCAAATGCTGCATTTTTGTACTAAAATAACTATTCCTTAACCTGGAAGACTTTGTGAATGAATATATCTCAGCAACATCTAATGAGATTGGTTTTAAATGTTATTTGAGATATATTCATTCACATAAAATAAAGGTAGGTAATTTGTAATAACTTCAGACAAAAGTTATCTACCCTGATTGTCCGAGTCCATCTGATGGCACAAATGACATTTCAAATCAGTATCTTCATTGGTTACTGAGATGCATCCATTTTAATTTGAAATAAAGGGAGGTAATTTGACACAAAATCAGTCCATAGCTAACTACCCTGATTGCCTCAGTCCAACTAATGACAATAATGGAATTTCAATTAAGTCCTATAAGTACTTACTGATATAAATCCATTTTGATTACAATCAGGGGAGGTAATCAGATATAAAATAACTCTGGAACCTACGATTGGATCTGATTTGTCATGGGATCCAAGATTTATTGTTTTTGAAGATATTTTGGAAGTTTGTATCAAATAAAACCATAAATGAAGTCTCTATATGGCTGAAAAAGCCAAAATAGCCAATTGTGGACCTTTAAGGGGCCATAACTCTGGAACCCATGATGGAATCTGGCCAGTTCAAGAAAGGAAGCAAGATCTTGTGGTGATACAAGTTGTGTGCAACTTTGGTTAAAATAAAACCATAAATGAAGCTGCTATTGTGCAGACAAGGTCAAAATAGCTAATTCTGGCCCTTTCAGGGGCCTTAACTCTGGAACCCATAATGAATTCTAGCCAGTTCAAGAAAGGAGCCAAGATCTTATGGTGATACAGGTTGTGTGCCAGTTTGGTAAAAATCAAATCATAAATAAAGCTGCTATTGTGCAGACAATGTCAAAATACTTAATTTTGGCCCTTTCATGGGCCATAACTCTGGTAGGCATAGGAAATAGAGATCAATATAATTGCACCTTACTAATCCTACCAGGTGTTCTGTATTACAAAAGTGATTCTCATGTGACATTTTGATACAAGCAAAACTGTATTATCTGCACTATAAAATACTTACAAGTATTTCATTTTATTATCGGCTTGTTAAAAGTTATTTTTTCACCATAATTAAGTTGACAAAATCATAGGAACCAGGTTTTGAGGGGTAAATCAAATACATATGAATAAATCCTAAATGCTTTTGTTGTGCAAAAAAGTATTATATTGTGTCTTAAACCGTTTTCATTTTCCACTCATTTGTGTAATTGCAAGGGAAGTAAACTAATAGATATCTCTGCTTATAAGTACTAGCCCAAGGCAAGAGTTGTCGTTCTTTGTGGATCACAACTTTAAATTAAATATTTAAACTTCTGTAATTGATATTAACAAAACTATCATAAATTTCACATTTGTGAAACCATTTTTGGTTATGTCAAGGACTTGGAAATCAATATCTAGACTTAATTTAATGTGTTTCTATCATTGAAAATTTTAGGGTCTATCTCTAACTCTGGAACCCATAATGGGATCTGGCCAGTTCAAGAAAGGAACTGAGATCTTATGGTGATACAAGTTGTGTGCAAGTTTGGTTAAAAAAAAATCATAAATGAAACCAATATCGTGCAGACAAGAAATTGTTGACGCACGGACTGACGACGGACGAAGGGTGATCACAAAAGCTCACCTTTCACTATGTGACAGGTGAGCTAAAAAGCCAGAAAACAAGGCAGTCTGAAGACAGCTAATTCCCCCGCCACTGTTATGGATAGTGAAAGAGTAAACCTTTGACCTTGAGCTGTGACCTTGACCTTGAAATGACATGACTGACTCATGAATTCTGCACATTGTCTTGATGAGGTGATCATTTGACCCAAGTTTCATGAAAATCCTTCAAGGGGTTTAGGAGATATTGAGTGGACACGAAAGTGTTACGGACAGATGGAAGGATGGAAGGACCGACGGATGGATGGAGACCATTCCTAAACAAGAGGGCCATGATGGCCCTATATCGCTCACCTGTGTTCAAAATACACCTAAAAATTGGAGGTACCATCCATGTTGTACCACAGAAAAGTGGTCTCAGTTTTTCCCTAAAATAATAAAAAAGTTACTAAAAACTAGAGCTATCACTAAAGGTGTTAATGTACCCTCCACCCCCCCACACCCTCCCCACCCCCCCACACCCTCCCTCGCATGCACTGACACAGTACATTGCAATTTGACGCACACAAGATTGCATAATTATGTGGACTGTATATATATAGACTGTATGTATACAGAATAGTAACAACCCCCCAAGGGCGGAGCCATATTTGAACCTAGGGTATAAGGACTTTTGACACTATCATATGCTTCTAGCCTACATTTTGAATGCAAAATTCTCATTATATTTAAACAATACCCAAATCGTTTTGAATCACATATAAACCAATGTGTTAGTTAACATATTACAGCAGAAACTGGTTTGTATTTGTTCTTATTTAGATGGTTGTTTTATTTAATCTAGGCCAGACCACGAGGGGTTGGGGGAGTGGGGGGGGAACAATGTTGTATAAAGAAAAATAGGTTTTATATGTAGGTTTTATATGTATATAACAGGGTACGTAATTCCATTTAGAGCAAAAAATCACCATTTTATGAAACAAATACTGAAAACTTGATTTTAAGAAATAATCCAAGTTTTGGTATTTTGAGGGTTTTTTTAAAAATTTAAAAATTTTTATTTCGAGGGGTTTATTCTTACCTTAAAAATTTCAAATAGAAAGTGCCCCAAAGTCCTTTGAATAAAACTTGTTAAAGGACCATTAGATGAGCCATATACCAAATATCAAACCCCCTGCTGCTGGGGTTTTTTGGAAAGAAAAACTTTTTTTTTTTAAATTTTTTTTCCCTTTCCCGGTTGCCAGGGCCCAAGGGGAGTTCTTAGGGAAATTTTCATTTTTTGGAAATTTTCTTCAAAATGGACTGGGTTTGACTGGAGGTGTTTGAGGGAAACGAGGGAAAATCACTCCCCCCAAAAAAGCTCACCCCCCTTTTAACACTTCGTGCCGGGTGAGCTAAAAAAAAATTTTAACAAAAAAAAGGCTGGGGTAAAATCAAGGGGGTCGGGAGCGAAAGTCAAGCCCACTGTTTTGGTTTGGGCTCCCAATGGGGATCATCTATTTGGGCATGCCCAATCACCCCCGTTTAAATTTTTCAACACTTTTGGGCCTAGGTTTCTCAAGCACTGTTCGGGAAATTCTGTGCCCTTGCCCTTTGATCAAGGGGCCCTTTCAAAATAAATAGGGCCATTTTACTCTGCTTTCCAATCATCCTAAAAAATTTTCCCACACTGAGGTCAAGTGGTTCTAAAAGTTTTTTTCCCCCCAAACAATGTTTTTTACATGAACGGGCCACTGTGCCCTTTTGCCTTTAATAGACGACCACTACTCTCATTTCAATCATCCTATGAATTTTTCAACTTTCGGGGTAAAGGGTGGTTCTAAATTATTATGGGAAACTGGTTATCAATGTTCAGGCCCCTGTACCTTACCTTAAGGGAAATGACCCCAAAAACAATAGGGGCCCTTTCTCTGCTTAAACAATCATCCTTTTTTTTTTTAAACATTCTGGGTCGAGGGGTTCCCAAAGTTATTAAAGGGAAAGGGTTTTTTTCCATTTTTTCGGGCCCCTGTGACCCTTGGGCCCTTTTTCACACAGTACCCCAAAAATCGTTGGGGGTCATCTACCTCATACCAATCACCCCTATTAATTTTTCAACTTTCGGGGAAAAGTGTTCCAAGTTACTGACCGGAAATTTTTTTCAAGGGTTCGGGGGCCCCTGTGACCTTGATTTTTAAAAAGGGAAAGTGACCCCAAAATCGATAGGGGTCATCAAATTTGCTTTAAAAATCTCCTTTTAAGGGTTTCAACATTCGGGTTAAAGGGTTCTCAATTTAACGCCGGAAATGGTTTTCAATGTCAGGCCCCTGTGACCTTCCCTTTTAATGGATTTCCCCCAAAAAAATCGATGGGGGTAATCAACTTTCCCATTTTACAACCCTCCTAGGGAATTTTTAACTTTCCCGGGGTCAAGGGGGTTTCTCTATTTTTGATGGGGAAAGGGTTTTTCAATTTTTAAACCCCCTTGCCCTTGCCCTTTTGGAAGAGTGACCCCCAAAATAAAAGGGGGCCCATTTACTTTTCATTTTAAAATCATCCTATAAAGTTTAAAACATTCTGGGTCAAGTGGTTCTCTAGTTATTATCAAAGGGGTTTTTCCAGGGTTCGGGGCCCCCGTAAACCTTACCTTTGACGGGGAGGGGACCCCAAAATAAAATGGGGTAAACTACTCTTCATGTTTAAAATCATCCTATGAAGTTTCAACACCCCTTTTCCAAGGGGTTCCCTCAAATTTTTGATAAAAAGGGATTTCAATGTTCGGGCCCCCCCTTGGGACCTTGACCTTTGACGGAGTGACCCCAAAAAAAAATGGGGGTCGTCTACTCCACCCCCAAAACCCTAGGAATTTTTTGAAGGTTCAAGCCCAAATGGTTCCCAGTTTTGCTGGGAAATAAAAGTGTGGTACGCGGAGGGACGGGGAAAAAAACCAAAAAGGCCCCTTTGGGGGAGACAAAATTAACTCAAAATTTAAGGGAAAAAAAAAATTTAAAATCAAAAAAATTTTTTTTAATGGGGCCAGTTTTTAAAAGAACACAAAAAACTCAAATTTAAAAGGAAGTATTTTAATAAAACCAAAAAGACAAAATAAAAATTTTAAAATGAAGCCAAAAAATTGAAATTCAAAAGGAAGTATTTTAATAAAACCAAATATTTTTAAAGGGAAACAAAAACCCTTCAAATTTTAAAATAAAGAATTTTAATAAACCCCAAATTTTTTAAAAGGGAACAAAAAACATTCAAATTTAAATAAAAAATTTTAAATAACCCAAAATTCAAAAAAAAATTTAAAAATTTTTTAAATGAACCCCAAAAAAATTGAAATTAAAAAAAGAAATTTAATAAAGCAAAAGTTTTTAAAGGGAAACAAAAAGTTTTCCAAATGAAAGAATAAAAAATTTTTAAATGCCCCCCAAAATTTCAAAAAAAAAAATTTTAAATGAACCCAAAAGATTAAAATTTAGAAAAAGTATTTTAATGAAACTAAATTTTTTTAAAAGGGAAACACAAAGATTAAAAATGTAAAATTAAGAAATTTTAAATCCCCCAAAAAATTAAAATTTGAAAAAAAAATTTTTTATAATGAAGTAAAAGTTTAAAATTTTGAAAAAAGATTTTAATAAGCCAAGTTTTTAAAAGGGAAAACACAAAATTTCAAATGTAAATAAAGTTTAAATAAACCAAAAAAATTTTAAAAGTAACACAAATGGAATAAAAAATTTTAAATGACCCCAAAATTTAAAAAACTAAAGAAAAACACAAAGATAAACAAGAGGGGCCATGATGGCCCTATTTTGGGCTCACCTAGTACCATTGTTTCAAAATGAATATCAAGTTTTCCCATAAGAAACACATTAAATATCACCAGGATAACTTTTTCTTGAAACATTTTTCCCTTCTGACCTAGTCAGGGCCAATTTCAATCCCTTTTTTGGGGGGCCTAAGCCAAATCCCTCATTTTTTTTACAAAAATAACTTTTCCCTTAACCTGGAAGATTTTAAAAAACTTTTAAAAACCCCAAAATCTCATTAGATGCTGCTGAATATATTAAATTCACATTAAAAAAAGGGTTTAGTAATTTTTTAATAACTTTCAACAAAAGAAAAACCCTACCCTGTTTGCCCCGAGTCCATCTGAGGGCACAAATGACTTTTTCAAATCAGTATTTTTTCCCCAATTTTTGGTTACTGAGATGCTTTTCCTTTTAATTTGAAAAAAGGGGGAAAGGTAATTTGACCAAAATCAGCCCAAAAGAACTACCCTGTTTTGCCTCAGCCCCAACAAATTGACAATAAGGGAATTTCAATAACCCTATAAGTATTTTACTGATATAAACCCCATTTGTTTTACAACGGGGGGAGGTAATAAATTAAAAAAAACTCTGGAACCTCCCGTTTTGGACCCTGATTTGTCGGGACCCCCAAGTTTTAATTTTTTGTTTAAGGGATATTTTGGTTTTTTGGGTTATCAAATAAAACCAAAAAAGACGTCTCTATATGGCTCAAAACCCTCTGGAACCCAAAGGGAAAACTCCATTCAAGAAAGAAACCAAGATTTTATGGTGTACGGGTTTGTGTGCCAGTTTGGTAAAATCAAAACATAAAAAAACTGTTTAATTGTCAGACAAGGTCAAAGTACTAATTTTGGCCCTTTCAGGGGGCCATAAACCTTTTGGGGAAAACCCTAAAAGGGGTCTGGGCCCGTTCAAGAAAGGAACCGGGATCTTTTTGGGTGGATCAAGTTTTTGCAAGTTGGGGGTTTAAAAAAATCATAAAAGAAACCAATAACGTGCAGACAAATTTTTTGATGCCGGAAAGGATGGACTGACGACGGATGAAGGGTGGGGTCACAAAAGCTCACCTTGGGCACTATGTGACAAAGGGGAGCTAAAAAAAAAGTTTAAAAAAAAAAAAAAATTTTTAATCCACACAAAAAATCCCTTCCAGGGAAGATAGGTCAAAATCCCCCAAAAATTTGGGTGTAAAAAAGAAAATTTTTTAAATACAGAAAAATGGCTCCCTATTTCCCCACAATTTGTAATGAAAAAGTTTAAAAATATAACCCCTTTATAGTAACCCAAAAAAAGGGAAATTTTTCCCAAAGGGACCCTGGGGATGACACTCTGTATCATGGGATGTAAAAATTTTGCCCAAATTACATCAGAAATTCCCTTCACATAAGAAGAAAAAGCTTCGGGCAAAGTCAATTTTTTATCGACCTTTTCCCCCTGTGAAACCTTTTTACCTTAATTTTAGGACCTGGTTCTTGCCATGACACTCCGTCCCCATGATGGTGAACAATTGGGGCCAAGTTTCATCAAAATCCCGAATGCTTTAAGAAAAATCTCCGGGGCAAAGTCATTCCCTTTTATCTGAAACCCTTTTGGGCCCTTAAGGGGTAAACCTTTTACCTAACATAGGGGCCTGGTTTCCCTTTCGCATGACACTTTCCCTCCATGAAAGGGAACAATTTTTGGGGAAATTTCATCTCATCCCTCAAAGCATGAAGAAAAAATATCTCCAGACAATGTCTGTGGGCGCTTTCCCCCATCCCCCTCCTTCCCCAAAAAAGTCCCCCTATTTTAAACGGGGTATAAAAAAGGGGTCTGCCCAAAAAAAACACAAGACCTGCAATGAAAAAGCCCTTTTAAACAAAGCAAAGTCATATAATGACCGTTGACCCCCCAAGGGGGGTGGGGGGCCCCTTTAAGCGAGTCATCCGAAACAGCACTCTGCAAGTCCCTCGGGGTGATAACATTTTGGGGAAGGGTTTTTTTGAAAACCTTTAAGGTTTCCCAAACGGACACAAAACAAACTGATAGAACCCCTTTTACCCCTAAGTGTGACCCTTCCCTTTAGCAAGACAAATTTCCCAAAAAATGCGCTCTCACAACAATTTTGGTTGGTGAACATTTGTGTCAAATTTTTTGGAAAAACCTTTCAAGGGGTTCAAGAGTTACAAAGCGGACACGGAATTGTAACAACGGGCAAAACCCCAGGGGATAACATAAAACGTTCCCCCTTTGGGGGGTATGAAAATAATACGTTTCCCCTTTGGGGGGAATAAAAGTATATCAAATGGTTGGGGGGGTTATGTGGGGGGGGACAAATTTCAAATAACTAAAAAAAAAAACTAATAAAAATTTTTTGGGGGAGGGGTGAGGAGGGGGCATGAAAGATAATATCAATGAATGAAGGGAACTTAAAGTAAACCCAACAAAAATTTAATTAAAAAAAGGGATTTCCCCCCCGAAAGGATTTGGGGGTAGTAATGGCAAAAAAAAATATAATCCGGCAAAAAGTTAAGGATGTTCTAAAAAAAAAATAATTTCCCTTTAAATTTTGTCAAACAATGTTTAAAAGAAAATAAAAGTTTTTAAAGGGAAAAATTAAAAAATGTATGTTTTTTTGATCCCCGACTAATGAAATTTTTTTTAATGATTTTTTTTTAAATGTAATAAGCTTTTGCTTTTAGAATAAATGGGGTTTTTTTGCAATGTGAACTTTAAGTGTAACTAGAAAGAAATAATTTTCTTCCCGTAATTTGCACCAAGTGTTGCTATTTTAAAAAGAAAAATTTGAACTTAAAAACAGATGTCCTTACGAGAGCACAATCAAGTAAGATATCTTTTAACCTTTGGGGGTGGGGGGTGGGCGTGGAAGTTGAAGGTTTTAACAAATTAAAAAAAAAAAAAAAAGGAAAGGAAATTTTTTTTTTTTGGGGGGTGGAGGGGGGGGGGGGGCGGGGGGGGCCCGGGGGAGGTTAAAAAACGCCCCATGCTGATTAATTTTTGGGTTGGGGAAAAAAAAATTAAAAAAAAAAAAAAAACCAAAAAAAACAAGAAAGTGCGTAGGGCACAGGGTGTGCCCCCCCCCCTGGAACATTTTCACAAATAAGGGGCAAAAATTTTAAAAGTTTGCCCGTCTTTAAAGGGGGATGCCCCCAACAAAAATTTTTTGCAAAGGATTTTTATTATTCAAAAGGCCCAAAACTTTTTTGGGGCCCATGGCCTCATAAACAAAAAAAAATCACTATTTTGGCTATTTCCCAAGGGGGCCCTAACTCTTAATAAAGCTAAGGGTTCTAAAGAAGAATGCCAAGTGTGCCAAAGGGCACATCACGAAAAGACTCCAGCAAAGGTTTTTCCCGAATTTACATCCAATACATTTGAGCTAGGCACATAATTAAGGGAAAAAGTGTATTTTTTTTAAATATTTCTGGGGGCATAACTTTAAAACAAGAAGGGATGAAGACCCTGGGTCGCCACCTGAGTATATTTAGCTCTGTTTTTAAATGTCAAACTGATATAAAAAAATTAAAGTCAGTATTAAAAATTTGGTCCCAAAGAAAATTTATTTTAAAAAGATTTTTTGTGCAAAACTGTGTAAATCCCAAAAATTTCAAGGTGTATCTTTTAAAAAAAAAAGTAATTGGTCAGTAGGTCAAGGTCACAAAACAAATGACATCATATTAATTTGGGGACCGGGAATTATAATTAAATAGTCTTAAATAGGGTTTAGATGATTTTTTAAGTATTTTTTTTCCCATTTTAACTCACATAAAAACTAGGTGGGGCCCCGGGGGGGGGCCCCTTTTAACCCCAGGGGGATAAAATTTTAACAATTTTTGGGAGAAGACTACTAGACAAAGCATCATACCAAATATCAAAAACCTATGTCGTATGATTTTTGACAGAAGATTTTTTTAAAACTTTTTTCCCATTAAGTCTTATAAAACTTGGGGCCCCCAGGGGAGGGCCCCCTTTTTACCCCCGGGGACAAATTTAACAATTTTTTGGGTTTAGGACCATAAGACAATGCTAAAAAACCAATATCAAAGGTCTAAAGTTGTGGTTTTTAGACAAGAAGATTTTTAAAAATTTTTTTCCTATATAAGTTTTTAAGTAAAAAATTGCGACCCCCGGGGCAGGGCCAAATTTTACCCTAGGGGGGTAATTTGAACAATTTTGGTAGAGGCCACTAATGATTTCCAAAATAAAACCAAAATTTTTTCCCCCAAAAACCCCAGGCCCCGGGTTTTTTTACAAGAAAATTTTTTCAAAGTGGTTCCCCCATGTGGCCAAAAAAAAACCCGGGGACCCCCCCCGGGGGGGGCAAAGGGGCCCAAAATTTTACCCCTGGAGGAAGATTTAAAAAATTTGGTAAGGACCACCAGATGAAGCCCACACCAGATAACAAGCCTAGGGGCCCCGTGGTTTTTGGGCAAAAAGATTTTTCGTTTTTTAGCTAGGCAGACAAAAAGGTTAAAAAGTGCATTTTTTGACTATTTCCCGGGGCATAAATCGAAAATAGGGGGGGAAGCCAGTGAAAAAAAGGAGGGGGGCGCAAGTTTATATCATATTAAGGGCTCATGCAAGGTTTTAAAAATCTATATTCCAAAAACTTTTTGAGCAAACCCTTTCACAAGGGAAAATGTGCATTTTTTTCTATTTTTAGGGGCAAAATCGAAAATAGGGGGCCCGAAGGGCCCGATTTAAAAAAAAGGGGGTACGAAAGTTCATATCATGAATTTTAAAACTCAACAAGGTTTTCATAAATCTATATCAAATATTTTTTGGAGCTGGGTTTAACCCAAAGGTAAAAAATTGAAATTTTTGACTTTTAAAGGGCCCATAACTCGAAAAAGGGGGGGAAACCCCAAATGAAAAATAGGGGGTTTGGGGCAATTATATCAGATTAAGACTCATGCAAGTTTTCATGAATCAAAACAAATATTTTTTTGAGTTAAGGCATTCAAAAGGTGAAAAGGGTGAAATTTTTGACTATTTCGGGGGCCATAATTTTGAAAATAGGGGGCAAGCCAGATGAAAAATAGGGGTACGAAATTTCATATCATATTAAAAACCCCCAACCCAAGTTTCATGGAATCAAAACCCAAATACTTTTGAGCTAGGCATTCACAAGGTGAAAATTTCTTTTTTAAACTATTTCGGGGGCCAAAACTCGGGAAAAAAAGGGGTGGAGCCAATGAAAAATAGGGGGTTGGGTGCTTTTTTCATTTTCATGATTAAGACTAAATGCAAGTTTCATGAATCATATCAAAACTTTTTGACCCTAGGCATGTCACAAGGTAAAAATGTGCATTTTAAAACCTTTTCCGGGGGCCCATAACTCTAAAAATGGGGAAGTATCTGACAAAAATAGGAGGTGCACAAGTTCTTTAATCTGATAAAACCCCCGTCCCAAAGTTTCACAAATTTATATCAAAAAACTTTTCAAGCTAGGCGTGTAAACGAACTGGGACAGACGGACGTACACATGGATCCCAGGGACAAACCAAATCTATTTTCCCCCACCACCTGTGGGGGGGACACAAAAATTTTGCGGGGGGGGGGGGGGGGATGCATGTTTGGGGGGTGGGGGGGTTTTAAAGACGGGGTGGGCCAAGGGGGGGAAAATGGTAAACTTTGCCTGTTGGGGTATATATTCAGGGAAGGTTTAAAATTTTTAAAAAAAACCCCACTTTTTGGGTGGGGGGGGGTGGGGGGGGGGAGGGGGTGTGACCAAGGCAAGGGGGTAAACCGGGGTGTGGGCCATACAAAAACCTTCACATTTTTTATAATGAATTTTCATGGTAAAGAATAAAAGAAGTTTAATAAAAAATTCAAACCATTTTGGTTGTTTTTTTTATGTAAAAATTTTGGGGTTTTTTAAAAATTAAAGGGCAAAAACTCGGAATTTAAATTTCAAAATCCAAAACAAAATTTGTGTTTGCCAACCATTTTAAATGGGACCAAATTTTTCAATTAATTTCCCTAGTTCAAAGGTCAAATATATGAAGCAAAAATTGCCAAAATTTATAAAAACCCTCCCTATTTTAACAAAAAGCCCTTTCAAAAGGGCCCAAAAATCGGGTGTTATTTTGGGAAAATCAAACGGAAACTTGATGGGGGGCCCCAAAATCTCATAGTGGTGAACAGGGAAACTTTGAAGTTTTTTTTAAAAATACTCCCACTTCCTAAAGGGCCCCGGGAAACAAAAGACACGGAGGGACACCCCCAAAAAACTATTTCCCTCCACTTTGTCGGGGGTTAAAAAAGTGAATGAAGAAATTGCCATGCAAACAAAGTCCCCAAAGGGGAAGGCACCCAAATTTTTCTCACTGAAAGTCTAAATATGAACTGAAAAATTTTTTATACAATTAGCTAAACAAAACACTTTAATTAAAATTTGAATAAATGAAAAGCTACAGTTGTTTTCACATGGAATTTTTGCCCAAATACAAAAAGTTATCATTCAAGTTATTTATAGTAACAACAAAGGGGAATTTAAACCAGTCCACAAGAAACTCTTTACCAGGTAGATATAAGTCAAAATACACTTAAAACAAAGGGACGTAATTCTACAAACAAAGATTCCACATGGTGGTGAACATTTGTGCCAATTTACTAAAAATCCCTCCATGCATAAAAAAATGCCCCTGAAAAATCTTTCGGGAAATTTTTAAACCTTTTGACCTCAAAAATTGACCGGGACTTAAAACCTAGGGACTATTTTCCTGGGCATGACAATCCCGTCTAAAGGTGGTAAAATTTTGTGCCAAATTACATCAAAATCCCCTCCATGCAGGGAGAAAAAAACTTTTCCGCATACCAGAGGTCTCCCCAATTTCCCAGGTAGAATTTCGTCTCGGGTACCATCCCAAAATATCGGGATAAATTAGAAATGGTAAAAAATTTTGTTTCTGGCCCAAAATCATTTTTGTGAAAAATTTGTGCCAGGTAAAAATTAAAACCCCTTTAAGGATTATTGATTACAGACGGCCCAGGAAAAAACCCTTTTTGCCCTTTTGACTTAAAAAGTGTGACCTTGACCTTCCCGCAAGGGCCGGGGTTTTAAACCATGAAAAGGGTTTTGTCTCACCCGGGGGAATATTTTTTCCAGGCAAAATAGGTTTTAAATCACAAAAGTTTTTGACAAACCCGGGAAAGAAATCCATTGACCTTTGATCCCAAGTGTAACCCTAGACCTTTGACTGGGGGTCCGGGGTTTTGCACATGGCACGTGGCCCTCATCGGGGGAACCCTTTGTCCCCAGAAAATATTAAAACCCCTTCAAGGATAACAGAGTTTTTGGACCAAACGGAAAAAAAAGCCCTGTTGAACCTTTCCAAATTTGTGACCTTGACTTTTGAGCTGGGGGTTCCGGGTTTTGTGCTTTAAACACTCTCTAAATCATGGGAAAAATTTGTGCCAAGTAAATTTAAAACCCCTAAAAGGGAAATGACGGGGTTTAAATGGACCGGCCCGGGGAAAAATTTCCCTGTTGACCTTTGACCCCCAAAATTGTGACCTTGCCCTTAGAATACCCGGGAAACCCGGACACAAAACTGCGACGGACAATGGAATGAGGGAGGGAAAAACCTTTTTCAAATAGCCCCCCAAAAAATTTGGTTTTGAACCAAAAAGGGGAAAAACAAAGCTGTCGGGGGGACAGCAACGCTCGACCATTCAACACCCTTGCCTAATTGAGGGGAGGGGAGGGGATATGATGCAACTTTTAAATACTAAAATTTTAAAAAAGGAATGGGGTGTAATGTGGGGACAATGTGGGTGTGTCTCTATATTTTGGGTGACCGAAATTTTTTAAAATTAGTGTCAAAAAAAACACAATGCATGCTTTTTTAATTCAAGCCCAATTAACTATTAAAAAGGGACATTTTCTGTCTATATTAAAAACAAGAGCGCCATGAAGGCCCAGTATAAACTCCCCCGGACCTAGTTAAATATCCCTGGAAAACCTAGTATTAAAAATTAACCCGGTTTTCATGAAAAAAAGCATTCGGAAAACCATATTTTATAAAAATTAAAATAAATTTTTTTCCAATGATTTTTGACCAAAGTGCCCCTATTTTTGCATTAGCTACCAATTTTAAATATCACCTAGGGGCCCAAACATTCTGAAAAAAAGTCATGAAGGTCATTTACAAAAGGTAAACAAAATTTTTCAACAAACCCTGCCCAGGTACCAATTTTTTATCTCGGAGGGACGAAAAAGTTAAAACCATCTGATAGAAAACAGGGCTTATGGAGGGGTTAAAAAGGGGCTTTTTTATGATGTGACAATTACTTAGTTTTTGCCCAAGAAAACCCCAGAAAAAAACTTTTAGATTTCCTGAAAAAAATGGGGTAAAGTATTCCCAAAATGAAACCAAAAAGTCCCCTACGGAAGGCAAAAAAATTTCCACTGTTATTTAAAGTAACAAAAAAGGGGAACTAAATTTTGCTTTTGTAAAAAACATGTCCCCCCCAAGGCAAAGTCCTATAGGCAAAAATTTTTTTCCCATATGGGGGTCGGGACAAAAGGGTCAAAGAGACACGAGGGTTGGGCCTGCAACAGGATCATCTACCGGGCATGTCCATCCCCCCCGCTAAATTTCAACACTTTTGGCCCTAGTGGTTCTCAATCGCTGTTCGGGCTCCTTGACCTTGCCCTTTTTGATCAAGTAAACCTAAAAAAAAATGGGGGGGCACAACCCCCTGCAGCCCCAATCACCAAAATAAATTTTTTCAAAAATTCTGGGTCAAGTGGTTCCCCTAAATTGTTTGGGAAAATGGTTTTCAATTTTCGGGCCCTTTTCCTGTAAACCTTGCCCCTTGAGGAGGGCCCCCAAAAATCAAAAAGGGGTCATCAAACTCTTCCTGACCAATCATCCTTTTAAAGTTTCAAACATTCTAGGTCAGGGGGGGGTTCCAATTATTTTCCAAAATGATTTTACATAAAACCGGGGCCCGGGCCTTGACCTTTAAAGACTGACCCCAAAAAAATAGAGGCCCAACTCTGCATTTTCCCAAATCATCCTATGAAGTTTCAAACATTCTGGGTCAAGGGGGTTCTAAAGTTACTGCCCGGGAAAATGGTTTTCAATGTACGGGGCCCCCGGGACCTTGTTTTTTTTAACAGAGTGACCCCAAATTTATCAATGGGGGTCATTTTTACTTTGCATTACAACATCCATGAATTTTTTCCAACTTTCCCTTGTCAAGTGGTACCAAGTTATTAAAACAAAGGGGTTATCAAGGGTTCGGGGGCCCCTGTGACCTTGACCTTTAAGGGAGTAACCCCAAAAACAATGGGGGTCTTTATTCTGCATGAACAAAAAACCTATGAATTTTCAACATTCGGGGTCGAGTTTTTTTGAAAGTAACTGCCCGGGAAAATTGGTTTTCAATTTTCAGCCCCTGTGCCCTTTGCCCTTTTAACAAGTGCCCTTCCCAAAAAATTAAAAGGGGGGGTCATCTACTTGCATGTCCAATCTTCCTTGAATTTTTCAACTTTCTTTTCCCAAGGGGGGTACTCAAGTTATTGTTTGGGAAGGGGGGTTTTCAATTTTTCGGGCCCCCTTTCCCCTTGCCCTTTTTAGGGAGTGCCCCCCAAAAACAAAAGGGGGAAAATCTATTCTACATCCCAAATTTCACCCCTTGAATTTTCAACTTTCTAGGTCACGGGTTCTCCAGTTTTGAGGGGAAAAAGGGTTTAAATTTGTTCGGGCCCCTTTTGACCTTGACCTTTGACGAAGTGACCCCAAAAACAATGGGGCATCTACCTTAAAAGACCAATCACCCTATAATTTTCCCAATTTTTCTGGGTCAAGGGGTTCTCTAGATATTATCGAAGGGGGTTTTAAAAGGGTTAAATCCCCCTGTGCCTTGACCTTTGATGGAGGACCCCCAAAAAAAATGGGGGTCATCTGCTTTTTCAAGACCAACCCTCCATTAATTTTAAACATTCGGGGTCAAGGGGGTTTCTCTAGTTTTTTGGTTTGGGAAATTGGTTTTTAATTTTTTCGGGGGCCCCCTTTTGCCTTGCCCTTTTGAAAAGATTTGACCAAAAAAACAATAGGGGTCGTCTACCCATCAGCCCTAAAACCCCTATGAATTTTTTAAAGGGTTTTCTAGGAAAAGGGTTTCTCCGTTTTTGGGCCGGGAAAAGAAGTTTTGAGGGAGGGACGGGGGGCGGACGGGGCAAAAAAAAATATGTTTTCCCCCCCCCGGGGGGTGGGTGGGGGGGGGGGAGACATAAAAAACCCCAAAAAAAAGGGGGTCATGTTTGACCCGGGATCGCCCCACCTGAGAAATTATGACTACATTTTTAAAAATTTGTCACACAAAGATAAAATATTAAAAATCAGTGGGTTTCCACATTAAATGGTCAGTGAAATTCAGTTTTAACGTTTTGGTGTGAAAAAACGGTGAAATGTCATAAAAATTTCAAGGCGTATCTTAAAAAAACAAGAAGTGGGTCAGTAGGTAAAACCGTCACGCCCAAGTACATCATTTTAAATTTGGGGTCATCGGGAAATTAAAAATTTAAAACAGTTTTGGGAAATGGGATCAATGATTTTTTTTCCAAATAACTCACAACTAAGTGCCCCCGGGGGGGCCCTTTTTTTAAAACCCCCCAGGGGCAAAAATTTAAAAAATTTTGGGGAAGGACAACAGAAAAATGAAACAAAACCAAATATCAAAACCTGGGTTTTTAGGGTTTTTCCAGACAAAAATTTTTAAACTTGAATAATAAATAATATAAAACTTGGGACCTCCCAGGGCAGGGTTTTCTTTTAAAACCCAAGGGGTACAATTTGAAAAATTTTTTGGTTGAGGCCCAAAACAATGCTCCCAAACCAAAAAAACAAGGGTCTAAGTGGGGTTGTTTCCGAAAAGAAGTTTTTTAAAAACTTTTTTCCAAAAAGGGTTTTGGGAAAATTTCGGCCCCCCCGGGGGCGGACCAAAAAATTTGCCCCTAGGGGATAATTTAAAACAATCGGGGTAGGGGACCACTAGATGATGCTAAAATACTGTCCAAATATCAAACCCTGGGCCCTTTGGGGTTTTTGGAACAAGAAGATTTTCAAAGTTTTCCCTTTAAGTCTAAAAAACCCCATGTGCCCCCGGGGGGGCCCAAATTTTTGACCCTAGGGGATAATTGAACAATTTTGGAAAAAGCCCCACTAGTTTAGGGCAACCCCCAAAAATATCAAAGCCCGGGCCCAAAGGGGGTTTTTTTACAAGAAAATTTTCAAATTTTTTCCCTATATAAAAAAATAAAAACCAGGGTGCCCCCGGGGGGGCCAAAATTTGACCCTGGGGGGAAAAATTTGAAAAATTTTTGAAAGAAAACCCCCTTTGGGAAAAGGGGGCCCCACCCAAAAAACATTCCTGTGAATTTTGGGGTGAAATTTCTGCCCGGGGTTTTTTCAAAAAGAAGATTTTTTTGAAATTGTTGACGCCTACACACGAGGGACACCAAGGGGTCACAATGGGCTCCCCTTTGGGTCACTTCGTGACAGGTGAGCTAAAAATCTAAAAATTAAAAGCCACCAAACCCTTGTGACCAGGTGGTTTAGGTAAAAAAACACCAAAAAATTTGGAATGTAACTTTCCCAAATTTGGGACCACGAAAAAAGGGCTCGTTTTTTTACCTACGCCCAGTGGGAAAGTTAAAAATAAAGCAATTTAAGTAAAAACAAGGGGAAAAACTCTAAAAAAAAGGGGGGCCCTCAGGGTGGAGAAAAATTTGTGCCAAGTTACATCAAAACTCAAAACCCCCTCCAGGGCCTTAAGCGGGGGGAAGGGTCTCCGATCATCATTCTTGAATTGGACCTTTGACCTCTAATGTGCCCTTTGACCTTAGATCTAAAAAGCCCTGGTTTTTTTGTGTAAGAAAATTCGCCCTCATGGTGGTGAACATTTGTGAAAAATTTAACATCAAAGCCCCTTTCCATGCATAAAAAAGAAATATGCCGAATAAAGTCATTCTTGTACGCCCTTTTTGGGCCCCTCAAGGGGGTGACCTGACCTTAAACCTGGGGGACCGGGTTCTTGCCATATGGTGAACACTTTGCCAAGAAATTTGCTAAAACCCCTTTTAAAAATTTGTTTGAGTTACAACGGGGACAGAAAAAAAAACCCCTTTTGGGCCTTTTGACTTTTTTGACTTAAAAGTGTGACTTACATTTCAGCTAAGGGCCCCGGGTTTTCCCGTAGGACCCCTTTGCCCCCTTTTCAGGGGAAAATATTTGTGCCAAAGGATTTTTAAAAATGTTTTGCATACAAATTTAACAGCCCAAACCCAAGGGAAAAAACCGAAATTTAAACCTTTGAACCCCCAAGCAAGACCTTGCCCTTTAAGCTAGGGTTCTGGGGGTTGGGGCCCGCCAAAAATTCCCTTATAAAGGGAAAAACATTTATCCCAAGTAAAAATGTAACCCCCTTGATAAAATGACAAAATTTAAAAGGAAAGGGACGGAAAAAAACCCTTGGGACCTTACCTTTAAAGCGGGGGAAAAGGGTTTTTGTGCAAAACCCACGTCGTCTCATCAGGGGAACACTTTTTCCAAGTAAATTTAAAACCCTTTTAATAATGCCCGAGTTAGGGAAACCTGGCCCAAAAACAAAACCCCTTTTCTTTTCCATGAAAAAACATTTGACTGAAAGTGTGACCTTGACCTTTGACGGGGTTCGAAAATTGGGGCAAAACAAAAATGTCTTTTTATAAGCTATATTTTGGGAAAGGGTAATTTTAAAAAAAAATTCCCTTTTATTGAGGGCAATTTTAATGGACTGGACAAAAAAAAAGGGGCCCGGGTTGACCTCCAACTGTGACCTTGACCTTTGAGCCAGGGGTCCCCGGTTTTTTGCATGACACATAAACTCATCATGGGAAAACATTTTTTCCAAGTAAATTTAATTGATTTGTTTTGGGGTTTTTAAAGGGTGCCCCAAAACACATTAAAAATTTTGGGCCGCCAAACAGGACTAAAAATTTTTGTTTCACACCCTCATTTACCATCAAAAAAAAAATAAAAACATGGGGTTTGGAATCAAAATTTCATACCGGCTGGAATCACAGAGTTACAGAAAAAACCCAAAGTTTTAAGCCCCAATTTTTTTTTAATGTTTTTTGGTGAAATACGGGAAAAATACAGTGAGATAAAAACCCCGATATCACTCAAAAATGCCAAAATTTTTTTTTTTTTTTCCAGATAAATTACCCCCTTTGAAAAAAAATTTTTTAAAATTAACCCCCCCCTTTGGTTTCCCTTTTAAAAAATTACGGGATTATACTAATACCCCAACCCAATACAGGAGCCCCAAAACTGCTAGACAATCCTATATAAAAAGGGCCTAGTAAAAAATTTAAATTTTTTGAAAAAAGAAAAAATTGCTACCTTTGTCGCGGGGTTTTGCTAGCCCTTTGGGGCCTTTTCATGTAGCAACAGACATGGGGGTTTTCCTCTACTTTTTTTTCCTTTGGGGTTCACTACCCCGGGTTTTAGTTTTTTACTGGAAAAAACAAAAACAATTTTTTTTAAAAAATTTTGTTTCCCAGTTCTTTAATTAAATACCCCCTCCCCACTTCTATGGCCCCCTTTTTGTGGTCATTTCCCACCCAAACCCCAAGCCCAGCCAAAATTTTTTTGTTAATTCCCTCCATTTTGGGTATGTCGAGCCCCAAGACAATATTTCCCTAGCTTTTTCTATTGAATCCATAAAGATTTTTAATTCTGCAGCTTGATTTTCCAAGGGTTTAACCCAATTCCACATTTTTTTTAGTTTCTAGTGTTTTTTTTTTTTTAATCTCCCTTCAGCTTGGGGTTTTTGGAAAACAAAGCAACTTCCGGTTTTTCCCAACAAAACTACGGTTGACCCGAAAATTTTTTAAATAAGCTTCTACTTAACTCCCGGGCATTTGCCCAATGCCCTCTTTTTAGCCCAAACGGGGGTATTTTTACAAAAAAATTTTTAAAGGCATTTTTTTTTTTTTAAAAACAAAAGGGCGTTGTGTTGATTTAAAGAACCAATCACCAAAAAACGATATTAATGTGCCTAATTTGCCCCATGGTAATTTAGGATGTACAATGAAAACAGGGTACTTAAATAAATCCAAATTTCCTCAAAAAATATTGGATTTATATGAACTTTTTATCACTAATAAACAAAAATTCTTTGATTTTTCACAAACTACATAAAAAAAAAAAAAATTTTGTTTGTTGCAGTGAGATATCGAAATATATCATCACCGAAAAGGGGAGAAAATTTCGAAAATTTTTCCACTAAAGGCTTCCGCCTTCGTAAAAAAAATTTTAAATTGTCCCCCTTTTAATCGGTAAAGAATTTTTTTCGATATCTCACTGCAAACAAACAAATATCCTCTATTTAGTCCCCTTTAACAAAACCCCTTCATGAATGACGGGTTATGGACCGTACACAAACTTGAAAAAGGGATGGACGGAATGTCCAAAAAAAAAGGGGGCATTCCTAAAAGCCTTAAAAACGGGTTTTTTTAAACCAAGGGGACTAAAAACCATTCGGTACGGGTTTCATTCATGAAACAGGGCATCTGGTGTACTGGTATTTTTTTTTTAAAGGTTTAACCTACAGACCTAGTTAAGACATAATATGACCCTGTTACAAATTTGCCCTAGATTTAATACAGATAGATCATTCTAACCATGTTTGTGAAGATCAGGAAAAATGTGGCACCTTGATTCAAAATTTTTGGACAGGGGGGAACTAGTTTTTTTTTATTTCTGAAAACCCTGTTTCAAATTTCCCACCTGGGATTCACGAAGAAATTAAGAATTCAAAAAACTTCAATGAAGCCCCTTAAAACCAGAAGAAAATTTTGGTCTTTACATTTTTTAACAAGAGGGCCATGAGGGCCCAATATCACTCCCCAGAGTTGTCTGGCCTACTGACCTGTTTTTAAATTTTTATCTAAGATCAAAGACAAAATTCGACCAAGTTCTTTGGAGTCAAAACCCGTTTCCCTTTTTAGATTTTCCAAATTTTTTTCCTTTGCTTTGACCAAATTGTGACCCTATTTTTTTTGGCCCCCAAAGGGCCCCAGATTAAAACTGGACCTAGAGATCATAAAAGACAAACATGTTGCAAATAGATGTTCAAAAGTTTTCCCTGATCTGGCTTTTCTGAACTTTGTCTTTTTACCCTACAAGACCCCGTTCAAAACTTTACCTAGAATCAAACAAAAACAAACATTTTTGACAAAATTTCATAAATATTTGGTCACAAATGTGGCCTTTTAAATGTTTTAAAAACTTTTCCTTTGGGTCTTGACTACTGACCTATTTTTGGAAAACCCCCCATGACCCAGACTCAAACTTTACCCGACCAACATCAGGGACCAACTTCTAACCAAGTTCCATAAAGATTGGGTCACAAAATTCACCCTTTTCCCCGCGGTCCCCAAGCTTTTCCTTTTTTTTTGACCAAGTGACCTAAAATTTTTTTACCCCCCATGATCCAGAAATTTGGGAAATTGACCAAAACATCTTTAAAAAACATTCTGACTAATTTTCATGAGTTTTTTAAACTTTTAAACCCCGGTTTTTTAGTGTTAATTTAAAAATTTTCCCTTTTATCTGACCAAATGGGCCTAGTTTCTGACCCCCCATGACCCCGTTTCAAACTTTGACCTAACAGACACCAAAAAAAACAATTTCCATGTGTTTTACAAGGCAAATTGGGCGCATGAACCCCATGCCGAAAGGAGGGCCCGGGCCATTGACCGGTCACAAAGCTCCCCTTTAGCACCTTTGTGCCCCGGTGAGCAAAAATAGCAATCAAAAGTTTTACGGGTTTTAAAAAAAAGTTTATGCTTTCCTAAAACTTATTCCTTTTATAATCAAATTTTTTGAAAAAAGATTTTTCACTTGTGTTTTTTTTAATTTTGGGAAAATAAAACCACCTAAATCTTAAAAGTTACCTTGCCTTTTAAAGCTTTTTTATTACTTAAAAAAAGTAATAAATAATTCCAGAAGGGGTTCATGGGCCCTGAAGTGTACAGAAATTTTTGGGGCATGGGGAAAATTTTGGAGAACATGTGAAATTTTTACATAGCGCAATATTTTTTTAAAATTCAGAATAAAGGTTTAAACAGTGCTTTTTCCAAAGAAAATTTTTACACACACGGGGCATTTTTTATGTATAAAAATTTAATTTAAAAATTCCAATTTATCGGGTTTCTTTAATCCTTACCCCTCCTCTAAATTTTTTCAAGTTTAAAAAAAAACCCCAAAAAACTACTTTTCAAAAATCATTTTTACACCAAAATTAAAGTCAAATTTTTAAAGGTTTTTGTGTGTGTTGTGCATTTACTGTTAAAAAATGTTTTCATGGTGTGTGAAAATGGGGTCAAAATGACTGTTTTAAAAACATTTTTTAGAGGAAACAATGTATGGCAGAACCCGATTTGGGGGGAAACAAAAATTTTTTAACATTACAACAGAAGTGTTTTAAAAATTTTAACCCTTAACCCTTTCTCCCTTTCCCATAATGAACTGGGCCCAAAATTCCAATTTGGACAGTGTTTAAAAAAAAATAAAGACTGAATGGCAAACAGAACAAAATGATCAACTGCACAGATTTGCAACATCCTGATCTAACCCCGGTCGCAAAGGCAAATAATTGTATCCACAAAGGGAAGGGGTTAAAGACCCAAAAAATAAAATTATGGGGAGGCCTTCTTTGGGAAAGCATTGGTCAGCCCATTCCGAGGTTTAAAAACCCATATACATTTAAATTGATAATTTTTAATTTGCCCCATTCTCCCCCCTATGTTTCCCCATCCCGAAATTTCCTACACATATCGTACCATGAAAACATACTGAGATTTTTATTTTTTCCCTTTTCATTTAACTAAAAGAACACATAAAACAATCTAAGCTGAAAGAGGTAGAGAAGAAAAATGCTTTTGTTTAAAAACAAAGAGCTGTTTTTAAGGCTGCTAATGTTGGACTATTCAAATTGTTGTCACAGAAGCAGGGAAAAATTTCCCTAAAGGGTTTAAAAAAAACCCCTTTTGGGTTTTCCAAACCCGTTTCTTCTTTAGTTTTGGGGGGTAGTAAAATTTCATCAAAAAATTTAAACAGAAGGGTTTTAAAATTCAAAAGGGGGAAAAAATTTTGCAAAATACAAGTAAAGTTATGGGCCCTTTATGCTATGGGCCAAGGGTTTTTTTAGACCAAAAAAAATGGTGGAGTTTAAATTGAAAATTTGCTTTAATTTTTGAGACAGTTTAAATTTCATTGCAAAAATTGAAACCCCTTTTTTGAATCCAAAAGGGGGGCCCAATTTTCCCAAAAAGCAAAGTCCAGAGTTATGGGGCTTGAGGGTAAACACCCAAAAATTTTAATAAACCAAAGATACCCTGTGAAGTTTTCAAAATTTAAAATCTGCAAAAAATTTTCAAATTTAATTTTAAAATGTCAGAGGTTTTTTGGGGCTTGACCCTGAGAGGTTTGTAATTGACCTGGAAATAGAAAGAATAAGTTTCAAAGCTAAATGCCTTTAACTAATGGCTATATGTACTTGTAAGCAAAACTTTAACCAGAATTTTTTAAATCCCCAAAGGGGGGATAATTTGATTTAAAATGCTTTTTTTGGTTATGGGGCTTGAACTATCACCTACATTTTTAACCCCGGGAAAACACATCAAAAGAAAAAAGTAAGTTTCAAAGCTGTATTCTTTTTAAATGAAAGCCGAAAGTAAATCTTTTAAACCCAAAGGGGGACGCGGATTTCCAACCCAAAAGGGGATAGGATTCGAAAAATAGTCAGCAAAAAAAAACCAGGTAAAAGCACTTCCAAAATAAATGACTGTAAAAGGATTATCGGACTTTTTAGACACAGTATCAATATTTCAAAACAAACTTTTGAGACATTTTTTTTGTAACTTATCACTCGAAAAAAAACCCCAAAAAAACGTACATAGAGGATATTTGTTTGTTTGCCCTTGGGGATAACCCAAATAAATTTATCACCGATAAAGGGGGACAATTGAAAAATTTTCCCCCAAGGCGGAGCCGATGAAAAAATTTAGAATTGTCTCCCTTTCGGGGATGATAATTTCCCAAACTCCCGGCAAAAAAACAAATTTTTTTTTTTTATTTTTTTTAGTTTTTTGAAGATCCCCAAAAGAATTTTCTTTTTTATTACGTGCATTTAAAGTTTATATAAATCCCCTATTAAAGATGAAAACGGGTTTTTTTTAAGCTACGTGTTACAATATTACTTTCCCCTTTAAAAAACCATGGACACTTTGGCACATTAAAATCGAAATTTGGTGGGTTAAAGGGTTTATTAAAAAACAACCACCCAATTTTTTTTTTAAAACAAAAACTGCATTTTAAAAATTTTGGTAAAAAATACACAGTCAGCGGGCCAAAAAAGACAATTTAAAAAATCCGGGAGTTAAGTAGAGGCAATTTTAAAACTTTTTTTGGGTCAATCCGTCAGTTCGTTGAATAAACCCGGGAAACTTGCTTTGTTTACCAAAACCAAAGCTGAAGGGCAATTAAAAAAACAACCCCGAAAAATCTAAAAAAACTGTGGAAAAATGCGTAAAATCCCCTTTGGGAAATCCAAACTGCAGAAATTTAAAAAATCAAACCCTGGAAATTTAATTGAAAAGCTAGGAAAATTAAGTCAGGAACGGGAAAGCAAAAAAAATGGGTGGAAGTTTTGGAACACAAAGGCTGGGCTTGGAGTTGGGGTGGGAAAAATACTTTCCCACGAAATGCGGGTATTACTAAAGGTTTTATTTATTCTTGTGATAATTAAAATAAACAACAACCAAAATAAATGTGCTGTCCCCCATAAAATCTACCACATGAAAGTGAACCAAAGGAAAAAAATAGATAGAGGAAAAAAAAACAAAAAGACAATAAAAAGCAACCAAGCTGACAAAGGTAAAAATTAATTTTTTTTTGCAAATTTAATTTTAGCCGGGGCCCGTTCTATATAGGATTGTCAAGCAGTTCTTTACTGGGGTAGCTCGAGTATTAGTATAATCCAGAAATTTTAAAGGCGCAAAAGGGGGGTAATTAAAGAAAATTTTCAAAGGGAAAATAATTAACTGGAAAAAAAAAAGTTCGGCACTGTGAGGGATACGGTTTTTATCTCACGGGTATTTTTCCCGTATTTCCCCCCAATAAGCATAAAATAAAAATTGGGTATTTTTTTCATAAGAACCGTAAATCTGCACATAAATTTTCTTATCCTCAAACATTTTATCTGATTTTTTTAAATGTGGTTTTTTAATTAACATTGCCAAATTTAAATTTAATTCGAAATTTTTGACAGAAAATTAATTAAGGGATACGCAAAATAACTGTAAAGATTAATTTTTAAAAAATCAATTTTTTAAAAAACAAAAAGGACCATGTTGGGCCCCCAATCGCTCACCCCCCTTCCCACATGCCCAGTTCTGAGTATAAGTCTTTTTTTCTATTATTTGACAAGGGACCCAGTTTTTTTAGCTCATGTGACCCAGGGTTTTAACTTTACCTAATAAATTTTCAAGATAAAAATTCCCCGACCCCAAAATTTTTATGAAGATCCATTGAAAAATAGGTCTCCCAGAGGGTCACAAGGTTTTTTTTATTTTTTGACCCATTTTTTGAAACCCATTTGGGGCCCCAGTTTTTTGAAGGGATGGGACCCTGCTTTGAACTTTAAACCCGATAACACAAGGGGAACATTCTCACTAATTTTTCATGAAAATCTCCCTGAAAAATATGGCCTCTAGAGAGGGGCACAAGGTTTTTCATTTTTATACCCACTGGCCCAGTTTTTAAACCCCATGTGACCCAGTTCAAAACGGGCCTAGATACATCAAGGTGAACATTAGATCAATTTCATGAAGATCCATTGAAAAAATGGCCCTAGAAAGATTTAAAAATTTTAAAAAATTTTAGACCTACTGACCTAGTTTTTTTTACCGCATTGCCCCCGTTTTAAAAAATTGACCTAAATATCCAAAAAAAAATGAACAATTTAGACCAACTTTTTTACAGATCCCCTGAAAAGTGTGGCCTCTAGAAGGGCACAAAATTTTTTTTTTTATTTGACCTACTGACCCTTTGTTTTTTTTTGGCATGGAACCCCGTTTCAAAATTGGGCCCTAGATACATCAAAGTGAACAATTTGACCAAATTTTTTTGGAGATCCATTCCCAAATAAAGGGCCCCTAGAGAATTTACAAGGTTTTTTTCTATTTTTAACCCACTGACCTAGTTTTTGACCGCACATGACACGTTTTAAACTGAAACCCAGATATCTCAAGTTTCATTCAGACCAACTTTCAACAGAACCCATAAAAAAAAAATGGCCTTTAAGGGCAGGGCACAAGGGGGTTTTTCCCATTTTTTGACCTACTGACCTAGTTTTTTGATGGCAATGACCCCTTTCGAACCCGGCCTAAAAATATCATCAAGATGAAAACTCTGACCAATTTTTATGAAGAACTCAAAGAATATATGGGCCCCCTAGAGAGGGGCACAAGGTTTTTTTTATTTTTTTAAACCCACTGACCTAGTTTTTGACCGCAAAGGGGACCCATTTTTTTAACTTGACCTAGATAAACATCAAGATGAAAAATTTAGAAACCCAAATTTTCCCAAAAGATCCCCATGAAAAATATGGCCTTTTGAGAGGGCCAAAAAATTTTTCTTTTATTTTACCTACTGACCAGTTTTTTATGGCACTGACCCAGGGTTTTAAAAATTGAAACCTTTGAAAATCAACAAGGTGAACGTTCTAACCAATTTTTCATGAAGATCTTGGAAATATATGGCCTCTAGAGAGGTCCCCAAGGGTTTTTTTTTAAATTTTTTGAAACCCACTGGGCCTAATTTTTTTTAAAGGCACATGACCCCCGCTTCAAAATTTACCTGATATCATCACGGGAACATTCTGACCAATTTTCAAGAAGATCTTTTGAAATATATGGGCCCCTTGGGGAAGGGCACAAGAAATTTTTTTTTTTTAGACCTACTGACCTAGTTTTTTTTATGGGACGTACCCCCGTTTCAACTTTACCTAGATATCACAAGAGAACCCTTCGACCAACTTTTATTTAAAATCCCCCTGAAAAATGTGACCTCAAAAGTGGGGCACAAGCAAAAAATTTTAAGGACGCACGACGGAAAAACCCCGCCTTTTACAAAAGCTCACCCTTTTCCCCTTGTGACAGGTGGCTAAAAACGACTTTTTCAGGTCCCTATAAAGTGCCCCTAAAGGGATCATATATGAAACCATCCCCGCTTTTTTTAAAATTAAAAACACAGAGAAATTTTTTAAAAGTCAGTCCTGAAAATTTAAAATTTTTAAATATATTGGAACATTTTTATTTTTAAAATTACTTTTACTCCAGTAAAACCCTTAAGCTTTATTTACAGGGGTTTTTTTTTTTAAAAGGGCCCCCTGGTTTTTTTATAATGGTGACAGATTGAATCCAAACCAACAGAAAACAGGCCAATTAATGACAAAGGGCCACAAATACTACTTTAAAATTTAAAGACCCACTATTACCGGGGACCTACTTTTTTCCCCCCACAAAAAAATAAAAAAACAAATTTTTATAACACAGGGAATAACAGTTCGGGGGGACAATTTAGGCCCCCGTTTTCACTTTATGTATATACAAATTTGGGGAAAAATAGAGCTATCACTAAAGGTGAAAGAAAGTACCCCCCCATGCACTGACCCCAGTACTTTCAATTTTATGCACACAAAACTGCATAAAAAATTTTTGGACTGTATGTATATAGACGGGATGTATACGTAAGTAACAAAAAAAAAAAATCCCCCCCAAATATGCAGAATTTTTTTATCTAAAGAATGTAAAACACCAGGGAAAACTAGGGTTTGACTGATCACTTTTGTGAAAGGGTTTTAAAATTTTGCGAAGGGTTTGGTAATTAGGGATGCACAAAATTGGGATAATTTAAATGTATTTCATAGGATGGTTTAAAAAGAAACAAAGCCCATAACTTTTGCAAATTTTTGGCGGGTGAAAAAACCTAACAGGCCCCCCTGCACAAATACTGTTTTTTCTGATTTCTTGTGTGAAAATTTTTATTAAATTGTTTCCCAAAGGGAAAGAGGAGAATGGGCGCCAAAAAAAATTGTGTCTATGTATTTTTAGTATAGGAACAAAAAAACAAAATCCCCTAAAATCGGGAAATTTTTTTTTCAAAAGAAACCCAACATCCCCAGGGACAACTACTGTTGGTACTGATCACTGTGGGGAAGGTTTTATTAAATTGGGGTCAAAGGGGGTGGGAAAAGAAGGGGGCACACAAGATTGGGGTCCAGAAAATAGAAAAGTAACAAAAAAAAAAATCACATAACTTTTGCAAATTTTTTTTTTTAAAAGAAACCCAAACCAAAGCCCCAGGGACAACTACTGTTTGGGACTGATCACTTTTTGAAGTTTCAAATTTAAAATTTTGGGCAAGGGGATGCGGAAAAGAGGTACGCACAAGAATTTTTTTTCTATGTATTTTACTATATAGTAAGTAACAAAAAAAAAAAGTCCCATAACTCTGCAAATTTTTTTTCTAAAAGAACCCTTAAAAACCCCATTCACAAAAAACTGTTTGGTACTTTATCACTTGTGGGAAGTTTCAATTAAATTCTGCAAGGGGGTAAGGGGAAATTGGGGGGCCCCAGGGTTGCGTCTACTGACAGAAAACCAGACGGACAGACAGACAGGGCAGCCCAAAAACCTTAAACCAGTATACCCCCCCCCTTTCAACTTTGTTTTTGGGGGGGACAACTAACCCTAGCAGCTAAAAATTTTTTTCCCTGTCCCGAAATACAGGGTACAACTATTTTAAATTTTAAAAATTAGGTAAAATAAATGGGGGTTTGGAGATTCTGTTTAATAAAAATTTTTTTTATTCTTTGGTTTTGGGAGCTCCTATTTTTCGAAAACATACACTCTGAACAAATAAAAAACTAGGGGCAACACTAAAAAGGGGGTGAATGTACCCCCCCCCATGCACTGACACAGTACATTGAATTTTTACACACACAAGAAATGGGGATAATTATGGGACGTATGTATACAGGATAAAACAAAAAAAAAAGACCCCTAAATAGGGAGAATATTTACCCAAAAGAATGTAAAAAATGCACCATGCCAAAAAGGGTTGGGGACTGATCACTTGTGGAATTTCATTAAACAGTGTTTCAAGGGGTTTTGGGAATTAGGCACGCACCCAAATTGCATACAAAAATGTAAGGGGGGTGGGGGGGGGGGGGGGGGGGGGGGGGGCAAGGGGGGGTTTAAGGGGGGGGGGGGGGGGGGGGGGGGGAAAAAATTTTAAAAGAACAAAAACAAGGTTTATATCTTGGGAATTTTTGGGGGTAAAGGGGGTAAAGATTGGGACAAATTGTTTTTCGATATTTGGGAACAAAATTGGCAATAAAGGGAGGAAAAATTTTCCCCCGAAAAACAAACAAGGCATTCCAAATTGGTGACCCCCCAACCACAAGAAATTTCAAAATTTTGGACCTTTTAAATTTTTAAAAAATAACTGTATTTTATAAAATATGTTTAAAAAAAAAAAAAGTCCCATAAAATATGCAGAATATTTATCTAAAAAAAGGGTGTAACAAACCCCATGCACAACTAAAGGGGGGGGGGAAATGATCACTTGGGGAAGTTTTTATTTAAAAAAAATGGTAAAGGGGTTTGGTAGTTAGGCACGCACAAGGGTTTCATATGCAGACGGAAATTTTCCCTATTGTTTCCCAAAAAAACCCAAGTCCCGTATATGTTTTAAAAAAAACAAAGTCCCATAACTCTGGGAATTTTTTTCGCTGAAAAAACCAACATGCCCCCAAGGGACAACTACTGTTGTTAAATGATCCTTTTTGGGGGAAGTTTCATTTTAAAATTTTTCAAGGGGATGAGGGGAGATGGGGCGCACAAGTTGGGGGTTTTTTATTATATAAATAAATAACAAAAAAAAAAAAGTCCCCTAACCTGCAAATTTTTTTTTTTTAAAAGAACCTAACATGGCCCCCCTGCACAAAACTTTGGTACTGATCACTTTTGTGAATTTTTTTTTAAATTGTGTCCAAGGGGGGTGAGGGGGGATGGGCGCAAAAAGATTGTGTCTAAAGTTATAGTAAGTAACAAAAAAAAAAAAAGTCCCCCTAACTAGGGAAATTTTTTTTTTTAAAAGGGGAAACCCAAAAATGGGCCCCCTGCACAATTACTGTTGGGACTGATCACTGTGGGGAAGTTTCATTAAATTTTCAAAGGGGGTAAGGAGAGATGGTGCGCCCAAAATTGCTCCCACCCGGGCAACGGGGCAGACCCGACAGATGGACAGACAGACAGACAGACAGACCGCAACCTGAAACCCGTATACCCCCCTTTCAACTTTGTTTCGGGGGGGACAAAAAAAAAAGCCCAAACTCTTTCCAAAAATTTTTTTCTAAAAGAACCTAACATCCCCCTTTCACAACTACTGTTGGTACCGAAACACTTGTGTGAATTTCAATTTAAAATTTTGTCAAGGGGATGAGGAGAGATGGGGCCCCAAGATTTTTCTATGTTTTTAAAAATATAAATAAAAAAACAAAGTCCCCCTAACTCTGCAAAATTTTTTTCTTAAAATACCTAACAAAAGCCCCATGCAAAAACTACTGTTTTTTAAATGTCACTTTTGTGAATTTCATTAAATTCTGTCTAGGGGTAAGGGGAGATTTGGGGCGCAAAAAGATTGCGTCTACGGACAGAAAGACCAGAAAGGACAAAACCGACAGATGGACAACAGAAAAGACAAACCCGAAAACCCGGATACCCCCCCCTTTCCCCTTTGTTTTCGGGGGTACCAAAAGACCCCCCAAAGAAACACCCAGGCCCCAAATTTCATCAACTTCCAAAAAACGCTTTTTGGGGGAGGGGTTGGGGGGAGGAAAATAATTAACAGACCGCCCAAAGAATTATCACAATAGCCACCTTAAAACACTTTGTGGGTCTGGGAACAAAATTTTGGGAAAAGAAAATTTCCCAATTAAACAAAGGGAATTAAAATCATTTTTCCCAAAAATTTTCCAAAATTTTTTATTTTTCCCTTTTGGTTTTTGTTGGGTTTCAACACAAATGCTGAAACTTTAAAACATTTTTCAAACTTCCAGTTGTTTTCAAAACACAGCACAATGCTTGGGACGGTGCTTTCAGAGGACCTTGGAAGCCAGGAGCTTTCTTCCACAAACATACTCTTCGAAGGGACTTGTAAATATTCTGAAAAAGTAGAGACTCCTGAGTTATAACACTTAACATTTATTGAAATCTCTTCATTACTTTTTAAGTTATACTCTGGACAAGGAAAAGCTAAGTACAAATTATATGTGTGTCTTAAGGACACTGGTGCCCTTACTTTCTGTCACTGTACAATCATGTCACTTTCATTTTACCTTAGGCGGAGCATATGAGTCAGACTTTGGGCAGAGTATGGATTTTACAAAACATCATCAAGAAACACAAGTTAAAAGAAACTGGAGTACTTTAACAAGATCACCACCTGCAAGTGTCATTCGTGTGTCTGTAAGTGCTTGACACAAGTTTATATGCAAGAAAAGAGTTACGGTTCTTTGCCTTCTTATTCACCTATTGATGGCCAAAAAAAGATATGGACCATTCCAAAGCATACTAGCACCATGAGAATGTAGAGGTGTATAGATAAAAGGCCCATGATGAAACCCAAAATACACGATTAAGTTATTTTTCAGTGAAATCTTTTTGAAGTGTTTATTATTTGTAATATTCAAATGTATGCTGTTTAGTTAATGATACACATGATTTATCACAAAAATACATGCCATGCATGACGACGTCATACTGCATTCATGACGTTCTAAACATCATGTCTCTAAATGCCTTCGGCGACTTACTTAAAAGCATTGTAAGCATTAAAATAATGATGATTGTTTCTTCAAATTTTCAGATTTCAAAGGTAAAAGAATGTTTTTCATGAGTATGTTGTTATCTCAAATTTTGAATTTTTGACATGGAATGGCCCACATTAATTTCAAAGCTACAGTATGTTCAAGTAAAATGGACCTAAACAAAAATTTAAACCAAGAAATTCCAATTTTCTAAGTATAAAAACGTTCATAATTCTGAAACAAGAGGGTCATGATGACCCTGGATCACTCACCTGAGTAATATGAGGTACATGTTTCAAATGTCAAAATGAGGATAAAATATTAAGAAAGTCAGTAGGTCACATTCATGGTCAATGAAATTCAGTTTTACGATTTGTGTGCAAAACTGTATACGTCATCAAAATTTCAAGGCTGTATCTTAAAAAACAAGGAAGTAGGTCAGCAGGTCAAGGTCAGTCAAGTGACATCATATTACTTGGGGTCATCAGGTAATTATAATTAAACAGTCTTGGAAATAGGATCAGATGATTTTTTTAAGTATTTTTCCTATATAACTCACATAATAACTGACCCCAGGGTGGGGCCTCTTTTAACCCCAGGAGCATAATTTGAATAATTTTGGTAGAGGACTACTAGACAATGCACATACCAAATATCAAAAGCCTAGGTCGTATGGTTTCAGACAAGAAGATTTTTAAAGCTTTTTCCTATATAAGTCTATATAAAACTTGGGACCCCCAGGGCAGGGCCTCTTTTCACCCCAAGAGGTACAATTTGAACAATTTTGGTTGAGGACCATAAGACAATGCTACAAACCAAATATCAAAGGTCTAAGTGTTGTGGTTTCAGACAAGAAGATTTTTAAACTTTTTTCCTATACAGTCGAACTTCGATGGCTCGAACTCGAGGGTCCCGTTGAAATAAGTTCGAGTTTTCCGTTGTTCGAGCCATCCAAATGGCGGCCATTTTGAATTTGGGAATTCGAGGGCATGATGTGTTACAAACCTTACATCGTAATATATTGTCATATTGTACCTACATGTGTGCATGATACGATGATTTGTAAAAACAAACGCTGAAACAGTCTTTATTATTTTTCAAACATGACATAGATCTATCTATACGAAAAAAAAAACATAGATAAAACACTAAAATATAATCATAAGAATTTGGTAAAGACAGCGTCAAAATAAGAAGACATAAATAACAAACCTTTATAAATCATAGTCCAGTGCAAATATTTTCAAAATATAAACACGTTAAAACGCAAACAGTTAATTCACGGACATGTACACAGAATTATTTGAAAACAGTACTAAATGACGTCACATCTAGACATAGGCTATAAATAGACACATGACATCAACACAACTAATGAGCATACGTCAGTTTATTCATAATATCAGTGCGTCATGTACAGTATACAGTTTTAGTTTATTTTTTGAATAAATCCTTGATGGAGGACTGAACCGCCGAATGTTTGTTGAACTCTAATTTGGAGAGAGATTTGTACATAGTTCTAACACATGAGACTGAGTTTTTCACATTTGATGATGGCGTTATATATTTTGTTTCTAAAGTTTTTTGATCTTATTTACGTTTTGTTCCTTGCTTTCCAGTAGCCGACTTAGCTATTCCCCTGTTTCCGGGTCCTTTACTAAGTTATTCAGCCATGCTAAAGCAGTATGAAAGTTTACATCGAATCTCCCGTTTTTATGCAGAAAAAATAAAGACAGACATTGCTCAATTATTTTAAATAATTTTATTCGTATTAATCAAAGCCAATTAAAGCATTGCAGTGAACGGAAGTCACTTTGTTTAATTTGTTTGTCGTATACCGACGCTAATTACATAAGCATGTGAAAATTACGCACGCGCCGGTTAAAGGGGAAGTTTGGCGAATGTCAGGCAGAGGTGTGAAAAACTTTGTAAACACAAGCCATACCGGCGACAAATTGGCTGTTCGACTGAATAGGTGTAATTATCACTGTAATTGAGCCGAAGGGACCACCAAATGAGTTTGAGAGTTCGAATTTTCGAAGTTCGAGCGATCCGATGTAGAACTATATAGAATAAAGAAGGAATAAATTCGGGACCGGGCGAAGAGTTCGAGCAATCCCGGGTGTTCGAAAGATCCGAGTTAGAGCCATTGAAGTTCAACTGTATAAGTCTATGTAAAACTTGGGACCCCTGGGGCGGGGCCATATTTGACCCTAGGGGGATAATTTGAACAATCTTGGTAGAGGACCACTAGATGATGCTACATACCAAATATCTAAGCCCTAGGCCATGTGGTTTTGTACAAGAAGATTTTCAAAGTTTTCCCTATTATAAGTCTATACAAGAAACGCGGCAATGCCACGAAACCAGGTTTTCAACACTTTTCATAAGAATAAACAAGAGTGCCAGAATGTCACAATATACGCCCGTCAGATTAAATTTCTTTACTCTAGCACCTGTATTTGCAGATGTAATTTTAATTTTGTGGTTGTTTAGTAATCATTGTAATTCTTTTGTTTTTCTAAGTCCACAAAAAAACTCCATACCAGGTAGAGATACCTTAAAATACATCTAAAATTAGAAAGTAACAACTATGTAGTACCACAGAAAAGTGGTCTTGGTTTTTCCCTACGGTCAATTATAAAAAAGTTACAAAATAAGTTATTTATAGTTACAACTAGATCTAAGGGAAGTTAATCTTAAAAAAAAAAAAAAAAAAAAAAAAAATACAAAAAAAAAAAAATTGTAAGTCCACACAGAAATCCTTACCAGGTAGAGATTGGTCAAAATACACCTCAAAATTGGATGTAACATGCATGTTGTACTACAGAAAAGTGGTCTCGATTTTTCCCTACGTCTAGTAATGAAAAAGTTACAATATAAGCTATTTATAGTAACAACAAAGGGAAGTAATTCTAAAGAAGGGAACTGCGCAAGACACTTCATCTCATGATGATGTATAATTGTGCCAAGTTACATCAAAATCCCTCTATGCATGAAGAAGATATGCTCCGGACAAAGTTTTCATTCTTGTATCCTTTGACCTCTAAGTGTGACCTTGACCTTAGACCTAGGGACCTGGTTCTTGCGCAGGACACTCCGTCTCATGATGGTGAACAATTGTGCCAACTTTCATCAAAATCCCTCCATGCATGTAGAAGATATGCTAACCCTAACCCTAACCTAACCCTAACCCTATTTTTAGTAACAATGACCTTGACCTTGATCCCAGAAACCCCAAAATCAATCCCAAGCTACAACTTTATATAAGTTTTCTATAAACCAAGTTTCATCATGATAGCTCATTCCTAAGTTAAGTTATTGACCGGAAACCTTTTTTCTATTTTAAGTAACAGTGACCTTGACCTTGACCCCAGAAACCCCAAAATCAATCCCAGCCTTTGTCTTGATATAAGCTACATACATACCAAGTTTTATTCAAATATCTTTACCGAAACAAAAGTTATTGACCGGAAACCCTTTTTCTATTTTAAGTAACAGTGACCTTGACCTTGATCCCAGAAACCCCAAAATCAATCCCAGCCTTTGTCTTGATATAAGCTACATACATACCAAGTTTTATTCAATTATCTTTACCGAAACAAAAGTTATTGACCGGAAACACCAGTTTGACGCTGCCGCCGCCGCCGCCCGCCCGCCCGCCCGACCGACATCTACCCCAATCAAATAACTCAGGTTTTCGTTGAAAACCTGGTTAATAAACCATGTGACCCCCGGGGCGGGGTCATATTTGACCCTAGGGGGATAATTTGAATAATTTTGACAGAGGACCACTAGATGATGCTACACACCAGATATCAAAGCCCTAGGCCCTGTGGTTTTGGACAAGAAGATTTTTAAAGTTTTTCCTTTCGGTTGCCATGGCAATGAGAGTTCTGCATGGAATTCAATTCTTTGAATAATTTTGAAAGGGGGCCACCCAAGGATCATTCATGTGAAATTTGGTGTAATTCTGCCCAGTGGTTTTCAAGAAGAAGATTTTTTTAGAAATTGTTGACGCAGATGGACGACGCACGACTGACGACAGATGACTGACGACGGACATCAAGCGGTCACAATAGCTCACCTTGTCACTTCGTGACAGGTGAGCTAAAAAAAAGTCCATTTTGCTCCCTATTTATGAACTCCTTGAAAAAAATCTTATATACTTTTAAAGTTATCAGACAGGAAAAAAATAAATATGGTTATTTTAAAGTACACTAAAGGATAATTTCACCAAAATGAAAGCATGAGTTTTGGGACCTATGCCAATTAAGTTGGTATTATGATGGGAAAGAATTTTGTGAAGTTCCTTATTAGTACTAAGATACTATCTTACTGACAATAGCAAACAGAATGAACAAAACAAACAAGAGCTGTCACAGGAGACATGACGCTCAACTATTTCAATGCTGGATAGTGAAACTGTGCACATCTGAAGAAGCTGGAGCTGTCACTCAAGTGTTTAAGGACTTCAATTTAGATGAAGATATTGGACCATAACTTAAGTCTGTGTCAAATGTATTTAGTAATAAATTCTGCAACAAGAGGGTCATGATGACCCTGAATCGCTCACCTGAGTAATATGAGCAACATGTTTCAAATGGCAAACTGACGCTAAAATATTAGAAAGTAGGTCAGTAGGTCACATTCATGGTCACTGAAAGACTGTTTTATGATTGGTATGTAAAACTGTACATGTCATGCAAATTTCAAGGCTGTATCTTAAACAAGAGGGCCATGAAGGCCCTGTAATGCTCACCTGACCTATTGACCTAAAGATCATTAAGGGTAACATTCTGACCAAGTTTCATGAAGATACAGTCATAAATGTGGCCTCTAGAAAGTTAACAAGCTTTTCCTTTTATTTGACCTGGTGACCTGGTTTTTGACCCCCTCCCCCCCCCACTTCTAAATCAGATTTAAACTTGACCTAAAGATCATCAAGATTAACATTCTGACCAAGTTTTATTAAGATATGGCCATAAATGTGGCATCTCGAGTGTTAACAAGCTTTTTCTTTGATTGACCTGGTGACCTACTTTCTGACCCCACATGACTCAGATTCAACCTTGACCTGAAGATCATCAACATTAACATTCTAACTAAGTTTCATGAAGATACAGTCATAAATGTGGCCCCTATGGTGTTAACAAGCTTTTCCTTTGATTTATACTGGTGACCTAGTTTTTGACCCTACGTGACCCAGATTCGAATTTTACTTAAAGATTATCAAGATTAACATTCTGGCAAAGTTTCATGAAGACACAGTCATAAATGTGGCCTCTAGAGCGTTAACAAGCTTTTCCTTAGGTTTGACCTGGTGACCTAGTTTTTAACCCCAGATGACCAAATATCAAACTCGTCCAAGATTTTATTGAGAGTAACATTCTGACCAAGATTAAGTAATACTGGATCAAAATTGTGACCTCTAGAGTGTTAACAAGCTTTTCCTTTGATTTGACCTGGTGACCTAGTTTTTGAACCCAGATGACCCAATATCAAACTCGTCCAAGATTTTGAGGGTAACATTCTGACCAAGTTTCATTAAGATTGGGCCAAAATAAGATGATGTTACATGCTAAATATCAAGGCTCTACACCTTGCCGTTTTTATTGTTTTAATGTTTTCCGTTTTGGTTGCCATGGCAACCAGAGTTCTGCATGGAATTCAGTTCTTTGAAAAATTTTGAAAGGGGACCACCCAAGGGTCATTCCTGTGAAGTTTGGTATAATTGTGCCTAGTGGTTTTCAAGAAGATTTTTTTTTCTAGAAAATGTTGATGGACATTGAGCGGTCACAAAAGCTCACCATGAGCCTTTGGCTCAGGTGAGCAAAAAACAAGCAAATTCGATGAATTGGTATCCCCCGCCCAAAGGGTTTGTGGTGAGGAATGGCAAAAAGATATATCTGGCAAAAAGTTAAGGATGTTAATAAGAAGCAAATAATTTCATTAGTCAAAATCAATTTAACTGAAAACAAATGTTTAATTAAACAGTACACAATAAATGTATGATACTTTGATCCGGACTAAAGAATTTATTTTGAATGGGATATGCTTACTGTAATAAGCTTAGCTTTTAAAATTAAATGCAGTTAATTGAAATGTGAGCTTGAAGTTTAACTGGAATGAAATATTGTCTTTGAGTGGTTTGGTACCAGGTGTTGCTGTTTTACATGTACATTTGAACTTAAAAGATCAGATGTCCTTAAGAGAACACAGATAAGATATCTTGAACATGGCTGAGGGCAAGGTTTGTGCAGTCACAACTTAACATGTTGAAGGTTTGAACATTTAAAAAAAAAAAAAAAGGATGGAAATATATATATCTATATATAGATATATGTATATATTTATTTTTTTAGGGGTGGGGTGCAGGGGAACGGGAGAGGAAACAAAATTTCACATGCTGATTATAAATATTGATTGAAAATTAAAAATGAAAAAAAAAAAAAAAAAGGTAAAAAGGGTGAAGTTGGAGGGGGGGGGCAGAGGATGCATGATCAGTGGTGGGCATGACTGGGTGGAGAAGTGAGGTGGGGGAATAGTACAACTTGGAAGGTCTGAAAAAAATCTAAAATAAATGAAAAAAAAAAAATTGGGAGGGAGGGGGAGTGGGGTTGGGAGGGGGAGGGGGTGTGACCAAGGCAAGTGGGTGACCAGGTGTGGGTGCGCAACTTCACATGTTTATAATAAATGTTCACAGAAAAGACAAAGAAATTTAATGAAATTCTGCCAAATGGTAAGTTTGTTATGTACAAATATGTGGATTTTTAGACAATTAAAGGGCAATAACTCTGAAGTTACAAAAAGAAATCCGTACAAAATTGTCTGTGCACAACCACATTATAGTGCTCTAAATTCTGTTAAAGTTTCATAGTTCTAGGTCAAATATATCAAAAGTTATGATGCAGAAATTGGCATATCTATAGATCTATAGTACCCTATATAGTTAACACTAGAAACTTCTAAGGGCCATAACCCTGGTGTTACTTGGGCAATCTGTCTGAAACTTGATGGGCCCCATAACCTCATAGTGGTGAACATGTATATGAAGTTTGTTTGAAAAAAATCTAAAATAAGGAATGAATTTTTTTTTTTTTTTTGGGGGGGGGGGGGGGGGGGGGGTGTCGGGGGGGGGGGGGGAGGTGTGTGATCAAGGTAAGGGGGCGAACAGGTTTGGGTACACAAATTCACATGTTTACAATAAATGTTCATGGAAAAGAATGAAAGAAATTTAATGAAATTCTACAAAATGGTAAGTTTGTTATGTACAAATATGTGGATTTTTATACAATTAAAGGGCAATAACTCTTAATTTACAAATAAATCCAAATGAAATTGTGTGTACGCAACCACATTATGGTGATCTAAATTCTGTTTAAGTTTCATAGTTCTAGGTCAAATATATCAAAAGTTATGATGCAGAAATTGCCATATTTATAGTACCCTATATAGTTAACACTAGAAACTTCTAAGGGCCATAACTCTGGTGTTACTTGGGCAATCTGACTGAAACTTGACGGGCCGCAAGAACTCATTGTGGTGAACATGTATATGAAGTTTTAAATAAATATTCCCAACCATTTCCTAGATATGGCTCCGGACGGACGGACGAACGGAAAGACGGAAGGACGGACGGACGGAAAGACGGACGGACGGACAACGCCAAAACTATATCCCTCCGACTTTCGTCGGGGGATAATAAAGTAATGCACCATGAGTCATATCATGTGGCTAATAATGTGGAACAATTGTTCTAAGTTTGAATCAAATCTGTTTAGTAATAACTGAGATAGAGCAAATGTGCATCATAATTTTAACCTGAAATTCTTGTAAAAAGGGAGGCATAACTATATCATTTTGGTGCCAGTATTATGAACCTTGTGTCATATGATGCAGGTGATGCTATGTGATAACTATTTCAAGTTTGAATCAAATCAACTGAGTAACAACAGAGGAAACAAGAGCTGTCCGTAAGACAGCGCGCTCCACTATTCGGGGATTTGACAGTAAAATGAATATATGTCTGAATAAGAGATCTCTACTATAAAAGGAAGATACACCAAGTGGCATAATTCCATCAAATACACAAATTAGAGTTATTAGGATTGTTACAACAAATGCAGACGATGATGGTAAAGATATATTTTGAGTTTCAAGTCATTATCTTATATAGTACCAAAGTTATGTCCAGAAAATGAAGTTTGTTAAAAAAATTTAAGTGTAAAAGGGGCATAATTTGGTCAAAAATACAAATCAGAGTTATGGGGATTGTTACCACACATGCAGATGATGGAGATAAAGATACATTTTAAGTTTCAAGTCATTATCTTATATTGCGTTAAAGTAATATCCAGAAAGCAAAGATTGCAAAAAAAAATATAAGTACAAAAGGGGCATAATTCTGTCAAAAATACAATTAGCGTTATGGGGTATGTAACCACACATGCAGATGATGATTATAAACAAATATTTTTAATTTCAAGTCATTATCTTTTGAAGTACCAGAGATATGTCTATTAATAAAGCTTTCGAAAAAAATTTAACATGAAAATAATTCCAAGTATAACTCCTTGGTGACCTTGACCTTGGGTATAATGGGCCCAGCCCCTGCATATACTATGTTTGTATGCTGCACAATGTTTATGAGAACTTACAGTAAGGTATAAGCAAAAGTAACAAAGTTATGACAGAAAAACAGAGGTTGCCGAAAAACTTTAACCTCAAAAATAACCTAAGTATAAGACCTTGGTGACCTTGACCTTGGATAAAACAGGGCCCAGTCCCTGTACATACATACTTTGTTCGCATACTGGACAATGTTTATGTGAAGTTACAGTAAGATATAAGCAACAGTAACAAAGATATGACAGAAAAACAAAGGTTGCAGAAAAACTTTAGCCTTAAAAATAATCTAAGTACTACACTTTGGTGACCTTGACCTTGGGTATAATGGGCTCAACCCCTACATATACTTTGTTTGCATACTAGACAATGTTTATGTGAAGTTACAGTAAGATATAAGCAATATTAACAAAGATATGACAGAAAAACAAAGGTTGCCGAAAAACTTTAACCTTAAAAATAACCTAAGTATAACAGCTTGGTGACCTTGACCTTGGGTATAATGGGCTCAGCCCCTATACATACATTGTTTGTATACTGGACAATGTTTATGTGAAGTTACAGTAAGATATAAGCAATAGTAACAAAGATATGACAGAAAAACAAAGGTTGCCGAAAAGCTTTAACCAAGAAGGGTCACACCGACGCCGGGGCGAGTAGTATAGCCCCACTATTTTCCGAATAATGGAGCTAAAAAGGTATCAACATTAAACTGAAATTCTTTGTAAGAACGTGACTTAATTAAAAAAGTATTTGTGCCAGAGTTATGGTCCTTGTATCATATGATGAGGAAAATTATGTGGTACAATAACTATTTTGAAGTTTGAATCAAATTCATTAAGTAATAACAAAGATATAACTAGAGATGCTTTTGAGAAAAGCGCATGTCTCCCACAACTGCCCCTATGAAAAATGTTAGTTTCTCTAGATGTTTTAGACGAGTGGATCCAATTAGATGATCTGGATGAGTGGATCCAATCAGTAATTCAAGGGCCATAAATCAAAAGTGCCTGGCGGATTTGGCTAGTTATCGAACCTGGGTAAGGTCTTATGGCCAAACACGTTTTGTTCAAGCTTGGTAAAGATCGGATGAGAAATGTTCGACTTAGAGAGTGGACAAGAGTAAACAGACGGATTTTTTCGGTAATTCAAGGGCCATAACTCTAAAATGCCTGGACCGATTTGGCTAGTTATCGAACTTGGCCGAGGTCTCATGGTCAAACACACTTTGTTCAAGTTTGGTGAAGATCGGATGAGAAATGTTTGACTAAGAGTGCAGACATGAGTAAAAAGGCCAATTTTTCGATAATTCAAGGGCCGTAACTCCAAAATGCCTGGACCGATTTGGCTAGTTATCGAACCTGGCTGAGGTCTCATGGTCAAACACATTTTGTTTAAGTTTGGTGAAGATTGGATGAGAAATATTTGAGTTGAGTGCGAACAAGAGTAAAAAGACCGATTTTTGGTAATTCAAGGGCCATTTGGCTCAGGTGAGCTGAAAACAAGAAAGTAGGTCAGTAGGTTAAGGTCACAGTCAAGGGAAATTATAATTAAACAGTAAATATGATCTGATAATTAGCATCAGTAAATTACAGATTTTGCATTTATTTCCTTATGTATTTTCAAGTTGATGCATATCAAACGAATGTGTTTTTCATAGCTTTCAATTTCTATATACTAGGCCTAGATAGCTGAACAATTCTTCCAATGCAAAGAAATATATTTTGCCAAATTATTAAAATGTTGACAGCACATATCTAAATTTTTTAAATCCATGTCAGTAATAACACATTGAATTTTCATTAGTATATGAAAGGATGATGTTGCTCTATCATTTATTTTTTGTGACACATCCCATAATTTATCAATATTATTATATTTATTTGGTATTTGCCTCATTCGCAAGTGTTTAAACATTTATCATCATTCTATGCATTTTGTAAAAAGTTAATATATATCACATGATTACATATTAGTAATTTTACTGAAATTTCGAAATGGCATTAACTGAAAGTATAACTGAAAGTCGGCAATATTTCGATCATAAACTAATTTTGGCCACCGCGATTTTCTGGGACAACCCTCGTATATTTTCAATTAGGAAGTATTTAATGAACCTAGATCACAGCACAATTTGAACAATTTTGGTAGAGACTACTAGACAATGCATCATACGAAATATCAAAAGCCTAGGTCGTATGGTTTCAGACAAGAAGATTTTTAAAGCTTTTTCCTATATAAGTCTATATAAAATTTGGGACCCCTAGCGCTGGGCCTCTTTTCACCCAAGGGGTACAATTTGAACAAATTTGGTTGAGGACCATAAGACAATGCTACAAACCAAATATCAAAGGTCTAAGTGTTGTGGTTTCAGACAAGAAGATTTTAAAACTTTTTTCCTATATAAGTCTATGTAAAACTTGGGACCCCCGAGGCGCCATATTTGACCCTAGGGGGATCATTTGAACAATCTTGGTAGAGGACCACTAGATGATGCTACATACCAAATACCAAAGCCCTAGGCCATGTGGTTTTGTACAAGAAGATTTTCAAAGTTTTCCCTATGTAAGTCTATATAAACCATGTGACCCCCGGGGCGGGGCCATATTTAAGGCTAGGGGGATAATTTGAATAATTTTGGTAGAGGACCACTAGATGATGCTACACACCAGATATCAAAGCCCTAGGCCCTGTGGTTTTGGACAAGAAGATTTTTAAAGTTTTTCCTTTCGGCTGCCATGGCAACCAGAGTTCTGCATGGAATTCAATTCTTTGAAAAATTTTGAAAGGGGGCCACCCAAGGATCATTCCTGTGAAGTTTGCTGTAATTCTGCCCAGTGGTTTTCAAGAAGAAGATTTATTTAGAAATTGCTGACGGACGACGCATGACGGACATCAAGCGGTCACAATAACTTCGTGACAGGTGAGCTAAAAATCCCTTCATGGATAAAACAGTTATGGACTGGACACGAATTTGCTGACGGATGGAATGACGGAATGATGAAAAAGCGCATTCCTATAGTCCCTGAAACTGGTTTTCAACCAGTAGGAGACTAATAATTCAGACAAGTCAAATCATAACCATTGAACATAACTATACTAGACTTTATACCACAGACATGCTGGTTTAGCCATTAGAATGGCTAGAAAATTCTCAGGGGATTTTTAGCCATCCAGTAATAGATTTCCCAATGGATAAGTAATGATACCTGATATTTACTAAAGATGTAAATATATCAATAAAATTTTGTGTGAATACATACTAAAGATTTATTTTTAATCGCTGCATTATTCAGCTGATAAAACAAAAGTTTGCAGAAATCAATAATGGCGAGATTGCCGTGACGTCATGCATTAAAATGTGTTCATCTGATGGTGGGCAATGGGATCGGAATTTTTTAATTTTAACAACTTTTTTACTGGATTTTCAAAATTAAAACGGTTTTGAAATACTTACAATTTTCATATCTTAGTATCTGAATATTTTTTAACTGAATAACTGTTTTAAGGTATTGGACCCCTAATGGTAATATTTAAGAAATAGCATTTGCTTGGTATATTCTTAAAGCTAACCATGTTTTGCACTGTCTTGCAATTTTTTAACAACTTTTACCGTGCCATTTTTTATTAATTTTGTATTATTTATGGTATTTCCTCAAGCTCAAGTACAGACACATTTCAAAGTGGCCTCTTGAGTGTAAAACAAGCATTTTCTTTGATTTGACCTAGTGACCTAGTTTTTTTACCCCACATGACCCACATTCAAACTTGTCCAAAATTTCATGAAAACAAACATTCTGACAAAGTTTCAGGAAGACTGGAGCAAAAAAGTGGCCTCTAGTGTATACAAGCTTTTCCTTTAATTTGACCTAGTGACCTAGTTTTTTATCCCACGTCAGATTTGAAATCATCCAAGACTTCATGATAACAAACATTCTTACCAAGTTTTATGAAGATAAAATAAAAAATGTACCCCCCTAGGGTGTAAATAAGCTTATTTTTTTATTTCACCTGGTGACCTAGTTTTTGACCCCACATGACCAAGATAAAAATTCATGGATATTTCATGCAGAAAAACATTCATCAAATGAACAAGAGTGTAAACAAGCTTTCCCTTTGATCTAACCAGGTAACCTAGTTTCTGACCCCACATGACCCAGATTCAAATTTGACCTAGAGGTCATCAAGGCAAACATTCTCACTAATTCTCACGAGTTTCAAACTTAAAATGTGGTCTCTAGACTGTTAACAAGATTTTCCTTTGATCTGGCCTATAGTGAACTAGTTTTTGACCCAACATGACCCAGATTTAAACTTGGCCTAGGAATCATCAAGATAAACATTCTGACCAAGTTTCATGAAGATAGGGTCACAAATGTGGCTTCTAGAGTGTTAACAAGCTTTTCCTTTGATTTGAACGGGTGACCTAGCTTTTTACCCAACATGACCAAGATTCAAAGCTGGCCTAAAGGTCATCAAGGTAAACATTCTAACAAAGTTTCACGAAGATAGGGTAAAAAATATGTCCTCTAGAGTGTTAACAAGCTTTTCCTTATATTTTACCTGATGACCTAGTTTTTGACCCCAGATGACCCAATCCTGACAAAGATTTTATTAAGGGTAACATTCTGACCAAGTTTCATTAAGAGTGGGCCAAAACTGTGACCTCTAGAGTGTTAACAGTCAAATTGTTGATGACGGAAGACACAGGGCGATCACAAAAGCTCACCTTGCTCTGGTGAGCTAAAAAAGGAAAACAAAGAAAAACTAGAATGTGTCTGTAGGACACATGTGTGACAAATGTGCACAAGGGCTGTAACTCTGTAATAAGCTCTAAGATTCTCAAGAAGAATGCTAAGTGTGCAAGGTCACATCATGATAAAGACTCAAGCAAGGTTTCATGAATCTATATCAAATACTTTTTGAGCTAGGCATGTCACAAGGTGAAAATGTGCATTTTTGACTATTTCAGGGGCCATAACTCTAAAACTAGGGGGTGGAGCCAGATGAAAAATAGGAGATGCGCAAGTTCATATCATGATTAAGACTCATGCAAAGTTTCATGAATCTATATCAAATACTTTTTGAGCTAGGCATGTCACAAGGTGAAATGTGTATTTTTGACTATTTCAGGGGCCATTACTCTGAAAATAGGGGGCAGAGCCAGATGAACAAGAGCTGTCACAGGAGACAGCGCGCTCGACTATTTCGATGCTGGATAGTGAAACTGGGCATATCTGAGGAAACTAGAGCTGTCACTGGAGTGTTTAATGACTCCAATTGTGGATGAAGATATTGCACAACAGCCTGAGTCTATGTCAAAAATATCAACTTAAAGTAATAAGAGAGGTAAAGATAAAATGTATCAAAACACTATATAAGTATATCCTAAGCAAAAAGGGGCATAATTCATTAAATACTGGTGCCAGAGATATGCAGCTTGTGTCATATAGTGTGGGTGATGATGTTGAACAACTATTTTAAGTTTGAATCATATCCATTCAGTAATAACAGAGACAGAGTGAAAGTGCATCAAAAATTCTAAGTAAAAAGGGGAAATAATTCATGAAAAATTGGTCTCAGAGTTATGCACCTTGTGTCATATGATAAGGGTAATGATGTTGAACAATTGTTTAAGTCTGAATCAGATCCATTCAGTAATAACAGATAGAGTGAAAGTGCATAAAACTTTAACCTGAAATTCTAAGTAAAAAGGGGAATAATTCATGAAAAATTGTGCCAGAGTTATGCATCTTGTGTCATATGATGTGGGTGATGATGCTGAACAACTATTTTAAGTTAGAATCAAATCCATTCAGTAATAACAGAGGTAGAGTGAAAGTGCACCAAAACTTTAACCTGAAATTCTAAGTAAAAAGGGGGAATAATTCATGAACAAGAGCTGTCGGATGACAGCGCGCTTGGCTATTCGAAATGGGGTCAAAATATTTCCATAGATTTTCAGACTAAACAAAAAAAATGGATTAAACAAAAAATGTTCCTGTATTTGTGGATTTCGATTAGTCTTACACTAAATGGCAATGTGTGACCATGATGGCAAATATGTTAAGTTATATGTTAGGCAAAACATGGACTTATATGAAAAATTTAACTAATTTCCAAGTCCAAAAAGGGCCATAATTCAGTCAAAATAGTTGACAGAGTTATGTACTCTTGCCTACAGATGGAAATCATGTTGATAAACTAGTGTTAAAAGTTTCAAAGCCACAGTTCAAATAGTTTTGACAAAACGCTGACTTGTAAAAAAAACTGAACAAATTTCAAAGTCCAAAAACAAGTGTTTAAAGTTTAAAAGCCATATGTCAAATAGTCTTGACAAAACATGGACATATACAAAACAGAACCAATTTCCAAGTTCAAAAAGGGCCATAATTCAGCCAAAAAAGATGAGAGAGTTACGTACTCTTGCCTATTGATAGAGACTATTATACTGAACAAGATATAAAAGTTTCAAAGCCATATGTCAAACACTTTACACAAAATATAAACTGGTACGAAAAACTTAATCAAGATTTCTAAGTCAAAAGGGGCCATAATTCAACCAAAATGCTTGATGAAGTTATGTACTCTTGCCTACAACTGGACATGGTGATGGTAAACAAGTGTTGAAAGTTTCAAAGCTTTATCTCAAAAGACTTTGTCAAAATATGAACTGGTACGAAAAACTTAACCAAGATTTCTAAGTCAAAAGGGGCCATAATTCAGTCAAAATGCTTGACAGAGTTATGTACTCTTGCCTATAACTGGACATGGTGATGGTAAACAAGTGTTGGAAGTTTCAAAGCTTTATCTCAAAAGACTTTGTCAAAATGTGGACTGGTACGAAAAACTTAACCAGGGTGTGACGCTGATGCCGACGCCGACGCCGTGGTGAGTAGGATAGCTCTACTTATTCTTCGAATAGTCGAGCTAAAAAATGGTGCCAGAGTTATGCACCTTGTGTCATATGATGTGGGTGATGATGTTGAACAACTATTTTAAGTTTGAATCAAATCCATTCAGTAATAACAGAGATAGAGTGAAAGTGCATCAAAACTTTAACCTGAAAATCTAAGTGAAAAGGGGGGATAATTCATGAAATATTGATGCCAGAGGTATGGCCCTTATGTCAGATGATGTGGATGATGATGAGGAATAAGTATTTCAAGTTTGAATCAAATCCATCAAGTAATTACAGAGATAAGTTGAAAAAAGAGAAAGTGCACCAAAACTTCAACCAAGGTGGGGATGCGGAAAGACGCCGACGCTGACGCTGGGGCAAGTAGGATAGCTCTCCTTATACTTCGTATAGTCGAGCTAAAAATGAGAGAAAATGTGTTACCATGGAAACATGAGCCCCGCGACATATACATTTTAAGCATATATTAGAAAGCTAACGTGCATACTAGTAAAATTATAGATTATGCTGACTTCTACAGATATCAATAAAAACTAAAATACACTGAAAAGTGTTAACTATCCGTATTTTCCTTCTTCTTTCAATATGAAATACTTTTGGAGGGTCTTGTTCTTCAAACCTGGATAAAAATTGAAATTGAAGGGACAGAGACAAACGAAACTGAGATTTTAGCAGTTAAAACTTCATATTACACAAAATACAAAAAGATGCTGCGGTTCAACTAATTTGAATTTAGCCTTGTAACAAGTTAACCTACCTCCTTAAGTAAATAACAGTTAAAACTATATAAATCATTACTTATTCATTAAGAAACCAATTACCGGACAGCGCCAGAAAATCCTCTGAGGACTTACACAGGCTAGGCGTGCAGTTACTGGATGGTCAGACACTTCCTATGCAAAATACTGGAGTAATTTCGTCCCAGTCATCTCATCCAAAATTTTGATATTTTTGTACCAATGACTTTGTTATTTCTTTCTCTTACTTTGATAATGTTGGAATATTGAATACAAAACATTAATTTGAAAGGGATATTTCTTTCAGATTTAAGGATAGTACTGGGTCCAGTAAACTTTGTGAAAATGTCACGTTAATTCCAGATTTAGCAAAAATACAAAGGAAGTTTCTAGGGATATGGAACCGTACCTCTAGAATCTGATTCTGGAGGTATGGATCCACCTAGGGATTGTCCAGGGGTACGGACATCCTTTTCCAAGATATTTATGGTTATTTACTTCTTAAATTTTGTTGAAAACGAAATATCAAACAAGATTTACCTAATATTCACAAGAAATTTGAATCTAAATGTTTAATAGCATTTACCCGATTGCCAAAATTTTTCTTTCGAAACGTAAATAACCGTGGAACACCAAACTTTGGTAAATCACGAGGACAAAATAAATGTTAAATAAAATAATGTTAAAATTGTGACAAACCATTTTTGAAATAATGTTTATGGTATTTATGTTTACTTCACATTTGATAACTATTACCTGATACATAGAAGATTTTACAAACAATCATTTTGCTGGTGTCTGTCCATTGATTATAAATCAAAATTTCCAAGCCAACTATTATAATGATGTACACTGGTGGCTGTAGGTAGAGCAGCAGTTATAATTTAATTGTGGTACGGATGGCATTTGTAGACCTGGTTGTTTATTTCTTAGAATGAAACATTGTTTAATTCCCCTCACACTACTAGTCCAACAAATTTGATGCAATTCTAGGAAATATTAAGATATTTTTCTTATGGGCAATATAACAAGAGCTGTCACAGGAGACAGCACGCTCGACTATTTCGATGCTTGATAGTGAAACTGGGCACATCTGAGGAAGCTGGAGCTGTCACTAGAGTGTTTAATGACTCCAATAAGAATGAAGATATTGGACAATAGCTTGAGTCTGTGTCAAAAGTATTAAGTAACAAGAGAGATAAAGAACATAAAATAAGTATAATTCTAAGCAAAAAGGGGGATAATTCATGAAATATTGGTGCAAGAGTGAGTTTTGTACCTTGTGTCATATGATGTGGGTGTAGATGTGGAATAACAACTTTCAAGTTTGAATCAAATCCATTTAGTAATAAGTGAGATATAGCGAAAATGCATCAAAATTAACCTGAAAGTCTAAGTAAAAGGGGGGCATAATTCATGAAATATTGGTACCAGAGTTATGGACCTTTTGTCATATGATGTGGGTGATAAGGTGGAACAATATTTTAAGTTTGAATCAAATCCATTTAGTAATAACTGAGATAGCATGAAAGTGCATCAAAATTTTAACCTGAAAGTCCAAGTAAAAGGGGGGCATAATTCATGAAATATTGGTACCAGAGTTATGAACCTTTTGTCATATGATGTGGGTGATAAAGTGGAACAATTATTTTAATTAAATCCATTTAGTAATAACTGAGATAGGGTGAAAGTTCATCAAAACTTTAACCTGAAATTCTAAGTAAAAATGGGGGATAATTCATGAGATATTGGTGCAAGAGTTATGACTCTTGTGTCATATGATGTGAGTGATGATGTTGAATAACTATTTTAAGTTTAAATCAAATTCATCTAGTAATAAATGAAAAGTGAAAGTGAAAGTGCATGAAAACTTTAACCTGAAATTCTAAGTAAAAGGGGGCATAATTCATGAATTATTGGTACCAGGGTTATAGACCTTGTGTCATATTATGCGGGTGATAAGGTGGAACAAATATTTTAAGTTTAAATCAAATCCATTTTGTAATAACTGAGATAGAGTGAAAGTGCAGCAAAACTTGAACCTGAAATTGTAAGCAAAAAGTGGGGGTAATTCATGAAATATTGGTGTGAGAGTTATGGCCCTTGTGCCATATGATGTGAGTGATGATGAGAAATAACTATTTTAAGTTTGAAACAAATCCATCAAGTAATTACAGAGATAAAGTGAAAGTGCATCAAAACTTTAACTAAAGTGCGAATGCGGAAGGACGCCAACGCCGGGTCGAGTAGGACAGCTCTCCATACTTCGTATAGTCGAGCTAAAAATTTTGACTACTCCCACTACGTTATAAAGTATTTTGTTACCTGTAAGCAATGTGATTTTAAGGATGTATAAGAATCTGATTTCTTTTCAGAGTTGGCCGTCATTAGCCAGAGCAGGGGTGGCAAAATCTATTGTCTGACTTGCACAGCTTTACCCAGAGCTAGTAGGGACAAGTAGAAGTTCACCACATTTTACAATATAACCATAAATACGGAAAAGTTGAAAATCTTTGAGAAAACAGACAAATATATATGTCAAAAAATCAGATTTCCCAGCAGGGGCATGAATTACTTAAAGGTATTTCCCAGTAATTTATGTCCTCACAATACTCTCATATTTGCAAAAACAGGAAAATAGTTAGAATTACTGTTCAAATGACACCAATTCAAAAGACATGGCTGTTTAACATCAAAATTTAATATTAACTGAGTGATAATAAATATTTGAATGCACACATGTATATGGGACATACTGTACACATACTCAGCACATATTAGTTCACTGTTGAGGAATAGACTTTATATTTCACACAGTCTGTACAACTATCATCTCAGTCATATCTAAAATTATTCATGCAGTACATTTAGGTCAAATGATGAAATGGTTTATGAACTAAAACTGTATTTTGAATTTCACTACATGTACAACGCATGACTGAATGTCATAGTTTTTTTTTTACTTTTTCCTAATTGATATATTGTTTTAATTTACTTCAAACACATCCAATATTTTATTAAGAGTAACATTCTGACCAAGTTTCATTAAGAATGGGCCAAAATTGTGACCTTTAGAGTGTTAACAGTCGAACTGTTGACGACGGTTGACGGACGGATGATGACGGACGACAGACACAGGGCGATCACATAAGCTCACCTTTGAGCACTTCGTGCTAGGGTGGGCTAAAAAAGTTGTAGACTGGACAAAAATGTACCTGCGCAGCAAAAAACTGCAACAAATGAAATGTAAAATAACTAAAGGCGTCACTTATATAGATTTACTGAAACAAAACAAATTAAAGAATTCAATATACCTATTTGACTGCAACCATGGTGATGTGTAGATTGAATTAAGAATTTATTCACAGATTATTAATTTTCCACAATAGCTTTTACATATTTTTTAAACACCTACTGTTTAGAAACTACAGGTTGGAATCACACCAAACTTGGTTTGTTTGTAGTATGTTACTAATTAGAGATATCAAATTACACCAAAAAGTACAATGTACTATTTTCATTTAACTGGAATTACACCCAGTCTTTATACAGAGATATTGTAGTGCAGTGCAAATTTATTGTTTAATTATCAGAAAAATATAGCAGTTCTTAATGTCATGCCTAGACATCGTTGTGTTATTTTTTCTTGTAAAATTTACAATAAAGTCATATTAGGAATATAAGCCCCACCCCCTGGTGGACATGTTTTTTAATGAAATAGAATGGCTTAAGCAATTTTGGTCACCTAGAGATCATTTCTACAAAATATTTTTTGAAATCTGGCTAACAGTTTCTGATAAGATTTTTAAAGATTTTCCTTTTGGCTGCCATAGCAACCACAGTTCTGAATGGATTTCAATTCTTTGGGCAATTACGGAAGGGGCCCAGGTAAGGATCATTTCTGTGAAGCTTGGTTTAAATCTGCCCAGTGATTTTGAGGAAGAAGGTTTTTGAAATTTACAATATAGCCATTGTGGGAAAATAAGTCCCGCCCCCTGGCGTCCATGTTTTTTTACCGGAATAGAACAGCTTAAGCAATTTTAGTTGAGGGTCACTCAGACATATTTCTAAATTTTTCTTATATTTTAAATATTAAGATTTTTAAAAGATTTTTTTAAGATTTTCCTTTTGGTTGCAATGCAACCACAGTTCTGAATGGATTTTAATTCTTCGGGCAATTTTGAAAGGGGGCACCCAAGGGTCATTCCTGTGATGTTAGGTGTAAATCTGCCCAGTAGTTTTGAAGAAGAAGATATTTTTTAGAAACTGTTGACTGACGACAGATGACAGACATCAAGTGATCACAAAAGCTCACCTTGAGCCTTTGGCTCAGGAGAGCTAAAAATGTAAAATAAGAGTTATCAAACCTAAACATTACACTTAAGATCATCGCAGTGGACAAGAGTATTATGTTTCAATACATTCCAGCTAGAATTACTGACCAGCTCACATACAAAAACTTTTAACTGAATCATGATGCCAACAAACAAGAGAGTGCAAAAATTCTACCTATTCTTCAAAAATTTGAGCTAAAAAGAACCTATAAATGTGATCAAATATTATTGGAAGGCATTACCTGGAGTGCATCTATAGATAAAGTATTGCAGAAATTATAGCGGGATTAGGCTCCACCGGAATTCTTCACAATTTACTGACGTTTCCTTTGCATGTAACCGTTTTTCTGTGAATTATGCAAATCTATAAATAAAATCACATTTACAATAAAACTATTATTGAGTTGTCTTCCTAAAATGACAATGCTTTTTAAAGAGACATATTCTCAGAAGTTTGGAAAAAGATCAGTGTTTTTCTATAAATGAAACTTCTTAAAACATACAGAATAGTCAGATGGTTTTAGTGACAAAAGTGCCCTAGAAATCATTCAATGAGGGTCGACATGTTAATGCCCGAAGACAACATATTTGTTGAAGCTTGAACCTTCCCGGTTACTTTGATAGCTGTCTCAAACAAGAGGGCCATTATGGTCCTATATCGCTCACCTGTTATCATTGCACTTAAGGACAAGAAGGTCAAAAATCATTATCAAGACCAATCAAAAGAATTATGAGAAAATATAGTTGAAATTTTCTTAAAGTTACTTCAAATAAAATTATTTTCAAATCAGGCCAGTAGTTTTGTACAAGAAGTTTTCTATACAGCCATATGGGAAAATGAGCCCCTCCCCCAGGCGGCCACTTTTTCAAAGAATCAAAATTATTTGAAGGAATTTGGTAGAGGTTCACCCAAGAAACATTTGTGAAAAATTATTTTGAAAACGGACCAGCAGTTTCTGACAAAAAGATTTTCAAAGTTCTATATAGGCACATAGGGAAAATAAGCAAAACCCCTTGGGGGCCATGTTTTTCGATGAATCAAAATTATTTGAAGGAATATAGTGGAGGGTCACCCAAGGAACACTAATCTTGTTTTGAAATCAGTTTTCTATATAGCCATAAGTCCAAAGGACAGGAACAACAAAGGGAAGAAATTTAACCAAAAAGAAAAAAAATTCTTACAAGGGCCATGATGGCCCTATATCGCTCACCTGTTATCATTGCACTTGAGGACAAGAAGGCCCTCAGAAAAAATATCCAAAGTACAGGAACAACAAAGGGAAGAAATTTAACCAAAAAGAAAACAAGGGTGCAGAATGTCACAATATACGCCCGTCACAGCAAATTTGTTTACACTAGCACCTGTATTTGCAAATGGAATTTTAATTTTCTAGTTGTTTACAATGTTGTTTTTTTTTAGAAATTATTGTAATTCTTTTATTTTTCTAAGTCCACAAAAAAAATCCTTACCAGGTAGAGATATCTTAAAATACACCCAAAATTTGAAAGTAACATCAATGTTGTACCACAGAAAAGTGGTCTTGGTTTTTCCCTACGGTCAATTATAAAAAAGTTACAATGTAAGTTATTTATAGTAACAACTAAGGGAAGTTAATCTTTAAAGAGAAAAAAAAAAAAAAAAAAAAATCAAAAAAAAAAAAATTACAAGTCCACACAAAAATCCTTACCAGGTAGAGATAGCTCAAAATACACCTCAGAATTGGATGTAACATGCATGTTGTACTACAGAAAAGTGGTCTCGATTTTTCCCTACAACTTGTAATGAAAAAGTTACAATATAAGCTATTTATAGTAACAGCAAAGGGAAGTAATTCAAAAGAAGGGACCAGTGCATGACACTCCGTCTCATGATGGTGTACAATTGTGCCAAGTTACATCAAAATCCCTCCATGCATGAAGAAGAAATGCTCCAGACAAAGTCATTCTTGTATCTGACCTTTGACCTTTAAGTGTGACCTTGACCTTAGATCGAGGGACCTGGTTCTTGTGCATGACACTCCGTCTCATGCTTGTGAACATTTGTGCCAAGTTGTATCAAAATCCCTCAATGCATGAAGAAGAAATGCTCCGGACAAAGTTTTCATTCTTGTATCCTTTGACCTCTAAGTGTGACCTTGACCTTACCCCTAGGGACCTGGTTCTTGTGCATGACACTCCGTCTCATGATGGTGAACAATTTTGCCAAGCTACATCAAAGTCCTTTCATGCATGAAGAAGATATGCTCCGGACAAAGTTTTCATTCTTGTATCCTTTGACCTCTAAGTGTGACCTTGACCTTAGACCTAGGAACCTGGTTCTTGCGCATGACACTCCCTCTCATTATGGTGAACAACTGTGCCAAGCTACATCAAAATCATTCCATGCATGAAGAAGATATGCTCCGGACAAAGTCATTCTTGAATATTTCATTCTTGTATCCTTTGACCTCTAAGTGTGACCTTGACCTTAGACCTAGGGACTGGTTTTTGCGCATGACACTCCGTCTCATGATGATGAACAATTGTGCCAACTTTCATCAAAATCCCTCCATACATGAAGAAGATATGCTCCGGACAAAGTCATTCTTGAATTTGACCTTTGACCTCTAAGTGTGACCTTGACCTTAGACCTAGGGACCTGGTTCTTACGCATGACACTCCGTCTCATGATGGTGAACAACTGTGCCAAGTTTCATCAAAATCCCTCCATGCATGTAGAAGATATGCTCCGGACAAGGTCTCTGGACGCCGCCCGCCCGCCCGCCCGCCCAACCGCCCATCCGCCCGCCAGGGGCGTTCCCATAATACGTCCCGTTTTTCAAACGGGCGTATAAAAAATGCTAACAAGGTATAGATATGTCAAAATACACCTAAAAATTAGAGGAACCATCCATGTTGTACCACAGATAAGTGGTCTCGGTTTTTCCCTACGGCCAATAATAAAAAAGTTACTAAAAATAAGCTATTTATAGTAACGTAAAAGGGAAGTAATTAAAAAAAAAAAAAAATATTGTAAGTAAACAAAAGAAGGATCTGCCAAATAAATCCGCTGACAAAAATGAAATTTCAGATCGGTATCTTCATTAGTTACAGAGACATAACCATTTTAATTTGAAATAAAGGGAGGTAATTTGACATAAAATCACTCTGGAACCTACAATTGGATCTGATTTGTCATGGAATCCAAGATTTATTGTTGTTGAAGATATTTTGGAAGTTTGTATCAAATAAAACCATAAATGACGTCTCTATATGGCTGCAAAAGCCAAAATAGCCAATTTTGGACCTTTAAGGGGCCATAAATCTGGAACCCATGATGGAATCTGGCCAGTTGAAGAAAGGAAGCAAGATCTTGTGGCGATACAAGTTGTGTGCAAATATGGTTAAAATCAAATCATAAAGGAAGCTGCTATTGTGCAGACAATGTCAAAACAGCTAATTTTGGCCCTTTCAGGGGCCATAACTCTGGAACCCATTACAGGATCTGGCCGGTTCAAGAAAGGAATCGAGATCTTATGGTGACACAAGTTTTGTGCAAGTTTGATTAAATTCAAATCATAAATGAAGCTGCTATTGTGCAGACAAGCTATTTCTAGTAACATAAAAGGGAAGTAATTTAAAAAAAAAAGTTACTGTAAGTGAACAAAAGAAACAAGAGCTGTCTCCATAGGATGACACATGTCCCCGATGGCACTTTGAATGAATAGTTATGGCCGATGTTAGAGTTCAGGACCTTTGACCTACGGAGCTGGGTCTTGCGCGCGACACGTCGCCTTACTGTGTCACACATTCATGCATAGTTATTTTAAAATCCATGCATGAATGACAAAGATATGGACCGGACATGCCCATCAATGCACTGTCATGAAAAATGACCTTTAACGTCTAAGTGTGACCTTGACCTTTGAGCTACGGACCTGGGTCTTGCGTGTGACACGTAGTCTTACTGTGGTACACACTCATGCCAAGTTATTTGAAAATCCATCCATCCACGACAAAGATATGGACCGGACACGCCATCAATGCACTATCCTTTAACGTCTAAGTATGACCTTGACCTTTGAGCTATGAACCTGGGTCTTGCGCGCGACATGTCGTCTATTGTGGTACACATTCATGCCAAGTTATTTGAAAATCCATCCATCGATGACAAAGATATGGGCCGGACACGCCCATCAATGCACTATCCTTTAACGTCTAAGTGTGACCTTGACCTTTGAGCTACGGACCTGGATCTTGCGCGCGACACGTCGTCTTACTGTGGTACACATTGAGGCCAAGATATTTGAAAATCCATCCATCGATGACAAAGATATGGACCGGACACGCCCATCAACGCACTATCTTTTAATGTCTAAGTGTGACCTTGACCTTTGAGCTACGGACCTGGGTCTTGCGCCCGACATGTCGGCTTACCGTGGTACACATTCATGCCAAGTTATTTGAAAATCCATCCATCGATGACAAAGATATGGACCGGACACGCCCATCAATTCACTATCCTTTAATGTCTAAGTCTGACCTTGACCTTTGAGCTACGGACCTGGGTCTTGCGCAAGACACGTCGTCTTACTGTGGTACACATTCATGCCAAGTTATTTGAAAATCCATCCATCGATGACAAAGATATGGACCGGACACAAAAATTGCGGACAGACTGACAGACCAACAGACAGACAGATGGTTCAAAAACTATATGCCTCCCTTCGGGGGCATGAAAACAAGAGCACTGCAATGCAACACAAATGCAGAGCAATATACACACAAAACAAAGTCATATGACCTTTGACCCCTAAGTGTGACCTTGACCTTGAAGTGAGCCATCCTACACATGCACTCTGCACGTCGTTTCGATGAGGTGAACATTTTTGTCAGGTTCTTTGAAATCCTTCAAGGGGTTCAAGAGTTACAGAGCGGAAGGGAAATTGCTAACCAACAGACAGACAGACAGACGAAACACCGAGGTGATAATATAATACGTCCCTTCGGGCGTATAAAAAGGAATTGAGATCTTATAGTGATACAAGTTGTGTGCAAGTCTGGTTAAAATCAAATCATAAATGAAGCTGCTATTGTGCAGACAAGGTCAAAATAGCTAATTTTGGCCTTTTCAGGGGCCACAACGCTGGAACCCATTAAGTGATCTGGCCGGTTCAAGAAAGGAATCGAGATCTTATGATAATACAAGTTTTGTGCAAGTTTGATTAAATTCAAATCATAAATGAAGCTGCTATTGTGCAGACAAGGTCAAAATAGCTAATTCTGGCCCTATCAGGGGCCATAACTATGGAAACCATAAAGAAATCTGGCAAGTTCAAGAAAGGAACCAAGATCTTATGGTGATACAAGTTGTGTGCAAGTTTGGTAAAAATCAAATTATAAATAAAGCTGCTATTGTGCAGACAAGGTCAAAATAGCTAATTTTGGCCCTTTCAGGGGCCATAACTCTGAAACCCATAATGGGATCTGGCAAGTTCAAGAAAGGATCCAAGACCTTATGGTGATACAAGTTGTATGCAAGTTTGATTAAAATAAAATCATAAATGAAACCACTATTGGCAGACAAGAAATTGTTGACGCACGTACGCAAATTCTGGCCCTTTAAGGGGCAATAACTCTAGAACCCATGATGGGATCTGGCCAGTTTTCGAAAGGAACCTAGATATCATGCCAATACAAGTTTAGTACAAGTTTGATCAAAATTGCTTGCAAGATGTGGTCTCTATCGTGTTCACAAGAAATTGTGGACAGACGGACAGATGACGGACGAAGGCCGATCACAAAAGCTCACCCTGTCACTATGTGACAGGTGAGCTAAAAAAAAAATAAGAGGGTCATGATGATCCTGGATTGTTTACCTGCGTAATATGAGCTACATGTTTCAAATGTGAAACAGATGATTTTTAGAAATTTTTTGGAAGATTTTCCGATGTACAATCAAGAAACCCCTGGGGCGGGGTCAATTTGACCCCAGGGATCATGATTTGAACAGAGTTTGTAGAAGTCTACTAGGCAATGTTACATATCAAATATCTAAGCTCTAGGCCTTCTGGTTTATTTTTAGAAAATTTTGAAGATTTTTCTATGTACAATCAAGTAACCCCAAGGGGCGGGGTCAATTTGAACAAATTTTGTAGAGGTCCACTAGGCAATGCTACATGTGAAATATCTAAGCTCTAGGCCTTCTGGTTTATTTTAAGATTTTTTTTGAAGATTTCCCTATGTAAAACCAATTGACCCCTAAGGCTGGGTCATGATTTGAAATTGTTTTGTAGAGGTCCACTAGGCAATGCTACATGTCAAATATCTAAGCTCTAGGCCTTCTGGTTTATTTTTTTTTTAAATTTGAAGATTTTCCTATAGAAATCTATGTAAAATCAAGTGACCCCTGGGGCGGGGTCAATTTTGACCCCGGGGTCATGATTTGAATAAATTTAGTAGATGTCCACTAGGCAATGCTACATGTCAGATATCTAAGCTCTTGGGCTTCTGGTTTTTGGTTATTTTTTTTAAATTTGAAGATTTCCTATAGAAATTATGTAAATCAAGTGACCCCTGGGGGGTCAATTTTGACCCCGGGGTCATGATTTGAATCAATTAGTAGATGTCCACTAGGCAATGCTACATGTCAGATATCTAAGCTCTTGGGCTTCTGGTTTTTGAGAAGAAGATTTTTTAAGATTTTCCTATGTAAAATCAAGTGACCCCTGGGGCGGGGTAAATTTTGCCCCCGGGGTCATGATTTGAACAAATTTGGTAGAGGTCCACTAGGCAATGCTTCACACCAAATATCTAAGCTCTAGGGCTTCTGGTTTTTGAGAAGAAGATTTTTAAAGTTTTTCCTTTCGGTTGCCATGGCAACCAGAGTTCTGCATGGAATTCAATTCTTTGAACAACTTTTGTAGAGCTTTACCTAAGAAACATTCCTGTGAAGTTTGGATGAAATTGGCCTAGCGGTTTAAGAGGAGATGTCGTTTAAAAGTAAAAGTTTACTGACGCCGGACGGTGACTGATCAGAATAGCTCACCGTGAGCCTTTGGTATCGATTTTTCCCTACGACTAGTAATGAACAAGGAGCTGTGTTCAGTAAACGCTTGATGCCCCCGGTGGCATCCTTGTCGATACAAAGCAACCTAAGTCTAAAATGAGGTTAAGGTCAAACTGAGGTCAGGTGATGTCTGAAGATGTGGAATGGTCACAGGTTACATCTGCATTAGTATCAAGTCATTCTAGTAAGGGGTATTGATGCTAGACGAAACGGTCCCATTTGGTTAACCTCGTACGGACGGACGGACGAACGAACGAACAGACTGACAGGACAATCACTATATGCCTCCCGCATCAGTAGGTGCCGGGGGCATAAAAAGTTACAATATAAGCTATTCATAGTAACAACAAAGGGAAGTAATTCTAAAGAAGGGACCTGCGCATGACACTCCGCCTCATGATGGTGTACAATTGTGCCAAATTCCCTCCATGCATGAAGAAGAAATGCTCCGGACAAAGTCATTCTTGTATCTAACCTTTGGCCTCTAAGTGTGACTTTGACCTTAGACCTAGGGACCTGGTTCTTGTGCACGACACTCCATCCCATGGTGGTGAACATTTGTGCCAAGTTACATCAAAATCCCTCCATGCATGTAGAAGAAATGCTCTGGACAAAGTTTTCATTCTTGTATCCTTTGACCTCTAAGTGTGACCTTGACTTTAGACCTAGTTACCTGGTTCTTGCACATGACACTCCATCTCATGACGGTAAACAATTGTGCCAAGTTACATCAAAATCCCTCCAATGAAGAAGATATGCTCCGGACAGACATTCTTGAATTTGACCTTTGACCTCTGTGACCTTGACCTTAGACCTAGGACCTGGTTCTTATGCACGACACTCCGTCTCATGATGGTGAACAATTGTGCCAAGTTTCATCAAAATCCCTCCATGCATGAAGAAGATATGCTCCGGACAAGTCTGTGGACGCCGCTAGCCCGGCCTCCCATCCGCCTGCCAGGGGCATTCCTATAATACATCCTGTTTTTCAAACGGGATGTATAACAAGAGCTGTCCTGTCAGTGGACAGCACGCTCGACTATTCTCAGTGCTTGATAGTATAATATAAGCAATGGGTAAAACTTTACCATTACAATAAGCATATTCTAAGACGAAAAGGGGCCATAATTCAGTCAAAATGCTTGATAGAGTTGCCTCCTCCTTTTTACAGACTGGGGTCATGATGGTAAACAAGTATGCAAAATATGAAAGCAATATCTCAATGGACTTTGAAAACATTTGGGGTGGTACGCAAACTAACATTTATTCTGTCGAAAAGGGGCCATAATTCAGTCAAAATGTTTGATAGAGTTGCCTCCTCCTTCTTACAGACTGGGGTTATGATGATAAACAAGTATGCAAATATGAAAGCAATATCTCAATGGTCTTTAAAAAATTTTGGGTGGTACGCAAACTTTAACATTTGTGTGATGCTCACGCCGACGCCAGGGCGAGTAGGATAGCTCCCCTATTCTTTGAATAGTCGAGCTAAAAAGTAGTTATCATTTTTTCTAACACTGTTGTTTCAAGTCTGTCATGTTAGAATTGAAATAGCAAGTTCCAAAGTGTGATTTATCGTAGAATAACCCGTGTTTTGAGTTCTTATGCGTAAGAATATATCACAAAGGCCATAGGCCACACTTGGGAACTTATTATTTCTTAAATAACCCTAAACAATCTATCTTCCAAAAGATAGTGATTATCATACAATAACTCACCTGTCTGCGGCTTGTATAAGCTTATGTACAATTTGTTCAAAATACGATGATAACAGCAAGTAGCAGGATCTGACCTATCTTCCAGTAATGTTCAGCATTCTCAAAGGCAGTTTCTGCTAAACTGGAAAATGCCTGAAAACATACAAGACAGTTAAACTTAGAATCAATTCTTATCAATGAACTTTTCGACGACTAAATTTGGTTCATCACGAGATTTCAAATCAAGTCAGACTGACACATGTGCATAAATTGATAAAAACATCAATAACAACAGAGCAGATACAAAATCCATGCATAGTATTTAATCTGAAGAGGCATACTGACATCTTAAAAATATATTAACTAATTATGCAGCAAAAACATGGCCTTTTTTCCTCTGTTTTGAGAAATGGAAGCAGAGCTAGTAAGGATTGGAAAATACCACCAAATTAAATTTTTCATAAATATATTATTTCACGAAAGAAAATGGGTTTAAAGCATATTCTCATGTGTTACATATTGTTTTGCTTAGAGTATGTATTTACTTTTCTGAAGAGAATTTTTGTCAAAAATAAGAAAAAAACATACTTTGGAGATCTATGGGAATGTGGCCAAATTTCTGCCCAATATCTCTACTGACTTGAGTGCTTCTTTCCATAATTAAATATTTTCAAGTCACCTACTTACCCAACAAACATTGCTAGCCACTCTGGGTTCTGTTTCTAATCCTTGCACAAGGGCATGTAATAATGGATTTAAAAACTGTTCATTTATCACTGCTTCATTCAAGATTTGTCCATGCACCAGTATCGCGAACAATTATACTTGGATCTTTTAAACTTTCTATCAACATAGGTAAAGCTTGATCAACTGGTTGTTTTAGAGTTGTTGCATCTGGTCCCTCTAATATAGAACCTAAAACAGAATCGCAAAACAATAGTTACATAAAACATGTATCAACAGAATATACTAGTGTTTGCCAGGGGCAATTTTTCCAGTGTTTACTGGTGATAACCTTTCTGGCAAAACTAATCATCACTGTACGGTAACTACAACGGTAGCCATGTGTTTGGATTTGTCCAATATGGCCGCTTAAATCAAAAAACAACGTAACGTCCTGTAAGTTCATACATATATTTAATATGTCTTGCTACGTTTTATTACCAAACTCTGTTCAGTAACACTGTTAATGTCCAAAGAGGTAATCACCTGACTGACATGGCGATCGGAATCGTATTTAGCTTAAATATATCTTATAAACTCATGGAAATTGTTCAATTTCGCGTCAGATGTTCCAAAATTTCATTTTTATTATCTATAAAATTAAACTATTTGGACTAAATGGATGTTAATATACTTTATGATAATCTCTAGTATAAGTATGCATAAACTATGATGTGTACATAGCACCTAAGCTTCAAAAGGACATGAAACGTATAGTGTCGTGAAAACATGAATGTAACAGTTTGGATAACAAGTGTACACGGGTTTGGATGACTTAAGCTCTTTGGATGTTTGTGGTTTGGACTAACACTTTTAACTGCTAATTCTAAAATAATGTTTGTTTCTAAGTAATGCTTTCATATTTTACAATGGTACATGTTCAAATATGTCTTCCGGCAAACCAAGCATGGCCATCAAGCATTTATTTTATATTATTTTAAATGTATATGCTTATAAAATAGGGGTGTGTAGTTTAAAGAAATACACTCATAAGTTGATCAATATGGATGTTAATTTTTCTAGTGTGTTTAATCAAACTGATGTTACTGCTAACAAATTTGAAACCAGACTTTTCATTCAATAATTTTTGAAATGAGTATACACAACTATATCCTTGCTAATGGCCATAAAAAAATGTGTTAAAACTGAGCAAATGGTCAATGCTTGCTGAAGATTACCTCAGTTTGCTACATATTGACGCACACCTCACAAGTAATATCTGCTTTAGCAATTGCCCAAATGAACATCCTCGTGGAAGGCATAGCTCCATGATCTGCCGGAAATACGTTAAGCGACATGTTTAATATATAGTGTTTGCTATACAGGGCTAACACACGACTGATACACATTATCACCTTTCAGTATGTACTAACAGGTTTATACCACAGTGGTGGCTTTGCTATTGATAGTGCCAAAGCAACGCCAGGATGTTTGTTTCTTTCTTTCTTCTTTCTTCCACGTTAAATATACGTTATAGTATGTCTACATATTTTGAATAAAGTTAGATAATTTTCACATCTACGCATACACTGCTGTAGGCTTTTGCGTTTTTCTCCTGTTGGATATGTTTCTCTTTTTATAATTTCTTTTCTCAAGCGTAACAGTGAAATTTTCCAATATAAAACACAAGTGGGAGAGGAATGGCCACAAAAAGCGATGGTTAGCACCATTCATCTTTGTAGGAAATTCAGACGCACAGGCCTATTACTATGAAAGTAAGATAGACCGCAAGTGCAAGAATACATACTATTGTTGATAATGCATGAGTGTTAGTTCAATATTAGGGTTACATTAAAAGCTTTGTTTCCTGTCTCCCGATCTTACATTTCTAAACAGAGCTTTTAAAAGGAAATGATTCACTAGCTTGTTTAATAATATACTGACTTCTGTTTTAATTTCACGACGGTTTATATACATTTCGATGAAAAAGGGCAAATATCAAGTTTAATAGGGGGCAATAAAGATCGACTATTCAAATGCCATGTCACTAAAGAAAGCTAACTGAATGAATCAATGTCATAAACACTTACAAATGGCCAAGGATTTTGTTAAGACGTATGTTTTAGTCATAAAAATTCCCCCTCTTCTGCTGCTTAAAAACACTAAGACACCTACTTACATACATGAACTAAACCATAACTTGCTAAGACAAGTCAACATAGCGATATAATCTTTTTAAAAACATGAGAATTTTTGAGCCTGTGCATTGCATGTCGGATAATCAGAGTGAACAAGTGTTTGAAATTCCTTTCATTCGTAAAAGTGGTATGTGAAGTACCTGCTTACATACCAAAGCAAAGCTCAATGAAGCGGCATAACTCTGCAATGAAGTTAAAGTCAGACTTGCTTATCCTTACTTCGCATGTTATATCCTCACAGATAATTCATTCTAACTATTGATTTTTGAGATGCCTGCGTACGTACAAAAATAGTACAAAATTGAAAAATTAAACGAGACTTACCTTGGTTAAGTCGATGTTTGGTGGAAATTCTATGAGTCAAATGAACACTTGAGGGATTAAATGAGATTGTATTGCACATGCGTCGAATCAGTCTTTAAAGTAACCATTTTGGCATTATTGAAAATGGTTGAAATCTTTGATTTCAGTTTCAGAACACATTATTCCACCTCATACATGGGATGGGAGTGGAGGGCATTTAATGCCTCAAGTGTTCATTTGACTCATAGAATTTCCATCAAACATCGACTTAACCAAGGTAAGTCTCGTTTAATTTTTCAATTCTATTTCGTCAAAAACACATTCGGTGTTAAATGAGAAGTTTAAAGCTCAATAATGTCAAAATAAACCAAACCTTATTTCAGGACTCCTTCTTCAAAGGAAATGCCTGGTGCTACTTCCCTGTCATAGAATCTTGAAAATGTTTTACAATTTGACCATCCAGCTTTCTGTAGAATAGCTTGTACAGGAACTGCTTTAAATTTAGCCTTTGACGAAGATGCTCCTCGAACACTATGAGGTGTAAAAACATCTGTGTTAATGCCTGACCTAAACATGACTGTCTTTATCCATCTTGACACAGTATCACGGGTAACTGGTGCATATGTTTTATATAGCTTATCAATAATTTCTTATGTTGATTCGTATTACTTTAGTTCTCTTTAAATTATTCTTTTAGCACTGTATATACACAAAGCCTCCTGTATGGAGGGTAAGCTTTCAGAACAAACACAGAAAAATCAGCTCCTGGCCGGCTCTGTTTTAGCAAAGAATCAAATTTAAATACAAACTGTGAACTTGACTTGTTCATATTATTTATAGACAATAAATGCACTGTCTGTGCTCTTGCTGCATTCGTGACAGCTTTAAGCATGACAAGTTTCAATGTTAGTTCTTTTAATGACACGTGTTTCACTGGACTTAATTTCCGCAGATAGTTCAACACAAGGTTAACATCCCAAGTATTAACATATTTTGGTTTTGTTGGTCTTAAATTAAATATTCCTTTCATAAATCTAGTAACATCAGGATGTGAACCAACACGATAACCATCTACTACCAATCCAAAAGCTGATAAGGCTCCTCTTGCAGTGTTTATTGCGCTATAACCCAAACCATTTGTAAACAAAATGGTTAAAAATTCAATAACATTCACTACAGTAATTGAAATTTCACTAATTTTTTCTCCACGACAATACTGTAACCATCTTGATATATACGTTTGATATTGTCTTTTAGTTCCTGATTTCCAAGAACACATGAAGATTCTGGCTGCTTCCTTAGAAAAGCCTCGCTGTCTGAAGATCTTCCTGACACAAGACATGCAATTAGAATCATTTTCCTCAAAAGAGGATGAGTCTTGTTTCCTTGCGGGAGTGTCCTGACACAAGACATGCAATTAGAATCATTTTCTCAAAAGAGGATGGTCTGTTTCATTGGGGAGTGCCAATAGATCCTTTGTGATGGAGTATCAACGGTTTCTGTACTTAACAATTTCATCAGTGGTGTGAACCGGCTAGGTTGGCACAGTGGAACAATTACTATGCAACTTGCCATGTCTATAGTTATCTTCTGAATACAGCGTCCCAGCAAACTGAAAGGGGGAAAAATATTACAGCATGAAAATTTTCCCCAGTTCAAAGTAAATGCATCAATATACTTAACCTGTGGATCAGGCTTCCAGGAACAAAAAACTTGTACTTTTGCATTAAGACGAGACGCAAACAAATCAATATTTGGAACCCTGGTTTTCTCACAAATATTCCTGAACACATCAGTATTAAGTTCCCATTCTAACTGGTCATTAAACCTGCGTGAAAATACATCAGCTTCATTTTCTGTACCTGCTATATGAACACATGAGAGCCAGACTTTGTGTTGAATGCACCAATACCATATTTGCTTACTAAGTGAATTGCACTCGGTGGACTTACTTCCACTCATGTTATTTATGTAGCACACTGCAGTCGAACTGTCCGACAAAACTTTTACATGTTTCCCAAGAATTTTGTCTGCTCTAGCTTTAATGGTATAAAAGATAGCCAAAAGTTCTAACACATTTATATGTTTTTGTGACTCATTTTTTGTCCATCTACCACCACTTTTACAAGCATTCAACACAAAGCCCCAACCCTGAAGGCTCGCGTCTGTCTGTATTGTCAATTCTGGATTTCCATGACTAATATGCCTAACCTGATTTCTTATGTTTACATACCACCAACGAAGTTCTACCCTCATGCTGGTAGTAACTACCATTTCTGCATGAAAATCAGCCTTATTTTTCTTCAGTGCCCTAGTTTTGGCATTTTCTAAATTTCTGTAATGCAGTTTGCCATACTCTACTGCAGAAAAAGTTGACACTAGAATACCAATGACCTTGGCTACATAACGAATGGTAACTGTCTTTGCACTGTATAATTTCCTGCATTCTGTTTCTACTACGAGCATGTTTTTCTCTGTTAAATAAACTAACATATGCTCGGAATCAATGAGATTTCCCAAGAAAACAATTTTCTTAGTTGGTTCAAAGACAGATTTTTCCATGTTTAACATAAAACCTATATTGCAAAACCAATTTCTAGTAACACTGACATTTTCATGGCATTCATCCTTTGTTTTTCCACAAAGAAGACTGTCATCAATAAATCCAGAACTGATATATCCTAAGCTTGGTAGCTTGGAATAGACAGATTTTAACAGCTTTGTAAAAAGCCTAGGACACGGTGCCAGACCATTTGGGAACACAGTGTAAGCATAAATCTGAGATTTGAAAATGAACCTGAAATATTTTTGTTGCTCTGCAGCTAGAGGTACTGCATAATATGCATGAAGCAAATCTAATGATGCCATATACATACCCTTTGTTATTAACGTTAATGCTTTTTCAAACGTATCCATTTTAAAATGATAATAAGGGATAAATGTGTTTAATTTTTTCAGATTTAATATCATTCTATAATCACCATTTTTCTTTTTCCTCAAAAATATTGGAGATAAGAACTGCCCTTCTTCATACTGAACAGTTTTAATAACTCTAAGATCTAGTAATTTATTTACTTCTTTCTGAATAATACAAGATTCTGTTTTGTTAAAACAATATTGAGGGCACTGTTCTTGTTTATACCAGTAAAACTCTGGTTTAAACTCAATATGACAATGTTCAATCATGTCTAGAATTATTTCATCACTAGTCAATTTTCTCCATTCATTTATATAGTACCTCAACCTGCCTGCTCTAAAAACATCAAGTCTTACCTCATCTACATTCGAGCTTTCCCTGTTCCTCTCCGACGAGGGTAGTTTTTTGTATCAGCCTGTGCAAGGAACAAACCTCGTCCCCGACTGAAATTCCTTGTCGGAAATCTGCCTCTATAAGATCCCCTGAAACTAGGACGACCTCTAAATCCTCCTCGGATTTTATTACTTATTTTTGCACAGTCCTCAATCTCTTTCGTTGTTTTCGAAATATCATCCCCAAAAAGTTCCTTTGTGAAAGGCAGTGAATGATTACACAAATGTGAATACTCTGATTTTATTTCTGGCTTCATCAAGTCCCTATGGAACAAATTTATCTGTTTGTTTGAGTGTCCCAACAAAGCTAACACATCACTGCAATTTTCGATTAACTCGCCATATTTTTCATGTTCTTGTTCCAAAACAGCCATCTTATTTACTGCCTTTGCCAAGATCATACCTGTTTTAACCACAGAAGTTTCTATGTTCTGCAATTTTTTATCATTGGTACGAGCGTTTTGGGAGATTCCATCCCAAATGCATGGATTTGTTTTCACAACAACCAAAGACTCACAATTTTCAGGTCTACAGTTTATCTCATCTTTCACCAGTTCTGAATACCTTTCCTCCTCAATACCATTTCTAAACAAGTTGTGCACATTTTCGGCCAAAGTATCATCGATACTTTCGTCACAAACCTCTTGTCGTTTGAAACGTTTTGCCATAGACGAAAACCTACTTTCCCTTTTACGTTTTGATCCACCTGCAAAAATACACTCTTGATTTTCATTTTCGTCCTGCCTACACATATCTCCCGAGAAAGGAGGGTAGTCAAAATAGTCTTCATCACCCTCGTAATCGTAACTCTGTTCCAAATCATCTAAACAACTTGTCACTGTCATTAGTTTATTATCCTGTTCCTTAATGGAATTCTGGATTTCTTGTAGTCTAAGAATAGATAACATTCTGTCACCTGTTTCCACGACCACCGAGGACATCCCTGACGACGGCCTATCATCAATTTTCGCCGACACAGTCACTTCCTTATTTGGAGCACTAGACCCCTTCGAGTTTTTGCTTGACCGTTCTGAACCACGTTCAGAACTTCCTTCTTTCGAATTTCCAGTTAATTTCAAATTTAACTCACCGTCGGGAAAATTCTCCGCCATATTGAAATTATCCTAAATGCAACACCACGTGTTACAAACACAATTTTTTCTGATAAACAACGTCCTTCAACAGAAAATCGAACCTCGTTCGATAAAATAAACTTTACAAATTTTGTATTTCCTCGAAATACTTGATACCTTTTAAAATACTTGAAATAAACCTTGTAAACTTTGTTTACAAAAATAAACTACTGAAACGACATGTTGTCATTCCGACAGCATGCAGCACACTGATTCGACGCATGCGCAGTACAATCTCATTTAACACCGAATGTGTTTTTGACGAAATAGAATTCAATTTAGTCAATCGGGAAAAGAGTCATACCTTTGTAAAAACAAAGCAAACTAGAATTATGGAACATCTGTATTGCATGTCAGATCATCACATTGAACAACTAGTTTCAATAAGTTTCATCTATACCATATCTTACAAATAATTAACAAAGAGTATGCAAAAATCGACGAACGGATGCGTGCAATAGTCCTTCGTATTCTTAAAGAAGTTGATGTAAATCATCTTATAGAATGATGAAAACAGCTAATGTGTAAGGAATTGCTTTTAAGTTAGTAGGTCACTGGGGAAAGGGCAAACAAACGTTTTTGTGTAATTTGGGCCTATTTTCTAAGTATTTATTAATTCCCTCTTCTAAACAAGCAATTGACAAATGTGATAAACAAATGAACATTTATTGTAAAAGAATTCAAATCAAATCACCCTCGAGACGATAGATGGAACCCAGGGTTTCAAAAACGAATGACTTGGATATCTAACCAGCTGGTACTCAAACCTTCTTGCGCTGCTTTTTTAAAACTCGTCTATCCTATCAGGATATATAGTGTTTCATTTTGAAAATATTCCATGAAATAAATTCGTTATTAAACTTAAAACATTTTTCTCTAGGTACGTTGTCAATTCCAAACCGTTTATACACATCTCTTATTTTTAGCTTAGATATTTAGTTTTATGACCTTCAGTTTATTTCTTTCCCTGGATTTTCTGCAATCCATACAAAAGGTTACCTCTTATATCCCAGAAATGAAAGAAGGAGATAGATGTGGTTGTATATGGTTTTATCAACTTTGATACCAATTTTTCGTGCAGGAATGTGAATTAAGTTGCTATCCAAACCGATGCATATACTAAATCCAAACCGTTAACTGCTTTTCAATTACTTGTATCCAAACCGTTACACACTTGATACATATGATTGACTTACGATGGTATGTTTTCGCAAAAATACTATACTTTCAGTTAAGAGACCGATGACAGGATATGTGAAAATGTTTCTTCTTTCTTCTTAACTGTTTTTTTTAATGATACAACTGCAAGAGGTTTGATAACATCATTTAAAAGTTTCGTTTTTGCTTCTTGATTCCCATAATCCGCACGTTTTTATCACTTAGTAATTAAAACTGGATTAATCTGATCTTTTTATATCGAATAACTTAAACCTTAGAACGAAAACTGAAAACGGAATAAATCTTTATGTAAAATATTTGTTTAATCATAGAAAACATCAAAACTTACATGATGTTTTTGACATTTTTTGCTTGGGAGAAGCCATATTGGACAGATCCAAACACAAGGCTACCAGTGTAGTTACCATACAGTGATCATTGTAATTCCAAAATTACTGTTTTGTTTGGACATGAATTTCAGGAAAACTTAAGCTTAGACTCTTATTTAATGGTTTCACTGTACTGGCAGGGGTGGCCAAATCAGCTTTTGACTTGCTTGTCCCTTTTTGTCAACTGCTATTTTGTACTTGTCCGTATGATAGTAAATTCTGGCCAAATTTCACTTGTCCGTACAAGCTTTTGGACAACCTGGGCAATAAGGACAATTGAATTTGCCACCCCTGTCAGTACCCCTAAAACCCTTACAAGTAACACTGGCAATAACTTGTCAACTACTTCAAAAAGCTATCAAATATTATAAACAGGAAATCATGACTAAGTAGACTAAAACATAGCTTGTATTTAACAAATTCTTCTAAAAGGTTCTTTCACCTTCATGATCATCAAAAGTACTGACCAATACTACTGCAGAAAACAATTTACTGACAATTTTACAAATTTCAAGCAGTGCGAGCTGCCTTTGGTTCAACATATGTGATCATCTTCAAATAAACATACCGAAAGCCATGACAGATGCATCCCTAAATCTCCAGTCTTCATGATGTATATTGTCTTTTACAAATGGGAGTACATGTTGTATAATGTCATCCTCACAACACTGGCCATCAACATCAAACAGACACCTGCTGCTTTACATGGATTTCACTCATCATCATCATCAAATTCCTCCTACAATATATTCAACAAGGTTATCACTGTCTCATCCTATTATACTTATTTCTGCTAAATCATGGGATGCCAAAACCAGGTATTTTAATATTGTACTCAGGAGGCATAAATTTAAACAGAATTATGTGGAATATTAACAAAGTTGTTCTTTGCCATGTTTTGTGTTGGTTAGGTTTAACATCACTTGGACAAAGGTTTTCAGCCTATAGCCATGTCGTAGGCCAAACTGGAATCTAGGCAGGTCCGGAATCTGCCTAGACCAAACTAGGCCAAACTAGAATTCTAATTTGGTTTTGATCGATTCCAAATCTGCCTAGGCCAAACCAGAATTCTAGTTTGGCTAGAGTGATTCCAGACTTGCCTAGGCCAAACTGGAATCTTTCTTATGAACTTATTTGTAGTAGATGAAAATACATGTTCTGGTTTATATTTTTTGCATTAAAGCATATCATCTTGTTTAAGTGCAATTAAAATATTCATTCCTTTTATTGGGTCACAAATTAAATGGGAATCCACCTAAAAACCAGAACACACTTTCTATAACTGGAATACACCTATATTTTTTAATTAAACATATTTTTGAAGGTTTTTTTTGACGGAATTCAATCATATATAACATAAATAATTAACTTACGAAAAGAAAATAAAATACGTTTGCACAAAACAATTTTATACGAGATTAATATTCGAGCAGCGCACGGGCAATTTTCATAACCGAAATACACCTGTGTATCTTTAATTAAAAGCATTTTTGAAGGGTTTTTGACAGAATCATATAGAACATAAATAATTAACTTAAATAAAATATGTTCACGCAAAACGGTTTTAAACCAGATTGAAATTTGGCGAGTGCACGGGAAATTTCCATAACTGAAATACACCTGTATTTCTTCGACAAAATGGTATTTTCATAGGGGTATGTGACAAAATTCAAATATATATAACATGAATAATGAAGTTACAAAAGGAAATTAAAATACATTAGCGCATAACGTTTTATACCGGATTGAAATTCGACGAGAGTGCATTTGTGAATGAATTTCCATGACCTAAACTTCTCTAATATATGTTTTTTTGTAGGGTTTTGACAGAACTCATATATAACATAAATAATTAATTTACAATAAGAAATTAAAATATGTTTGCGCAACAAAGATTGCAGCAGAAAATAAACGTTCAAACACAAATAACGCAGTGTTATCTCTTATGAATTTTCAGAAAAAAAACCTTTTATTTCATTTGTAAATTTATACAAGTAGAACGAGAGGCAAATACTGATTATTTATAATAATGTGACACGTCTGGTGAAAGGGTAATAGTTGGTCATATATTTTCCGTTATACTTTGTTTTAATGACTTTTAACTACAGAAAGATCAAATTCAAATGTTTATAACTAACGACGCAATACAATATGCTTTTATCATGACGCGGCCAATTTGTGTTTTCATTTACAATCTCATATAAAAATTCTTACGCGAACGCAATTTATTTTCTTTTTGTATATTAATTATTTATGTTATTTACGAATGAATTCTGCAATAAACCAACAAAAATACAATTTATTAAAATAATACAGGTGCATTTCGGTTATGGAATTTTCTAGTGCACTCGCCAAATTTCAATCTCGTATAAAATCCTTTTGCACGAATGAATTTTATTTTCCTTTCGTAAGTTAATTATTCATGTTTTATTTGATTGAATTCTGTCAAAAACCCTTCAAAAATACCATTAACAAGAGGGCCATGAAGGCCCTGTATCGCTCACATGACCTATTGACCTAAAGATCATCAAGATTAACATTCTGACCAAGTTTCATTAAGATATGGTCATAAATGTGGCCTCTAAAGTGTTAACTAGCTATTCCTTTGATTTGACCTTGTGACCTAGTTTTTCACCCAACATGACCCAGATTCGAACTTGACCTAAAGATCATCAAGTTTAACATTCTGACTAAGTTTCATGAAGATACAGTCATAAATGTGGCCTCTAGAGTGTTAACAAGCTTTTCCTTTGATCTGACCTGGTGACCTAGTTTTTGACCCCACCTACCCAGATTTGAACTTGAGCTATAGATCATCAAGATTAACATTTTGACCAAGTTTCATTAAGATATGGTAAAAAATGTGACCTCTACAGTGTAAACTAGCTTTTCCTTTGATTTGACTGGGTGACCTAGTTTTTAATCCTACATGACCATGATTCAAATTGGACCTTAAAATCATCAATATTAACATTCTGACCAAGTTTCATGAAGATACAGTCATAAATGCAGCCTCTACAGTGTTAACAAGCTTTTCCTTTTATTTGACTAGTTTCTGACCCCAGATGACCCAATATGGAACTCGTCCAAGACTTTATTGAGGATAACACTCTGAACAAGTTTCATTAAGATTGGGCCAAAATTGTGACCTCTGGAGTGTTAACAAGCTTTCCCTTTGATTTGATCTGGTGACCTAGTTTTTGACCCCAGATGACCCAATATCGAACTCGTCCAAGATTTTATTGAGGGTAACATTCTGACCAAGTTTCATTAAGATTAGGCCAAGAATGTGACCTCTAGAGTGTTAACAGACAAATTGTTGACGACGGACGGACGGACGACGGACACAGGGCGATCACTAAAGCTCACCTTTGAGCACTTCGTGCTCAGGTGAGCTAATAAAACTAGATATGTGTCCATGGGACATAGATGCCCCCACTATATGACAAAGGACACAAATTTTTTCCTAGGTCAGGGGCCATAACTCCTACAAGACCGAATTAATCCAGACGCGAAACCCCAGGTGCACAACTGCACATGCTGACCAACATTCCTGTAAACTTTGGTGACTCTAGGTCAAATACTTTTGGAGCTAGTGCAACACAACATTAAAATGACCAATATTTTACAAAGTCAGGGGCCATAACTCCTACATGACTGAATGAATCCGGACACAAAACCCCAGGTGCACAACTACACATGCTGACCAACATTCCTGTAAAGTTTTGTGACTCTACGTCAAATACTTTTGAAGCTAGGTGCAACACAACATTCTCAGAAGGACGGACGGACAAGGGCAAATCTATATGCACCCCCAAAAGTGGCGGCATAAAAAATGCAGGTGTATTCCGGTTATAGAAAGTGTATTCCAGTGTATTCCAGTTTTTAGGTGGATTCCGGTTAAATGTGTGACCGCTTTTATTACAAGGAACTACTGGCACAGGTGTTCAATTAGTAATCTAGTTGGAAGTGTGAATGTAAAAAACAAAGCTATTACTGTTAAAGTATTTTATCAATAAAATGTCATAATCATATTTAACTAATTTAACTTTAACTGATTAATATGGTCTTTTTCCCATTTATTAGGAAAGAATAAATTATATAACTTGCCCAAAAGAAACAAACAAGAGGGCCAAGATGGCCCTATATCGCTCACCTGAGTACCATTGCTGTTAATGATAAGATCAAGTTTTGACATAGATCACATAGGCATACACATTAAATAAATATCATCAGGATAAAATTTTCTAACAGTCCCTTTTGACCTATGGGTCACGTACTAGTCTGGGCCAATCTCCATACCAAGTTTAAGGGTCCTAGGCTCAAATGCTGCATTTTTGTACTAGCATCACTATTCCTTACCCTGGCAGACATAAATAACATTTAAAATCAATCTCATTAGATGCTGCTAAGGTATATTTATTTACATAAAATAAAGGGAGGTAATTTGTCATAAATTCAGTCAAAAGTTATCTACCCTGATTGTCCGAGTCCATCTGATGGCATAAATTAGGCATAGGAAATAGAGATCAATATAACTGCACCTTTACTAATCCTACCAGGTGTTCTGTATTACAAAAGTGCTTCTAGTGTGACATTTTGATACAAGCAAAACTGTATTATCTGCACTATTAATTACTTACTGGTACTTCATTTTATTATTGGCTTGTTAAAAGTTAATTTTTTACCATATGTAAGTTGACAGAATCATAGGAACCATGTTTTGAGGGGTAAATCAAACACAAATGAATAAATCCTACATGTTTTTGTTGTGCAAAAAAGTATGATATTGTGTCTAAAACAGTTTTCATTTTCCACTCAATTGTGTAATTGCAAGGGAAGTAAACTAATAGATATCTCTGCCTGTAAGTACTAGCCCAAGGCAAGAGATGTCATTCTTTGTGGATCACAACTTTAAATTAAAAGTTAAAACTTCTGTTATTGATATTAACAAAACTATTATAAACTTCACATTTGTGAAATCATTTTTGGTTATTTCAAGGACTTGGAAACCAATTTCTAGACTTTATTTAATGTATTACTATCATTGAAAATTTTAGGGTCTGTCTCTACATAAATGAAATTTCAAATCAGTATCTTTTTTGGTTACTGAGATACACCCATTTTAATTTGAAATAAAAGGAGGTAATTTGACATAAATCGGTCCATAGTTATCTACCCTGATTGTCTCAGTCCAACTTAGGACAATAATGAAATTTCAAATGAGTCCTATAAATACTTACTGAGATAAATCCATTTTTATTAAAATCACGGGAGGTAATCAGGTATATGTAGAAGAGTACAAGCCTTTCACAACAATATATTAGAAAAGTATTCATATTGATAAACGTTCAATTAAGAGTTATCTAACATGACTATTTCTTACCATGGAAGACATAAATAACGTTTCAAACCAATCTCATTAGAAGCTGCTAAGGTATAATATTCATTTACATAAAAATAAAGGGAGGTAATTTGTCATAAATTCAGTCAATATGTCCAAGTCCATGTAATGGCATAAATGAAATTTCAGATCAGTATCTTCATTAGTTACGGATATATACCCATTTTAATTAGAAATAAAGGGAGGTAATTTGATATAAAATCAGTCCATAGTTATCTACCCTGATAGTCTCAGTCCAACTAATGACACTAATGAAATTTCAAATGAGTCCTATAAGTACTAACTGATATAAATCCATTTTGATTAAAATCAGGGGAGGTTATCAGATATAAAATAAGTGCATAGAGTCTAGGCTATATACCAATAAAAGAAATTGTTCTTTGTTTCATATAAAAGTCAGCTACTTCAGAACAATTTTGTTACAGTTTCTAGATTTTCACTCCATCATAGACCTATTTTCCACAAGATGTCGATACATTTGCTTCAAGAAAACAAAAAGAACAAGAGCTGTCAGTGGACAACGCGCTCGACTATTCTCAGTGCTTGATAGTATAATATAAGCAATGAGTAAAACATTAACATTACAATAAGCATAATAATTATTCTAAGTTGAAAAGGGGCCATAATTCAGTCAAAATGCTTGAAAGAGTTGCCTCCTCCTTTTTACAGACTGGCGTCACGATGGTAAACAAGTATGCAATGTATGAAAGCAATATCTCAATGGACTTTGAAAATATTTGGGGTGGTACGCAATCTTTAACACTTATTCTAAGTTGAAAAGGGGCCATAATTTAGTCAAAATGCTTGATAGAGTTGCCTCCTCCTTTTTACAGACTGGGGTCATGATGGTAAACAAGTATGCAAAATACGAAAGCAATATCTCAATGGACTTTGAAAATATTTGGGGTGGTACGCAAACTTTAACATTTATTCTAAGTCGAAAAGGGGACATAATTCAGTTAATATGCTTGATAGAGTTGCCTCCTCCTTTTTACAGACTGGGGTCATGATGGTAAACAAGTATGCAAAATATGAAAGCAATATCTCAATGGACTTTGAAAATATTTGGGGTGGTACGCAAACTTTAACATTTATTCTAAGTTGAAAAGGGGCCATAATTCAGTTAAAATGCTTGATAGAGTTGTCTCCTCCTTTTTACAGACTGGGGTCATGATGGTAAACAAGTATGCAAAATATGAAAGCAATATCTCAATGGACTTTGAAAATATTTGGGGTAGTACGCAAACTTTAATATTTGTGTGACGCTCACGCTCAGGCTGACGCCGTGGTGAGTAGGATAGCTCCCCTATTCTTCAAATAGTCGAGCTAAAAAGGGGTGTTGAATAGCCTGCAGTGAAATGCTAGTCAACTGAAGTCAGGTACCCTCATACTGCCGCATTTCAGAAAGCGGTCCGCAGAATAAACACCCTACTTTCGTTTTCACGTAAACAACTCGAAAACATGCAAATTTTAGTATGAAAAGTGTCCTATTTTATGTAAAATTCATTCTACGAGTGAAATAATGCCCATTTGGCTCCCAATTTACATGCAAATGCGCAAAAAATGGCAAAACTAATATCTATTTATTCGGGACTTTTTTCGACTACACCATGGAAGCACATTTTTGACCGAATTACTGCATTATAAACTATAAGGGGAACTGATTTATTTAATTTTCAGCAATTTTTGCATTTATTTCTCAGAGAACCTTCATTAAAGACAACCTGCGTGGTTCCACCTACAAGCCATAAGTTAAAGTCGAGAAATTCGCGTTTTTCTAAGGCCACCCCATGTCCGATAATTGGCCAAAAATGTCACCTCATGTGCGAGTTTTCGCATTTTTCGAGTGTTTAACATTAGTTCAGCAAATGTTTTGATGCACAGAAGGTAAAATGAGCACTATTTTATCTAAAATGCCAAAGATTTAACAAATCCATCGTGATTTCATGTCTAAATAATACAAATACGTGATTTGATCTGCACCAGATTTCACGAATTTATCACCCCATGTGCGAAAATTTGGCCAAAAATAGAAAAAAAATAAAACAAGAGCTGTCGGAGGACAGCAACGCTCGACTATTCAACAGCCTTGTCGATTGAATGAATACGAGTCGAAAAAGGGATATAATTTAGTAAAAAAGCAAAATAGGGTTATGGAACCTGCATAGTGCTTATCAGCTCATGACAGTGGACAAGTGTGTGAAGTTTCAACCATTCCCATTAGTGGGTACTAAGATACCAGCTTACTTAATAGAATTTTAACCAAAAACTTTTAAGTCGAAAAAGGGGCATAATTTTGTAAAATGCGAGTTGATATTGCCCCTTTGTTACAATGGGTCATGATCATAAACAGTGAAAAGTGTGTGCAAGTATCTCAATCCATTTGAAATATTGTGGACTGGACGAAATTAACAGCTTAATTCATAAGTTAAAAAAAATTCATTAAATCGATAGGGTCTCTTTAAATTATTGAAAAAAGCAAAATATGAAAGAGATTATGGACTGTGAATATGGTCGTTTAACATTGTGAATAAGCGTGGTGAGTAGATACTCCCCTATTCTTCAAATGGGTTGCTGAGTAAGCTTACACAAATTAAAGCCTGCGGATGCAGTCAACGAGTCAGGAGTCACGCCGCATTGCAGAGTGTCCAATAAGCCCTACTATTCTTATAAGAATACGAAACAGCAAAAAATAAAGGTCCTATTTTTGTAAAATTCTCGTTATATGCTTGAATTTAGAAAGAAAAATGAAATATATTATCTATGGCACTTTTGAAAAAACACTATTTGCCTAATATATGCTTATAACATATAAGGAATGATTTGTTTAATTTAGAATTTTGCATTACTTCAGAGAACCTAATTAAAGACAGTACTGTTTCCTGGGTCACCTATAATGCACAAGTTATCGATAAATTCGCTTCAAGGCAAATTGCAAATGAAAAGGACGCGATTCGCATTTTAGAGTTAAACATTAGTTGCACACTGTTTGATGCACGAAGTAAAAGGCAACTATTTTATCTAAAATCAAGGTCACAGTTTCAAGGTCAAATCTAAAATGACGGGATTGTCTGCAAGATTGCGAATTTTCACATGTCGATTGCCAATGTAAATAGTCTCTGTTTCCCAATGGGTGATTAGAATAGAATAGAGGAACGCTGTCCCATTTGGAAAATACCTGAATTGCCATAAAAGCAAACCTAATAAAAAAAGGTCAATGTCAAGTATTCAAACAATTGAAGAGATTCAGGTGACTGTTTGAAGATGAGAATGTCAAGAAAATGCAAAGATACAAGTCCATAAATCTTGTCCCCGGGGTTTGATGCTAAGTCCTAACGGGTCCATTTGGTGTAAACTTCAGTGATGCTGGAAGGACAGACAATCACTATATGCCCCCCGCATCAGTAGATGCCGGGGGCATAAAAAGGGGTGTTGAATAGTATGCAGTGAAATGCAAGTCAACTGAAGTCAGGTACCCTCATACTGCTGCATTTCAGAAAGCGGTCCGCAGAATAAACACCCTACTTTCGTTTTCACGTAAACAACTGGAAAACATGCGAATATTAGCCTGAAAAGTGTCCAATTTTATGTAAAATTCATTCCTAGAGTGAAATAATCCCGCAAAAAATGGAAAAACTAGGATCTATTTATTAGGGACTTCTTTCGACTACACCATGGAAGCACATTTTTGACCGAATTACTGCATTATAACCTCTAGGTCAACCTGATGACATACATTAAGTTTCAAAACCAATGCCATCAATAGTTGCAGAGATATAACCATTTTATGGATAAGTGCTGACCTTGACCTTAATGTGTGACCTTGACCTTCAAGCAACAGGAACCGATATCTTATTGTGATTTAAGTTGTGTGCATGATTTTCTAAAGTTGAATGCAAAATGCGGCATCTATCATGTTCACAAGGTAAAAATTAACATATTATGGCACTTTCAATGTTCATTCAGGGGCCATAACTCTAGAACTATGACTGTTTTATTTATTTATTTTGTTGGGTTTAACGTCGCACCGACACAAGAACCTATGACTGGATCTGACAGGTTAGTGTTAGGGCTAGAGTTATTTTGCAAGTTTGTATCAAATCAAATCAAACAAGAGTGCCAGAATGTCACAATATACGCCCGTCACAGCAAATTTCTTTACTCTAGCACCTGTATTTGCAAATGGAATTTTAATTTTGTGGTTGTTTAGTAATCAATGTAAGTCATTTGTTTTTCTAAGTCCACAAAAAAAACTCCTTACCAGGTAGAGATACCTTAAAATACACCTAAAATTTGAAAGTAACATCTATGTTGTACCACAGAAAAGTGGTCTTGTTTTTTCCCTACAGTCAATTATAAAAAAGTTACAATATAAGTTATTTATAGTAACAACTAAGGAGTTAATGCCATCAATATGCAAAAAAAATTTATATAAGTCACCATACTAATTTTACCAGGATTAAGCAACGTCAATATACTATAATGTGCATTAAGATGTGTTGATTTTCTAATGAAGCAAAATGTGGTCTCATTTCCAGTGTAAAAAATTAATATTTGGCACTTTATGTCAATTAGGGCCAGTAACTCTAAGAAGGGACTGGATCTGCATTTTATGATGGCTGATTAATTTGCCAAGTTTTTTCAATCAAATCACTCTGCAAAAGATAGAAAATTGCCCCTTAGGGCCTATTCTGGCCATGGATCTGCCGTTTCCATGATGAGTGAATACAATGTACAAGTTTGATAAAACCTGATGCAAGAAGTGTTTATTCCTTAACGGACAAAGCTTGGACCCATGAGGAACGCCAGTTCGAAAGGAACCATTTAGCCAACAGGTGTGCGTCCTAATAAATGTTTTCAAAATGGCCTAATTAAAAAAAGACTGCCTACAAAAGACCGAATTGCCAGTTTTCAAAAGGAACCAAATATTATGCAATAAAGTTGTGTGTAAGTTTATTTAAAATGCATTGCAAAATGTGGTTCTTTTTTGCCCTTAATGGACGGACGAAGCGGGTCACAAGGCACTCCAGTTTTCGAAAGACCAGTGATTATAAATACAACTTGTGTCACATCAATAAATGTTTATTGCCAAAATGTGGTTAAATCGAGCACAAAGCTAAGAAGATCAATTTGGCCTTAAGGCAATGAATCTCTTAGCCAAATGGAATTGCAGTTTTTAAGGATCGAATATTATGCTAAACATAGTAATTTAGATTAAAACTGTCTGCCATAATGTCCGGTTTTGGTACACACAAAAAATTTGTGATGGAGAGGAAAGACCTCAAGTACACCTTCAGCTACAAAGACAGGATGGAGCATTTAAATACCAAAACCTTATGCTGGCACCACAAAAAAATTGTTACAGTCCCTGTGGGATTTAAAACTCCACAATGTCCAAAGAGGTTCTAGTTTGGTCTAACATTTAAGAATAGCTTCAAATGATTCTAGTTGTGACAGATCTATCATGATGTGAACACTAGAATTTCTAGCACTCCTTATTGCCTAGAAGTTTCTACGAGATATAAAAACTTTTGAGGAAGAAATTCAATAAGCCTCGACAATTTTCAACTGTCAGGAGGTAAGACACTTTATTAGGGAATTTTACATAAAAATTACATCAATGGATTTAAACACAACCCCAAGGTTCTAGTAATAACTAACAAGAAGAATAAGAGTAAAAAGGTACTGTTATGAGGAGGATTCTTACTAATTTGGCAATTAAGAATTGCATAAGCTCTTTTCATGTGGATGCTTATAAGTTAGTTATTATACATATGATAACAACATGTTAGAACAAGCCAAAATAGAACAAGGTACGTAGCATTTGCAACGCTTTTCTTCTGTGGTTCACTTCTGTACAAAATTGACTATATTATTCAACTGACAAATAGGAACTTTTAGCTTTACAGAGAACAACTGCCCAACATGTACTAGTAATTAGGTTACCCAATATATAAATGCAGCAATTATCTGAATCACTACTTCAATAATATTACATTAAACTACAATCTGAGCCAGAGGAAAAACATTTCCTTTGTTGAACATTACTCCATTTCTAAACAGTATTTCAATTGTTCTGGCAGTCAATCTCAAGAGTTTATGCTTTTTATACAAGTATCAACCTGTTCCTCATATCTTGGAATGTAAGTGATACAGTTCTGAGCAGTTCTGTAGCAGTATTCACATTCTTTTTTCCCCTCTAATCAAATGCAACAACTTCTGAACAAGAAACAGAGCAGTTTACTATTAAATGGTTTTACCTCTGAAAGTTCTATTGCTAGATCAACCACCTCATCACAGACAGTGGACCTGAACTCAATACCTTGTAGTGCAATGTCGTCAACATCTGATTTCATCGCCTCCATTGTTATCTGAAACACAAATTCTCAATGATCACTACTTTCCACGCAAAAGTTAACCTACTATTTTGTAATCACTACTTTTAAACAGCTTTATAACAAGAGCTCCGCCAGGTGGGGCAATATACGCCCGAAGTGTTATATCAGAGGAAGATGGGAGCAAAATTTAAAGAACCTGACTGCTGAAGCCCAATAGGAAGAACAAAGCGAAGAAATAACTAAAAAATTCTAAGTCGACAGAAAAAATAATTCTAAGTCTACAAAATGATCCTTACCAGGTACAGATATGTCAAAATACACCTAAAAATTGAATGTACCATTCATGTTGTACCACAGAAAAATGTACACGGTTTTTCCCTAAGGCCAATAATAAAATTACAAAATAAGCTATTTTTAGTAACATAAAAGGGAAGTAATTCAACAACAAGAGCTGTCACTAATGGTGACAAATGCCTCCGCAGCACCTTGACCTTTGACCTTGACCTTTTACTTGGTGATCCCAAAGTCAGTAGGGGTCGTGTACTCAATAAGTACTATCAGCATGTGAAGTTTGAATGTCCTGGGTGCAGTGGTTTGCGAGTAAAGTGCCTTCATGCAAAAAGTTAACGTTGTGACTAAAGAACCAACGAATGGACAGCTGAAAACTAATATGCCTCCCTTTGGGGGGAAAAAATTATTATAAGTGAAAAAAAAAAGGGTATCTGCCAAATAAAAACAGGAGCACCACAATGCAGAGCAATATACACATGAAACAAAGTTATATGACCTTTGACCCCTGTGTGACCTTGACCTTGAAGGGAGCCATCCGAAACATGCGCTCTGCACATCATCTCAATGCAGTGAATATTTGTGCCAAGTGTCTTTGAAATCCTTCAAGGCTTCAAGAGTTACACAGCAGACACGAAATTGCTATTGGATGGACATACACCGGCTTTTTAACATCATACGCCCCATTGGGCATATAACTAGCTAAGGTAGAGTTTGGATTCTTTGACACTGCACTTCGTCTCAATGGTCTCTATGACTGATATGACAAAGTAGCAACTATATGCTTGCCCTTCAGGAAGCATAAAAATGTGTATTCTAACAATAATTGCAATATTTTCTATATAAACTTTAACAAGAGTGCCGCCAAGTGGGGCAATATACGCCCGAAGGGTTACATCACAGGATGGGAGCAAAATTTACAGAACATGACTGTTGAAGCCCAAGGACAGGAACAACAAAAAGAAGAAATTCCAAAAAAAAAATTCCAAGTCCACAAAAAATTCTTACCAGGTAAAGTTATGTCAAAATACATCTAAAAATTGGATGTACCATCCATGTTGTACCACAGAAAAGTGGTCTCGGTTTTTCCCTACAGCCAATAATAAAAATATTCAAAATAAGCTATATATAGTAACAAAAAAGGGAAGTAATTAAAAAAAAAATTATTGTAAGAGAACAAAAAAGGATCTGCCAAATAAAAACAAGAGCACTGCAGTGCATAGCAATATATACAATGCAAAGTCATATATGACCTTTGACTCCTAAGTGTGACCTTGACCTTGAAGTTAGTCATCCAAAACAAGCGCTCTACACATCATCTCAGTGTGGTGAACATTTATGCCAAGTTTCTTTGAAATCCTTCAAGCAGTTCAAGAGTTACAGAGCGGACACAGCAAAGTCATATATGACCTTAAACTCCTAAGTGTGACCTTGACCTTGAAGTCAGTCACCTGAAACAAGCGCTCTGCACGTCGTCTCAGTGTGGTGAACATTTGTGCCAAGTTTCTTTGAAATCCTTCAAAAAGTTCAAGAGTTACAGAGCGGACACGAAACACACTCATATGACCTTTGACCCCTAAGTGTGACCTTGACCTTGAAATGAGACATCCAAAACATGCGCCCTGCACGTCGTCTCAGTGTGGTGAACATTTGTGTCAAGTTTCTTTGAAATCCTTCAAGGGGTTGAAGAGGTCTTAACAAGACTACCCACAAAATAACAAACACCTATTGCAAGAGAGGGGAGACAACCCATAACAATTTCCAACATGTATATTTGAACAAACATGTATATTGATCTCACAATATAATCAAATGCAATTGTATTTGATGCATAATGGTTGAATAAATAAGTTATTTATATAATTTCATGTATCACCTCCTTACAAACAGCTTAAAGTGTATAAATACACGGAGGACATAAGGTACATGTATATATCGGAAACTAACCGTAGTACATATTCGTTAAAGCTCTACAATATCAGTCTCCCATCACAACATGCTTTAGCAGAGTTAAAGCTACATTCATCAAAGAAATACTGGCCATACACGAAAAAACCCCTGTGCAGGAAACGTGGATCCGTAACATGCGCGGAGTTTTTCAATTCCTCAGATTATTTTTCAGAATACTGAAACTACGGAATCTGTTCAGAAACATGTTCATATCTTAAGATTATTGTTTCATTTTTACTTGATATAATGAGCGTATTTACATCTTTTTCGGCCTTATTTATACACAAGTACAACAATGTGTGAATTTGAACAGCATAAAGTAGATGTAACTAGTACAGAAACTTGCGTAGAACTGATTTCTTCGCTACCAAATACCCGTGAAAAATCCCATGCACAAAATGGTTCAATGATTTTGTGCTTCGCCGTGTTAAGACTATGTTCTCCGCTATACTACGTACCACGGAGAACTTCAATAACAGAGCGGACACGAAATTGCTAACGGACAGACGGACACCGGGACCACAACATAATACGTCCCTCTGGGCGTATAAAAATGCCTTTTTTTCTTTGCACGAACATTTTCATCTAATAAAAAGATTTTGAAGATTTGGTGGGTTAAAGATTGGAAAAAGACCTATAGTATTAAAAGATGTTAGTTTTCTGGGTTGACATTCTGTCACGTTTATTCACCTTTTCTAAGAGACATTACTTAATAGGCAACAATGTTTCCTTTCAGCTGAAATTTCTTTTCGCAGTTCTGCCTTTTCTGACATCAACTATGAGAACTTAGAAGTACTTTACAGAATAAAGCCTGGACTTGGCATACACAAACGAAGATCATTTAATGAGTAACTGGCAACCTGTGATTAAAGTGGAAATGTTACTAAAGATAAAATATGATACTAAAACTTAATGACAGGTTAAACAAGAAACGCGGCTATGCCACGAAACCAGGTTTTCAACACTTTTCATAAGAATAAACAAGAGTCCCAGAATGTCACAATATATGCCCGTCACAGCAAATTTCTTTACTCTAGCACCTGTATTTGCAGATTGGTTGTTTAGTAATCACTGTAATTCTTTTGTTTTTCTAAGTCCACAAAAAAACTCCTTACCAGGTAGAGATACCTTAAAATACACCTAAAATTAGAAAGTAACAACTATGTTGTACCACAAAAAAGTGGTCTTGGTTTTTCCCTACGGTCAATTATAAAAAAGTTACAATATAAGTTATTTATAGTAACAACTAAGGGAAGTTAATTTAAAAAAAAAAAAAAAAAAAAAAAAAAAATTTACAAAAAAAAAAAATTTTAAGTCCACACAGAAATCCTTATCAGGTAGAGATTGGTCAAAATACACCTCAAAATTGGATGTAACATGCATGTTGTACTACAGAAAAGTGGTCTCGATTTTTCCCTACGTCTAGTAATGAAAAAGTTACAATATAAGCTATTTACAGTAACAACAAAGGGAAGTAATTCTAAAGAAGGGAACTGCGCAAGACACTTCGTCTCATGATGGTGTATAATTGTGCCAAGTTACATCAAAATCCCTCTATGCATGAAGAAGATATGCTCCGGACAAAGTTTTCATTCTTGTATCCTTTGACCTCTAAGTGTGACCTTGACCTTAGACCTAGGGACCTGTTCTTGCGCATGACAATCCGTCTTACTTTGGTGAACAATTGTGCCAACTTTCATCAAAATCCCTCCATGCATGCAGAAGATATGCTAACCCTAACCCTAACCCTATTTTTAGTAACAATGACCTTGATCTTGATCCCAGAAATCCCAAGATCAATCCCAAGCTACAACTTTATATAAGTTTTCTATACAACAAGTTTCATCATGATAGCTCATTCCTAAGTTAAGTTATTGACCAGAAACCCTTTTTCTATTTTAAGTAACAGTGACCTTGACCTTGACCCCAGAAACCCCAAAATCAATCCCAGCCTTTGTCTTGATATAAGCTACATACATACCAAGTTTTATTCAAATATCTTTACCGAAACAAAAGTTATTGACCGGAAACCCTTTTTCTATTTTAAGTAACAGTGACCTTGACCTTGACCCCAGAAACCCCAAAATCAATCCCAGCCTTTGTCTTGATATAAGCTATATACATACCAAGTTTTATTCAAATATCTTTAACCAGTTTGACGCCGCCACCGCCGCCGCCGCCGCCGCCCACCCGCCCAACCGACATCTACCCCAATCTAATAACTCAGGTTTTCAAAATTATGTCTTGCAATCAGTGAATCTCTTTTAATCATTGGCAATTATCTCAAAAACTAACACACGGACCTATACATTTCATTTCACCATATTAATGACTGTAATTTTATCTACAACTATAGAATGTAAAAATCTATATTGTGTAAAAAATTCTATCAAAACTGTAATTTTCCCATATGTGCAAAGAACAATTATGAAAACCAAATTTTTCAAATCAGTGCAGCAAAAAATTGCGAAACTACCATATCTTTTTAATATGTAGAATGTTCTTTGCAAATTTTTCAGTTCTTGAAAACCAGCATTGTCAAATTCTACATAAAAGAAATTTTTTTGATATGATGTGCACAACTACCTTAATCATGATATGACCCTCACTGATATTGACTTTACTTTCCAAACATTTAACAAATACAACTAGAAAATGCTTTTGTAAAAAAGCGCATGTCTCCCCCAATGCAAAGTCCTATAGGCAAGAAGTCAATAGGGGTCAGGAGCGAAAGTCAAAGAGACACTGATGGTTGGGTGCAATAGGGATCATCTACTTGGCATGTCCAGTCATCCCGCTAAATTTCAACACTCGTGGCCTAGTGGTTCTCAAGTCACTGTTCAGGCTCCTGTGACCTTGACCTTTGATCAAGTGACCTCAAAATCGATAGGGGTCATCTACTCTGCATGTCCAATCATCCTATTAAGTTTCAACATTGTAGGTCAAGTGGTTCTCAAGTTATTTCCAAAAAATGATTTTACATGAACAGGCCACTGTGACCTTGACCTTTAATAGACTGACCCCAAAATCAATAGGGGTCATCTACTCTGCATGTTCAATCATCCTATGAAGTTTCAACATTCTGGGTCAAGTGGTTCTCAAGTTATTGATCGGAACTGGTTATCAATGTTCAGGCCCCTGTAACCTTGACCTTTGACGGAGTGACCCCAAAAACAATAAGGGTCATTTACTCTGCATGAACAATCATCCTATGAAGTTTCAACATTCTGGGTCAACTGGTTCTCAAGTTATTGATTGGAAATGGTTTTCCATGTTCAGGCCCCTGTGGCCTTGACCTTTAACAGAGTGACCCTAAAATCATTAGGGTTCATCTACTCTGCATGACCAATCATCCTACGAAGTTTCATCATTCTGGGTCAAGTGGTTCTCAAGTTACTGACCGGAAATGGTTTTCAATGTTCGGGCCCCTGTGACCTTGACCTTTCACAGAGTGACCCCAAAATCGTTAGGGGTCATCTACTCTTTATGACCAATCATCCTATTAAGTTTCAACATTCTGGGTCAAGTGGTTCTCGAGTTACTGACCGGAAATGGTTTTTAATGTTCAGGCCCCTGTGACCTTGACCTTTAATGGAGTGACCCCAAAATCGATAGGGGTCATCTACTTTGCATGTACAATCATCCTATGAAGTTTCAACATTCTGGGTCAAGTGGTTCTCTAGTTATTGATCAGGAATGGTTTTCAATGTTCAGGCCCCTGTGACCTTGACCTTGGACGGAGTGATCCCATAATCAATAAGTGAATGAAGTATTGCCATGCAATACAAAGTCCCCTACTGGAAGGCACCTAATTTTCTCTACTGCAGTATAACATAATGAACTGATATCTGTCAATGATGTATAAACAATATTGTACTATATATACAATATGTTATAACAACACACTTGGATTAAAATGTGCATATATAGAAACCCACAGTTGTTTTCATATTGAAATGTTTTTACCAATTATAAAAAGTTATCATATAAGTTATTTATAGTACCAACAAAAGGAAATTAATCTTAAAAAAAAAAAAAAAAAAAAAAAAAAAAAAAAATCTATATAATCTAAGTCCACAAGAAACTCTTTACCAGGTAGAGATAGGTCAAAATACATCTAAAAATTGGATGTAACATGCATGTTGTACCACAAAAAAGTGGTCTCGATTTTTCTCTACGGCCAATAATAAAAAATGTTACAATAAAATCTATTTATAGTAACAACAAAGGGATGTAATTCTAAAAACAAGGGTGCCTCATGGTGGTGAACATTTGGTCCAAGTTACATCAATTCCCCCAATGCATGAAGAAGAAATGCTCCGGACAAAGTCATTCTTGAATTTGACCTTTGACCTCTAAATATGACCTTGACCTTAGACCTAGGGACCTGGTTCTTGTGCATGACAATCCGTCTTACTTTGGTGAACATTTGTGCCAAGTTACATCAAAATCCCTCCAAGCATGAAGAAGAAATGCTGCAGACAAAGTCATTCTTGTGTCTGACCTTTGGTCTCAAGTGTGACCTTGACATTAGACCCTGAGCTTGGGTTTTGCGTATAACATGTTGTCTCATCCAGGGAAATATTTGTGCCAACTGATATCTAAATCCTGTTTATAGACTGGACAGGAAAAAAATCCTACTGACCTTTGATCTCTAAGTGTGACCTTGACCTTTAAGCTAGGGTACTGGGTGTTGCGCACGACATGTCATCTCATCATGGGGAACATTTATGCCAAGCAATATTGTAATCCCTTGATGGATGACAGAGTTCTGGATCGGACAGGAAAAAAACCTTATAGACTTTTGACCTCCAAATGTGACCTTGACCTTTGAGCTAAGGGTCCGGGATTTGCGCATGACACGTCGTCTCATCATGGGGAACATTTGTGCCAAGTAATATTAAAATCCCTTAATGAATGTCAGAGTTATGGACCGGACACGAAACAGACCCTGTTCATGCTATGTTAACATTTGACTGCTAAGTGTGACCTTAACTATTGAGCTAGGGGTCTGAAAGTTGTGCATGACACATCGTCTTATTATGAGGTACATTTGTGCCAAGTAATATTAAAATCCCTTCATGGACGGCAGAGTTATGGACCGGACAGGAAAAAAGCCCTGCTGCCCTTTGACCTCCAATTGTGACCTTGACCTTTGAGCTAGGGGTCCGCGTTTTGCGCATGACATGTCGTATCATCATGGGGAACACTTGTGCCAAGTAATATTAAAATCCCTTAATGGATGGGAAAGTTATGGACCGGACAGGAAAAAAGCCCTGCTGACCTTTGACCTCCAATTGTGACCTTGACCTTTGAGCTAGGGGTCCGGGTTTTGCGCATACATGTTGTCTCATCATGGGGAACACTTGTGCCAAGTAATATTAAAATCCCTTCATGGATGGGAGAGTTATGGACTGGACAGGAAAAAAGCCCTGTTGACCTTTGACCTCCAATTGTGACCTTGACCTTTGAGCTAGGGGTCCGGGTTTTGCGCATGACAAGTCGTCTCATCATGGGGAACATTTGTGCCAAGTAATATTAAAATCCCTTCATGGATGACAGAGTTATGGACCGGACACGAAATTGTGGACGGACGGACGGATGGATGGAATGACGGAAAAGCGCATTCCTATAGTCCCCGAAACTGGTTTTCAACCAGCAGGGGACTAATAAGGGTCATCTTCTCTTTATGACCAATCATCCTATCAAGTTTCAACATTCTGGGTCAGATGGTTCTCTAGTTATTGATTGGAAATGGTTTTCAATGTTCAGGCCCCTGTGACCTTGACCTTTGGCAGAGTGACCCCAAAATCAATAGGGGTCATCTACTCTTCATGACCAATCATCCTATGAAGTTTCAACATTCTGGGTCAAGTGGTTCTCTAGTTATTGATCGGAAATGGTTTTCAATGTTCAGGCCCGTGACCTTGACCTTTGACGGAGTGACCCCAAAATCAATAGGGGTCATCTACTCTTCATGACTAATCATCCTATGAAGTTTCAACATTCTGGGTCAAGTGGTTCTCTAGTTATTGATCGGAAATGGTTTTCAATGTTCAGGCCCCTGTGACCTTGACCTTTGATGGAGTGACCCCAAAAAGCAATAGGGGTCGTCTACTCCAGCAGAAAACAACCCTATGAAGTTTGAAGGTTCTAGGTCAAATGGTTCTCCAGTTATTGCTTGGAAATGAAGTGTGACGTACGGACGGACGGACGGACAGGGCAAAAACAATATGTCTCCTGGGGGAGACTATCAAAGAAAATGTTGCATCATACAAGACTTAAATACAAGACTAAATACTTGAAATTGCATCATCCAGTATACTTAACTGGGAAAGAGAAATTAATGTCAATCTAATGCAGAAGATTTTAAATACCATCTAAATTTGGAAGTTTCCTGTTTGAAAACTATTTAACATTTTGAGTTGCTTGACCATTTTTTTTCTCTCTCACAAGCCATTGGTCATACTCTCATACATGCATCGAACATGAGCAGTAACATTCATTCTGTAGTGGGATATAATCAAACAATATATGCTGTCAGGCACCTACCTCTTTGTCAAAGTTGGCTTTGGTGAATTCCAAGGAGTTGAGAAGTGCATTTGTAGCGGCATTTCGAACATTATTACTGAAAATATAAAGCAAATCAGTAAAGTAACATGATAATATTAAAACAAAGTGAGGAGACAAAAAAGAATCTGACGTCTGTCAACTTTTACCACATTTGAATTAGAGGCAAAATCTGTGTACTGTTATATAAACAGACCCACTGAATTTTTGCCATTTAAAAGAAATTTTCTGTGGGGGAAAGGCTATAAACAGCCTCTTCCGTAGAAGACTTAGAAATAATTTTTCTAACAAGAGCTCGTTGAACATGGAATGCCCCCATTGATGCATTTAGTAACTGCACAAGAACAGAAATTATTTGGTCATTGTACACAAAATTTCTACTGTTCTGGTTTGACCTATTGACCTGGTTTGACCTATTGACCTCAAAATCAATAGCGGTCATCTTGTCATGATCAACCTCCTCTGGATATTTCATAGCTGTCGACAACAATTTCGCCATTTGGAAAAAGTTGGAGCCAAAGACTCACTGGAGCCAACATTGGTGCCAGTGCCAAAGAAAGATGGGAAATGAAAGTTAATTTTACCTGCATTATAAACTACAAGAACAACAAGAGCTGTCTCCATAGGATGACACATGCCCCCGATGGCACTTTGAATGAATAGTTATGGCCGATGTTAGAGTTTAGGACCTCTGACCTATGGACCTGGGTCTTGCGCGTGACACATCATCTTACTGTGCCACACATTCATGATTTGAACAAATTTTGTAAAAGTCCACTGGGCAATGCTACATGTGAAATATCTAAGCTCTAGGCCTTCTGGTTTATTTTTAGAAATTTTTTAAAGATTTTCCTATGTAAAATCAAGTGACCCCTCGGGCAGGGTCATGTTTGAACAAATTTTGTAGAGGTCTACTAGGCAATGCTACTAAGCTCTAGGGCTTCTGGTTTTTGAGAAGAAGATTTTTAAAGTTTTTCCTTTCGGTTGCCATGGCAACCAGAGTTCTGCATGGAATTCAATTCTTTGAAAAAAATTTGTAGAGCTTCACTTAAGGAACATTCCTGTGAAGTTTGGATGAAATTGGCCTAGCGGTTTATGAGGAGATGTCGTTTAAGGTAAAAGTTTACGGACGGACGACAGACAGTGGACGGTGAGTGATCACAATAGCTCACCCTGAGCCTTTGGCTCATGTGAGCTAAAAATTCTATATAAGTCTATATACAAGAAACATGGAAATTTACAAATTCCACAAAAACCAGGTTTTCGATTGCATCATGCCAACAGGTTCTTTTAAACAAGAGCTGTCCATAAAACAGCGCGCTCGACTTTTCTCAGTGCTTGACTGTGAATTAGAGCTTTGCCAGTAAAAAAAGTTCCAAATTAAAAAGGGACATAACTCTGTCAAAACTCAAATCAGTCGAGCTAAAAATGGTCATATTCTATTAAATATATATTTTTTATTACAATTATGACCATATTTTTCTATTTTTAGTTACCCAATGGCATTAAAATGACCTTTCTGTCACAAAAAAACAGAACAAAAAAAAAACAATAGCTGTCACCATTGGTGACAAATGCCCCCAAAGCAGGCCCAAGAATGCCACAGTTGTACGCGCAAAAAAAATCACATATTATTTTGTGACCTTGACCTTGACATAGGAGGCCTGGGTCATAAGCGATACACATCTTCTTAATGTGGTTAACATTTGTGTCAAATTATTTTCAAATCCCTTGATAAAAAGCAGAGTTATGGACCAGACAAGAAATACCTTTGGCTTCTAAGTGTGACCTTGACCTTGGAGCTAAGGGTCTGGGTCTTGCGAATGACACCTCATCTTATTATAAGGAACATTTATGCCAAGTAATTTCAAAATCCCTTCATCAATGGAAGAGTTATGGACCAGACAAGAAACAGGCCATGTTAATCTTTGACCTCTAAGTGTGACCTTGACCTTGGAGCAAGGGGTCTGGGTCTTGCTCATGACACGTCATCTGATTATGAGGAATATTTATGCAAAGTAATTTCAAAATCCCTTAATATATGGCAGAGTTATGGACCAGACACAAAACATACCCAGTTAACATTTAACATTTAAGTGTGACCTTGACCTTGGAGCTAGGGGTCTGAGTTTTGCACAAGACATGTCGTCTCATTATGGTAAACATTTATGCTGAGTTGTTTCAAAATCTCTTCATGGATGGCAGAGTTATGGACCGGACACGAAACAGACCATGTTAACCTTTGACCTCTAAGTGTGACCTTGACCTTGGAGCTAGGGGTCTGGGTCTTGTGCAGGACACGTCGTCTCATTATAGGGAACATTTATGCCAAGTTATTTCAAAATCCCTTCATGAATGGAAGAGTTACAGCCCGGACAAGAATTTACCGGATGCACACACACAAGCACGCACGCATGCACGGATGGACAGTGCGATTTTAATATACCCACCTTTGGGGGGTATAAAATTTTTTTCGATCTCAGTGAGATTTGAACCGACATCCTTCCATTCCAAAGCACAAAAATCTGTTTTTTATTTCAAATATGACCCCATTTTTCTATTTTTAGCTACACTGACCTTGACCCTGATCCGAGCGACCTCAAATACATTCCCAAACTTTTGTGTTTGATAAAAGCTATCTACACACCAAGTATACTGGCAATAAGTGTACCCAAATTAAAGATATTGAGTGGAAACCATTATTCTATTTTTAGTAACAGTGACCCCAATTACTATTCAAAGCTAATTTTTCAGATAAGCTTGCTGTACATAAAGATTGGTGGCAGTAATCTTTTGATTATCACACTGAGAAAAAAATCTATTTTTAGAGAAAAAACATATTTTTAGTAACTGTGACCTTGACCTTGACCAAAAAGAAAAAAAAGAAAAAAAGAAAAACAATTTTTTTTGGATCGCAGACGGATTTGAACCGATGCCCTTCCCATTGACTAACAAGAGTGCCAGAATGTCACAATATACGCCCGTCACAGCAAATTTCTTTACTCCTGAACCTGTATTTGCAAATGGAATTTTAATTTTGTGGTTGTTTAGTAATCATTTAAGTCATTTGTTTTTCTTAAGTCCACAAAAAAACTCCTTACCAGGTAGAGATACCTTAAAATACACCTAAAATTTGAAAGTAACATCTATGTTGTACCACAGAAAAGTGGTCTTGTTTTTTCCCTACGGTCAATTATAAAAATGTTACAATATAAGTTATTTATAGTAACAACTAAGGGAAGATAATCTTAAAAAAAAAATCCAAAAAAAAAAAAAAATCCAAAAAAAAAAAAAAAAAAAAATCCATAAAAAAATTGTAAGTCCACACAAAAATCTTTACCAGGCAGAGATTGGTCAAAATACACCTCATAATTGGATGTAGCATGCATGTCGTACTACAGAAAAGTGGTCTCGATTTTTCCCTACGACTAGTAATGAAAAAGTTACAATATAAGCTATTTATAGTAACAACAAAGGGAAGTAATTCTAAAGAAAGGAACTGCGCATGACACTTCGTCTCATGATGGTGTATAATTGTGCCAAGTTACATCAAAATCCCTCCATGCATGAAGAAGAAATGCTTCGGACAAAGTCATTCTTGTATCTGACCTTTGGCCTCTAAGTGTGACCTTGACCTGTGCCCGGACCTGGTTTGCGATGACACTCCGCTTGGTGGTGAAATTTGCAAATTTTATTCAAATCCTCTATGCATGAAAGAATGCTCCAGACAAGTTTCATGCATTATCCAATTGACCTAAGTTGCCTTGAACCTGACACACTAGGACTAGGTTCTTCGATATTTGCGATGCTCCGTTTCTGTGTTGTGCCAATTATACGAAATCTCCAAGCATAAAGAAGATAGCTCCAGACAAGATTTCTTTTCGTGTATCCTTTGAACCTAAGTTTGTTGATCAACTAGGTGTTCTCATCATAGTTATGTGAGAACAATATTCATTCATAAACCTTCACAATAAAAGAATCTCACGACAAAGCATCTTGAATGTTCCCTGATCTATGGACCTACATATCTAAGACCTGTTTTTTGTCGCATGACATCGTCTATGATGGTGACAATTGCCAAGTTCATTAAAACCTTCATGATACGATTGACCTGCAAAGTCTGTTGGCGCCGCACCCACGCCGCGCAGGCGTTCATAATTGTCGTTTTTCTGAAGGGCGATAAAAAGACTTTTGGCAACCCAAGACAATGCGCAACGTGGAATTTCAATGTGATTAAATAATACTGACTTGAACTGCCCCAAGATCCCCATAATAGACCAACCTTAGTGTTTCTATAAGTCCTAAGGGCACGGTAAGTTTCAATACATCAATGAAAACCTAGTTACTGTGGTGATAACCAATTTTCATTTGTGAGAACAGCGACATCTGACCAAATGACCCCAAGTGCAATCCAAGCTTCGTCTATTATATGCTGATAAGGCCAAGTTTGGATCACTGTTCCAAACTAAGTTATTGTGCGAAACCAAGTTTGAACTTTTTCAAACCGCAGAGGCATATTTGAAAACTGTTAGAGGTCCACTAGATGATATCACATCCTAATATCAAGCCCTATCCTGCGTTTTTTTGACAAGAAGATTTTCAAAGTTTTTTCCCTATACAAGTCAATATAAACCCTGGGGGCCTAGGGGGATTTTTTCTCCTGGTGTAGACTTTAACAGTAAATCATTATTAAGTTTCTAAGTCAATTCGTTGATAGAACAGAAATACTGACTTTCAAAAGCTTCAACCAACGATCGCGCGTGCAACGCCAGGTGAGTGCAATAGCTCTACTTTTTCTTCGAAAATTCGAGCTAACAAGCAGTTATCATGTGAAGAAACAAGCTTTTTAAACTCGGATCATCTTTATTTGTCCCAATTAAAAGCTAAACAAGAGCAGCTGTCCATAAGACAGTCAATGCTCAACTATTTGAACTGTTGTCCCAGAAGTGGGAGTATTACCCTAAATATCAAAATATCTATAGAGTTTCAATCCAGTATCTGCATTAGTTTTGGAGACATATCTAAGGTTATAAGTCATTCAATCTTGCACTTTTTAGTAGAGACAAGCCATGAACATAAAATAATTGAAGGTTATGTCAAATAGAAATCTGGATATGGAACACTGACTTTTTGCACCTTCTATTGTCAGGGGCAGACAACTCATATAAAGGATATTTTCTGCAACTTTTTTTTAAATCGTTATATTTCACTCAGTTTTTAATAAATTTAACAGATTTTTGGGATTTAAGTGTTTTGTGTTAATATCTTTCTATTTATAGTAATAAATGCATGTTTGCTCTCAAGTTTATTCATGCACAACGACTTCTGTTATTTTGATAAAAATGCTCTTAGTAGTTATAGTTTTTAGTGAAACCTGACAAAATTGTTATATAATTTATCTTTATAGGAATGCAAAATTGAAATATTATAAATAAATAATATATTTCAGAAAAAGACAAAAAAATATCATTTGTGATTTATATACATCCTTCCTTTTTTATGAAAATTACGGTAAAATGTGTGTAATATAATATTCATTTTTTCAATACAAAACCTTTAAGACAACACTTTTTACACTTTTGTGACATTATCTGCGATCAAATATATCATTTTTCTGAAAAACATCAGTTAACGCAATTAAAAGGGAGGTAATCGGTACATGGAAATAGATTATGCATATCTGTCGCGTTACTGTGATTAATGTGTTATTATATTGGTTAGTTACGAGTATCCGGGCACTTACGTATTTAGATTTAAAGGTTCGTGGTCACAAAAAGAATAAATGAGTGGAATCATCATAGAAAAATACAAACATTATTATATCGTACATGTTTTCGCAAAGTCTTACTAGTCTAGTCTAGTTGCAGTTAATAAATCGATCTCATATAAAACAAAATGGAGCGATTTACCATTAAATAAATTGCATTTTCTAACATTGCTGGATTTGGTTGCCAGTTAAACAAAGAAAAAAGTAGTCAATCTCTGTACATTTAAGAAATAAGGAATAATATCACAATGGCGTAGCTTGAGTGATATAATAAAACGCATCAGAATGACAAAACAATGATTTTATTCAAGAGCAAATCGCTAAATGAGATATATTATTTCGATTCTAACATGTTACGAAGGACTTTTAAGTACATCATTGATGGCATCCATCAAATACTCTATACTGCCTGTTTTCTGTTGATTTCTTTTCCTGCATGACTGTATGCCATCTAATGCTTTGACGTAATAACTGTGACGTCAGGAAAATGTATTATTGTATAATAATACACAATATTCAGCTAGGAAAATATATTGGGTCATGTTAGAATCTGCGATATACAACGGTTGATGCACTGACTGGTAAGAGAGCAATAAGAAGTCCTTTATGACGTCAAATGATCGCATGACATCCGGTTTATTACTACTTGTATAAATGAAGCCCAGCAAAATTTTATCAAAATATTTCAATACCCATGTACGAATAAAAATAAATAAGGCTGTTGAGTGGTTTTCACATGATTTATCACAGTTCAGAGCTCAGATGCACAGGAACTGAACCAGAATGTTTTTAATATATCTTATTAAAATTCTGTATTTTTAACATTGTGATTTATATAAAGATATGTGTGTAACATTTGAAGTGAAATGTATCTATAAACCTAAAAAAGCAGTTTTACTCTTTGTAACGTCATGAAATGTGTATCATTCTGTATAGTTTTGCAAACTAACGTAATAAAACATTTAAATTCAGATAACAAATCAAAATATAAGCCAACACAGATTGTGACTGAATATGTTTTTTCTGAGCTGATTTTTATTTACACTATGGTCATGGACCTTTGGAATGATAGGTCAATAATTAGTCTGTAAGACTTTTTCATGTGACTAAATCATGTTCTAATATCAATTTTCTTTCATTCTAAAAATATTCATTTGTCAGATATAAACACAGTTTGATTAAGAAATAAATCGCGACTTAGTATTGTTCATCTGAGTATATTTTTTACGTGTTCTAAGTGTTTAGGGGTGCGTATTTCAAATGCACCCATGTAGTACATACCAAAATGGAAACTGCTAAACCACTATTTATATCATATAAATACATTTTTTTGTTTGGTCTTTCTTTAACTTTCTTTACACTGATTCAGTTCTGCATTACTTTTATGTTTTCTTAACAATAAACTTTTCAACTTACAGCATATATTTATACTAGCATGCACCATCATGAAAGTGTCTTATGACTAACGTCCAGTATGATCTAAAAGAATGACAATGCGACGTCTGTAAGCAATCGTACATCCAAATGTTGTGATATTTGTAGCCCCATTTTGGAAAGCCAATTAACTTCGGTAGAACTATTTATTTCATTTCATTTCATCAAGTTCAATCGTTTTAGAGTACTAAGTGATGTAAAAATGCTTATGTCCACCTTACATTCCCTTTCATTAAGAAATAGACTGTGGTTCAGTAGTTCACATTTGGGCATGATTAGTTTATAGAGGCCAGTGGTCTTCACATGCACTTTAAACAAAAACCACGTATTTCATACCAAAATATAAATTTCTAAACCATGATGATGTATATCTTATAACTACTACTTGAAATATTCAATCTACTTTTACACATTTCGGGAGTTATACTTCTAGGGAACCCTGCAGCAAACGTATTAATGTTGTGTCACAATGCAGTTTTCCCATTGGTTACATCCGGTCACATACACATTTACCATACTACAATTGTTCTGCCTTTATGTAACGTCATAGCAATGGTATATAGGTTTATCGTTTATAATGCAAAAGCAGCTTTAACATATACTACTTTGCTTACTTTGAAACCTATGCAAAAGTACATTTATAAATATTTTGTCTACAGTCATACGACAGACTAGCACAGCATATCATCTAACCGGGAGTTTGATATAAATAGGTTAGACAAAAGTCGCCACACTATAAGAAAAACATTTAAGCAATCATAACTTTTTTCTCATTATATGACCTAACCCGAGAGTTTTTAAGGTCACAGAAACATATATGTTGATATACAAGAGGGTCAAGATGACCCTGGATCGCTCACCTGAGTAATATGAGCTACATGTTTCAAATGTCAAACTGATGATTTTTAGAAATTTTTTGGAAGATTTTCTGATGAACAATCAAGTAATCCCTGCGGGGGACCAATTTTACCCCAGGGGTCATGATTTGAACAAAGTTTGTGGAAGTCTACTAGGCAATGTTACATATCAAATATCTAAGATCTAGGCCTTCTGGTTTATTTTTAGCAAATTTATGAAGATTTCCCTATGTACAATCAAGTAACCCCTGGGGCTGGGTCAATTTGACCATGGGGTGTCAAGATTTGAACAAATTTTGTAGAGGTCCACTAGGCAATGCTACATGTCAAATATCTAAGCTCTAGGCCTTCTGGTTTATTTTTAGAAAATTTTGAAGATTTTTCTATTTACAATCATGTAACCCAATGGGGCAGGGTCAATTTAACCCTGGGGTCATGATTTGAACAAATTTTGTAGAAGTCTACTAGGCAATGCTACATGTGAAATATCTAAGCTCTAGGCCTTCTGGTTTATTTTAAGAAAATGTTTGAAGATTTTCCTATGTAAAATCAAGTGACCCCTGGGGCTGGGTCAATTTTGACCCCGGGGGGTCAAGAGTTGAACAAATCTTGTAAAGGTCCACTAGGCAATGCTACATGTCAAATATCTAAGCTCTATGCCTTCTGGTTTATTTATAGAAAATTTTTGAAGATACTCCTATGTAAAATCAGGTGACCCCTGGGGCGGGGTCAATTTTGACCCCAGGGGGTCATGATTTGAACAAAAAAAATATCTTGTAAAGGTCCACTAGGCAATGCTACATGTCAAATATCTAAGCTCTAGGCTTTCTGGTTTATTTTTAGAAAATTTTTGAAGATTTTCTTATGTAAAATCAAGTGACCCCTGGGGCGGGGTCAATTTTGACCCCGGAGGTCATGATTTGAACAAATCTTGTAAAGGTCCACTAGGCAATGCTACATGTCAAATATCTAAGCTCTATACCTTCTGGTTTATTTTTTAAAATTTTTTGAAGATTTTCCTATGTAAAATCAAGTGACCCCTGGGGCGGGGTCAATTTTGACCCTGGGGTCAAGATTTTAGTAGAGGTCCACTAGACAAATATCTAAGCTCTAGGGCTTCTGGTTTTTGAGAAGAAGATTTTTCAAGATTTTCCTATGTAAAATAAAGTGACCCCTGGGGCGGGGTCAATTTTGACCCCGGGGTCATGATTTGAACAAATTTGATAGAGGTCCACTAGGCAATGCTTCACACCAAATATCTAAGCTCTAGGGCATCTAGTTTTTGAGAAGAAGAGGTTTAAAGTTTTTTCCTTTCGGTTGCCATGGCAACCAGAGTTCTGCATGGAATTCAATTCTTTGAACAATTTTGAAAGGGGGCCACCCAAGGATCATTCCTGTGAAGTTTGGTGTAATTCTGCCCAGTGGTTTTCAAGAAGAAGATATTTTTAGAAATTGTTGACGCACGACGGACATGAAGCGGTCACAATGGCTCACCTTGTCACTTTGTGACAGGTGAGCTAAAAAGTAATTCATTTTAAAATTTTAATACAAAGACAAATCATAAAACATGCAATAACACGATTGTTTTGACAAAGTAAAACAGAAGTTCAGAGCTAAACTTTGAGAAAAGTAAGAGTCTACAATTAAATTTATATAATAAAATAATGTATCTCTGACAGGTAAAACCCCACCCCCCCCCCCCAAACTAAGGAAATCGTTTCAAACATACTGGTTCGAGTTGTATATTCGGCCACTTTTTGCAGTTTTTCATAAATATTTCTTTCGTTTTACAACTGATTTGTACAAAATTTCTACCATATGTGCTTTGATACAAGCAACATTGATTATTATCAATAACGGCTGTTTACAGTATGGTAAACAATAAAACTGCACGTAAAATAACGGACAGGTTTAGCCTCCACATTTTACCTTCTAGAGGTTGTAAATATTCGGTCACTTTTTAAACATTAAGTTTGTTGTATTTTCAACATTTTCTTGGAAATAAATCGATGCTACAGCCAAAATTATTCTTTTGTCAACAAACTGCAATCTATTTTCAATAGCATACTTCTTGGGAAATATCTGCCAACAGAGATTTAAAAAGCACCTGTCATCCTTCGCACACCAGCATGACGTAGTTTAATTTTTAGGTCACATTTCATCAAACATTCCAGCATAAAACTGCTGTTCTTGTCACTTTTCGGGGGTGTTTCAGGAGGAGAGTAAAGAGAATCTCTCACATGCTATTATAACACATTTTTATGTATGCGCGTTCCGTGGCAAAGCATAAATGTATTACGGCCCCAAAACGGATAATTCGAAAGGAAATGATGTCAACGTGAAAAAACAACATAGACATGGAAATTCAATGACGTTGAGGAACAATATATTCATTTTCTTGGTTTTAACGCGTTTTATGCTTGTGAGCGCATGTTCTTTTTGTGTTATAAAGTTTTGATTTGAATTAACCTTTGCCGGGCCTCAGCATAAACGAGCACGTGCAATGGCGTCACGTGACCTGCGAGACAAAATATTTGCTATTTAGAGTACACAACTTTAGGGAAGGACAAGTTTTTTTCTACTCACCTCAACTTGTTGTTTTTTGCCAACTTTGTTGCTAATGCAAGTGCTTGTGATGACACAGATGTGTTCTCAAGCATCTGGCTCGAAAAAAAGCTTTAAAGTGGGTGGCCGAATATTTACGACCTGGCCGAATTTACGACTCGAACCAGTATTATTATTATTATTATTACGCAAATGTTCAGTTTTATTCATCAGTTAAAAAGTATATTCGGATGAGTTACACTTTCCGAATATTTTACCTTATCAGTATCAACTTTAATTAGTTCATGTCAAAACATTATCTCACATGCCACTTTTAATTAAACAAGCAAATTCAATGAATTGGTATCCCCCGCCGGAAGGGTTTGTGGTGCGGAATGGCAAAAAATATACCTGGCAAAAAGTTGAGGATATTACTAAGAAGCAAATAATTTCATTAGTCAAAATCATTTTAACAGAAAATGAATGCTTTTTTTGAGAGGGAGTGGGGGAGAGGGGGTGGGGGAGGGGGGGGGGGGGGTGACCGGGTGAGGGTACAAAACTTCACATGTTGATTATAAATACTGATAGAAAATTAAAAATGAAAAAAACAAGAGCTGTCGGAGGACAGCAACACTCGACTATTCAACAGCCTTGTCAACTGAATGAATACAAAAGTTGAAAATGGGGCATAATTTTGTAAAATGCAAAGTAGAGGTATTGAACCTCTGTACTGCATGTCATATCATGACAGTGAACAAGATTTAGTGTGTAAAGTTTCAATCCTTTCCAATTTGTGGATACTGAGATACCAGCTTACATACAAAAACTTAACCAAAAACTGCTAAGTCGAAAAAGTAGCATAATTTTGTAAAAATGCATAGAAGAGTTATGGGACCTTCACAGTGCATGTTAGATTATGACAGCGAACAAGTGTGTGAGGTTTCAATCCATTCCAATTAGTGTATACTGAGATATCAGATTACATACAAAAATTTAACCAAAAACTGTCGAAAAGGGGCATAATTTTGAAAAAAAAAGAGTAGAGTTATGGGACTTGCTTAGTGCGTGTCAGATCATGACAGTGAACAAGTATGTGAAGTTTCAATCCATTCCCATTAGTAAGTACTGAAATACCAGCTTACATACAAAACCTTAACCAAACATTTCTATGTCGAAAAAGGGGCATAATTTTGTAAAAAAGCAAAATAGAGTTATGGAACCTGTGCAATATAGGTCAGTTTATCACAGTGAATAAGTGTGTGAAGTTTCAATCCATTCCCACAAGTGGTTACTGAGATACCAGCTTACATACAAAACCTTTACCAAATCAGGACGCGGACGCGGACGCCGACGCATGGGCGAGTCCAATAGCTCTACTATTCTATGAATAGTCGAGCTAAAAATAAATAAAATAAAAAAATTGGGGGGTGCGGGGGATGCATGATCAGGGTGGTGGGCATGACTGTGTGGAGAGTGAGGTGGGGGAACTGTACAACTTTGCATGTTGATAACATATTTATGAAAGATTTGAAAAACAAGAGCTGTCTCCATAGGATGACACATGCCACCGATGGCACTTTGAATGAATAGTTATGGCCGATGTTAGAGTTTAGGACCTTTGACCTACGGACCTGGGTCTTGCGCACGACACGTCGTCTTACTGTGCCACACATTCATGTGTAGTTATTTTAAAATCCATGCATGAATGACAAAGATATGGACCGGACATGCCCATCATTGCACTATCATGAAATATGACCTTTAACGTCTAAGTCTGACCTTGACCTTGAGCTACGGACCTGGGTCTTGCGTGTGACACGTCGCCTTACTGTGGTACACATTCATGCCAAGTTATTTGAAAATCCATCCATGGATGACAAAGATATGTACCGGACACGAAAATTGCGAACAGACCGATAGACCAACAGACGGTTCAAAAACTATATGCCTCCCTTTGGGGGCATATAAAAACAAACTAGAATGTGTCTGTAGGACACAGAGTGTGTCCCCCTCCCACTGGTACTTTTGTCACAAATAAGGAGAAATAATTCAAATGTTTGCAGTCTTAATGGGGTATAGCCTCAACAAAATGTATACAAAACCTATAATTTTTAGAAAAAAAAAAATAAATGCATACAAATGAACAAATTTATTCTACAAAAAGTCTTGTTTTACTTTGAAATATGCTGACGTAAATGTGGGACAGGTATACCCATCCTACATGACTGTAGACAACGAAGGGGCTAGATGGGGAAGAATCACCGTAAACAGCTATAAATTTTTGAAGAATCTGCATAGTTTGTAAACCAATATTTAGAAAACAAAGCAATATGAAGTACCTAATTTCCTTATCGAATCTTCGACCTTTAGAGGAAATATTGGAGTTGTTTCCTCTACTTTACCCAGCAGTTGAATCGCCGTCCACCATTTTGAAATGTGGAAATTTACAAGTCACTTACGTCATTATGGGCTTTCCTATGTACAGTATTCTAAAAATACCACAGCAAACACAGATGGGAAACCTTCTTTTGATATGATTGGTTGCTCTGGGATAAATTCATGTGACGTCATTTGCATTGTTTATAGACTGGAATGTTGGGAAATCTCAAGTAGGCAAATAGGCTGACATAGTAGTGGGACGGGTATACCAGTCTTGTAGGCAGCGAAAGGGTTAATTTACATGAAATACCTTTTGAGCTAGACACATAATTAGGTGAAAATGTGCATTTTTTTACTATTTCAGGGGCCGTTACTTTAAAAATAGGGGGTGGAGTCAGCCAAAAAAAAAAGAGGTGTGCAAGTTTATATCATGATAAAGACTTATGCAAGTTTTCAATCATTTATATTAAATACTTTTTGAACTAGGTGCATCACAAGGTGAAAATGTGCATTTTTGACTATTTCAGGGGCCATAACTCTGAAAATAGGGTGCGGACCAAAATGAAAAATAGGAGGTGCGCAAGTTCATATCATGATTAAGATTCATGCAAGGTTTCATGAATATATATCAAACATTTTGAGCTAGGCGTGTCACAAGGTGAAAATGTGCATTTCTGACTATTTCAGGGGCCATAACTCAGAAAATAGGGGGCGGAGCCAGACGAGAAATAGGAAGTGCCCAAGTTCATATCATGATAAAGACTCATGCAAGGTTTTATCAATTTATATCAAATACTTTTTGAGCTAGGCGCGTCACAAGGTGAAAATGTGCATTTTTGACTATTTCAGGGGCCATAACTCAGAAAATAGGGGGCGGAGCCAGACAAAAAATAGGAGGTGCGCAAGTTCATATCATTATTAAGACTCATGCAAGGTTTCATCAATTTATATCAAATACTTTTTGAGCTAGGCGCGTCACAAGGTGAAATGTGCATTTTTGACTATTTCAGGGGCCATAACTCAGAAAATAGGGGGCGAAGCCAGACGAAAAATAAGGAGGTGAGCAAGTTCATATCATGATAAAGACTCATGCAAGGTTTCATCAATTTATATCAAATACTTTTTGAGCTAGGCGTGTCACAAGGTGAAAATGTGCATTTTTGACTTTTTGAGGGGCCATAACTCAGAAAATAGGGGGTGGAGCCAGACGAAAAATAGGAGGTGCGCAAGTTCATATCATGATTAAGACTCATGCAAGGTTTCATGAATCTATATCAAACACTTTTTGAGCTAGGCGTGTCACAAGGTAAAAATGTGCATTTTTGACTATTTCAGGGGCCATAACTCTGAAAATAGGGGGCGGAGCCAGACGAAAAATAGGAGGTGCGCAAGTTCATATCATGATAAAGACTCATGCAAGGTTTCATCAATTTATATCAAATATTTTTTGAGCTAGGCGCGTCACGAACTTCGGACGGACGGATGCACAGACGGACGCACGGACAAAACCAAATCTATGGGGGGGGGGGGGGGAAGGGCACAAAAAGGAATGATTTTTTTTTTTGGGGGGGGGGGGGGGGGGGTGGGGGGAGGGGGATGAGAATGAAAGAAGTTTAATGAAATTCTACCAACTGGTTGGTTTGTTATGTGTGGATCTTTTAACAATTAAAGGGCAATAACTCTAAGGGAAACTGAATCCAAAAAAAAAATTGACGGGCATCATCGCAGTATGCTTGTTCATGTTTATTTCAAATTTCATGAAATTCTACCTCCTAGTTACTAAGAAATGGCTGCGGACAGACATTTTTCATTAAATCAAGGGCAATAACTCTAAGGAAAATTGACCAATCCAAAAAAAAGCTTGATGGGCATCATCGCAGTATGATGGTTCATGTTTATTTCAAGGTTCATGAAATTCTACCGGCTAGTTACTGAGAAATGGCTGCAGACAGACGCACGCATGCATGCACGGAGGGAAAAATGTTTTAAATGACTCCAATATACAATAAAATATGAGCTAGATACTTAAATATATATATGTTCTTTACTGAGCCGCTTCTAAATGGGTTGAGGCATTGATGTAAATAAAAGTATATGAGACTGCATATTTCAATTAGCTGTAATTTTGACATTTTATTAACAAGATACTTTTCTAAATAAGTAACAAGAGGGTCATGATGACCCTGAATCACTCACCTGAGTAATATGAGCCACATGTTTAAAATGGCAAACTGATATAAAATATTAGAAAGTAGGTCTGTAGGTCACATTCATGGTCACTGAAAGTCAGTTTTAAGATTGGTATGAAAAACTGTACATGTCATCTAAATTTCAAGGCTGTATCTTAAAAAACAAGAAAGTAGGTCAGTAGGTCAAGGTCACAGTCAAGTGACCCCTAATCACTTCGGGTCATCAGGAAATTATGATTAAGCACTCTAGGAAATATGATTTGATCATTTTTTAAGTATAATTCCTGTATAGCTTATATAACAAGTGACCCCCAGGGTGGGGCCTCTTTTGACTCCAGGGGCATAATTTGAGCAATCTTGTATGAGATCCACTAAGCAATTTTACATACCCAATATCAAAGGCCTAGGCTTTGAACTTTCTGACAAGAAGATTTTTCCCCTCTAGATATGTCTATGTTAAATTTGGGAACCCTAGGGCTGGGCCTCTTTTCACCCCAGAGGCATAATTTGAACAATTTTGGTAGAGGAACACTAGGCCATGCAACATACCAAATATCAAAGGCCTATGCATTGCAGTTTCAGGCAAGAAGATTTTTAAAGTTTTTTCCTATATAAGTCTATGTAAAATTTGAGACCCCCCGAGGCAGGGTCTCTTTTCACCCCAGGGTTATAATTTGAATAATTTTGGTAGAGGACCATAAGGCAATGCTACATACATAATATCAAAGGCCTAGGTCCTGTGGTTTTAGACAAGAAGATTTTTTTAAAAAATTCCTATATAAGTCTATGTAAAACTTGTGACCCCCGGGGCGGGTCCTCTTTACACTCCAGGGGCACAATTTGAACAATCTTACTAGTGGACCATAAGATGATGTTACATGCCAAATATCAAGGCTCTATGCCTCACTGTTTTGGACAATAAGATTTTTCACGTTTTTCCTTTCGGTTGCCATGGCAACCAGAATTCTGCATGGAATTCAATTCTTTGAATAATTTTGAAAGGGGGCCACCCAAGGATCATTTCTGTGAAGTTTGGTTTAATTCTGCCTGGTGATTTTCAAGAAGAAGATTTTTTATTAGAAAATGGTGACGGACACTGAGCGGCCACAAAAGCTCACCATGAGCCTCTGGCTCAGGTGAGCTAAAAATATGTGCATGAAGTAATTTGAAAGGTATCTGAAAAAGTCTAAGTATTATGCTAGAAGATTTGGCAAGTGCATGTTGCCATACAATTTACAGCTGTATGCACCATCGCGGTACAAATAAAATCTCTCTGAAATATCCCTACAAGTATTCTTTAACTTATTAAGGACGCAGATCGCATTTATGCATTCATTTTAACTCTTATCGAGTACCGCATGTCGTATTTATCCGTCAAGAGTTAACAGGCGTGTATGCCGAGGATCGCATAAATGCGCTATCCGCCTGATAGTACTGTATGCCGCGTGACGTGATTTTACGTTTGCAAGAGTACCAACGATTGGACTGCTGTCAAAGTCAACCAATGAAAATATTTTACTCTAAAGATTTATAAAACCCGGAAGCGACCGAAACAATCAAAATACTTATTATTTAAGCATGTTTTTTTTAAAATATACTCATCACAAAATATCGGAATTAGAATTATTGCCTGTTGTATCTTCTCATTCTATTATACTGCAGAATCTTTCTTTTTTATTCAGTATTTTTAATTTTATTAAATAAAGTATAATTTTGTTCTTTCATAATGTCATTTGCTTTAAAGTTTAGCAATAGATGATATTGAACAAGAGGACCATGATGGTCCTGAATCGCTCACCTATCCCCACATGACCCAGTGTTGAACTGAGTATGACGTTGTTATTTCTATTATTTGACACAGTGACCTAGTTTTTGAGCATATGTGACCTAGATATCATCAAGATAAAAAATTCTGACCAATTTTTATGAAGATCCATTGAAAAATATGACCTCTAGAGAGGTCACAAGGTTTTTTTATTATTTGACCTAATGACCTAGTTTTTGAAGGCACGTGACCCACTTTTAAACTTGACCTAGATATCATCAAGGTGAACATTCTCACCAATTTTCATGAAGATCTCGTGTAAAATATGGCCTCTAGAGAGGTCACAAGGTTTTTCTATTTTTCGACCTACTGACCTAGTTTTTGACCGCACGTGACCCAGTTTTGAACCTGACCTAGATATCATCAAGGTGAACATTCTGACCTATTTTCATAAAGATCCCATGAAAAATATGGCCTCTAGAGAGGTCACAAAATTTTTTCTATTTTCAGACCTACTGACCTAGTTTTTGACCGCACATGATCCAGTTTCAAACTTGATCTAGATATCATCAAGGTGAACATTCTGACCAATTTTTATGAAGATCCATTGAGAAATATGGCCTCTAGAGAGGTCACAAGGTTTTTCTATTTTTAGAGCTACTGACCTAGTTTTTGACCCCACGTGACCCAGTTTCAAACTTGACCTAGATATCATCAAGGTGAACATTCTCACTAATATTCATGAAGACCTCTTGAAAAATATGGCCTCTAGAGAGGTCACAAGGTTTTTCTATTTTTAGACCTACTGACCTAGTTTTTGACCCCACGTGACCCAGTTTCGAACTTGACCCAGATATCATCAAGATGAACATTCTGACTAACTTTCATGAGATCCATTGAGAAATATGGTCTCTAGAGAGGTCACAAGGTTTTTCTATTTTTAGACCTACTGACCTAGTTTTTGACCCCACGTGACCCAGTTTCGAACTTGACCTAGATATCATCAAGGTGAACATTCTGACCAATATTCATGAAGATCTCTTGAAAAATATGGCCTCTAGAGAGGTCACAAGGTTTTTCTATTTTTAGATCTACTGACCTAGTTTTTGACACCACGTGACCCAGTTTCGAACTTGATCTAGATATCATCAAGATAAAAAATTCTGACTAATTTTCATGAAGATCCATTGAGAAATATGGCCTCTAGAGAGGTCACAAGGTTTTTCTATTTTTAGACCTACTGACCTAGTTTTTGACCCCACGTGACCCAGTTTCGAACTTGACCTAGATATCATCTCAAGTTGAACATTCTGACCAAATTTCATGAAGATCTAATGAAAAATATGGCCTCTAGAGAGGTCACAAGGTTTTTCTATTTTTAGATCTACTGACCTAGTTTTTGACCGCACCTGACCCAGTTTCGAACCTGACCTAGATATCATCAAGATGAACATTCTGACCAATTTTCATAAAGATCCCATGAAAAATGTGACCTCTAGAGTGGTCACAAGCAAAAAGTTTACGCACGGATGGACGCACGGACGACGGACGCCACGCGATCACAAAAGCTCACCTTGTCACTTTGTGACAGGTGAGCTAATAAATAAAAAAATAATGGCTGCTTTTCTATGTCCAATCTTTCTTGAATATTGCAGTTTTCAATATTCATGTTATTTCAGTTGGCCTGTAAAACAATTTTGCAAATCAAAATAACAGTAAATTTTAAATTATTGATTAGATTATGAACTGTAGTATCAGTTTTTAAAATTTCAGTTTTATTCATCTTCTATAAACAGATGTTTGTCCCTAATTTTGATCAAAGGATGCCTAGATCTTATCAATTATTGATTATCAGTGAGAATCCACAGGCATACAAAGCAGATAAATTGATAAGTGGCCCAGGAATGTATTGGAAAATTGATACCAGTAATTAAGCGGTGATATGACTGCAGGTATTAGGTTATAACACACTAAATAGTTGTTGTTCTTTATTCTATATAAAATTGACCTATTTCCAATGGCCGCAGCACACATCAGGACCCATTTTAAATTTCTGTAACTTACATTTTCTTGAAGAATATTGTCAGTGCTAACTAAAAATCAAAAGAAAAGTGGGGGTCATGTTTGATGCAAGAAAAATAATTTCAGTCAAACACACAAACTGCAATATCAGCTAAAAAATGAGACCCCAAATTATACTGGTGGTGTATGATCTAAGTTTCCATGAAAAATTTTGTCATGGTGTTATTTCATGATCAAAATGCTATCTTCATGTCAAGCATAGATCTGTCATGTGATTTTACCAAAAAAAATGCAAAGAAAATAAGGAAAATAGCTCTACACAGCAAAAAAAACTGAGGACTATTTGTATCCGCCATTATGCGACTACCATTTTTTTTCGCGCCATTTTTCTATTTAGTGTCTGTATGCCTATAAGAAAAACTTTTTTCTCTGACAGTGTGCCAATTTCATTTGAAATGTACAAGAAACCCAAATGCATGAAGAAATACAAGGTTTTAGCTTGATATCAACTGTTTCCAAGTTTTTATGGCATTTTCAGTACCATAAGACAAAGCATCAGATTTTGTCAAAAATAGCTGTCGCGACATAATGTTGAAGCAGTTACCCTAAATTCAGCCTTGTTTTGCCCTGTTTTGACATTTTCTACTCTGATCTGCATGCAAATTACACATTTAAACTGTTATATATCTTCACTTTTACCTCTGATGGACAGAAAATAACAGTCAGTAGCCTATAAATATGCAGTTTTTGAAAAAAATACACCCAAAACAGTGAAAATGTGATATTTTTGGGTTTTATCCTCATTTTCAACAAAATTGCAATTAATTTGTCATTTTCTATCAAATTCTAATTAAACTAGCCCATTTCCACCATTATCTGGCCACATTTCATTTTTTACCAATGTCATCTTATAGGTTATAACACACTAAATAGTTGTTGTTCTTTATTCTATATAAAATTGACCTATTTCCAATGGCCGCAGCACACATCAGGACCCATTTTAAATTTCTGTAACTTACATTTTCTTGAAGAATATTGTCAGTGCTAACTAAAAATCAAAAGAAAAGTGGGGGTCATGTTTGATGCAAGAAAAATAATTTCAGTCAAACACACAAACTGCAATATCAGCTAAAAAATGAGACCCCAAATTATACTGGTGGTGTATGATCTAAGTTTCCATGAAAAATTTTGTCATGGTGTTATTTCATGATCAAAATGCTATCTTCATGTCAAGCATAGATCTGTCATGTGATTTTACCAAAAAAAATGCAAAGAAAATAAGGAAAATAGCTCTACACAGCAAAAAAAACTGAGGACTATTTGTATCCGCCATTATGCGACTACCATTTTTTTTCGCGCCATTTTTCTATTTAGTGTCTGTATGCCTATTAATGAGTTAAGGGAATATTTCTTCTTTCAGTTCTATCTACCTTCCTTGATTTTTTAACAATTAGAAAGGGTCTGCTTTTCTTAATATTTATGTGCCATCCCTTAGCCTAGCTCTGTTGTCAAATAGTTGTTAAATTAACCATACTACATTGTTCTTCATTTCATCCAACACATAACTCCCTAATGGGGCCTCACAGAGAGATGACGCAGCCAGCAGCAGGAACTCATCAGAACGAGGCTTCAGCTAGGGCCTATCAGTCGTATAGAAAAATTTTGAACAAAAATTGTGTTAATTTAAATTTCATTGGAATCACAACATTCAAAATCGGACAGGAATATATATATTTATTTTTTGGATATCCACGGACACTTAAGGTAAGACTATTTTTCCGATTTTCACAGGATTTATGCATTTGCATCGTCTTGCAAATTATTATTCTTGTTTGGTTTCGTCATGAAGTTCCTCTCGAATTGCAAAATACTGCGACATCATGCTATCATTGTTGCAGTAGATCGGCGAGCTATCTCGCGCAGTTATGGATCAAATTGCTATCAATTAAAGTAGAATTATCAACCTTATTGGAGCATTTGCTATCAAATGTTCGTTGCCAAACTGTCGAGCCACGTGACCGAGCATCAAGTCTGCTTCGATGTTCCGGGACGGAATTTGGCCGTTACGTAATGAGACTAATCGAGGTCAAGGCAGCATAAGAAACTTTCTGTAATTATAAAATAATACAGTTAACGGGTTTGGCAACGTTTCGCGGAGATTTGCCATCAAACTCCGGAGACAGTTTCCACGATAAATCTAAAAATAGATTTTCGTGTGGAAAGGGAAAATTATTGTACCGATGGCCGAATCATGATGCTACCGTCGTCGGCTCAAAAACGTATGAGAAAATTTATTTATTTGCTTTTAAGACGTACGATTGTTTGAGATGATCTTATTGAGAAAGTTGGTAAACACGTGGATATTAATTTTCAGACGTCACGTGATGGAGTTGGCCGATGGCCAGGGCGGAGGCGAGAGTTCCAGTGCGCATGCGCCCAATAAAGTGGACAAAGTTGTTGAGGCCCTCGAAAGGCAATTAAGCACTTTTTCGCAAGCCAGTAGCAGCATAAAAACGTTGGCGGAGGCCGTAGCAGGCATACGTAAGGATGTAGATAGCCTGAAAAGAAAAAATGAGGAAGAAAACGATGACGAACCGGCCACAAAACGGGGAAAATCTTCCGGCAATAAATCGGCCGTGAAAAAGACGAAATCTACCGGTGACGAATCGGCCGCAAAAGGGGCGAAATCTACCGGAAATGAATCGGCCGCGGTTGGCGAATCGGCCGCAAAAGGGACTAAATCTACTAGAAATGAATCGGCGGCGGTTGAGGAAAAATCTACAGGAGATGAATCGACATCGAAACAATCAAAATCTACCGCCGATGTTCATTTAATTTCGGCGTCTGGCGAGTCTGCCGACGACGATGAGACCGATACGGACGATGAGTTGCAGAAATTTATGGCCGACTCGGGAGCACCTGGCACTTCAGATATGTTAGTCGAACTTGCCGAATTTTTTAAGGAACAGAACAGACCGGGGACGCCGTAGGGGAGCACATAGCTTCAATAACAAACAAAGCTTTACGGGGACTCAAAGACAAACGGGATGAGGAGAAACTCCAACAACTGAAAGAAAAATACAAACGCCCTAGAAATGTGGACAATCTACAGGTGCCTAAAATCAACGAAGTTTTCTGGCGTGATTTGGATAGAGATAGCAGAATAAAGGACTTTACACTCCAACAGTCTCTGTCAAATTATGCCTTGGCTTTGGTTCCCGTCATGAAGGCACTTGAGATTCTAAAATCAGATAGAAATGCTGCTGCAACTGAATGCATCATGGACGCTTTCAAAATTCTCTGTTTAAATGTTAAAATTACAAATGCTACCAGAGCAGACAGGGTAAGACAGGAGGTACTCCCCAAATACAGGGCAGCATGTGACAATGCCCCATCTGCAACACTTCTCTTCGGAGACGACGTGTCGGACATCATCAAAAACTTGAAGGACCAAAGACTCAAACCACCACTTCACGCCAAAAGCCTTTTTATTCCGAAAGGGGAGCAGGCCCTACCAACATCAGCGCCAATCAACACATCGTTTTGTCAATCAGAAACCTGCTCCCCCTCATCTTCAACGACAACAACATCAACAGAGGAGGAAGAAGATGCAAGGGCAAGCCAAAAGACGTCCATACCAACACACGAGGATGTGATTACAGTAGGTACCTTCGGGTTCAAATTAATTAATACACCGGAAAACTTTGTGGCTGGAAAAACAGAACTTTACAAAGCAAATTGGCATAGGCTGACACGCGATAACTGGATTTTACAAACAATTAAAGGCTATAATGTAGAACTAGACAGTGAGCCTAGACAGAGACACATTCCAAGACCACTGATTTTCTCATTCGAAGAGCAGCAAAAAATTAACACAGAACTGGAACGATTTTTACGATGCAAGATAATTGAAAAAGTCTTTGACACTGACCCGGGAGAGTTCATTTCAAACATATTTATACGACCAAAAAAGGACAATGGAGTACGGGTCATCTTGAATCTAAAACATTTCAATGAGTATCACATGCAACATACACATTTCAAAATGGAAACCCTTCAGTCAGCTATTAATGCCATAAGACCTGCATGTTATTTTGGTTCGGTTGACCTCTCAGAAGCATTCTACTCAATTCCTATCGAACAAGCAGATAGAAAATATTTTAGATTTTTTCACGGGGACCAGAAATACCAATTCTCTGCTTTGGTTATGGGCTTAACGACATCACCTCGGGTTTTCACTAAAATATTAAAACCTGTATTTGCTTCTTTGCGAGAATCTGGTCATATCAGCTCATCTTATATTGATGACAGCTGCCTGCAAGGTGCAACATATGATACTTGTCTGCAAAACATAACAGACACCGTTTTGCTTATGGACTCATTGGGGCTTACAGTCCACCCTATCAAATCTGTGCTAAGACCTTGTCAGCAAATAGTGTTTCTGGGGTTTCTATTATGTTCAATCACTATGACAATTAGGCTTACTCCTGAGAAATGTCAGGAGGTAATAGAGTTATGCAAAAGTCTGCTCTCTCAGAGAAGAATCACTATTCGAAAATTCTCCAAGTTAATAGGGAAACTGGTAGCTACCGAACCAGGAGTACAGTATGCCCCGTTGTATTACAAACCCCTTGAAAAGGTGAAAGAAATCCAGTTAGGAAAACACAAAGGGAATTATGACAGCTTCTTTACTATTCCACATTCTCTTCATAGCTCTTTAGAATGGTGGATTTCCAACCTCCCCCTCTGCTATAAGAAAGTGTCACAAGGTCCACCCAAACTTGTCCTTTATTCTGATGCTTCGAAACTTGGATGGGGGGCGTATAACAAAAATGACAATGTCCGTACTGGCGGAGAGTGGTCTATTGTGGAACAGTCCTTACACATAAACATTTTAGAGCTGAAAGCTTTTCAATTTACAATCCTGACCTTCTGTAAAGATATTTCAGACAAACATGTCAGAGTATTTACAGACAATACCACTACTTGCTCCTACGTGAACTGCCTAGGGGGGAAAAAGCATGAATTGAATGCTTTAGCTAGAGACATTTGGTTTTGGTGCATAGCACGAAATATTCACATTTCTGCGGCACACGTGCCAGGCGAACAAAATTCTGAGGCAGATGAACAATCGCGAACAGTTAATGATGACCTGGAATGGGCGCTGAAACCTGAAATTTTTCAATCAATTGAAATTAGGTTTCCGGGCATTTCAATAGATTTGTTTGCTTCTAGGTTAAATCACAAAACACCGCAATATGTTTCACGAAAGCCTGACCCAAACGCACTAGCCATTGATGCTTTTGCATTAACCTGGACAGATCACTTGTACTATATTTTTCCTCCTTTCAGTCTCATCCCACGAATTCTGCAAAAAATAGAGGAGGACGAGGCGGAAGCAGTTCTTGTGGCGCCAATATGGCCAACGCAATGTTGGTGGCCCAATCTGTTGCGCATCATCATGGATCAACCTATTCGGCTCCCAAATCCACAGAGGATTCTGTTCCTTCCACACAAGCCAGACAGAATACACCCTCTCAAAAAACTCAAATTAGGAGTTTTTCATGTATCAGGACGATCCTTCGCAGAAGGGGTGTCCCAAAAATGGCGCGCAAACTCATACTCCAATCCTGGAGGGACAGTACCAAAAGGCAGTATGACACATATCTCAAAAAATGGATTAAATTTTGTGGATCTAACATAAACCCACTGCAACCCCATGTTAACCATATTTTAGAGTTTTTATCAGGTTTATATGCTGATGGGCTGCAGTACAGGTCACTTGGTCTAGCCAGATCAGCAATTAGTAGTTTCCTCAAGATTTGTAGCAACATAGATATCAATAGCTTTGAGGAGATCACAAGGTTCATGAAGGGAGTCTTTGTAAACCGTCCAGCCTTGCCAAAATATACCGCTACATGGGATGTCAGCAATGTTTTACAATATCTAAAGTCAATGGATGTTTCAACTCTACTGCATTTAACATGTAAATTATGTATGCTTTTTCTTTTATTGTCGGCACAGAGATGCCAAACTCTACATTTAATTGAAGTAAATGATATCAAGATATCACATGATAAGATTACCATCCTGCCAAATCATCTGCTTAAACAGTCTAAACCGGGCACACACCTCGCTCCAATGCAATTCAAGGCATATACGTAGGACACTAACTTATGTATTGTCAGTACATTGGGTGAATATCTACAAAGAACTGAAACTCTAAGGTCTGATAAAAAACTGTTGATTGCAACAATAAAGCCCTTTGGACCTGTGTCCAAAAGCACGGTTTCTCGTTGGGTGAAACAGGTAATGCTTAAAGCTGGAATAGACAATTCATTCGGGCCTCATAGCACCCGATCAGCATCAACATCTTGTGCAAAGTTGCGAGGCGTACCACTGCAGACTATTATCAATACGGCAGGTTGGTCTAATGCAAAGGTGTTTGGACGGTATTATAACAAGCCAATTGAGCAGACAGAGTTTTCTGTCCAAGATGCAATTCTAGGACAATAGACTTATTTCCTACAGGTGTACTACATGTAGTTATATATCAGAGAGACATTAGTTCTGTGCATTAACATACCATCAGGTTTGATTATAAATGATTACAAATTCATTGTGTAGTTATTATTTGATTCGGAATTTATTATTATGAAGAACCATCTCTAAAGTCTCTGTGAGGCCCCATTAGGGAGTTATGTGTTGGATGAAATTGAAAAATTAAACGAGACTTACCTAGTAAGGTGAAGTTTAGTTGTAATTTCATCCAACACAAACTCCCTAAGGGGTCACACACCCTCCCAACCCATCCCACATCTATGATTCTTCATAAAACATACCAAAGGTGAAGATGTGTCGTTTACACGTTAACATCTTCACTGCTACTCTAAAGACTGATGAGTTCCTGCTGCTGGCTGCGTCATCTCTCTGTGTGACCCCTTAGGGAGTTTGTGTTGGATGAAATTACAACTAAACTTCACCTTACTAGGTAAGTCTCGTTTAATTTTTCAATTATGTTATATCAAGTTATATATCACTGCAAAAGTATAGAGAAGTATTTAATTCAAATTTTAAGATCTACGTATGTACTGATTATTATATAAATATGAGCTTTGCTTCGTATCCACAAGAAAGAAATATACAACATTTAGAATGTGAAAAAAATGAGGCATCTTTCCCATATGTGTGGACAAGTTTAAAATGACATGACAAGTCAGAAGAATTCTAAATTGATATAATCTAATTATAAACACATGCTTCCTCCTTTTTATGACACTATTTCATTAAAAGTTTGTCTTTGTTTGAAAACAGAATGTAAAGTTTACGATTTGTGATGTGTCGTTTAAGATAATTTATCCCTTTTCATACAAAAATTTCACAAAGTAACCTTTCTTTAATATTTCTTAGAATAATGTAACTTTGAGAAGCTCTACATAGCCCAATTGTTTTGTCACCAGATTATTAGAAATTTATAAGAGAGCAATAAAATGTTATATGTTGCTGAACATGATCAAACTATTTTTACGAATTCAAATGTCCTAATGATGACGTAATAAAACAGTTTGCCCAGGTTTTCATGGTTGACTGATTCCAGTGTTCCATATCTAGAAATTATCTTCTGGTATTGTTCTTTACGAAATGTGCAATCTTAAGTCTCTACTAAAGTTTGCAAGGTTCTGCCATATTTTAGGATTTATAAGCCGGGCTAATAGTAACTTGCATGCAAAACTTTAATCAGGATTTTCTAAGTCCAAAAAGGGGCATAATTTGGCCAAAATGCATGACTGTCAGTGTTATTACCAGGGACTTAATGCTATCACCAAGTTTTATAACCCCAAAGAAATAATTTGGCCAAAATACAAGTCAGAGTTATGGGATTTGACCAAGTGAGGTTGTAAATTGCCCTAGAAAAAGAAAAAATAAGTTACAGAGCTAAATGCCTTTAAGAAATACTAGCTGTATGTACTTGCATGCAAAACTTTAACCAGGATTTTCTAAGTCCAAAATGGGTATAATTTGGTCAAAATGCATGTCAGAGTTATGGGACTTGATGCTATCACCTAGATTTATAACCCAAAAGACACATGTAAAGTTTCAATTCAATATCTGCATTAGTTTTGGTATAGTAACTTGCATGCAAACTTCAACCAGAATTTTGTAAGTCCAAAAGGGGATATAATTTGGCCAAAAATACATGTCAGAGTTATGGATCTTGACCCAGCGAGGTAGGTAAATGACGTAGATAAAGGTTTTATTCTATTTTGTTGGGTTTAACGTCGCACTGACACTATTATAAGTTTCAAAGCTATATGCTTTTAAATGATAGCCATATGTACTTGCATGCAAAACTTTAACCAAAGTGTGATGCCTATGCTGACCCCAGGGTGAGTAGAATAGCCAGACTATTCTTTGAACAGTCAAGCTAAAAATACCTAAAGTATAATGTTTCCTCTACCAACAAACATTCCGACTGTTGAGTATGGGCTGTTTTGGAACGCCATTCTTTTCTTTTTCGTCCGGAAGTCTAGCTTCTCTCTCACTTTCTCAAACTGCTTACAACAAAGAGAAATTTTAGTTATAGCAAGACTATTTCACTTTCTATTCATAAATTTTTTTTTCATATATTACTGCACTACTAGTATGTACTGACTGAATTAAACTTTTTCTTTTTTTCCATGCACTGATCAGTTTTAAATAGTCTATCCTATTAACAACTTTAAATGCAAGTTCATTTAAAAAATATTTAATAAACAGTAACAGTGCTACAAGTGTGTTTGTAGGAGCCAGCGCACCAAAGTTCCATCTCACAGACTGCCAGGCTGAGTTCGTGCAGGAAAAAGAAATATTGAAACAATTTCTCTTAAAGGTGGTCAATCACATTTAAGCAAAATTTAGTGACATTTTTTACTTTTTGTATATTCTGTTAGAGATTTATTTAAGAAACAAAAATACCCATTACTTAGAGTTAGATCCCTGTTTACTGTATACTTTATTGATTTTCATAAAAAATTGTAATTACTCCCCTTTAATACGAAAATATTTAAAATGCTTGGTATTTCTTTTTATTTCCATATAATTCCGAGTTTTACATTCACGTTGGATAGATATACCAAATATTTAACAATCTGAATCAAAAGGTGGGTTTTAAAATGCATGTAGCTTCTGAATTTCATTTTTTTCCATTCTATCTTGGTTGGGCAACTGCAATAGGAAAACCAATTATTAAAAATATCTCCAGTGAAAGCCTAACTTGTATTAAGCACTAACTGAGCATAAATGAGTGTAAATGATCAGAGGTTAAAGTTTAAAACAAATCCGTTACTTAGCCAAAATCTGATTATCCACCTTTAACTTAGGCTTAATCATTTGTCAGACATTCAGAAAACAAATACTCTGAGCACTGAATAAATAACCTCTTATCATCTTAGGTCTTAATTTGTTTAAACTTAAAAACAGCATTTTATAAGGAATACAGTACCTTTATTGACAAATGTTCCAACTGTGCTGAGAAAGAAGTTATGTGGAAATTGTCCCATGTGAAATACATCTGTGCATGTCCAGCCTTGCTTTCAGACACGAAAACTAAATATACAAAAGAAAAAAAGTTTTCTTTGTCAGAATATTTCTACTAGAGCAATGCATCTAATATCGACCCTTTTACCTATAATATTATGTGCTTCGTAAATTTGTCATCCGATTTTCCGCCAAATAGTACCATCTGAAAGAATGTTTTTCATTGGTCATTTTCAGTACTTTTAGCATCTGTTTAAGAAAATATATCCAATGAAAATCTTTGCTACATTTTATACAATAAGTGTAGCTTATACCAGCCCTTGCATCATTTATCTACCCCAAACTAAGTTTTTAAAAAAGTTTCAACTTAGTGAAATTTATTTTGTGACAAACAGATAACATTTCATTCTAATACTAGAGATGCTTTTGAGAAAAGCGCATGTCTCCCACAACTGCCCCTATGTAAAATGTCTAGTTTCTTTAGATGGTTTAGACGACTGGATCCAATTATATGGTCTGGATGAGTGGATCCAATCAGTAATTCAAGGGCCATAAATCAAAAGTGCTTGGGTGGATTTGGCTAGTTATCGAACTTGGCTAAGGTCTTATGGCCAAACGCATTTTGTTTAAGTTTAGTGAAGATCGGATGAGAAATGTTGGATTTAGGGAGCGGACAAGAGTAAAAAGGTGGATATTTCAGTAATTCAAGGGCCGTAGCTCCAAAATGCCTAGACCGATTTGGCTAGTTATCAAACCTGGCCGAGGTCTCATGGTCAAACACATTTTGTTCAAGTTTGGTGAAGATCAGATGAGAAATGTTAGACTTAGAGTGCGGACAAGAGTAAAACTGCTAATTTTTCGATAATTCAAGGGCCGTAACTCCAAAATGCCTCAACCGATTTGGCTAGTTATCTAACCTGGCCGAGGTCTCATGGTCAAACATATTTTATTCAAGTTTGGTAAAGATCGGATGAGAAATGTTCGATTTAGAGTGCGGACAAGAGTAAAACTGCCAATTTTTCGATAATTCAAGGGCCGTAACTCCAAAATGCCTGGACCGATTTGGCTAGTTATTGAACTTGGCCGAGGTCTCATGGTCAAACACATTTTGTTCAAGTTTGGTGAAGATCGGATGAGAATTAGAGTGCAGACAAGAGTAAAAAGGCCGATTTTTTGAAATTCAAGGGCCATAACTCCAAGACGCCTAGACCGATTTGGCTAGTTATCGAACTTGGCCAAGCTCTTATGGTCAAACACACTTTGTTCAAGTTTGGTGAAAATTGGATGAGAAATGTTCGACTTAGAGTGCGGACAAGCTTTGTGACAGACAGACACACACACACAAACAGACACAGACACAGACTGGAGTAAATCAATATGTCTCCCACACCACTGTGTGGTGGGAGACATAATAATTCAGAATATCCACAGACAATATTTTATTCTAATACCATTTGGAATCATGCACAAAACCTTTGCCTTTTACCCATTTCGTGCATGCACATACAAACAAGAGCTGTCTGATGACAGCGCGCTCGACTATTCGAAGCATTGATTGAAGAATGGGGTCAAAATATTTCCACAGATATTCAGACAAAAGAAATAAATAGATTAGACAAACAATGTTCCTGTATTTCTTTGATTTCGATAAGTCTTGCACTAAATGGCAATGTATGAGCCAATTTCAAAGTCCAAAAAGTGCCATAATTCAGTCAAAATAGTTATGTACTCTCGCCTACAGATGGAAATCATAATGATAAACAAGTGTTCAAAGTTTAAAAGCTATATGTCAAATAGTTTTGACAAAACATGGATTTGTATGAAAACAGAACCAATTTCAAAGTCCAAAAAGGGCCATAATTCAGCCAAAATAGATGACAGAGTTATGTTCTCTTTCCTACAGATAGAGACTATTATACTAAACAAGTGATAAAAGTTTCAAAGCCATATGTCAAACACTTTACAAAAAATATGAACTGGTACGAAAAACTTAACCAAGATTTCTAAGTCAAAATGGGCCATAATTCAGCCAAAATCCTTGATGGAGTTATGTACTCTTGCCTATAACTGGCCATGGTGATGGTAAACAGGTGTTGAAAGTTTCAAAGCTTTATCTCAAAAGACTTTGTCAAAATATGAACTGGTACGGAATATTAACCCAGATTTCTAAGTCAACAAGAGCTGTCCGTAAGACAGCCAAGCTCGACTATTCGAAATATTGTCACAGAAGCAGGAAATTATTACCCAAAATGTTAAATATCAAAAGAGTTTTAAGTTCGAAAGGGGACATAATTTGACCAAAATACATATCAGAGTTATGGGACTTGATGCTATCAACTAGTTTTATAACCCCGAAGAAACATGTTAAGTTTCAATTCAATATCTGCATTAGTTTTGGGGATAGTAACTTGCATGTAAAACTTTAACCAGAATTTTCTAAGTCCAAAAGGGGGCATAATTTGCTCAAAATACATGTTAAGAGTTATGGAACTTGACCCAGTGAGGTTGGTAATTGACCTAGAAAAAGAATAAATAAGTTTCAAAGCTATATGCCTTTTGGTAATAGCTGTATGTACTTGCACGCAAAACTTTAACCAGGATTTTCTAAGTCCGAAAGGGGGCATAATTTGCCCAAAATACATGTCAGAGTTATGGGACTTGGTGCTATCAACTAGTTTTATAACCTAGAAGACACATGTGAAGTTTCAATTTAATATCTGTAGTAGTTTTGGAGAGAGTTACTTGCATGTAAAACTTTAACCAGGATTTTCTGAGTCCAAAAGGGGGCATAATTTGGCCAAAATACATGTCAGAGTTATTGGACTTGACCCAGTGAGGTAGGTAATTGATCTAGAAAAAGAAAAAATAAGTTTCAAATCTATATGCCTTTTAGTAATAGCTGTATGTACTTGCACGCAAAACTTTAACCAGAATTTTCTAAGTCCAAAAGGGGGCATAATTTGGCCAAAATGAAGGTCAGAGTTATGGGACTTGGTGCTATCAACTAGTTTTATAACCCCGAAGACACATGTGAAGTTTCAATTCAGTATCTGCATTAGTTTTGGGGATAGTAACTTGCATGTAAAACTTTAACCAGAATTTTCTAAGTACAAAAGTGGGCATAATTTGCTCAAAATACATGTTAGAGTTATGGAACTTGACCCAGTGAGGTTGGTAATTGACCTAGAAAAAGAATAAATAAGTTTCAAAGCTATATGCCTTTAAATGATAGCTGTATGTACTTGCATGCAAAAACTTAACCAAGGTGTGACGCCGACGCCGACACCGAGGTGAGTAGAATAGCTAGACTATTCTTCGAATAGTCGAGCTAAAAAGGGCCATAATTCAGCCAAAATCCTTGATGGAGTTATGTGCTCTTGCCTATAACTGGACATGGTGATGGTAAACAAGTGCTGAAAGTTTCAAAGCTTTATCTCAAAAGACTTTGTTAAAATATGAACTGGTATGGAATATTAACCCAGATTTCTAAGTCAAAAAGGGCCATAATTCAGCCAAAATCCTTGATGGAGTTATGTGCTCTTGCCTATAACTGGACATGGTGATGGTTAACAAGTGTTGAAAGTTTCAAAGCTTTATCTCAAAAGACTTTGTCTAAATATGAACTGGTACGAAAAACTTAACCAAGATTTCTAAGTCGAAAGGGGCCATAATTCAGCCAAAATTCCTGATGGAGTTATGTACTCTTGCCTATAACTGGCCATGGTGATGGTAAACAAGTGTTGAAATTTTCAAAGCTTTATCTTAAAAGACTTTGTCAAAATATGAACTGGTACAAAAAACTTAACCATGATTTCTAAGTCAAAAGGGGCCATAATTCAGCCAAAATCCTTGATGGAGTTATGTGCTCTTGCCTATATCTGGCCATGATGATGGTAAACAAGTGTTGAAAGTTTCAAAGCTTTATCTCAAAAGACTTTGTCAAAATGTGGACTGGTACGAAAAACTTAACCAAGGTGTGATGCCGACGCCAACGCCGTGGTGAGTAGAATAGCTCTACTTATTCTTCGAATAGTTGAGCTAAAAAGGAGATTCTCCCGAGCACGCACTGTTGGTAAACGTTTTGAATATTCTATTGTGGGTCCAACGTAAGCAAATTATGGGTCCAAAATTAGTTTTGGCCAAAGTCAAAAGGTCCGAGACTTATAAAATCTTTTCATCTGCCTTTTTGTATTTTTCAATTGATTTGTAGATCTCACCAACCATGTTTGTTTGGGTTTAATCCAATCTGAGTTGCTAATATCGATGTTTTTCAAACTTTGATTGAGACGGGGCAGGGTGCTAAGCAAAATTTTTAAAGTTGATTTAAAAAGTAAAAAATGCGTAGATTTTCATAAAGGATATATACTTATGGAGGGTGTGTGTATCGATTTCCATTATACGATAATGTTAACTGATAACAAGAGCTGTCGGAGGACAGCAACGCTCGACTATTCAACAGCCTTGTCAATTGAATTAATACAAAAGTCGAAAAAGGGGCATAATTTTGTAACAAGAGGGCCATGAAGGCCCTGTATTGCTCAACTGACCTACTGACCTAAAGATTATCAAGATAGTTTCATTAAGATATGGTCATATTTGTTTGTTTTGGGTTTAATGCCGTTTTTCAACAGTATTTCAGTCATGTAACGGCGGGCAGTTAACCTAACCAGTGTTCCTGGGTTCTGTACCAGTACAAACCTGTTCTCCTCAAGTAACTGCCAACTTCCCCACATGAATTATCAGAGGTGGAGGACTAATGATTTCAGACACAATGTCGTTTATCAAATAGTCACAGAGAACATACGCCTCGCCCGAGGATCGAACTCGCGACCCCGCGATCTGTAGACCAACGCTCTTACCTACTGAGCTAAGCGGGCGGGCAGATATGGTCATAAATGTGGCCTCTAAAGTGTTAACTAACTTTTCCTTTGATTTGACCTGGTGACCAAGTTTTTGACCCCATATGACTCAGATTCGAACCTCACCTAAAGATCATCAAGATTAACATTCTGACTAAGTTTCATGAAGATATAGTCATAAATGTGACCTCTGGAGTGTTAACAAGCTTTTCCTTTGATCTGAACCGATGACCTAGTTTTTGACCCCACATGACCCAGATTCAAACTTGACCGAAAAATCATCAAGATTAACATTTTGACTAAGTTTCATGAAGATACAGTCATAAATGTGGCCTCTAGAGTGTTAACAAGCTTTTCCTTTGATTTGACCCAGTGACCTAGTTTCTGAACCCACCTGACCCAGATTTGAATATGACCTATAGATCAACAAGATTAACATTCTGACCAAGTTTCATTAAGATATGGTCATAAATGTGGCCTCTAGAGTGCTAACTAGCTTTTCCTTTGATTTGACATGGTGACCTAGTTTTTGACCCCACATGACCCAATATCAAATTCAGCTATGATTTTATTGAGGGTAACATTCTGACCAAGTTTCATTAAGATTGGGCCAAAATTGTGACCTCTAGAGTGTTAACAAGCTTTTCCTTTGATTTGACCTGGTGACCTAGTTTTTAATCCCAGATGACCCAATATCAAATTAGTCCAAGATTTTATTGAGGGTAACATTCTGACCAAGTTTCATTAAGATTGGGTCAAAATTGTGACCTCTAGAATGTTAACAGGCTTTTCCTTTGATTTGACCCGGTGACCTAGTTTTTGACCTCAGATAATCAATATCAAACTCATTCAAGATTTTATTAAGGGTAATATTCTGACCAAGTTTCATTAAGATTGGGCCAAAATTGTGACCTCTAGAGTGTTAACAAGCTTTTCCTTTGATTTGACCCGGTGACCTAGTTTTTGATCTCAGATGACCCAATATCAAACTCATTCAAGATTTTATTAAGGGTAACAATCTGACCAAGTTTCATTAAGATTGGGTCAAAATTGTGACCTCTAGAGTGTTAACAAGCTTTTCCTTTGATTTTACCTGGTGACCTAGTTTCTGACCCCAGATAACCCAATATCAAAGTTGTCTAAGATTTTTATAAGGGTAACATTCTGACCAAGTTTCATTAAGATTGGGCCAAAATTGTGACCTCTAGAGTGTTAACAAGCTTTTCCTTTGATTTGACCCGGTGACCTAGTTTTTGACCTCAGATGACCCAATATCAAATTCTTTCAAGATTTTATTAAGGGTAACAATCTGACCAAGTTTCATTAAGATTGGGCCAAAATTGTGACCTCTAGAGTGTTAACAAGCTTTTCCTTTGATTTAACCTGGTGACCTAGTTTTTGACCTCAGATGACCCAATATCAAACTCATTCAAGACTTTATTAAGGGTAACATTCTGACCAAGTTTCATTAAGACTGGGCTAAAACTGTGACCTCTAGAGTGTTAACAAGTTTTTCCTTTGATTTGACCTGGTGACCTAGTTTTTGACCCCAGATGACCCAATATCAAACTTGTCCAAGATTTTTATGAGGGTAACATTCTGACCAAGTTTCATTAAGATTAGGCCAAAATTGTGACCTCTAGAGTGTTAACAGTCAAATTGTTGACAACGGACGGACGAAGACGGACGACGGACACAGGGCGATCACAAAAGCTCACCTTGAGCACTTCGTGCTCAGGTGAGCTAAAAATGGGAAAAAGGGTTATGGAACCTTCACAGTGCTTATCAGCTCATGACAGTGAACAAGTGTGTGAAGTTTCAATCCTTTCCCATTAGTGGATACTGAAATACCAGCTTAAAACTTAACGAAAAAGGGGCATAATTTTGAAAAAATGCAAAGTAGAGTTATGGGACCTGCAAAGTGCATGTCAAATTATGACAGTGAACAAGTGTGTGAAGTTTCAATCCATTCCCATTTGTGGGTACTGAGATACCAGCTTACATACAAAACCTTAACCAAGAATTTCTAAGTCGAAAAAGGGGCATAATTTTGTAAAAAAGCAAAATAGAGTTAAGGAACCTGTGCAATGTAGGTCAGTTTATCACAGTGAATAAGTGTGTGAAGTTTCAATCTATTCCCACAAGTGGTTACTGAGATACCAGCTTACATACAAAACCTTAACCAAGAATTTCTAAATCGAAAAAGGGGCATAATTTTGTAAAAAAGCAAAATAGAGTTATGGAACCATTGCGAGCAATGTAGGTCAGTTTATTACAATGAATAAGTGTGTCAAGTTTCAATCCATTCCCACAAGTGGTTACTGGGATACCAGCTTACATACAAAACCTTAACCAAGAATTTCTAAATCGAAAAAGGGGCATAATTTTGTAAAAAAGCAAAATAGAGTTATGGAACCTGTGCAATGTAGGTCAGTTTATTACAGTGAATAAGTGTGAGAAGTTTCAATTCATTCCCACAAGTGGTTACTGAGAAACCAGATTACATATAAAATCTTAACCAAATCGGGATGCCGACGCAGACGCGGATGCATGGGTGAGTCCAATAGCTCTACTATTCTTTGAATAGTCAAGCTAAAAAGTGCAAGGGTCCGAATGAACCACGCATGACGAACATTTTGCCAGTCAGCATCTCTCTGTACCTGTATGTTACATAAGGTTGTGGATGCCATAGTGCCATGTAAAGCTAGAGTTTTCATTATAGATCTATATCGAATATATCGAAGAACGTGGGACTTGCACTTTGAAAAGAAATTACCACATTCAACATTTGTAAATGTCTGCTTGACATGTTAAAATATACAAAGTTACTGTAGCCCAGGAAAGGCATAGATAAAACATGTTCCCGGCTGATTTTGATGTAATTGTCTTGTATTTTCGATATTTTCAGCACTTTGTTTTATGCAAGAATAGCAATAACGCATGTTCCATTCGTTAAACAACATCTACAGAATCCCTCGGGCCTTTAGCTTGGCTTGTGCCATCATACAGGTAGAATAGTCTCAATTTTTTCGACTGCAAGGCAACTGACATTTACCATATATCTTTATATTTTTGACGTACATAATTATATAATTTATTAGCATTATCTGCATGTAAATGTAATCAAGCCTGTTATGAAACTTGAAATACAGTTGGGGGTTGATAAATGGTACAATGTATAAAGAGTGTAACGTATTATCGACCCTGCTATTACTGTTAATTAAACCGAAATAAATGGATATTTCAGTCATTTTTTTATCCACTTTCTCTTTTTATAATAACTTTTCATAAAATAACTTCAGAAACAGTAAACAATGATACATGAGATTGTCAAGAAATTCACACCCTCCTTATTTGCGACAATAATTTTCGACCAAAACTTGGCTGATAATCAAATTCTGCAAAGAGGTATGATGATGTCATAAACTGCCTCACAATCTATTTTACTTCATGTGACAAAATATGCAAATATAAAGGAGAACTGGAGAGTGGTCGATATATGAAGTGAGTTGACATTAGATGCAGTTGCTCTATTACGGGACTATGCGCTTGCAATTCCTGATACCATGTGTCCACTGAATGGTTTCATTATTCCTTATTTCCTTATGTAGTCCTCTTTTAACCTTTACCCTACAAAATTTCTAAAATGGACTGGTCCATACTTTAATTTGGGCAGTAACACTTCTTATTCAAAGGGGTGTTCACTGAAAATTTACTTACTGGATAGCGATCAGTGCAGACCATGATCAGCCTGCACAGATGTGCAGGCCAATTTTAGTCTGCATTGGTTACAAAGGCAAATCACTTGCCGCCAGCAGGCTACAATTTAAATACACCATTTTCTACATACTTAATCACTTACATTTATATACTTTTATAACAGCAATGGAAAATTCTAACTGTATTAGATTCACTTTTAGGATTGCATCTAATTTTGTGGACACAGTGGTCGAGAGGGCTAAGACGCTTTCCTACGGAGGTGAAGGCCCCTAGTTCGAATCCTGGCTACTACCATCGCGGTGTGTCCTTGGGCAAGGCACTTTATCACAATTGCCTCAGTTGGCCCTGCTGTAAATGGGTACCAGCAAATTGCCTGGGAGTAATGTATAATTGGTTTTAACTGTTCTTAAAATAGGGTCGCTCAAAAGCTCTACAGAGCTTATGTTAATTGTTTCAGAAAGCAACGGTAAATAAAATTTACCTTTTACCTTAAATTTGCAAGTTCAAATCCAAATAGCCTAAAGAAGATGTTGACAATCTCAACAATGTTTTCTCTAGGCTGAAGTACTTGTTAAAAATCCAGTAAGCAGTCATTCAACATTAGTAAAAAGATATTGCCTAATATCTCAGTTCATCTAAAATCAAATGAAATTTAAATTTACTAAAATTTGATATTACCTTTAACTGACAGTGGATTCAAGTCTGTGGAGATTTCTTGGCTATTTTGGAAATTGTCCCGTGTCTGAGAAATCCTCTGTCTGTCTTTCACTCTTCCAAGTTAGTCACCCTTTCATGCATACCCTCAGACTATATATAAAGAAGAAAAAAAATACTTATCTATGTTTGAACATATCTGTTATTACAAGACTACTGTTGATATTGGTGTATCATATAATGTCAACTTAACTGTTTCCAAGAATTGTTATTATTAACTTGTTGTCAGTTATAAATCAAGTTCATCATTTCGATTTCCAAAACTCAGTGTTGCAAGGAGTCTTTGAGTGTATTTGATTCACCTTTAAGAGCAGCAAGACTGCAGGCCAGTTCAAATCCCAAAAGCAAGACTAAATGACTAGTCTCAGCATCACTTCTCTTATTTCAGCTAAACGACTTGTCAGAAAAATAGAAAGGCTTGAATATATATTACCCCAATCTCAGCCAAATAAAATATTAATCACCTTTCTTTACCATTGAATTTTCTTAGTTTATGAACTGAGCTGGTTTGGATATAGTCTCACAATCAGATACATCAGCATGCATGTTAATTCACTAGGAACACCGCCGCATCAGGAAGTGCATGTTAGTCCCGTCTACAACTTCACAGTCACTATCACCTTCATCTACATTGGCATTCATAGCTCAGTCTGTTACCAGGGTCAACCAGCATCTTCGTAAACAAAAACAGGATTAGTTCTGTATCTTAAATGATAGAGAAAAAAATATAGCAATCAAAGAAAGTAAAAGTACACATGTCTCACCTCCACTCTTACATATATACTTGGTACTGCTACCTAAAATACACAGCACTTATATCAATGAAGTTATAATTATCATAATCTGCCTTTGTAGTCCTGGAAAAAGATTATCCTGAAAATATGAAATATAACAAGAGCTGTCAAGACAGCGCCCTTGACTTTTCTCAGTGCTTGACTCTGAATTTGAGCTTTGCCAGTAAAAAAAAAAAATCTAAGTTAAAAAGGGGCATAACTCTGTAAAAATTCAAATTATAGTTATGAGAATTGTGTCTCCTGGTGTAGACTTTGATAGTAAATAAGTATTTTAAGTTTCAAGTCAAAAGCTTTGATAGTAACAGAGATATTTGAATTTATCAAAAACTTTAACTAAAAATTCTAAGTTAAAAAGGGGCATAATTGTGTCAAAATTCAAACCAGAGTTATAGGAATTGTGTCTCCTGGTGTAGATTTTGATAGTAAATAACTATTTTGAGTTTCAAGTCAAAAGCTTTGACAGTAACAGAGATATTTGACTTTATGAAAAATTTTAACAAAATTTCTAAGTTAAAAAGGGGCATAATTCTGTCAAAATTCAAATCAGAGTTATGGGGATTGTTTCTCCTGGTGTAGACTTTGATAGTAAATAAGTATGTTAAGTTTTAAGTCAATAGCTTTGATAGTAACAGAGATATTTGACTTTATCAAAAACTTTAACCAACGGCGACGCCGACGCCAGTGTGAGTGCAATAGCTCTACATTTTCTTCGAAAAGTCGAGCTAAAAAACCAAAACAAAATTGCATTATTTAAAATAACTTACATAAAACTAGAGCTATCACTAAAGGTGATGAATGTACCCCCCCCCCCCCCCCCCCCCCCCCCCCCCCCCCCCCGCATGCACTGACACAGTACATTGCAATTTGACGCACACAAGATTGCATAATTATGTGGACTGTATGTATATATAGACTGTATGTATACCGTATAGTAACAAAAAACAAAGTCCCATAACTATGCAGAATATTTATCTAAAAGAATGTAACATGCACCATGCACAACTAGGGTTGGTACTGATCACTTGTGTGAAGTTTCATTAAATTGTGTGCAAGGGTTTGGTAGATTAGGCACGCACAAAATTGCATATGCAGACTGTATGTACATAGTATGTTAACAAGAAACAAAGTCCCATAACTCTGCAATTTTTGTCGCTGAAAGAACCTAACATGCCCCATGCACAACTACTGTTGTTACTAATCACTTGTGTGAAGTTTCATTAAATTGTGTCAAGAGGATGAGGAGAGATGGTGCGCACAAGATTGTGTCTATGTATATAGTATAGTAACAAAAAAACAAAGTCCCATAACTCTGCAAAAAATTTTTTCTGAAAGAACCTAACATGCCCCATGCACAACTACTGTTGTTACTGATCACTTGTGTGAAGTTTTATTAAATTGTGTCAAGGGGATGAGGAGAGATGGTGCGCACAAGATTGTGTCTATGTATATAGTATAGTAACAAAAAAACAAAGTCCCATAACTCTGGAATTTTTTTTTCTAAAAGAACCTAACATGTCCAATGCACAACTACTGTTGGTACTGATCACTTGTGTGAAGTTTCATTAAATTCTGTCAAGGGGATGAGGAGAGATGGTGCGCACAAGATTGTGTCTATGTTTATAGTATAGTAACAAAAAAACAAAGTCCCATAACTCTGCAAATTTTTTTTCTAAAAGAACCTAACATGCCCCATGCACAACTACTGTTGGTACTGATCACTTGTGTGAAGTTTCATTAAATTCTGTCAAGGGGATAAGGAGAGATGGTGCGCACAAGATTGTGTCCATGTATATAGTATAGTAACAAAAAAACAAAGTCCCATAACTCTGGAATTTTTTTTTCTAAAAGAACCTAACATGTCCCATGCACAACTACTGTTGGTACTGATCACTTGTGTGAAGTTTCATTAAATTGTGTCAAGGGGATGAGGAGAGATGGTGCGCACAAGATTGTGTCTATGTATATATATAGTATAGTAACAAAAAAACAAAGTCCCATAACTCTGCAAAATTTTTTTCTAAAAGAACCTAACGTGCCCCATGCACAACTACTGTTGGTACTGATCACTTGTGTGAAGTTTCATTAAATTCTGTCAAGGGGATAAGGAGAGATGGTGCGCACAAGATTGCGTCTACGGACAGACGGACAGACAGACGGACAGACAGACAGACAGACAACCTGAAACCAGTATACCCCCCCTTACAACTTTGTTGTCGGGGGGTACAATAAACATGTAGGACAAATAAAAAATACATTGTAACCAGAAATACATGAATAATTCAGTGACACACTTCTTTACATTGTAGAAAACTTTAAGCATGAAATTGATACAGGACACCTCATTGTACGTCTGTTTCAAAGTTATGTAAAACTTGAGAGAAAATGTGAAAACATTAAGCTATATTCCATTGTAACAGGAAGACTTGACACACTTGCATGATACACATATATATAGACAATAGGAAAATGTACAAACCTTTATTTTGAGAACTTCCTGTTCTTGACAAATGGTTGTTGCAAGTACTGAGCCAATCCCTCTCTAATATATAGCTTGACATCTAAAACACTTACACCTTTACTGTCAGTAATCAACAGTCATCTCCTTGTTTCCAGATCCCTAAAAGATCCTTTAAAGATAGAAAGACAAACACAATGTAAGATTTTCCCCCCAATTTCCCAGTCCGAAATCATGTCATCTGCAGATGCTACATCTCTCACCTGCATTCTGTATCTGTCAACACTTGGTTCCCTCTCATCTGTATCCTACATTTGTGTTCACTGCAACAATAAAACTAAACTACATTATTTACATGAAGACACGGTGATGCTCAGCAGTGCTCACTATATGTGTTCCGATATCTGCTTCATTTGTCTACAGAGTCTATACATTTTACTTTGTCTATGTATTTTGTGTATATAAAAAAAAAAAATGTTCACATCCCTACAATATTAACTACTGCAATATTAAGTAGTGGGTTTGTTAGTGACACTCATAAGACAGAGAGGCAAGATGGCAAACTGCACCATGCATGCAATGTGTCAGAAAACCTCCAATAATAAAAGCTACACTGAAAAGAAGACAAATGAACTGTCAATATTGTCAAAAACAACCAAAACGCCAGAAATAAACATTCAAGATTGTCAAAAACAAACAAAACACCACAAATAAACATTTAAGATTGCCAAAAACAACCAAAACGCCAGAAATAAACATTCAAGATTGTCAAAAACAAACAAAACACCACAAATAAACATTCAAGATTGCCAAAAACAACCAAAACGCCAGAAATAAACATTCAAGATTGTCAAAAACAACCAAAACACCACAAATAAACATTCAAGATTGTCAAAAACAACCAAAACACCACAAATAAACATTCAAGATTGTCAAAAACAACCAAAACACCACAAATAAACATTCAAGATTGTCAAAAACAAAACAAAAGACCACAAACAAACACACAAGATTGCAAAACACACACACACACAAAAAAAAAACAAAAACACCAATCAGAAACAGAAGCCGATCACTGAAAACGAGAGTCACCCAAAAACATTGTCAACATGTACACTGATACACGCCACCCTTGATACAATCTGCTGACAAGAAACAAAAGTTGGACATGATAAGACAGTGGCACCCAAATAACAACACAGAACAACACAAGAACATTTACACATGCATGCACAACCGCAGTGTTAAAACTAGAATGTGTCTGTAAGACACAGGATGTGTCCCCACTGGTACATTTGTCACAAATAAGGGGCAATAATTCAAATGTTTGCAGTCTTAATGGGGTATAGCCTCAACAAACATTTTATGAAAAGGGTTTATTATTTTAGGTCATATACGTTTCGAGCTATGAACATCACAAACAAAACAAGAGCTGTCACAGGAGACAGCGTGCTCGACTATTTCGATGCTGGATAGTGAAACTGGGAACATCTGAGGAGACTGGAGCTGTCACTGGGTGTTTAATGACTCCAATGGTGGATGAAGATATTGCACAGTAGTCTGTGTCAAAAATATTAGTGAGTCTTTCATGCCAGTCGACAAGAGACTCGTTGGATTCATACACTGAATACAGCCTGGCCTTATGGCATGAATGCTAAAATATTATTTTAGTCTTTCATTTTTTCACACAGATTCTTCCTAATGAATTTTTGCATATTAGTTAGTTTTCCTTGCCTGTATTAATATTATTTTTGCTTTGCAATTTTTTCAGGGAATACGTATCTATTTTTGATCCTATACTATATGTGAATATTACTCCAAAATGGGTAACGTCTTTAGACGTCGTCATTGACGTCATACTTTCCTATGACGTTGTACTGTTTTGTTATTATACTCTGATAAAGTCCAGTGGATGAAACATGTTAGTTTTAAAGTAAAAAGTATATATCTGGAGTTAGTTCTTCGCTTTATCTATTATTTCTTCGCTTTATCTATTATTATCAAAACTATTAAGTAACAAGGCACTCTGAAAGACAGCTAAATCCCCCGCCACTGGTATGGCTAGTGAAAGGGTAAAAATTTGACCTTGAGCTGTGACCTTAACCTTGAACTGATATGGCTGACCCATGAATTCTGCACATCGTCTAGGAGGTGATCATTTGACCCAAGTTTAATGAAAATCCTAAAAGGGGTTTAGGAGATACAAAGCTCAAACCTTTGACCTTGGGTTGTGACCTTGACCTTCAGTTGACATGGCTGACTCATGAGTTCTTGATGAGGTGATCATTTGACCAAAGTTTAATGTAAATCCTTCAAGGGGTTTAGGAGATACAGAGTGGACACAAAATGGAAGACTCAAACCTTTGACTCTAAGTTGCAGACCTTGACCTTGAGCCAGCAAGGCTGACTCACATCGCTTCTGCACATCGTCTTGATGAGGTGATCATTTGACCCAAGTTTTTTAAAATTCCATCAAGGGGTTTAGGAGATATACCACGTACACGAAATGGAAGGCTAAAACCTTTGACCTCGAGTTGTGACTTTGACCTTGAGCTGGCATGGCTGACTCATGAGTTCTGCACATTGTCTTGGATAGGTGATCATTTGACCAAGGTTTCATATGAATCCTTCAAGGGGAATAGGAGATACAGAGCAGACACAAAATGGAATGCTCAAACCATTGTCCCAGCACTGTGACCTTGACCTTGAGCCAACATGGCTGACTCATAAGTTCTGCACATTATCATGATGAGGTGATCATTTGACCCAAGTTTGATGAAAATCCTTCAAGGGGTTTAGAAGAAACAGAGCGAACACAAAATAGAAGGCTCAAACCTTTGACTTTGAGTTGTGACCTTGACCTTGAGCTGACATGGCTGACTCATGAGTTCTGCACATCGTCTTGATGTCCGAGTTCCATGATTATCCTTCAAGAGGTTTAAGAGATACAGAGCGGACACGAAATGGTAGGCTCAAACCTTTGACCTCAAGTTGTGACCTTGACCTTGAGCCGACATGGCTGACTCATGGGTTCTGCACATCATCTTGATGAGGTGATCATTTGACACAAGTTTCATGATTATCCTTCAAGGGGTTTAGGAGATACAGAGCGGACACGAAATGGAAGGCGCATACCTTTGACCTTGAGTTGTAACCTTGACCTTGAACTGACATGGCTGACTCATGGCTTCTGTACATCGTCTTGATAAGGTGATCATTTGACCCAAGTTTCATGAAAATCCTTCAAGGGGTTAAGGAGAAACAGAGCGAACAATTATTCATATCGATAAACGTTCAATCAAGAGGTATCTAACATGACTATTTCTTACCATGGAAGACATAAATAACGTTTCAAACCAATCTCATTAGAAGCTGCTAAGGTATATTCAGACGGACAGATGACAGACGAAGGGCGAACACAAAAGCTCATCTTGTCACTATGTGACAGGTGAGCTAAAAAGTTATGACAAGTACAATGATAATCCCACTGGTAAAGTTTCATAAAAATCGGCCAATATTTTGGTAAATACTTCATGCAGCGATGGGTTCTACATCAGAATTGTAATATTATGATATAATACGCAAGAATCATACAAAACAAAAACTCTTCTACAAAGTGCACAATCTTTCGGCTTATAACCTACACTATCAACTAGAGCTATGCTTGTTTGAAAATGCTATAAAGGTACTAATAATACTTACTGTATCTTAATTAATTACAGTGGAACTTCTGAAAACTGGAGTCCTTCTAACAAAAGCTGTCAGCACGCTTGACTTTTCTCAGTGCTTGACTCAGAATTAGAGCTTTGCCAGTTAAACAAGAGGGTCCTGAAGGCCCTGTATTGCCCATCTGACCTAATTCTAACCTCTGATAAGTTAGAATCTAAGTTGGCCTTGATTTCATAGAGACAAACATTTTGACAAAGTTTTATGAAGATCAAGTAGAAAATGTGACTTCTAGAGTTTTATAGGAGTGTTATTCTAGTGCTAAAATTCAAACTTGACCTAAATATCATCAAGAATAACATTCTGACCAAGTTTCATGAAGATACGGTTATAAAGGTGGCCTCCAGTGTTAACAAGCTTTTCATTTGATTTGACCTGGTGACATAGTTTTTGACCCATCATAATCTAGATTCAAACTTGACCTAAAGATCATCAAGAATAACATTCTGACCAAGTTCCATGAAGATATGGTCATAAATGTGGCCTCCAGTGTTAACAAGCTTTTCATTTGATTTGAACTAGTGACCTAGTTGGCATCAAGACAAACATTCCGATCAATTCTCATGAGTTTTAAACTTAAACTTAGGTTTCTAGAGTGTCAACAAGCTTTACCTTTGATTTGTACTGGTGACTTAGTTTTTGACCCCCACCTGACCAATATTAGTACTTGACCGTAAGATCATCAAGATTAACATTCTGACCAAGTTTAAGATATGGTCATAAATGTGGCCTCTAGAGTGTTAACTAGCTTTTCCTTTGATTTGACCTAGTGACCTGGTTTTTGACCCCACATGACCCAGATCTGAACTTGACCTAAAAATCATAAAGAATAACATTTTGACCAAGCTTCATGAAGATACGGTTATAAAGGTGGCCTCCAGTGCTAACAAGCTTTTCATTTGATTTGACCTGGTGACATAGTTTTTGACCCATCATAATCTAGATTCAAACTTGACCTAAAGATCATCAAGAATAACATTCTGACCAAGTTCCATGAAGATATGGTCATAAATGTGGCCTCCAGTGTTAACAAGCTTTTCATTTGATTTGAACTAGTGACCTAGTTGTCATCAAGACAAACATTCCAATCAATTCTCATGAGTTTTAAACTTAAACTTAGGTTTCTAGTGTGTCAACAAGCTTTACCTTTGATTTGTACTGGTGACTTAGTTTTTGACCCCCACCTGACCAATATTAGAACTTGACCGTAAGATCATCAAGATTAACATTCTGACCAAGTTTAAGGTATGGTCATAAATGTGGCCTCTAGAGTGTTAACTAGCTTTTCCTTTGATTTGACCTAGTGACCTGGTTTTTGACCCCACATGACCCAGATCTGAACTTGACCTAAAGATCATAAAGAATAACATTTTGCCCAAGTGTCATAAAGATACATAATAAGTGTGGCCTCTTAGATTGTTAAAAAGCAATACTTTTGATATGACCTGGTGACCTAGTTTTTTACGCCACCTAAAGCAGATTTAAACTTTACCTAAAAATCATCAATATTAACACTCTGACCAAGTTTCATTAAGATTGGTTATAAATGTGGCCTCTAGACTGTTAACTAGCCTTCCCTTTGATTTGACCTGTTGACCTAATTTTTTACCCCACCTGACCCAGATTAAGATTAACATACTGACCAAGGTTCATTAAGAAATAATTAAGAAATAGTCATAAATGTGGCCTCTATAGTGTTAACAAGCTTTCCTTTGATTTGATTGGTGACCTAGTATCAAACTCGTCCAAGATTTTATTGAGGGTAATATTTTAACCAAGTTTCATTAAAACTGGATCAAAATTGTGACCTCAAGAGTGTTAACAGTCAAATTGTTGATGACAGACGATGGACATAGGGCGATGACACAATAGCTCACCTCATGCTCAGGTGAGCTAAAAAAGTTGTTGAAATGTTGTTGTTTTTTTTTAACTCTTGCAGTTCTTATATGTAGTAAAGCAGACTCCTGTGAATTAATAATCATTAATGTCTGCACAATTATACTTCTAACCAAGTTTGGTTCACATTCATCAAGCTTTACACACAAGAAGTTGTTATATTTGTTTTTCTTTTTTACATGAAGTCGTGTACAAGGACCTAAATGCAATTACTTAAGTAGAAGCATTTGAATAAAATTGTGAAAGGTTCACCAAAGTATGCTTCTGATCAAGTTTCATGAACATGCATCTGATTGTTCAAGAAAAAATAAATCTAGCTCTTGTGGACCTGAAATGCAGTTAAGCAAACCTATTTGAGAAAATCTGACAGAGGTCTATGCAAGGATGTCTCTGAATGTTCATTAACCTTTAGCCTGCTAAATTTCTACAAGGCAGTCTGAAAGACAGCTAAATCTCCCGCCACTGCTATGGATAGTGAAAGGGTAAACCTTTGATTTTAGCTGTGACCTTGACCTTGAACTGACATGGCTGACTCATGAATTCTGCACAACGTCTTGATGAGGTGATCATTTGACCAAAGTTTCATGAAAATCCTTCAAGGGGTTTAGGAGATACAAAGCTCAAACCTTTGACCTTCAGTTGTGACCTTGACCTTGAGTTGACATGGTGACTCATGAGTTCTTGATGAGGTGATCATTTGACCCAAGTTTGATGAAAATCCTTCAAGGGGTTAAGGAGATACAGAGTGGACACCAAATGGAAGGCTCAAACCTTCAACCCTTAGTTGTGACCTTGACCTTGAGCTGGCATGGTTGACTCATAATTTCTGCACATTGTTCTGATGAGGTAATCATTTGACCCAATTTTATAAAATTCCTTCAAGGGGTTTAGGAGATATAGAGCGGACACGAAATGGAAGGCTCAAACCTTTGACCTTCAGTTGTGACCTTGACCTTGAGTCGACATGGCTGACTCATAAGTTCTGCACATTGCTTTGATGAGGTGATTGTTTGACCCAAGTTTGATGAAAATCCTGCAAGGGGTTTAGGAGATATAAAGCGGACACAAAATGGAAGGCTCAAACCTTTGACCCTAAGTTGTGACCTTGACCTTGAGCCGGCATGACTGACTCATGGGTTCTGCACATCGTCTTGATGAGGTGATCATTTGACCCAAGTTTTATAAAATTCCTTCAAGGGGTTTAAGAGATATAGAGCGGACACAAAATGGAAGGCTCAAACCTTTGACCCTAAGTTGTGACCTTGACCTTGAGCCAGCATGGCTGACTTATGGGTTCTGCATATCGTCTTGATGAGGTGATCATTTGACCCAAGTTTTATAAAATTCCTTCAAGGGGTTTAGGAGATATAGAGCAGACACAAAATGGCAGGCTCAAACGTTTGACCTTGAGTTGTGACCTTGACCTTGAACCGACAAGGTTGAATCATGGGTTCTGCACATCGTCTTGATGAGGTGATCATTTGACCCAAGTTTCATGAAAATCCTTCAAGGGGTTTAGGAGATATGGACCGGACACGATTTTGTTACGGATGGAAGGACGGACAGATGGACAGAAGGACGGAAGCAGACCATTCCTATAATCCCTCCGCCACGGCGGGGGATTAAAAATGGACTGGTCCATCATTCAATTTGGGCAGTACAATTTATTACTTGAAGGGGTATTCACTGAAAATATACTGACTGAATAGCGAACAGCGCAGACCATGATCAGACCATGACGTGCAGGCTGATCTTGGTCTGCCCTGGTCGCGAAGGCAAAATGTTAAGTAATTCATGTGAACTGTTTCTGTTTGAGGCTCTTGGGGCCTTTATGAGCAGTCAAGCAAACCCAACTGAATAAACTTGAGAAAGGACTGCAAAAGGGTGCTTCTGACCAAGTTTGGTGAGCATCTGTCTATTGGCTTGTACTGAGAAGTTGCTGGAGTTTTTAGGTATTGCAGCTTTTTGTGCAGTCAAGTAGACAGTCTAAGTGAGAGAAAAATATGTTTCAAATTTTATCTATTTCCAGTCCTTCCAGCCCCTATTTGCAGTCAAGTAGATCCATTTTACCTTTCGCCTGCTAAATTTCTAAAATGGACTGGTCCATCATTCAATTTGAGCAGTACCATTCATTATTTGAAGGGTTTTTACTATACTGTATTGACTGAATAGCGAACAGTGCAGACCATGATCAGACTGCATGTATGTGCAGGCTGATCTTAGTCTACACTGGTCGCAAAGGCAGAATCACTTGCTGCCTGCAGGCAAAAGGTTAATCAAAGTGGAAAAATGTCAAATGTTGTTTCAGCCCTAGTTTGATGAACATCCATCAGGCAGTTCATGAGAAAAACTTGTTAAAAATATTTTTTCTGATGGCTACTTACATTAGTAAAGTGAATCCATTTTAACATACTTCAGAAAGGTTTATTTGTTAGAAGAGCTTGTTAAATGGTTTCCTTAATATTAGCTCTGTTGAATCCCTAAATGCTGTCAAGAAAAACCATCTGAACAAACTTGAGAGCTTGATGCTAAGGAGATTAAGACCAAGACTGGTGTAATTCTGGCAATTTTTTTCAGCTTACTTTCAAGAAGAAGGATGGAGAAATACCCATTTAGAAAAATAGGAGAAACATGCAGTAACATTTGCTCTCATTCTGAGCATGGTAAAATGGTAAATGGCAGAACACTGTAGACAAGAGCTCGTAGAACACGAAATGTCCCCCTTGATGCATTCAGTAATTGCACAAGGAACAGAAATTATCTGTTCGCTGTGCACAAAAGTTCTAATGTTCTTCGTCAAAGTGACGATGACCTTTAATCTACTGACCTCAAAATCAATAGGGGTCATCTGCTGGTCATGATCAACAACCCTTTTAAGTTTCGTGATCCCAGGCCCGAACATTCTCAAGTTATCGTCCGGACACATTTTCACTGTTCCAGGTCACTGTGACCTTGACCTTTTATCTCCTGACCTCATAATCAACAGCAGTCATCTGCTGGTCATAATCAACCTCCCTATTATGTTTTGTGATCCTAGGCCTAAGCATTCTCAAGCTATCATCTGGAAAGGGTTTTACTGTTCCAGGCCACTGTCCTTGACCTTTGGCCTACTGACCTCGAAATCAATAGGGGTCATTTGCTGGTCATGACCAACCTTCCTATCAACTTTCATGATCCTAGGCTCAATCCTTTTTGAGTTATCATCCGGAAACCGTTTAACTGTTCTTAGTCACTGTGACCTTGACTTTTGACCTACTGATCTCAAAATCAATAAGGGTCATCTGCTGATCATGATCAATCATCCAAACAACTTTTATGATCCTAGGCCTAAGCATTCTTGAGTAATCATCCGGAAACCGTTTAACTGTTCTGGGTCACTGTGACCTTGATCTTTGACCAACTAATCTCAAAATCAATAGGGGTCATCTGCTCATTATGATTAACCATCCTATCAACATTCATGATCCTAAGCCAAAGCGTTCTTAAGTTATCATCCGGAAATGGATTGGTCTACATACCGACCAACCGACCAACATCTGCAAAACAATATACCCCTCCTTCTTTGAAGCGGGGCATAAAAATGCAGTGTCTGCCTCAGCTATGTGAACACCATGAAAAGTGAAACACAGAAGAAAAATGAAGTAGATGTTAAACATCTACCGTGGCTTTGAGCATGGTAAAGTAAAAAAAAAAGCAAAAAGATGCAGAGCATTGTAGGGTTAGTACCAACTTTTAGCAGAGTGAGGATGAAAAACAGCATAAAGAGGCAAAAGATAGCATTTGCTCTGGTCTGAGCATGCAGAAAGTAGAAAACAGCAGAAAGATGCCCTGGCTCTGAGCATAAGGAGGTGGAAATACAGCAAACAGAATGCAGAAGATGGTTTTTGCATGATGTAAGAAAAAGGGTACGTGTGATTTTTGCCCCCAGGCTTTGAGGATGAGAAGGTGGAAATACAGCAAAAAGATACAACACATGGTTTCTGCCCTGGATTTGAGTATGATATAAGAAGCTGGAATACAACAAGAATATACAGAACATGGTTTCTGCCCTGGCTTTGAGTATGATATAAGAAGCTGGAATACAACAAGAATATACAGAACATGGTTTCTGCCCTGGATTTGAGTATGATATAAGAGGCTGGAAATACAACAAGAAGATACAGAACATGGTTTCTGCCCTGGATTTGAGTATGATATAAGAGGCTGGAAATACAACAAGAATATACAGAACATGGTTTCTGCCCTGGATTTGAGTATGATATAAGAAGCTGGAAATACAACAAGAAGATACAGAACATGGTTTCTGCCCTGGATTTGAGTATGATATAAGAAGCTGGAAATACAACAAGAATATACAGAACATGGTTTCTGCCCTGGATTTGAGTATGATATAAGAAGCTGGAAATACAACAAGAATATACAGAACATGGTTTCTGCCCTGGATTTGAGTATGATATAAGAAGCTGGAAATACAACAAGAATATACAGAACATGGTTTCTGCCCTGGATTTGAGTATGATATAAGAAGCTGGAAATACAGCAAAAAGATACAGAACATGGTTTCTGCCCTGATATTGGGGTATGATATAAGAAGCTGAAATACAACAAGAATATACAGAACATGGTTTCTGCCCTGGATTTGAGTATGATATAAGAGGCTGGAAATACAACAAGAATATACAGAACATGGTTTCTGCCCTGGCTTTGAGTATGATATAAGAAGCTGGAAATACAACAAGAATATACAGAACATGGTTTCTGCCCTGGATTTGAGTATGATATAAGAAGCTGGAAATACAACAAGAATATACAGAACATGGTTTCTGCCCTGGATTTGAGTATGATATAAGAAGCTGGAAATACAACAAGAATATACAGAACATGGTTTCTGCCCTGGCTTTGAGGATAAGGAGGTGGAAATACAGCAAGAAGATACAGAACATGGTTTCTGCCCAGTTGGGGTTTTTTTTGCGCTGGCTTTGAGCATGATATAAGGATGTGGAAATACTGCAATTAATGCAGAATATAGATTTTTGCCCTGGCTTTGAGCATAATATAAGGAGCTGGAAATACAGCAAAAAGATATAGAACATGGTTTCTGCCCTGGCTCTGAGCATGATATAAGAAGGTTGAATTATAGCAATTTATACAGAATTATGCTTTTTGGCCCTGGCTCTGAGCATAAGAGTGTGGAAATATAGCAAACAAGCAAATTTGATGAATTGGTATGCCCCACCAAATTGGGTTTGTGTTGAGGAATTGCAAAGATATATAAAAGTATCCTGCAAAAAGTTAAGGATGTTACTAAGAAGCAAATAATTTCTTTACATTTGAACTCAAATGAACAGAAGTCCTTAAGACAGCATAATCAAGAAAGAAATCTGGAACATGGGTGGTGACAGGGGGTGGGTGTTTACAACTTCACATGTTGATAAATATTCTTGGAAGGTTTGAAAAAAAAAAAAAATAGGAAAAAAAAATTGGGTGGGGGGGTGGGGGGGGGGGTACAAAACTTCACATGTTGATAATAAATTGATAATAAATATTGATGGAAAATAAACAAGAGCTGTCCGTAAGACAGCCAATGCTCTACTATTCGAATTATTGTCCCAGAAGCAGGAAAATATTACCCTAACTAGAAGATGCTTTTGTAAAAAAGCGCATGTCTCCCCCAATGCAAAGTTGTATAGGCAAGAAGTCAATAGGGGTCAGGAGCGAAAAAAGAGACAATGATGGTTAGCTGCAATTGGGATCATCTACTTGGCATGTCCAGTCATCCCACTAAGTGCCAACATTCTTGGCCTACTGTTCAGGCTCCTGTTACCTTGACCTTTAATAGACTGACCCAAAAATCAATAGGGGTCATCTACTCTGCATGTTCAATCATCCTATGAAGTTTCCACACTCTGGGTCAAGTGGTTCTCAAGTTATTGATCGGAAATGGTTTTCCATGTTCAGGCCCCTATGACCTTGACCTTTAACAGAGTGATCCCAAAATCAATAGGGGTCATCTACTCTGCATGTTCAATCATCCTATTAAGTTTCAACATTCTGGAGCAAGTGGTTCTCAAGTTATTGATCGGAAATGGTTTTCAATGTTCAGGCCCCTATGACCTTGACCTTTAACAGAGTGATCCCAAAATCAATAGGGGTCATCTACTCTGCATGTTCAATCATCCTATGAAGTTTCAACATTCTGGAGCAAGTGGTTCTCAAGTTATTGATCGGAAATGTTTTCAATGTTCAGGTCCCTGTAACCTTGACCTTTAACAGATTGACCCCAAAAACAGTAGGGGTCATCTACTCTGCATGACCAATCATCCTATGAAGTTTCAACATTCTGGGTCAAGTGGTTCTCAAGTTATTGATCTGAAATGGTTTTCAATGTTCAGGCCCCTGTGACCTTGACCTGTAACAAAGTGACCCCAAAATCAATAGGGGTCATCTACTTTGCATGACCAATCATCTTATGAAGTTTCAACATTCTGGGTCAAGTGTTTCTCAAGTTACTGACCGGAAATGTTTTTCAATTTTCAGGCCTCTGTGACCTTGACGTTTAACAGAGTGACCCCAAAATCAATAGGAGTCGTTTACTCTGCATGATCAATTATCCTATGAAGTTTCAGCATTCTGGGTCTAGTGGTTCTAAAGTTATTGATTGGAAATGGTTTTCAATGTTCAGGCCCCTGTGACCTTGACCTTTGATGGAGTGACCCAAAAAACAATAGGAGTTGTCTACTCCAGCAGCCCTACCACCCTATGAAGTTTGAAGGTTCTAGGTCAAATGGTTCTCCAGTTATTGATCACAAATGAAGTGTGACGTAGATACGGACAGACGGACAGGGCAAAAACAATATGTCTCCCTCAAGTGGGGTGGGGGGGGGGGGGGAAGACATAAAAAATTAAAATATCTATAGAGTTTCAATCCAGTATCTGCATCAGTTTTGGAGATAGTAACTTGCATGCAAAACTTTAACCAGAAGTTTTAAGTTCAAATTGGGAAATAATTTGACCAAAATGAATGTCAGAGTTATGGGACTTGATGCAATCAACTAGTTTTATAACCCCTGAAGGCACATGTGAAGTTTCAATTTAATATCTATATTTGTTCCGCAGATAGTAACTTGCGCGCAAAACTTTAACCAGAATTTTCCAAAGTCCAAATGAGGGCAAAATTTGCCTAAAATACATGTCAGAGTTATGGGACTTGACCTAATGAGGTTGGTAATTGATCTAGAAAAAGAAAAAGTGAGTTTCAAGTCTATATGCCTTTTAGTAATAGCTGTATGTACTTGCACGCAAACTTTAACCAGGATTTTCCAAGTCCAAAAGGGGGCATAATTTGGCCAAAATGCAGGTCAGAGTTATAGGACTTGATGCTATTAACTAGTTTTATAACCCCAAAGACACATGTGAAGTTTCAACTGAATATCTGCATTAGTTTTGGAGATAGTAACTTGCATGTAAAACTTTAACCAGGATCTTCTAATTCCAAAAGGGGGCATAATTTGCTCAAAATACATGTCAGAGTTATGGGACTTGACCCAGTGAAGTTGGTAATTGACCTAGAAAAAGAAAAAATAAACTTCAAAGCTATATGCCTTTAAATGATAGCCATTATGTACATGCATGCAAAACTTTAACCAACGTGGGACGCCGACGCCAGGGTGAATAGAATATCCTTCAAATGCATGATTGGGGTGGTGTGGGTGACTGGGTGAAGTGGTGCAGTGGTAGGGTACAACTTTGCATGTTGATAAATATTCATTAAAAAAATGAAAAAATGAAAAAAATGGAATTTTGTGGGGTGGGTGGGGAAGGGGATGGGGAGTGACCAGGGCAGTGGGGGATGACCGAGTGTAGGTAGTTGGCACACAACTTCACATGTGGATAATAGATGTTCATGGAAAAAAATGACAGAAGTTTAATAAAATTCTACCATCTGGTTAGTTATGTACAAATATGTGGATTTTTAAACAATTAAAGGGCAATAAATCTACAGTAACTAGAGAGATCCGGATGAAATCGAGTGTGCACTTTCAAATTCAAGTTTCATAGTTCTAGGTCAAATATGTCACAAGTTATGAAGCAGAAATTGCCATTATTATAGTACCCTATATAGTTAACACTAAAAACTACTAAGGGCCATAACTCTGGTGTTACTTGGGCAGTCTGACTTAAACTTGACAGACAGCATTTCCCTATAGTGGTGATGATGTATATGAAGTTTCATTTCAATATTCTAAACCACTTCCAAGATATGGCTCCGAACAGACTGAAGTTCTTACTTACTGGGTATTTTTTTTGGTTATAAAGTACCTAACAAGCAACAGAAAGTACCCAATAAGCAGTACGGAATGAATAGAATTTACTGTTACCTATTGTCCTCAGTACCCAACAAATGTTCTCTTGTTTGCTCGGACGGACGAATGAAGAGACAGATGGATGATGCCAAAACTATATCCCTCCACCTTCGGCGGGGGATAATAAAATTTAATGCAGTATAAATTAAGATAAATTTAAAAATATAAAAAAAAATCTCATATGTGCAAAGCCTTAAATCTACAAGCAAAATTATTGTCAATTTCATTTATGACATTACTACTTTTTAAATTAATATTTGAAAAAGCGTGCCAAAATGACTTATTAATAATTCATGGTCAGAACTCTAGAATTCTGACCATTGCCTTGAAAAAATTAAGCAAGAAGAAGATATGAACTTGATACAGACAACATAAAATGACTTGAAAATCAAATTTTCCAAAATTAAATACCACTAATAGATTTAGCTACGCAGAATATGCAAAGTATATGAAAGTTATATCCCTTATAAAGGCTTAAATCCACTTAAAGACCTTGAAACTTAATCCCACTAAGACCTTGCCAGTGTATTTTACAAACTAAACCCACTAAAAGACCCTGCCACTGTATTTTACAAACTAAACCCACTAAAAGACCCTGCCACTATATTTTACAAACTAAACCCACTAAAAGACCCTGCCACTATATTTTACAAATTAAACCCACTAAAAGACCCTGCCACTGTATTTTACAAATTAAACCCACTAAAAGACCTTGCCACTGTATGTTACAAATAAAACCCACCTAAAGATCTTACCACTGTGTGTTACAAATTAAATCAGATTTTAGAAGTAACTCCTGTGACAACAAAATCTAATCCTGCCACTGTTTTACAATACCACTAATTTAACTACAGTCTGTCCATTGTTTTAAGAAGCAATTTTGAATTTAGTATTCAATCACTGTGTTTTACAAAGTAATTCATTCAACATTCACTCACTGTGTTTTACAAAATTATTCATTCAACATTCATCCACCTTTTTTTGCTCAGTAATCTAAACATCATTCATTCACTGAACATTCATTTACTATGTTTCAACAGGGTAATTTTAAAAAATCAGTTAACATTTATTCTATGATCCTTTAATATACTTAAAATGTCCAAATTTACCTACATATTGCCATTTGTCAAAGTGTATCTACATATTGCCATTTTGATAAAAATTCAGTTGCTGACATTATCTTTATTCTACCATGTCATCCCTATTTCTTGAAATTTAGTCCAAAATATTCAAAAATCCAGGCACGTGCAGCTGTTGATGGGCTCACAGGTCGGAGCACAGAAACAAAAATGCTTAAAGCACGGCATGGCCAAAACTGCCCTTAAAATATTGTGATATGGTAGTTTTCTGAAACCAGTTGCCAGTATTTCTTTCTTTATCCTACCATATCACTAACATAAGATTATTAAATGCAAGAAGTGGTAGTTTTACTTCTTGACCTGTAGCCAGTTACTATCATTATGATCATTAATTAACTGACCCACTCTACCACAGTCCTATAAAATGATACTTATATGATAAAATAATACAATACAATAATAACCAACAATGGTTGAAACTGTAAAATACAGAAAAATGTAATAGCTAAACTCATTTTATTCTTTAACTTGCTAGTAAACTTATAAGTTGAGGATCTTCTCTAAACTTTGATGGCTTAACTTGCTACATTATCATGTGCAAGCATAATGACATGGTATTTTTGCATCCCTAAGACTGCAAGTTTGACAGTGGCTAGAATAAACAAGAGGACCATGATGGTCCTGAATCGCTCACCTGTCCCCACATGACCCAGTTTTAAACCGAGTATGATGTCGTTTTTTTCTATTATTTGACATTGTGACCTAGTTTTTGAGCTCATGTGACCCAGTGTTGAATCTGACCTAGATATCATCAAGACAAAAGTTCTAACCAATTTTCATGAAGATCCACTGAAAAATATGGCCTCTAGAGAGGTCACAAGATTTTTTATTATTTGACCTACTGACCTAGTTATTGAAGGCACGTGACCCAGTTTCAAAACTGACCTAGATATCATCAAGGTGAACATTCTGACCAATTTTCATGAAGATCCATTCAAAAGTATGGCCTCTAGAGAGGTCACAAGGTTTTTCTATTTTTAGACCTACTGACCTAGTTTTTGACCGCAGTTGACCCAGTTTCAAACCTGACCTAGATATCATCAAGATGAACATTCAGACCAATTTTCATATAGTTCCCATGAAAAGTATGGTCTCTAGAGAGGTCACAAGGCTTTTTTGTTATTTGACCTACTGACCTAGTTATTAAAAACACGTGACCAAGTTTCGAACAAGACCTAGATATCATCAAGGTGAACATTCTGACTTACTTTCATGAAGATCCATTGAAAGTATGGCCTCTAGAGAGGTCACAAGGTTTTTCTATTTTTAGACCTACTGACCTAGTTTTTGACCGCAGTTGAACCAGTTTCGAACTTGACCTAGATATCATCAAGATAAAAATTCTGACCAATTTTCATACAGATCCCATGAAAAATATGGCCTCTAGAGAGGTCACAAGGTTTTTTTGTTATTTGACCTACTGACCTAGTTATTGACGGCATGTGACCCAGTTTCGAATTTGACCTAGATATCATCAAGGTGAACATTCTGACCAATTTTCATGAAGATCCATTCACAAGTATGGCCTCTACAGAGGTCACAAGGTTTTTCTATTTTTAGACCTACTGACCTAGTTTTTGACCGCAGTTGACCCAGTTTCGAACTTGACCTAGATATCATCAAGATAAACATTCTGACCAACTTTCATACAGATCCCATGAAAAGTATGGCCTCTAGAGAGGTCACAAGGTTTTTTTATTATTTGACCTACTGACCTACTTTTTGATCGCAGTTGACCCAGTTTCGAACTTGACCTAGATATCATCAAGATGAACATTCTGACCAACTTTCATACAGATCCCATAAAAAATATGGCCTCTAGAGAGGTCACAAGATTTTTTTATTATTTGACCTACTGACCTAGTTTTTAATGGCACGTGACCCAGTTTCGAACTTGACCTAGATATCATCAAGGTGAACATTCTGAATAACATTCATGAAGATCCCATGAAAAATATGGCCTCTAGAGAGGTCACAACATTTTTTTATTATTTGACCTACTGACCTACTTTTTGACCGCAGTTGACCCAGTTTCAAACTTGACCTAGATATCATCAAGGTGAACTTTCTGACCAACTTTCATACAGATCCCATGAAAAATATGGCCTCTAGAGAGGTCACAAGGTTTTTTTATTATTTGACCTACTGACCTAGTTTTTGATCGCAGTTGACCCAGTTTCGAACTTGACCTAGATATCATCAAGATAAACATTCTGACCAACTTTCATACAGATCCCATGAAAAGTATGGCCTCTAGAGAGGTCACAAGGTTTTTTTATTATTTGACCTACTGACCTACTTTTTGATCGCAGTTGACCCAGTTTCGAACTTGACCTAGATATCATCAAGATGAACATTCTGACCAACTTTCATACAGATCCCATAAAAAATATGGCCTCTAGAGAGGTCACAAAGTTTTTTTATTATTTGACCTACTGACCTAGTTTTTAATGGCACGTGACCCAGTTTCGAACTTGACCTAGATATCATCAAGGTGAACATTCTGAATAACTTTCATGAAGATCCCATGAAAAAATATGGCCTCTAGAGAGGTCACAACATTTTTTTATTATTTGACCTACTGACCTACTTTTTGACCGCAGTTGACCCAGTTTCGAACTTGACCTAGATATCATCAAGGTGAACTTTCTGACCAACTTTCATACAGATCCCATGAAAAATATGGCCTCTAGAGAGGTCACAAGGTTTTTTTATTATTTGACCTACTGACCTAGTTTTTGATCGCAGTTGACCCAGTTTCGAACTTGACCTAGATATCATCAAGATAAACACTCTGACCAACTTTCATAAAGATCCCATGAAAAATGTGACCTCTAGAGTGGTCACAAGCAAAAGTTTACGCACGCACGGACGCACGGACGGACGACGGACGACGGACGCTGCGTGATCACAAAAGCTCACATTGTCACTTTGTGACATGTGAGCTAAAAAAAAGTATACTACACATCCAAGGTCAGCTGCCAGTCTCTATATAAACCAAAAAGCCAAAATTTCTGGCAGTCTTTTTGCAGCAGTATCTCGTCAGCAGTCAGAAAGACACACAATTTCTTGCACTCAGCTCAAACACACTATTTGTTCATATACAAGTTACAAAAAACAATTAATGATGACAATTTTCCTATTTTCTACTATATCATTCCTATCTCTGAAATTTAGTCCAAAAATGAATGAATGTCGCCAAAATTGCCCTTAAAAGTAAAATGTGGTGATATGGTAGTCTATAATAACCTGTAGCCAGTATTAAACACTGCATTATTCTACCATATCCCTAACAGCTAAGATTATCAAAAAAATTATGAAGTACTATGCAAGAAATACAAAGAACTGTTGTTTTATTCTTAATCAGTAGCCAATTAAACATTTATTGATGACTGGCTTTAATATTACCAATACCACAGTCCTAAACTTGAGCAATGAAATTCAGTGTTCTCACCTACCAATTATGGAAAAAAATTCTATGGGGAACACTAAAATTATATTGAAGCATATTTTATATCCTATAAACATAAAAGAATGATATGACCTGAGATGCAGCCCTCTCTTGATGATAGAATTTTTTCCAAACTTAGTGAACAGCCTGGCTACAATTGTTGCCCACATACAATGATATGGCAATACCGGTTTCCTTGTTATGTGATGAGGGCTGACTTAAACACAATCATACAATGCACTTTCACACAAACAGTGGCAGTAATAAAAACCTTATGCTACCTTATCATCCCTATCTACTGAAATTTAGTCCAAAAAGACATGGCCAAAACCATCCTTAAAATGTGGTGATATGGTAGTTTTCTGAAACCAATAGCCAGTTTTTTTTTCTTTTTGCCTTATCCTACCATATCCCCTATTAAACAGTGGAATATTTACTAAATGCAAGAAGTAATAGCTTTTCCGTTTTAACCTGTAGTCTGTTGCTCTTGGATTTTGTCTAAACCAACCTGGCTACAAACATTGACAAAATAAATGATAAGGTAGTATCTTACCAGTATATTGTAATTTTGCGGCAATAAACCATTGGCAGACAGCTTTCTTTAAGCACTGGGTATTTAAGTATTACATACACCTTACAAGAGATTCAGTCTGCACATGGAGGAAAAGCTATGCAGGGATGTCATCCCTATGTAGTATGAGCTAGTTGATGAAATGTATTGTTTGTGAAAAATTTTATATATGGTGTAGCAACAATGGCTGATATCTACCTTTCAGTTTCTTAAATGAAGATCACACTGACACCTTTTCATTGCCTGACACCTTTTCATGCAATTCTAAATAAAATATAATTAATGTCACTTCAATTAACCAAATTTACTGAAGCATTACTCACTATGTACCGGTTTCAGAAATACCATGAAAGATCTAGTAGTTAATGAAATAATATTATTATAGATAGGGCTGGGTACCGCCTTGAAAAAAATACCGTGGTATACCACGGTTTTTTCCTAATTACCGCGGTATATACCACGGTATACCACCATATTTATTGTAAGACTTACAGCTATGGTAGTGTCATAAAATATTAAAAAACTCTCAGAAATACTTCATTTATTATGAGCAACAAGGAAGACTAGTTACTTGACTAGAATTAAAGAAAAAAAAATACACTGGAATATTAACTTGACTAATGACTAGTTAGATTAATGACCCTTAGTATTTTTTACCAGCGTGTATTCGTCGGAAGACGGCATATTGTCTCTAGGGAAGCACTGGGTCACATATATATAGGTCGCGCTTGTTTGAAGTTCGATTCGTGCACCCGTTTGATAAACCAGTAACGTTTATGAAGGCTTCATCAGATCGTTTTCAAACAAAAAATAATAAATTTCGACTGAACATTTTCCATACTATTTATTTCTTTTTTAATACGTGCAAATACATACTGGGATATTTTAAACTATCATCATTTAAACAAGAAGTCGGGACTCGCCGAATTTAGGCCTAAAAAAATGTTGTGGTTCGGGTCACCCGACCCTACCTAGCAAAAGGCTCCGACCTTGCTGTTTTTTTCGACGCCAGACATCGCGAAATTCGTCGGTCCGACGGACAAGACCGGAAGATTTTGACGCGGACCGCCGTTTTACGACTCGAGGCTGGTCCGACCGCCCGGCTACGGACCTGGGTCTTGCGTGCGACACGTCGTCTTACTGTGCTACACATTCATGCCAAGTTATTTGAAAATCCATCCATCGATGACAAAGATATGGTCCGGACACGGCCATCAATGCACTATCCTTTATAACGTCTAAGTGTGACCTTGACCTTTGAGTTACGGACCTGGGTCTTGCGTGCGACACGTCGTCTTACTGTGGTACACGTTCATGCCAAGTTATTTGAAAATCCATCCATCGATGACAAAGATATGGACCGGACACGCCCATCAATGCACTATCCTTTAATGTCTAAGTGTGACCTTGACCTTTGAGCTACGGACCTGGGTCTTGCGCGCGACACGTCGTCTTACTGTGGTACACATTCATGCCAAGTTATTTGAAAATCCATCCATCGATGACAAAGATATGGACCGGACACGAAAATTGCGGACAGACTGACAGACCGACAGACCAACTGACGGAGAGACGGTTCAAAAACTATATGCCTCCCTTCGGGGGCATAAAAACAATTAAAACATCTTAAATAATTAAAAAGCGGCAGCAATTTAAATACATGGAGTAAAACGATCTTTGGCTAGCAGATTTCCGTAAGAATAGGTTACGTGACCTCGTGGACGTAGGTAGAAATGTGGTTTTAAAATAAAGCAGTATGATGTCGTGGTTTTTAATAAGAATTAAATGAATCTCAGTTAATACGGGATATTGCACATTCGCTTTCAAAAAAAATTAAAGAAGGAACTTTTTTTTATTGATTTCTTCTCAGCAATTTAAAGAACCGAGGCGGTACGATCAGACAGTGATGTATCACATGGCGCGAAAACATGACGTAATGTCATGACAATCTCGAGCAACTTTACCGCTTTGATCTCCACTTCAGATGCAATGATTCCGACACACTTATTTTGGATCTTTGAGGGGGTTTTAATTGATGATGAGAAAACAAGGCCAATTACTTAGTTTATCAACAGAATAATTACCGATAATTGTTAATGTTTTTTTTTTCGCTTTAAACACAGGTGGGTTGAATGATGAATATTGTTTCCATATTTTTGGGACACTTTTCAAAATAATTATTTTTCGGGATTTTTTAATCCAAAGCAATGTAGAATAGACTGAATACAAGAAAAATCTATCAACAGCTGCATACTGATAATAGGAATCAAGTTTCCTGTTTATTTCATATTTAATGTTCGGTCCGGCAAATTTTTATAGTTCGGTCCGGCATGTCTACGAACGCAGGTTTGTTTCAAGTGGGTGGGGTAAACATTTTTTGACGGATAGCTTTGTTTGCAATTGATTTTTATTCAATGTCCGATGTTTTTACATGGAGTTATTATTTTTGTCAAAGGTAAGTGTATTTTTTATAATATGCAACACTATCGCACAGGAGTGTCAGTGTTTCATTTAAACTAATGACTAATGAAGAAGACACAACAACATTTAAAGCAAATATACATTGTAAACCTTAGGATTTAAGTTGAAACTGGGTAAAAACTACAAGATATAATGGTTTTCAAAAATGAATCACTTTACCTAAAAAAAATAATTTAAAAATTAAAAAAAAAAAAAAAATTAAAAACCGACCTACCCTACCTAGCAATTTTGGCAATGTTACCAGAACCACAACATTTTTTTAGGCCTTATCAGACTCGAAGTAAAAACAAGTGCGCCCATGACGTCATCCATCTATACGGAATAATCTGGAGGTTTTCGAAGGTTTTGATTGGGGGTCACGAGGTCGATCATACATGTTCAATTGCACCATTGGGTGGTTATTTTTGGAAACTAATAATAGTAGCATGGGAATTCCAGAGATATAAATCGGAAAATCATGCATGGTGTCCAATGCTGTTACGGAAGGCTACATAGACAATGTAAATTAAAAATAAACAGAGGTAGGGATAATGTTGATAAAACACCGGTATTCCCCGATGGTACCGCGGTATCGTACCACGGGAAGATGGTACCACGGTTACCGGTATACCGGTAATACCGCGCACCTCTAATTATAGAGCATGAAACTCGTCCTATATTATACCCTTTTATGCCCCCCCCCCCCCCCCCCCCCCCCCCCCCACAAATCTACCTCCCCAGACCACAACAACAAGATTTTATTACATACACTATCCTGCTCATCACATTAATATTCCATATCTGCCATGCTGAATCTGTCTTATATGCTTGGATTCTTTTATTCAATATTGTCAAAGGTAATTTTGTACCATTTCATTTTACTTCTAATGATGGCTGTAGTTCTAGAGTTAAGATAAAAATTTCTTGTCCTACAAATCAAAAATCTTGCAATGTCTTGCAAAAGAAAGCTTTAAGTTCAGCATAAAGTTTGTTCCTAAACTAAGCAGAATTCTTTTCATACACAGATTGTCCCAGAACCACATGGGGCATATAATAGCATAGGGTAGGTAGATCAGTAATTCCTGTTTGTTCCAACTTGATGAAATTTATATAAATTTATCTGTACTGAATCAATATAAAATAGTTGGCAAAAGGGGAAAGTAGGCTAGGGCAATAACTATAGAAACACTAGTCTTCACTGGCTTATTTTCGAACTTGACCAAGAACGTGATTGTGATATATCTTTTATAAAGTTTGGATTAAAGAAAATGTATGAAAACACTGTATGATACTTTACCATAAAAATGCTTGGTAAAATGACTGAAAAAACCCCCCACTTCATATTAGGTTATTAATGACAAGTCCAAACTGATTGGTTATATAGTGAAAATTTCAATCAACTTAAAGACCTTTTCAGTGAGTCTAAGACATTAACCAAAAGCACTGACCTTCAAACAAAATTCATCTTGCCTTAGAAATGAATAACATTGCAATTTAATGCATTATGAACTAGTGATGAACTAGCAATAAACTACATGAACCAGTAGCCAGTCTCTGTATTTCACCTATCTGCAGATTTTTTCAGTACTTTCTGAAGGTAAACCACATCCTGGGTGCTGGAAATTTTTGTGACATTTTGGACAAAAAAAGGAATGATTTTTTTCAGTTTACCACCTAAAGTAATGAAAACAGCATAACCTATCAGACTTGTGTTTCTTTCACCCCACAGCAGTTATAAAATCAGCTGAAAGACGGACATGTAATGTCTTACATGCCCTAAAAATAAACAAGCAAATTCGATGAACTGGTATTAGTTTGTTATGTACATATATGTAGATTTTTAAACAATTAAAAGGCAATATCTCTGAAGTTACTAGAAAGATCCTGACAGAATTGAGTGTGCACTACCACATTATGGTGATCTAAATTCAATTAAAGTTTCAAGTTCAAGGTCAAATATGTCACAAATTATGAAGCAGAAATTACCATATTTATAGTACCCTATATAGTTACCACTAGAAATTACTAACAGACATAACTCTAGTGTTACTCCGGCAATCTGACTAAAACTTGAGAGGCCACATTTCTCTATAGAGGTGATTATGTATATGAAGTTTCATTTAAATATTCTAAACCACTTCCTAGATATGACTCCCGATGGACGGACAGGAAGACAGAATGATGGATGGAAGTTCTTACAAACAGACCTTTACTGGTATCGGAACAGTACCCGAACAGTAACAGTATCCGAATTCTCGTAATTTCTCCTTTCATGTTACCCTTCATAAAGGGAGTACTATGTGTTTTGGAAGGCTGTTTCACAAGCAAACATCAGGTGAAATTTCGTTCATCAATGGCAAGTGTTTACAGAGAAATTCTACCTTCTTTATTAAGCAGTCAATTTTCTGTTTTGTTTACATCTGAGGGATTCCACATGTCACGCATGCGCGGAAGACAAAACCCATGTTTGTCCTATTCCAGGGAGGTAAATCCTGAGCTTATGATTTGCACTCCGTTGTAGAATTACTCTCCCTTTATAATTTAGATAAAATATTAAGGAAATTATACTGTTAGTGCATCACATGGGTATTTAGTAACAAGGTAGAGCGCTCGCTTCAGGTGTAAGAGGACGTGGGTTCGAATCCCAGCCTCGACTTAAACTTTTATCTTTTTTTTATCACTTTTTTAAAATCTATATAACACAGCTTAAGGACTTAAAATCAATATAAAACTCCCATATACCGGGGGTACAATGTATACAGTAATCAAATAAACTACTGTTTACAAAGCTAGACAAATACACGATGTGAAAGGTGCTTGTCTGAAGTGTTACATAATATGATTGTACAGGTGCTGTACGGTACCCTACGTAACGGAACGGAAGGTAGCCATACCCTGTACGATTTATGGGAAAAAGTAGTAAAGG